>NW_026126546.1:10610000-12075000 GCF_943737965.1 Phodopus roborovskii | reverse complement strand
GAGAGGTTAAACACAAAATCACCCCAGCTGTCCACAAAGGAATGGGGATTCAAACCTGGGTCCCTGCAACTGTAGATTTTGTGCAGAATCCTTCCAATTACATGGTCATGGAAGAGACTAGGGCCTGTCCCACTGTTCTTTTGGTGGCAATACTCTCAAATGATCTCTGCTTTTGGTTCTAGGAATGAAGCACCCAGAACCCCAGGCATGCTCTGCAGGCAGGCAGTCTATCACTGGGCAACTTTGCTCTGCACACTGTTAGACAGAAACTGAAAACTGAGCGAGGGTGTCTGAAACAAGCAATCAAATGCTCCTTTCGGTCTTTGTTCCCATTCTTCAGTAGCAAAGATAGACTGATGAGGCCCAGGTGACATTTGCCAAGTAAACAAAAGTTCAGAAGCAGGCAGACCACACCCAGCTGAGCAAACAGCAGATGGAGGCCACCACTGTAGGACTTACCAGCTCCCAGGCTTAGCCAGGCTTAGAGAGCTGACCAAAAGAATGTGTTCAAGGTCTGAGAGCTCGTAAGAGTCCAGGGCAACTTACAAAAAGAAAAAGAAGCGGGTTCTCATGTAACACAAACTGGGCTGGGATTGCAGGACTGCACCACCAGGTGTTATGGCACACCCCTATAATCCCAACACTTTGGAGATGGAGGCAGGAGGATTATCAATTCAGGATCATCCTTGGCTTTGTAGTTGAGTTGAAAACTAGTCTGGTTTCTTTGAGACCTGTTTCAAAATAACAGTAGGGAGGAGAAGGACGTTGCAAGCATGTAGTCCATCTCCAGAGTCATCTGTGATTTCAAGGGCTGAGGTGTATTAGGAGCAGAGCACCTGCCTAGTGTGAACGAGGCCCCGGTTCAATCTCCAGCTCTGCCCCCTTCTAAGGAGAAATGCCAACTCTGTAAGTGTTCACTGAGTGCCTGACATGGGATGCAAGACTTGTGGACTTGTCTTAACAAGTGCACAGTCAGTTCTGGAAAGACAGTTGCAGCAGTTAAGATCACTGGCTGCCCTCCCAGAGGACCCAGATTTGATTCCCAGCAGGCACACGCCATCTTTACCTGCAGTCCCAAGAAGCCTGCTGCCCTCTTCTTGTTCCAAGAGCATTGCATGTACATGGTACACACACACACACACACACACACACACACACACACACACACACACACAGAGGCACGAACACACGCACGCACAGAGAGAGAGAGGATGGTGACACAGAGTGAGTCACACATCAGGAACTTGCTCTGAGACCTCAGTGTCTGCCCCAGAGACTCACCCATAGCAAGCCACAGGGAGAAGGTTGACGTGTGTTATGTAGAACGAATGTTCACAAGAATGTCAAGCAGTTCACACAACTCCTCCTAGTGCTTTTCCTCCTGTTTTGGGAACCACCCTGGCGTGTGTAAGGCTATCTACTCAAGACTAACCTCCGTGTCGCTGTGAACTGCCTTGTGCATGTGGCTCCTATCTACCATCAGTCAACTCAAATAAAACAGGTGATCTAAGCAAGCCTCTGTCAGCCTTGAAAGGCCTTTTCCTGTGGTAGAACTGAGGTAAGGAGGGAGAGGAAGAGTAGGAAGAGGGAGATGAGGAAGAGGCAGAGAAAGGAGGGGAGGGGGAGGAAGCTGCAATTCTGGTTCTACCTTGCTGGTCTGTTCTGTCCCTCTTCAGATTCTCTGGCCCTATAAGAAATTGTCTAGGCTGACTGCCTAGAATTAGCCTCAGCTGCTCTAGGTGCCCATCCCACTGGCTCTGGCTCTGGTCCTCTGGTAGCAGGCAGGGTGACTCTAGTTCCCTTTCTTCCCCCTTCTCATTTATTCCCCTCACTCCCAGTGATGCAGGCACAGGGCGTTGACATGGAGGGATCCTTGGGACCCTGCAATCGCCCCTCTCCCTACACACTGATGGCGAAGCAGTTTCCTTCCTGGTCCTAAAGACTGTTAGAGGTGTGGTGGAAGCTCCTCCAGCCCTGCAGGAGTGAGACACACAAGGGGGAATTTAAATAACAACAGAAAACAAATAACCAAAAGACAGTGTCTACATGACACGTGTGTGGAGGTCAGAAGGCAACTTTGGGCATTGCCCTCGCCTTCCATGTTGTTTGAAACAGGGTCTGCTGTTGGCTGCTGCTTAGGCCAGGCTAGCTGATCCTTAGCTTTGCCACCCAACTCTACACAGAGGTCCTGGGGCCACGGTCTTGAGCTACTGCATCCTGTTCTACGTAGGTTCTGAGACTGAAATTTAGACCTGCTGAGCCATCTCCCCAGCCCAAGAAAAACTTTGTGTTGAAGAAGCATTTCTAAAATGATGAAAAATAATATAAATAAATAAAAACATTTAATGACACTGTGGGCTGGTGAGATGGCTTAGCGGATCAAGGTAATTTTGCCAAGCCTCACAGCTTGAGTTCAATTCCCAAAACCTATGTAGTAAAAGGAGAGAACTGGCTTCCAACCTCCACACTCAAGCCATGTCATACATTTGCCCCCATAAAAATATAACTTTAAAAACTGGCATCTTGGCAGGGGATAGTAGTACATGCCTTTAATCCCAACACTTGGGAGATACAGGCAGGTGGTTCTCTGTTTGTTTGAGGCCACCCAAGTCTATAAACTGAGTTCTAGAACAGATAGGGCTATTGTACTGAGAAGCCCTATCTCAAAAAACAAAACAAACAAATAAAAAACCAAACAAACAAACAAACAAAAAAAAACCCTCCAAAAAAAGGAGAGCACATTTTGAAGCTAGAGAGATGGCTCAGTGGTTAAGAGCCCTGGCCAGTCTTACAGAGGACCCAGGTTCAATTCCCAGCACTTACATGGCAGCTCTCAACTATGTGTAACTCCAGGTCCTGGGGATCTGACATCCTTTTCTGGCCTCTGAGGACACTGGATACACATATATGCACAAATACCTATATGCATAAATAAAATTAAAACATAATTTTTAAAATTGTCATTGTGGGCTGGGGAGATGATTATGAATAAAGTGTTACTATGTAGGTATGGGGACCTGTGTTTGGATCCCCAGCATAAAAGCTGGATGTGGCTGCATATGTCTGTAACCTCACATGCTGGGAGAGTATAAGCAGGCAGCTGTCAGGAGCTCAACAGCAAGCCAGTCTAGCAAAACACTGCCAGGTTCAGTGAGAAACCCTGTGTCAGAAATCTAACATGGAGAGGGACAGAGAAAGATACCTGTGGTTGACCTCTGCCCTCCACACATGCACACATGCCAAGTGCATCTGCACATAGGAGGACACACACACACACACACACACACACACACACACACACACACACACACGAAGTGCATCGTGATGCTTTCAAGGGTAATTGTGATAATTAAGCAGCTGTGTATATGGTGTCCTATGGATCCTCTCGGGGAGCTCAGTGGTTATTTTCTCAGCTCTCATCACAATGCCTGGCATTTGTACACGAGTTTTGAGGACCGAATTCATGTTTCATGATAATGAGGCAAGCACTTCACCAATTGAACTATTTCTCCAGACCCAAACATGTTCCTTCCTTTCTCCCTTCCTTCTTTTCTTCCTTCCTTCCTTTCTTTTCTTTTTGATATGATGAGAGCTACAGCTAGAGCTGAGTTGGGCTCAGTGGGTAGTGCTTGACTAGCCTGCACAAAGCCCTAGGTTCGGTCCCCAGTACTGAATGAAACCCAGGGTGTTAATGAACACCCTCCAGGCACTTGAGAAGTGGAGTCAAGAGATCATGAGTTCAAGGTCATCCTCTGCTTCCTGGTTAGAGGCTAGCCTAGGCTAGAGACCCTAGCTCTAAAAACAAACAAAAAGCCCTACAAATGATATAGAAGCACATTTTATGATTGTTTAGATAAATTCTGGGTAGACATTGTTCAGCAGGTGGCCACGTTTCCAGTGGCCTTTCCTGCATTTGAAACACCTGCCCATGTTTCCAGGATGTTAACATTTACTTTGGTCTTTATGTCAATGCCAGCTGTGGGGACTTTTCTTGGCCTCTGACTTTTACTTGGTTGATAAGAAAATAAACACGGCTGTCATCAATGGCACCGGGACAGTCTTCAACCCTGGGGCAAGGAGGAACCTTGCACCCAAGATGAAGTTGACTTTAGAAATGTTTTCTTTTGGGCTGAACCATCTGAAATTTTTCTTTGACTTCATGTGTGATTTTGTTTGTTTGTGGTTTTTGTTTTTGTTTTGTCTGACTCTCCTTCTTGGGAGCCCTGAAGCCCTAAAAGTTTCATCTCTTCTTGTGTAGTTTTTTCAGATAGAACACTGACAGACCATAAAAAAGGAAAGGGTGGGCTGAAAGCAGGGTTGGGGTTACCAAGTGCTAGGCAGGGTGAGAGGAAGACCCAGTGAACAGGTCAGGGTTCTCCTGCGGGACTGCCAAAGGGGAAATCCAGTAGAGTTTGTCTGAGCAAAGCACAAAACAAAATGATTTGGGCAATTCCTGGAATCAGAGCAGGTTCTGAGAATGCCAGCCCACAGCTTAGCCGGGTAACTCTTATAGGAAAAGAACCTGGAGGCAACAGGATGGGGGGGGGGTGGCTCAACAGTAAAAAGCTCACTAGCACTGTCAGGAAGGGAAGGGGGCCATCCCCAGGAGTGCAAAGAGTGGGAGGAAGGAGGGAGGGACAGAGGGAGGGAGAGAGGAGGAGGGGACTAGAAAATCAGACGAGAAGACTGAGTTAGCTACCAGCTGTCCAATTTGTTCATTCAGTTGGTTACAACTTTATTATCTTGTTAGCTACCCAGCCTCCTGCAACCAAGAGTCAACTACTCCGGCTAAAATATGTACTGATTGGCTCTGTTGGGTTCATTGCAAGGGTCCAGTCCAAGCCTAGAGCCGCCTATAACAATCTTTCCCAGCAGGGGTGTGTGGAGGCACTGGTTACTCGGCATTGTGAGTTAAACGCCATTAATTGCACACTCTAAGACAGTTATTTGTTTGTTTGTTTTTTTGGTAGCAGAGGTGGTACTAGGGATCAAACCCAGGGTCATGTGTGTGCCAGGTTTAGCACTGAGCTACCTCCCCAGCCCTGAGTTTCTTTGAGATGAGTAGAATCTCACTATGTAGCCCAGGCCTTGAACTGGAGGCCCTCCAGGCCTCTGCCGCCCCAGTGCTGATATGGCAGGTGTGGATCACCACACCTGGCTAATGATTACTTTTATGCCTTGTGGATTTCAGCTCAATTAGAAAGCAACTATGACCTGACAGGAAGAAAGGCAGATGAATGAGAAAGAGCATGCATAGCCTGGGAGTCTATGAACAAGTAGTTCAAGAATCAGCTGTACTACTCTCTAGTGAGAACAATCAGAAGACAGCGAGGTGTTAGAAAGAGAAACAAAGAACAAGGACTTCCTGGATGATGGCCGCATCCTGCAGCTTGCTTCAGACAGTGACTACAGAGCTCTGAATAACTGACGATCCAGGGCCCTATTGCTCTGTACCTCAGTGTGGTCACCTGAATGAAAACACCCACCACAGCTCACTTATTAGAAGGCTTGATTCCCCACTCAGTGAAACCATTTGAGAAGGAATTGGAGATGTGGTGGCATTGTTGGAGGAGGTGTGTCTGTGGGGATGGGCTTTGAGGTTTCAAAAACCCATGCCTCCTGGTGTCTTCCTTTCTCTGCCTCAAGTATGCAGATCAAGATGTGAGTGCTTAGCTACAGCTATAGTGCCTCCCCTGCCTGCCTGCCTGCCTGCCTGCTGCCTGCCTGCCTGCCCTGCTGCCTGCCTGCCTGCCTGCCTGCCTGCCTGCCTGCCTGCTGCCTGCCTGCCTGCCTGCTGCCTGCCTGCCTGCCTGCCTGCCTGCCTGCTGCCTGCTGCCAGCCTGCCTGCCTGCCTGCCTGCTGCCTGCTGCCAGCCTGCCTGCCTGCCTGCCAGCCAGCCTGCCTGCCTGCCTGCCTGCCTGCCTGCCTGCTGCCTGCCTGCCTGCCTGCTGCCAGCCTGCTGCCTGCCTGCCTGCCTGCCTGCCTGCCTGCCTGCCTGCCTGCCTGCCTGCCTGCCTGCCTGCCTGCCTCCTGCCTCCTGCCTGCCTGATGCCTGCCTGCTGCCATGCTCCCCACCATGATGGTCATGGACTCTGTGCAACCATGAGCCCCAAATTAAATGTTTTTCTTTTTTCCTCTGAGTTGGCTTGGTGGTGGTTGGTGTCTCTTCACAGCAATAGAAAGGTAACAAAAATACTAAAAAAATTTTTAAAAGGAACAAAATGCAGTCACTCATCTGTTGTCTCAGTTACTTGGGAGGCTGAGGCAGGAGGAGTGCTTGCATATGAGTTCAAGACCAGCCTGGGTAGGATAGTAAGACCCTGTCTCAAAATGAACAGGCTATTTTAGAAAGCAAATATAAAGACTCAAGCATGTGGGTTTCGTGGAATCGGGAAAAAGATGGCAGAAAGGAGGGCCATCCATGGTGGAAAGAAGCAGAGCTAGTGTTAATGGAGCAGCCCCAGGAGTGGCAGACAAAAAAGTTTGTTGTTAATGAGTGGGGTGGGTCTTCAGGCTACCATCAGGCCCACCTCACTTGCTTGCTGCCTGTTTGGCCAATGCTGTCACTCAACCCCCATTGGAGCCACTGCCCTGGCCACTCACACCCTGCTTTGGGGAGGAGACCCTGGGGCTGTGATGCTGCGATGCTGCCCTTGGCTTGCAAGCATGATGGTTGAGCCTAGGATGTTGGCACTGTAGCAGAAGCAGCCTGGAACTGGAACAGGTCCTACGATGGACAAACTGCCCAGCCGCCCTGACTGAGCAACAGTAAGATACCTGAGATGAAGCATGGTTCCATTTCTAGATTAATCTCCTCCAAAGACTTGCCACTGAAGGCCATGTTGATGTTGGTGGTCCTCGATGCTGCGGGGGTAGGGGGGTGTTGATGTCCATGGTCTGTGTTGCCCCAGGAGGCCATGGTGATGTCTGTGATCTGTGCTGCTGCAGGACGCTATGGGTGAGGAAGCTGCTTCTGCAGGTGTATTGATGACTGCAGACCCATCACTGAGATTGGGGGACATTAAAGGCTTCTGTGATAACCTCCCCACCCACCCCCACCCCAAAAAAAGAAACTGCAGACAGGAAGCTGTTGAAGAAAGTCCTTAAAAATGGTGATATAGCAGGGTGTTGGTGGCACATGCCTTTAGTCCCAGCACTGGGGAGGCTGAGGCAGAGGCAGGAGGAGGCCAGCCTGGTCTACAGAGCGAGTTCCGGGACAGGCTCCAAAGCTACACAGAGAAACCCTGTCTAGAAAAACAACAAAAACAAACAAACACGGTGATATAGATGCTGAAGTGTAGCCCTTCACAGTTGATGGCTTCTGGCAGGGATGGGAAGGGGGGGGACAGGATGGGGCTGGGCCCACTAAGGCTCTGTTTTCTTTAAGGGGCTGGCCACTAAAGTTTGACCATGCTCTAAAGAGTAAACACAGAGCACCAGAACACAAAGTGGATTTGGTGTTTCATTTTTCAGGGGTTTTTTTTGGGGGGGGGGGAGGTGAGGCATGAAAATGTGGGAGGAATGGGGAGCATGTGACAGGGGTGCATTGTATGAAATGTACATATCTGTATACGAATATATACAGAATAAGTGTGGGTGCCCTCAGGGATCAGAGGCACCCAATCTCCTGGAGCTGTCCTTATGAACAGTTGTGAACTGTCCCATGTGGCTGCTGAGAATTCAGGCCTCTACAGAAGCAGTGTGTGTTCTTACTGCTGAAACATCTCTCCAGCCCAAAGACAGCATACTGTAAATAAACAAACAAAAAAGTAAGTATCCTAGAAAAGGGGAACATTTGATTTGATAAGTCTTCCAGAACTCACGTTATCTGTTTTTATTTATAATTACTGTATTATTTCACTTATAGACATTTATTTATGTTGCTGCATGGGCGTTTTGTCTGAATGTATGTCTTTGCACCATGCCCATGTGGTGTCCAAGAAAGCCAGAGAAGGTATCAGATCCTCGGGGACTGGAGTTACAGATGCCGACATGTGGGTGCTGGGAAGTGAAGGAATTGAACCCAGGTTCTCTAGAAGAGCAGCCAGTGCTCATAACCTGTGTGTCATCTCTCCAGCCCCCTAAATTTGTCTACTGTCCTTCATACCCATGCTGTGACATGTACATATCTATATTTGTACACATGAACACACATACATAAGTGAAATACAGTATTTTTTAAATCAGTTATTGTAGCTTATACCTGTAATCCTAACAACAGAGAGGCAGGAGGATTGCCATGATGCAAGGTCAGCCTGATCTATATGGCCTCGAACTCAGACATCCACCTGCCTCTGCCGCCTGAGTGCTGGGATTAAAGACATGTGCCACCACCACTCGGCAACATTTCTTTCTTTCTGTTTTTGTTTGTTTGTTTTTTTATTTTGTTTTATTTTGTTTTCTGAGACAGGGTTTCTTTGTATTGCTTTGGAGCCTGTCCTGGAACTATCTCTGTAGACCAGGATGGCCTCAAACTCACAGAGATCTGCCTGCCTCTGCCTCCCGAGTGCTGGGACTAAAGGCGTGAGCCACCAACACCCAGCTGGACAATATTTCTTTTTAAAAAAAATTATTTTATTTATGTGTGTGTGTGTGTGCCACATGTATGCTGGCACCCACTGAGGCCAGGAGAGATGGTCTCAGGGACTCTGGAGCTGGAGTAACAGGCAGTTGTGAGCTGCCCAACATTGTCCTCCAGAAGAGCTGGACATGCTCTTAACCTCACATCCTTGCCTTCGGCTTCCCCTTCTCCCTGTCTTCGATGCATACAGGTTGTCCATATCTAAATGCTCTCCTCTGGTGGCCCTCTTTCTGATGCTTCCATTGTTGTATGAAGGTGGGGAGGGAGGGGCATCATGACTCATGTAGGGACATGAGGCTTTTCTGCATCAGTTTCTTTGTGAGAATATCATGGACTTTTAATCAAAAGAGCCTGCTGATTGGTGCCACCCACTGGGAGGGGAATTGGTGGAGTGGTCCCTAGCCGTGGTTTCCCAGAAGATACCCGCATTTTCATCCTACCTTGGGCTTTCTTCCAGTCTTGCTTCAGCTGCCTCAGCTGCTTGTTACTTGTGCACCTTTGGGAAAGTTGATTAAGTCCTCCAAGAAGGACTTCCTGCTGGCACTAAGGAGATATCACAGCCCCTTAGCAAGACCGAGAGAACGGAGTTGATGGCTAGGGCCCAGCCCTAGCTGGATGATGAAGTGGTAAGAAAACATGACTGTGGCTAGGGGCATAGATCAGTGGTAGAGCATTTGTCTAGCATGCCCGAGGCCCTAGGTTGCATCCCTGCTCCTGTAAAAGGAAGGAAGAAAGGAGGAAAAGAGAGAGAGGTGGGAGGGAGGGAAGGAGGGAGGGAGGAGGCAGGCAGGCTGTGGAAGATTATCAAATCAAAGGCTGGATACCCAGTTACATTTAAATTTCAAGGGAGTATTTTTAGTATATGCAACCCATATATTGCATTGTACATATAAGTTCCAGTTCAGTGAGGAATCATGAAGCTTAGATCTGGCTCAAGGTAGCATAGAATGTCCTGTCATTGCCAAGGGACACAATGGGATAACAATCTGGTGAAAACTGAGATTTCAACCTGTCATTTAGCCCCTAAAAATTTCATTTGTGAAGCAAAAATTGGACATCTAGAAAAATGGAACCCAAGACTCCCAATTTAGGGACCCGTGTTAGTCCATTTTCTATCACTATATCAAATACCAGAGGTCATCAGCTTGTAAAGAGGAAAAGATAACTTAGCTCACAGGTTGAAGGTTCCCATCCATGATACTGTTTGTGTTGCAGGGTCTACAGCACTGCTGTAGAATACGTGGAAGCAGAACTATTCAGCTCATGGCAGAGAAGTCTTATAGGACTCATCCCCAATGACCTAAAAACCTCCAACTAGGCCCCACCCTTAAAAGTGACCCCATTTCCGAACAACACCAAGCTGGGGACCAAACCTTCAACACATGGGCCTTTGAGGGACACTCCAGACCTGAATCATAGCAGGACCCCAGATATGGAAAAAGATGAAGATAAAACTTGGAACCAAGGGCAAATGGATGGAGCTGGGGTTGTAGTTCAGTTGCTCAAATGCTTGTCTGGCAAGCATATCACCCTGGATAAGTCCCCAGGACTACATGAACCAGGTATTCCTGGAATCCCAGCATTAAGGAAATGGAGGCTGGGAGATCAGGAGTTCAAAATCATACTTGGCTACATGGCAGTTTGAGAGTAACCTGGAAAACATGAAACCCTAGCTCAAAACAAAAACAAGTAAACAGGCCACCCAGGAGCATGAGAAAACCACACAACAATAATGACAAACATAGGGCTGGATAGATGGCTCAGTGGTTAAGAACACTGGCTGTTCCTTCAGCAGTCCTGAGTTCAATTCCCAGCACCCACATGGTGGTTCACAATCATCTGTAATGAGATCTGGTGCCCTCTTCTGGCCTGTAGGCATTCATGCAGGCAGAACACTATACATAATAAATATCTAAAAAAGTAATGACAAACATGCCAAACTATAGAGTTCCTCCAAGAGACAGAGAATATGTTGCAAAATGTGATACTATGAAACAGGCCCTAAAAAGAATTTTTGATAATAATTGTGGCAGCAGAAATTGAGAAAATAATAGATTTTTAGAGACCAAAAAAAGTCCCAGGAAATAAAACAACAATAACATTTAATCCCAGCACTCAGGAAACAGAGCCAAGTGGATATCTATGAGTTCGAGGTCTGCCTGGTCTACAGAGTGAGTTCCAGAACACCCAGGGTTATGTAGAGAGACCCTGTCTCAAATAATAAAATAGGAAAACAACAAAAAGAGTTGGATAAATCAGTGAAATTCAAGGTGTGTGTCTGAGAGTTATATGCATTTAGATCATACACCACATTACAAACTCAGTAGTATGAATACCCTGCCTAAAATTGACTGTAGCGCTGGAGAGAGACTCAGCAGTGAGGAAGACTCCCAGCTCTTCCAAAGAATCAGAGTTCAGTTCCCAGCACCTGCATTACACAATCACAACTGCCTGTAACTCCAGCGCCAGGGGTCCAGTGCTCTCTTCTGATTTGGCAGGCAAACACACTCACATGCACAATCACACGTGGATAAATCTCAATTTATCCACGTGTGTGACTCTTCTGCCTGCACAGATAATGTGTACCACATGCATGCAGCGCTTGTAGAAGGCAAAAGAGAGTGTCAGATCTCTTGGTACTAGAGTTACAAATGGTTGTGAGTAGCCATGCAGATTCTGGGAATCAAACCCAGGTCCTCTGCAAGAGCAGCCAATGCTCTTAACCACTGAACCAACTGTCCAGCCCCTTTATGACTTTTTAAATGCACAATTGGCCCCCCAAAAAGGAAATGGAGAGAGGGGAAGGAGAGAGAGAGAGAGGGAGAGGGAGACGGAGAGAGGTGAGAAAGATAACTTTGTCCATAGTTATTAGCGCAATGTAGGCCAAAAGCACAAAGACAAGTTGGGAGTGGAGGCCCATGTCTGTACCTCCAACACTTGGGAAACTGAAGGAGGAAAATCAGAAGTTTGAGGCCAATCTGTCCACATAAGCCCTGTCTAAAGACAAAACAAACACAAGAGATATCTCTGGGATATTAGGGTCGTGATCACTTGTCTATCAAGAAAAGACACGTGATGATGTTGGGAGGGTGCAGAGGAATCAACCTTTGTACCTCTTCTGGGAATTTAAAATAGTCCACCTGCTTTAGAAAAATGGTCTGTGTTCCTCAAAACACAAAGTCTCCATACTATCCAAGATGCACAGACCTGTGTCTGCACAAGATGCCCATGGGACATTAGAGCAGCCAGCAAGAAGAAGCAATCCAAAGCCTGTCAACTGATGGGTGTGGTCTGTGTATGCAATGGAACAGTATTTAGCAATAAAAGAAAAATGCGTAAAGAAAATCTCTCACTCGCTCCTCTCTCTCTCTGATATATGCATACATATAAATAATAGTAAATCTTGAAAAGATAGAAGTAGACTTGGGCAATAGAGATATGACTGGTAAAATACTTGCCAAGCAAGAGTGAGGACCTGAGTTTGGATCACCAGCACCCAAGCAAAAAGCTGGGCACTGAGTGCTATTTCAGCGCTGGGGTGATACGCATAGTTGATCTCTGGGACTTTCTGGCTGGTCAACCCAACCAAATTAATGAGTATCAGGTTCAGTGAGGGACCCTGACTCAAAAATAAAGGAGAGCTGAGGAAGACACTAGATGTCAACCTCCTGCCTCCACACAAGTGCACACAAGTGCACACACCCTGCCACACACAAAAGAGAGTGCACACACTAAGTAAATGATGGTTGTCAAACTGTCCAAAGGGGAGGAAGGGTTTCCGTGTAATGTCTTCAGCTTCCATTTTACATAATAGCAAGAGATTGTAGATCACCTGCACAGCATGAATGCACTTAACTGATGGCCACACTTGCAGAGGTTCACATCACATCTGGCATGACTTTTTAAGTGGTAACAATGGGGCATCTGAAATAGCTCAGTGAGTAAAGGCTGTTGCTGCCAAGCCTGATGACCTGGGTTCGATTCCCAGGACACACGGTAGAAGGAGAGAACTGGTTCCTGCAATCTGTCCTCTGACCTTCATCCACATACAGTGGCACTCAAAGGCACACTCATGCCCTTCAATAAAGAGATAAGCAAACAAATAAATAAATGCAATAAAAATGTTTTAATGGTCATGATGGGGAAATTTTATGTTATTCCTATTTTTAAATTTTGGGCTGGGGATGCAGCTCAGAAGGTGGAGTCTAGGTTTGATTCCCGGCGTCACACAGACTGGGCTCGGTGGCGCATGCCTGTAATCCCAGCAAAGAGGAAATGGCAGCAAGAGGACCAAAAGTTTCAGGTCATCCTTGGCTACATGGTGACTTTGAGGCCAGCCTGAGATAAGTGAGACTCTGCCTCCAATTTTTTAATTTAAAAACAAGATATGGCCTATGATCTGATATGTGTCATGATACAAATGATCCTGGTTCAATTCCCAGTGGGAGTGAGAAGAGGTGAAAAGAAAACTCTATGCGGGGGAAAGAGGCCATGAAAGAGAACCACATATTATCTGAGTTCCCTTGTACGAGAAATCCTTAAGAGAGACAGAGAAGGCCAGTGGTGGTTCCTGAGGCCGGTGGCTGTGATATCAGCTAAGGGATATATATGGAGGTTCCTTTGAGGGTGACTAAATTGTTCTAAAAAAAAAAAAATCAATTGTGTGGGTAGTTTAGAAACTTTGTGAGCTTATGAAAAACCATTAAACAACACTGCAAATGGGCTAATTTGACGGTGTATTGATTACCTTTAAATAAAGCTGTGTTTTACATGTATGTTTCAGGATGGAGCAATGGCTCAGTGGTTAGTTAAGTGCCTTGCCGAGGACCTGTGTTCAATTCCCAACACCCACGTGGTGGCTCACGATTATCTGTAACTCCAGTCCAGAGAATCTGATGCCCTCTTTTACATCCTCACATATGCAGGAAAAACACTCATACATATAAAATAAATCTTTTAAAAAATAAATGTTAGCCAGGCATTGGTGGCACACACCTTTAGTCCCAGCACTCAGGAGGCAGAGGAAGGCGGATCTCTGCGAGTTCGACGCCAGCCTGGTCTACAGAGCAAGTTCCAAAGCAATACAGAGAAATCCCACCTCAAAAAACAAAAACAAAAACAAAATAAAAATAAAAAGATAAAAAGTAAAAAAAAAAAATAAATGTTTATGCTCCCAAATAAACCTTAGAAAAAAAAACAAAAACAAAAACAAAATGATGAGAGGGGCTGGAGAGATGGCTTAGTAGTTAAGAGCACTGGCTGCTCTTCCAGAGGACCTGGGCTCAATTCCCAGAACCCACATGGCAGCTCGAAACTGTCTATAACTTCAATTCCAGGGGGGTCTAGAACCCTCACTCAGACACACAAGGAAGCAAAACATCAATGCACACTAAAATCTTTTTTTTTTTTTTTTTTAATGGCATAAGATCCAGGAAAATCATTCCAAGGAGGTTTACAACAGGCCAAGAGAATAAGCAGTGTGGATTGGAGAAGGGGGACTGAAATCCTACCAACAGCAATTAATTCTACCAACAGCCATTCTTGCTGGGAGTGTGCCTGGATGGAAGAGCGTTCGTGAGAACCTGGGTTCAATCCACAGCAACAACAAAAAAGATCCTCAGAAACATTGAGTAAAAAATGGTAGTGGAGTCCAGTGTGGTGGTGGCAGCAGCCCACACTTTTAATCCCAGCACCTAGACACCTAGAGACAGGCAGTGGAGCTCCATAAGTTTGAGGCCAGCCTGGTCTGCATAGTAAGTTCCAAGACAGGTGAGACCTGAGAGAGAGAGAGAGAGAGAGAGAGAGAGAGAGAGAGAGAGAGAGAGAGAGAGAGAGGAAAAAGAAAAGCAATCAATAACCACATAAAAAGAGAAAAGAGAAAGTTATAGGATGAAATTTTAATCACATGCTGCATGTTGAAGCTATAAACAAAGACTCATAATAAGGCACACGCTGTAGAACTCGCTTACAAAAAGCGATAGCATGAGTCAGAGGTGCTTGCTGCCAAGGCTGACAACTTGAGTTCAATTCCCAAGGTAGACATGATGGAAGGAGAGAACCAAACCTCAAAGGTTGTCCTCTAATCACCACAACTGCTCTCTGGCACTAACACACACACACACACACACACACACACACATCAATAAATGCAGGAAATAGTTGGACACCATACATTGGGAAGATGAAAGGCAGTGGGAATGGTTTAAAACTGATCACCTAGAAGTCAATCAAACTTGATACATTAAGATAAAACAATATAAACTGTGTACAGCAGTTGACTCTTATTAACACTCAGGAGACTGAGACAGGAGGATAGCCACAAATTTTAGTTCAGTTTTGGTTATGGGATGAGGCGTCCTTAGTGAATGGGCAGCAATGTATCATTTTACAACATGTAAACTTATTTAAATATACAAAGTAACAGCAAGAAAGTTGCTTCTATGGAATAGCACTAAGAGAAGCGATGGAGCTGGAGAGATGGTCAGTGGTTAAGAACACAGGCTGCTCTTGCAGAGGACCGAGGTTTGGTTCTCAGCACCCACATGGCAAATCACAACTATTTGTTAACTTCCAGGTATCCAATGCCCATCTTCTGCCCTCCGTAGCATCAAGCAGACATGAGATGTACACACATATGTGCAGCCAAAACCCTCATACACTTTTTTTTTAATGTAAAGTCTGAGGGAAGGAAGGAATAGGCAAGCTGGGTTTTCTGTTGTTCAGCCCTGTGGACAAAACCCTAGGCCTTGGAGGTGCCATGCTATCACTCTAGCACAGCAAGCTGTTTTTGTTGTAAGCTTGAAAAATCTGCCTTGAGGAATAAAATAAATTATAGGTATGTGTTTCTTAAATAAAAACAAAATACTGTTTGAAAATGGAAGCCTAGAATTAAAAGAATCAAATTGCATGCCTACTGAACTATTTTGCATGCCTAACTCCTGTTGAGGAAAACTTGGCTTAATTTTAGGGTTCCGAGTACACAGAGGGAAGAGGCAGGGGGAAATGAGAGCCCCAGGGGAGTCATCTCTCCCCTCCCTGAAGTCTCTCATTCTTGTGGGAGGCAAGACGCTGGGGCCAGCATCTTTTCCTGATGGTCCTTGGAGTTTGGGATAATGGATTCTAAGTACCTGGCAATAGTAAGTTCCAAAATGCTCTTGATCCTTGAGCCCCATTGCTTGCCTGTCCCTGACTTCCAATGTAACTCTTGCTCAAAACCCACTGTCCCTGACCATCCCCACCCGTCTTCAGATTCCAATGCCTCTCTCCCCTGTATCCCTGCAGCTGCCGGCTGCTCTTGCCTAGCTGCTCCTGGCTGCACCCCAACCAGCATGGCCAGGTGGGGAAGTCCCATCTTAGAGAGAAGTACAATGACTATTTTCTCCTTTAGGTTCACTTCGGAGAAAATACTCATATAAACGGAGAGGTAAAACCTCGCTGACCTCAGACTTTGAGAGTTCATGGTCCATAACATTTGGAAACAAACAGAAAATGGGTTGCAGAGAGGGAGTGTGTCTAAGATCAATTTGCTGAGCAAGAATATTTGCTGAGGAATGAGCATCTACGATGACTCAGAAGAAGAGACGGACAGGATCTCCGAATTGCCTTTACAATTCAGTATCTTCAGCTTTTAGTATCCTACATTGCAACTGAATTTTCTCACTTTTAGTTTGTGGTTTGGCCCCGGAAATCATTGCTGTAAGCTGTTGGTAAAGGTACCTCAAAGAGCTGCAAGGCCATCTAGTGGTCACTTCTTCTCACTGCATACACAAGGGTTCCCAAGTTCATTCACACCCATCCAATAACTTGGGCCATTTTGTGAAAATGTTTGATTTTTAACTATGTTTATACATATGTGTATGTATGTGGACATAAGTATGAGTGCCTATGAAGACCAGAGCTCTTAACCACTGAGTCACCTCTCCAGTCCATGAATCTCTCTAAAACTTTTGTTTGTGTTTGTGTGGTGGTGGTGTCTGTGTGTAGATATGAATGTAGGTACATGTGTGCCCTGGTATGTGTGTGGCAGTCAGAAAACAACTTCCTTTTTCCTTCCTTCCTTTCTTTTTGTTTCATTTTGTTTTGTGAAGCAGGGTTTCTGTGTAGCCCTGGCTGTCCTAGAACTTGTTCTGTAGACAGCCTGGCCTCAAACTCAGAGATCCACCTCCCGAGTGCTGAGGTTAAAGGTGTGTGCCACCACTAAAGGCACAGCTTTAAGGAGTCCATTCTCTTCTTTCCCCCTGTGTAGGTGATGTCTGTCTAGTTGCCTCTCCTCAACTGTCCAATGAGCTTCCTGCTGACCCCCATCTCTGTGTCTCATTTTGCTGGGTTTGTAGATGTGCACCATTACACCTGACTTTTATAGGTGAGGTCTAGGAATCAACCTCGGGTCATCAGGTGGAGCTACCTCACTGGCCTACTTGATAGAATGTTTTAAATTAATTTATGTATTTTATGTGTGGGTGTTTTATCTAAATGTATGTGCACCACAAGCATGCTGTGCCCAAGGAGGCCAGCAGAGGGTTGTGGTCCCTGGAACTGGAGCAGGAGTTGTGAACCATGATGTGGATGCAGGGAATTGAATCTGGGTCCTCTGGAAGGGCAGCCAGCGCTCTTGTGCCCAAGGAGGCCAGCAGAGGGTTGTGGTCCCTGGAACTGGAGCAGGAGTTGTGAACCATGATGTGGATGCAGGGAATTGAATCTGGGTCCTCTGGAAGGGCAGCCAGCGCTCTTAACTGCTGAGCCATTTCTCCAGCCCTGTGGTGAAAATTTCGAAATTCACTTTACAGATGTCCCCATGGCTTTGGACTTTGGAGGATTTCCATGCTAGGATGTAGATTGAGTTTCCAACCAATTGCTGTTACAATTTTGAGCACAGCTGGCAAATGATGCAAGCCTGAGATCTTGCCAAGGAGTGGTCCTGAGCAGCCCAGCTGAACTGACTGCAGCGTGATACAGAGACTGATAGGAGTAGGGAGACCCTTTCCACCACCTCCAGTTACAACCGAACGCACGGTGGCCCTTTAGAGGGAGAGAATGACACTACAGAGGGTACCAGGAATGCAGTGGTCTTAAACTGCAAGAGCATGAATGACAGTGAGCTCATGCAGAGAGCCATCTGAGAGAAGATATGTTTGATTTAAGCAAGGTGGCAAAGAGAACAAACCTGCCTCCAAGCCCGGGGGCAGAGCCACCACCCTGAGAAGGAGTCTCAGAGCTACCAATATCAACCAACTGAAACCTGTCTCCCTACAGGAATGCCTAGCATGGAAGGTCTTCAGGGTTTACCTTACAAGATTGGCACAATGTGGAGGGGAAGGTGACCGACCTCATGAAATCTGGGTCACTCTGGGTTCTTGCAGGCCAGGAGCATAGAGGCAGAAGTAGAGATGCAAGGTACTCCCTCCTGATATGAGAGTAACATTAGGTGCCTGGTGTTGTCAGACACATAGAGTAACAGGCAAATATCCTGCAGTGTGTCAAATCCACACACAAGACCAACGTGGTCCTTTTACTTGCCCTTCAGCCCTCCAGGCCTCTGAACAATTAGCAGACACTTTGGCACCCTCTACCATGTTTGAGGCAGCTATTTAGTTGTTCTTTAATGGCCAATGAGATGTCTTAGGAGGTAAGGATGCTTGCCATCAAGACTGATGCCACTGATATGGATGCACTCTCTCTCTCATACACACACACACACACACACACACACACACACACACACACACACACCATGATCTCATGTAGTTCAAACTAGTCTCAAACTCCAGATATAGCTGAGGATAATCTTGAACCCCTGATTCTCATGCCTCTACTTTCTAGGTACTAGAATTACCAGAATGGTTTTATTGATGGAATGGCTTCTTTCTTTCTTTCCTTCCTTTTTCTCTCTCTCTTTTTTTTTTTTTTTTTTTTTTTTTTTTTTTTCTGTTTTAGACAATCTGACTACGGGGCCCTGGCTGGCCTTGAACTCTCCATCTTCCATCCTGAGCCTCTGAACTTCTAGGATGTGCTCTACAATGCTGGTCCTATATCTGTTCCTCCGTCCATTGGCAGTTTGGGGCTTTCTAACTTTTAACAAATTTTAAGTACCCAAAGAAATACGTAACTTATTCTGGTCATAAACAATTTGAGGACTAAAACATGGGAACAGAAAAACAGCAACAGCCCATTCTACTCCCAAGCTGCTCCCTGGGCTTCTTGGTATTGGCGTGACTACAGTTTTCCCAGGAGGCAAGCACTGGAGAACAAATCCCTCATCATCTTTGTACAGCTGAACTTAATTGTTTCTGAAACCACTTTCCACTCAACAGCCAAAAAAAAAAAAAATACTTATTTAGTTACTTTGTTTCATTCGCTGTGTAGCCATGGCTGTGGCTGTTCTAGACCTCATGGAGACCAAGGTGGCCTTGAATTTGCAGAAATCTGCCTTTCTCTGCCTAGTGGGTGCGGAGATTGAAAACCTGTGCCACTAAACTTGCTCCCCCTAATAAATTCAGCCACTGATAAGTTTTTCAGTCATTGAAAGCTTAAACTTTTTCAAGATTCTCTCTAGCATTTTTCTAGGCTTAGCTGACCTCACTGTCCCATAAATATCACAAAAGCCATGCTGGTCGGTTTTAAAGTCAATTTGGCACAGGTCAGAATTACTTGTAAGGATCCACACCTGGAGAATTGTCCTGGTGGCCTTTAATAGATGTGGGAAGACCCGCCCAAGTGTGGATGGCAACTTCTGGAAGCGGCTTCTGCTAGGAGGGCATGAGGGCAAGCAGGAAGAGCGCTCACCTGTGCTCTGGGCGGTCCACTGGATGCTGAGTTGACTGACCCTGTTATTGCTGCTTCCTCCAGCGTTCCCAGGCTCTCTGGGAACTCTCCAGGTTTGGGGGGCCAGATTGGGTCTGCTGAGGTCCCAACCACGTGGACTAAACAACAAGCTGGCTGTTGTTGCTATTTTAACATAAGTGAATTTAATAAATCACAGGTATGCACTACCACACCCACCTGTTTGGTTTGGTTTGGTTTGGTTTCTTTACAGTTTCAGTATAGATAACCAAAACAGACAGATTCGGCTAACTTTCTCTCCCCCTGTCACAATAAGACGACAACTCCTTTACTATTTCTAGTAAACCGATGAAACTTCAGGGGATATTTCACTTTTGGTTAGGAAAAGTATTTAAAACTATGTGTCTATCGAGGTGATATCAGAAATCAGTTCTGGAAGGCAAGGACTATGTTTATCATAACAATACCCAAAGCCAACACAATGTATTTTGTAAATATTTGCTACATATTAAACCATGAATACATCACTGTAAAAGTACAACTTTAAGCATGTTGTGCCTTTCCCCTTTAAATATTTTTTAATTTTTTTTATTTTCTTATTCTGATTATTAAAATAATAGGTTCAAAACCAGGTGGTGGTGGTACACGCCTTTAATCCCAGCACTTAGGAGGCAGAGGCAGATAGATCTCCAAGTTGAGGCCAGCCTCGTCTACAAAGTGAGTTCTAAGAAATCCAGGGCTGTGCAGAGAAACCCTGTCTTGAAAATCAAAACCAAAAACATCATGTTTATTGGAGAAGTTGAAAAATTAATGAACAAACTCCAAATCGCTAATATTTCTACCATCAAGAGAAGAATTAATATTTTATTTGTGAACTTGGAAAATGGATCA
This sequence comes from Phodopus roborovskii, assembly GCF_943737965.1. NCBI lineage: Eukaryota > Metazoa > Chordata > Mammalia > Rodentia > Cricetidae > Phodopus > Phodopus roborovskii. The sequence continues at coordinate 12,054,749 of NW_026126546.1, read as the reverse complement.
ACGGGTACAAGCACTTGTTGTGCAAGCATGAGGAACTGAGTTCGAATCCCCCAGAACCCATGCAAAAGCTAGACCAGTAACATGAGAGCCTGCAGTCCCAATGCCTCTACGGTTTGGGGAAATGGAGACAGGAGAATCTCCAGGCGCTCTCCCGTCTGTGATCTGCTGTGCACAGCAGATAAACAATGAGATCCTCAAATGAGGTGGAAAGTGAGGAGTGACACCTCACACTGTGGCATGCAAACACCCACACGCATATGCACAAATGCATGCACACATGCACACACACAGGTACTTCATGCCTGTCCCAGATACTTGCATGTGAATAAAAGGAAGATAGAATACACTGTCCTTGTCTTCAAGAAGTTCAGCCAGATGAACCACAGAGCCTTGGTGAAGAAGGTTCTGGTTTGTACATTCGACGTCTTCCCAGAGGACTGAGAATGTAGCTCCACACATGCTTGATCCTCTCATGGGAAAAAGAAAATAAATAAAAAGAAGGGAAGTGTAGAAGTTTGAATGTCATTGGCCCCCATAATCTCATAGGGAGTGGCACTATTAGGAGGTGTGGCTTTGTTGGAGCGGGTGTTGCCTTGTTGGAGGAAGTATGTCACTGTGAGGGCAGGATTTGAGGTTTTCTATGCTCAGGACACTGCCCAATGTCTCAGTTGACTTCCTGTTGCCTACAAGGATTCTCAGCTACCTCTCCAGGACCATGTCTGCCTGCATGCTGCCATACTTCCCACTATGATGATAATTGACTGAACCTCTGAAATGATATTCAAGCCACCCCAATTAAATGTTTCCTTTATAAGGGTTGCTATGGTCATGGTGTCTCTTCACAACAATAGAAATCCTAACTGAGAGAGAGAAAGGGAGAGAAGGAAGAAGAGACAGAGGGAGGGAGGGAGGGAGGGGGAGGGAGGGAGGAAAGAAAAGGGGAAGAGAAGGGAAGGGAGGGGAAGGAAAGGGAAGGGAAGGGGAAAAACATAAGATTATTTAGGGGCTAGAGCTCAGTTGGCAGAGTGCATGTCTAGCATATATGAGGACTGGCTTTAGTTCCCAGGATCACATAAGTCAGGCATGGCAGCACATGGCTGTAATCTCAGCATTTGGGAACAGGAGGATCAAGAGTTCAAGGTCGAGGGGCGATGGTGGCACACGCCTTTGATCCCAGCACTCAGGAGGCAGAGGCAGGCAGATGTCTGTGAGTTTGGGACCAGCCTGATCTACAAAAGCTAGTTCCAGGACAGCCTCCAAAGCCACAGAGAACCCCTGTCTCGAAAAACCAAAAGGGGGGGAATAAAAAGTTCAAGGTCAAACTCAGCTGCCGTAGTGAATTCAGCATCAGCCTGGGATACAAGAGAGCCTGCATCAAGAAACACGACCACACTAGTAATAGCAAAGGAGGCTAGAGATCTCCTGACACTTACTTTCTCATAATATCTTTTTTTTTCTTTCTTACTAAATTAAAACAATATAATTACAATTTAGTCCATGACAGTCACATGCCTAGAAAGAAAAGTTAATATTTTTAAGACATTTTGGGCAGCTATGAGTGAACATATGGCTAAGATCTCACCAATAAGATATAGACAGTTCTAGAAAGAAACTGAATTACGGGTGGTATAGCTGTAATCCCAGCACTCCCAGCAGGAAGATCAATAGTTTGAAGCTATCCTGGGCTACATATCAAAGTCAACCTGACCTACTCAGATGACCTGACCTTAGAACACAAATAGGGCCGGAAAGGGCTTTTCCAGCTGGTTGTAGAGGTACACACCTGCGATTCCAGTACTTTCGAGGAAGAAGAGGAGACTGAAAGATCAGGAGTTTAAGGCAATTCTCAGCTGTGTAGTGAATTCAGGGCCAAACTGGGCTCTATTATAAATAAAACAGATTGCTCAGTTGTTAAAGGGCTTTCTTGCCAGAATTACAACTTAACTCAATCACCAGAATCCATATAAAAATGTTGGACCTAAACCAGACAGTGGTGGTGAACACCTTTAGTCTCAGCATTCAGGAGGCAGAGGCAAGAGGATCTCTGAGTTCAAAGTCAGCCTGGTCTACAGAGTGAGTTCCAGGACAACCAGGGCTACACAGTGAAACCCTGTCTCAAAACAACAACAAAATGCTGAGCCTGGTAGCTCCTACTTCTAATCCAGCAAAGTAGAAGAGACAGGATCCTTACAGCATTAGCCAGCCAATCGAGCTTAACTGGGGAGCTCCAAGCCAATGATAGTCCCTGTCTCAAAGGAGATGGATGGCTCCTGAGGAACAGCACCCAGGTTGTCTTCTGGCTTCCAAATATATTCACACATGTGCATGTGGGCATCTCTGAATACATTCATACACACACACACACACACACACACACACACACACACGTCCATGCATTAATTACTAATATACACACATATTCATGCATTTTTACTTACGTGTTATTATCTAATTATTTCATGGACATGTGTGTAAATGTGCACATGCAACAGAATATTTGGAGGTCAGAGGACAACTTATAAGTCAGGAGGATTGGACTCAGATCCTCAGGCTTGGTTGGCATCCAGTGCCTTTCCCTGTTGAGTCTTCTCTCCAGCTCTAGAAAAGGACTTTGGAGTGAATTTCCCTTACTAGTAAATCTTTTAAATAGTTTTCCTAATCTAAAATATTTTTACTTTTTTTTTAATTTTGAGAGAGAGAATATATCAGAAGACAACTTGTAGAAGCTGGTGGGCTCCAGGAATCAAACTCAGCTCATCAGGCTTAGCAGAAGTCACCTCTATTCAGGAGCCATCTACCTAGCCCCTAGCAAATCATTTGATCTTTAACTTGCCCCTTGCCAGGAATAAAGAGCCTAGAGGAAGAGCAGCCGTCTTGTGACCATGAAGGGATGAGTCAAGGGTGACAGTAGGCAGCTGCCCACTGGGGTGAGGAAGAATAGATGAAGAGTAGGTTTCTGCTGGCTGCACACAACCGCAGTGCACAAGCCCTGGAATGCCCATTTCTGGATTTGTATTGTATGAGAAGAGCCAGACAATTATTTGGCTGGGTTTTCAGTTACAGAGCCAAACCATTCAATCCATAACTGGTAGAACGCCTGCACAAGAAAGATATTTTACGCTGGGCGCTACACATGGCTCAGGGGCCTTGAGAGACAGGGGTTGAGTTCTCGGGTCTCTGCTTCTGTTTGTTTTGGTATAAGCTAAGCTCAACAATAAACACAGCCCAGGCCATAGAGCCCATCTTCTCTTTTTGACACAGGGTCTCCCACCTCTCTTCTTCCCAAAGTTCCTGCCTCTTCTCTCCTATTGGTGATTCGGCTCTTTATCAAACCAATCACAATGCACCTTGGGCAGAGACATCTTGTACAAAAAGATTATCCCACAACACTAGGTGTGTGCCACCTCTGTGGTTTGGTATCTCTTCTTTAAAGGTAAAAGCATCCTTGACATTTATGGTCCCATGAACCAAACTTACTTCTTTATGAGTCCATCTCAAAATGTTCACGCTTGGGGTCTGAGCCTCAGATGTGAGTTTTCAGAGGACATGGGTATTTGGGCCAGAATACCATGTATTGGTTATTAATGTGTTTGTTACCCATCTATCTCCCTGACTATAACCTATCTCTTAGCCAGGCAGTAGTGGTGCACACCTTTAATCCCAGCACTTGGGAGGCAGAGGCAGATGGATCTCTGTGAGTTTGAGGACAACCAGAGCTGTTACACAGAGAAACCCTGTCTCAAAAAAGAAAAAAAAAAAGAATCTAGTCTCTCTGACTCAGTTTTGGCCAGTGACAGCCTTGGTGTAGGTCATTTTGTTCTCAATTTTCCTTTTCTTGGAACACACTTGTTATTCACTGTTTTGTATATAGTTTTGTATTAAGCCTAAATCTTTTCTTTAGACTAAAAGGGGAATTGTAGTGAGATAGTCCTTCTGTAGCACTGACCACGCCCATTGGGGGGTGGAGCCATGGGCGGAAGTGACCTGTGGAAGGAGGTCAGAGGGGGCCAGGATACCTTGGCACCAAAAAAGTGGTGGTGGGATGCTGATGTTTGTGGAACGACAAACATCACCAAGTCCAGTGTCAGGCAAGTGGAAAGGACGCACTAGCTGGTGAGGACTATTGGCATTATTGTTACCATTATTTAGTTTAAATCAACTTTAACTGATACATAACACATCTGAACTGTACATATTTATGGAAGCCGTTTGACATTTGGACACATGCACATTTTGTAATGTTCTGTTTGTTGGTATGGAGGATGGAACGCAGTGCCTGGAGCATGCAAAGCAAGTCGCAGAGCTCACCCTTAGCAATTGTGTACCCTGAAATCATGCCAAAATACCCAGCCTATCCTCAAACATCTGTCATTCCTTTTAATTTTTAAAAAATGTTTATTTATTATTAGTGTGTCTGTGGTATGTATGGGAGAGTAAGGACTTTCATGTACCACGCATGTATGAGGAGGTCAGAGAACAGACAACTCACTTGTAGGGGTTGGGTCTCTTCTCCTACCACGTGAGCACCAGGGACCGAACTCAGGCAGTTAAGCTTGGCAGCAAGGGCTCTTATCCACTGAGCCGCTTAGTCAGCTCACATTGTCATTTCTTTTGTCTTCGTGTGTGTGTGTGTGTGTGTGTGTGTGTGTAGCTTTTTGGATTTTTGAGACAGGGTTTCTTTGTGAGGCACTGGCTGTCCTGGAACTCACTCTGTAGACCAGGCTGGCCTTGAACTCAGAGATCCACCTGCTTCTGCTTCCTGAGTGCTTGTCTAAAGATGTGCACCACTGCCGCCACCACCACTGCTCGGCCACTCTGTCATTTCTTCATGGTGGAAGACATTCAGGTCTCTTCCAACTACGTCACGGGCGCTTGGCATGTCACCTAAAGTCTATGTCTTTAAACACATTCTAAAGAAGGAAAGGCTGGAGTGTTTGGGTTGGTTTTGGTTTTGTTTACTGCAGAGATAGGTCCTAGAACTTCATAGTCAAGCATTCTACAGTCACATCTCCTAACCCCAAATACACTTTTTTTTTTTTTTTTTTTTTTTTTTTTTTTTAATGCTTGGTACATTGGTATTTAGCCTGTATGCCCACGTGAGAGCATTGCATCATCTGGAACTGGAGTTAAAGACAGGTGTGAGCTTCCATGTGGGTGCTGGGAATTGAACCTGGGTCCTCTGGAAGAGCAGACAGTGCTCTTAACTGCTGAGCCATCTCTCCAGCACTCCCCCCATAGACTATTAATGTGCATTTTGCTGTGTGTTTTAAAACATTGCTTCCTTTAAGAAAAATGGGGCACAGTGCCTTATATATATCCTCTTAGCACTTGGGAGACAGAAGCAGGAAGGCCAGGTCCGTCATTCTTGGCCACATATCAAATTTGAAGCACATAGAAAGTTCAAAACAGGCTCATGAAACTCTCAAATGAGAGTATAATTTCTTCATTTCTGTCTCCAAAATAAGCATCCTGGAACTAAGAGTATCAAAGTTTATCACTTGCTTCTAGTCTCACTTTCCTACTGGGTTGCCTATGCCCTGGTGGTGCCCCTTTTCCCTCCATCAATTTCTCAACTACCATATAAAGGGATATAGTTACTGGCTCAAGCCAATTTGCCACTGGAAAATGATATCACATGCTGTTCTTCATTCTAACACCAGGGGGCAGTAAAACCAACACATATGGTTAACCTGATTCCTGCTAAGAGGTCAAGGGGTAGATGTACAAAGAATATAGCTCTCTGAATGTCCCTGTTTACTTCAGCTCATAAACTCAGGCTTCCCACCAGGATAGAAACACAAAGTTCCATCAAAGAGGACAATGCTGGCTCGCCCATGCAGTCTTGGATCTGTTGTATTTGAATGCCATGGGTCATAAATATGGCTTGAAAGGTGGCATGGCATTGATAAACTGTTGGCTAGTGATGAATGGACACCCGAAATGAGGAAAACTGGAGCAAAGTCAGATTTTTCTCTGCAGAGAAGCACAGTGTTGCTGAGATAAGCCACTGAAGCCAGCAGGTAGTCAGAAGGCCCTGGAGGTCCACTGTACCAGACAATACACTATACAGGGGACCACTAGGGACAAACTTATTATCCCGAACTCAATCAAAGAACTCAAGATTCCTGATCTGCTTTGTTGGGAGAAAAAAAAAAACTAAAGTATCCAGCCAATTCTCTGGGGTGTATTGGGGCAGGTATACTGAAAGCCTTAAAAATGTAGAGGCACAGCCAGGCGTTGGTGGCGTACACCTTTAATCCCAGCACTGGGGAGACAGAGGCAGGTGGCTCTCTGTGAGTTAGAGGCCAGCCTGGTCCACAGAGAGAGATATAGGTCATCTTAGGGCTGTATGGTGAGTCTTGTCACACACACCACCACCCCAGCCCCACTGGAGCAGTAAACATGAGAAGGGCAGATTGAGCCAGATGTCAAAGATGTGGGATCTTCGAGTCAGTGTGTGGCTTATCTATTTTGAGACAGGGTCTTACCGTTTTGTTTCCACTGGTCTGAACTCATGATTCTCCTGCCTCTGTCTCCCCTCCCCTCTCACAGGAGTGCTGAGGTTACAGATGCTCTCCACCACATCTGGTTCTCATGTGGCCTCTGAGTAGTCAAAAGAACCGATGTCTTCAGCTGGGTGTTGGTGACACATGACTTTGTTTCCTGCACTCAGGTGGCAGAGGCAGGCAGATTTCTGTGAGTTCAAGGTCTGCCTGGTCTACAGAGCTAGTTCCAGGACAGGCTCCAAAGCCATAGAGAAACCCTCTCTCAAACACCACAATAAATAAATAAATAAATAAGAACTGATACCCTCATGCTTCTACATCAACAGCTTCACCTACTGAGACATCTCCCCAGTGCCCACTTTCTCCCTTTTTCTGTGCTATTGACTATCAAATCCAGGGCCTTGTCTATGCCAAGCAAGCCCTGTCATTGAGCTAAACCCCTGGCCCCAAACCATCACCAGTATAAGGGATAATATGTGTTGGGGTATATTCTACCTAGCAGTGAGAATTAAATAATTAAAATGAATTTCTGCAATAGGTGACTCTCATGAATGTAATGTTAAACTAAAAATGCAAACTCAAAGGTGTGGGGGGGAGATCTGAAGAGATGACTCAGCAGTTAAGCACCTGGACTACTCTTACAGAGGCCCCCAAAGGCCTGTAACTCCAGCTCCAGAAGATCTATTGCCCTCTTCTGGCATATTCAGGTACTACACTCACTCTGTGTGTGTGTGTGTGTGTGTGTGTGTGTGTGTGTGTGTGTGTGAGTGTGTGAGTGTGTGTGTGTGAGTGTGTGTGTGTGTTCGAGTACATATGCACTGGGGCAGGCACACATGCACACACACCATCAATAAGTAAAATATTTTAAAATACAAAACAGTTACATGGTTAAACATTTAAACATGCCAGACAGTGGTCACCTTTTAATCCCAGCATTCGGAAGGCAGAGGCAGGCGGATCTCCATGAGTTCGAGGCCAGCCTGGTCTACAAGATCTAGTTCCAGAACAGGCTCCAAAGCTACACAGAGAAACCCTGCCCTCCCAAAACCCCCACAACAAACCAACAAACAGACAAACTCAAAAAACTGCATGCCATTCATTTAATTACATTTCTATTAAGTTCAAAAGCAAGCCCGATTCATCAGTGCTGAAGGAACTGACATATTGGCCCCTCTCTGAAGGCAGGGTCTGAGAGGGAACATCAAGAGGTTTCTCGCCAGCAGAAAGATTTCAATCTTCGACTGCTCAGCTCTTGGTGCTCAAGTGTGGTCACTTTGTTAGAATTCACAGAGCTAGGGCTGGAGAGGCGACTCCGAATTGAGTACACTTGTTGCTCTTGCAGAAGACGTAGATTTGATTCCTGGCACCCACGTGGCAGCTCACAACCACCTACAATTCCAGATCCTGGGGATTAGATGCCCTCTCCTAGACTCTCTAGGAACCAGGCACAAAAGTGGTGTACAGACATACAGACAAGACACCTACACACATAAAATAAAACCAACTTACAGAGCTATATTCAGGACTTTTGACCTTTCGTGGGACACTGGCCACCGACTTGAGAACCAAAGGCAGATGGGACTGCTTTCACCTAGCTGGAGGTCAGCTTGGGTGACAGCCCCGTTTCTAAACAGAAATGACAAATCCTCCAGACTGTGCCGTTTCTGTGTGCCCTTCCCAACACAGTTCTCCTTCCCCAAAGTGCACACTCCCCCAGCTTGATGTATTACTCCCATAATAAAGGCGTTGTGATTTTATGATGTCTATATGTCCGTCCATCCTAACAAGAAGTGGTATTGTTTTGTATGTTTGTTCGGGTTATTTAAATGAAATCCGACATCCTGTGCTCTTAGACGTTTTATATAGCATTTATAAACCTACTGAGTTGCTGCCTGCAGCTGCAGCTGCAGCTTCACTCATTCGAGTCCCTGGCTTCTTCGCCATCTCACCATGAATGTACCTATCCAGCCATTCGCCTGCTAATTCTCATTCAGCCTCCAGCATTTCTTTCTATTCCAAACAGGGTTCCTCTCAACATTCTCCACCTGCCACCGTGTGTGCATGCGCAAGAACTTCCTCAGGACACAGAGAGGGACAGAACTGAGAGCTGTTGGGACTCTGCATCACTGTTGGGGGTGCCAGATGCATGCAGCCTAAGCATCCCTTATATGAAATGCTTGGGATTATAAGTGCTCTGGGCTACAAAGTTGTTGTTTTTTTTTTTTTTTTTTTTTAAAATTAATTTATTTTTTACGTTCCAATCCCAGTTCCCCCTCCATCCTTTCCTCCCACTCTCTCCGATAACCCCCTCCCATTTGCACCACGGAGAGGGTAAGGCCTCCCCTAGGAAGTCTACTAAGTCTGTCCCATCACCTAGTTGAGGCAGAACCAAGGCACCTCCCCACCTCCACACCCTTGTGTCAAGTCTGGGCAAGGTATCTCTCCATATAGAATGGGCTCCACTAAGCCAGTTTGTGCATTAGTGTTGGATCTTGAACCCACTGCCAGTGACCTCATATATTGTCCCAGTCACACCATTGCCATCTATATTAAGGGAGTCTAGCTCAGTCTTATGCAAGTTCCCCTTTGTTAGACCTGAGTCTAAGTGATCTGTCACTAGCTCAGGTCAGCTGATTCTGTGGGTTTCCCCATCGTGGTCTTGACTCCTTTGTTCATATTATCACTCCTCCCTCACTTCGATTGTAGTCTAGGAGCTTGGCCCATTGGTTGGTTGTGGATTTCTGCATATGTTTCCATCTGTTTCTGGAAGAGGGTTCTAGCTTTTCTGGGGTTGTGGATTATAGGCTGGGTATCTTTTGCTTTATATCTGGTATCCACTTGTGAGTGCGTACATACTATATTTGTCTTTCTGGTTTTGGGTTACCTCACTTAGGATGGTTTTTCCAATTCTGTTCATTTGCCTGCAAATTTTAGAATGTCATTGTTTCTTACCGATGAGTAGTACTCCTTTGTGTAAGTATACCACATTTTCTTTATCTATTCTTCAGTTGTGGGCATCTAGGCTGTTTCCAAAATCTGGCTATTAGCAATAACGTTACTATGAACGTAGTTGAGCAAATGTCCTTGTGGTGTGACTGTGCCTCCTTCGGGTATGTGCCCAACAGTGGTACTGCAGGCTCTTGAGGTAGGTTGACCCCTAATTTTCTGATAAACCAACATACTGATTCCCACAGCAGCTGTTCGAGTTTGCACTCCCACCAACAATGGAGGAGTGTTCCCCTTTCTCCATATCCTATCCAGCATAAGCTGTCATTGGTGTTTTTGATTTTAGCCATTCTGATCAGTATAAAATGGAATCTCAGAGTGGTTTTGATTTGCACTTCCCTGATGACTAAGGATGTTGAGCATTTCCTTAAGTGTCTTTCTGCCATTTGAGATTATTCTGTTGAGAATTCTCTATTTAGATCTGTACCACATTTTTAATTGGATTATTTGGATGTTTGATTTCTAGTTTCTTGAGTTCTTTGTATATTTTTGAGATCAGCCCTCTGTTAGATGTGGGGTTGGTAAAGATCTTTTCCTATTCTGTAGGGAGCCTTTTTGTCTTGGTGACTGTGTTCTTTGCTTTACAGAAGCTTCTCAGTGTCAGGAGGTCCATCTATTAATTGTTGCTCTCAGAGTCTGTGCTACTGGTGTTCTATTTAGGAAGTGGTCTCCTGTGCCAATGTGTTCAAATGTATTTCTCACTCTCTCTTCTATGAGGTTCAGTGTGGATGGATTTATATTGAGGTCGTTGATCCATTTAGACTTGAGTGTTGGCTACAATTTTTTAACTGGAATATTTGCAGACTGGGGTGACAGCTTCATTGTCAGGGTATTTTCCTAGTATCCATAAGGCCCTGATCTGATCTGACACCACGTGCTTTATGTGTAGTTATATATACCAGTAATCCCAGCACTCAAGAGTTGGAAGCATGTCTGGGCAGTGGTAGCACACGACTTTAATCCCAGAACTCAGGAGGCAGAGGCAGGTGGGGCTCTGAGTTCGAGGCCAGCCTGGTGTACAGAGTGAGTTCCAGGACAGCCAGCGAGGTCTTGAAAAGAACAGAACAACCACAACAACAAAAGAGGTGGAGGCAGAAAATTCAAGTCACACAGCAAGTTCAAGGCTAGCTTGAAATATTTGAGGTCATGTCCCAAAAATGAAAGATACTGGAAAGACTTTGAGCAGTCCTTGCTGTGCAAATATGAACACCTGGGTTCAGATCATGCATAGGCATGCATAGGGCTGGAGAGACAGTTAAAAGCACTGTCTGCTCTTCCAGAGGACACAGGTTCAATTTCCAGTATATACGGTGGCTCACAACTGTCTGTAATTCTGGCTCTAGAGAATCCAACACCTTCTTATGGCCTCCATGTACACTGTACAAACAAGATGCAAACATACATGCAAGCAAAACACATACAAAATAAAAAATAAAAGTTTAAAAGCCATGCATGGTGACACATGCATGTAACCCCAGTGCTTGGGGATGGGTCCCTGGGGTTTATTGGCCAGTCAGTCTAAACAAAGCCCCAAGCTGAGAGAAAGACCCTGACTTTAAAAATTAAGGTGAAGAAGGAGGCTGGAGCGATGGCTCAGTGGTTAGAGCATGCACTGCTCTCCAGACCATCTAGCTTGATCCCAGAATCAATATGGCAACTCATAGCCATCTGCAACTTCAGTTGTGAGAATTCATTGCCCTCTTCTTGCTTTTGTGGACACCAGACATGTAGTACCCATGTATACCACACACAGGACCACACCACACATACAGGTACCAGAGAGAGAGAGAGAGTGGCCTTGAAGATGAGACTAGAATTTAAACATCAAAATTGACTCATATTATGAATATTACATAAGTGCATGTTTACAGCTCACTTATACAACCTGGAGATAATTCTATACAAGGTGTATTTTGGCTGAAACCTGTCAAATGAGGCCAAGTATGGAATTTTCTGCCCATAGCATCATTTAAAACTTAATTTTGGCTGGGTGTTGGTGACACACACCTTTAATCCCGGCACTGGGGGGGGGGGGCAGAAGTAGGCAGATTTCTATGAGTTTGAGCCTAGCTTGGTCTACAGAGCTAGTTCCAGGACGGGCTCCAAAACAATACAGAGAAACCCTGTCTAAAAACAAAAAAAAAAAAAAAAAAAAAAAAAAAAAACAAAAAACTTGATTTTTGGAGCATTTCATATTTTTGGCTCAATCTGCACTATGAAATTGCTCTCCAAATCCCAGTGGCCACTCTATCCACTGAGATACCACACCACCAGCAGCACTTGTCATGTTTTATTTCTCTATTTTTTTATATTTTAGAGGCAGGGTTTCACCATGTAGCCCTGATTAGCCTGGAACTTACCATGTAAACAGGCTGACCTCGAACTCACAGAGATCTACTTGCCTCTACCTCTGCTGGGATTAAAGACATGCATTACAAAGCCTGGCCCCTATTGTCAGACTGTTCAGTTCTTGCTAGTTTCCTGAATGTTCTCTTTGTGTTCCTACAGGGATTTTAATTTGCTCTTCAGTGTTTGTGAGGGAATTTCTTTACACATTTGTTTCCAGTCAGTTTTCCTGTGCTGTGGCTCCCCTACTGTTCTGTTCAACTGTCTAATTCCCAATTTGGATACTTACATTTATCTGTGGATGTTTTTTGTGGGTTTTTTGTTTTCCCCAGACAGGGTTTCTCTGTGTAACTCTGGCTGTCTTGGAACTCACTCTGTAGACCCAGGCTGCCTCTGCCTCCTGAGTGCTGAGATTAAATGTGTGCACCACCACTGTCCAGCCTTACTGAAAAGATTTTAAAGATTGATTTTTATTATTTTTTAAGTTATGTATTATGTGTAGGAATATGTCTGAGTTGGGATTAGTACAGTTACCTTTGGAGGCCAGAGGTGTTAGATCCCCTAGATCTGGAGTCAGACTGTTATGAGCTAACTGATGTGGTTGCTGGGAAACATACCCAGGTCTTCTACAAGAACAGCAAATACTCTTAACTGTTGACCCATCTCTCCATCCCCTTAACAAAAGATTTTTACATTGAATTTGTCTCTGTTTCTTAAATGCTTTGACTTATTTAAGAACTCCTTAGGGAACTGAGGCAGTAGTTCAGCAATAAAGTGTTTGCCTTGCAAGCATGAGGACATGAATTTGATCCCTCAGAAGCCATGTTAAAAAGCTGTGCATGGTGGTACTCTTGTATGTAATCTCAGCACTTGGCAGGCAGAGACAGGCAGATCCCTGGGGCTCACAGACCAACCAGTCTGTTTCCTTGGCAGCTCCAGATGGATGTGAGGACCAATTCCCCCCACAACAAGGTAAACTATAGCTAAGGAATGACAGCCTAGGTGTCCTCTGGTTTCTGCGTGCATATGCATACATGTGTATGTTCACCCACACACACATATACCTGCACACACGTGAACATGTAACACACATAGATACATACATATAGTCAACAAAAACTTTTTTCAGAGTTATGTCCAGCTGCAGACCCTAGGCTAGGTTCAGTCCCCAGCAACACAAACACACACACACTTTACCAAAAAAGTTAAAGCAGTATTCACCTCCATTTCTTCCCTTGAAGTTTTATTTATTCATTCATTTATTTTAAATATAGGTCCTTTTTCTCTCTCTCTATGTGTGTTTCTTTTTCATTTTTCTTTTTCAAGAAAGTAACAGCTGTCTTCAAACTCACTTTGTAGACCTGGATGGCCTTGAACTCACAGAGATCAACTTCCTTTGCCTCTCAATTGCTGGGACTAAAGGCGTGCACCACCACACACAATAGTGTGCTTTCTATTGTTACAACAAACACCGTGACCTAAAGCAGGCTGGGGAGGAAAGGGTTTATTTGGCTTACAAGTCCCTATCACAGCTGATCATTGGGGGAAGCCCGAGCAGGAATTTTAGCAGGAGCAAAGGCAGGAACCATGGAGGAATGTTGATTGGCTTGCTCAACCCGATTTCTTACACGCCTCAGGACCACCTGCCCGGGGTGGTACTGTCCACAGTGCACTGGGCCCTGAGCCATCAATGGTTAAGCAGGGAAGTGACAAGAGTTGCCCACTGTCCAGTCTGATGCGGGAAACCCCTCTACTGTGCTTCCCTCTCCTCAGGTGGCTCTCGTTTACCTTAAGTAGAAAAAAACTTAGCCAACACAATTTACTTTTTGTCAACGTGACCCACAAACACACCACTATAATTCATACCCTAGTTATTTCTTAGCTCATGTTAATATTACAAATATAGCTTTCAAAGTACCACTATCTTGGGGTTGGAGAGAAGGATCAGAGGTTAAGACCTCTCCCAGAGGTCCTGAGTTCAATTTCCAGCAACCACATGGTGGCTCATAACCATCTATAATGAGATCTGGTACCGTCTTCTGGCCTGCAGGCATTCATGTAGGCAGAACACTGTATACATAATAAATAAATCTTTTTTAAAAATTTAATAATTTTTCCTTATTTTACATATCGATCCCAGTTCCCTCTCCCTCCCATCTCCCCCATGTCCCCCACAGAACCGCCATCACATCCCCATCCACTCCCCACGGAGGGTGAGGCCTTCCATGAGAGATCATCAAAGTCTGTCAAATCATTTGGGGTAGGACTTAGGCCCTGCCCAGTGTCTCTAGGCTAAGGGAGTATCCCTCCATGGGGAATGGGCTCCTGAAGTCCATTCCTGCATTAGGGATACATCCTGGTTCCGCTGTCAGAGGTACCATACACTTCCCAGGCCTCCTAACAGAGCCCTACGTTCAGGGGGTCTGGGTCAGTCCTATGCTGGTTTTCCAGCTATCAGTCTGGGATCCATGAGCTCCCTCTTGTTCAGGTCAGCTGTTTCTGTGGATTTCTCCAGCCTGGTCTTGACCCCTTTGCTCATCATCACTTCTCCCTCTCTGCAACTGGATTCCAGGAGTTCTGCCCAGTGTTCAGCTGTGGGTGTCTGCTTCTGCTTCCATCAGCTACTGGATAAGGGCTCTAGGATGGCACCAATCTCATTATCAGGGAAGGGCATTTAAGAGAGCCTCTCCACTATTGCTTAGATTGTTAGTTGGGGTCATCCTTGTAGGTCTGTGAACATTTCCCTAGTGTGAGATTTCTCTTTAAACCTATAGTGGCTCCCCCTATCATGGTATCTCTTTTCTTGTTCTTTTTGATTCTTTTCCCCAACTCAATCTTCCTCCTCCCTCATGTTCTCCCCTCCCCTCCTCTCCTCCCCTTCTCTTTCTGCTAACTTCTTCTCCCCACCAACCTGCACCTGCTCCCAATTAAGTAAATCTTTTTTTTTAAAGTACCATAGTCTTTTAAAATTCCAGTTGTTAAAAAGTTCATTTATTTTCTTTCCAGGCAGTGGTGGTGCACAACTTTAATTCCAGCACTCGGGAACCAGAGGCAGGCAGATCTCCGTGAGTTTGAGGCCTGTCTGGTCTATAGAGGACAGCCAGGGATACACAAAGAAACCCTGTCTTGAAAAATCAAAAACCAAACAAACAAAAATTCATTTTCTTTTTTAAAATACTGAAAGTCTCTTAACTGTGGACTCCTGAAAATCAAAAACAAATTAAACACTTTCTTATTCCACCAGGGAAGGACCAGGGCACAGTTAAACTCAGATCAAAGCAAAACCAAACAGTATCAAACAGCCCAGTGTCCAACATCTGGGACACATTAATTATCTTCTGGGCTCCAGTTGTCAGTAGGCTCAAGACAGCTCTACTGCACACCTGCTACTACTCAGTGGTTTTATCACAGTCCTAAAATCTCCAGTGTGCTGGGGTCTCTACTATAACTGAGGTTGCACCTTCATCAGTGGCTTCCTGTCTTCTCTGCAGGAGGGACTTCTGCCACATGGTACCAAGCCTTAGCTTCTCTCCAGGTCCCCTTCAACCCTTAGGGGTTAAACTCTGCCACTGAGTCTACGCTTTCACTGATGGCTTCCCCTGGGCTCTCACAGTGCCCAAGGCTCAGCTGCTCTCCATGACTAACACTTTTAGGCCTTCAAAAGACATGTAGACTCTTAGATATTGTGGAGTTTGGTGATCAGCTTGATAGGCAGCCCTGGCTATCCTGGCCCTCAGCTTATGTGTGCCCACCCTGAGAAAATACTCCCAGAAGATTTCACTTCAATGACAGTGGGTGGGCTCTTCCTAACTACAGCTCCTATCTCAGTAAACAAAGGTTTCACTCCAGAGCTGCTGGTCTCTTGTTAATCATGGCTGATTTTGCAGTCCCAGCTGAACAAAAACCACATTTTATTATTTGGATATATCACACAAAGACCCTAATAGAATATTTGTTTCTGAAACTTTGCAAGCCAGGTCCATTATCTGTTCCCACAAAACAGCCTATTAAAGCTCTCAGCACTCAAAGGTTTTTCTGGACCAGGGTTCGAAACACTTCCACAGTCCTCCCCAAAACAGTTTGGTCAAGTCTGTCACAGCACTGGTTCATTTTCTCCTACTAACCAGCCCAGTGTACTTCCAAAAGATGTACCCCGTTAGAGTAAGTAAACACAGATCCACTCTCAAAATGAGTCTTTGCATATATAATTAAGATAAGGATCTCACTTATCTAGCCTCATCCTGGATTTCATGTGTGGATTTTGAATGTAGTGTTAAAAGTCCTGATAAGAGACTGAAAAGGAAAGGAATGCATAGAGGTGTGTGGGTTTGAAAGAAAGTGGCCCCCATAGGGAGAGGCACTATGAGGAGGTGTGGCTTTGTTAGGGTAGTTGTGGTCTTTTTGGAGGAAATGTATCACTGTGGGGATTGGCTTTGAGGTTTCCTTTGCTCAAGCTATGCCCAGTGATACAGTTCACTTCCTGTTGCCTGTGGATCAAGATGTAGAACTCTCTTCTTCTTCTCTAGAACCATGTCTGCTTGCATGTTGCCATGCTTCTCGCCAGAATGATAATGGATTAAACCTCTGAACAGGTAAGCCACCACAATGAAATGTTTTCCTTTATAAGAATTGCCTCAGGGGCTGGAGAGATGGCTCAGTGGTTAAGAGCACTGACTGCTTTTCCAGAGGTCCTAAGTTCAATTCCCAGCATCCACATGATGGCTCAAAACCATCTGTCAAGAGCTGGTGCCCTCTTCTGTCCTGCATGCATACTTGCAGGCAGAACACTGTATACATAATAAATAAATCTTAAAAAAAAAAAAAAAAAAAAAGCCACCGTCATGGTGTCTCTTCACAGCAATAAAAAACCTAACTAAGACAATAAGGATAGAGAAACCCATTTGAAGACAGTAAAATATTGGAGTGATTGAGTTACAAGCTAAGGATCTCTGGGAGCCACTACAAGCTGTAACCCTAGACCTCAAGAAGCAGAGGCAGGAGGACCAAGGGTTCAAGTCTAATATGGGCTGTATCATGAGACACTGTTAAAAAACAAAAAGGAAAAGAATAGAAAGGAGATGAATGAAGGCAAGAAGGAAGAGAGAAAGGAGAGAAAAAAAAACAGGGAACCCGATCTAGAGGAATAGAGAAGACAAAGAGGTTAGTGGCATGAAGCACGTTCAAATTCTCTACCAAGAGTGGGACATTCTTCCTGCTGATAAGTATAGTCATTACTCCAGCTGTGGGAGCTAAAGACTTATATGAATGATGGAACCATGCTGCAGACAGCTTGGCTCTCAATGTCCTCCAAAGGAATGAACAAATCTACCAGGCATCTCCAGATGTCTTATCCATGAGAAGGGGAAGAGGGAGTCCAGGGAGGCCCTGGAAACACAAGGCAGTGAAGAAACAGGGGCATTAGGGTGGCCTGGGGTGAACCCTTGGCAGTGCAGAGTTCTGGAAGAAAGAAAGGGGGGGGGGTAGAGACAAAGGCACCAAAGAGCTGGAGGGTGCATGGTTTCCTAGTGGCCCCATGGAAAACCTACTAATCTCAAAGAGAAGGGCTAAGCAAAGCATGGCTACATGCAAGGTCAAGGGGCAACAGGACAACAGTAGGTGCCAGCAGGCTAAAGGACAATTCCGGGAGAGAGCAGTGGGAGGGCTCCTGTGTCTTTGGGTGTCTTTGATCTCTGAGCCACTTTGGCTTGGGACAGAGCTGTGGGTACCAACGGGGTCGTGTCTGTTTAAACAAAATTAAGCACTGGCAGTAAATCATTAACTTGTGGAAGAAACAAGCAGGGGTATAAACCACATCTCCCACACCAAGGGCTTATAACCATGGGACTGGGAAGGACGCTTATCAGCAGTGGTAGCTACTCGACATCCCCTGAGCCAAAGCAAGTGTCTGCTGAGCACCTTATATAGTTGAGTCTTGCTGCAAGGTGCTGTGGGAATAGAGTCCACCCTGTGTCCAGAGCTCTCGCATCATGAATACCCAGCTGCCAGACCCAGCCCATCCAGCATCACACATAATCGTCAGGATGACCCTCTGATGTAAGGCAAGGATCAAGCATTTTCCAGGCAAGGAAACCCAAGTTCAGAGAGGGAGAACAACTTGCCTTGGTCACACAGCTTATCAGTCATGGATTTAAAAAGCAGAAGTTTTTTTGACTTCTGAGGCACTTTGGCTTGTGACTTCCCCCTTAACAAAAGGGAGAGAAATTGATAGAGAAGGTGTATAGGAATGTAACCTTAGGGAATACAGCTGATTCTCCCAAATAGCGGACAGGGTCAGCAAAACTCTGGAAGGCAAGGTAACAACTGTCTTTCTTGTTCATTTCTTTTCTATTACTTTTAAGTTTTATGTGTGTAACATGAGCTTGTGAGTATATTACCTAGGGAGGCCAGAAAGAATTAAAATTACAGGTGGTTGTGCGCTGTCTGACATGGGAACCCAACTCAGGTCCTCTGGGAGAGCAGCAAGTACTCTTAACCACTGAGCCATTCTCCAGCTCTCACTGTCTTTGCTGGGACCCGTGGCCTCCCAACTCCACTTCTCACTGAGCATTCACTATACTCTTCCTTCTACTTGGGGGTTAAGAGCAAGGGTCCTGGCATCAGACCTGGGTGCAGTCTTGGCTTCACCTCTATGTAGCTCTGTAGCTTCAGTGGAGCCCACTTCCCCTTCTTCTCTAGCTATAAAATGGAATAGTACATGCCTCAGGTAGAGATCAAAGGAGGGGACCTGTGCCAAGCATTTGGCCTAGTGCCTGGCACACAATAAATACTCAATAAACACAAGCTGTTATCATCTCACATGGAGGAAACTGCCTCCTCAGCCTTCCTGGCCCCCACACCAGTTGACAGGCATCTCTGCTCTGATTTCTTCAGTTGGGGAACCAACCCTCGCAAGGCAGAGGTCATTTCATGCAAACAGAGCCAGATGCCGGTGAACAGATTGAAAGCAGAGCAAAGACGGGGAGCAAACTAGTCAGAGGTTTCTATGACTGAAATTTCAACTGCAGGGCCTTATGATCAGAAAACTGGTTTGCCAACCTTTCCGGATCTTTCCATCATGAGTCTTTGGGGGCCTGCCAGGAAGACAGTCTGCAGAGGAAATAGCAGAATGAAGACGTGGAAAGGGACTTGCTGCATTTGAGGGCTCTGCTGTGTGTTTGAGAGGGGTGCAGGGCATGAAAACAAAAAACAAAAAAGGCCAGAAGGATGGTTTGGGGTCCAATCAAGGAACAGTTTGACAGTTAGGGTTTTATTTTGCCATACACTCAAGAGTCAGTCATTCATTTAGCAAATATTTATTGTGTGCCAACTGTATCTGAGGCATTTTGCCAGGGATTAGCTACCTAAGGCAAAGGCACCGTTCTCATCCTCAGGAAAAATGGCTTAGGAGGAGGAAATGCAAATGACTTGTGTTGCACATCAGGTTGCAAGTGGGCTCTAAGGACTCAGGCACCTGTCCACCCCTTGGGTGGGGAGCCGGGGGCCAGTTAGGAGAACGAACTCTCAGACCTTTTGCTGCCTTTGTGGGTTTTCTGTGCTTTGCACTCCTGTCCCACGTTTCCTAAGCAGGAACAATCAACCAGGATCAGCCCTTGCACTCCTGGTCAGCCCCCAAGTACCAGAGAAAGGTTGTAAAATCCAATCTAGACAATCAGTAGATGCCTTCCCTCCGGCCGTGGTGACATCAAACAAGTCTGCCCAATGACAGTCAATCAATGCCTTGGGAGGGGCCCCAAGGGGAAAGTAGCTCTTTTCCTGGGCACCCAGGACAACATGGGAGACTTGCTCCAAAGAGAGGCCATTCCTGTAATGAAATGATGTCATAGAGGAGAGCACCCCAAACTTGAGAGAAGTGACACCTGATAACACCCTTTGAGCTCCTCAACTCTCAACTCTACTGGTTCTGGAACCAAAATTATCCCTGAACCTTTTTGTTTTGTTTTGTTTTGGTTTTGGTTTTTCAAGACAGGGCTTCTCTTTATAGCTGTGGCTGTCCTGAACTCACTTTGTAGACCAGGCTGGCCTTGAATTCAGAGTGCCTCTGCCTTCAGAGTGCTAGAATTAAAGGTGTGCACCACCACTGCCCAGCTGGACCTTGCACTTTTATATCAATCATTACCCCTCACACTTTGGGGGTAGGAAGGAGGAAGCGATATGAGTTGGGTTTCTGTCACCATAAATGAGCAAGTTTCAATACGTTCTGCCTCTTTCCTAGACTTCTCATACTTCAATTTTGATATACATATATGTATACCAACGTTCATTAAAATGATTATACATGCAATTCTTTTCTCTTTGCACAAAAACAAGACTACCCATTGCCCTGCATTGCTTTTTAAACATTTTTTCATTTGTGTGTGTGTGCATTCATGCACGCGTTCCGCAAATGTACAGGAGCACAAATGTGAGGAGATCAGAGGGTGCATTGGATCCCCTGAAACTGAAGTTAAAGACTGTTGTGAGGTAGCATGTGGGTGCTAGGAACTAAAACTGAGGATGACAATGAACTTCTGGTCCTCCTGTCTCCACCTCCCCAGTGCTGGAATCACAGGCATGCCCCACTATGCCTGCAAACTCAGCTACAAACCTCAGCCTCTAGAGTTTTACCACATTGTCTCACTTTCCTACTTATTTTGGCTCTTTAAAGACAATCTTAGCTGTACGGAGGTGGTACATGCCTTGAATCCCAGCACTCAGGAGGCAGAGACAGGCTGATTTCTGTTGAGTTCAAGGCCAGCCTGGTCTATAGAGCAAGTTCCATGACAGGCTACACAGAGAAACCCTGTCTCGAAAAACAAAAACAAAAACAAAACGATCAGGTCTGGAGACATGGCTCAGAGGTTAAGAACACTGGCTGCTCTTCCAGAGAATTGAACCTGAGTTCAATTCCCAGGACTCACAGGGTGGCTCATAACCATCTATAATGAGATATGGCTCCCTCTTTTGGTCAGCAGGCATACATACATGTAGGCAGAACACTGCAAACATACTAAATAAATAAATAAATCTTAAAAAAAAAAATAGGGTCTCACTATATAACCCTGGTTGGCCTAGAACTAACTTAGTCAGGTTGGCCTCAAACACAGAAATCTGCTTGCTTCTACCTCCCAAATGCTGGGATTCAAGTTAAGCGTGAACCACAGCAGGCCCATTTTAAGACAGTTTATGTCCATCTATGTCTGTGCACCACATGTGCCCCGGAACTGGAGCCACAGACAGTTGTTAGTTAGGGTTTGGTTATGTATGGTTAGGATCTTGGGTGCCTTGAATTGAACCTGAGTCCTCTCTGAGAGCAGCCAGTGCTCTTTACCTCTGAGTCAGCTCTCCAGCCCTCTAGTTGCTTTGTTAACTTTATAAAAATTATTATAATGAGTACAATTGGGGGCTCATATTCTCTTCTCCGTAGCAAATTGTAAAAATCTGTCCATATTTTCTTTGCTGTTGAGGGAAACAGCCACACTGCTATATTTATGCAATCTGCAATTTAACATTGCAGAGGAGAGTGCAGCTTTATCTACCAGGTTGTGGGCATACCAATTTCCGAGAAGGCCTTGACTGGCTCTGCTTTGGTCACATGGTCACTGTTGAGGCAACCGAACTGATTAGAGGAGTGAAGTGCTCTGGCTCTGAATAGTCATTCTGAGTCACATGCTCACCTATGCCCCACCCCCAACACACACACACACACACACACACACACACACACACACACACACACAGAGTTTCTCCAACTCACAGAGATTTCCTTGCCTCTGCCTCCCAAGTGCTAGTATTAAAGGCATGAACCACTACTCCCAACAACCTATAAACTTTCTGGGTCCTGTGTTTAACTGCTTAGGCCAGGGAAGGGTGGAACAGGATGCTGAGTTGATAATTCACGTTTGTTATATCCTCCCCCGCAAGCTGATGTTTTCTAAGCACAGTAAATGGAACACACATTTCCACACGATCCTCCAAATGCTCTTTGGGCAACCTTTATTTCCTCTGGTTCCATTTCCCTTTCTCTCCTAATAGAGGTTAACCCACATAAAAGCAACCTGGCTTGTCTCTCTTTAAAGGTCTAATGACCCCTCATCCACCATCAGCCTTTCTTGGCCAAGTGGGCCTGTGGTTACACTTCCACTTCGGCTAAATACCTGTGCGTGCTGGATGAGGACCTGCTACCCAGGGACACAATTGTCCCTCCTACATAGTGTGGTGTTCACACTTAACTCTTGAAATGGCTTCTTCCTCTGTCAGCATAGACGAGACAATCCTTATTCCTTGATACAGTCAGTATTTCCGTGTCTTTTGAGCCAAAAATGGCCTGTAAATGTATTTAGCCCTGTAGTAAGACAAATCTCCAAAACCAAATTGCAAAAACTTTCTCTCTCTCCTTCTTTTGAATAAATCAAACGAGCTATATGTCCTGAGTCTACATTCCCCATAGCAACTAGGCACTGGGGTAACCTTAAAATGGCCAGGCATTCCCCAGGACGACACTCCCAAGGGAGTTTCTGTTTGAAGCCCCACTGTCTTTACCATGGCATTTGCCGGTTATTTTTGCTTACACCTGGACTACTTCACTCGCGCACATTCCCTGCCTGGCCCCTGGAGCATTGTTTGAGTTTTGTGCTCCTGGTTGGGTGGCCATTGCAAATCAGGGGCAGGTTGAAGCAGGGTTGAAACCACGATGATGAGTCGGGGCCTAGATTGGCCTTCTGCCTCCAGGCTCACGGGAGACAGAGATTGATGGCGCACATCAAAGGCGGAGGAGACACTTCTAAGAGGTTTGAAAGAACTGCTGCTACTTGTCTGTATAACTACTATTGTACCTTTCAAGGGAATTATATGATGTTTAAATACAATAAATGAAGTTTCCAGAAATAGATATAAATGCTGTGGAAAAATGCTAGCATAGCTTAAATTTGAATTGCCTGAAAGAAGTAGGGATAAGATTCAAAGCCTTAGAACCATTTTGTAAAATAGTTAATGTGTACTTATATTTTATGGAAATCTTTTATTGACTTCTTTGTCTGTCTCATATAGTAATAAATGTTTGCAGAAGTAGGGAAGGCAAAAGAAAAAAGACAGGAAGGTAGTTGAATACAGGGACTGGCTGGTACAACTATAGACTTAATTTTTATTTTTAAATACTGTCAGTCCCGTGTGCCCACTGTGCATTTTCTCCCAGTGGTAACATCTTCTTCCATAACTACAGGCCAATCCCGTTTGTCTTCTTCTGGTGTCATGGAAAACCTTATTGCTATTCAATAAAGTTTATTGAATGAATGTGTTTGTATATAGAAAAGAGTGTAAATTATTTGTTGATTTAGTAGATTACTCTCTTATTTTATTTTACTCTTTTGAGTAGGTAATAAGTGTATGCACAGGGGAGCAAAATTCAAACAGGTCTTAGTCATACAGGGAAAACCGTTTATGTATTTATTCTTTTTTTTTTTCTGGTTTGGTTTGATTTGGTTTGGTTGACACAAGGTTTCTCTGTGTAGTCCTGGCTATCCAGGAACTCACCTTGTAGACCAAGTTGGCCTTGAATTCACAGAGATTGGCCTGCCTCTACCTTCTGAGTGCTTGGATTAAAGGTGTGTACCACCATACCCAGCTATTTTTTTTTATTTTTAAAGATGTATTGGGTCTGGAAAAATGTCTAAGTGGCTAAGAGAGTATACTATACCTGCAGAGGCCCCAAGTTCTATTCCCAGTACCCATGTTGTATGGCTCACTACTGCCTGTACATCCAGCTCCTGGGACTTTTCTTGCCTCCAAGGGTGCATGCATACACACACACACACACACACACACACACACACACACACACGTATATTATATCTAATTTTTAAAAAAATGTGCTTTTAAAAATATTTGCCTATTGTTTAGGTGTAGGTGTTTTGCCTACATGTAGTTCTATTCATCAAGTATCTGTCTGATGCCAAGGTAAGAAGAGGGTGTTGGATCCGCAGGAAATGGAATTAGGGATGTTTATGAGCCACCATGTGGGCACTGGGAACTGAACCTGGATCCTCTTCAAGAGTAACAGGTGCTCCTAATTGCTGAACTAACTCTCTAACCCCCATCTATTTCTTATACTGCCTTCCATTCAAACATCCATGTATCTATTTCCCCATCCATGTCCTTTTCTGTCATAGCATCTTTTTTCTTAGTATATTTTGCAATAAAATCAAATACATATATATTGCACATACAAGGATGTGCATATATACATACTTTCTCTTACTTATTAGTATGTTTGAAATAATTCCACACACGTTCATAGGATTTCTTTAAAATTTTGAGTTAGCATACAAAGTAACAAGTTTATGTAATTTTCATACGTGTCTTTGTGCTTTGATTTTTTTTTCTTTTTGTTTTTTTGAGACAGGGTTTCCCTGTGGCTTTGGAGCCTGTCCTGGAACTAGCTCTTGTAGACCAGGCTGGTTTCGAACTCACAGAGATCTGCCTGCCTCTGCCTCCTGAGTGCTGAGATTAAAGGTGAGTGCTACCACCTCCTTGCTAAAAACCAGTTATTTTTCATCCATTTATTTATTTGTATGTGTGGTGGTCAAAGGACAACTTGTGAGAGTTGTTTGTCTCTCTCCACCATGTGGGTCCTGGGGAACAAACTTAGCTCATCAGGCTTGCCAGTAAGTGCCTCTACCCCCAGAGTCATCTCACTGGCCCTAAAACTAGTTTCTTTTCTGACCCTTGCCTGTGTTGTCATTGTCATTGAAGTTTTTGAGAAAAGTATGGTTGTTCTTTTCCATACTCAGAATTTATTTTGGTCTCATGAAATCCACTGCTCCTAAGATAGCTGTTGACAAGCTGCCTTCAGTGTCTGAAGAATGGAAGATGTATGTGTCGATGAGCTTATCCCTCAGTCATTTAGTCATTAATTCATGAAACAAATATTTATTGAGCACCTACTTTGGGCCAGTCAGCTTCTGCCTAGGTAAGACAAAGGTCCTTGCCATTATAGCTTTTCTTTCTGTGACATGTGTGTATGGAAGCACAGAGGATAGACAAAAATAAATAACCATATTGTTGGGTGATAAATGCCATGGGGTTGGAAGAAGCACATTAAGGGAGGTTGGGAGTAGGGAAAACACTGCAGTTTACATAGAATAGTTTGGGTAGGCCTTTAGTGAGGATATGGGATTTGAACTGAGACTTCAAAGAGCACAAGGTAAGTTTTTGTTTGTTTTTTTGAGACAGGGTTTCTCTGTGACTTTGGAGCCTGTCCTGGAACTTGCTCTGTAGACCAGGCTGGACTCAAACTCACAGAGATCCTCCTGCCTCTGCCTCCCAAGTGCTGGGATTAAAGGCATGTGCCACGAACGCCAGGCAAGCACAAGATACTTTACATAGTGTTTTATCTGTTTATACTTGATGAAAAGATCACTGAGAGCTGATTTTTTTCATAAAGAGATTTATTTTATTGTAATGTGTCTGGTGTTTAATCTGCATGTGTGTCTGTGCAACACAAGCATGTAGGGTCCTTAGAACCAGAAGAGGGTGCTGGATTTCCCTACAGAGGGCTATGAGCCACCATGTGGGTGCTGAGAACCAAACTTAAGTCTTCTGCAAGAGCAACAAATGCTTTTAACCACTGAGACATCTCTACTAATGGCTGAATTAAAATATTTTGAAAATAATTTTTATCTCTGTGTGTGAGAGAGAAAATGTATGCCACATCTGTACAGAAGAGAGGGTCAGATCCCCTGAAGATGTCAAGGTCGATTGTGAGCTGCCTGACATGGGTTCTGGAACAAAACCTGGCTCCTCTCTTAGCCATCTCTCCTGCCTCAAGGCTTCATTTTGTTTGTTTGAGAAAGGGTCTTACTACATAGCCCTGGCTGGCACGAAACACACTCTGTAGACCAGGCTGTCCTTGAACTCATAGCTCTATCTGCCTCTGCTTCCCCAGTGTTGAGATTGAAGGAGAACACCCCCACATCAAGCATGCTAAAGCTTAATTAAAATTTAACAGCTGCATTGAGTGAGATGTAATTCACACACTATAAAATTCACCCTGTGTAAAGGTACAATTTGGTGGGTTTCAGATATTTACAAATAATATAATCATTATCATTATCTAATTCCAGAATATTTTCATTAACCTTAAGAGAAATCCATCAGCAGTCACACTACCCAATCCTACTTCCAGCTCAGCGTCTGGCAACCACTAACCTTGCCATTTCTCCAGATTCTTGGCATTTCATACAGATCAAACATATGCTTCACTTGGTATGGTTTTGTGTTTCATCCATTCAATATTCAGTATTTCATTGCCTGGTATGATCCCATTGTAGCCTCAATTTAGTCATTTACGATGCAATTGAAGATTGAAACTTATCTTAAAAAAATAAGATTCCATTGTATGGCTGGACCACATTTGCTTCTTCATTTTCATCAGTTGATGATGACCTCATACTTTTTAAGTATTACGAAGTCATGCATGGGCTGTAGTAATTGTCCTCCCCCTAAAGACCGTGTTGTGCCTTGGTGGGTGAAGTCAGAATCCTTGGAACTGACAGTGCTCCCAGATGCTCTGATTAAACTTGTCTTGGGGAAACTAATGTTCTCTTGCTTTGTTAGGGCCTTTTGTGCCAAAGCTTTGGGTGGTCCAAATATAGTAACACAGTTCTGTGAATTTCTTTTCAATTGTATTTTCTATTCCACATTTTGGCAAAACATTCCTTTTCAGTTTAAACTGTAACCTCGTTGAGTTGATTACTCAATGAAACTCTCAATGACTTTTCTTTTTGTCTTAATATTTTGGGTGTGGTAGCAAGTAGAAGCAGATCACCCTAACCAAATATTTGCAGATATTTAAACAAAGCCATTCAGGTCAGGGAGGGAAGATGGACTGAGGAAGCAGAAATTGAATGTGGCTTTTAAAAGAGGGTTTTGGTTCTCAGAGACTTGCTGAGGAAGGAAAAAGCCTGTTCCAAAAAGGGGAAAGGAATTAAAAGTTTATCTTCTGGGTGACTGGGAACGTCTGGGCTCGGAGCACGTGTCTTTGGTATGTTTGGCAGCCAACAGTCTGTGCATTAAGTGTGTTGGACTCTTCCGCCCTTCTGCACATAGTGAGATTCAAACGTTTCAGAACTTTTGAAGGGGGTGTTAGAGATCGTCTCCAGGGCTGCAGAAAGATGCACTCCATTAGAATTCAGATAACTTCTTCAAGTTCTCTGCCACCTGTCCTCACTCCTTTAGTTGAGGGTAACTGTCTAAGCGACACCCACGCAAGAACTGGACATGTCCTGGCGGGTTGCAAACCGCCCTTGACCGCCAGGCTTTTCGCGTTCCACGGAGGTGGTGGGTGCGAGCACCCAGTGCGGGTAGCTCACAGTGTCGGAACTGTGGATGATGCATCCTTCCACGCCCCAAGGGCTCTAACTCCCGCACCACAGCAGGACGCACTAAGGGAACGAATAGCCCGGGCACAGGTTGAGGTCCTTATTCTCAGGTCATTTCAGCAACTGCCAGAAGAAATGTCCGCCGCGGAGGGAGGAGCACAGATGAGGGGGCGGAGCGAGGACGAAGGGGCGTTACCGAAAAGACGGCCAGGGCGGAGCGAAGACAGAGGGGCGTGGCTCTGGCAGTGAGTCGGGGAGGGACTCAGTCAATGGGGCGGGGCGGGCGAGGCCTCGGGGCCCCGCCTCTGGCCGCAGGCGCGCCCGCCCCGCCTACCGGCTCCCCTCAGAGGTGGCCGCGGCCGAGCCCGGGGAGGGAGGGGAGAGCGGGTCACGACGCTGCGGGGGCGGGGATAACCCCTCACGTGGAGCAGATGAAAGGGCCGCGGCGCGACGGCCCCGGGAGCGGAGCAGAGACTGCGACCCACAAAGCCGCCGCCGCCGCGATGGTGCTGTGAGGCGACCGCCCGCGCTCGGTCCTCCGCCGGCCCGCGACTATGCCCGGCCGCGCCCGCCCTCCGCGCCCTCCCGCCGCAGGACCATGAGGCCACGCTCGGGCGGGCGCCCAGGGGCCCCGGGCCGCCGCCGCCGTCGCCTGCGCCGCGGCCCCCGCGGTCGCCGTCTGCCACCGCCGCCGCCGCTGCCGCTGCTTCTCGGGCTGCTGCTGGCGGCCGCGGGGCCCGGCGCGGCGCGGGCCAAGGAGACGGCGTTCGTGGAGGTGGTGCTGTTCGAGTCGAGCCCGAGCGGCGACTACACCACCCACACCACCGGCCTCACGGGCCGCTTCTCGCGGGCCGGGGCCATGCTCAGCGCCGAGGGCGAGATCGTGCAGGTAGCCGCTCGGCCCCGTGCTCCACCGCCACAAGATGGCTCCGGGGGCTGCGCCCGCCGACCCCGCCGCGGGCTAGCGGGCGGGCGGGGGGAGGCGGGGAGACCGGCGGCATCCCTCCCGGGCGGGCGGGCGGGCGGGCCGGCGGGCGGGCGGGCTGGACGCGGCCTCCGGCGCACGGCGGCTGGGGCGAGCGCACGTGGGGGCTCGGCCTCGGGTGGGTGCACCGTGCCGGGGTGGGGGTGGGGACTCTGAGCTGGGCATGGACCCGGGGGCGGCAACTCTTGAGTTGGCGGGACGTTCTTCTCGCTCAGGTGAAAGTCCCGGCAACTACCTGTTGAATGCCAACTTTGCAAGGGCGAGAGTTGAAGGATGGAGCGGCTTCTTAAAGGTCGCAGGCATTGCTTTCTATCTATGCTCGCTGTTGTTTTTTGGAGAGGCCAGGTTGCCAGGGTGCACATCCTCGGGGTGGGGTTTTTTTTTTTTTAAATGTTTTTATTCCGGCGGAATCTACCGTCAGCCTTACCTGGACACCAACTGTCTGGCAGAGCTCTGGACAGGCACCAGCAGGAATGGGAGCAGGCGGAGTTGGCTGACGAGTGGGAATTGGGGGTGCACTGTAGTGGCGGTGCAAGGCAGCGTGCCTCAGATTACAGGGGTTGAGAGAGACCGCAGGCTCGCCCCTGGGTCAAGGACTAATACCGAAGAGGCCTGCAAACCGGGGCCAGGGTCGCACATTGACAGGGCCTCTACCTTGCTCCAAATGAAAGAGGTCTGCGTTCCAAAGGAAGCTGGCTATGGAGAGTTTTAAGCTGTCCCCAGTCTTTGAGGAGGGACCCTAAACTGAAGCCTCTGCGGATGGGTAGCTGCATAGATTTCCCGCTTCCTTGACCATGATTTTTATCGACTTGTTCCAGGGCTAGCGCACTTGTGGCTGTTAGCAGGCGCACTTCTGGTGGGGGTGGTTTGATACGATTGGCTTGTCTTTTAATCTTTTGGGTCATAAAGGCCTGTAGTTTGGATCTTTGGTGCGTTGCTCTTGGGTGAATTAGAAAAGAAAAGGGACTGTGGAATGGCAGCTTTGAGTGTAGACAGCATCTTCCCTTGCCTCTTCCGGGTGCAGCTTCAGAGCTCTGAGTTGATAGGACATAGGCCAGTACAGTGTGGGTCCTTATAGGTGTGTGTCCTTCCAAAGCTAGAGGAAGTCCCTATGCCTGTAATTAAAAAGCATTGTCCTGCGGTGCTCTTTATTCTCATCTATATAGAAAGCGAAACACATGTTTGACCGATTTCTGTGATGTTACTAAATGTGCTGGGACTTTTTTCCTTATAGTTGTTACTGTCATTAAAATAAAAGCTTTAGAGAGGATGCTTTGCTGATGATTCCTAACATTCCTATTGTAGGCTTTAAGAATAGTTTGAATCTTAAATCTTGCTTGTGACTCAGTGTCTTTCTTTGAGGCTTCCACTATGCCCTGGTGGCTTTAGAAATGTTTGATTTACAGTCGGGGTGGGGTGGGGGTGGTGGTGGGGATGGTGGCAGCAACTGAGGGAGAGTATGTTTTAACGTGACACTTCACTTTTTGAAGGAGACTTTTGAAGTTTCAGATTTTTATCTGCAGTGTTTAAGTTTGAGCCATTTTTCATGGTAGTTTGGCAAGCAACCCATTATGCATAGTGCTGTGCTTTGCAAATATTCTTGGGTTCACCATTTAATACAAAATTAGCCATTTAAACACACCATTTGTAACTATTTTATCCTGCCTAGTAGAGAGATAATGTGTGAATTGGCAGGACTCTGTTCTCTTAAAGTTTTTGAAGTGCTTATCTAACTCTTTTGTAGTCTATTAGACTAGCACCTCCCTTCCAAATTAAGTCAACAATTGCTAAGGAAAAAAAGTGGCTTAAATGGTATTTAATAAGTTTAGCTGTTAAGCAATCACTAATGGTGTCCTTAATTCCCTTATAACTGCAGTAATATTGAGCTCTCTGAATGGTTAATACTTGGTCCACTCTATAGCTTTAATAACTTTGCTGTGGTCATCAACGTGTTGAACTCTGTGTCCATAGATGAGCAGAGTGTGATTTTAGAGCCGTGTTGTGTGTACACAGACTTCATGCTTTTATTTGTGAATACTGCCAGACTAAAGGAACTATTGTGGCTCCTGACTACGAGTCCTGAAATAAATTTGTAAGGAAGGTCAGTGTTTTAGGATTGCTGAGAAGGAATATAAGAGTGTGTGGTGA
Source organism: Phodopus roborovskii (assembly GCF_943737965.1). Taxonomy (NCBI): domain Eukaryota; kingdom Metazoa; phylum Chordata; class Mammalia; order Rodentia; family Cricetidae; genus Phodopus; species Phodopus roborovskii. Next base: position 12,024,384 of record NW_026126546.1, on the reverse strand, counting down.
GAGCATAGAAGAAGCAAATAATTTTAGACTGTGTTTCCTAACTACTCATGTAGCATTGCTTTTGTTATTTCCAGTGTGGTTTTCTGGTAATATTGTTCTTAACTGGGAAGAGAGGGAAAAAACTGTTTGAAAGTTCCTCTTCTTTAAAAATTCTAAGATAAATGTTTTGTAGTACTGATTTTTTTTTTCTGTTTGCCAGTGAAAAGTGTGTGTGTGTGTGTGTGTGTGTGTGTGTGTGTGTGTGTACAATAGATATCTTATTAGCCTGACCATCCATCCCAGGACTTCTAGTTAGAATACCTGTTCAGCTTTTTGCATGAGTTAAGAGTGGGAGGAAGGCTGGATGTGTGTGCTCCTGTAGTAGTGAGGTTAATAATTCAGACCTTGGGATGAATGTTTTAGGCATAAATGTCTGTCTGTATGAAGGCAGGATTGTTTGTGTGTTTGAATTTTTTCCCCTATTTTGTTATCTCTGGTTGTGAACATTGTGGATAGAATATTTGGGTGTGAACTTAATTGCTTTTATTATCTTGCAGCATTATAGCCTGTTTGGGTCTAAGCAAATCAGTCATACAGCTAAGTGCTAGAAGAATTATACTTTAACTGTACTTCTGAAGTGTGGACCTTTAAAGAGCTTTTAGACATACTGGTACATATTTCATCTTTAAACCAATGTGCTGCTGTTAATGAAATTATTATCTGAATCTTTTAAACATGGCTGTGCAGCCCACATGGTTGGTGTTGTTAAGTAAGGGACCTGATTAAACACTAGTGGTTTGTGGATTGGCGGAACAAACATGAAAATTTGCATTGCTAGAAATGAAAGATCGTTTTAAAGTGGAAATGCCTCTTTCTTCCATTGAAGTTAAATATTAGAAATATGGAGAACTTCATTTGTAGAAGGAATTAGAATGATTGGTTCTGCACAACTTTAAAATCAGTTATTCTGGACCCCATGTTACATATGTCTGGTGGACATGAAGCTAAGGACATGAAGAACTAAGGAAATTCTTTTAGTTGTTAAGAGTGAAAGGGGAGCTGTGTGGTGATTAGATAGTCTGGGTACTAAAGGTATCACAGGGAATAATTGTAGGAGACTAATTCCTCTGCCTTGTTTCCCTGTCAGTGTGTTTTTACAGTTCAGCATTTGATCAAGCACTTTCTTTTCATCTCCATTTGAAGTTAACTTAATAGGCCTGCCTCCAAAAATTGACTTAGCCTAATAGAACAATTGCATGCTGACAGCTGACTTGGATTTACACAGAAAGGGCCTGCTGACCATTTTGTCAGATGGTCCTTTATAGGTTAAAAGCAAGCATTTCATTGGTGGGGGGTGGGTTTAGTAAATTCCTATGATTTCTTCTCTGGTCTTATACCCTGAGGTCTCATGGGAATTATCAGCAATTCTGACAGGGGATGGGAGTGTGGAGGAAGCAGCCTTAACTCCATTGATGAGCCTTATTTTGTGTGTGTAGGGGACTGTGCCAAGGACATTATGCTTGTTCATTTTGTCTTTCCACTCATACAGAAATAGATACTGTTGTTTAGTCTGTTTTACAGAGAAGAAACTGAGGCCAAGAGAGGCAAATTTGTTTCTTTAACCTGATAGCTAGCAAATGATAAAACCTGAATTGAAACCATGGCCTGTTCTTGTTCTTGTCAAGTAACTAAACTGGGTTTGTAAGGATTTTGACATTTGATGCAAAGCTAATCTTACATAATTTGCTATTGGAGTTCTTTTAGGCCTGTGGACCCCCCTCCCCCGAAATTATGCACACATTCTTGTGAATGGGTGTGTTCATTTTCCTGATAGCTTCTAGTACTTGTCTTTGACTAGTACAGGACAAAGAATTTGAGTGGAGGGCCTGAGAGATAGCTCATTGGATAAAGGTGCTTGCTGACAAACCTGAGGGCATAAATTTGATCCTCGAAACCCACATGGTAAAAGAGAACAGACTCCTGAAAGTTGTCTTGTGACCTCTGCCTAGACTCTGGCACACATGCCCTTCCTATAAATGTTTTTTAAAAAAATTGAGTGAGGTAATAGGTCACTCAGACTGGCAGGAGTTGGAGGGAAGCCTGCAGCTTTGTAAACCTCCATTGAGCAAATTTATTTGATAGATGTCTATCAGAACCCTTCCTTTTCAGATAACACTGCAGTGCTGCGGTTCACTGAGATAGACTTGTATACAGACAAGCAATAATCCTTCCCAACTGATTTTTTTTTCACAGAATTGAAACCTCATGCCCATAGGCATCTATATCTCAAACTGAATTTGTGTATCTATCTTCTGCTAGTTCTGTATCATCCTTGGGAAAGATAAAAAAGCAACCAATCAAAGAATTTTCTACATTTAGATGAAGTGCAAGAAGAGATGGAAATGAAAGATTTGAGATAAAGGATTGGACATATTTCCTTCTACCATTATTTAGACAGTGATGTGAAAGCGCTGCTGGTGTTGGAAGGTCTGTAAGAACAGCCCCTGCCTTCTGGTAAACCTAGTAGATCTTAGGGAGACAGGTCTGTTTGTTGATCATCCCATTGTTATAATACAAATTGTCTCTTTATAGGGTATTTGTATTCTGGAACATGGTATCTAGTATTAGAAAAGGTCTGAAGATATCTTCCTTGGTAGAACACTGAGCATTGAGAAGTCCCTTATGTGAAACAGGTGTTACAGATGAAATGATGTTTGAAATTCTAGTAGTCCTGGGAGTAACTGTGAGAATCTGTTATTCATAACCATTAACCGGTGTTATTAAGAGCCTGGCTTGTGGTGACTTCCCAGTCTAGAGAATGTGGATTTGTAGTTCACAGAAAAATTATTTTTAAATTAGTCTTCATAGTCAAAAGAACTAAATGTGTGCACTGAGACGTAGCTTACTACATAGCTCAGTGGTATAGAGCACTTGCCTAGCATGCACAAGGGCCCTGGGTTTTGTCCCTAGCAATGGAAGAAAACAAAAGTACCAGATGTAATACTTTAATGTAGCAGATTTAATGCCAGGCTAGAAAGGTGGAGTGGAGTGTCTTGTTTTGGGACATGTGGTAAGAATAGGGATAGCTGTGATTAACATTTAATTCCTCCACCTCCCAGGCTTGGAGCCTTTCTGTTCATCCTGGTGCAGTTGGGCAGTGTCTCATGGAAGAGTGGTTTATGATTAAACTAAGAAGTCAAGACATTCTTGAGTTATATATTGAGTATAAGTGGTTGCTTTTCTCCTGATTAATTTAAATTTTGAGTCGTTCAGTATTCTGTCAGAGCTTTTAAAATAGCTCAGGGATGGGCAGTGGTGTCTCATACCTTTAATCACAACATGCAGGAGGCAGAGGCAGACCAGGCTAGCCTGGTCTAAAAGTATTTTCCTGTATAGACAAAACTGTTACACAGAGAAACTGTTTTGGAAAACAAACAAACAAAAGTAGCTCTCAGGGACTGGGGGAGATAGCTCAGATAGTATATGACTGTACTCTCAGTGCTGGAAAGGTAGAGGCAAGTGAATCCTTTTGGGTTGCTGATCAGCCAGTCTAACTGAATCAGCAAGCTCTAGGTTCAGTGAGAAGTCTGTTTCAAAAAAATTAGAGAGCAGCTGAGGAAGGTACTCAAAATTAAACTTTGTACTTGCTTGCATACACACATAACACTGACACACACCTACAAAAAGTAGCTACTAATAAAACTGGACACTGTGGCTGTGAATGTTGAATATCTCTGATTCCAGATACTTAAGAAGCTAAGGCAGGGGGATTAGATGAGCCAGGAGTACTAGGCTAGCATGTATAGATAGCATAGGGAGACACACAAAAGACAACAACAATAAAAACCGAGCCAAAACAAAAAAATCTGCTAATGTTCAAATACTTGTCATGCAAAGCTCTGGGCACAAGTACTTGTTTTAATTTAGTTGATGGCAGTTTTTAGGTTAGGAAGCCAGGAGCAAAGTGGTAAAGTCACCTCTGATAATCACTAAGCAGGTCAGTAGTAAGCAGATCAGATCCAAACTGATCTTACCGATGCTGAAACATTTTTTTGTTTTCCTGAGGTTGCCTCACATGGCACTCTTTTGTGATAAGGCTATCTGAACTGCTGTTGAAATTCAGGTTTGGCTTTAAACTCAAAGCTATAGACTGAGAAATGAGTTTGTAATTTCAACTGAGAAGACTATCCTGTGATACTAGAAATGTATTCTCCCTCCTCCCAGCCCCCACAATCACAGAAGGCTCATTTTAGCTTGTTTTTTCCCTAGAGCTAGGCTGCCAAGTTTACAAAGACAGTGGCTGGAACTATCTAGCTATCACTTGTGGCACTTGTGCTGTTTTGGGCTGTTGGCAAAGCTGCAATGGCTGAAGGAGCCTGACCTTTAGAGGGATTTCTCCTTCCTGTGGCTGACGTTTTAGACACATTCAGGAGTTTCTTCAGAGAGATTATGTATGTCCCATGTACATGGCCTTATTTTCTTTGCACAGGCTGCATATTCCTTGTTGATTTAAAGACTGTAAGAACCTGAAGCTGGGCGCTGGAGAGATGGCTTAGCAGTTAAGAGCACTGGACTGCTCTTCAGAGGACCTGGGTTCCATTCCCAGCACCCACAGGGTGGCTCATAACTGCTTGTAACTCCAGTTCCACAGGATCTGACATCCTTACACAGACATACATATAGGCAAAATACCAATGCATGTGAGATAAAAATAAAATAATCAAAGAAAAACCCTGAAGCTATGGACTGTCACCCTCTTCCATTGGTAGACATTGAGTGGTGCCCTCTGTCCACCCGATTCTGGATAGGGCATGGCAGGGAACATGATGAAGGCTTTGCTTCTGTCTGTAGGCAGCCTAGTGTAGGGTCCAGACAGCAAACAGTCAGTGCCAATTTACCTTGGGACATATTCTGTCTATAGGATACTGTGGGATCCCCCTCCCCAAGACTTTGGCCCTGGTGCTGAGTTTGGGCTGTGCAAGCCATTGTATGTCATAGCATAGTATGTGGATTTGCACAGTCTCTCCTTTTCCAACTAATTTTTACCTATATTTGAGGTTAAAGCTGATAAACCTTTTGTGGAGACGTGCCTTTGTACCTGTCAAACAAAAGGCAGGAGGCAGAGTGGAGGCTCTTTGTTCCACTTGTAGGCTGAACTAGATGTTTTAAAATCTTACTTTTAGCAGCTCTGTTGACTTACGATAGTGTGAAAAGAATAAGGTCAGCTGGCCCATTGTGGTTCAAAGGAGAGCCTTTTATTCTAATTACTCCTTAAGACGTGTTGTAAGAGTTGATATTAGTTCCCTTCTCTGTTCAGCAGCCAGGGTGATACGGTTATTTAGAAACTGAATGTTAGAGTTGACTTGGTGAAAGTAAACTTTGATGAGAAAATGTTGGAATGGGAACTTCTGGCCACCTCATGGCTGCTGCATTTTGAAATTGGAAGAATAAAGATAGCTGAATTTTAAGTACATGTAAGATGCTGTAAGATCTGATTAAAACACAATTCTTTTTTTTTTTTTTTTTTAATGAGACTGAGGAGATAACTCTGTTGGTAAGTGTCATGCAAGCATGAGGACCTAAGTTTGGATCCTCAGCACTCCCATAAAAAGCTGGGTGCAGTAGTGTGTGTCTGAAATCCCAGTACTGGCAAGGAGAGACAGGCAGATCGCTGGAGATCACAGGCCAGCCCTAGCTAAATTGATGAAACCCTGTCTCAGAGAAAATAGAGAGTAAGAGGAAGACACCATACCAATGTTGACCTTTGGCCTTCATGTGCTTGCACAAATATAAGAATACATATAAGTACATATCACAAACACACAGAGAATACAATTTTATTATAAAGTACTTGGAAAATACAGAAAATTATGAAAATGAAAAGTTTATTACATATCACTCTGTTAACCTTTGTGCTTTCCCCATGAACTGGTTGTGATTTTAAAGAAAGTTGGAAAACCTAATGGTGATAACCCTTTTTCCACTTAGAGTGTTTAATTGTTGTTAAATATTCTGGAACATTTGCAGAGCTCATGTCATAGGTTATTATTTTTTGTTGTTACAGGTAGGACTATCAGGGACATCTTTAGAGTGGCTAAGGTACTTGAAGACATTGTCAGATTGCTCTGCAGAAGGCTTGTTTTCGTTTATATCCTGTAAGTCAGCATGCATTGAGAGTGTGTACATTGTGGTACATATCTGTTTTCCTTTTTAGAAAGTAATATAAATAGCTGGATGGTGGGGTGGTGCATGCCTTTAATCCCAGCATTTGGGAGGCAGAGGCAGGCAGATCTCAGTAAGTTCCAGGCCGATCTGGTCTACAAATTTAGTTCCAGGACAGCCAGGACTGTTAACACAGAGAAACCCTGTCCCCCCCCCCCCCAATAGTTTAAATAAACCAGCACTTGGCAAGGTAGAAATCTGTATATTCCTGTCATTTCCTAAATTGCAAATACGGGTTCTTTCTCTGTCCCAAATTCTGAGTGATAGTTAATTCCAAATGGAGATGTGCTGTTGGTAGCATTTGAGTGCTTTCCCAGTGGGCTTGATTCTGGAGCAGCAGGCAGTGCCCCTTCCCTGGGCAGGGCCAGGGTTATCCACTCCAAACTGGCTGAACTTGAAGGTCTAGAGACATGAGAAAATGCCATACAATGTGGCATCTTGGGGGGTGGGTAGTGGTGGTGATGCTGTTGCCTTGGATGTTTTCTAGTAGGCCTGTTTATCACGGAGTAGCTCTCTGCTTATGAACAGCTTGGGTTTAAGGAAGTCCAAACTAATCTGACCTTGAATTCTAAATGGCATGGTCAGTTATTGGTGAGCCTATAGAGTCAAGCATTGGGTGCCTTTGCAAGGCATATTTGTCGGCCAAAAACTTCTAGAAAAGTGGTTCCTTTTACATGTCTACAAATTGTACATATAGATCAGCTCTTATTGAGAAATGGAAACTTGTGGCAATATTAGGTCACAGTCCCAGAGTAGAGGAATAGTTTTTCCTTTGAGTGGGGCAGGAACCCTCTAGCTCTTAAGTCCCTATGGTGTTTTGCAACCCTTTCTATCTCTGAAAGTTCTTAGATTGAACTCTAAAGGTATGCTTCCTCAAACATCCTGTGTGTTAGAGGTCCATCTCTGGACCCCAGGGACTTCACACTATGTTCTTGAAAAGGCCACACTGGCTCTATTGTGACTTAAGTATTCTTTTTTATTCAGACCACTTCCTATCACACCATACTCAAGGCTGGCCTTCAACTCATGATTCTCCTATCTAAGCCTCCTTAGTGCTGGTATTATAGATGTTGCTTAAGGAGTCACAACTGCTTCTTTGGGTGGGCTTTCTTTTTCTTTTCTCGCCACTCTTTCCCTTTTTTCCCTTTGAGACAGTTTTATGTAACCCAGGTTGGCCTTTTAACTGGGACTTTCTGTGTAGCCAAGGACAACTTTGAATTCCTGACCTTGTCTCTTCCTCCCAAGTACTGGGATTATAGGATGCCCACCATTTGTTTTGTATTATCTATCTTTCCCTATCTCTTCTACCTTTCCTGTCCTCCCTTCTCTTTTTTCTTTCCTTCCAGTGCTGGGAATTGTACCTAAGACCTTAGCTCTACCATTAACCTCAGTTCTCAGCCCTAAGCTAAATTCTCAGCCTACTTTTGGGGTTCTGCGAGGCCAAAGTCTTGGGGCCATTTGGCCTTTGTGTTTGTAGGGATCTTCTCCCCCATTCTCTGCTAAAGTTTTAAAAAAATATTTTACCAGCCTGTATATATATGAATTCCTGGTGTCTTCTGAGGTCAGAAGAGGGTGTTAGGTCCCCTGGGACTAGTATAGATGGCTGTCAGCCACCATATAGGTTCTAGGATTGAACCCAGGTCCTCTGTAAGAGACAATGCTTCTAACTGCTGAACCCGCTCTCCAAACCTGTATGTATGTATGTATGTATGTATTTATTTATTTATGAGTTTAGGTCTTTATAATCCAGGCTGCCTTGGAATTTACAATGTAGCCCAGGCTGGCCTCAAACATAGCAATCCTCCTGCTTCAGTCTCCCAAGTATTGGGATCACAGGCATGAGTCACCATGAAGTCTTGCTTTCTTTTAGTTACAAGATGAGCTGGATGTTGCACTGTAAATTTCTTGACTCTTTCTCTTTAGCATAAGGGAACTATAAGCAAGGGTCCAAGAGAGGCTGTGATTAGTGCTCCCTTACAGTGTCTTTTAGAACAGTAGTCTACTTTGGTTCAGTTTCAGGAAATCTCTAATGAGCCTGGAGCTTAAGAGTCCCTAGTACATTTCTTTCTCTTCTCTTCTGGGAGTGAACTCTGCTCCAGAAGGCATTCTACCATTTAGGGGGTCTTGGTTACCAAAGCTTGTCTATACTTGACACAAAATACTTTTTTTGTACCTCACATGTATTTTTCTCTAAATGCATTTGCTATTGTGTATTTAACAGCTTTTAGAAACCCCTCCCCCCAATTTTGGACTATCACTGGGTACCCAGAAACTTAGCATCTTTTCAAAAAGTACCTCAGTCTTGAAGTAGGTGGTGAGCAGAGAGCTGGTGGCTTGTAAAGAATGTTGCAAGCTTGATTAGCAAAATTTGCAAAGTGTAAATGAAGTTAGCTAGAGATTAAGTCACTGCAAAAGGTATCCTCAAGATGATTTTTGGTCTGCCCTGCCTCTTATTGGCCTTCTTTTAAAGATAATACTTTTATTACTTTAATTATGTGTACTTATTTGAGTGAGAGTATGAGTGCAGATGTCTGTGTAGGTTGGATGTGAATCAGATGCCCTGGAGCTAGTGAGCTGCCTGAGGTGGGGAATGAATAAGGGTCCTCTTCAAGGGCAGTAGTCTCTGAACTGCTGAGCCATTTCTCCAGCCCCGACCCTACTTCTTGCTCTGTGATGTCTAAGTCTTCTCCCACTCTTTCCCTTTCCCACCACGTTTATCTTACTGTAGTAACTTCTGATCACATTAGCCCTTGGTCAGAATCTTTGCTTGTTCTCTGAAGATTATGGATCCTGGACTTTTTCCTCCTGTGCTTTCCTTCCCATTGCCCTCTTGCTGAAAACATTTCTGTGTGTCAGCATTCTTGCTCCTTATCTTGCCTTCAATTCTTTTTACCGTCTTCCAGCTTCCATCTGAACCAGAACTTCTAGTCCTTCCCATCAAGCTTTCTAGCTCCACCAGCATGGCCTTTGAGCCAGAATATTCCATCCCTCTAGTGCTTAGCAGGTACAACTTTAAGATTATTACTGAACTGAAATGCTTCTAGATATGTTACTTTGGAATAGCATAGAAGGGGTGTTAGTGTAGGGAAAGACAGCTTGTGACAGAGAAGTGTCTCTGATTATAGCAACTATTCACAAGAAGTTTTTATACATGGGCATATCCCAGATTCTTCCAAATAGTTGGGATAGACAAGTCTCTGAAAATAATCTCACTTATTGGGCATGGTGGCATACTGTAATCTTAGCTATGAAGGAGGTTGAAGGAAAGGATCATTAGTTAAGGCTAACCTCTGTCAATACCAGCCAGCCAACAAACAAAAAACAACCAATTATCATCCAGCTAAATAAAACTCCCACCTTTGACACCTCTTTACTCCTCCCAGCCTGGAATATGACTGTGTTGGGCATGTGTTGTGAGCATGTTAGAGAAGCAAGCATCTCAACCTGACTGTAGACTTTAAGAATGTGTTTTATTTAAATTTATATGCTATTTTAGTGTCACTCCCTTACTGAACTTAAAAACAAGACCTGGTATTTTGGGGAAACTGTTCCTGAATGATGTGCTGTAGTAGCTATAAGTAAGTCTTTTTTTTTTTTTTTTTAAGAAAATTTATTTTATGTCCACTGGTGTTTTTCCATAGGTGTCAGATCCCCTGGAACTGGAATTACAGACAGTTGGGAGCTGCCCTGTGGGTGATGGGAATTGAATCCAGGTCCTCCGGAAGAGCGATCGGTGCTTTTAACTGCTGAGCCATCTCTCCAGCTACATATGTGTTAAGTCTTTAAGTGTGTGCTGGATGCTCCTTCAGACATTTTTGCTCCTTTGGAAGCTCTGTAGTGGCTCTTGATCAAAGGACAATAGTAGTGTTTTCAAGGAGATCTGTAGACTATGAGTTTTAGATCTCTGTTTAATTGCTTTTATTCGATGAGGCCTCTGTAATCAGAAAATAATGAAATGATTGCCTAATTGTGCTTGTTGGGGTGCTAAGGTGTTTTGTGTGTGTGTGTGTGTGTGTGTGTGTGTGTGTGTGTGTGTGTGTGTGTGTGTGTGTGTTTTGCTTTTCCCCCTTGTTCTTTTGTGGAACAGTGTGGATTACATGGACATCAGTATCTTCAGGAATAGTCCAGAAACAATCTATAGTTTGCTGTATTTTACATTTGTGTTAGAGGATTTTTATGGCTGTGTTTCTGTGGTATATATTCTCCATTCCAGTGCCCATCAGTAAATGCCACCCTTGTCCTAATTATTAAATGAACAGATAATAAAAGACTTTTAAGTTTTGGTGTTACTAGGTTTAAATGTCTAGGATACATGTGTACAGGTTTGTGGTATTAAATGTTCATTGTAGGTGATTTCAGGTTACAGAGGCAGTGGTAGTTTTTGTTTCCTAATTCTTATGTTTAAGTTTACAGCCTCAACATTGCATTACCATAGGTTTTCACACTTACTGAATATATATGTTGAGCTGTATTTTATATGAATGTGAGTTTGTGTGCGTGTGTTTCTTTCTTTCTTTCTTTCTTTTTTAACTTGATTATAGCTTGCTATATACTGTGGCCAGGAGTGCCCTACAGACAACAGAGTTGGCACACGTCTCAGCATGCCAAACCCCAGCGGATGTGGTTAGGGACCATGGTGACTGGTCTTAGTTGCTATGCCAACCTTGTTTTTTGGAAAGGGGAAACTCTAAAACAGTTCATGGTGCGGAGGCAGAATAGTTTTGGATATTTCAAGTAAAGTGATTCCTTTCAAAAAGTAGAAAACTCCAGAGCTTAATTCAGTTATTGTTATTATTATTATTATTTTTTAATGGGTCTGAATGTTTTGCCTGTATGTCTGTGCACCATGTATGTGCCTGTTGCCTTAGGGGGTCAAAAAAGAATGTCAGATTTCCTGGAATTGGAATTACAGGTGGTTGTGATCCACCATGTGGTTGCTGGGAATTGAACCCAGGTCCTCTCTTAACTGCTGAGCTGTCATTCCAGCCCTGAAAAGCCCTGGAATTCTTTTGGCATACTTGACAGCATTAAATTAGTTTTCTTTTGCAAATTTGTTTTAATTGTCTTTTTGCAAATATGGTAATGATCTATATTGGCTTTCTGATTAATGTATGTCTTTATCTGTTGGGGTAAATGCAGATGATACTATGAATACCCTCTTTTTACCTCCCACAACGTCTTTGTCCTCTGGTACCACCTAGTAACGATTGATTGGGGAGGGAGATAATAGAACAGGAGAAAGGGTAATCTCTACCACTCTTCAGCTCCTTATTCTCATTTCTTCCTTTACCTCCTGTCCCAGAAGGCTTTCCTGTTCTCTGTTCTTGTATATCAGCAACCACCATGACTGTAGTTGGAATGCTTTTGTTGTCTCTTTTGAGTTAGGATCTCACTCTGATCTGACCTGGCCTGGAATTCACTGTGCAACCTAGGCTGGCCTCACATGTTGATCCTCCTGCCTTAGCCTGCCTAGTAGCTGGAATTGCAGACCTCTCCTAACAGGCCTGGCTATGGGGTCTTATGTTTTCCTGCTCTCAGATGTTGGCAAGGAAAGCAAGGATTGGGGATAAACTGCAATGCAGATGGTGTCCTTAATAGCACTTCATGTCAGATAGCTAGGTAATTGATCAGGCCTATGAAGCTAGATAGAATCCAAGAGTGCAGGAATGTATGAGGTTTGCTAGTGCCAATCGTAGCACCTCTCTCCAAGAGGCTTGACAACCAGTGGAGGTTGCACCCTGTCAAGGTTCAACAGCCTAGGCAGTTTGACATGTAGAGGTCTTGGTCCTCCAGTCTCATCATTGTCTGGATTGGCCACATACAATCTTTGCTTGCTGTAACAGAATCTACTCTGACACTCTCCATTAGGATGAAACACCTTTTCCATAGGACCATTGTAGATTACAAGAAGCTATTATGGGTTTAGGATGAGGCCAGATGTACAAAACATCCCTTAGAGTTGTGCAGTGCTCAAGCTGGGCACCCTTGAGATGCCCCCTCCCTATGGCTGATGTTGTACCTGTCTGTGAGTTGTTGTCACTCTGCAACACTTCCTCTTTGCAGTCTGGTTTGATTTCTGAAATTCTTCCTAGAAAACCAGGGAGTCATGTATGTAATGTGAAGAAACTGACAACTAGGAGGTGTCAGATTTAGTACATAGAGTCTTGGCATCTGCTTTGTCTGCTTCTTGAAACATTTTGTGCCAACTTTTTGAGCATGAAATGACTAGTGCATAGGGTTCTCAGAATTTATTTGGGAACATTTTATATTATTTTTGGTTTTTTTGAGATAGGACTGTCCTGGAACTCACAGAGATCTGCCTGCCTCTGCCTCCCAAGTGCTGGGATTAAAGGCATGTACCATCATGCCCAGCTGAAAATATATATTCTTAATAATTCACTTGCGAATTAACTTTTGGACTACAATCTGGTTTGTATATAAATTCTCTTTAGTTCTTGGTAACTATACTAGTTAGTTAGCCAGCTATATCTGAGGACTTAGGACACTTACATCATCAGCAGTAGTGTAACTGTTGGACCAGTGTTTGCCAGGTTCCTTATAACATGATATAGAGTGTTTCAGTTCTCTTGTTTCTTTTGATAAAGAGAGAGGCTTCTTTGTTGCAACCAGACAGCCTGGGTCTGCATTCTTACACTGCCTGTTACTACTGTGATGTTGCTAGACTTTTTCTGGAGAGTCTGTAGCACATAGGGCTACAACAGGCTTAAGAGACAGCTTGGTGAGGCAAAGAGTTTGATCAGAGTTGCTTAGTGAGCATGATTAAAGGGTTATTTCTAGGAGCATGAGCAACTTACAGGAAGCTATACCACCAAGGAAAAGCTTTTCTGTTTGCTTGTTGGTTTGGGTGTGTGTGTGTGTGTGTGTGTGTGTGTGTGTGTGTGTGTGTGTGTGTGTTATTGTGTGTTGGAGTTTGTAACTGCCTGTATATTTTTGGGGAGGGATAGGCCAACAGCTTCCTGTCCCTTATGAGTCTTACAAGCCTCACAGCTCTTCCTAATGAGGGATACTGGTGGTTCAACCTTGTGAAGAACTCATGTGAGAATCACAGCTGCATTGATACTAAGATGCCCAAAGGAACTGGATCCCACAGGATGTAGAAGCTGGGTTTTGCATCTTTAGAGCTCAGCTCCTTCATTCTTCTAAGATTTATCTCAAGGAAGACCTGAGTTACTGACAGTGTGCAGTGAGTGATGGTTTGGGGTAAGTAAGGATGAAAATACCAGCATAGTTCTGAGACATTCTCTATATGTACCTTACCTTTGTTCTGTGGTTCCCAGTGGATGATCATTTTTACTCTAAAGCCCAAATGATAGCACTGACAGAGGAGTAATCAAATTTTGGGTATCTTTTGTTTTTTTATATTTTGTTTAGTACTAGGGGTACTAGGGCCAGTACCTATGGCCTGGAACCCCCCCCCCCTCACCCCCTGGACAGGGTTTCTCTGTGTAACAGCTCTAGCTGTCCTGGAACTATCTTTGTGTGGGGACTAAAGACATGCACCGCCACCACCACCTGGCTGGCCTTGAACATTCTAGGCAACTACTCTACTGTTGAACTGTGTTCTCCAGCCCTTTCCCCAGATTTTTCGTGATCTTGATAAGTTGCTGAGGCTGGTTTTGAATTTGGAATCCTCTTTTAGCATCTTGAGTTGCTGAGAGAACAAGTTAGTGCCACCAGGCCTTTTTGTTTTGTTTTGTTTTTTCGAGACAAGGTTTCTCTGTGTAACTTTGGAGACTGTCCTGGAACTAGCTCAGTAGATCAGACTGCCCTGCCTGATTAAAGTGCTCGGATTAAAGGCATTCGCCACCAACTCCGAGCTTTTTTTTGTTTGTTTGTTTTGTTTTATTAAGCACCAACAAAACCCATACTTAGAATCATTCTACTTGCACCTATGCCTGTTGTCCCCAGAGTGGTTTTAGAGTCTGCTCCAGGACCCCTAGGATCTTGTAGCTTTGTGTCCTGGAGGGGCTTCACCTCAACTTTGCTAATTTGGCCCTGCTCTGTCCAGGTCAGACATCTGTCCAGGCCAGGTGTCTAGTTCTGTTGCTTGTGAATAAACACATAACATACATACCACGTACACACAAACACATGAATTCACACTTACTCTCATGCATGTACATGCACATATACCCTTGTCATGCAAATATTATCTTGGCACACACATACAGGACAGGAAGTGTGAGGCATCCTATGTGTTTCTAGGTCTTCTTGTCTGTTTTTCCTGAGTCTCATGGTCTGCATTTGGTCAAGGCTGCTCTGAAGGAAAGCCAGGTGGTTGATTCTGTCCTTCAGAGCATGGGGAGAGCTGTGGTATATTAATTGAGTGATTGAGTCCACACTTTAGTCCTAATTATGTGGCAGGCACAAATGACTTCAACACTTGGTTTAATCCAGCATGAGATTTGCCAAAGTAAATACTGTATTAATCTTATCAGATTGATGGATATTGTTTTTTTTTTAAAAAATGGGAATGGTTGGAGTGCATTGTGGCTTTTAAAATCTATGCTCTGCCCCTCCAGCCCACCTCAGGCTAGACTGTCCTTGAATGGAGAAGGTGCTTTTCATCACTGGCTGCCTCTTTTCACATTCTTGAAACTAGGTGATGGAAAGATGCCCCTTGAAGAGTGTGTGTATTTTTAAAACAGGGTCTCCTGTAGCTCAGTCTGGCCTTAAACTATTGATCCACTTGCCTCCATTCCCAAGTGCTGTGTTTAGAGATATGCTTCATCGTACTTCACTTACTCTTTTCAGGCAAAAGGAAGGGCTTGCTATTAGGATGGAGCTTTACTGACTGGGAACTTGTCTCTTTTTTTCCCCTTGGGATTCGATTGAGGCTATGTGCAAGGAAAACTTTTGGGTGAGGTCTGTTAGTGACTCTGGGAGAATCAGTTATAATTTTGTGTGTAGTTTGTTTGAGTGAACGAGTGATGTCAACAGGGCTTCCTACCTGGTACTCCAAGTCTGTCCACAATCTGTTGGCATAAGGGAAATTCACAGGATACATACCTGGGATTAAAGGGTGAATTTGTTCCTTATCTATACTAGGAAAAAAAAAAAAAAAAAAAAAAAAAAACTGGCTCTAAACAAGTATGCAGCCACACCTCAGAAAACAGTTTTTGATTACCCACCTCCTTTAGCTTCCCAGATAGCCTCTGTCTGCCCTCTCTGAGCTGACCTGAAGGGAGTTATCAGCTTTGAAGTCCTAAGGTGCCATTTTAATACTTTCTTTACAGTGCAGGTTTCGAGAGCAATTTAACTGGATTCTGGAGGGAGCTTACTTACAGCATTCTTAAGAGCTCCAACAATCTTGAAAGAGTTAAACTCTAATTAGCTCATTCCTAAGGTATTTAATGCCCTTATTAAAACTCAACTGCTTGTTCACTTTTTTCTTTAGTGAATCAGATTTCTTGAGGAGTTGAGCCCTCACTCCTTAGATCACAGGCTCACATGTTGAAGCTGGCAGTGCTAGAGGCTAGTTCCTATCTGTGTGACAGCATTTTTAATTTAACAGGACCGCCTTTGATGTTCCCAAATATTTATAGGCAGCTTTAGATCACTTCAGTATGTGCTTTCTTTTTCTCTTCTTCTGCCTCTCAATCTTTTTTTTTAAAAATTGGAGCAAAGTTCTTCCTCATGCAGCAGCTTTGTTTTTATCCTGCTGGTTTATTTTTGCTTCCTTTGCAGCCTTGATGAAGACTCTGGCTGTATCCACACATAAGAGGCAAACTCTTTTTGCCTTTTCAGTAAAGCCCTCTCTCTGTATCATACTGTCTACATGAGATTGATTGAGGCACTTTAGTTTGTGCCTTGACTTTTTTCTGTTTCTCCCTTGATCTTCTAAATGCAGAGTTCTTTTTGGATTTGGCTTGGGATCTGTCTTCTGGCAACCCCAAAGCATTCAGACTGGTGTGGAGCCTTGTGCAGTGTGAGTGAAAGATGACCAATGTCCAAGTCTTGCTCTGCCTGCCTGAGATGTCTGGACCTCCAGAAGTTGTGATTTATAATGGACCCTTAGAGATAATGCTCTCTTGATTGTAGGTTTGCTTCACGTGGCTGTACTAGACTTACCTAAAATACTAGAGAATCAAAGACTTAAGTCTCAGGAATGGGATGAACAAGGCTGTAGTGTAGAGACTTGTTAAAACCACAAGAGAAGGAAGGAAGGAAGGAAGGAAGGAAGGAAGGAAGGAAGGAAGGAACTTTGTACCAATGAAAACATGTGGCAGAGAGAGGACAGCAGCCTGTCAGCCTGGGCTCAGGTAAACATTCTGCTTGTGAAACAATCCACGTTTTTGAACTCTTGGCCTTCTGTTGCTTACCTGGCCAAGATAGGCAGAAGCTGGGAACTTCATGACTTCCCCCTGGCTCTGCCTGCTACTACACTGCTTTGTGGGACTGAAGGTCAAATAGGTGGTTGATGAAATGTTTGAATGAATGGATGCTCTGTTAGACACTGTCCTTGGGCTTTACACTGTGTCACCAGATCCTCAGGAGGATTCTGAGTGATGAGGTTTCCTCCCTGTGTTTTGGATGAGGACACCAAAGGGCAATGAGATTTAACACAGCTGGTGACTAGAGAAGCTAGCTGGAATTCAAGACTGTGTTTCTAGCCTTACTGCATGGAAGTTCTGGATAGGTGTATACTGCAGTGGTCTGCTAGGCTTTTACAGGTTTTAAAGGGAGGGTGGGCTTTCGAGGCTAAAATCTGTGTGTTATGTACTAATCAGTTCAGAGCTGACAGGTTTTTGCCATGTAGGAGCCACAGTTGTGCCAGATAGGTATGTGTCAGCTTTGTCACTGCCAGTGGTGTGACCATTATGATCTTGGCCAGGTCATTCAACCTCTATGAACTATTTTTTCATCAGTAGCTTGGGCCATTTAGTGTCTGCCTCTTTAAATAAAATAATACATTGGTGATATTGTGCTACCAAATTGTCATTGTTTGAAGGAGTTCATAGTTTTTTGTGGGGGATAAGTAAATCAGTCATCAGAAAACACCATGGCAGCTACAGCTGAGAGGCCTGCCATTTACAGCAGGTCCCAGGACAGAGCCACTGGTGAAGAGTTACATTCTCTTTAGGCAGATCCTTTTGAGTGCTTCCTTGAAGCCAGATGATGCTAGGTCAAGCTGATAGTATGTGTGCCTGTGCGTGCCCCCCCCCACTCCACCCCCTATCCCCCTTTTAGGATAATTTGAGCTAAAATGTTAATTGCTACTTGAAGAAAGATTTCCTGAGAAATAAAATCCCAAGTTGCCAAATAGCACACATTCCAGTTAATATCTAGTTTATCTTTTATGGCTCTGTGCTATCCTTCAATTATTAAAACTTATCTAATTTCCCTTAAATTTTCTAGTCTCTTCTATATAAGAACCTTACAATACTTGAGAATGTACTTGAAACTTGCCAAGGGAGCAAGTGGTGACGTTTTGTTTTCCACAGTGCTCAGATAGTGTCTATGCTTTCTCATGGTCTGGCTCCATAGGTATTTGTTGATAAGATTTTGCTTTGATTTGGTTTTCCCCAATACCATGTTCAGATTCAATTACAGCCCGTGGCTGTTTTCCTCTGCAAGATTCCACTGTTTCAGTCATTGACAATCCTGAAACATAGGCCCTTTGCTGTATTCCCTTGACACTTCTGCACAAAGTGAGGGATATCTGCACAATAGAATTGTTTACTCTACCTATGGTGCTTGGTCCAGAGTAGATGTCTGTAAATTCACTTGTTCAGTTGATTGATAACAAACATATTTAATCTAGACCAGAAGACACATAGAAAGCAATTGCTATTATTTCTGTAAGCTTCTCCCTAAAATAGACTTAAGGTCATTTCTACAACTTTCCTGTCTAGTTGGAAAGCTAGAAAACAACTCTGAAATAGTATGGTCTGTTATGCAAGTCTGTTGGAGGGGATATGTGGCCATTACTAGTTAGCAACATTTGAGTAAAAAGAAGACCAAGAAGGTTGACTTAGTACTCATGTGTGGTGATGTTTGCATTCTCCCTCCCTCCCTCCCTCCCTCCCTCCCTCCCTCCCTCCCTCCCTCCCTCCCTCCATATAGGCTTTCTCTGTGTATCCCTGACTATCCTAGAACTCACTTTGTAAAACAGACTGGCCTGCCTCTGCCTATCAAGTGCTGAGATTAAAGTTAAAGTCATGTTCCACCACCACTCTTTACTTTTTTTTTAAGATTTATTTTTATTATTTTAAATTATGTGTATATGCACATGAATGCAAATGACTATGTAAGAGCCACAATGGTTCCAGATAGGTGTGTGTCAGCTTTGCCACTGCAAGTAGTGTGACCGTTATGGCCTTGGCCAGGTCATTCAGCCTCTATGAACTGTTTTCTCATCAGTAGCATGAGTCTTTAGCATCTACCTCTAAAGAATTATAAAGGTTAAATAAAATAACACATTGGTGACTTAGTGCTACCAAATTGTCATTGTTTGAAGGAGTTCATAGTCCTGGAGCTGGAGTTAGAGAGGCATTTATGCAGCCACCTGACATGGGTGCTGGGAATCAAACTCCAGTCCTGGAAAAGGAGTACATAGGAGGCCAACTCTGAGCCATTTCTCTAGCCCCTGAGGTTTGCAATTCCATTGATACTTACAGAGCATCAATTTGCCCTATGTCGTGAAGTGCTCTTGCCCTTGTGTGCCCCTTCCCCCACTGTCAAAAGTTGGAACAGAAGCAAAATCATTTCTGCATTAACCCTTCTTCATGCTTAACTGGATTGTTGACTGTTGGATCAGCTGGGTGCAGTTTGTGTTTGCTGGAGAGAGAAAACGGAGGGCCTGCACTGGTAGTACAATGGTAGGGCTTTGTTTCCATTTAGGTTTTAGAACTTGGTGGTTAGATTTGTCTCTGTGGGAGCAAAGATGAAGCTCATGGTTAGTACAGCTCACTGGTCCTCAGTCAGAGGCCTTGTGTCTTAGTTGGTGTTTTGCTAAAGGCTGTTGTGTGGAGGAAATTGTTGGTTGAAAACAAGCAACAACTGGACTGGAGCCAACAGCTTTGAAGCTAGGACCTTCCTAAAGGTTTAGTGTATCAGTCCAACTCTTCATGTATTTTCCATTTAGATCCTTTTGACGTGTGTGTGTGTGTGTGTGTGTGTGTGTGTGTGTGTGTGTGTGTGTGTGTGTGTGTGAGACCCCTTAGACCAAAACTCTACCTAGTAGGAACAGAACAATTATACAAGTCAGATCTGTATGTTTGAATTCTTAGAGATTCTCACAGGAAAAGAGTCCCTTTTTTAGAGATACAGTTTGTGATTTTCCTGGATAATGCTCATGGTTACCTCCTCTTGGGTATCTGCTGGGTTAAGTTTATTGGCCATTGGAAAGGATGGGATATAAACCTCAAATGGTGGCCCTGATACTTAAGCAGGCTGAGTACTACATTCCTGAGGCCAAAGATGTGACTCAAAATCAGAGAATGGTCCTGGCCTATGCCCCATTTAGTGAAGACCTGTTCTTGGATTTGCCCTTGATGCTTTACTTCCTTTGCTGAGACCTAAGGTAGGTTGGCACTCAATAGGGGCTTATTTTTTGCTGTGTAGATAAAGTCATTTGGCATGAATATGTTCAGGGCAAAGTCAGAAGAAAGGAAAGACCATGTGAGGCTTGGTCAGAATCATGACACTGAAATGAGACTTAAGGGAGCCAACTCTCTTCTCCTGATCCTTAGTTCTTACATCTGTAGACTGGCAGGCATGTGGACTAGGGACATATGGCCTGGAGTCAGAATTTCGGGAGAAGGGGTCTGTAACTGGATTTTAGCTAGGTGGGAGAGCACCTACCTGTGGGGAGAGCAGAGCACATAGTTTAGAAGGTAGGAATGGCTTTAAGTACAACCAGGCAGAGGTGTTTAACATGTTTTAGAGACCAGTGGGGCTGGGCTCCTCAGGCAGAAAATAGATGGCATCTGTGTGCAGTGGTAGAGTTTTGATGACATCTCTCCTGTCCCATGTTCTATAACAACACAGTTATCAGGGACTGTCCAGCTGTTGTTCCTATGAAGAAAATAGTTTGGAATGTCAGGGAGTGATATTCTTGTTACAGCCTTGAATTCATTTTATTAAAGATAAATATGCGGGCTTTGGCTTTTAGTGTTAGTAACAAATTGTTCTCTACTTGTTCACAACACCTTGGGAGAAAATTGCTGTTTGACCATGTCTCAGCTTATTTTCTAAGGTTTTGAAAAATAGATCAGGAATTTATGTACACTTTTGGAGATAGTTCATCAGAGACCTTTTAAACTCTGTCCCATACCCTTCAGATTGTAGATGTCTGAACAGGCCTGGGTTTTAGCAAGGAGCTTGTAAGCACTTCTCATCCCCAGCTTTAGGATTAGGCAACAGAGTGATAGGCTTATTTGAACTTTTTTCTGGTTATTGATGGACCTTATTATGGATTCTCCAAACTGAATGAGGGAAGTGTGTGTGTGTGTGTGTGTGTGTGTAAAAAGATATATATATATATATATATATTATCTTTTTTTTTTTAATCCAGCCAGTGAGCCACACTAGGATAAACTCCATTTGTTTACAAATTATGTAAGAGAAGGGCCCTCCATTAGATTCTTCTGAGCTAGAATTCCTACCGCTCTTCAAAGTTGTAATCAAACTAAACAAACACTTTTCCTAAAGGAGAAACAGGAGCAGATGCTCCTGGGAGGCCTTCAGCAACTGTGGAATGTTTAAAGTAGAAACACATAACTAAGGTGGAACTGTTCCAGAAACAGTGCTTGTTCTAGCCAGAACCAAAGCACGTGTCAGCTTTTTTATTTAGGGCAAGAGGTGCAGAATGAACCAGGCCAGTACAGGCAGAGTTTTCTTCAGAAGTTTAACTGGGTTTTCTTACCCTTCTCACAGTGTCAATTCCACTGGATCTTAGTTTCCTTTTGCACAAAGACTACTAGGCTCAAGGACAGTTTTCCAGCTCTCACTAATTTTGGGGCTTTACTGAGTGACTTGATTTAAGATTAATTCATTTTTATTCTTGTGTATGTGCTTGTATCTGCCTAATAGTGCAGTTGCCCATAGGGCCAGAACAGGATGTCAGATCCTTTCAGGCAGTTGTGAGTCTTGAGACTTGGGTTCTAACAATCAGACTTGGGTTCTTAGAAAGACCTGTCTATGCTTTTAACTGCTAAGCGATTCTTCATCCCAGAATGGCTTGATTTAATTTGGCTTGGGAATATTATAAAGTTTTCTGTATATCAGGCACACCTGTATTTAAATAAATGTGTACTTTTTTGTTTGTTCTTTGGAGATAGGGTCTCTATATCGTCTTGGTGTTCTGGAGCTCACTGTAAAGACTAGGTTGGCCTTGAACTCAGAGATCCTCCTACTTCTGCCTCCCAAGTGCTGGGGTTGAAATCATGTTCTACATGTGTCTGGTTTCTATTAAGTGTGCCCAGGATGAGTTTTTTTCTCAAGGAATCTCTAAAAGACACAATACAACTGAATGTCCCAGTGTGAAAGAATTCTATGAACTAACTTGAGAAATGGTGTTTATTATATTAGAGATTTTAGATGTGTGTTAGTGAATTAATGGCTCTTCAAAAATCCTATTGAAGAAAAAAATCTATTCTGTTTAATTAGTCATTACCCATATACTATATTGATCACACAACTTTCCCAAAGGACTTGGGAAGATTTTGTTCCATTAGGCCGGCTTAGAATTTGTGCCTGTTGGATTATGTGTAGGATGGGCCAAGGGCACATCCGTTTCTACCTTAAAGGCCCTGGTACCACTGATACAACCAAGGGCACACCTTTCAAAGATGATAGGAGTGTTTTTTAGTGTGAGCTCAGCAGATCATGGACTTTGTGAGTGATGGCATGCAAGGAATTAGAAGCCATTCCATCCATGCAAGAGCATATGGCATAACCCTAAAGTAAGCCTAGCCCTGGACCCAAGAAACTTGTTCTGTTGCATTTTTTGGGGATAGGGCTAGCAAGAAACAGTGGTGTCTTTTATTGTGACAGTTTAGCAAGCTGTTTGCAGGTTAGGTGTGTATAGAAAATCTGGAAGGATCACTTGGGGTTGCCATGGCTATGTTCCCCAAATTTACTTTCATGCTGTGAGTTATGGTGGTCTGTTTCTGAAGTCCAAGTACCTTGGAGGTGCTGGGCTGAGTTGAATGGATCTACTTTCCAGGCTTGTCTACCTTAATGAATGCATGAAAGTTGGAATATGGCACAAGCTTGGCTAGGTTAGATATTTCTCTCTGAGGTTCAAAGTGGTAAAACTCTGAGGTTAGAAGTTTAAATTCTTCTCCAACTAAGTGCCATATTTGATAGAGTGTTGACTTAGCACCCCCCACCCCAACTTTTTTTTTAAGGCAGGGTTTTACTATGGCCTTGGCTGGCCTGGAATTCTGTGTAGGCAGGCTGGCATCACACTCACAGAGCGTTGCTTGTCTCTGCCTCTCAAGAGTCGGGGGTATTAAAGGTGTGCATCACAGTTTTCCTATCCCTCCAATGTAGGGTTAGCAGCATCAGCAGACTCCCGATTGGGAGGCATCAAGCTTTTTTCCACAGCAGCTTTTGTTGTGCTTCTAGACCCTTGCACTAAAGGAGCACGGTTTCTCTTTTTCTCTGTAGGTGTCTCTTGTTCTCATTCCCCAATGGAGGAGCCTTTTTTTTTTTTTTTAAATGTTCAGAGAGCTGATGATTAGAAAGTGCCTCCTTAAGTAGAATCAAATCCCACTGCCACCTTCTAGTGTGATCTTGGGGCAGGCATAACAAATAGTGCAGACTGGGTAGCCTGCAGACATGTTTATTTCCTCACAGCTCTGGAGGTTAGAAGTCCGGGAACAGGATGATGGCAGAGTTGGTTCCCCCCCCCCCCCCCGGGCCCTCTGTGTATGGCTTAGAAGATGCGAGCTGTATTATTACCGGTTATTTATGTGTCACATCACTGACCTAGTACCCTAGTAAAGAACTGGGTGCATGGTTTCACAGCCTACAACAGAGTCAGTAAGGCATGATGGTCCTTCAGGGTTTTGAAGGTTCTGAACCCGTTATTTCCCTTTTCACCAATAAAATCAGTAAAATTGGTTTCTCATTGCTCAAAACCCCATTTCTTCCTGTTTTTCATGGAGATGGTTTTGGGTCCCTCCTCATCTTGAAGCCTGAACTTTGTTCAGGTGAGGAAGGACAGTGAGTATCACACACTGCTTGTGATTGATACTCCAACACAGCAGTTGCTCTAATGCTCTGCCCCAGCAGAAAGACATTTTGGTGATATTTGGGGGAGGGGACTCAAATAGTCCTGCAGAGTTTAAGTTGCAGCTATCATCTTCACTTGCCTGAGTATGTGTGACCACTCATGGGTGGTCGAGTAATCATCTGCTTTATCTGCCCAGCAGCTTTGAGCCTGATGCTCATGGACATCTTTGACAAGGTATCTGTGTTTAGAATAAAACACTCAAAGCCACACTCCTTCATCACTCTCCAGCCTTCTTCATAGTCTTCAGTTTCAGGAAATCCTGTGGGGATAGTTATTTCAAAGGAACAAACAAGCATAGGGAGTTTTGTTTGTTTTAAAGTCTGATTGCTGTTTGGAACACTTAGAAGTCAGCTAACTGGGCATAACTCATTTTAGATACATAGTTTTATTCCAACCTGTAGTGTGATTAGATTTAAAATTATAAGATATCCTCTTCATTTTGGTGAATTGTTCACTTAATTATCTTCTCTACTAGAAATTGTCAAATGGCTCTTCTTTGTTCTTTGTATTTTCAGCACTTAGAGTGAAGTTCAGGAAGTTTGTTGAATGGCTAAATGAATCCTCTTAATTAACTTGTGCTTATTTAAACAAGGACATTGTGTTTTAGAACTCTGAATGAAGTAAAAATAACAACTTAAGGTTTAGGAATTATTCTGCCTCTGCCCCCAGCAACAATTATTCTGCTGGAGATAGAACTCAGGGTACTGTGCATAGTAGGTGCTTTACCATTGAGCTACAACCTCCATCCCCTTTTGCTGTTGAATTGTGGATAGTCCATGAAAAACCCTTGGTGCACCACTGCTAACCTGTGGTTTGTAAATCTTGATTGATAGTTTTGACAGCCTTTCTCCCCTTCTGGTTGTCTCATGAGATGAACTCTTGGAGTAACAGTCTTTGAAGAGGCTTCGACTACACTGCCCAGGATTTCTAAATTGTAGCCCTTTGAACCCCAGAGCCCTGAGCCTCCCCCCCTCCACCCAGCTGTTAGGCACCCTTGTTCTGGAGGCCTGACAACATTAAAAACACTAGCTATTTATAGCTTTCTTTTCAGTGTCAGTAAATTATAGACTGTCCTTGCCAGTGTGATGGGGCTAACATTCATCTGCTGTCTCTCTGATTGCCTGGCAGCATCAGCCAGGTGACAGGAGGTAGGCCCCACCTGAGTGCTTCTGAGGCCTCACTTGGTGCTGTGCAGAATACTAAGACTTGCTGGAATGACATGGAGTTTCTAGTTAGAGTCCATAGCCTTTGTGATGGATGGTGGCAGTTGGAGAGGGGACACACACACACACACACACACACACCAGCGTATATGTGCTCTTGAGGTATAGGCCCAGGCTGATTTCACTAACTTCCGATTTCAACTGGGGCTGTGTGTATAGCTCAGTTGATAGAGTGCTATTCTAACATACAAAGTGGCAGACATGGTGGTGAATTATGTAATCCCAGAACTCAGGTAATGGGAAACAGGAGGATCAGAAGTTGAAGATTGGGCCAGTGAGATAGCCCAGTGTGCAAAGGCTCCTGCTGACAAGTCTGACAAACTGAGTTTGATTCTTGGCACCCATATGATGAAGGAGAGAATCAACTCCTTTAGGTTGTCTTTGGACCTCCACATGTATATCAGGGTACATACATATTTGTCCCTTGCCCCACAACAAATAAATAGACATATTTAATACAGAGGTTGAAGCTAGCATGGGCTACAGGAGACTTTGTCTTAGAAAAAGGTAGGGAATGACTTCAGTAACTGGTGAACTGCAGGGAGTGATGGTGTCCTGTGCAGTGTCCATTTTGGGGAGGTTCCTCCAAATTCAGCAGGGTAACTGAAGACCATTCATTCTAAATGTGGATCAAGTAATCTGCAGATCATTAAATATTAATAATTTGTGAAGGCCCGTCAGGCCTAGTCTTTTATCAGCCAATTCCTGGCCTACCTGACACTGAGAGGGGTGGCCCTTCCCATCAGGCACTGTTTAGAAGGGGCTTATTGCTAGAAGGTAGCTGGAGTCATAATGCCCATTTATGCCATGTCAGGTTAGACTTTAGGGAGTAGGTTTTGTCCTGGTAGCTTTGACCTCTGCAGTTATTAACATGGCATAGGGAGGGATAGGGCAGCAAAAGAGGTCTGTGCTGTTAGCTGGAGTTTCCACTGAAATGCTAACTGCTGGATTTTTTGACCTTTTGGCCTAAGTGTATTTATAACTAGCTGTTTGTATGCTTAAGAGAAGCCTAGGCCCTGCCCTTTTGTAGTGGCTTAAGAGCTGTGCACTTGGTGCCCTCTGAAAGGGCAGGCTTGGTGAGTGTGTGGACTCATGCTTTACTCTCCATGAACTTGTCCTCCTACCTTCCATCCTGCCAGGCCAGCAGCCCTTTCAGGGTTAATTTTGCTGCTTTGGAAGCAGCTGGCCAGTTTATACTCCTCCCTGAGCTGTACAAAAATACTTCCTTTGAAGTGTTAGAAGAAGCGGTGAAGGGTAAAACCTGGTAAAGAATAAAATCTGGAGTGGGGTTCAAATGCACTTCTCTCCCGGGGAGTTTGCTGAGGAACAGATTGTTCAGCCTTCATCTGAATTTCTCAGGCATAGTGTTTCCCCTCATATAGTTTGCAGTTTTGAGCTTCAGTTTCACCCTCCACAAAGGAATTATTTCTCACCAGGAGGGATAGTTAGGATGCAGCTGTCAAGCCTACTTGGTAGCTGGAATCCCTTTAGAAGGCCCTTCTCTTTGGAGGCTGTTCCATCCTTTCCAGCAGGAGTGATAGTTTGGATGTAATGTGAAGTTCTAATGCAGCCAGCCCTCTTGTTCCTGGGGCAGGAAAGCTGTCGTGAATCCTATCTTTTCAGGTCCAAGGCTAGCAGTTCAAAAGAGCACTGACCTCATAGTTCTCACTTCTACCTAGGGACTGACTCTTGGTAACGTGGAACCAGTTGCAAAGGGTATTGCAAGGGTCTGTGGAAATACTGGGATAGGACCTTGAAGTGCAGGGCATTTTCTCTAATGGAGACCTGCTGAGGAGCAGAAATTGGCATTTAGGATAAAGGGGCCAAAGAGAATGCCAGAGCAGAAATGACACGGAGCAAGCCTTGAATGTCTTCTTAATCCCTGAGTATTTGCAGCCCAGGAGGGGTTGGGCAAGAGCTGGAGGAAAGGCAGCTGTTATATTCTGGAGAAGAATGCCAACCTGCTGCTTTCCACAAATGGGGCCTCACAAATTCCTTCTGAACTGGGTTTGATATCCTTTCCCCCTAGGAGATGCCCTCTTTGGATTTCTTACATCTTCTTAGATGATTTTCTATGTCTCTCAGACAAGGGATGAGGCCCACAGATTTAAAAATAATTCCATGTGGCTAGCATTTATTGCTGACTTTTGCCAGGTATTGTGTTAAGCAGCAGCATGAATGACCTCATTTATTCCACCAAAAACAGCCTAGTGCTATTAACTGTTCTTGTCCCCATTTTATAAATGAGGAAGGAAACTGAGGCCAAAAGAAATGATTTGCCCAAAGTTTTAGTTTCTAAACAAGAGTAGTAAAGGAGACCCTGTCACACTGGCTTTAGAACTTCTTTGGGTGTTTTTTTTGAGACAAAGTCTCATTATTTAGCTCAGACTGGCCTTGAACTCATCAGCCTCCTGAGTGCTAGGATTTCAGGAGTGTGCCACCATATCTAGCCCTTTATTTGTAATAAAATAGAATCTATAAAGTAATGGGGGTGAGATTTCATTCTGTACTCCAGACTTGGTCAGAAGTTGTTTTTACACAACTGGGAACTAGTTTTCTGTTGGAATGCCCTTTCTCTGTAGCTGAGGCTTTCTTTGAAGATCGATCTGGGTGTTGTGGGTAGAGAGGTAGTCTGTGCCTTCTCAATGGGGTTTGGTCTTCTTTCCTCAACCTGGAACCAGAGTTTGCACTTCCTTCAAGGGGTTTTAGAGCCTTCCTTGACCCTCCCTTGTTTTTGGGGATGGTGGTGGGGTGCTGGGAAAGTTAAAGGGATTTGCCCCTACTCACACATGGGACCTGACCCTGGGCCAGGTTGGCAGGTTCTCAGTGTACTGGCTACATGCCTCCTTCCCACCTGAATTTCACACAGGAAAAAAGATGAAAGGACTAGAAATGACAAGCCAGGAGCAGGAGGGCTCTCATTCGCAAACTGTTTCTTTTCATCTTCACCCGTCTGTCTGTCTGTCTGTCTGTCTCCTCTCCACTTTCCCTCCCTCCTTTCTCTCTCTCTCTCTCTTCTACTTCTCTTTTAAGCAGGAAGACCTCTACTCCCAGTGATCTATTTTCCTTAGGGTCCTGAATCCCCTCTTCCTGGCTGCTGCTCAGCTGCCTGATGCCACACTCCTCGTCACAAATCTCTGAGCCTTTTATTGACTATGGAATGGGCTCTAAATCCTGCCTTACCTCATATTCTAAATCTCCTGGCTGTTTGCTTCTGTTGGTCATCCTTGCATGAGTTTAGTGTCCTGAAACATGCTTTGACCATATTCTGCCCTTCTTTGAATGCTATCGCCTCCAGGAAGCTCTCTTGGACCATTGCAGTAGAATTGTCTCTGCTATTCTGAACTTGAAACAACCTTGTCTGGCTATTCATTTGAAATTTAATAATATATTATTTTGTGTTTAATTGATAGGTGCAAGCTCACTGAGGTCCATAATATACCATGCAAACTTTTGTTTGTTTGTTTGTTTGTTTGTTTGTTTGAGGAAGGGTCTCACTGTAGTCCAAGCTGGCCTGGAACTGATGGCGGTCCTCTTGCTTCAGCTTCCTGGTTGCTGGGATTACAGGTGTAAACCACCATATCTGGCCCATTATTTGACCTTCCCTTACACCATTATAATTAAGTTTTTCTCTTAAAATAGTTTAATCACCTTTAGTTGTTGTGAGGACATACTTTGTTTTTTGACCCCTGCTTTAGTTTGTGTGGAGTGCCCTGCCTTTTGGCCTATGTGTATGAGATTCTGACCTCGAACACACCAGTAGTGCTGTCTCATGTCCCTTTCCCAGTCAACTCTTCTGTGTCTGATCTGTATGCGACATGTCCTGTTGCATTCTTTTTCTTTTGGTACTTCTTTCTCCTTTATGCTCTGGTGTCAGCTGTTTATCAGAAGTGCCAACATTAATAGTTCTTGATTCACAAATATAGAAACAAACTTGGAGAGGTTAGGCCACTTACTTAAGACCACACAGCTAATCTTTGAGAAACAAAGTCGATCTTGTGGTGTAGCCCAAGAATGTGCCATTCCCCATGCTAGCTCCCTATGTTGGTGATGGGAATCCAGTGGCTTGTCACATACCTGCAACTCATGGAGGAAAGGAATTGTCCAAGGGAAGCAGCAATTTAAATGGCTTCCACCAGGGGCCATTTCTAATCTTGTTCCCACAAGGCTGGTTATGAAACCACCTCCCTGTTGTATATTCATGGATAGTTCTTTGCATGGATGGACTGTCCCCAGAGTGAAGAGTTGTGAATGTGTAACAACGATGCCCCCTATTCTGTACTCTGTACTGGGACTGTATAGAAAAAGTGGACTTTGTGGTCTACATGCTCTTTATTTTCTGTTATAGTATCTGCCCTGGGGACACAATTGGAAAGTGAGATGAAATCTACCCTTTCCTTCATTGAGTCTCAAACTGCTAAAGATCTGTGAGGAAATTGGGTGTGGTGATTTGCCCCTGTAATCTTAATGCTGCTGGAGTCTAAGGTGGGGTGTGGGATGTAGGATGCTGTGAAGCCAGCCTAGGCTTCATAGGAAAACCCTGACTTTAAAAAAAAAAAAAAAAAAAAAAAAAAAAAAGACTGCAAAGGAGTAAAAGTAGCAGAGTTAGAAGTTAGTGTCTTTCTCTGGGTGGTAGTGGTACACACCTTCACAGCACAGGCAGGAGGATCTGTATGGGTTCTAGGCCAGCCTGGTCTACAGAGTGAATTCCAGGACAACCAGGAGTTTTACACAGATAAACTCTGTCTTGAAACACACACACACACACACTCACACACTCACACACTCGCTGGCACATGCACGCGTGCGCAATGTGCAGATAAACTGTCTTGAAACACACACACACTTGCTCGCTGGCACATGCACGCATGAGCAATGTGCGGAGGAGGAAACAGGAAGCAGAAAGTGTCTTTTTTAAGCTATCATAGGACATTGTTGCGTGGATGTATACTAAAGAAAACAGAAGGTTGTAAGATGTAGTAGGCTTCATTCCTGTATTATATTGAAGCAAAATCAGCTATATTTTTTTTTTCCTGTAATTGTTCCATTAAAGAGAAAAGATATTTTGAAGGACAAAATCTGGAGGCAAGTTATATGAGAGGCTAATGCTAATTTAGTGATGACTCTTGCCTAGAGCCATTCCTCTACCTAGCTCCCCTCCCCCCCCCCCAGAAAATGTGTGCCCTTGAGTACTTTGTGGGGGAGAAGGAGGCTACTAGGCTAGTGTGTGATGGCCAGTGGCCAATGGGCACTCAACCTTTGAGGCTCCAACCCTGTCCTGGCCCCTAAGATCAGGATCTGGGATCCTGCTTGGGCGCCTCGATGGTATCAGCTTTGCTGCAAGCGGGAACCACAAGATCAAAGGCACCGCGCTCTGAGGCGCTTCAGAGGCGCTTCAAAGCCTGAGCAGCTCGGATTGATGTCGAGAATGAGAGCGCCCTGCTGATGTAATCATAGCCTGTGAGACAGGTTCTTTTTCTTCTTCTTCTTCTTTTTTTTTTTAATTTAAACAAAGACTTCCCTTGTTTATTTAGCAAGGTGAATCGGGTGCTATGCAGGGCACACGTGCATTGTGGGTGTCCATTCTAGCCTGGTTGGTTTGTGGAGGAGCAGCTAGTAGTGGCTAGTTTACAGGTGGGCTTTCAGGTTTCCATAAAAGACACCCTATTTGTGTTAGGAACGGTTAATTTCCTCCCACTTTTTTTTAAGGATGTTAAGGTTTGTTCCTGGGTTATAGTGCTAAAATCTTGAAAGCAGCATCCTGCAATGGAGGAGACCTGATGAAGCAGGTAGGAAGTGGCAGTCTTTGAGCTGTCTAGCCAGCCCAAAGTCTTCCAATCTCTATAGTAATCACTGGCATTTGACATTGACTGATCTTGGGGCATTCCTAGCTTACATCTGTCCCCTCCTCCTTAACAGAAGTATATAAACTTTGCTACCCTGTAATCTACTGTGTGGATAAATATCCATATTTTGTTTTCTTGACCAGTGAATATTAAAAATGTTCACACAAAGCAGCCTTCCAAGTTGAGCCAGATACTGAGTTTCTTTCAAAGACCCCCCCTCCCCAATCAGAGAGTCTGTGGACTCTGTAGCATTCTTCAGTTTAAATTTAAATCATACTGACTGAAGTCTACCTTTACATTTTGCATGGGTCCCAAGCAGACTTGCTATGTGTAAATCCTATTGCTCTTCTCATGTCTGTTACTCAGCTAAGAAGCTGATATCTTTCTATATTATTTATCCTCAGTGAGGTGGTCCCTTCTCTTGCTTCATGCTTTTTCTGTCTGTCCGTGTACACGGAAGCTCTAGAAAGACAAGAATGAAATTCATTCATTCTTTGAAGTCTTCCTCCTCTATTTTCCCTGTTCTCCCTTTTCCAACTATAAATAATT
This sequence comes from Phodopus roborovskii, assembly GCF_943737965.1. NCBI lineage: Eukaryota > Metazoa > Chordata > Mammalia > Rodentia > Cricetidae > Phodopus > Phodopus roborovskii. Next base: position 11,993,299 of record NW_026126546.1, on the reverse strand, counting down.
TCCCTTCTGTATAAGCACATTCCCTAAATATTTTATTGTGAAATACTTCCGACAAAGGAACATAGAAATAATTTTACAGTGAACCTTCATATATACCTACCCCTTATATTCTGCCATTAATGTTTTACTATATGTACTGTTTTACATATTTACCTATTCATACATGATCTTCCCCCTCTAGAGACAGGGTTTCTTTGTGTAGTGCTGGTTGTCCTGGAACTCAAGAGATCTGCCTGCCTCTGCCTCCTGAGTGCTGGGATTAAAGGCTTGTGCTACCACTGGCTCATACATGATATTTACAACCCAAGTACATGTATATTCGACTCAGGTGTGCTTACCTGTTCTAATGATTGCAAGGGGTTTTGAGGGCCTCTTTTTTTTTTTTTTTTTTTTTTTTTTTTAATTATTTGTAGATCCTTTTTATCCCCATACAGGTTGGGAACAAATTTGGAGATCTGTATTCAAACATTCAAGGAAACCCAGGAAGGTGCAAAGACCAAAGGCTGCCTGGTAACTGGGTTGGCTATGGAGACAATGTTATGCTTATGTGACTTGCCCACCCAAGTGTCTGGAATAGAACTTGAATATGGTGTGTTTTGATTTTTCAACACAGGGTTTCTCTGTGTAGTCCTGAATGTCTTAGAACTAGCTCTGTAGACTAGGCTAGCCTTGAACCCTTAGAGATCCATCCGCCTATCTCTGTTTCCCAAGGACTAAGATTAAAGGTCTGTTCCCCTCCAGCCCAGAGAGTGTGTGTATTTTGAAACAGCATTGCTCTAAGTAGTTCTGGCTGTCGTGGGGCTTGCTGTTATAGACCAGGCTAGCCTCAGACTCACAGAGATCCTTCTTTTTCCTCCTGAGTGCTGGGATTAAAGGCGTGTATCAGTGCACCACCTGTGCCTCCCAAGCTGGAATTAAAGGTGTGTATCACCTCGACCATCTCTTTATAAATGCAGATTTTGACACTTCAAAAAATTATTTTCATAACCACTCATGAGATAATTACAGGTATTATGAAATATAAAAGAAAAAAGAATACTGACCTAAACGGTTTTCTGTTTTATTACAAAAATAGAAATTCTTGAGATATTTGAGTTTTATTAAGAACACCAAGAAGCCACTGGTCTTTGAGTAATATTTGAATGTAGAGGGAGAAAAAAAAAAGAAAGAAAGGAAATTAGCTCTTGCATTGGTAACTTCATAAGCAACTTTTTTGTGATGTTGTAGACGAGTTCGGAGGACCTAGGAGTTCCTTTTCTTATTCCTGTCAGGGTTTCCATCTCAGTGCTGAGAACTTTTAACTCAATTTGAACATTGAACATCTAGGAATTTCTAGATATTGTAAACTAAAGGATCAGAACTTGTTGAGAGAGGAAAACAGTGTGCTTTTCATGATTCTTACACTTTAAGAACAGACTGTTAGGATCTCTAGGTGATTGAGTATTTTTTTAAAAAGTCAGTTCAGTTGAAGCACAGAATGATTTAAAATAATAGTTTAAAATTAGGGGTCTGGAACCAGGTTTGGTGGTAATCCCAGCTCTTGGGAGGCAAATGGATCAGGAATACAAGGCCGCCTCTGCTGCTTCATTGAGTTTGAGGCCAGCCTGGGCTATGTGAGACCCTGTTGGGGGTGGGAACTAAATTTAAGGGATTGGTAGTGTAGTTCAGCAATAGAGGACATGCTCAGTGTGCTGTGTTTAAGGCCCTCAGTTCAATTCCCAGCATCCACTCCCCCCCCCCAAATAGCAAAAAGCTCAAATGAGTTTTAAGCTCAGCTATCCTTTTTAGAACCTTGTGTTAGCCTCAAGCCTCAACACATCACTTAAATATACATTTCCTTTTTTTTTTTTTTTTTTTTTTTCCAGGAAAAACTTAAAGATAGTTATAAAACTACCAGGAACTTCTAGAATTTCACCAGTTTCCCCCTTTGAGTTTTCAAAAGTTTCAGTTTATTCTCAGCAATAAAAATAAAAATGGCAGGCCTGGAGAGATGGTTTAGTGGTTACAAGCACTGGCTGTTCTAGAGGACCTGGGTTCAGTTCCCAGCACCAACATGGCAGCTCACAACTGTAACTCCAGCTCCAGGGGATCATATATGCTCACACAATCACATTCAGGCAAAACAACAATGAACAGAAAATAAGAATAAATAAATCATTTTTAAAATATCATTATTTAAGCAGACATCCACAACTAAACACTGAGCTGAACTGGAATCCAGATGCAGAGAAGGAGGACAAGACCAGGCTAGAGAAGCACAGAGACAGCTGACCTGAACAAGGAGGAGCTAATGGGCCCCCAGACTGATAGTTGGGAATCCAGCATGGGACTGACTCAGACCCCCTGAACATGGGTCTCAGTTAGAAGGCCTGGGCAGCCGGAGAGTGGAACCAGGATGTATCCCTGGTGCACAAAAGGACTTTGGAAGCACATCCCCCATGGAGGGATACTCCCTTAACCTAGAGACAGGAGAGAAGGTATAGTCCCTACTCCAAATGACTTGACAGATTTATGTGACCCCTCCTGGAAGGCATCACCCTACATGTGGAGTGGGGGTGGTCGGGGGGCATGAGAGGGAGGGAACTGGGATCGATATGTAAAATAAAAAGAAAAAAAATAGCATTATTTAATCTTTCCAGAGCATTTGACTTAGATTTCATAGGATAAAACTTAAAGTTTTGCTTTGTAGTATTTAAGTGCCTAATTACAGAGTGAGTTTTCCTAAGCAAATATAGAAGCAGACAGTTCAGCTGGTAGGAGCAGTGGAACAATTGTAGTGTGTTTTTCTGTCTAGGGTGTGCAGGTGGAGACAGCAAGCAGTAGGTAGTTGGCCGTTTAGTGTATGGAGTGGCCCTTAGAGGAAAGTTGGAGAGCCCTTTATAAGAGTGTACCTCTTGCCAGGTGGTGGTAGCACCTAGGAGGCAGAGACAGGTGGAGCTCTGTGAGTTTGAGGCCAGCCTGGTTTAGAGTGAGTTCCAGGACAGCCAGGACTGTTACACATAGAAACCCTGTCTCAAAAAAACAAAGAGGGGGAAAGTGTCTCCTTAGGAATTAGAAGAGTGACTTTAAAGCTCCATTTTTCATTGGGGGTGGCTCCTTCCCTTGGGTTGGTCTGTCAATAGGAATGATAATAATGCTGGCTTTTGCTGTGGAACAGGTTGTCCTACAGGCCACATAACAGGAAAAGTGCTTGTAATTGTTGTATTGGACATAACTTTGTTATTAATGAGCCAGTTATTGCTTAGCCAGAGAAAATGGATGTACTCTTCTGAGAATGTGTTGGCTGTCTCTTAACCACAGAGCACATGAACCTTATAATGAGAACTTGGGGTCAGCAGTAGAAATCGATGAGGCTTTGCCCAGTGCACATTCACGACTGCTGTTGAGGAATCAGAGTTAGGGCTTTGTCTTAGATCTTGCTTGAATGGAACTTTCTGTTTTCTCAGTGATGAGCCCTGAGAGCAGGTAAGGATGATGGAGCGGGAGATGAAAGTACTGGGGTTTGGCTGGAGTATTAGATGGTCAGAGTTCTTACCATGGTTTCTTTACCCATGTTTTGATGTGCACACCAAATGAGTGACATTGTGAAGATTGGTCACTCTAAAGAAAAAGAAGTTATCGTTTCAGCAAGTTACTTTAATATTGTAGAAACAATTTTTTTTAAAAAAAATATTTTGTTAGGATTCTATTGCCCTTTTCCCACTGATTTTTTTTTTTTTTCTTCAGCAAGTTAACTAGAGTCAGAGCCAAGAGCTTACACCATTAAACAGATAGATCTTTCATATCTGTTCATACCTTGAAGGGTCTTTTTTTTTTTTTTTTTTTTTTTTTTTGGTGATGTTTCATGATTAGAGAATCAAAGCTTACTTTCAGTGGAACAAATCTTACTTATTCTTTATAACTTTCTCCCTTGGCTCCCAAGGAGAGTCAATTCGGGTCCAGTAGGTGAATGTGTGACTTGTGAGTTCTTGAGTAACCCAACAGAGACTTATGTAGAAGTTAGCTTGGTGATGGCAGGGTCCTAGGCTTAGTGCCCCAAAGCTGTCATGGGTACAGCACAGATCCTTATGTTAAATTAGCATGGTTGTTCTGATGTCACAATTGAGAAAAGGGGAAACAATCAAAGAGGCTACTACTCTCTTAGGGAATATGGTTTATCCATCCATCATCCAACAGTACTTGAGGTCATGCAATGGAAAAGATCATGGAGCCAATATTGTACTGAGGAAACTTGAGTCTTGGCATATTGTAGTTCTGGAATCAGAGGTTGCTATCCAGTGCTATTGGGCTAGCTAGACATGTAAAGATGTGATTGAGGACTAAATATTGATCAGGTGCCTATGGTCAGAGAAGGCAAAGAGGTGTGATGGTATATGTTGAGCTCAGTGTTGAGCTTACTGACATGGCTGGAGTAAGAGCAATGTAGATCACTGGACAGGCATGGAAAAAGACAGGTGTTTTTGTGGTACCTGTAGATAAAGTTTAGATGACAATTGTCACTTTCTTCAAGAGTGGAGAACCCATTCCGTCAATCACATCCTCAGTGTGAGTGCTTATTAGTAGCGAGGATAAAAGTATAGAACAGGGAGGCTTTATGGCTGGTTCGTGGAAGAGGTTATACTTCTTAATGGGAGACAGCCCTCTTGCTGGCTTTGGTTTCTGCACGTGTAAAATATCTCAAAAAGATCTTTGCAAGTTCAGTTTTTCAAAAATAATAAAGCTAGTCATTGTTGAGTAAGAATGTAACCGGTTACCTCTTGTCTTTGATTATTGATCTACATGAATGGAAGGACCTGACTATTTCTTTCCCACTACCTTCTGTGGAACATTAATTTTTACTGACAACCCTGTTGGCAAGTACAGAATTTCAAGCAGTGTTAGAGTCTAGTAAGAACATGGTGCCACCAGACTTTTTTGTGAATATCCTTGTAATCTGCCTATCTCATTTTGTTTAGTTGGTTGGTTAGTTTGAAATGGGGTCTTAAGTAGCTCAGGGCTAGTCTTGAATTTTCTATGTAACCAAGGTTGGCTTTGAATTGAAGATCTTTTTGCCTTTACCTTCCTAGTGCTGGGATTATCAACATGTATCACTATTTTAGTTACTTGATTTGGGGGGGGTTGTTATTTGACTTTATAGGTTATAGTTCTTTGAGGAAAGTCAGGGCAGGAACCCAAAGCGGGAACCTGGGGGCAGGAACTGAATCAGATACTATGGAGGAATACTGTTTACTAGCTTGCTTTCCATAGGTTGCTCTGTTTACTATCTTATATAACCTAAGACCACCTGCCCAGAGGTGGCACTGTCCCAAGTGTCCTGGGTTCTCCTACATCAATTATTGATCAAGAAAATATGACAAACCTGGATAAGTCCCTTCAGTTGTGGGGACTCTGCAACTGAGGCTACACCTTTACTAAAGCCCCTTTGGCCTATCACAGTGGGTGTTAAACCTCAGCGTCTGTCTGTTCATCTTTAATCCTGGCAGAAAAGAGGCAGAGGCAGGTGGATCATGAGACTAGCTTGCTGTTCTACATAGTAAGTGCCAGGACAGCAACAGCTACATAATAGAGACCATGTCTCAAAAAAGAAAACAACAACAAAAAAGTGAGGGAAGGGAGAAAGAAAACACGTCCACAGACCATTGTGATGAAGGCCATTCCTCAACTGAGGTTACCTCTTTTTAGGTGACTCTAGTTTGTGTCAAGTGGACAAAATCTAATCAGAATAATCCCTTGTCAACTGAATATATAAATACATCACTGTTAAACCATAACTTATTTTGTTTATCCCACAGATCCTCATGTTCATATCATAATATAAAACATAATAAAACTTTAAAAGTCCCAGTCTTTAAAAAAAAAAAAAAATCCAAACACTTTAAAAGTTCAAAGTTTCTTTGAAATATTCAAAGTCTCTTAACTGTGAGTTCCTGTATAATGGGGAGGACAGGACAGACAAAACAAGTTAAATACTTTCTTACTTTAAAAGGGAAGAACCAGGGCATAAAAACAACCATACTTAATAAAAACCAAAATCCAGCAGAGTAGCTCCAGATCTTGTAGCTCAATGCCTGACATCTGGGACTTACTACAATTTTCTGGGCTCCAAAGGGCTTGGATACATCTTCAGTAACACACAGCTTATTCTAGAGGTTCAGGCCAGCTCTGCTCCTGCTGTTGTCTTTGGTCATTCAACAGTCCTGACATCTCTGATATCCGGGGGTCTTCACCACAATTAAGGCTGTATCTAACCAAGGACCTGTGTGGGACTCTCACTGCCCCAGGCCTCAGCTGCTTTCTGTGTGATTCCTTCAGTTTTGGAGTCTCTCCTGCAACTGAGGCTGTCCCTTGGGTACTAAGCCTCAGCTGCTCTCTCCGACACCTTCAGGTCTTCAAAATCAGTGCCATGTGGGAGATGTTTACACACTCCTATATTCTGCTGCCAGCTATAGATGAGCTGTGGCCTTCTTTGGACTACAGCTTCTGTGTACTGACCCTGAGGAAGTACTTCCCAGAAGATTTCACCTCAGTGATGATGGTCTCTAAATCACATCTGATTCTTGAGCCCCATCTAACTAGCAGTTCCAGTCAAGCACAGGTTTTATTTCCATAGATCCTTATTTCCAGATAGTACACAAATAGCCCAATAATTTTTGCTTCCTTCTGAAACTTCATGTGCTAGCTTTCCATCATCCGCTTTTTCTCAGTATTATCTTGTGTATTCCTACAACATCTCACTAAGATCAGTACTCAGTGGCTTTTCTAGCCCAAAGTCCTTAAATCCTTCCCCATCAAATGCCACACAGTCAGGTCTATCAAAGTGGCATCCCACTCTCTGGTATTAATTTTTGCTCTAGTATCTGTTGTGGCAATAAAATACTGACCCAAGCAATTTAGGGGATATAGTTTATAAGGAAAGTATTATTCAGCTTACCAGTTAGAGTCTATCATTGAGGGAAGGTTTGGTGGGCATGTCTGTGTGTTGCATTTAGTGTAGTGGCCAAATCTACCAGAGTACACTGTTTGATATTCTAAAATATAGACTTTTCTCTGGTAGCAAAGCTATATTTTAATAATAGCTTGTGGTTTTTAAAATATCACCTAAACTCAAAAACAAAGACGTTCTTCTCAATTATACCCCAACTTTACCATAAGCTTTCCTTTCTTCTCCTTAATTTCTCTAGACATTATTGGAATCTACTTAGAAAAGCTAGGGATTATATAAAACTTGTTTAAATTCAAATCAGTTGAGGTTTCAGTTTTGGGTGTAGTTCAGATTGTTTCTAAAGGGTACCCTGAACTTGAATGAATTCATAGCTGGGTAAACCAAAAACAGTTACCTGGTGCTCACTGTAATTATTAAGGAGTTAACATTACCTCTGCCATGCTTAAACATTAAGTCAGGGTTTTCCTCTGCTATGTCTGTTACCAACAATGACTTGGAACACTTTCTGGCAGTCAGCTTTGCTCTTCCTTTGAGGAGATGCTAGGACAGGATGAGACTAGACATTAGGCCACAACAAAGGAACATTCTTGATTATGTCTAAAGGAACATTGGTATTGTGGTTATATAGTTTGCTCTTTTAACATTTTGAACCTCCTATTAAAGGCAAAGGCCTTCTTGCCCCCTGTCTACCTAGATCTGGGGTAGAAAGAGGAAGTGATTATTTTATTTGTGAAACAGAGAACAGTACTTCTTTCTGTTTGGGGTACTAACTTGAATTAATGGAGACCATGACAGTGATACTGGGGTATAATTCAAGTTCAGCATAGTCAAGTGCTTTTCTCTTAAGGACTTAGGGTATTGTATTGATACTGCCCAGGCCGCTCATATTTGGGAGGGTGGGGGAAGGGAGTTACTGCTTTACTGCACATGTGGTCATTTGGTTGTTAGCAAAAGGCTGTGTGACCCAGAAGAACTGAACTTAGGACTCACACATGCTAGGCAAGGACTGTACCACTGAGCTGTAGTCCCAAAAAGAAGAGAAGTGATGTTTCGACTTATAAATGGAAAGATCTCAGTGGCCCTGAATAGTGCTTCTGCTTTGGCACCTGCCAGCTGCTTCAGCACTATGTCATCCACTAGCTTGTCAGCCTAACAGGCCCCCCAAACTTTAGCCTGTTTCTATATAGAGTGCCCTGGAGTGGTCATTTCTCTGCTCCATATTTACTCTCAAAAACCCCTTTGAAAAAGAGCTGATGAAGTACATTGAGATTTGGCATGAAAAGCCACTCATGGATCGTTTTTGTTCTGCCCTCCAGTACTCTTGGTCCTAATTTTTGTTTAAAAAAAAAAAAAAAATCATACCTTTAATCCTTGCACCCTGGAAGCAGAGGTAGGTGGATCTCTGAATTTAAGGCTAGCCTGTTCTGTGCATCAGTTCCAGGGATACAAAGAGAAAATCTGTCTCAAAAAAACAAAACAAAAAAAAATAATAATAATAATTAAAAAAACAAAAATAAAATCACTTTAAAGAACTGTTCTTGTAATGGCAGAAGACATGCTCATTAAAATCTAAATGGTACTCTTCCTGTAATTGTTCTGAGGTGACCTGTCAAGATGGTTCACTACTCAATTGACCCAGAAAACCCTATGAAATCATGCAAATCAAGAGGTTCAAATCTTCATGTTCACTTTAACAACACCTATAAAAACCACTCAGGCCGTCAAAGGTATGTATACCTCAAAAGCCATCAAATATCTGAAAGATGTCACTTTACAAAAACAATGTATACTGTTCTGGTGGTGTGGTGGAGTTGGTAGATGTGCCCAGGCCAAACAGTGGGGCTGGACACAAGGTCAGTGGCTAAAAATGAATGAAAAATTTCTGCTTCACGTGCTTAAAAATGTAGAGTAATGCTGAACTTCAGGGTTTAGATGTCATTCTCTAGTCATTGAATGTACCCAGGGGAATAAAGACCTGAGATACACCAGTGAACCTATAGACCTCATGACTGGATTACTCCATACATGAACTCCTTGCCACATGGAGATGATGCTCACTGAAAAGACTGTTCCAAAGCCAGAAGAGGAGGCTGTACAGAAGAAAGAGAATCCAGAAGAAACCGAAGAGACAAAAACATGACACAGGGATAAATTCAGCAGAAAAATTGTGATAATAAAAGTTTTACAAAATCTAAATAGTGAATGTGTAGAAGTCCTTCCACCCAACTCTTCTTATAGTAAATGGATATCTAGTTTTGATTTTCAATGCATTTCGCTAAATTCATATAGTTTTTACATGGACACCATTGTTCTGTGCATTTGTTACAAGCCCCGGACCTCTGTGGATATAGGGTGCTTTAAAATGTACTATAACAAAACCCTATCTTGACTTATATTTTAGATTATGAGGCAGGACATGCTTCCAAACACTTTTGGGAGAGTGGTGCTAACTTACTGTTTTTTTGAGGCAGGGTTTTATTCTGTAGGCCTGGGACTCTATAATCTAAGTAGACTGTGGTAGCTGCCATCTGACAGGGATCTATCTGTCTCTGAGTGCTGAGATTAGGGGTTTGTGCCACCATGCACAGTCCGAGCAGCATTTGTTTTAGGCCCTCAGTTTCTCTTCTTCCAGAAGCTTCAGAGATTGTACCACTTTCTGGACGTGGCTTTCATGATCTTGAGTTTTTCCTGTTGTACTCTTCGTGTATAGAATTTTTTATTGCTTGGTTCCTTCTACCCTGTCTGTGTCTAAAGGTACCACTCTAAGTATTGTAATCATGTGGCTCCTTCCAGCTCTGCAGGGTCATAAAGCCCTGTTCACAGGTTTACAACCTTGCTCTTTGTCAGTCTTGCTTATTCATTTCTTGTTCTAAGTTCTTTACCTGAAGTATACTGACTGGCCTTCACTCCTGTTGGGTCACAGATGCATTCATTCTACATTTGTACATCTGGGAACCGGTCTGTCTGCTGTTGAGTGCTGTGTGGATGAAGTATCTAAATTGCTACTACCAACACAGATCTGACCAACCACCTGAGGTTAGCCTGCCACCTCCTTCCATGTCCTTCAAGACTTGTTGGTTTTTCGTTTCTCATAGCTATATAAATGATTTTTCCACAGATCTTTCACTGTGGATTCTGGAGGCCTGTTTCTAAATTTAAAGTAGTGTTTGCTACTGGCAATTTGGTGCTCTCTTAGCATTTTCATAGAGGCTCACATGAATTACCAACTGCCAACTAACCCAAGGGAAGGAGAGGAGAGTGGCTGTTTTTGCCTCAAGAAACTCTGCCTATGTTCTTTTTCCTTCTCCATTAGTGAGGAACCTGTGCTGGAACCCCATCAGCCATATTTTCTGGTACCATCTGCAATGGAAGGAGAGCTGAGAGGGTACATAGCTGCTGTAATTGAGGAAGCTAGTCTCTTTTTCCTGGGTACAGACTTCTATCAGTCAGTTATTCCCAAGAAAATATCTTCCCTTTCATTTACCTTGAAGTATTTCTTAGAATTCTCCATTGGGTGATCCCAAACTCATGAGAAGGTCTTTTATCTGTAGGTCCTGATTTTGAGAATAGTCTGTATATACTTCAGTAGTATTCTTATGCTGTGCCTGAAAGGTCTGATCTCATTCAGTCACCACCCAGACTGGACCTCCACTAGTCTTCTAGCCTGGGTGACCTCATCCATGTTGGTTGTGACCACTTTGCCCACCCAACATGCTATATCAGAATAGTTTTTATCATTTTAACTTGCTGACTCTTTCTTAGGAGTGTATTAACAGCCTTCCATGGTAGAGCACCTAACTCCATACCTGGACTGTGCCCTCCCCACCAGAAAAGTACCTAGAATGGCTGTATTGTTATGGGTGAGCTGCTTTGTTTCACACCTCCTCCTCTTCTACCCCAGGCAATCTTTGCTTCAGCCAGTCAGTCATAGGTGGGTACAAAGTAGAGATTTCTAGAAGTTTTTCTTTCTCATAGCATGAGAAACAAAAACATCCACTTGGTGCTTGGAAAAGTATAGAACATTCTCTGAAAATTGAAATGGGGGGGGGGAAAAACCCCAGCAACCACGGGGTTTCTACTCTAGGCAGTAGTCTTGTGAATACCCTGGAGGACTGTAAATACTCCAGCCTGCAGAACAGGATTGAAGGAGACTATGAGAAGTATTCTCCAAAGTAGGGCCCATTGCCTGACATAAGCACTTTATTCATCCCAGCTGCGTATCTACAAGTTTAGGAATCTCTATATCTTTCACTAATTTAAAACTGAGACTAGAGGCCATTCATTTGGAGATGAAGATCAGAACCTGCCAATGGAGAGTTGAAGATCAAAATATGCCAATCTTTTGCATAAGTAAATTTTTTTCCAGAAGAAAAAAAAAACCTCATACCAAAATTTCTTGAGCCATGTCTCTGTTGGGGCCCCAGAGGTTCCCACTAAGTTATTTGGGAGCAAGAGGTAGACAGCAGACAGATCACTGTGAGTTTGAGGATTGCTATGACTGAATCCTATAGTATGTACTATGTTTGGGCATGTGGTGACTCTTAAATGCTATTCATCCATCAGCACACTGACCCCTTTTTCCAGCTCCATTGTTCTGTTGTTTTGACTGTGAAGTGGCACTTGTTACAAAACCAGTTTCTGTGATCTAGGGCAACATTCTCTAGCTTTCATGTACATCAGAATCATCTGGCCCCACCTCTTTCTTGGGAGACTGATTCAGTCAGTAGCTCTGGGGTGGTGCCTGAGAATTTGCATTTCTGACAAGTTCCCAGATGTTGCTGCTTCTGCTGACCTGGCATCGTCCCTGTGAAAACCTCAGATGTAGAAGGTGCAAGGGGAGGAAGAAGGTGTTAAATAAGGTACATACATTCTAATATAGACATACTTTAAACAGCAGCATCCTGTGCTGCACATAGTGTTGCTGTTACCCAACAGCTATTTTATTTTGGAGTAATTTTAGGTTTATAGAAAACCTGTGAGACAGAACCTATACCCTTTTTCTGTTGTTAACATCCTATACTATTGTGGAGCATTTGTCAAAACAAAGCACCCAATAGGGGTGTATCACTATTAATTAAACTCCATGCTGTTACTACTTATAATGAAAACATACATTTTCAAAAGATTTGAATAGAACTGCATTATGATTAAAAGCATTTCACTCCTCCACTTCCTATATATTTCAGGTTTTTTCCCCCCTTAGTATTTATCTGTACATGTAAGTAATTACATATACACAGATCTATCCTGTTTTGGGATGTACTTTTTTTTTCTGCATCAGCATTTCTGGAACCGCTCCATTGTTTTTTAATGACAGTGTTCATTTTTTTAATCCCTTAAAAATTTAATATATCTCATTTATTTCCAGATTGTAAATCTAGCAGATGAAAGGGGAGGACAGACACACCTCCCTTTTATCTTGTATTGGCAGCCTCTCTGGACTTAGCATATTCTAGGCACTGCCAAGCATTTAACGTATTATCTAACTCATTTATCAAAACAGTCTTAAGAAATTGGTTTCATCATTTTTCTGTTAAAAGGTGAGGAAACTGTGGGTCAGAGAGTTTAAAGGAGCAAAATCCTCTGACAACTTTCTAGCTGAAGCCATAGTTCTCTGGCATTTTAGGTGCTGTGAACAGAATACAATAAGGCTTGGTATGCATGTTGCTTGTTGGTTTAGCCTCCCTGTGCCTTAGCTCATGCTGCTATAGGAAGGGGAAGAGTATCCTTGAACCCCAATCTATTTTAGATGTGAAGTACATAGAAAAATAATCATGTATAAAAGTACTTTGTGGAGATAGAGCTGAGTTGTAGAGCACTTGACTTGCATGTGTTATCCCTGGGTCCATTCTCAGTACTGAAAGGGAAGAATAGCATTATGTGAGAAGCTATGAGTTGTAAGAAGTAACAAAGTGGATTTTTTTTTTTTTTTTTAAATCTTTAAAAGTCATTTGAAGCCGGCCGTTAATGGCACATACCTTTAATCCCAGAACCTGGAGGCAGAGGCAAGCAGATCTCTGTGAGTTTGAGGTCAGCCTGTTCTACAGGAGCTAGTTCCAGGATAGACTCCAAAGCTACACAGAAAATCTGTCTTGAAAAACAAAACAGAGCAGAAAAGTTCTTTGAAGGTTAAGGTGTGCACATGCACGGCTATGATGGTGCAGATGAGGTCCACATACCCCCAGTGGCTATAGATTAAACCCATGGTAAGTTGGAAATGGTATAAGCCAAAACTGCATAGAACACACATAGAGCATTCCTGTTTAGTAACACAGCACACAGTAGGGTGTCTGCCATTGTGTCTCCTCATTGGAGAGTATTGTACTAAGTATTAGTGGCTTAAGAAAAGATCCAGATTTAAAACATGAGGATTTATGGTGAATGTTTATGGCTTTCATGCTATTGTAAAGTTGCAACTCAGCCGTTAGACATGGCAATAAGACCCATGTTGAGATTCTATGTGTTAAAGTGTGCTTGTTTGAGTTTATTTGGGTGTGTGTGGAAGCCAGAGGACCTGAGAGATCATTCATCCCTGTTGTGAAGGGAAAAAACAAAATAAAAGAATATTAAAATGTGTAGACGCTGCTGTTGGACAGGTTAGTGGACGATACCCAATGTGTTTGGAGGTTGCCTTTATAATCTTGTGTTGATGGCAAGGTGATACTTGTGACTCATCATCCTCTGGGGATATAACCACCTCTCAGGCTGCTTCCTCCTCCTCTTTCCTCCTCCCCCTTTCCTTTCCGGCTCCCTCCCTAGCTGTCTTGGCTGTCCTGGAGCTCTCCATGTAGACCAGGCTGGCCTTGAAATCACCCACCTCTGCCACCTAAGTGCTGAAAGGCTAGGCTAGGCTGGCTGGCAGCGAGCTCATATGGCCCACCTATCTCTGCCTACCCAGTGCTGAAATTACAAGTGTGTGCCATCACTCAGGGCTTTTTATATGGTTTTTGGTGATCAAACTCTAGTCTTCAGGCTTTCGTGGAAGGCAATCACTTTATGAACTATTTCCCCAGCCTATGAAATTAACCTGTTTTAAATGAATTCTCTAGGTAAGGCAGTTAACTGTTTTGAAAAATTTAAAACTATTTCCATTCTTTGAGAATTTCATACAATGACCTTCCTCACATTTTGTTATGAGTATTTAAAAAGGTATATTCTGTTGGTATTGTGGATTGGGCGTGTATTTGTAGCACAGGCCAGCCTCAGACTCTCTTGATCCTCCTGCCTCTACCTTTCTAGTGCTGGAATTACAGATGTGTGCCACTGTGCCTCAGTGCATAGTTGTTTTGATGGTTAAATAAGTTTGGTCCAGAAGATGGCTCAGCAGTTAAGACGATGTACTACTCTTACAGAAGACCCACATTCAGTTCCCAGCACTCATGTTGGGTGGTTTACTATCATCTATAACTCCAGCTTCAGCAGGATCCAATGCCGCTTGTGTACCTGCACTCATAGGCACTTGCACTCACATTCACATAACTCTATACAGACACATACAAATACATATAATTAAAAACAAAATAAATCTTTAAAAATACTAAGTAAATTTAAATTAAGAACTAGCTAATATTCTGCCCCATATACAAAAATAAATAGTGTATTTAGTATAAATGTTGCAATGTCTGCTACATTGGTTACTAAGTGGAGAGCTTGCCTTTTAAAGTCTTTGGAAACATATCCAGAAGCCATCCTGAGGCCTTCTGTCCCTGTCTTTGGTCCTTAAAGTATCCTCTTGATGAATGCTTACCCTCCACCCCATACTTATTGTATTCTGTTCACATTGTCTATCTTATGTACAGCTACAGTTTCTTAGACTCAGAATCTATGCCATTCAATCTTGTGTCCCCTGCAGTTTAGTAGGGATATATTACATGTCAGTTACAGAACCAGATGCTAGAGAATGGCAAGTCAAGCTTAGACATGATAGTTTTGTGAAGTTTTTCCCCACCTCTCCCAACTATTTCCCCCCACCCCCTCCAGTTTTTAAAAACGTTAGCCTTTGCCACCCAACTTTGAGTTTTTAACATAGAAGGGTCATTGAACATTTTGTTGAATAAGATTTTTTAATGAATTATACCTTGACATCTGAGCAGTCTTCATTATGAATTGACTTAACTTCTCTGTGAAGAAAGATTTATGTTGCTATTTCTTCCCACTAAGAAAAGCAGAACAAAACCTCAGCAGGCTTGTGCCTTGTATAACTAGGGCAATTTCTTACCAGCCTGCCATAGATTAGAGAAATACTTCTTGCTTCTTTACATTCCTGCTCATGTTTGGATCAGAGTGCCTTCCCACAGGGATGCGGGGCCAGTTATGCTGGGACATTACTGTAAAGAAGTTTTTTGCTGAAGATGAGATGGAAGATTAAGTGACCATTTCTTCACTATGAAATGGTTTGGGAAAGTTTTCGATTTGGTCCTGTGAGGATTGGTTGGTGTTCAAAGCAGGTTCCTTGTCAACCTAACTTGTTAAAAAAGTGTGGCAGTGTTGTCCTCTTCCTCTTGGAAGTCAGCTGAATGTGTAGATAGAACTTGTGAAAACCTACTCTCCTAGATTGGAGAATCAGGACTTTGAGTTTTAGAAGGCAGTCAGAGAGAGCCACACGGGGTCTTCTTCCATTCAGACTTAATCTGGTCATTCCGAGGCTGCTGGTGCCTGACCCAGGGCTGCTGAGTTCTTCTTAGGACTTTAGAAGTCTCCCAGGACAGGAGCAGGTACCTCATTCCTTGGATGGAGGATTTGACTGATTCTTTTAAAATCAATCTCTGATTGTGCACTTTTACTATCAGGGATTTACTCTATAAGTTACCTTTTTAAAGCCTTTTTGTTTTAGCCAAAATTTTAAATAAAAATAATCAACCTGTAATGGGACTCCTTCCTCTGAGATTGTTCATTTTATGGTCAGTTGTCCCTTTTCAGCCCCTTGACTTACCCCTTCTTCCCTTCTTCTGTCTTCAGTTTTCCAGTGTTTGGCCACAGAAGCGAAAGGCCCTTAGGAGGTCTGTCTTCACAGTAGTAAACTATATCTCTCTCGCCTCTTCTGGTTTCCTCTGACATTAAAGCAACAATAGAGTAGGTTTCTTAGCAGTTTTGTCTCTGCTGAGAAGCTTGAAGTGGTGAGCAGGCAGTGGTGGCTTAGACCAGGAAGTGCTGTGGGAGCACACCTGTTCATTAGCTGCATGGTACCAAGCAGTCTGCAGTAATGTCAGTTTACATTGATATGAATTCAGAGCTATTTCTTTATTGCTTTTCATTTTAAAATTTTAATTTCAGATCACTTTGCCAGTGCCGAAATGTTATATAAGGTTGTTTTAGCCTCATCACACTGGCAAATTTTTTTTTTTTTTTTTTTTTTTTTTTTTGAGACAGAGTCTCACTTTGTAGTTGTGGCTGGCCTTGCAATTCATAGAGGTCTGCCTCCCAATTATTAGTGTTAAAGGCATGTGCCACCATGCCTAGCAAGACTCTTTTTAAAATTACATGCTTAGTCTTTTGTACTTGGCTGATGACAGTCACTGAGAAAAACTCTTAATTGGACAAGTTATTAAAGTTTTGTTTTTAACTCAGGACATTTTAAATCCTTAGACTATAATGAAAATAAGTGTGCTGATACAAAAAGATGGCATAAGTCTTTAACTTCTAAGTGAAATAAATGACCTAGGCCATTTAGCTTTGCTCCTACACAAAACTGTGGGCCTCACCGGAATATTCCTCTAGTGTAGCTCTTCCAGGTACTGCTTCTTACCAGACTTAAACCCTCTGGAAGGTCTGAGCACTGTTCCAAGCAGGGCTCATCAGTTGCTGTCTGTATATGATAGATGCAGGGAGCCTGACTCCTATTGTGGTGACCTCCTAAAACCTACAAGTTGATGGTGTGTGTGTGTGAGAGAGGGAGGGAGGGAGGGAGGGAGGGAGGGAGGGAGGGAGGGAGGGAGGGAGGGAGAGGTAAGAAAGGAGACCCAGCACTTTCAAAGCAGCCATTTATTTAGTAACAATCACAAAGTGAGCAGTGAAGACCAACTTCTACGCCCTTTCCTTTTGGTCACAAGGTCTCATAGTTGTAGCTGGCCCTTGGAGCCATGTTCCAAGAGTTGGGGAGACTTGGCCTCTCTATAAATCAGTGGTCTGTGTAAATCTCTTATGTCCCAAATTCTTTTTCTTCAGAATGAGGGAATGGGACTTGCTTCTCTACCACATGCTGCCACCCTCTGCACCCCGCCCCAAGTCCTATTCAGTTCCTAGAGACCAGTGCTATATTGGATTTGGAGATCTCATATGTGACAGGAACTATTAGAGGTAGCCACTTAGGGGCTATGGACTCTTGTGTCTTTCACTTGGAACAGTGAGAGCAACTTGTACTCAGATTCAGATTGCTTTCAGATTCTTGTGTTTATATAAATAAATTTCCATGACCCAGTATTGGGAAGAGGTATTTTAAACTAAAATTGAAAACATTTTATATTAAGAGATGGTTGTATTTGTTCTGGTGTGTCCTCAGAGCTTTTCCTTTCCTTTTATCACTAGTGTTTGCTTTTTCCATAGTTGTGACCTTTCTCTAACCATCTCAGATTTGCTGAGAGATTTGACTAGTATTTTAAAAGGCATGTTTGGGGATTTTTTTTTTTTTAAAGGTTTCTTTTTCTTTCTATATTCCTCCCTGTTGAACAACACAAAACTACCAGGTTTTATGCTCCACAGGGCAGCTGCTGAGAGTCTGATGTTTTCCTCTCCTCCTTTTCCTCCTTCATCCCTCCCCCTTTCTGCTCCACTCTGAAGAGAGCTGCACCTTTGTGGTTCTTCTGCAGCTGCTGGACTTTGATGGGGACATACTTGCTGCCTCTAGACTTGCTTCCCTTAGCAACCAGTCCTTTGACGATGACCTCTTGCTGTTTGCCTGTTGTCTCTCATGTTGGATTATAGATGAGAGGTTTACCAGGCTGGGGGTAGGGTCCTGCTGTTAGCACATTTTATTCCAGGGTTCCCAGTATCCCTCAGCATGCATTTTCTCTATCTAAAATTCGAGGTTTGGAAAGAGGGAGAGGGTGGAAGAGAGAAAGCTGCCCTCTGCACCCCCCCCATGCATTCATAAGCTTTATGTTTGCAGGCTGGTCCTAGTTATTTTGGAAATTGATGTTGCAGTGTTTATTAAAACTACTTAATTGACTTCTCATCTTTCTAATAGTGTGATTAACATACATAAGAGGAGAAGGGAAAAAAATCTCTTCCCTTTTACTCTTCCCAAGTTCTGCATGCTGGCAGTAACTTGCTTTCTGGTATAATCTGAGCTCTGGAAATTGCTAAATCACTTAACTCTATACGTTGTAACATCTCTATTTTCTCTAAAGCATTGTCTTTGCTCTTTGTTTAAAACTTCAGAATTGGAATCTCATGGTCCAGGCCCTTCCCTGTTTATTCTCATGAAGTGCTGGAGGTATGTGTAAGATTTACTTTTGGATTCAGCTCAGTGCTCTTGCTTTGGACAAGGTGGGAATTAGGACTTTTGGAACCAGCTGGGATTCCAAAAGAACCCAGGATTGTGATTTTTCAGGAAAAGCCTTTAAAAAAAATATCCAAATAGTACAGATTGCAAGAAAATCACTCAATTTCATTAAGAGGTAGAAGAAAACAAACTCCCTTTATGTACCCATGGCGAAAAATCTGCTTGAGCATATATAAGAGGCTCAACACACTCATTTCTGGACAGCCCTTTTCTTCTGGGAATTTAGCCTAAGAAAAGAAAAGAAAAAGTCCAATTTTGTTTAACTTAAAAAAAAAATAAGGAAAAAACAAAAAACCCATGTGATTCATAGAAGAGGAGAAGAAAAGACTACCATGATTTTTTATACGCAGGCTGTTCCTTTGTAGTAGGATTTTAATGCTTTCATTTTCTTTCTTTATCTTACAGTTATTATTTTTATAAGCTGAGAAAGTTAATTTTAATTGATTCTCCATCTTCCATAAAGCATCTGCACACTGTTTTTTAAACCCTCAAGTGAACCATGCAAATACATACCTCTATTCTTTGTTTATTGTTGCTAAATTATCTAAATCTGCTTGTAGAGTGTGTGTGTGTGTGTGTGTGTGTGTGTGTGTGTGTGTGTGTGTGTGTGTGTGTGTACACATACATATATATCCCAGGCTGGCTTTGAATTCATTGTGGAGGATGACCTTAAATTCCTATGTTACTGCTTCTGCTTCCACCTTCCCAGTGCGGGGAATGTGGATTTATAGGTATGTATCCCTGTGCCTGATTTTATGCAGTGCTGAGGATGGAATCAGTGCATGTTAGATAAGCAGTCTGCTAACTCAACTACCAGCTGAAGCCCTTAGTTTTCTTTTTACAAGTTTAAGTCATTGTCATTCTTTGTATGAAAAGTGTTTTGAGGCTTTAAGTTGCATTTTAATCTATCCCTTAGCAGTTTTCTGCATCACCTTCCTGTGATCATGCAGTAATGCCTGACTTAAAAATGATTTACAAGTTTATGGAGATTAGTGCTTGAACCAGCTGTTATGACAAAATCTGGGGGTGGGGGTCTCTACAGATGGGTGAGAATGGTGGAGGACTTGGGAGCTAGTCTGTCCCTTGTTGGATACTGGATCTTGATTCTAGAGGCATCAGAGGGATGAGATGGGAAGCTGCTGAGGGTTAAAGTCTGTGTTATGTGTTGAGGTATACTTGGTTGAGTTAGGAATAATGTAACTGTGAAGCCCCAGGCTCTCAGCCTTTTGGTTCTTTGGTCTTCATTGTTACTAACATTTTGAGAAATCTGTAAAGCTGGAAAGATTAAATATTAGCAGACATTTGGAAGTTAAAAGTTGATTCAGATAGGATGTAGATAAAACCACAATACAGTGCTTCTGTAGGGTTCAACATTCTGTGTGCATGTATATGTGGTTTATGTGTGTAATATATGTGATTTATGGGAGTGTGTATAGGAGTGTGCACATGGAGGTCAGAGGAGAATGTTGGATATCTCCTTTGATTGTTTTCTATCATATCCCCTTGAAAGGGGCCCCTTACAGAACTCAGGGCTCCCCATTTTTTCAGGTGGGTTGGTTGACCAATAAGTCCCAGTGGTCTCCCTTAGAACTGTGGTTACAGATGCTTGCAGCCATCCATGACAGCTTATTATGTGGGTACTAGAAAGGGGAACTCAGGTTTTCATGCTTGGGCAGAAAACTCTCTTTCCTACCCAATGAGCCATCTTTCCAGCCCTAGATTAGCCATTTTTGAAAGATGAACAAGTTTAGAGTTGGCTCTTTTTGAGTTTTTTTTTTTTTAAATCATTCTTTAGTTATTCCATACATGAATAAAATGTATTTGGCTCATATCCACTCCCTCCAGCTTCCTCTGGACACTCCCACACCTAACTCACTGAGTCCAATCAGTGCTGCCCATATGCAAGAGTTCATATTTTTAACACTTCTACTTGGATTCCTGTAAATAAGCACATGAGAATCCATAAGTGTCAGTAAAATATTCTTTAACTAGTATCTTTGTTATCAACCATTTATTGCTGATTATTATACAGTGGGTATTCCTGATTTTATTGATGTAACCATCAATTGATGGACATTTGGGTCCTTTTTACTCTGTTTATGAATAATATTGCGGTTAACATTTATGCACGTTAGTGTGGACATATTTTCATTTCTTTTGGGTAAAAGGTTAGAGAGGAATTGCTGCTTCATTTAGTCACCCAGTTTTACATTTTGAGCAGCTGATAGACCTTTCCAATGTGGCTGTACCATCTTATGTTCTGTCAGCAAGGTGTGGGGCTTTTAATTTCCCCATGTCTTCACTAACACTTACTAACACTAACACTATACTTTTTTAATTATGATTTTATTATTTTGGTTTTTTGAGACAGGATTTCTCTGTATAGCTTAGCTATCCTTAAACTTTACCAGGCTGGCCTCAAACTCAGAGATCTGCCTGTCCCTGTCTCCCAAGTGCTGAGATTAAAGGCATGCGTCACCATTGCCTGGCATGCTTGAGTGTTTTGCCTCCTACATACCTGATGCTGGCAGAGGTCAGAAGAGTGTGTTACAATCTCTGGAACTGGGTTTATGGATAGTTGTGAGCCACCATGCTGGAAACTGAACCTGGGTCTCCTACAAAAGTAGCAAGTGGTGCCTTTAACTACTAAATGTTCTCTCTAGCCCTGTGATTTATCATTTTAAAAAACAGCTTTAAATTTTAATTGTCCGTATGTATTGTGTATGTATCTGTGTCGGTGGCATGTACATAAGAGTGCAGTTGCTGATAGAGGCAACTGGAGTTGGAATTACAGGCTGGGAATTTAATTGGGTCCTACTGCAAGAACCCAGTTATTTCATTTTATGTGCGTTTGTGTTTTGCCTTCATGTCTGTTGTGAGCATGTTGGATCCCTTGGAAATGGAGTTACAGACCATTGTGAGTTGCTATGTGGGTACTGGGAATTGAACCTGGGTTCTTTAGAAGAGTAGCCAATGCTCTTAACTGCTGAGCTTTCTCTCCAGTACAGTTCTTCCCTCTTTTAATGATTTATCTTTCTGATGTTAGCCATCCTGTAGAGGATTTAAAGTGCTATCTCATCATGGGGTTTTGTGTGCTCTCTCTTTCTCTCTCTCTTTCTCTCCCCCCCCCCCCATTCTCCATTCTTTTACCCCCTCCCACTTGATACTGCAAAACCCAGTCTGGCATTAAACTTGAGACAGTCTTCCTGTTTCATCCGTCCAAGTCTGATGTCTTAGACATGCTGGCTTTGATGTGTTCTCCAATGGCTAATGCTAATAAATGTGCTCATCGGTCATTCTTACATTTTATTTGGAGATATCTCTATTAGATGTTTTGTACATTTCAATTATGATATTTGTATTATTGAATTGATGGTCATAAAGTGATTTTCTTCAGTGGGTTAAATCTATTGAATTTCCATATGAAAAATTAGAACATTGAAAAATTTTAAATTTAGTTAAAGGTAATTTAAAAACCTATTAGCTATTAACCAAATGAACTTTAAAATGTATTAGTTTTAATTTATGTGTATGTTTATGCCTACCTATATGAATTCATGTGTAGTACTGTGTATATGTAGTTATGCATGGAGGCCAGAAGGCATCTGATTCTCTGGAACTGGAGTGACAGGTGGTTATGTATTACCTGATGTAGATTTTAGGAGCTTGGCCTGTGTCTCTACAAGAGTAATAAATGTTCTTAACTGCTGAGTCATCTTTCTAGCCCCAAAATAGTTTGGGTTTTTTGTTTTTAATGAAAAGCAATTTTGTTTTGGAAGAAAACTGCCTTATTTTACTTATATTTCTTTTTCTGGTCTGTTATATATATTAGTTGAAGGATCTGAAGAAAATGACCTTATACAGGTGTTGTTGAGAAAAATTACTCTTTAATGTCTCTAAGGTAGTTAGGTAGTTTTGGACATCCTTTAACACTGTATGAAAACTTGACAAGAGATAATTTGTTTGGCTCCCTCCCTCCTTCCTTCCTGACAGGGTTTTGTTTCATGTAGCCCAGCCTGACCTCTTAACTCTAGGTGTAGCATGCCATCATACCCAGCATTTTTTTTAATTTACTTAGGACTTTGTTTTGTTTATTTATTTTTGGTTTTCTGGTTTTGTTTTTTAACATTCACTCTTTAAAATTTTGTGTGTTGGTATGTATATGTATGTATGTATGTATGTATGTATGTATGTATGTATGTTTATACATGAACACTTGTCAGAGTACAGCATGTGGGTATCTGTTTTCTTCTGCCATTTGGGTTCTAGTATTGAACTCAGTTAGGCTTATTAGCAAGCACCTTTACCTGTTAAACTGTCTTGGCTGGCCTTCTGCCCAGGTTTCCTCTTCCCCGTTTTGAGGTAGAGTCTTACTCTATAGCCAAGTTATCTTTGAATTCCTGGTCCTCCTGCCTCCCAAATGCTGCAGACCTAGGCATCTGTTGCTATACTTGTTCGAAGAGATATTTTCTCAAAAAATGTGTTCACTTCAATGTAGGAATTGAAGCCATATCAGCAAATTCTTCATGTACTATTTTGTAATAAAATCTGTTGGTTACTCCTGAACCTTTAATGGCTACTCACAAATTTGTATAATAATGATTTGATCTTAGTAAATATTGAATCATTAATTAAGAAGCTCTTCAAATAATGAAACATTTACTTATACAATATTTTTTAAATTATTCTTTCACTTTAATATCATCACCTATCTTAGCAATAAGGTCTTTATCACTGAAAATAAAAGTTTCAATTATTTTTCTTAAAATTATGGGCTTTATTCATTGGAGAAAATGTTTGCCCTGTACCTATCTGGATATATCTGCTTTAGAACCATTTGGATATATCTGAAATTTAACCATACTTGTCATGTGTTCTTTTTAAGTAAGATGGAGTTCTCTAGAAAACTGGCTAGTTTAGCTTGAAACGTAAAATCACATAAGTTGAAACAAATGTCAAGTTTCATTGTAAATCAGAAGTGGTGTATGTATTATTCATATTTTACCATAAAATATGAAAGCAAGGAACTGGAAAGCCTGTTAAGTTAGAGTACATGGCAAGCAAGCACAGGGACCTGAGTTGGGATTCCCAGAAACCACATAAAAGCCAGGTATAGTCATGAATGTAACTCTGGTACTGAGGAATGGGGAGTGAGACAAGTTAATCTGTGGAACTCTCTGGCTAGCCAGGCTAACCAGTCAGTGAGCTCTGGGCTCAGTGACAGACCCGTCTCAAAAGGCCAAGTGGAGAGTGATAGTGGAAGACACTCCACATTGACCTTCTGCTTCTACTTTTGTGTGCATGTATTTATATACACATGCATTAGCCACACACAAAAGAAACAGTAAGAAACTACGTGGACTCAGTTGAGACTTAATGATTGATAGTTTTTATTCTGTTAGTATTGCTTCACCAACATTCTCTAGGAAACTAGTTTCATGTGTGTAGTGGTTAAAAGTGAATTGTACCACTTTACTGATTTTATGAAACTTTTCTCTTTGTTGCTTTTGTACCATTAGAATAAATGCCACCAAAGTATGAAAGGCAGGCATTATGTGGTGGTTTGAATGAAAATGGCCCCCATAGGCTCATAGGGAGTAGGTGTGGCCTTGTTGGAGGCATGTATCATTGGGAATGGGCTTTGAGGTTTCAGATGTTCAATCCAGACCCAGTGTCATTCTCTCTTCCTGCTGCCTGCACCACGTCTGCTTGAGTGCTGCCCTGATGATAATGGACTAAACCTCTGACTTGTGAGCCAGGCCCAGTTAAATGCTTTCCTTCATAAAAGTTGCTGTGGTTGTGATCTCTCTTCACAGTAGTAAAACCCTAACTAAGACACATTGTCTTTGTATTCTTATAAAAACATTGGCCTTCACATTTTACTTGAAGAGGTTGAAGGATACTACAACTCACCTGACCCCAGAGCTTGCATATTGGACTTTGAGAATTGCTGGTGTAGACAGCATTTAATAATATTGGGGCTAAATTGTCTTGAAAGCCCTTGCTTCTATGAGACTGGTAGTATAACCTTTTAATTATCCTCTTTCCCTGTCTTCTTGGAATTTAAAATCACAAGGCTATTCCTGTTAAAGCTTTTCTGAAAAATAAAATTTTTTCAGTTTCTTCTTTATTTTCTAATAATTCAGTGTTCTTCACCTTTGCAAATACGCTATTTCCCTTCATGTTTTGAATTAGCAGTGGCCATGGCCCACTTCCATGTCTTTTTCTGTCTTAGGACAGTCCACTCACTGAGAAACCTTGCCTGGTGTATAGTTCAAGGCCTGGCCAGTGGCTGGCAATGACCTGATCCTTGCTATGTAAATTCTCACTGAATGGCATGAGACTCCAACTTAGCGATTCATAGAATTGTAAGGTAAGCCCAGTTTCCCAGCCAATTATGACTCCATCTGAAGCAGTAGCCGGGCCATTAGTGTATTTTGAGCCTCGATGTCTTTTATATCTTGCCAGACTTTGAGAGTCTACTGTATAGCTACTGGCAACAGGCCACTGCTAAAACAGTCTACGAATGTATTGTTTTACACCTCATTTTCCCTCCTTTCCTTCTGAGGTGGCACCTTGCCTGTGTTTCTCTTTCCCACATATTTTCACCCACTTTAAAAAAAAATCACTTTATTTCTTCATCATGATATTACAGGCTTGGCTTCTGTAGTTACTTATTTTGAAAGACATGTTGAAGAATGAAAATGCTAATGTCTTCCTCTAGAGCCCTTTCCTTTTTAACTTCAGTAGATCTCTTCAGGATCTTTTGATGGGCTAAACTCTGATCCTCTGCAATTTATGAGTTGAAACTCTAGCACCAAATATCATAGAATGTGACTGTATTTGGAGTCAGGGTCTGTTAGGAGTAAGGTTTTTCCCGCTGGTCTGGACCCACCGCGGCCCCTGCCCCGAATAACACACGGAGACCTGTATTAGGTATAATGCTGTTGGCCAGTTACTTGTTTCTTATCGGCTAGCTCTGTCTTAAGTATTAACCTATTTCTATTAATCTAAGTATTCCCACGTGGTCTCATCTTACCAGAAAGTGGGACTGGCATCTGCTCTCTCCAGTCTCTACATGCTGACTCCTCCCTACTACTTCCTCGAATCCTCCTTGTTTTCTAGTCCCGCCTATCTTGCTTTCCTATTGGCCAACAGTGCTTTATTCATTAACTAAGACAAGAAACATGTTTACAGAATGACATCTCCCATCCAAGGGTCTACACAAATGAGGTAGCTAGAGAGAGTCCTAATCCATTATGGCTAATGTCTCTTAAAAAGATAGGATTTGGACAAACACATAGGCAGGGAGAACCCCTGACTGATAGTGATTGGTGATATAGCCAAGAATCACTAGTGGTTGTCAGCAGCCCACCAGAAGCTGAGAAAACCTGCCAGTCTCCTTGTGGTGCCCAGAAAGAACCAGTCCTAGCTGATTCTTTGACTTTAAATTTTCTAAACTTTAAGATGATAAGTTCCAGTGGTATAAACTACTCAGTTTGTCCTGTTCTGCTCTAGCAGCCCTGGGAAAGGTCTATTGGCTCAAAGCTGACTGCTGTCCACCATAGCCCTAAACTTTCTGTTATTGTCAACTTTCATTTCATAAGGTCACCTCACTGATGGTTTCCCAGGGTGACCTGTTGCCCCCATCATGCAAGGTTCCTTCTCATAGCAGTGCTTTGTATATGGTCACATTAATGAAGAATGCAACATTGAGAGTGGTATATTCTAGAAGGATGGTGGAGAATGTTAGTGGGTCCAGTGACTGTGTATGTCTGCTTCTGTCCTTCTGTCTGTTCTTATTCTGCACTAGTCAGAGGTGTTGACCCTGACTGGCTTTCACCTGTTTCCCTTTCCTGGGGACCACAGAGCCTTGACCCTGTATGGGACTCTCTGACTGTATTTTCTCCAAGTGCTTTCACTATGGTACCCTTCTGTGGGTTCCCAGCTGACCGAGGATTTTAACCACACAGCTGGGAAAAGCAGCCAAGAAAAGCGGGCTGCTGGAATGCTTAGGGCCCCGAAACATTACCCTTCGTGGTAGTTTGGTTCTTGCCAGGATGTCCTTGTAAAACTTTTATGAAGATGTTGTTGTACTTGCTTGGGAGGTTGAAGATTGTTGTTAACCTTGGTGAGTCCCTTGTCCCCTAGGAATTCAGGGCACTAAGGAAATGCTTGTGGCCCTCCCTTCTAGTTGGGCACTCCACTGCAGCAGCTGTGTGAGTAGAAAGTTGAGCTGCATGGATGGATTAAGGGGCATCAGTTAGGCCTTTGTTTAAAAATATTTAAAATATGTTCAAACTTCTCTTTATCAACAGAGAACAGCTCCTTTCAGTACAGAGTTTTTTTTTTTTTTAATTTCCATGTATTTTCACGATTTTGTTTGGTTCTTTTGTATATTAGTGACTTTGGGAAAGTAACCCCATTCATGGTTTTGAGCACCATACACAAAGGCATTGCATAGTTGTTCTGTTTGCTTGGGGGAAAAGAACAGTCTACTTCCATTAAGAATGTTTGTGAGCGTAGCCTCTGGCTTGAGTTAATTTTTCTGGTGTGAACTTTGACAGTTAAAAAAAAATTAAGAACATGTTTGAGAATGTACATATTTAAATATACGTATTACTCTGAATTAGGAATTGATGGAGGCTTATTAGTTACTAGAATGAGCTTTGAAAATTTATAGAAATAAAAATAAAAGAGGTTCTTATGTATGTTAGGATTTATTGGTAGGAGACCCATGAGTATTAACCCTATCAAGCAGTCCTGGTTATCAAATATTTTGAGTTATAAATATCAGACTAAGGTAGTAGCAGTCTCCTAAAATAAGGAAATGTAATGGTCATCAGGCTCCCCTAGCCTTCCTCCTTGATGATCAAAGTGTGTATCAGGTTTCTGCCTAACTTCAGATTGTCTTTGGTCATCTTCCCAGTATTATTAGAAACCTGAGCTACTTCTGCATACATGCAGGAGGGGCAGAATGTTGCACAACCCCAGCGGCCCCATTCATCATAGAGTACTCAGGATAGTCCTTGGCATCAAGGGCATTGGGTGGTGTGCAGCCCTGCACGATGACACTAACGGGAAAGGACTGGTGGGTGGAGGACTCTATTTGTCGAGTCAACTAATATATAATTATTCTTAGAAATGAATCCCAGCCATGCCCCTGCTGTTCTGTTCATAAACAGATCATTCTTCTTAGGGAATATTTGACCTCTTCTGGGTTAGAGTTCTGTCTCCACAGCCACTAGTCCAGCCGTAGCTCACAGGAGGAGGGCTAAAGCCTGGGAGAGGTCAGTATGGAGAATTCATTGACTCTGAAAGTTGCTGTAAAACCACAGGCTAGCCCTAACACTGAGTAAAGTGTGTATTCCTGTTTTTCCAAACCCCCCCCCCCAGGGTGGAATATGAATGAGGAAGATGAAGAGGACTTTTAGTTAAGCATCCCAGAATATTAAAAAAAGCTCAGGGCTGGGATAAGTTGTAGTGATGTGCACTAATGACCAGTATGCCGCTATATACTGAAAGCATCATTTTCTGCAGCCAGTCATCCATCAGACTCTTGACTAATGGCACTTAGGTGTGTTAAGTTGAATTTTGTGACTTTGCCATTCTTGGTAGAACAGTGGCAATTTCCTGTGTATACACTTAGAGGGGACCTGCATTCCTGTGCTGAGCTGGAATACTTGGCACTTGTGTATGGTTCTTGATGGGCCACTCACCTTCATGATATTTGGTATACTACCCTGAAACTGAGACGATTGGTGGTTATACATCATAGGTTTATTTTAAAAATTAAATATGTTTCCTATAAAAAGTATCTAGATCCCAACCTACTATATCATTCACTAGGGTCAACAATGGGACAGCTGCAGTTTCTTCCATATTTGTCACCTAAGTAGTCACAGAGAAGTCCACTCAACTTGTCTAACAGAGCACTATAGATTGAGCTGCTTAAGCAGCAATTATTTACTTCTCACAGTTCAGGAAGCTTTAACACCAAGATCAGGATACCAGTATGGTTGGTTGCTGGTGAGGGCTGGCTGGCTGACTCACAGTCTTCTTGCTGTGTCCTAAGGAGGGCAAAAATTATCTGGTGCCTCTTATAATACTTGCCCCATTGCAACAGCCTTAGCATGACTTCATTACCCTCCGTCCCCCCCCCCACACACACACACACAATTACAGACAAGCTTTCTCTTTGTAGCCCTAATTGTCCTGGAACTATCTCTGTAGATCAAGCTGGCCTCCAACTCACAGACATCTACGAGTCTCTGCCTTTCGAGTGCTAAGATTAAAGGCATGTACCATTACTGCCCAACTTCTAGTTATTTCTTAAAGCTCTCAGCTGCAGGGATACTTTGGGGAATAGAACTTCATCACAAGAATTTTAGGGAGACAGTTCATTCAGTTCACTACTGCCATGGTGGTACACACTTTTCATTTCAGCACTTGGGAAGCCAGCCTGATCTGCATAGTGAATTCTAAACCACCCAAGAACCTCAGTATGTATTTTAATTAAGAAAAATACATACATGTATGCATGCATACATATATATGTACATACATACATATATATGTATATATTGCTCTTTAAAAAGTGATTGTAATTTGAAAAATTAACAGAATCTTTTTGCTGGTTCTCATGCTTTTCTCTTTTTGTATTTTATCAACTATAATACTGGATTATCTTTTCCCCTTTTACTATTTGCTTGTTTGTTTGTATATTTATTTATTCTCTCACAATTATACCCTCACTGCAGTTTCCCCTGCCCAAACTGTAATATCTTAAAATTGATTGAGTATAACCTGGTTTATATACCAAGTTCTAGACCATACAGGGCATATAGCTTGAGCCTTTTTTGAAAGAAAGGAGGAGGCAGAACATAATAAACAGCTCTTAGATTTGATACAAATTTATGTGATTTTAGTATTTTTTTCCCCTGTTTGAACTTTTTGTTTCTTTGTTTGTTTTGCTTTGTTTTGTTTTTTGAGACAGAATCTCATTTTGTAGACCAGGTTGACATCAAACTCAGATCTGCCTGCCTCTGCCTCCCCAGTGCTGGGGAGTTAAGTCACTCAATTGCATCAGCTGTTTGTTTTGTTTTGTTTTTTAGGATTAGACTGGGAAAATAGTTTGGTTAAAAAGTAAACATGAGGACTTAAGTGTGACCACCTCCCACCCCAGCAACTATGTAAAAATCAAGGTTCAGGGCACATAATCCCAGCACTGGAGAGTCAGAGACAGGTGGATTCTTGGGGCTCACTGGTCAGTTTGGCCTAATTGCTACATCCTAGGTCTTAGTGACAGACCGTGTTTCAAAAATGCAAGATTGCTCCCAAGGAAGGGCACCCAGAGTTAACTTTTGACCTCTCTCTATACATGCACCCCACACACACACATATACACCCCCCCCACACACACACGTGTGTACACACGTACACACACACACACCACTAAAAATAAAAATAGGGTTTTACATAGCCTAGACTGGCTTAGAACCAACCCCTGATATCCATGCTTTTGTCTTTTTGAGTGTACTACGGTGCCTGACAAAAATTGTTTCTGGGGAAGTCTAAGGGCTTTTTAATGTGTAATTATATTTCTTTGTTTTAAGACAAGGTCTCATTTAGCCCAGACTAGCTTTAAACTTCTTTCTGGCCCTCTTGCCTCCATCTCCAAGGACTGGGATTAGAGGTATGCACCTTCATGCTCAAATCAAAGATCGATTGATTGATTGACTGGTTGGTCGGGCTGTCTGTTGGTCGGGCTGTCTGTCTCTATCTATCTATCTATCTATCTATCTATCTATCTATCTATCTATCTATCTAATCTATCTGTCATTTTACCTGTGTGTATCATCACATTCATACCAGAAGAGGGCTTTTGATCCTCTGAAACTGAAGTTATGAATGGTGTGAGCCACCATATGGGATCTTGAAATTGAACCTGGGTCTTCTGCAATAGCACCAAGCCCTCTTAACCACTGAGCCATCTCTCCAGCCCCCAAAGATGATATTTTTAAAAGAAACTCTTACCAAGAATTTGTGCTGGCTCTTTCTTCTAATTTATATTAGAGTGTCTGTTTTCTCAAGCCCACCTGTATACTCCCTTGAATTTCTGAATCAGCAGTGGCTATAATCTGTATTTTGAGAAACAGTAATTTTCAGGTTGTTTTGTGGAATAGCTTGAAGGCTACTGCCAGGAATAAGGAAGCAAAATGAACAACCTTGGGCCTCTTTCATGACTCAGCATTTTTACTGTACTTGTGCACTGGAGTTTTACTTCATGTTTATTTTATAGACAGGACTTCTAACTCTAAACATGACAACCACAGCACACACCATTGATTCCACTGACTACCTGTGGAGGACACACAGAGAAGGTAGCATGGGCCAGAGATACTGTCTTTCTTCTTAGGACAGAAAAGCAATCCCATCCACCGTGGGATTATCCTAAGTGCCATAGAAACAAAGGATGTCACATTTCAGAAAGGAATGTATCCTTTACAAGTTGTTGTCTTAGAGGGGAAGTGAGCTGATAAAATGATGTGTGAGGTTCACCTTACAATAGAAGGGAATGGACAAGCATGCCGTACTGGTGTAAGGTGGGAGTGATGATAGGTTGTTCCTGCTTGTACCTGAAAGTCTACCTATTAGGTAGAGTGTTTGGTGATGTTTCTAAGATTTTCTTTTTTAAAAAATTGTATGGAAATGTTTATTTTCATTTAAGTCTAGTACCAGAGAACAGATGACGAACATGACAGTTACTACTCACAAGGACAATGCCCCCACTGGCCAACTATGCTGGCACCAGTAGCACAAAGAAGCCAAGCAAAAACAGATACTTGCTATGAACAGCTTAACAGGATGAAGCCCACAACAGAGGTTACCTAGGTCAGCCTGTCTTTTGGCAGTGAATTCAGCAAAGAAGCACAAGGGCATTCTGGAAGGGCTTAAAGTCACATTCAAAATTAAACAGACAATGCTCAAAGCTAAACAGTGAAATGGAAGCTTCCCTTAACTGCTCAAGTCTGTCAAATCTAAGTAAAAGGAGTTGGATAATGACTATCTCAACAGCACTTAGTTTCAAAGCTAACTCCAACAATTCATCGTGGAACTATATAGCTAAGACATTGGCTTCTGTCTGCTCTGCTCCGGTCCACCATGCAACACTTGGGGTTAAGGAAGGTGACTCTCCTGAGAGCAGAGAAGCAATTAATGAGGTGAGAATGTGAGCCTGAGAAGCCCTGGGATAGGAACACATGCTCTGGCTGCTGATGCCATTGTCTCCACAGGAGGAAAAGGAATCCATCTTGACTATTTCTAAGATTTTCTTAACAGCCTAATTTCTGTTTCCTTGATACCCACATCCTCACCCCAACCCCCACACAACCTTTCCTTATACCTAAGTTGAATGAAACTCAGCAGAGCAACTTCTTCATTCTTCCGATTTTGTCTTTCAGTACTGGCTCTTCTCTGCCTCCCTCCTTCCCTCCCTTCCTCTTTCTTTCCTTCTTCCTGGAACAAAGAGTTCTGTAGTACAGTCTGGTCTTGAATTCATGTAATCTTGGCGTTACTAATGTGAGCCACGAGGCCTAGTGGGACTGGCGTTTTCTCTCTGTGTTTGAAGGTAGAATTGTAGGGCATGGTTGGTATACATGTATTATCTTGACCCATCACAACCCTAGGCTTTATGGTTTAGAGTCAAGGACTGCTTTCCTAATTCCATCATTGGGAGTTTTGTATTTCTGAGGTTTTGCTTTGATGGCACTGTTTCAAGATAAGGCTTATAGCCACAGGATTCTAGTTGAGGATCCATGGGGCTGATTTTACTGTGTCACTAATAGTACCTGTCATAGTGTGTGTTTACCCAGAGGGTACTCAGTCAGTTTATTCAGTAAAGTTAGAAGCTTGTAAATTTCTTTCTCATTAGATAACGGTACTTATTCTTTCTTAGATCTTGTCCATTATGATAAACCATTTCTCTGAAATGAACAATATTTAGAGGTGTTTGTTGGGCTGACATTTGCATATAGAGAGCTTGGGCCAGGAGAATCTATTTTGAAAAGGTTGACTCTCCTGTTTGTTGTTACTACCAGCTGATGTTGCAGTTTCATCTCTCCTGAAATTTGGTAGCTAATTGATGTATCAACTGTTTGAGTGCGTACAAGGTAGGCAATAAAGAAATGATTGATAGATTTGGAGATAAGGCAATATCTTTTACATTAGAGCTTTCTCTTTGAGAGCAAAAATGATGGAGTGATTAAAAGCAAGGACTTGTGATAAAGATCAGAGTGCCTGGTGTGAATGTGAATTTCAGCAGTGTTGGGTTAGACTGAGTTTGTCTTTGAGTTCAGGGTGTCACAGGACATTGATCTCTCTCCACTACCAGCAGAGACCTGAATTATGAGTTGATCGCCAGACAGAGAGCAAAGATGTTAGAATAGCTTTCATGAGGGCACGGAAGATACTAAGAGCCTGAGGCTGTGATTAGCAGTTTGGTTCTTCCCTCCATGAGTATTCTCCATAAGACTTTTCCCAGTTTGGCTTCTCTTAGCTCAAGGTAAACATAAAACTTCAAGCTCAGTGAATTTTGATATGTTGAATAATAACAGTGTGAAATTTTTAGGGTAAAACTGAGGAATATTTATTGTAGCACCAGTTTGGATTGATATTAACAATAAAAACTCAGAGTCAGATATCGGGGGTCAGGGAAGCAAAGCGGCCAACCGCTAGAGAGTTCTTACCTCTACCAGTGCTCAGACAAAGGGGCAATTCTGTTCTCTGATTGCATCTCCAGACTGCATCTGTCTCCACCAAACCTCAGACTACACTGAACTCCTGTCTCATCAAGCCTTATATTCATCTTTAGAGCTGGGATTAAAGGCATGGAATTCTAAGTACTGAGATCACCTTTATGTGAGCTGTTTCTCCATCAGACTGGATCAATTTTGTGTAGCCCAGGGTAGCCTTGAACTCACAAAGATGGGCCTGCTTCAGCCTTCTGAGTGCTGGGATTACAGGCATGCACCATCACCACCACCACCTCCCAACTGCAAGAAGAATTATTTAGAGCAGTGGTTCTCAACCTTCCTAACGCTGTGACCCTTTAATATAGTTCCTCATGTGTCGTGACCCCTGACCATAAAATTATTTTTGTTGCTACTTCATAGCTGTAATTTTGCTACTGTTAATGTGTTTTCTGATGGTCTTAGGTAATCCTTGTTTGTGAAAGGGTTATTTGATACTGTCCTTCTAGGAGTTGTGATCCAAGGTTGAAAACCCTGATTTAGAGCCATGAAAACTATTGAAGTGGAATAAGACATTAGTGTTTGTCTTAATAGGACAAATTGGAACACATCTGTAGATCTATTCCTAGACACATTGCATCAGAGTAGCTCAATGCAGGATTAAAACAAAGATCTCGGGAGAGAACAAATGTAAGAACAAAGTTTGAAGGTACTTCCTTTTCTTAGTCTGCAAGCTTAGTCTTAAATATTGACTGCAGCAAGCAGTAGGGTACTTAATGCTTCTACTCCCCTGGGAAGGTTTGCTGTTAGGTAGCCACAAGTTATTTTATGAGATAGGACTGTGCCTGTGTGCCTTGGTTACACAGCGGGCCAAGGTTGTCAGAGGCTGCTCTTTGCAACTCTTCTTGGGTAGATTGTACACACCAGCCAAGCAGAATCACAAATGCTCAAGAGTTGTTCTAAGCTTGGCTGTGAGTTAAAGATCTCTAGCTAGGGCTCTTATTATATCCAGTGACCTTTCAGGCCAAGGCTGTATGTCATTTCCTGACTTCTGACTGGGTTAGTGCTATCCTGATGAAGGAACTAGATAGGCTGATTATACTCCAGAACCAACAGACTAACCAGTGCCAGGTATAGTTAGTCCTTCTTTGTTCACTTTTGAAAAAAGAAAAAAAGAAAAGAAGGCTTGTTTCTTGTATTGATGTTGTTAGGTCAAGTTAATGTCATAAATATTTGTTCCTTTATATTACTTTTTCTTAGGCATTACTTTTTTTCTTTAAAAGTGCCCATTGTTTTCTTTGCTTATTTATTATCCTATTAACTTTCAAACATTTTCTTTCTATTTAGCTTGGCCTGGCACTTTGTCAGAAGTCAGAATTAAGGTTTTTGAAGTCAGCTTTGGGGAAAGTATCAGAAACAGGACAAGTGTTAGAAATATCACTTAACATGTAGCAGAGTGTGCTTGTGATGAAGGTAGATTTAGTGTGTAATATAGTTGTCAAGTTGATGCTTGTTTGTTTTTCTCTTTTATGTTGTAGCCTCTTGTAGTATGTTAGTAAGTTGCTCTAACACTCAGCTACACCTTTAGTCCAGTTATGCCCCCCTGCCCCTGACAAGAGTTTCTCTGTATTTCCCTGGCTGTCCTGAACTCACTCCTGGAACTCACTCTATAGACCGATCGTGCTGCCTTCGAAAACAGAGATCTGCCTGCCTTTGCCTCCCAAGTGCTGGGATTAAGGCATGTGCTACCACCACCTGGCATTGTTTGTTTTTTAAAACACATTCACACAACATGATCTTGCCTTCACTCTAGAAGCACAATAAATACAGATTTCTGGAATGTGAATTTTGAACCAGCTCTTCTTTATCTGGACATTATCATTGTTCTATACCTAAGAACTGACTGGTTGAAGACTCAGTGAGTTTGTCATGTCTGGGAACTCAGCAATCAGCTCTTTACTGCCTGTGAAGGGTAACACAAAGCAAAGGATCTTACAACAAAAAGTTTAGAGGGCCACTTTCTTTAAAAAAAAAAAAAAAAAACTTTTTTGTTTGTGTTTGTTTTTCGAGACACGGTTTCTCTGCATGTCTCAGGCTGCCCTGGAACTCTCTTTGTATACCTAGAACTCAGAGACTACCTGCCTCTGCCTTCCAAGTGCTGGAATTAAAGGTGTGTGCCACCATATCTGCTTTCTGTAAAAAATTTTAAAAAATTAATACTATGTATGGGGTACCTGTGCAATGGCATGCATATGAAAGTCAGAGGACAACTTTGTGGTTTGGTTTTCTCCTACCTTTACATGTATTCTGGGGCTCAGACTCAGGTCATCAGCTTGTACAACGAGTACTTTTACCCTCACTGCTTACAATTTCTTCTTAATCATCCATTATTGGTATTAAAGACTGAATATGGTGCTAAAATCTCAGGGTACCCCATTGCTAACAAGTGAAGGTTTAGGAAGTGAATTTAACAAGACCAAATAGGATAGACCCAGCTTTACTAATTATCTCATCAGTCTATTCTTAATGGGGATAAGACCTTCTAAGCAGCATCAGCCCAGTAGAGGTAACATGAGGTGAGGATGCTCATAATTCCCTCATAGTTGATGGCTGTCTCCAGGGTTCTCACGGTACATAGCTCAGACATCTCATCAAACCCACACAAGATAAGGAGGTGGCAGACACTCCCATTACTCTCAGGATCAGTGAGTAGGTCCTTACTTGATTTGACCAAGGTCGTATAGGGTGACTATGCCAGCACATAATTTACTGCTTTCAAAACGTGAACCTGTGCCTGTGGTTTCCTCCCCTCCCTTCTTCACCTCCCATTAATAGACTACTCAGGAATTATTTTAATCAGTTGATTTTTATCAAGTGGCCCTTCCTGGAGTATTCTTGGATTTCTCCTTGGGTTTGAAACTTACCTGGGGAATTGCAGAGACAGTGAATCTGTAGTCTGTGAGCTTGAGGAACCGTACCCTCTATGGGAGCTCTTGCCCACTTTGGATTCATAGCTGGTGTTCAGCTTTTCTACATTCTTTGTATCAGGGCTCTTGTTGGGGCTTTGGGAAGTTCAGTGAAGACTACCCTGTTCCACCAAACTTTTGATTGTCTGCCCCCTCTGCACCTATGAAATTTTGTCATTTTCATTCTTACCATGATACTCCTGTGCCTCATCCTAGAACCCATTCCCTCATGTGCAGTACACTCTACTATTCTCCACCTGTTCATTTGTACTGTCTCCCCAAACAATGGATCAGCACCATTCCTGTTCTTCAGATGAACAAGCTGGACTGAGGGGAGAAAAAAATAACATTGGGCCTCAACTGTGTTCTTTTTACTGTACCTATCAGTCATGTGTGAGGCTTTAGTTTTGATCCTGAGTATTTGTGACTTTTATTAGAGAGTTATGAACAGACATCTGTTAACCCCAGGTAGGACATCAACCACAAACCAAAGAAACAATCCCATATAAGTCTTAACTTAGTAGGACAATGAGTTTAATTGAGGCTGCTTTAATTGGGGCATAATCAACTTAGGGGCTGCTATACCATTGAATAAGACTGTCCTAGCAATTGTTAACTGCTTATATGTGTTAAGGGAGGGGAGAATCTTCTGTGTCTTATGGGCCTTCTCCTACCTTTCAGGAGGAAATATTAATAGGCCACACTTTGGGAGGGTTTTGTAATGGTAATTACAACTGACCTGATGTAGCAGGCTTTCTTGTTAGAGTATCTTTGGACCTCTAGCATGCAAATAATGACCCAGAGACTTATTAGTAATTATGAAAGCCTGGCCTTTACCTTAGGCTTGTCTCAACTAGCTCTTATAACTTTAAGTCTATGTTCTGCCATGTGGCATTACCTCTTCTATCTTGTATCTCCTGTCTCATCTCTGTCTGGCGACTTCACCTTTCTTCCCAGAGTCCTCTGTCTCTGAAAGTCCTACCTAACCTCTTCTTGCCTAGCTGTTGGCCATTCAGCTCTTCATTAAACCAATCAGGAAATACCTTGGCAAAGACACACCTTCACAGTATAAACAAATATTCTAAAGCAGATCTGATTTCAAGACAACATCACTGCTATGCTATAATACCATTGCATGTCACACCTGAAGAACAGAATTCTATAACAACATGAGCATGCACACACACACACACACACACACACCCTCAACACTAATTAGAATCTTGTGCCACTGTATTTTTCCCACTTGTCCTTTATTTGAATAGTTCTTTAATAACAGCCTTGTTGAGATACAATTTATGTACCATGTAATTCATCCATATAACATGTACAGTTCTATGGTTTCTGTTATTATATAGAGTTATATATTCATCATCACTATCCATTTTACATCATATTATTCACCTCAGAAAGAAAAATCTCAAGCCAGACATGGTGGTGTGAGTCTTTAATCCCAGTACTTGAAAGGCTGAGGGAAGGGAGCTCTGTGTTCAAGGCCAACCTGGTCTACATAGTGAGTTCCAGGACAGTTAGTGGTTAACAGTAAAACCCTGTCTCAAAAAACAATCAACCAATAATAAACAAGCAAATAAGCAAATAAATAAATAAATATCCTATGTCAGGCATTGTGGCACATGATTTTTTACCCCTGTAAAAACACCAATTCTATGCCTGTGGAGCTCCTCTGTTATGTGAGATACTGGTCTCTGTGCTTGCTTCTTTCACTCAGCATGATATTGAGGCTATTAGGTTGGAGCATACCCCTGGTGTGTTCTACCCTTTTTTAAGCCTAGACAGTAATTCTTTTGTGTATGCATGTATATATACCACATTTTGTTTTAACTGTTCATCAGTTGGTAGACTTTTGATTATATATACCTCTAGACTTTTATTAATGATTTTCAAAACATTTGCATATAAAGTTTTATATGTAGATGGGTGTGGCTTCTCACACTTTTAGCCCAGCACCAGGAGGCAGGGGCCAGCTTAGTCTACATAGAGAGTTCCAGGACAGCCAGGGCTATGTAGAGAGACCCTTTCTTTAAAAAAACAAGAAAACTAAAACAAACCCAAAACAAAAAACAAAAAATCATGCTTATCTCTTGTGTATGTACACTTAGGAGTTTCTGGGTTACATAGCAATTTGGCAAAATTTGGTTTAAATTTTTTTATTTTATGTGTATGAGTGTTTGACTATATGTATGCTTGTCCACCATGTATATCCATGGTTCCCTCCAGAGGTCAGAAAAGAGCTGGAACTAGAGTTAGAGATGGTTGTGAACCATGTGGGTACTGGAAATGGAACCTGCTTCCCTCCCTCTCTCACCTCTCAAGTGCTAGGATCACTGGCCTGAGCTGTGTATCTGTCTTTTAAAAAGAAGCTTGACTTGCATTTTATTGTAACTATCAGAGGATGTACATTTTCAGGCATGTGGTAGAAGCCCCTAATTTTTAATTATGGAAACAAGCAAGCAAAAATGCCTAAAAGAAGCATCTGGAAGAACTACTTGTTCTTGTCTATTTTGTGTTGTCGTATTTGACCATGACCTAACTTAGCCTTGTCTTTCGGGGTTGTCTTTGAAAACACCCTTGTTGGTGATGAGCAGTGAGAGTTTCCTCCAAGAGGATGTCCACAGGACAGGGCACAGAGTGACTGTCACACACATTTGTGAA
Source organism: Phodopus roborovskii (assembly GCF_943737965.1). Classification (NCBI taxonomy): domain Eukaryota; kingdom Metazoa; phylum Chordata; class Mammalia; order Rodentia; family Cricetidae; genus Phodopus; species Phodopus roborovskii. The sequence goes on along the minus strand of NW_026126546.1, from coordinate 11,954,467 downwards.
AGACTTGGTTTTTACCTTTTGGTGACTTTTATTAATCTGTAGCAATGTCACTTTCCATGAATAGCAGTTAATTTCAAGACCCAGGCATGACTGAAGAAGTGAAGTGAGGCGTCATCAGTGTTCTTCACAGTGACAGCTTGTGTCTAGAGTAGTATCTAGCCAGGACTACATCACTTTCCTGAGTCTTGTGAACTTGTCCATTTAGACAGCAAATAGAAGGCATACTGCAGGAAGAAGTGGAGGCTTTTTGGTTTTGTTGTTTTGAGTAACTCTTGTCTGTTTTGTTAGAGAAAGGAAATTAAATGATTCCTATGGCCCTAGATGTCAGCTAGACCTAGGCCACACATGCCCTTGGTGCTTCTATAGTTGGATGATCCTCCTGAACCAGCTAAAGTGTTGGAATAATTGGAACTGAGTACTGTCATCACTGATTAAATTCATGTTATTGTTGGTTTCCCCTATGAGCTGTTAGTACTCTATAGGCAGCCTGCACATGCAGAGTTAACAGTGTGTGTGTGTGTCCAGTGCTGTAAGTGTGTCTGGCTCTCAAGCTTACATGGAGTACTTTCTTGGATCACTCAGCCCCCTGGGACAGCCCATGGAAGTCCATTGTATTTTGTTGTAAGAGAGGAGTATGTACTGTCTCTTTAACAACATGTTACTACCTGGTTCTGCCAATGTTGTTGTTAAGCTGTATTGTGTTTTGGTTTTTTAAGTTGCCGCTAATGTCAGCAGATATACATGTGTTTTAGAATCTTTTTCAAACAATTGATCAAACATCATGACAGTAGGGAGGGCTCAAGATTTAAATGCCTTTTCTCACTTAGTGTCTATCCAATGAGAATGCTTAGCATAATTGTTATAAATGAATACTATTATGTCTCTCTCTTTTAAAGCTATTCCTTATTCCCTAACCCATTAACTTTCTGGTCTTTTGACCAGAAATATGTATGATTTCTACTTCAGTCAGTTCTAGTTTCAGTGTTAAAGATCAAACTTCAGTGTCTTACATATCTCTGGGTCAGCAGTCTGCCACTGAGCTACATCCCTACTTTGACTGTGACTTAGAAGTACCATATGTTGTACACATCAAAAAGTCTGTAATCCTAGCACTTCTATGTTAAGATAGTCAGTGGAAACAGGAGACTCCCCAGAAGCTTGAGGCCAGGTAACTTGGCTTGTGCAGTGATAAACAGCAAAAGACTGTCTCAAACAAGATGGAAAACAAGGCCTATCCTCTGACCTCTCCATATATGCCTATGAGTGCACACACAGAGCTTTTTAAAAAATTTAAAAGGGAATTGTGTATTTTTTTTTAATACATAGAAAAGGGGGGAAAGGCCTTATGGTTCAAGGGAAGAGTGGGTGGACTGTCATCCTGTCCCTTCATATAAATTATTAGCCTTGGTTTTAGCCACCATACTTTAAAAAAAGGGGGGGGGGTCTGGTCTTTGATGTGAGGTTGTGTACCATAGGGGCATCTTACATCTTTGGCCATATGTAGAGGAGAAAGTATAAAAAGGAGGGAAGTCTCCCTATTAAATTCCCCAGGAACTTTTGGATGAGGTAATATTATAGAGTTAGCTTGTCCTGCTAGTATAGCACGTAACTGCTGTGTAACTCACTTGCAAGCAAGTGGTCCTTTTGAAGTCACTGTAAACTTTGAGTGAGTTATGGAGGTATTATAACCTTGGGCAAAAGCGTGGCTAGTCCTGGCTTAAGCTCTCTCCTTTAAGACATTGGGAAACTATGCCAGTTTGTCCCAAGTAAGTTTGTGTTGAAAGCTTCTGAAAAAGCTGCTCTTGGTTTCAGAGCTTGGCATGTGGAGCATCTCAAGGGAACAATTCTCTCCAAATACTTATACCTGGCATCACATTGTCTTTAGCTCAGGGGTTCATGTAGATTCTTTGTCCATTAGCCAAACAGTGAAACTATGATATAATCACTCTCACTTGGCCCTGAGAAATCTGAAGGTCTACATTCATATTCTAGCATAAACCAGTTGGTCCATTTTTCAGTATAGTCACATCATAATTATTGCCTGCATCAGACTATCATGGTGATACAGTACTCTCGGGTAGACCTGCAGTCTTAGGTATAAGTTCTGGCTTTAGTTAATCTTACCCTTAGTTACATTTACTGTACACGTTTCTTTCTCTTTTTCAGAACTGTAAAACTCCTCAGTACCAACAAACCCATTTGACAGTGGTTCAGATTTTGTTTTTTTGTTTTTGACTTTCCAACAGCTATCACCCTCTGGTCCTTCATTTTGAGAGTTCCCTTTATCCTGTTGGAATCCTTATACCTGGATCTCATTCCTGTCTCTCCTTGGGTTTAGTTCCTTTCATTTTGTTGTTGCTGACAGTAACTTTGTGGATTAGACATAAGTAGGAAAATTGTAAACATGTGGAGCTTTCTTTGGGAGGAGTGGCCATCTATTTTCCTTTCCCTCCACTGACCTTTCAAGATATGGTCACTAGCCTATGTGAGCGAAGGGCAGCAGGGTTGTGTTCTCTGGGTAGGAAGTATTCACTTCCTGTGCCAGTACCAGTGCCAGTGAGTCTTTTTGTCATGAAAATGACTTTGATGGATTGGTTACCAACACTTAGTAGAGTAAAATTTGTGCAATAGTTTGGTTCAGTCCTGATTTATTTGTCTTGGTCCCTCCATTAGTTAAGCAGAAACCCAAGTGGATTTCCAAAAACAAAGCAATCGGGCTGATAGAAAGGCAAAGGCTTTGTCCAGCCAGCAGCCATTTATTGAGCACCTGTTGGTGTCAAGGCTGACAGTATGATGATTGGAACCTCTAAGTAAAGTAATACTGTTCTAGAAGCAGATGCTCACATTAGGTGTGGGGTGGAGGGGTGAGGTGTGGGCAATAAAAAACTGGTAAGCGCCAGTTTGATATCAAAGCAACTTAGCTCTGTGAGTGCATTCAAGAAAGTTCAGTGGAAAGAGTGACATTGAAGCTGGTCTTGAAGGGCAGAGTGTTCTTGGCAAAGGCATAAAGAAAAAGTGAGTGTGACAGATCTAGAGAAAGTAGAGAGGGCTCAGTCACTAAGCATCTACCATGCTGTTTGTTTATCACATCTCATGTAACTGCTGTATCCCATTAAGGCCTTGGGGATAGTATCCCCATAAAGTAGGTGCAGTGTTCTTCCTTCCTTGACTTATGCCTTACAGTACACCCCTACATTACTTTTCCCATAGCACAGGATCAGAGTTAAACACAGGCCACACTTTGTTTTATCCCTATATTTAATTGTAGCTTATTATTTTCCTGGTGTTCTCCCAGCGATTGGTCTTAGAAAACTTGCTTGTCTTTTCATTCTAAGCTGTGGGCTGTGATGTCTCTGAATTCTTATATGTTATTAGGCCTTTTAAAACTGTCCTAAAAAGGTAAACTCTACTTCTCCAAACATTTTAAGAAAAATTCAGGGCCTGGGGAAATGACCAGTGTGTTAAGAGTATTTTTCAAGCATGAGTTTGAATTCCCAGCATGCATCTAAAAAGACAGGTACAGCTGTCCATGCCTGTAACTCTCCCACTAGGGGGAGGATGACCCAGACAAGATGATCCCAAGGGATCACTAGGCCAGCCTAACCAAAACAGGACCCTGTCAAGGCAACAAGGCAAAGAACCATAGAGGAAGACACTGGAAACCTTGCTGTGATTTCCAGATATGTACACCACACACTTACATGCATGATACACATACAGAGAGGTAGAGGGTAGGGGGAGAGAGAGCGAGCACCTTTAACCCCAGCTGGTCTCTGAGTTTAATGAGTTCAAGGACAGCCTGGTCTACAGAATGAGTTCCAAAGCTATACAGAACTTTTGGGGGGGGGGAGGGGAGGGGGGTTCATACACTGTAGAAGACTAATATTAATTTTGAAGGATAAAGTGTCAAATGCATACAGATTCTATGTGAAGTAATCTGTTGCTTACTGATGTGTGTGTTAGGAACTATCCAGAAGGGTTTTGGATTTTTTTAAATTAGCAGCTAATATTTCTTAGAAAATATAAATGAGTCTGATTGAGACTGTCATGAAAAGGGCTGAAAATAAGAATTTTGTTTTTTTCTTGTTTTAAGGTCCTCTCTGAATGGAACCCATACTGCTAATGTGGACAATAACCTGAGGCTAGGTTTTGGTCAAGAGTTAGTTTTTAACAAGTTGAAATGTAATTACAACCCCAGTATCTTATATTGGGGTCTTGGATGGGCAGTGTTGGAATATTTTCAGAATTATCTGAGTGGATGTTGGTACCCTCTATTTATGTCTGACTGCAGCAGTAATACCAAGGGTCATTTTCCAAGTGAGAGAACTCTGGTTTTTCCCATAGTTCCTTTCTGCTTTGATCACTCTCTGTGGAAGCACCCATGCATAATTCTTTAATCCTTAACTAGATCATTCGTCATTGGCTTTGAGTGGGACCCAGCTGTTCATTGGCTGACACAACTTTCATGGTACTATTAATTTGACTTCACTGCTGCTTACAGTTCCAGTCTACAGCTTCTTTATACAGTCTAATCACTATTATTGAATATTCTAACAATTTGCTGTAAGGATGAAAGAAAATTAAAATGTAACCTTGTACACACTCTGAGATGAAAAGCCTACCCCTTCACTTTTCCCCTGGCATAGCATGCTCATTTGCATGTGATACCTACCTTTGCCTAGGGAACACCATCCTTTGCATCAGTTCAGCTTACTAGTGTATATTTTTAGCATGTGACTGTTTCTATTTACTTAAGAAATATTTTCCCAACCTTTTAACTTGGACCCCTTGGGGTAAATAGAACCCTATGATATAAATGGCTGTAGGTATGGGACAACAGGCATTTTTGGAAGCTGATGCTATTGTTAGAGACAAACTGACATCAGCCAGAATTCCACAATATTATCTTTGGGAGATGAGTAAAATGGATGGTTATATTGGTTAACTCTAGTAGTTAGGATTGAGTGCGCAGGATTAACTACTTGGGGAAGTAAATAGGAGAGGGAACTGAGATGGAGGTGGAAAAGTAGCAAGGAAGCAGGGTCTCACTGTGTAGACCAGGCTGGCTTTGAATTCACAGAGGTGGATATGCTTGATGTTTACATAGTTCACATTTCTGAATACTTAGGTACATACTCTTGATGCCGTCCTTAATGTTAGGCCTCCATTTTAATAATGTCCTTCTGCTGTTCTTGGTTCCCCTTCTTATTATCCCCTCCTCTCCCTCTCTCCTATTTGCTGCCCTCTTGGGTCTCAGTCTCGGTGTTTTTCCTTTTTTCTTCCCACTATCTTTTGTTCTTGAGTCATGGTTGGTTCTTCAGTATACGAGGCCATTTAGCTTTGTCTTGTATCAGAGTTAGTCTCTCAATGTGTATATATTCTCCCTCCCAGCATGCTCTCAATATATGTTCCATGGAACTATATGATTATATTAATTAAACACAAAGCAGTCGTAGGAGCAGAATAGGAAATAATGGATTTAGTGACAGTTAAACCCACCTTGCCCCTCTTTTTAATAGCTGGATATGGTGGCATATGCCTGCAATCTCGGATATTTAGAAGATGAAACAGGAGTATAACAAGTTGAAGACCAACTTGGAAAGCTCAACAAGACTGTTCCAAACTTAAACTAGGGCTGGAAAGATGTCTCAGCAGTTAAGAACACTGGCAGTTCTTCCAGAGGTCCTGAGTTCAATTCCCAGCAACCACATGGTAGCTCACAACCATCTATAATGAGATCTGGCACCCTCTTCTGGCCTGCAGGCATACATGTAGACAGAATACTGTATAAATAATACATAAATTTATTTGTTTTTGGAGACAGGGTTTCTCTGTGTAGCTTTGAAGCCTGTCCTGGAGCTCACTTTGTAAACCAGGCTGGCCTCGAACTCACAGAGATATGCCTGTCTCTGTCTCCTAGTCCTGGGATTAAAGGTATGCTCCACTGACACCTGGCTGTAAATAAATAAATCTTAAAAAAACAAACAAACAGACAAAAAAAAAATCCCACAAGCAAACTAAGCGAGCAGTTGAATGAATGAATGAATGAATGAATGAATGAATAGTTTGTTTCAGCATACTAGGCTAGTAAGCTTGAGGTCCTTGATTTCCCATGGTACGAGAGAGAGAGAGAGAGAGAGAGAGAGAGAGAGAGAGAGAGAGAGAGAGAGAGAGAGAGAGAGAGAACACCATAGCCTTCTGTAGAGTTTCAGTATACAAATGTAGATCCTTAGTTCCTGTGAAGAAAAGTGGTATTTACCCCCATTTTTTTATCTTGGGCTAGGATATAATTTCTGAAGGGCCTGTATAATTGGCTTATATTCTGGAAGGATTCAAATCACATTGCCCTACACTGTGAATACACAAATTCACTCACTAAGGATATCAGTAGGCCAATAACAGATCCTTTCTGAGTAAACAACTGCTTGGTTAAAATCTACCATTTTGGTTGGGTGTGGCCGTGCATGCCTTTAATTCCAGCACTTGGGAGGCAGAGGCAGGTGAATCTCTATGAGTTTGAGGCCAGCCTGGTCTACAGAGAGAGTTCTAGAATAGACAGTAGAAACCCTGTCTTAACAATAACCAAAAGCAAATAACAAAAAATCCCTACCATTTTAAAGTATTTAGTTCCAGACATGGTGATGTATGCTTTTAATCACAGCAGAGGCAGACAGATTTCCTGATTCCAGGGCAGCCAGGGTTACACAGAGACACTGACTTAAGTGGTAGTGGTGGGGGTTCGTATGCTGTATTGTACAACTGTTAACCACTATAAAGTTTCAGACCATTTCCATCACCCTCTAGAAGAAATTATACCCATGGAACAGTCTTTCCTTATCACTTCAGAGCCCAGGATAATCACTAGCTTTCTTACAGGTTTTGTTGTTGTTGTTGTTGTTGTTTTTGTTTTTTTGCCTGCTTAACATTTTGTATGAATGGACTTAGATTTGTCTAGCCATGACTGCTGGACTCTCTTAATGAAGTTTTGATAAAGATCCAGCTCTTGGGTCTGCATTCCCCTGCTCCTCCAAAGCTATTCTCCATCACTGACCAAACCTGTAGGTGTCTTAAGTAACAGTATAGTTGTCTGTTTGGAAACCATGGGATACAGTAAAATGGGATCACAAATGTGGTTGCTATTGCAGTGACTTGACCTGAGACTTTGGGAAGCTGTAGCTGGGCTGGGTTGAGCTGAGTCTCACCTTCTCCTGAAGGTCATAGGTAACTGAACTGTTGGTACAATTTGGTGGTCCTTGTCCATCCTCTTCAGTTGTAGGAGAGCTTGGCATTTTAAGCTACTTTTCATTTAATACCTAGGACATTCCACGATGGGCTTAGTCCTGCAGGAGCATCCTAGAGGGAAGGTTGCACTGCCTACCTTACTGCAGAACCCTCACTGGTCCTACAGGAAACACATTAAAACTGAAGACTCCTGAGAAAATAGGACCTTGCCTTGGAATTTCCAGGGGTTGGGTACTCACTAGCTACAAAGACAGCTTCGGACAGCACCCTATAGAACCCTGAGACCTCTCACTTGCCCTGTAGGCTCTGTAACCCCTCTTACACTGTTACATGGAATTTGGATTCCAAGAATCTCTAGGCTGAACTGTCATTGCATCTCTGGAGACCAGGCACAGCACTGCATGGAAAGTGTGTCACCCATTTGCTTCAGCACTTCATGTTTACAGTATGACCCTTACTGCTCGAAACTCAGACACTAGCTTGATGTCCAAAATCTAAGTTTTAAGCCCTTTTCTTTGTTTTGTTGTAGACTATGACTTTCTATACGACTGGCCAGTCTGTTCTAGTTCTTCTTTCTCTATCTTTTGCACCTCTTCACCAAGTTTGAAATGATTAGTTCGACTCTTCCTTCATAGTTTGCTTTAAGGCCCTGCAGCTTCAGACACACCTCTCACTTTCAGCATCTTAGCTCCTCTTGATGCCCACATTAAATAGCACATTGCCCTTGACTATAACCAGTTTAAAGCTAGAAACATTCTTTTTTTTTCTGAAGATTTTCTCTTTTAGAGTTTTCTATCTCAGAAGGTTAGCTCTCAGGAGAAGTGGCACAGAGCGAGTGAGTATAGTGGGAAGTCACCAGACATAATCCATTGGGCCAAGTGCACTTGCTTACCCATGCTGTCTTGGAAAACAAGGTCATTTACTTTGAACTTTTGTTTTCACTTGTAAGATAAGTAAGGAATAACATACTTTAGCTTTCTGTTTGGTGCTTTAAGTTATGACAGGTCTATTGGCTTAAAACAACACTTGGTACACTGACCTACCTGGAGAGTCCAGGAAACCTGCATCTCATCCTACTTAGTCACATCTGCCGGAATGTCTTACTATGTAAGGTAAATTTCTATGTCTGAAGGTTAGGATATAGATGCCTTTGGAGCTATTATCCTATCTATAGTGGAACTTAGAAGATCCTTTGTCAGACTACTTCTGATCCTAGAAGGTGTTTAATACTTATCCAGAGACAGTTCTTCAGCCTAAGAGTTTAGCATATCAGACTGGAGAAATGGATCAGCAGTTAAGATCATTAGATGCTCTTAGTGAGGACCTGAGTTTAACTCCCAGCACCCTCATAGTAGCTCACAATCATCTGTAACTCCAATCCCAGGGAATCTGACTTCCTCTTCTGACCTCCGAGAAGACAAAGTACACACCAGGTGCACAGATGTACACATAATAAATAAATATTGGGGGGATTAGTACATTCAATTCTAGGCTTATAATTTGATAAATTATCTGCGAGAAGTTTCCCTTTCCAGACTGCTCTTGGTCTCTAGGGCCTGCGGTGTGTTATTCCTTGGAGAGTCTTAAATGTCTACTTACCTTAGTTAGGAAAGCAGGGATATACCAAAATACAAATGCCACTTAGGTCTATGTTGGCAAGCCAGTAAGTTTATGGGGCCACTTACAGGAGCAAGAATGACCAAAGCCATCCCAGCGTGGGTGATAGCTGACCAAAGCAGGAATCCTAGAGCACACTGCTTAACTTGAAGGCAACTCACCAGGTTAGAGGCTACTTAGCTAGTCTGGAACTCTTAACAGGCAGCTTGGCAGATTGCCTTTTTCTAGGCAGCATGGTTGATCTCTGTGTCCTTGGTAGTCTTTGTAACTTACATAAGCTTCGAAAGGGAGGTGCCTTGTACCTCTGGTCAATTTCATGAACTTCCTGAGACTCTAAAGTTTACTTCCTGAATCTTAATGATCTTGCCTTTAAAACTTCTGAGTCTTTTATTTTGGAGTTTTTTTTTTCTTTCTTTCTTTTTTTTTAAACAATGTATGTATGTTTTGCTTGTATGTATGTGTACCATATGCATGTCCACAGAGGCCAGAAGAAGATGTTGATTCCCAGGAACTGGTGTTAAGGATGATCATGCACCATCATGTAGATGCTAAAAATTAAACCCTGGTTTTTTGTAGGAGCAACAAGCAATCTGACCACTGAGCCAAATCTCCGGCCCTAGAACTTCTGAGTTTTAATGAGCTTCCTTTTAGAACTTACTGGATCTTAAGGAACCTAGGAAAAAATTATTACAAAGTAGCTTGATAAAAGTCAGTGCAAGAACTGTAAGCATAAACCTTGGGATTTCTGTTGTTTTCAGACTTTTATATGAGAAAATAAGCTGATACTCCTCTACTTGGTTTTTATTTTGTGCTGTGTAGATTTTGAAAAGATTCAAAGAATGTGTCATCTATTTCCCAGTAACCATTTGTGTAGTCTTTTAACTAGCTTGCAAATCATACTGATGGTTTGCCACATTTCCAGTTCTCTCATTAAGTCCCAAATGTGTGTCTCAGCCCTCATGGATAAGTAAATGTAACCTTCAGATCTAGAAGCCAGTGCTGGAGAGATGGCTCAGAGGTTAAGGGAACTGGCTGCTCTTCCAGAGCTCCTGAATTTAATTCCCAGCAACCATTTGATGGCTCACAACCATCTGTAATGAGATCTGGTGCCCTCTTCTGACCTGCAGGGGTACATGCAGATAGAACATTGTACACATAATAAATAAATAAATCCTTAAAAAAAAATCTAGACGCCAAACAGGATACTATACTGGTTAGTTTCATTTGTAATTGCTTAGTGTTAGATTTATGATATTTTATAGCAATTTAGGTTGATATTTATTTGAGTTTTTTTTCTCTCCCTACCTCTTATCAGGTAGCTTCTGTCTTGAACAACCATTACTTTCAAAGCAGAGTGAAAGCAGCCATAAATTATATTTATAGGGGTTGAAACTTGGCTCAGTCTGTAAAGTGCTTGCTGTGTAAACATGAGGACTTGGATTCAGTCCCCAGTACCATGTGAAAACCAGGTTTGGTGGTATACACCTGTAATCCCAGCATTGGATAGGCAGAGACAGGCCCTGAGACTTAACTGGCCACACATTCTAGCCAAATTGAAAAGCTCTAGGTTTACTTAAAGACTCTATCTCAAGTAAGGTGAAAGAGAGATTGAGAAGACATCTGACATCAACCTCTGGCTTCCATATATATGCATATGTAATACATGTTCATTTAATTTTTATGGCTGTGGATATTTTGTTTGTATGTGTCTGTGTAGCACATGCAGGGTGGTGCTTATGGAAGCCAGAAGAGGGCATCAGATCCTTTGGAACCAGAGTTATAGACAGTTGTGAACCTCCATGTGCATGTTGGGAGTTGAACCTGGGTCCTCTGGGACAGCCATTGCTCTTAATTGTTGAGTCATCTCTCTAGCCCTTATAATATCTATTTCTAGTGGTTTTATTGTGTTCTCTCCAGTGCTTAGCTCACTGTAATGAAATGGAATTCCCTGTGGATTGAAAAACTATGCCTTAAAGTTTAAAGTTTTGAGGTGGCTTTGGCTTAGTATACAATGAGAAGTACACAAAGAACTCAAGCCAGTCTGTGGCCAGTCTGTTGACATTTTTTTTTTTTTTTCCATTTTGTCTCTCAGATGCACCCACTAGGCCTGTGTAATAACAATGATGAAGAGGACTTGTATGAATATGGCTGGGTAGGAGTGGTGAAGCTCGAACAGCCAGAATTGGACCCCAAACCATGTCTCACTGTCCTGGGCAAGGTAAGCACCAGCCCTTCTGTGTCACTGCCATTGTGGTTGGTGTTTTCCACTTAAGTGTCTTCCTGAGTTATAAATAGCTGGTTCTGGAGAAGAGCCATGCTGGCACAGCACTCCTTTCTCTGAAGCTGTGTGAGCAGACACAAAACCATGGGGCCCAGAGCTTTGGCCCTGAAGGAGGCCCCAGCCTCAGAGTCTGCTCTACCTCTGCTTACTGTGTGGCCTTGGGCACATTGCTTTCCCTGAGAGTCTCAGTCTCTTATCTGTGAAATGGGTTGATACCATAGTACTGTTTTACACCTTTGGTGGGGGCAGATGTTTTAGACCTAAGATTTGGGAGGTTTAGGAAAGATGTATATATATTGTCTATTAAGTAACCTTGAGGACCTAGGCCCATACTAAGTAATCACACACATATATGTGTGTAAATCATGGATATCCACATTAAATGGAATAACTAAAATCTAAATAGCCTTCTGTTAGCTCACAGCTGCTTTGCCTCCAAATGAGTTCAGGTTCATTAATTTTGTTGCCAAGTACGTTATGGAAAGACTCTTGGAATTTAGAGCTTCCTTGGGTTCAGAACAGCAGACAGCAATTATGGCCTTGCATTAGAACTTACCTCATAGGTGACTAGGAAGTGAGGTGAGATACAAGGCCTGGCTCATGTGCCACTGTTTAAAAGCTCTAGCAAATAAAAGCTTTTTAGCTGCTAAGGTCAGTATAATTTCTGACTGCAGTATAAGATAGAAATAAATTTACTTTGGAAATCCAACCATCGGGAACTTTTAATCTGATAGGTCATAACCTGGTTTGGTTGGTTGGTTGGTTGGTTGGTTGGTTGGTTGGTTGGTTGGTTGGTTGGTTTGGTTTGGTTTGGTTTGGTTTGGGTTTGTTTGGGTTTGTTTGGATTTTCGAGATAGGGTTTCTCCTGTGTAACAGTCCTAGCTGTCCTAGAACTTGCTCTGTAGACCAGGCTGGCCTGGAACTCACAGAGATCCACCTGCTTGTACCTATCTCCCAAGTGCTGGGAATAAAGGCATGGGCCATCACTGCCTGGCCATAACCTGTTTTAAAGTAGATCTTTTTTTTTTTAAGGGAGGATTTTGTGAAAGTAATTTGAATTTTTGGTTAGGGGAAAGGTGGTCTGTTGCTGGTCCTAACAGCTCCCTTGGGGGAGGGGGTGAGAAGGGTCAGTACCTTGGTTCCACCTCCTGGAGCAGGGGTCAACCTTTATGTGGAGGGTCCTAGCGAATGGGGGGGGGAGGGATGTGCCTTCCTAAATGGACAAGTAGACAAACATGACAGACAACACAAAAGAAGGAAAGAAAGTGGGAAAGTAGGGTCCCAATGCTTATCTGCCAAAGGGATTGAGGACACACAACATAGATGGGCCTTTTCACTAAAACACACTGTCTTGGGAGTGCTATTACACAGTGTCCCAAGTGAGCAGAGGAAGATGACTAGAACCTGATGCTGGGTCTTAACATCTCCCTCTGGGGAGTGGGGTGAGAAGGCTTGGCGTCAATGGCACAGACACCAGGAGTCAGGTAAAGGCAAACAGCAGACTCATTTATTCAGCAGTGGGAGAAACTTATATATCCTCCTCCTTCCAGGTCCCAGGCTGGGTCCCACTCTGGTGACATTCCACAGTCACCTATCATTGGCTAGATAGACTTCTTTTTTATTTTTACTTTTTAAACATTCATTTATTAAGTATACAATGTTCTGTCTGCATACATGTCCGCACGCCAGAAGACGGCACCAGATCTCATTACAGATGGTTGTGAGCCACCGTGTGGTTGCTGGGAATTGAACTCAGGACCTTTGGAAGAGCAGGCAGTACTCTTAACCACCAAGCCATCTCTCCAGCCCAATCCAAACTTCTGACAGTACCTGTTGCTAGGCCCTCAGATGGACTCCAGGTTGGCTCATATCTTGGCCTCATAGGCCTTATCATCCTACTGTAGTCCTTAAGAGTAGTCTTATTGCATAGACATTTATGGTCCCCAAAGCTACAGATCTATGTATCCTGGGAAGACAGCTGAGTTCTGTTCCTGGAAGATGAGGCTCTCTTGGATATCCAGGTCAGAGAAGAGGTAGCATTAGTGCAGGGAGCCATCTCAAACCTAAAGATTTTTTTTTTTTTTTTTTGTGACAGGGTTTCTCTGTGTAGCTTTGGAGAACTTGCTCTGCAGACCAGACTGGCCTCGAACTCAAAGTCCGCCTGCCTCTGCCTCCTGAGTGTTAGGATTAAAGTTGTGCGCCACTATTGCCCAGCCCTAAAGAATTTGTTGCCATCCTAAAAGGTCTTTGGTCCTAGAGACCCTCAGAGTCTCATTTGTGTTTTGCAAAGCTCCATGACTCTTGTCAAGTTTTCCTGCCCTTTCATTGGAAGAGAAAGCCTGACACAAATTACAGCCTGTTTGGTTTATGGTTCACTAAGTTGAATCTCAGGGTGTTTGAGGTGGCTCAGCCTTGATCCTTCATCATTTCAGTAGTTGACCAGAGCTGTTTAATGATGGTTAGGATCAGTAACCCTCTTGAGAGTTAGTGTTTTTTTTAGGAGATATGCCAGCGGCATCCAAAGTGTAGGAACAGTGTTCTCCTTGTAAGTCTCTGCTTTGAATATGCCTTTTGCTCCTATGCTTAAGCTGCTGCTGGTCCATGTTCAGTTTACTGGCTTTGTTTGTTTTCCCCAGCCCAGAGGTGCTCCATCTCTTGTGTCTATAATGGGTTGTAGCAGGGCCCAAAGTATAATCCTTATTGTGCTTAGACAGTTTAGTGATGGGCATTTGTTGAAGCCATTCAGAACCAAACTGTTTCCTCCACTGCCTGAATTAACTGCACCATGGTTTACTTGGTGAGTTTTAATATGGTTTGGCCTGCTGGTCTCTGAAGCCAGGGGAATAGAAACCCTAGGTACATATTGAATCATGGAGCACTTCTTGTGTTTACTCTTTGTGAAGTAGTTATTGAATATGGGGAACTAGGAGCTAAGTATGTGTCTCTACCTGCCTAAGAGCAGTAGCTTATTTCTGTTGGAAAGTGTGGCACAAGGCAGCTTTCTTAAGAGTTGGCATCTGAATAAAATCATTAGTAAAGATGCCTGGAACAGACAAAGTAAGATGGTTTACTGTTTGCTTTAAATGTGGGTTGATAGAGGAGAGGTGATGAATCCTCTTCTTCCTCTCCTCATTCCTTTTTCAACATTAATTTCATTAACTTTGCCAACTCTGTTTTCTACTTTTCTGGTTTCCCAAGGGTAGAAACAAAAGATTCTGGTGTGGGTTAAGGCACAGAACTCCCAGCAGCTCAGCATGCCAGTTCCCTGCAGACAGTGTGAGTTTCCTTCTATTTGTTGGCTTTCAGTGGCTATGGCAAGGAATGATAGACAAGGAGAAGCACAAAGGCATAGGAAGTGGGCTGGCAGTATAGCTCACATGCATAAGGCCCTGGGTTCCATCATCAGCACTGCAGTAAAGTAAAAAGAAGTTAAAAGGCACAGGAAGAACACACAGCCAGCCCAGTGTGCAGGTGTAGGTGCAGCTACTGCCTGTGATACTTGTCTATGTCACCACAGAAAAGCCTGTAGGAAACCAGTAGGGCTAGACACATACCTCTCCTGTCCACAGAAATTCATAAGCTGAAACCCTGAAGAGTTAAAAAAAAAAAAAAAAAAAAAAAAAGCCTCTCTAGGAGTTCATTTTAAAAGTTTATTTTAAGAGCAAAAGGCATAAATTCATCACCTTGGTTTATTATCAAGGGGTTTTGAGTTTAGCCCTTTGAACTCATGAGAAAAAAATAATTTTTGATCATATTCTTCTAATCTTTTCAGTTTTGTAGAAGGTACAGACAAGGTCAGCCAGGTAGGTAGAGTTAGGATAAGGACAAACAGGGAAGAAACAGGCCAAGATACCTAACAGGTGCCACTTCAGGCCAGGCTCTGGTAAACCTCTGCAGCCATTGGGTGATTTCTTTTTCATTTAGTGTGGAGATGCTGTTCTGGGACTTTGTTTGTCTGATACCCTGAGCTTCTGGATCATGGTTAGGATCTTCCCTAATACCCTCATTACAAAGCTGAAAGACTGAACCTCATGGAAACAGTGAGATTGACATTTGGGGGCAGCTTACTTTGAGAAGGGTCTTAAATCATCCCCAAAGTGCAAGAGTCTATATGCCTCAGGCATTTTAGCTCTTCAGCTTTGTTGTGTTTATTAAGTATCTTACAGGGCTGCAAAGATTTAAAGAGGTTAATCTTAATTTGACTGTTATGACCCATCATCAAATTCGTGGAGACTCTCATGCCGAACACTCATGGTGTGCTTAAGTTTCCATCAGAATTCACTTAGCTTGAATTCTGAAGTTCCAGGCTGGATAAGCCCAAACCCCAGGTAGACCAATTCTGTGCTAGCTTTTTGAAATATAGTACATCCAGCAGGCCTGGACCTACCCATTTCCAGCTTCAGAAGATGGTGTGGGGAAGTTAATAAAAAGATATTTAGAGAATTTTATATTAGAAATGTCCCCTTGGCTAAGTGACCTTAGAAACTTCAGACTTGGTACCTTACTTCTTTGTGAAACACTGCCTTTCTGATTGGTAGCAATAGTTAGTGCTTATAAGAAAAGGAAAGGGCTGGGCAGTAGAGGCAGAGGCAGTAGAAGTTGATCTCTGAGTTCAAGATCAGTCTAGTCCTCACAGTTCCAGAGTAGCCAGGGCTACATGGAGAAATCCTGTCTTGAAACAAACAGAACAAACAAATAAACAAAAAAACACAAAAGAAAGAAAACAAAACAAAAAAGACACAGGCAAAAAAATTTCCCCTAAAGTACCTGTGGCTGTATGATGATGAATGCATTTTGACAAATACCTTGGGCTTACAACTGTTCTCTTCTGGAGCCTGTCTCATTGGCTTTTCTGGTCCCAGTGTAGTTGTTAATCTAACACTTCAGGTTTTAAAGTGTGTCCAGGGGATCCTAAAGTTCTTTCCAGGTCTCAGAAGATACCCCAGGATTCATACTACAGTGCCAAATGTCTTTTTCACTCCATCCTCTCAGAAGTATGTGTTGGAGCTTTCCACGAGGTCATTGTATGTTCTGACTTCATCCTTCTCATGAGTAATAGAATATGTGCTTGTGTATTCTCTGTTGTAACTTCATGTTTTAGTTTCTAATAAGCTAAATGTAAGTAGCTATAATCCATACAAATGAAATTTCTTTGAGGTTCTTAAGTTTTGAGAATATGGAATGAACTTTGAAATTAGAGTTTACTAACCTGACCTTATGTTCCTACTTAAAGATCATCTCAGTAGAACTCACCTAAGCTCTGTGACTGTTGCAGAGGCAGTAAGAATGAGGAAACAATACAGGCCATAGAGGGCAGGCAACAAATGACCAGACAAATATGAAGACCTTTTAGTGTCTTACACCATCTTAGTATCTTTGAGGCTTGAATTAGTATATAGCCTCAGCCATGACCCTCTAGACACAGGTTATGAAGATAAGCCTTTACCCAAGGCAGGAAGTTTTAGGTGTCTGGTAAGCCCTAGACTCCATCTTGAGTCCTGTATGTTGGGGTGGGAAGAGAGGTGCTTACACTCAGCATACCACTCACAGATTTTACTCACAGATGGGGTTTTACTCACAGATGTTTTCTGGAATATTTGAGTGGCCTTGTCCTTAACCCAAGCTCACCTCAGCCCATTTCAAGAGAAATGATGGAACTGAAGTCCTTGTGTCTGAAGGGAAAAAGGGTGGCTGCTCCAGCTGCTTTAACCTCAGCATGCTGCCTCTAGTCAGCAAAACAAGTAGGTATTTGTCATATACTGGCACAGGGCACCATGACTACAGTTCATTGCCTTGGCATCCCTAAAAGCATTTTATACAGTGCTTAGTGCACTTCCTATATGAACCTTTTTTAAAGTTTTATTTTAATTACAGGTATGTGTCTTATTTGCAGATGCCCACAGAGCCCAGAAGAAGGCTTCTGATTGCTTGGAGCTGGAGTTACAGGACATTGTGAGCCATCCAACATGGGTGCTGGGAATCAAACTCAGGTTCTCTACAAGAGTAGCATTCTTAGCTGGGTACATGCTTTTAATCCCAGCATGGGAAGCAGAGGCAGGCAGATCGCTCAGTTCTAGGCCAGCCTGGTCTGTAAAGCAAGTTCCAGGGACGGTCAGGACTTTTACACAGAAAAAAACCTGTGGGGAGTAGCACTGTTATCTGCTGAGCCATCTCTCCAGCCCATGTTCATATTTTTGTAGGATTTTTTTTTTTTTTTTTAATGTATTACGTTGCTTTCAACCAGGTACAATATTTGGAGACATCTTTAGTCTTCAGAAAAATGTTAGGGTGGAATGGGAGGTCAAAGGGGTAGAAGTCAGCCTTGTTGCTCAGCATCCTGTTGTGTACAGGCCAGTCTCCAGCACTTGTCTATTACTTGTCTATTAAAAACAAGGAAGGGGCTGAAGCAATAGTTTGACAATTAAGAGGATCTGTTGCTCTTCCATAGGACCAAGATTCAGTTCCCAGCACCCACATGGTAACTTACAAATGTCTGTAACTCTAGTTCCAGGGGATTCAATGCCTTCTGGCCTCGTCAGGTACCAGACACTCACTTGATGCACAGACATGCAGGCAAAATACTTACACATGTAAAGTACGAATAAATCTATTTTATTTTATTTTTATTTTACATATCGATCCCAGTTCCCTCTCCCTCCCTCTTTCCCTGTCTCCCACCCTCTCATGCCCCCAACCACCCTCTCCTCCCACCCATCCCCCACTCCATTCCACATCGGGTGATGCCTTCCAGGAGGGGACATCTAAATCTGTCAAGTCATTTGGAGCAGGGACTAGGCCCTCTCTCCTGTCTCTGGTTTAAGGGAGCATCCCCCCCATGGGGGATGTGCCCCCAAAGTCCTTTTGTGCACCAGGGATACATCCTGGTTCCACTGTCAGAGGTCTCTTAGACTGCCCAGGCCTTCTAACTGAGACCCATATTCAGGAGGGTCTGAGTCAGTCCCATGCTGGATTCCCCTCTATCAGTCTGGTGCCCGTTAGCTCCTCCTTGTTCAGGTCAGCTGTCTCTATGTGTTTCTTTAACCTGGTCTTATCCTCTCTCTCTGCATCTGGATTCCAGTTCAGCTCAATGTTTAGTTGTGGGTGTTTGCTTCTGTTTCCATCAGCTACTAGATGAGGGTTCTATGATGGTGGATAAGTTAGTCGTCGATCTCATAAATCTATTTTTTAAAAAATAAGGGAAGAAAGAATAATCTGACTTCACATATCAGTAGCATCAAGTTAGGAAAATCCTCCTTTATTGTGACATGCAATATTCTCTTCCCAAAAGATATTAAGTGCTACTTCTTCCACCTTCTGGGCCTTGCTGTTCTTAATACATGGTACTTTTAGTCTGTGGAGTGAATGAGTGATAAACATTTTGCACTTTGAGAAGTATGCAGAACACAGGCCAAGAAAGTCAAGCAGCATGTATGTGAATGATAATTCTACTTAGCAGAAGCCAAGTGTGTTTAAGCTAGCTAACGTCTCTTCGCCTCTAAAGCACGAGGGGGACCTTGTCGGATTCTATGGCAGGCAAGGTTGACCGAGGCAGAGAACAAACATGCCAGGCAGACTGAGCTTAAGTGAAAAGTTTTATTAGGAAGGGGAAGGAAAGAGAAAAGAGGTAAAGAGGCACAGAGACACAGAGAGGACAGAAGAGAAGAGGGAGACAGAAAAAGACCTGTCTGTACCAGGGGAACAGCAGGAAAGAGAAAGAGTAAAGAAAAGAGAGCAGAAGTAGGGCCAGGGTTTGTCTTTTAAAGGGCCTATTGCACCTGTGTGCAGACTACGCAATCATGGAATCCTGGGCTGACCAGGGTACTGCCTGAGTGCATTCTGCCAAGAGACAGAGGCAGGCCAGCATAATGTCTGAGTTCTTACACTCGCAAGACAGTTGAGCTTGCTGCTCAAGTCTAGTGACTTGAGTTTGGTTCTCTAAGCAGCACACAGTGAGAAGAGGGAACTGACTAGAAGTTGTCCTTCCAGTCTCTATACCCCACACACACACACAAATAAACTTTAAAAGAGTTGTGTATAATATTTATATTCAAGTTAATAGTGATTCGGTAATTTCCTTCTGTCTTCAAGCATACTTTTGCTGAGCAAATGAGAGTCCTTTCCTGAAGTGCACTGAAGTGAGTTTCTTATTGGGCAGGAAGTTTGGAAGACTGTACAGATTTATTTTAAGGAACACTTGGGTAAATATCTCCCATATTTGGTTGAAAAAGAAAGCAAGAAAGGAATTTGGTAAAAGAAATCAGACCAGGAGGAAAAGATTGGCTTGATGTGAATAGAAAAATTTAGGAAATACCATTTTGCTTTTGAGTTCATGTGACGGTTTGAAAGTCAGACTTTTTTTACGTGACACTTTTCATCTACACCTAAATCTTCCATAAACCTCTTGGTTAAAAGGCTGTATTAAGCAACACACAGAGAGAGAGAGAGAGACACACACACACACACACCAAATACATCTTTAGCTATAAAAGTCTTAAAAGAAATTTTGAAGACAATAAGCGAACAGAACAAGTAACTGTATCTGCTAACCCAAGGTGCACAGCCAGCTTGTCACCTCCAGCACTCAGAGAAGCCTGCCTCTCAATCTGGCAGTCCTTAGCACCATTTACACCCATTGATCCACTTTGAGCAGAGTTTCAGTGAAGTTGTTCCAAATCACAAAGGATGGCAACAAGGCAGGCTGAAAAGCTCATCAAAGGTAGCTACTGAATTGTCTACTGTGATAGGTTGTGACTCTAATGCATTGATTATGTCTTCATACTACATAAAATAACAGATACCAGCTCAGTTGTCAAGAACCTCACATACCTGGGGACAAGCCCACAGTTCCATGTGCTCTCCATTTTCAAATAGAGGGCCTCACACACATCTGGTTTTGTATATGCATTAACCTGTTTAAGTAGCAGGTCCTGGCCATGGTCAAGGGTGATATAAGAGCTTCCCTGACAGTTCCTAAGGCCATGGAGGGGTAGATATTTCTAATCTCCCATCACAACATGCATATATCATATATACGTGTGTACACACACACACACACAAAGAGACAGAGAGCGTACTTGTATAGCATAGGAACAAAATAGAATCTCCTGGAGACTAAGTAGGGGGAATGGAGACATGGGTGAGATTCTGTCTGCTGGCCTTAGTCACAGACCTCCGATTCCTGACACAAATACCATATATTTTCATTGTTTTATTTTGCACTTCCTTCCCAAAGACACCAACTTGCACAAACCCACACATGCACATGCATAGTTCCTGGGATCCATTCTGTTTCATAATATTCTTTTCCAAATCCAAGGTTATACTGTATGATCTGATTGAGAGGCCACTGAGGGGGATTAGCAGGTAAAGGAGGCTGCCACTAAGCCTGACAGTCCAAGACCCCTTGTATCTACACAGTGGAAAAAGAGAACCAACTGCTACAAGTTAATTGTCCTCTGACCTGCACACACACACACACACACACACACACACACACACACACACACACACACGGCATACTCACACCCCACCCCACTCTTCCCACATACCCAAAATAAATAAAACTAATAATACAGCTTTCCTTATTTAAGAACTACTTTATTAAGATAAGACTTTACATATTTAATACAGTATTTTGTTCCTATCAATATATTCCAGTTACTCTTAGCACTATTGGAGTCAAGATTTTAGTCATACTGAATAACTTTGCTATTTTTTGTGCTGATTAAAGGAACATGGCCTTCACTGTTCTTCACAAGTAAACGACTCTATGAGAAAAGTTGACCGCACAAGGAACCTGTTAGCTTCCAGCTTCATTCCTAGCCCCACCTTTGGTGTGTGTGTGTATAGTGCCTGCTGTGGCATTTGTGTAATGTCAGAGGATGTCCTTTGGTGTCCTCTGTACTTTACCCAGTGAACCATTTCCTCGACTCTGACTTTGAAATAAAAATTTGAATTACAATAAAAGCTTTCAGCCTTTTCATCTATTTGTGAATAGCAGATTTATTTGTTTAAAAAACTAATCAGGTTTTTTTGTTTGTTTGTTTGTTTGTTTGTTTTGGGGTGTTGGTTTTTTATGTCCCTTGAAAAAAATCTCAGTTGTTGGTATGGGTTTTTGTTGTTTTTATAAGATTTCTGGGTTGGTTGGTTGTTGTTTTTAATATTTTATTTTATGTGTAAAAGTGTTTGCCTGATGTATGCATGTGCACTATACACATGTTAAATGCCCATGGACCCCAAAAGAGGGCATTAGGTTTCCTGGAACTAGAGTTACAGGCACTTGTTGGCTATCTTTGTTAGTGACCTTTTAGGGACATCACTTAGTACCCTGCTCACTCACATCCTTGGGCTTTTGAGGCATGATTGCTTGACTCTGGGAACCTCTGGTTGGTAGAGGCCTCATTATGCTGCCACTTTCCATTTGTTAATTTCTGGACTCTCCTTTTCTACAGATGGTTATTGTTCTGCCTCAGCCTTTCTCGCAGCTGTGGGAATGGTGGTCACCATTAGTAACTGGCTTCAACACAGGTGTGGTCTGGGTCTCCTAGGAACAAGTTAAGTAAGGTCTTGTGTTCATATAATACTCCCCATACAGACCACTACATATGTAGTCATAAATTTTTAGATTGTTTCTTCATGGTTATCACATGATATTGAGGAAATCTGGGTTTCATCTTGGAGTTGTTTGTCTCATTATTACAAAAATTTAACAGCAGAGCCAAATAGAAATGTGAGGGCAGTTTTATTTAAATCTAAAAGAAAAACTCAGGAGAGGCATGCTGTAAATCTCAGCAGCTGCCTGGAGGAGGAGAATGGAAAAAGAACACATGTTTGACAGGCAGCCACATGGCAGGATTGGGAGGGGGGGACTTTAGAGATTGAGTAATGAAACCCAAGGTTTGAGAGAGAGAGACGGGGGGGGGGGGGGGAGTGAGTATCTCTGGTACCCAAAGAAAAAAACAGATGAGAATGGTCATACCTCTGAGTCAGGTCTGAGAAAAGAGGGCCGACCTAGCCAAACCTCACCACAATTTACAAGAGCTGCCAACCTTTTTTTTTTTTTTTTTTCCTTTTTTAATTTTAAGACAGAGTTTCTTTGTGTGTCCCTGGACGTCCTGGAAACTAGTTTTGAAGACCATGCTGGCCTTGAACTTAGAGATCTCCTGAACCTGCCTCCTGAATGCTGGGATTAAAGGCTAAAGGCCTGTGTCACCAGTCACAAAGAAAGGGACCACTACTCCAATATAAGTGTATGAACAAAACAAACTTCTACTCCTAATCAAGATCGTGTACTAAGAAAGGAAAACAAAAAACAGGAAGTGAACTGGGTTTTTATTCTATCTCAGGTGATTTCTGTGTCTTTTCTCCATTGCCTGGGGTCCGACCTCACAGCCTCATTCAGTTGGCTAGTCTGCAAAGAATTGGTGCATAGGAAATAAAGGAGGAAGGGGACAGGGATCACTGTTCCAGGCCATCAAATTCCTAGAATAGAGCTGTGGCCTTTGCATAAACAAAGGCTTTACTGGGTTGAGAGGATTAAAACATTTTCATTAAAAGTCTTACTTAGTGAGGGAGATAAAAAAGACTTCAATTCTTGGTCTTAACCACAGTTTTATAGTATTAGTAGTAAAAACTCATTTGATATTTCTTTCCTCTTCTCTCTTTCCTTTTTTCCCCCTTTGAGACAAGGTCTTTATTTTGTAGCCCTGTTGTGTATCTGTGTGTGTTAGCAGATGCATAGCACGCATGTGAAGGTCCAAGAACAACTTGGAGGAATCATTCTCCCCTACCTTGGTCCTGGAGCTCAAACTCAGGTCACAGACTTTGCAACAAGTACTTTTATCCAGTGAGCCATCTAGCTGTTCCTATTAATGTTTCTTTTACTAATTTAAAGATTAGAAGTATTATTTTTAGTTACATATCTTTGATTATCAAGCAGCAGCAAACATTAAATTCAACATTTTTTTTTTTTTCTATGTGATAGTTGAATTTCCTTTTGCTAGGGCACAACAAAACCACTGAACTGGACCACTCTGCTGGTAGAAGGAAAGGTTTATTGGGGATCAAACTGCCAGGGTTACTCTCAAGGGACAGAGAAAGGCAAAATGGCAGAAAAACCAAGTGGATTTTATATTACAGTCAGCAGGGTGGGAGATTTTGAACTGATACCAGCTGTTGGTGTAAAGTGGGCATTGAAAAAAGGGCCAAGGAATGCTACCAAAAAGAAAAAATCACACCATGTAAGAAATTTATTGGGGGTGGAGAATGAGAAAGACCACCTCTGAATGGGTATGGAGATTGGGAGAGAAGGCTTGTGATAGCTCATGTTTTAAGGGGTTTGGTAATGAAGATTCCATGGTAGGCAAGGATGACCAAGGCAGAGGGGCAAACATGCCAGGCAGATAGAGCTTAGTGAGAGGTTTTATTAGAAAGGGGGGAAAGGGGAAAGTAAAGAGAGGACAGAAGAGTGGAGGGAGACATGAAAAATCCTCTCTGCCCTAGGGGGACACGGGAGAAAAAGAGTAGGAAAGAGAGTGTAAGTGGGCCGGATCTTTTTTTTTTTTTTTTTTTTTTTTTTTTTTAAGATTTATTTATTTATTGTGTATACAGTATTTTGTATGCATGTATGTCTGCATTCCAGCAGAGGGCACCAGATCTCATTACAGATGGTTGTGAGCCACCATGTGGTTGCTGGGAATTGAACTCAGGACCTCTGGAAGAACAGTCATTGCTCTTAACCTCTGAGCCATCTCTCCAGCCCCCCCCCTTTTTTTTAAAGGGGTCATTTGCACCTTCATGCTTACCAGGGTACTGCCTCGGTACATTCTGCCAGGTGACAGGGCAGGCCAGCATAATGCCTGAATCCTTACATAGGGGAAATATTCAGGCAGTGATGAAAATGGAAATGTGTTGGCATTGGCCTTTAGTAATGACAACTGTTGGAAGCAGGGTGGAGGATGGGGGAGCACTTGTTTCTGGTTAGGGTATTTTGTTTTTTGGGGGGGTTGTTTTTGAGTGGGTAGGGGTTGAGATAGGGCTTTTCTGTGTAGCCCTGGCTGTCCTGGCACTCACGGAGATATGCCTGCCTCTGTCTCTCAAGTGCTGGGATTAAGGTGAGCACTTGTTGGAATGTGGGTGATTCTAACATTCCTCCCTTTTGTTTATTTTAAAAGGTAAAGGAATAGGAAGGTGACTAAGGTAGGAATGAGGGTGCCATTCTCTTTAGACTGATTCCTGTCACCTGGAGGTCAAACTTTTTTTTGGGGACCCAAGAAAGCTGGGATGCTGGCCAAAGCTGGGAATAGCAGGCTGTTATACTTGATGTCTTGGCTCTGCAGGACCGTCTGGGGCTAGGAAAATGCAGGCTTCATTGAAAGTTTGCAGTTTTTGATTGGAAATCTCCTAAAACAAATATATGTTAGGGGTAGAAGTTAAGGCTTAGGAAAAATGTTTCTTAGGTATACATCGAAACTTTTAGGCCCATGGTCATGGTAGTTGGATGAGGGGAACCCCCCCCCCCATCCAGGGCAGAATAGGCAGATGGGGAAACACTATTGATTGGCAATACTTATCTGGAGTCTATTTGACCTGGGAAAGGTGGATTCAAGTAGATTCCCTGAAGCTTACAAGAATTTTTTTGTTTTTAAGTTCAGAAAAAGAGGTTGCTTCCATCAGAGTAAACATATATCTTCCTAGTAGGGTGGGTGGGTGTGTGTGTGTGTATGTGTGTGTGTGTGTGTGTGTGTGTGTGTGTGTGTAAATGAGAGTTGAAGCTGGGTGCTGGTGGCAAATGCCTTTAAGCCTAGCACTCGGAAGGCAGAGGCAGACATATTTCTGTGAGTTCGAGGCCAACCTGGTTTATTATAAAGCTAGTTCCAGGACAGCCATGGCTACATAGTGAAACCTTGTCTGAAAAAAAACAAAAAATTAGAGTTGAGTCCCAGTTACATACAGAGTTGAGTTACATATATATGAATGTATAGATTTTTATTTATATGCCTTTTTTTGTGTTTAAAACCAACTTTTGTTACAGATTTTTAAAAACCATAGCCATTGAACTCAAATCCTGAGATAGAGTTTACAGCATAGTCTTAAGAGATTATTTTGGGAACCAGAGCACAGAGATCATAAAGATAAAAATATTTTTAAGAATGGGAAGTAGAACTTAGAGATAAGAGGCTTTTGGAAGAGTGGAGCAGAGCAAGTTTAGGGTATGTCTTAGGGTTTTTATTGCTGTGAGAGACACCATGACTATTCTTACAAAGAAAACATTTTATTGGGGTGGCTCACCTACAGTTTCAGTTCAGTCCATTGTATGGGCAGACATGGTGTCGGAGGTAGCTGAGAATCCTACCGTCTTGTAAGCAACAGGAAGTGGACTATGACACTGGGCAGTATCTTGAGTATGGGAAACCTCAAAGCCTGCTCCCACAGTGACACACTAACTCTAATCAGGCCATACCCACTCCAACAAAGCCATACCTCCTAATAATGCCACTCCCTGTGAGATTAAGGGGTCCACTTACATTCAGACTACCACAGGGATCATTTGTTCAGTAGCAATTGTTAAGATTTGTAAGAATTTGAGAATCAAGTGTACCAATTTTTTGGGCCATTGGTCTGTGCTAAGGCCAAACTGTTTGAGTAGAGAAGGAGAGGGGATCACAAAGTGAAATTCTGATGGAGGGAAATTTTATAAATTTATGAGGGAGCTAAGGGAGCAGAAGCTATGGGACTGCAGGCAGGAGCTGAGAGGTAGTATATTGGGACTGAAGGCAAGGAGAGAGCAGGGGAAAGGGAACTGGTAAGTATCTTTAATAGAAAGACCCAAACTGGTGTAGCAGGCCAGAGCAGAGATATGTGAGCAAAACGTTGCTCTTGTGGTGGGTGCCCAAGGGTGTAGCAAATTACAGGATCCAGAGAAGTTTGGCATAGACAAGTAAAGGAATGGTTAAAGGACAAGGAGGAAAAAAGCAGGAATTCCACCAGAGGGAGAGTCCCAGTGTTGTAGAAGTCTTGAGGGTGTAGAGAAGCTGCAGGACTTCTAGGAAGGAGCAGAGAGACAGGAGGGAGAAGGTCACAGAGGCTCAGAAGGACTTAAGGAAGCTAGGGGACTTAGCAGGCAGCTCCTGGGGGGAGGCAAGAAAACTAGCATATTGTACAGGCCTAGAAAGACACAGAGAGATCAGGTAGCAGGAGAAAAGGAAGATGTCCACATAGATATAGCAGACCAGAGGTATAGCAGGCTGCCTGAGCCAGAGGAACAGGTTGGTACCCATGTGGAGGGCATAGCATGCCAGAGCTCAGAGACAGGAGAGGCAACTGTTTAAAAAGCAAGTAGAAGGAAGCAGCAGCTGAAGAGTCTACTCTAGAATTTATAATCAAATTTCGTGAGTGGCAGAAGCCAGCAAAAACAAATGATCAGTGCCTACCTTAGAGGATGCTGCAGGGTGCAGAGAGACACACCATCCCTTGTGGGGTGTGTGCAAGCTGTCGCTGGTCTATCCCCCCTCCCACTTCCCACTTTGCAAAAAACTTAGAGATCCATCAGTGGTAATTTAAAGACCAGACATTTACACTGTATGTGGGGAGACTAGACAAAAACAAACAGGGGTTGGAGCGGAGAAAAGACAAATGGGGAGTGGGGAACCTCTTTCTGTTCATTCCATCACTCTAAGTATTTGTAAAGGTCCCAGATAATATTGGGATCTAGGGTGTCATTAGTCACATTTTGATTAAGGGATACTGAAGCCAAATTTGATTACAAAAGTGAATAAATTTGGAACACGTCAGGTTGGGTGCCTGGTGAAGAGGCTGGAGGTTTTCTAAGAGGCATCCCAAGTGGGGTCATAAGGTATAGACAGCACCATTCCCATGGGTGTGGAAGAGAAGACCGTCCAGAAACTGTATAGTCTAGGGTATCCCTAGGACTCAGGGAGGAACAGACAAGGAAGACACAAGGTGTTTAGTGGGTCATCACTACTCAACGAGGATTAGGACTAACAACCTGAGGAGACTCGGTGCCTGGTACCAGAGCTTTCAAGTGAAGCCAAAAGGTGAAAACCAAACTCAAAAATGAAAGGGAAAAGATCAGAAGTAAAGTGGCTACCTCCACCTCCAAGAGTACCAGAGACTTAGAGAAGTGTTTACACCAACCAAAGGGGAAACTTACCAATTGCCACTGGTGAATGGGACACCTGAGTGATCAGTGAGCCATAAAACGAGTCTGTTTTGGGTGGACTGAAGGTAAGGGATAAGGTCCCAGTATAGAAAAGACTCAAGACCCTAAAAGGGTCCGCAGACACCAGGAGATCCTATCAGACTTATAACATCCATGTAAGAGTTTTGTGGCCAAGGAATGCCACAAAAATCAGACCTCATAAAGGAGATGGGGGGGGGGCAGCAAAAGGCTACCTCTGAGAGAGATGAGAGAAGGCTATGATAGTGAGGGCTTTATGGGGGAGGGGAGTATGGAGCATACATATAGGGAAAATATGCGACAATGGTAACATGGAAACGTCATGTTAGCCTTTGGGAATAATGGTAATAACAATTGAAGGTGGGATAGGGGAGCGTAGGTTACTAATTAGTCAACTATTACAATTGAACTTGTAATCACATTACAAGGTCAAACAAGAGATATATTTTAAATAGGTCATCTTCAAACACTCCAGAGATCTACAGAATATGATGACATTTAAAATATTTTAATAACAGATTTTTTTTTTTTTTTATGACAATGAGACATGTTTGCTCCTGGCAGCACCAGTCTACTTGAGAGAAGTATGATGGACACTGAAGAAACTCCACATGGAGTTTACTTTCTTTGTGGCAAAAGTAAGCCACTGGGTAAGAAAGTGTCCTTGCCTCAACTGTTGACAGTGTGCTGTCCAAACTGAACAAGCAGGACACAAAAGAGAGAGACTGCAAACTTTGCCGAGACAAAGTAGGACAGTCCTTTAAAATCCTGCTTCCCAAGAAGTCTATCGGAGATGCTAGGCCTATTGGCCAAAGATGGATGTCCCAACACTTTAGAGGAACCTGGGGTGACTGTCCAGACAGCCAGCTGTTTTTGTCATTTCTCACTAATTTTTTTTTGGGGGGGTTGATTGCTTGAACTTCCTGCTTACCTATTTCCTTCTTGGATCTCTGGGGATGTTGAAGACTAATTAGTATAGTTATAGTTTTCATTGTTTACCAGACTAGAAAAGAAACTCACTAAAGATGTGTAAAGTATAAAAGATTGAGAGACATTAAAAGATAATTTGATAATCAAATTAGAATAGAAAGTAAATTAGGTACAAGAATGTGGACTCACCAAGATAAAATAGATAATGAATATTTTCTCTGAATTTGTACAATGCAACTGCACTAGACATTGTATGTATTGTATATACTTATTGTATATAGTTTTTTAATGTTAATTGTAACAATTTGTATTAGACAAAAACAGGGATTTGTGATGATATATTATTATTTATAAAACTTGCCTGAGGATTCAGAAAGCAAAGTCAGCTACAAACCATAGAAGCCAAGCAAACCTTTAATCCCAGCAGCCAGAAGCTAGGAGGTGGTGATACACACCTTTACTCCTAAGACTCAGGATTGAGAGGAAGATGGAACTCTGAGTTCAAGGCCACCCAGGGATAGGTGAAATTGAATCAATCTAAGAGAGTAACAGATCACATGCCTTTAATCCCAGCACTAGAGGGGTGTAAAAATAGATGCAGGGTCTTCAGAATTCAGTAGGAGGCATTCATTCTCCAGCCACACTGAAGATAAGAGTATTCAGTTTCCAGCCATGCTGAAGAGAGGCAGCATTTTGAGACTTGGTGATCAGCCCTTTCAGCCTGAGCTAGAGGTAAGAGCTAATGGTCAGCTGCTTTGCTTATTCTGATCATCAACATGAAGTTTGAACCTCAGTATCAATCTCTGGGTCCATTTATTCTTTTGTGCTACAGGGAGCACCTAGTTCTGGAATGTGAGCAGTTCTAACAGTTTGAATTAACCAGGGATTAGATACCATTGCCCCAGGTAGTTGACTTCTGAGGATATAATAAAGGAGGTCATCAGAAGCCCATCTTTCAGCTTCTGTTTACCCAGTAAGAATCCTGGCCAAAGTCCTTCTGTTTAGGACACTGTCATTCTGGGGGATCACTTTGAACCTAACATTTTCCTCCTGGGCTCTTACTTGTTTTTTAAGCATAGATTTTAATGTAGGCTTTTAAAAACAGAAGTCTATAGGTACTCATTTGCTATGTTGCTATTTGCAGTGATGAGGATGGACCCTAGAACTTCCCACATCAGACAGGTTCTCAAATGCTCAGCCATACCTCCTGCCCAGGATGTTTTTTAATTGGCCCTTTTAGTCCTCTTTTGTTTGTTGGATGTACATAATTTTGAAATTTCTGTATAGCTATTATTCTGTTGCTTCTAATCTCAATATATTCTATCTTTAAATCACTTAAAACTTGTCTTAATACATATGTAATATCAATGGGTATAAAATCTGCTTTAAGACATTTCCATCTTTCTACATACTCCAATCTTTAATAAAATAAAATAGCATATAGGGCCACTGAGATAGCTTAGCAGCCTAGGACTCTTGCCACCAAGAATGATGACCCAAGTTCAATCCCCAGGACCGATGTGGTAAAAGAGAACTGTCTCTGAAGTTGTCCTTTGACCTCAACATCAGCATCCCTGGCACATATGCACCCACCACATATATTCAATAAATAAATAATAAAAATAATAGCATGTTATAATATGTAATATCTATTAAAATTAATACCTTAGTTAGGGTCTCTATTGCTGTGAAGAGACACCATGACCATGGCAACTCTTACAAAGGAAAATATTTAATTGAGATGGCACCTTACAGTTTCAGAGGTTTAGTCCACTCCCTGGCTTCCATAAGCAGTATTATAATGCAAAATGCATTTAGTCCAACATCAAAAGTCCCCATAGTCTATATATCAGTCCCAAATTCATGTGAAAGTCCAAAGTCTATTTGAAGGCTCAATCCCCTATAACTGCAATCCCCTGTAAAATCAAAATTTAAAAAGCAGATCACATACTTCCAACATATAATGGCACAGGATATACATTACCATTCCAAGATACTGGAACAAAGCAAAACTGATAATCAGTTGGGCCAACTCCAAACTCTGCATCTCCATGTCTGATGCAAAAATGCTCCAACAGATCTCCAACTCTGTTCAGCTTTGTTGACTGCAATACTTTCTCTGGGGCTGGTTTCATTCCTTGTTAGCAGCTTTCCTCGCAGGTATCTATCTCACGACTCTGGCATCTCTAACATCTTGGGTTCTCCAAGGCAATCTAGGCATCAACTTCACAGCTCCATGGAATGGTCTCTCCACTAGACCTCCATTCAGGCCTCAGCCTAGCCTCAGTTTTGGGGGCAAATTATCCCCTTTATTCTATCCTTAACTCAAGACCACTAGGCCAAAGCTACCAAGTTCTGCTGCTTACTGAGGCTGGAACATGGTCCCCTTGTTCAAGTACATCTTCACCAGCTTTCTGTCCTTCAGTGCCTAAGTTTGTCTGTCCTGAAACTGGATCTTTAGACCAGGCTGGCCTCAAACCAGCCTGCGCCTTCCCATGGCTGGATTTAAAGGTATATACCAGCACACCTGGCTCTAAAATTTTCTTTAGTTCCTTTTCATAGATTGGAAACTTAGCTAGGTAGGATCTTATCCTGAGGTTACCACTCCCCTTATTCCATTTCTTAATCTGTTTATCTCCTTGAACACAGGATTTAGCTCTGTTCCACTTCCTGGTGCCATTTTTCTCAGTCTATACATTTTGTTTACTCCTTTTCATTATAAATTTTAATCAGAGTTAACACTAATAACCCCACAACAGAGTATATACTAGGCTGTTTTGAGATTTCCTTTGCCAGTGGAAATAATCTAAAACTCTACTTTAGCCTCAGGCAGACTCTTCAGACAAGACAAAAAGCAGCCACATTCTTCACCAAAATATACAAGAATGATCTCTAGACAACATGCTAAAATTCTTCTCCTCTGAAACCTCTTGTGAGCCCTCCACAATCCAAATAACTCTAAACACCACTGTCTTGCGTGTTCCTACTAGTGTGGCCCATTCAGCAGTGCTTAAAGTATTACACTGCTTTCCTAAACCAAAGTACCAAAGCCCAGATTTCTCCAAAAGAAACATGGTCAGGCCTATCATAGTAATACCCAGTCCCTGGTACCAACTTCTTACTTAGGGGTCTCTATTGCTGTGATCACAGCAACTCTTTTTTGGTTTTTCAAGACAGGGTTTCTCTTTGTACTGTACCTTTGCTTGTCTTGGAACTCTGTAGACCAGGCTGGCCTCTGCCTCCTGAGTGCTGGAATTAAAGGCATGTGCTCCACTACAGCAGCTCTTCTAAAGGAAAACATAATTGAGGTGGTAGCTTACAGAGGATTAGTCCATTATCATCATTGTGGAGAGCATGTGGCTGAGAATAGTGTTGACACACTCCCTCCAACAAGGCTATACCCCCTCCAACAAAGCCACACCTAATAGTGCCATTCCTATGAGCTTATGGGGGGGGGGGGTTAGGCAATTACATTCAGGCTACCACAATGTACACTCAAATAGAATATAGAGCTTAGGATCATATCATTCATTACTTCAGATATCAAATCTGAATATCTTTTGGGCACAGTGTCATGCTATTGTAATGTTTGTTCTTTTAAAGTATTCATTGGATGGGGTTTAGAAGGTTAGTTCAACTGTTAAGAGCATGTATTGCTCTTACCAAGGACAGGAATTCCTCATCTAGACTCTGTGGACCCCTGCATTCACACATGCACAAACCCATGCACAGGCTTATATATAAACAATAATTTAAAAGTTGGGAAACTTTTAGAAAATTGCCTCCCCCAAGAAAGCATTCGTTTCCAGAGCTAAGTGAACTATGCTTGTGTCACATGTGTGATATGCTTGTAAATACATTTAAAATAATAAAGTAGATGCTTGGTTTTTTTTTTTTTTTTTTTTTTTCTTGTTTGTTTGTTTTGTTTTTTTGTTTTTTTTTTTTTCCTAGAACAAGGGATCTTCATTAATCCCCATCTACCACCTAATGAATCACAGCACCAGAGTCAGTGTGGGCAGTTGCTTTCAGAATCTCTGCTCATTTCTATATTTAAAGGATTTGATTTGGGGTGGGGATGGGGGGCTTAAAATATAGGATGTCACATAGGCCAGGCTGGCTTCAAACTCATGTAATTTAATTGAGGCTGATCTTGGATTTCTCATCTTCCTGTCTCCGCCTCCCAAATGCTGGTTTTACTGGCTCACAATCACTATATCTACTTTTATACAGCAGGGAAAGAATTAAGGCCTTCTATATGTTGGGCCGGTACTCAGCCATCTAAGTTAGATCTCTGGCTACCTTCAAGTTTTATTCCACCCCAGCATGTAAAATATGTTTTTGTTTTGATTTTGGAAAAGCATATTGGGATTAAAACCAACCCCAAAACTTATTTCTGCTTACATTGCTCAATATTGTTTCATCACCAAAACTTTTCTACATGTTTCTGTTGGAAACATTTTAGATGGTTGTATGTTATGTAGAAATAAAAGACTTAAAGTCTTGAGCAGATTGTTCCTATATATGAGAAAATATGCAAAAGCTTATTTTTCAAACATTTACCATGGTTTTTAGTGTATCTACAAAATTGTTCAACCATTACTACAAATGGTTTTAGAATATTTTCTTGTTTTTTTTTTTTTGTTTGTTTGTTTTGTTTTTTAATAGCTTGGATGCAAGTTCTTTATCAGGTACACAAACAATTTCATTATTTCAAAAACAAATCTCTTACCTTTTATCCCAGCAGATTCTCCACTAGCACTAAACAACCACTGATTAATTTACTTTCTGTGTATTTACCTATTGTAGCCATACAATTGCATTATACAATATGTGATATTCTGTGTAGTTTCTTTCAGTTAGCAAAGTATTTCCACTTCATCCATGTACCAGTACTTTTTTTCCCCAATGTTAAAAAAATTTTTTTTTATGTGTTTGTATGTTTTGTATGTATACTTGTAAATGTACCCCTGATGTGCCTGGTACTCATGTAGGGCAAAATATGGTACAAGATCCCCAGGAACTGGAGTTATATGTGGATGGCTATATGCCATCATGTGGGTGATGGGAACCAAACCTGGGTCCTTTGTAAGTACATCAAGTGCTCTTAACCATTGAGCCATCCACCCAGCTCTCCCTCTTGTTATTCTTGAATAATATCCCATTGTTTGGGAATTATCAGTTGCTTCCATTTTTGTTACGACCATTGCTACTGTGAACATTTGTGTACAAGTTTTATATTTTTTAAAAAGCCCACAATTTTGTTTTTCATATCTTTTAGGAACTACCAAAGGCTCTGAGTTGTCTGTATCTTCATTGACTTATCTGGTTTTGATTATTGCCATCCTGCTGTGGGGTATTAATTTGCTTTTTCTTACTGGTTTGCTAGGTTGGGCATCTTTTCCTGTGCTTACTGGTAGTTTGCTTACCTTTTTCTCCCCCATGAGACAGAGTCTCACAGTATAACTTTGCCTGGCCTTGAACTCAAGAGATCTGCCTGCTTCTGCCTCTGGAGTACCAGGAATTAAAGGTGTGTGCCTCTGTTTTAGACTCATTAACAAATACTTCTTCCCACTCTATGGGTTGTTTTATCAAACATCACTTTCTTGATGAAGTCCTTCACAATGCAAAAAATTTTCATGTTGATACACCACTCTTTTGGTTGTGTTTTGGTGTTCTGCCTTAGCTGGAGCTCTTCTGAGATCTACTAGTTGTCCTTTCTGTGGTGTTTTATTATGGACATTTATGTGAGGGCCTTCTGGAATTTCTACTGAAGAGCTCCTTTCCTCTTTGCAAAAGCTTTTAAATTAGTAGAGAGCCAGCAAGCATTGACCTGTGTTTATCATTGGTTCCTGTCCTAAACTGCCATCTAGGATCCCTTGATTACATTTGGGCCATTGGACCACATACCCAGCACTGGGAGGATGGCAGGTTCCCAGATGTGCAATGGTCAAGCCCCTTCATGTTCCATATTAGTAGCAGAATGAATGCCTGGATTACAAATATGGTAAAATGAGAGAAACACTACCCAGGAGCTGCCTTTTTAAGCTAATGATAGTTCTGGAAGAAAGAGACTTCCTACTTCATAGAATCCCAAAAGTACTTATGAATATGGATGCCCCTATGGAGGCCAACCTCCAGACCTTATTTTTTATGGACTTAAAATTACATTTTGTCATGTCTAAGTAAGGGAAGACAAAACTGTCTACCTAAGTAAAGGTAATGGAGGTGCTGCTACAGAAAAGATGTAGGCTAGTGAAAGCTGTCCAACAAGCCTCCCACCACTCCTGTGCCTTTTAGTGTCTTTCAAAAGAGAATAGTTTAGAAAAACTTCATTTTAGTATGTTTAAGATCAGAATGTTTTCAAAGTAGGTTTTTCCTCAGAGGTTTGCTCATGAGCACCAGATTGGAAATAATTTCCCTAACTAATGACTAGGCCCTTATTCTCAGAAATGGTTGGGGGTAAGGGCTAGGTGTCTAAAAGGGTAAGTAGGATCATTAGCTGGGATTCTGGAGAGCCTAAGATAAGGACCAACAGACAATGCAGAGACCTTTTCATTGAGATCTACCTATCTTGATGAAATGGTTTATTGAGAACCAGCCTACACAGAATCCTGACTATAGGCTACCCAGCCTTGGAAAATGGGCTGCTAGGCAGGCACACATGGCAGAGACAGATGGGTATACATGGCTTCTCATCTACTAGACCTGTTTTTCCAAAGTTCTTTTAGAAAACTTAAGGAAAACACATGCCGCCACCTAAGTTTTATTTTAGTTTTCGGCCGATTTGGGGCCTTTTCTATCATCTGAAAATCATATAAAGCATATTTAGTCTTTATGGTTACAACACCCCATTCTCCCTGGTCCATGGTCTTCACTCTGTTGTTACAAGGCAGTTAGCTTTTACCAAATGGGTATAATAATGATGATGATGTTACAAGGCAGTTAGATTTTACCAAATGGGGATGATGATGATGATGATGATGATTACAGTTGACTGCCACACAGACTTCTACTTGGCATAGAAACTGACTCTCTCTTAAAAGTGAAAATAAAATCCATTGGATTTGCAAAAAAACTCACCTGTAAAATCCATTGATTATATATGTAGCCCTGGCAACAAGAGACACAGTTTACCCACCTCTTAAGAAGTGACTGAATTATGCAAAATGGCATCTCTTACCAGCCTGCCTTTCTTTCTGATTCCATGATAACTGTTATCTTTGCTTAGACTGGACTCTCTTACATGAGTTAGAAAAAAATAGGAAAATTGCCTGTTTTCTGCAATCCAGGTGTGTTTCAGAGATTTAGAGTTAAGAAGTCAAGTAAATATTTTGGCAGCCCAACAAAGGTTAAGAAAGGGAGAATGTACCTAACAGGCTTCTCAAATTGCAGGCCTGTCCAAACACTGCCTTCCTCAAGAGAAGTTTTCCCTGATCACCCAGCAGCCAGGCCAGTGGCTAAAATGGGCTTGTGCCTTTCTGTGGCGCCTGCCCTGGTGTGGCACTGAGCCACATTTGATTTTGATTCCCTCTAGTACAAGACGGAGAGATGTTCATCTATAAACAGGAATCTTTCCTTCTTAACACTCTAATCACATTGTTTCCTCATCTTGCTGAACCAAAAAGAAAAGCCAGCTTTTTTGTTTTTCTTTTTATCTCTTTTAAGTTAGAACACTGATGAAGTGAAGCTCAAAGTGTCACAAAGACTTTCAGATAACATGGAGACTTTTTCCTGTAACTTCATCCCAGGAGGAGGCATATGGCTGTGAAAGGGGACCCGGAAACACCATGCATGGGGCTGTTGGTCTTTAGGACCTCAGGGTCTGGACATCAGAACACACCCCAGATACCAGGCTAGGTGGCCTCCCCAGGCCTTTACTGTAAGAACAGCCATCTGTCCCAGAAGTAGAGAGCCCTGACCTGCTAGTCCTGTCATGCTGTGCTTTGTGTCTCTTCTAACAGACAGGCTGACATTAAAGCTGTCTCTTTCTCACCCTCCCCCCAGTGGTTTTCACCGGATCACCTTGGCGGGCCTCATCCCAAGGGAGTAGGGGGGTGGGGTGTGGCTGCAGTGACAGCTCCTTTGATCACCTCCTGCTGGTTCCAGGCCTGGCTGCTAGCAGCCCAGCTAAAGGTTCAACTATACTGACCTGATGAGTTCTGAATAGGACCCAAGGGGTGGTGACTAGTGAGAAGAAAGCCTTAAGAATGAAAAGGATCTCTCTCCCCTTTTCCCATCAATCTGCTCAGGCTTCATAGGCTGGATTTTCCTAATAGGGAGCCGCTCAGTTCTTGCCAGCCAGGCTGCCCACCCTTTGCCTTGTCCTCCTGCTTTTTAGATCTTGTGTGCCCTGTGTACATTTTGTGTTTGAATCCAGGCTGGCTCTCCCTGGTTCTCAGACTGGGAACCCACTGTGCCTGTTTCCATGGTCACTGGGAAGCTCTTAGCACCATGTGCTTCAAAGGGATCCTTTCTCCTCCCAGACTCAGCTGCTGCCTGCCCTAGGGAGTGTACAATGAGAGGCTCCTCTGCCAGGCCTCTGACCCGCCTGCCAGGAAGAAGACCTAGCCTTTGCCGAGCATGTGAAGTGTGCCCAGTCCTTAGCAGGCCCCCTTATAGATGTTTATAGTATGTAGATTGGTATTACCCTACATCTCTTTGTTTTTGGCAGTTGTAGAAATTGAAGGAGAGTAAAAGGTAGCCGTCTTCTGGATGGATGGGGGAGAAAAATAATGGGTTGGGAAGATGTGAAGCAGGAGACTAATGGGACATCCTCAGCTATTCTCCTGTCTTTTGGGGGCCAGCAGAAATGGACTTGAAAGATGGTTCTTACTGTGTCTGGAGACTGGCTGGGGAAGTGTTGTCTGCTCACTCTCCCAAGGCCAGGAATTCAGTCCTTGGGAGAGTTGCTTTTGCTCCTGTGTTTCAGAATTCAGAGAATAGGCTCTCCCACCTAAATGAAGATAGAAATTTTCAGCTTAGAGATACGGAAGGTGCTCCAGGATAAGGCTGGAGTAAAAGTGGAGCTCCTGGTTTTAGATGCCAAGCCTGGCCCCTAGCTTAGAGCTGGGGGTGTCTGCCTGGGCTTACTGTGTAGCAGAGGGCATGTGGGGCAACTGCTTTCCTGGGTTAGGGAGGTTGAGATCCTTTTTTTTGGGGGGGGGGGTCTTCCTGCTAGTGTTGCTTTCCTGATTCTTGTCATCTTTCAGACTGCCTCTTTCCTGCCCTGCAGGTTTCCCTGTAGTGATAAGAATTCCGTTAACAGGGTCACAGGTACCCTTAATATTACTAGAAGAGAATTCACCTTGATGGGGTTCACTGAAGTTTCTAATTTGTAACATCTTGGGGAAGTTTCCAGAAGTAGGATTGTGAGGGTAATTTAGATTTGCTTCACCAAAAATCTGTGATCACTGGCATATGGAACATTTAGAGGGTGGATTTTAAGAGCATCTCATTATGTTGGAACCCTAAAGTTGGTGACTTTGGCATGCCTGTGAAACGTAAAATGGAGAATATAACCCCTATTATAGGCAGCATGATTCATACTATAAGGCAAAGGTACTAGATTGTTCTGTGAATACATAGATGACAGGATTGAAAAAAAAAACAAAAAACCTCTTTAGTAGCTAACTGTGGTGGTACATGCCTTTAATCAACAGAATTTGGGAGACAGAGACTGGTGGGTTTCTGTGAGTTTGAGGCCAGTCTGGTCTCCATAGCGAGATCCAGGATAGCCAAGGATAGCCAGGATAGCCAAGGCTATGTGTAGAGAAACCCTGTCTCAACTCCCCACCAAAAGAAATAAAAATTAAAAAAACAAGTGCTTCATTAGTGCTTAAATATTTCAGACCCTAATAAGAGAATGAAAATTTTCAAATAAATCTTTCTTTTAAAATTCATAGTTTCTTTCATGTAGATTGTAATTTGCTAACAATCTATCCCTTTTTCTTTTCTTACCTGCCCATACCAAATCCAGTAAGGAAGGAGATAAGAGAACTGAGCGTTAAAAAAAAATGTCATCCTACCATATCTCATTTTGTGGGCAGAGTGTGCTCCAAACTGTGTTCTTGATCATGGGAATTGAAGATGCTGACAGTTCAAAGTCTATCTGACCACAACTTCAAACTTTGCAGCACTGCCCTAGTGATGATTTTGTACATTACATATTCTGAATCACTTCTCCCACGTTGTCTTTGTCTAACCTTAGGCTTTCTTAAGTATCAGGTCTATATCCTGAAGAGAATGGGGCATTCTGGAAATTCATATCTCTTTTTTCTTCTTCCCAGCCTAAGTGAGCCTTTCTGAGGTTTGGTTTTTGGTTTTGTTTTGTTTATTTGTTTGTCTTGATTTTTGTTTGGTTGGTTGGGTTTTTTGGTTTTGGTTTTTTTTTTTTGTTTGTTTGTTTGTTTGTTTGTTTGTTTTTTGAGACAGGGTTTCTCTGTGTAGCTCTAGCTGTCCTGGAACTCATTCTGTAGTCCAGACAGGCTTCTAACTCAGAGCCATTTGCTTCTTCCTCCCATGTTCTGAGATTAAAGGTATATACCACCATGCCCATCAAGCCCTTTTAACTTTAATGAGTGACTTTGTATTCTCTATGGTAAGAGGCATGGGCAGCTGCTGTCTTTAGTCTGTCCCTGCTAGAAGAGAGTGTACTTTGGATGGTTTTTACCTTAAATTTTGATGCTTCTTGTGGTAATCTATTGGGTTTGTTTCTTTCTTGTTTTTTTTTCTCTCCATTTCACTAATGACCATGCCTTAGTTGGTAGTTTAACTGGTTACAAAAGTAGGAAATCAGCTGTGCACTGGTGGCCCATGCCTTTAATGTGTCTGAGGCAGACCTCTCTGAGTCAAGGCCAGACTGCTCTACAGAGTGAGTTCCAGGATAGCCGGGGCTACACAGAGAAACCTTGTTTCAAAAAACCAAAAATAAAGTAGGACATCACCACTTGACATCAGTTTTGTTCTGATGTCTATCCAAACTGTGTGGCTGTGATTTAGGTAATAGGTAACTCCTGATCCTTTCTGTTACCCAGGACTGCCCTACAGCTTAGGGGCTGAGTTTGTGATTTAAGGTATGGATGTGTTCACATTCCCAGATTCACAGAATTGTCATGAGAGAGGGGCTCCATGAGTTCCTTCAGGTCTTAGCTTAAGTGGCATTTTTTCCTGGAAGTTTCTGGACCAGTGGTGTGTCAACAGGGATGGCTTCATAGAGGGAATTGATTTCAAGAAGGAATGGGTTTAGAGTAAGGAAAAGAGGGAATTAATTGCAACAGCATAAATAACATATGGTGTGTTCTAGAAGTACCCAACTGGGCCTGAGGATCTCAGAGGCTGGAGAACATCCTCTGGCTTTTTTAAAAAAAAAAAAAAAAAAAAAAAAAAAGCTTGCCTCATGAGTGCAGAAGAGGGAGGCAGCCCTGGGAATTCAAGACTATCCTGGTCTATAAAGCAGGTTCCAGGACAGCCAGGGCTACACAGAGAAACCCTGTCTCAGAAACACTTGTTGGATTAGCTTGCCTATTTCGAGACAATTCTAAAGTATTGCTTATAAATGTAGTTCTATGGCTGCTTAGGTAAAGAGGAATAAAACTAATGGGCTGGGGAGAAGTTAGCAGCAGCAGATAGTGCACACGCATGTGCGCGCGCACACACACACACACACACACACACACACACAGCTTAGCAACTGCCTGTAACTCCAGTTACAAGAAAACTGACTCTTCTTCTGACCTGTGTGGGCTCCTACACACAGGTGGTACACATACATATATGCTCATGCATACATACTAAATACATATTTTTTAAACTTTTATATTAAACTATATACATTAAAACTCAAAAGTTTTTTTTATTTTGCAGGAACCAAAGTAGTTCTTGGTAGGACTTGCCAGTCAACGTTAAAAAAAAAAAATAAGAACATGCCACCACAGTAATATTAATTCTTTTAGCCTACTTTTTGTCTTTCTTCCCCCTTCTCCTCCATCTCTGTTTGTTTGTTTGTTTGTTTGTTTGTAACAAGGTCTTTCTATATAATGCTAGATGTCCTGGTCTTTATGTTGGCCAAGCTGTCTTTCAAATTCATAGAGATCCACCTGACTACGGATTACAGGCATGCACCACTATACCATATTCCCTCCATCTCTTTAAAAAATTGGGATTAAGGAGTTGTGTTGTAATTTATTAAAAAGCATTTGTGTGATATATACAAGACAATGGTTTTGGTTCCCAGAATTATGACCCCTAACGAAAACAAAAATATGTGTGGATGGACATATGTACAGACAGGCAGACGGACAGACGTGTGTGTGTGTGTGTGTGTGTGTGTGTGTGTGTGTGTGTGTGTGTGTGTGTGTGTGTGTGTAGATGGTTAGGTAGATAAATAGATGATAATTAACTATAGTATGAGATTTACCATTTTGAGTGTATAGTCTTGAAGCATGATGTACATTCACGTTGTTTGGAACTCAGTGGCAGCAGAGTTCCAGAACTTCTTACCTACCTCAGTAAAACTCCATACTCATTAAACACCAACTCTCCATATCTGTCAGATTTGCCTTGATAATCACTAACCTAGTTTTTGTCTCTCTGGATTTGCCTGTGCTTGGAATTTCATATAAATAGACTAATACAGTATTTGTTCTCTCATAATGGGTTCTTTCACCAGCATCATGTATTCAAGGTCATCCATATTACAACATATATCAGAATGGTTTTTTCCTTTTTATGATTGACTTGTATGTGTTCTGTTGTTTGTCCATTCATCTGTTAATTAATTTTTGGGTTACTTTTTAACCTTAGGGTAATTGTAAATAATAAAACCATGAATAGGAGTGTGTAAACATCTCTTTGAGAGGCTCTGTTTCCATTTCTCCAGGCGTATACTATACTGTACCTTGAAGTGAAATTGCTAGACCACATGGTCACCCTATAAGGAATCGCCATACTGTTTTCTATAGTAGCTGAATGTACCAGAAATGTACGAAAGTTTTTTTTTTTTTAATCTACATCTTGTTACCATGTGCATACCATGTACATAGGTAAATAGTGGCCATCTTAATTGGTATTTCATAGTTGTTTTGATTTGCATTTTCCTATTGATCAATGATGCTGAGAAGCCTTTGCATACTTATTGTCCACTTGTCCGTTGTCCATTCTTTTTGGAGAAGAACAATTAAAATCTTTTATCTCTTTTGAAATCAGATTGGTTGGATCTTGTTATTGAGTTTTAGGGATTCTTTACATGTTCTTGATATTAATCGCTTGCCTAGTACACAATGTGCAAATATTGTCTCCTGTTCTTTGGGCTGAATTTTCACTCTGTTGATAGTATCCTTTGATGCACAAATGTCTGTAATCTTGAAGAAGTCCAGTTTGTTTTGTTTTCTTTTTGTTGCCTGTGCTTTGGTCTCTTCTTTCTCTCTTTCTCTTTCTCTCTCTCTCTCTCTCTCTCTCTCTCTCTCTCTCTCTCTCTCTCTTACATTTGTGCAGTTTTGTTTTAGTACATA
The DNA here is from genome assembly GCF_943737965.1 of Phodopus roborovskii. NCBI lineage: Eukaryota > Metazoa > Chordata > Mammalia > Rodentia > Cricetidae > Phodopus > Phodopus roborovskii. The sequence goes on along the minus strand of NW_026126546.1, from coordinate 11,912,691 downwards.
GAAGGTTAAACAAATATATTTGTCTAGTTTATAATTTAATGTTATCCTGAGAATTACAGAAAGGGGCCAGGCTCCCAGCATCAATATGTGTTAGAAGATGTATACTTTTAAACATGAAGAAGTGTCCTAGGCTGGCCGCAGGGGTCCAGCAAGCTGGCTATACTGTTCTGTGGCCAGCCTCTTGCAAATGGGAATTACTGTCCTGTCTCCATGGCCAGCTGCCACCAGCCCCATGGTGTGAATGGCAAGGAAATGGGGACTGGTGGCTGGCAGAAGTCCAGGATGCAGCCTTTTCTGGCTGAGAACCAAGGTGGAAGGAAAAACACTCCATGTACAAGAGAAATAATGCCAGTTCCAAAACCTGTAATTCCCAAGTTTTAAAAAAAAAAAAAAATTAAAGAGATTTTTTTTTTCAACCAAACTGTGCTTTTATCTTTAGGTTCTGAATGGGAGATTGTTCACACAGCTACGGAAGCCAGGCCAGTTTAAACACTATGCAGGCAGCACTCCTCTAAGTAACCAGAAACTGTTGGCTCAGAGGAGCCTGAACCAAGGAACTAACCTGCTGGGAGACAGTTTTCCAAGTAACTCCAAGCAGTGGCCTGAATGTAAACCCTCCTGCTGGGGAATGGCACTTTGGCAAATGAAGACCCTAATTAGAAATGGAAGGGTTTCTATTTTGTTTTTCTTTAATCCTTACCCTGGGGCCTTTGCAGGGCCTGCCATGTCTCTGCTTGTGTGCAAAGAAATTTCCAGCTTCTCTTTGTAACAGGATCCTCTTTTGGGAAACATTGTAGGCCCACCACAGCCAGAGGACCCTGCAGCCAGCCTAATCCAAAACAAAGAGCTTGGGCTGGGTCACCTGGTTTGGCTGGTCATTGAAGTTATTGCCCAAGTTGGAGCTCATGCTGCCTCTGCCCTTGAGACACTCAAACCCATACTTAGGCTGCAAGTGAATTTCCCTCCATTCCAGAGAACAGGTATGAGCAGAATCCGGAGCAGAAAGGTAGAGTTGCGGCTCTGAGATGCCAGGGCCAAGAGAACTGAAAGCACTGGCAAGGTCCACTTTCTTTCCTGTAGTTCCTTAGCTGTAACATCTAGGTGGTGGATCGATTACCTTTTGATTTTTAAGATCAAATAAATACATGGAGACTGTGCCCAGACCCATCATTGCTACCTGTTCCGTTGTTGCTGCATCCTTGCCTTGTAAGGCCCCTGTGGGGGCTTACTCCATTTTGGGGGAGGGAGCCTCTGGAAAGACGGGCAGAGCCTCTCTCAACCTAAAGTGTGTATTAGTGGTAAGTCATAGCCCTGGTTTTAGATAATTTGAAGTAAATTCTAGTGATGTGCCTTTGTAGCCTCAAAGGACAGTTCTCTTTTCAGGCATCATTCTTCTTATCAATGAGTGTGGTGGCAAGGGAGCTGGGGGATTTCATGTGTCCTTCACATTTTAGTCACTAACTAATGGCTACTAGCTTTATTATTATTGTTATTGTCAAATCCATGTCTTAGGACAAATGCTTGTGCCTCGGGGTCTTTAAAAAACTTGCAGGGGGAAATTACACATTTTTGAGACAAATACAGGAAGGATGCATCTCCCAAGCAGCTGCTCCCTGCAAAGCTCCAGGCTGGACTCTTGTGTTGACAGAATCTTTAAAACTCAAAACCCTGGAAGCTGGTTCAGAGATTAATGATCCTAGACTTGGGAAGAGGAGGCTGGCTGCAGACACCAGCTAAGGCTTGTCCAGGCCCCAGGTTTGCATCAGCCTCCCAGGCTCATTCTAAACTACTGCAGCTCTTCTTGGCACATCTTGTTCTCATGTTTGTGGAGCCCATGGAGAACTCTCTCTAGTTCTGCATGTGTAACAGGATGGATTCCTGGACAGTCTACACCCTCTCATTGTCAACGCACCTATCCCTAGCTGTTCTATGCTAGAATAATACAAATCTGAAGCATTTATTTTCCCAAAGTTCACTCTACCTCCACCCCACACAGACTGATTGCTCACCCTGCTAAAGGTTGGCTTCAGGGAATCCCTGGGCAGTTCTTTTCTGCTTGGCTATGGTCCACTCCAGCTTGGAAGAACGTTGTCCCAGTCAGCTTCCTAGGAAAATGACAGTCATACAGAATATCCCTTCGTGCTGTTTCTAGTGAACCCCCATCCCAGCTTCTCTTTCTTGCTTTAATTTTCAGGGGCTTTGAAAAACAAGTAAGTCCAGAACTTTAAAAGAAAACTGAGCTTTTACAGGGTCCATTGCTTTTTCTCAAAAGATATGCAAAGCAGTGTTATAGTTACTTCCTTCCTTGGTTTACTCTCTAGCTCTTTGTGGTGTGCAGTATTTAATGGCAATGTAGTAGCAACTTTTATCCCTTGTTAACTGGAATCTTTGTCAAGCTATAGCTTTACACTCACAGCTAACTCAAAGCTGTACCAAACCAAAAGGGGAGGGGGAGCCTGATAATTTGCATCTCATCTTATACTTGAACCTAAGGAAAGGCTTGTTGAACATGAGTTGACATTGGTTTGTTTATTTGTTTAAATCTGTGCTAGAGAGGTGTTCAGCAGTAAGAAACACAGAGGGCTCTTCCAGAGAATCCACAGGCTGCTCACAGCCTTCTGTAACTCCAATTTCAAGGGGTCAGGTGCCCTCCTCTGGTCTTCATGGGCACTAGGCATGCATGTGGTATACAGGTATACATTCAAACAACCCCCACAAATATCCAATAATAACTTTTTAAACATTCTGGCGCTGATGGGATGACTCTGGGTAGAAGCCCTTGCAGCTTAGGCCATTGTGGGAAGAGAGCGCTGTCCTCTCGCCTCACCCACAGGCCCATGTGCACACACACTAAAAAGAAAAGAAAAGAAAACTTCTGCCACAGATAGTTGGATCACCTATGTAAGACATAAAAGCACCAGTATGTGGAGTAAAATGAATAATCCTGAATTTATGAAGGCTTTGTTGCAGTGTCAGGAGGAACTAGCTGGGGCCTGATATCACCTAACATGGGCACCATGGAATAATGGAAATAGCTTTTACTGCTAAGAATATCTTTACTTGGAAAAAACAGTGCAGGGGGCTTAATAGTCTTTTTATCATTCCCTACACATCTTTTTTCATACTTTTCCTTTTAGCCATTTCTGTGTTTTTGTGAAGTCTACCATCCTGAATGCTGTTGTAACATCAATAAGAATCCTCTTAAAAATCTTGCTGCCCAAAAGAGCTAAAAAATGGTGTTCTATACATCTTGGTTTTGAGTTAACTGTCCCCTCATCCTCTTGAGCAGTGGTATATTTGATGTCACTTAGTTATCTGAATATCGGTGGTCCTCTGGCCTGCTAGAACAGGCTTGGATTTGGTGTTCTTTGTGACTATGAGATGTGTGAACCAAGAGCATTTCAGCAGCTACTAACTACACAGTAATTAGACTCACAGCCCATCGTGCAATATCTTGTACAGGATGCAGAGATACACCAGCTCCCCTACTAAAGTAGCTCAGGCACTAATATGCCTAAATTATTCATTTTGTTCAGTATAGAACAGATCCTGTCTTTGGGATTTAGTTGTGAATTTATTAAGGCCTTTCTACAGCCCAGGCAGACACTCCTAACACAGTAGTAGCTAGAATAGACAAGTTTCCCTGCCGTTGTGAGACCCTTGGTCAGTAGAAGGGTTGCAGAGACAACCAACACATGAACATACACACACAACAGGGTCAGCTGCAGGTGATGATGTAGTTGCAAGATCACCAAGGTAAAGGACAAATTAGGGCATCTCTACCTGAGCTGCATTGAACCATTGGGAGGGAGAGAGGGAGATTGCACACACCTCTCCCTACACAGAGCTTGCCTGCCTCTGCTTTGTCATCTGTTCTTCACCATGTCTGCTGCCTGAGGTATGCACTATTGCTCCCTGTCTGTCATTTTCAAAACTCTTTGCTACCATATAAGTATTAGAAAGTGCTGCTAATGACAGTAAAGCACTTAGTCATACAGAAAGTTAGCTGCTCTATTTTAGGAACTTTGTTAAATATCGTTATCTACTTGTCTATTTTATGATAATACTTTTTAATTCTGAAAGTTACATAATATGCTGTGATACAAAGGGGTGTGTGTGTGTGTGTGTGTGTGTGTGTGTGTGTGTGTGTGTGTGTCCTAAAACTTAACCTTTGGTATTGTCTTAAGGATTAATGTAACCTACAAAGCCCATTGCAGTGTTTTTTTGGGGGTTCCTATTCTTCCTTGAAAATGTCTTCTCCTCTTCTGGTGACTGTAAATAGGGAGGGAGAAGAATCTATTGAAAATAAAAACTGACTGGCTGTGTCTTATACCCTCGAGTAAATATTGTGAGGACTTAAGTGATCATTAGCAAATGGTGTCTCTGGTGCTGGTGAAGATTATTGTCATAAAAAGCTGCCAGGTGCATCAGCTTTGTGTTCACATGAAAAACCAAAGACTAGCAAAGTGTCCTCTTGGCTGTCACTCAAGAAACTGGGAAGGTGATAGAAGCATTTGACCATCTTGAGAAAAGACGAAAACATGGGAATGGATTGGGATAGACTAGAGAACTTTCTCCTTTGAAAAAAGGGAATGAAGAAGCAAAGCTTTGCAGGGAGTTGGGGGATCTCTAGCTAATATAAGATTGTACTAGATCTCACCTCCTATGTTCTGTTAAAGTCCAATAATGCTGAATAATTATAGTAGAGAGTGCCTGACGTAGGCTTTCACTTGTTCGATGAAGATTGATTTTGGACCCAGAGAACTTAACAGCTTGAATTTAGGGGCTTTTCTAAATTGTTAGAGGCCATAGAAACTAGTGTATTTGTTCCCTAGTATGTGGATGGCCTCTTAGTATTGTATTTAAGAGTACTTACTAATTAAACAGGAAGCTTCAAATGAGACATCTCCATTATTTGGATTTAAAGAAGCTATCCCTATTTGGGCATGGTGACACATGCCTGTAGCTCAGTATTTGGAAGGCTGAAACAAAAGAATAATGAGATCTAGGCAATAAGAGCCTGCCCCCCCCCCAAAAAAAAAAAAGTTGTTCAGTGAGAGTTCAGATGAGCTGCAGGCAGAGAGGAGCAATGCTACCTTAGGGTACTATGACGTCCCTAGGAGGTGCCCTCTATTATCCTAATGGGCATGCCAAGTGGCATACAATATACTTTCATCCAAAAGGCCTGAAGTGGTAGGGGAAAGTAACATTTTCCTAGAAATAAAAGTCATGTGCTCCTGATAGTCTAGGTGAGGCTGGTGCAACAACCTGCCCACAGCCTGTAGCAGAGCTAATGAATGACAGAGACACTTGGGCCCTACTATGGAGACCATTCATGTAGGTCTGTTCCTCAAGGCAAATGCTGGTGGATTTTATGAAGGCCAAAGATGTAAGATATTATTAGGGCACAACTGCAGTATGCAAGTGTGGTTTAGTTGCCAATTCTTCAGTTAGAAGGTTTAATATAAACAAACATGTTTGTATCTTCTCTTGAAAACTCAGATTTCTCAGTTTTGGTGTCCCAGCTCTTCTGGCAAAGGAAGCTTGTGTTGACTAGAAGTTGCCCATCAGACAAGTACACACTGTCATCTCCACCACTGTCAACTACCCTCCTCATACTACAGCAGCCTGCCAATTGCTATCAGTCATATGCTTGTATCCCTGTTTGATTTTTAACTGCTAGAAGAATACTGTTAAAGTGATATATGGAAGATTGAATGAATCAGTTACAACACACACCAATATTTTCTGACTATCAAACAATAAAAATGAATTGGGGTCTAAGACAACTTGGCCTCTAGTTTTGTCCGTCACAAGTTGAGTATACCATTTGTTATCCAAGCTGAGACACTTTTGAGAATGGATGGGTTGCTCTTTTTAACTGATTGGAAGACAAATGTAAACTGTGCATGCAAGGACAGGACACTTAGCACTCTGGACCCTGGCACATGAGAACAGAAGGAGTTCATTTTGTCATCTGGGACAGTTGTAGTAAAAACTCTCATAAGAGGCATGCTCAAGGCTGCAAGTGGCATGAAGGTAGTTCTAGAAATTGGGCAAGGCATTGCAGAGGGGGGAAAAAAGAGTTATTGAACATGAGAAGGGCTTTGATAAGTAGGCCAGGGTCCTAGAAAGCAATTGAGGTGAAAAAGAATAATTTATACAAAGCTTCAAGGTGTTTGTGTTTCTTCAAAAGAAGAGTTCTATGACTGGGGTGTACAGTGCTTGAAGGTATATTTCAGGTAGGAGGGAGGCCAGGCAGACTGACTTCAAACTCAGAGGACTCTTGAACATTACATTTGGAGTCAGCACTTCTGTCTACAAGGGAGAGACTGGAAAGTGTGGGTGAACTGAAAAGCAATGGGAGAAGGGGATTCAGGGGGAATTCAGTGCATGGTAGCAATGGGATGGAGTGTGCTTGCAAGGACTCCTTATGTACATAGGAGTGGACAGACTGGATGTAGAAAAGAGGAGGGGCTATAAGAGAAGGAGGAGGATGTGTTTCTCATTTAACATGGTAGTTCTATAAATATGAATTTAGGAGAAATTTGATGGCTTTGATTTTGGTCATGTTAAATTGTCATGGAGCTGGTGTGCAAAAGGTTAGATATTCAAACCCAGAGTCCAAAATGAGTTTGTCCTAGAAGAGAATTTAGAGAAAAGGGACCTAGTCTAGGACTTAATGGGGAAGAAATGAGTGGAACTGTGAAGGCATCAGTGAAGGAACTTAAAGATATGAACGAGAAGTAGCTAGCACAGCACAGAATATATGTAAGCAGTTCCTTGTGCATTCATTTAGCACAGGAATGTCCATTTTGCTGCATAACAGCTGTCCCTAAAACATAGTACCAAAACCAAACAAACAACAAACTACTTCTACTCCTGTTTCTGTGGCTTGGCTAAGCACTTCTAGTCTGGACCACCCTAACTGATCTCTGGTCACCTAGTGGCTCAGAAAAGACTAGATAGTCTAGGAAGTTGCCAGTCCCCCCATTAGGCTTCTGCCTGAGGCAGGAGAAAAGCTACAAAATATTGTGGGCATTTTCTTCAATCCACTCAAGAGTTTTAAGTGTCTTGTAACATATGGTAGTGTGAGATACTTGATTATTTGGATCAGCCATGTAACTTCCAGTTGAGCTAGAAAGCATTAAAAATCACAAGAGAGAAAGTGAAAATTTGAAGACCTCATTGTGGAAGTTATTTCTGCTTGGCCTCAGATGAAGGCAGTGAGGTGAAGATAATGCAAAAAAAAAAAATCAATTCCAGAGCCAAGGTGGAAGGACTGCTGCAAGTTCAAGGCCAGCATAGGCTACATAATAAATCTGAGCCAGCCTAGGCTGTATTAGATCCTGTCTCCCCCCTAAAAGGTGCAGGGGAAGGGTGTAGAGATGGCTCAGTTTGCTGCCAGGCCTGATACCCTGAGTTCAATCCAAGGAATTCACATGGTACAAGGGGAGAATTTTTGGAAGTTGTCTTCTGAATTCTCAAAACACACACACACACACACACACACACACACACACACACACACACACACACACACACACAATAAATGAGATGAGTATAAGAAATACTCCTACTCAGGTCAGCTCTGTCTGATCTACAGGACTCGGAACCTTACTGCTAATACTTATGTAAAACTAGGCCAATGAATAGCGATGGGAGCTGCTATTAGTTTGCATTTACTGTGTCTCCAAACTGTGCCAAACACCTTACACCCATGAATTATTTGATATTCTCAACAACCCTATAACATATAACGATCCTATAGCTACCACCATCCCAGCTCTAAAGGTAGAAAAATTGAGTGACTTGACCAAGGGCATCTATTTAGTGAGTGGTAGAACCAGAAATGGAAATCTTGCAGGACCCTGGATTCCCCTGTGGACAGCAGCAACAAGTGTACATTCCACCTCATGCTCATTAGTCCTCCATTCCTCCCAAGATATGCTCTTAATATGTAGCCTAGGTTGGACTTGCATTCACGGTGTACCCAGGCTGACCCCAGACTCAATGCAGTCCTTTCTAAGTCCTGGGATTATAAATATGTACCACCATGCCTGGCTGTGGATCCACTTCTCCCTGCTTGGCTCCTCTTGCCCTCCCTTTCTCTTTTCATAATTTTATACATACATATATTATGTACTTAGATGATTCCTCTCCCCATTATCCTCTTCTTGTCCCTTTTCTCCTGTTGAACCCCCCTCCCAATTAAGTTCTTCCACTTCCCCATACGTGCCTGCGTGTGTGCATGAATGTGTGATTTCAAACTTTAAAATAAGAGCATGTGAGCATGCTGCTTTTTTCATTCTGAACCTGGGCCAGGACCAGTAAAGTTACCTATGAATTGTACATTAACCAACTAATGGCAATGATGAGTTAATCTATAACTCCATCTGTTAGCTGTTAATATGATCTCCAAACCTAACCTCCTCTTGGCTATCAAACCCTGGTCCTAGACATATCTTCTCTTGAAGTAGTAACTGAAGGCAGCCTGGAGGAGTGGGTAGTTCTGTATACCCGAATATGCATGGCTTTGTGACCTGCAGACTGGCATGGGTGGGTGTGCACCAAAAACTTCAGCTACTCTCTGACTGGTTCAAGTTATGCAAATGCCCCAGCCTTGCCTTGGGGCAGAATTGTTATATGGGGGAGGGGTGCTACAAAAGAATTCGCTTTATGATTTAATAATGGCCAGGTGTGGTGGCACATGCCTTTAATCCCAATGTAGGGAGATATTCGCTTTGTCCGCACCTGTGGCATAAACCACACCCATTGGGGGTGGAGACAGGGCCAGATATGACCTGGGGGAACTAAGGCTGAGGAGGGGGCTTGGAGAGCTCTCTTGCTTGCAGCACGGGGACAGGAGGACATCCAGAGTCTTCCTTGGGACCAGGAACCTGCTGGTGTTCTTATGTCTATGTTGTGAGTTATTTCTCCCAGAATAAACATCTATTCGGCCTGTTTCTCCTGATCCTTATTAAACATCAATATCCCAGCACTCAGGAGGTAAGACAGATGGATGGATATATTTGAGTTTGAGGACAGAGAGAGAGAGAGAATAGACAGACAGTTCCATTTCAGCCAGGGCTACATAGAGACCCTGTCTCAAACAAAACACACACACACACACACACACACACACACACACACACACACACACACACCTCCCCCCCCACACACACACCTCCCTGCCTGGCTGGGGTGGGCAGATTTAATAATGGGGGTTGGAACAATGGGTTGGTGGTTAAGAATACTGGCTACTGTTTCAGAGGATTGGGGTTAAATTACTAGCACCCACATCGTAGCTCACCCCATGAACTCCAGTTCCATAGAATCCAATCCTCTTTTGACTTCTATGGGCACCAAGCACACATGTGGTGTACAGCCATACATGCATGCAAAACACCTATACACATAAAATTGAAAAATTTTTTAGAGATTTAATAATGGTAAGGTCTGAGAGAAGAATGAGATGTATGTGAATGGAGTTCCAGCTCTTCAAAGACATCAGGATATTTCTGGTGCTTCTGCAGTTTAGCTAATCAAGAGTGTGTGGTATTTTCGTAATAAAGCTGCTCTTTAACCTTTAAAAAGACACTAACAGTGTCCCACACAGAGACTCCTGACTATAATTCCAGCACTTGGGAAGAGAAACGGGAGGCCCTGCACAAGGTCAAGGCTAGCCTGGTCTTATGTAGGTTCCAAAAACAGCAAAAGCTATGAGATGAGAACAAACTTCAAAAAGATTTATTGAGTGACCTGAGTTGGCACATTTGAAATTAATTTATTTTACATGTCAAAATTCTATTTCTCTCCAGGACAGCCAGGGCTACACAGAGAAACCCTTTCTGTGTGAGTGGGTGGGGGCTGTTTCCCTTCTGAGATAACATATAATACACCTGCCTGCTAGCAAAATCCTTAGGAGTCCAACTTTCTTTAACAAATTAACTTTAAAATGCTTTCTTAAATGCTGTCTAAGTTACTGTTCCATTGCTGTGAAGAGACACCATGAAAGCAGTTTATTGGGGACTTCCTCACAGTTTCTGAGGGTTATAGTCCATTGTCATGGTAGGAAGCAGATAGGAATGGTACTGGAACACTCTGGCCTCAGTAAAGCATGGCCTTCTTTGCAAATCAAAGTGGGACGCTGACTCCCAAATAGGAGAGTCGGGCTCCTGTCTCAGGTGTGCTATGCAAGTCTCAGGACAGAAGCAAGCTCAGTACCCTCAGGTGTGCTATATTGGCTCTGAGACCAAGACAAGTGAACTCAGTCTGTGCAGGAGCATCTACCCAAAACTCTTACTTCAAAGAAAGTGGTTTGTGGCCTTCTAGATTTGGTTCACTGATCTTTCCATCTGTTCCAGACACCCAAAGGTTGTGCATCTTGACCTCTTCAGCCTCAGGCTAGCAAGAGGGTATATAAGCTGGATGATCCAGCAACCTGAATTCAATCCCACATGAAGATGGAAAGAGAAAACAGACTCCACAAAGTTGTCCTCTTCCTCCACATATGCAATGTGGCATGTGCACCCATACATTGTCACAATGATGGATGGATGGATGGATGGATGGATGGATGGATGGATGGATATGTTTTCATTAAAAGGGGGGCTGTGCTGTAGTGGCACATACCTTTAATTCTAGTAATCAGAGGCAAAGGCAGGCTGTATCTCTGTGAGTTGGGGCCAGCTTTGTCTACATAGAGCAGTGATTTTCAATCTTCTTAATGCTGTAACCGTTTAATACAGTTTCTCATGTTGCAGCCCCAATCATAAAATTATTTTCATTGCTACTTCATAACTAATTTTGCTACTGTTATGAATCATACTATAAATATCCTTTTTCCAATGGTCTTAGGGTGACCCTTGTAAAAGGGTCATTTGATACTACCCCCAAAGGGGTTGTATCTCACAGGTTGAAAGCTGTTGAGATAGGGAGTTCCAGGCTAGCCAAGGTATATGGTAAGACCCTTTCTCAATAAACAGTTACAAAAGGTGCCAATAATATGGCTCAGTGGGTAAAAGCTTTTGGTACAAACCTGATGACCTGAGAAGAACAGACTCTACAAAAATGTTCTCTGGCTTTGCACGAAAGCGTACACGTGTTCACATACACACAGAAAGTAGCTTCCAGCAGCCACTTTTTCAGGCATGCCTGATAGCTGGCTACCTCTTGAGCCAGTGTTGGTATATCCTACAGTTACCAACTTGTGTTTGGGTTTCTACAGATTGCATGGTGCTAATTCTACTCATCCACAAACTCACTGTCAAACTCTTGTATCATAAAACAGAGTATACATATCATGATCCACTCTTTTCCTGTCCATTTGAAATTTCCCCAACAAGAAGGGTTCTGGGTAGCTAATACTGATTACCCTGATACCCTTAGTGTAGCCTTTTTACCCTTTTTTTGGAATTAAGCTGTCCCTGTTCAAGAAGTTCTTTTTTTATGGTAGTTATTCACCTGTTTTTAACCAGTTTCTCCGTAAGTTCACTGTAATGATTTTTAAAGGTCTGTCTTGTCTTTTATTCAATTTTCTTTGCTGTTGAAGGCTACCACATTGTACTTTAAGATGAATCTGCCTTCTCACAACAGTTGTCTGTTGATTTGTTGATAGGTATGAGTGTTGGGATCAAGCAGATGTATTTGTATAAGCTGAGCAAGGAAGGAGACTGCTAGGGTTACTACTTAAGTGAGTCAGCCTGCTGAGGTTTGGCACAAGTAGAAGCACAGGTGCTTCTTGAACTTTCTTTCCTCCCTTTCTTCTTTCTATTCTATGGAGTCCAGGTCCTTCAGAACACTTACTTCTGGTTGTGCTTACAGCATCCCTAGAAGAACTGCTGAAGCACATGAGAACAGGGACTGAAGCTTTCAGAACAAAGACTTAGAGGCATGCAGTTGTAGTCTCATGGTAAATGCTCAGTAAATATAGATTAAATTTGTGAATCTTGATTGTCTGGAAACACAGCTACAGAACTGAGCCACAAATAAGAGTTAGGGAACATCTTCCAGAAAACAAAATTTCCAGTAGTGATCAAAGCGTACAGACCAGAGCCTAGAGCACACCAGCTGCTACTGAGAGTAAGGCAAGATGGCAGTAGGTAGTAAGTTTTTGTATTGAGCTTGAGGAAACTATAATGTGAAACTACCATATACCCCAGGATATCTTTTGCAGAACCATTCCTCTACTTATTGATGTGAGCACTAGTGTTATTCTTGGGACTATGATGTCCTTGTTTTATCCTTCCCCATCCATCAGTACCACATCAGTACCTGGCTCTTTTTTGAGGGCCAGGACTAGAATGAACTCAGACAAACATAAAGAGTATGAATAAAAAGGCAGCCTTCACCAATTGGCCTACAGGCGTATGATTATAGTATTTGCTATTTAAATTAGATCCTGAATTACATCATATCCAGTTTAACTCACGCTCTGTTTTATAACCTATCCCATGACCCAGCTGCAAGAGCCAGCAGTTCTCTCTGTACCTACTATCCCTACCACTAGGACAGCCCTTAGTGACAGAGCTTAGGAGGTTGTCATGTAAGTGCTATGAGTTGGTAAGCACATCTCATGAGTGTGTTTGAGTACTTAATTCAAGAAAATGGAGCAGAGCAGAAAGCTTTCTTTACAGTCATGGAGTAATAAGATGGGTCAGGATTTCAGTTCCAATTCAACTTCCTTCCCTTCCTCCATGGCAAACCTAAAATAAAAGAGTATGTGTTGCCAGCTTGAACTCATGTCACCTGACCTTCAGCCTGTGCTAGTCCTGAAGGTCACCTTAGTGTGATGTTATCAAACCAGTTGTACACACAGGAGACTAGCAGGATAGGGTAGGGAGGTAGGAAGGAGGGTTGTGGCTGCTCTTCCCTGGAGAAAGAGATTTAATTCTGATGTTTCTGTAAATTATCTTGGTGAGAGGGACGTAAGATAATGGAACTATCATTTTAAAGCTCTATTAACAATAGTGTTCAGAGTTGGAATAATACTGAAACAACATAGGTGGGTACATCCTCAAGAAGTAGAAAGGGAGCCCGTCATGGTGACACAGGTCTTTAACTTTAGCAGAGAAAGTAGAAGTAGGTGGATCACTCTGGATTCTAGGTCAGCTTTATCTACATAGCAAGTTATAGGACAGCCAGGGCTATATGGAGAGACTCCATCTCAAAAATAAAACGTAAAAAATAAGTAGGAAAGGTGAGAACTGTCTTGTTTATGAACTTACATCGGACCAAGTGCCATTGGGTATTAACACCATTCAATGAAGTAGCTTGATCTGATCAAGCAGACCTTCCAAGCTGCTAGCCTGCTATGAAAGTAGGAAAAGTTTCTACCTTGACACCTCCTCAAGATGGCCACTTATGAAGGCAACTAGAGAGGATTAGACACCTCTTTATGTTGAATATTTGATTAGCATGACATTTTAAACAGGAAGTTGTTGTTTGTTTGTTTGTTGTTTTGGGGTTTTCAAGTCAGAATTTCTCATTGTAGCCCTGCCTGTCCTGGAACTCATTCTGTAGATGAGGCTGGCCTCGAACTCACAGATACCCACCTGCCTATGCCTACCAAGTGCTGGTATTAAAAGCATGCACCCATGCTTTTAAAGCATGTAACTGGAAACTTCAAAAAGGACCACTGCTTTTTTGTACATGTGGCAATTAGTTAATATAAACAAGTGTTAATTAGGTGGCAGAATCAGGCTTAACAACCTTGCCTGCAAAGTCTGAACACCTAAGCTGCCCTGTGGAGAATGAGGGCAGGCTATTGCAGCAAGGAGCTTGGTTCTTAAGGTTGGCCCAGTTTTAAAGAGGAAGAAGACCGAATAAGTTAGAATAAAAGCTAAGTGGGGCCTGGAAAGGACACTGGAGGGATGGCTCAGGGGTTAAGAGTACTAGCTTCTCTTATAGAGGACCCAGGTTTGGTTCTAGAACTTCCTTGTGGAGGAGTGTAAGACTCATCTGACTTCCCTAGAACAATGGACTGAATCTAGGGATCTCATACATGCTAGGCAAGAGTTGTAGTACTAAGCCCAGCCCTCTTGTTTTTATATTGAGGCAGGATCCATGCTAATTTTTAACTGCCAAGTAGGTGGGATTATAGGTCTACTCTTCTAAACCTGGCCAGTATAACACTTGTATAAGCTATCAATGAAGTATTTGAAGGTTGGCATGCATTAGTATTCATGCTTCCAAGTGGGACAAGATGAGAACTATTCTGGGATGGGATGAGAGAAAAGGTTTGGGTCAAGTGTCAGCCCTCTACTTCATGATCATCAGCAAGATATGTAACACATGAGCTCCCAGTGAGGGCCAGCTGCCCCTGCCTTGCAGTTGTGCAGATTCCCAATACCATTTGGAAGCACTGATGCTTTATTGAGTACTTTACTTTCCCTCCTGAAGTTTCATGCTTTAAGTCAGTATTGCTGAAGGCAAGGCATGGGGTGTTGGCAGCTTATCAAGCTGGTAACCCAGCTTATTATGACCCTAATCCAACCCCAAGATAGCCCTGTGCTAGACCCCAGTCCTTACAGTCCTTTCTAGAGTTATCCTCCTAGGGACAGAATACAGTGGTAACACATCTCTAAGCAAGGTGAAGGGAACTTGGCTGGGAAGGCTGAAGAGTCTACCTGCATGTATGTAATGCCCTTCCAAGTGGCAAGTGAACTGTGGACACACTCTAATGAGGAAGTGAAGAATAAGGTATATGTGTCAAGGATATTTATGCTTAGTGGTAAATTGTTTAATCTGAATGGTCCTGTTTTGGAACACCTGATCAAATATATTGTAATATCTTCTTTTACCTCATTCCAAGTATTGCTGGGGTTCTGCTTAATTAGATTCAGACTCCATTAGCCCAACAGCATCAGTATACAGATTCCTAGGATAAAACTCAGATCTCAGATTTGGGGGCAGGTCCCCTTATCCATTGAGCCACCTCACCAATATGCGATTTCTATTTTTTAGTTCCCCAATTTTCCCTTTGCTGGGCCAACCTTAAGAACCAAGCTCCTTGCTGCAATAGCCTGCCCTCATTCTCCACAGGGCAGCTTAGGTGTTCAGACTTTGCAGGCAAGGTTGTTAAGCCTGATTCTGCCACCTAATTAACACTTGTTTATATTAATTAATTGCCACATGTACAAAAAAGCAGTGGTCCTTTTTGAAGTTTCCAGTTACAGACCTAATAAGATCTGGCCTGAAATGGGACTTTCAGAATCTCCCAAGGCAAAGTAACAGCTTCCAAGTTCCTCTACAAGTTTCTCTTTCAGGTATAGACAGCTCCGCACCCATTTTTCCATAATATCCTTTATCCAGAAGGATGGATGGAACAGGAGGGTGTACACAGGCTCTCCTAAGGTTTTGGTACTCCTCGTCAGGTGTTAAAACAAAGAGGACCATTGTGTTTCTTGGAAGTGATCTAAAAGTCTGTGTTTGAGATTAAGATCTAAGGAAATGCATTTCCGTTTAACACCCAGTAGTTTCTGATTGTGAACAGGCTCCCAACCTGTGCACCGGCGCCGTGTATGACTACAGACTCAGCCTCTTCTGCTGGTTCCTTTAATTAGTAGGAATTAAGTGGAGGCTGCTGCATATTTTGAGAATAAATAACACTGTTTAAACTTAGGCAGTCTTAACCATTAACTTAACCACTGGATTCTCGCTGCTACATGTCTCCTGAATAGATCAGCATAATCTTAACTAGGACTTTAAAACGCTTCATCCTCTCTCGGGAACTTAGAACTTGAAGCCCATGGGAGCCTTTGGAGGCTTAATGACTTTAATTATGGCAAGAAATATCTTTTGGTGGGTAGAAGTGCAGCTGGTGGGAGAGCCCTTTCTCAGAGAAGCCGGATGAGAGCTGGCAGAAAGGGGGTGGGGGGTGTTGGCCGCAGGGCCTGTGAGTTCTGAACTGTGTTTGTGGCTTCAGAGCTTTGATCACTTGCCAGGGAAACCTGGAAGGTCAGGCCAGGCTGCAGCCAAGCCCTGGAATGAGGAGCCAAGTCAATGGAGTGGGTAGCACTGTGTCACCGCCCTCACCTCCCACCCTTGAGAAGGAACCCTGACTGGCCACCCAGTCCTCCAGCTTTTCTTTACCTTTGGTCCTCTCTCTGTGTTGGTCTCCTTTTGGATTAGGGGCTGCAAGGTCTGAAATAAGCTACCAAGATGCCCTCTAAATGTGACTTGGTAAAATCAGATATGCTGTATGTACTTTAGAAGAAATCTGGGCTGTTTTTGTTTGTTTTTGTTTTTAGCTCTGTGTGTCCAGTACAAATTATCCCCAGAGTACAGGTGACCTCTCCTGGTGGCTGATGTCAGGTTTCTCCATTTTTTTTCTAACATTACCACCAACCCTGCTTCTTGGCACCAGGTTTTTCTCACTGGTTCCCCGTGTGCCCTGGTGTGTGACCTCATTTCCTATGGAATAAAAAGATTCTGTCGGAAAACAGGGCCCTTGGTGAGTTGGCTTTGTGAGCCCCTTTGCCGAGTATGACTCATACTTCAGGGCACAGGGCCTGTCCAGAGTATGCAAGACCCTGGTGCCTGGGTGGTCACTGCCTAGAGAAGAGGGAAGAAGGAAAAAGTGAGGAGCAAAGGTTTAAAATCCGTTTAGTAATCTCCAGAGAGAGGGTGTGTACAAGGACCCAATGAGTGACTGTTTGGACTAGGAAGACCCACCAAGAGAAAGCTGTGAGTGGTAGCTACGGTCAGCACCTAAGTCCACTGGCTGATTTTCATTGGTGTGAACAGCGTGCCTCCACTACCACTTTCTCCTCCGTGGCCTCCCTGCAGCAGGAACAGGGTTCTATACAACACCAGACGCTGTTACTGTCTTCAAGTCTGTAGGCTACAGAATCCTCTCATGTTGGTGTTTAAGTGTCTGAATACTCTTAAGGCAGGCTGCCTTTAAGCAGCCTGTGAAGCTGTGGAATCTTCAGCCAGTACTCCTAGACAGCCATGTTCCATTCTCAGCAAGCCCAGTGCCCTGTTCTCTTTTACAAGTGTCAGGGTAGATTCGTTCAGTCCTCTAGGCCAGAGGAGGGCCACAAATCCAGAGGTAGTAAACGGTCTGACTTTTTCCTCATTGGAGTTCTGAGGAAAGTTTGCTTTCCTACAGAGAGAAAAGGGGTAGAACCTGCACTGTAAGTGTACAGGATGTTTTTTGAGAACTTTGAAATCCAGAGGTGAATGTGTACAAAGCCCAGGGCCTAAGAGCTACAGGAAAGCCACTTTTGACTTCACTGCTGGCCAGAGACAAGATGTTTGCCTTAGAAGTCAACTACCTCCTTGGCAATACAACAGCAATTGATATGGTGGACAGGCAGGCAGGCAGGCCCTCAAATTTGAAATGTGAAGACTGTAGACTGTAGACTTCCAAGAAGACATAGGTGACCAGGAGTGGGCTGCAGGCAGTGCTGGCAGCAGCAAGGCTCAGGAATGGTGCTCACCACTGAATGAAACTGATGCTGTATGAGCACAACACAGTTGGCCAGTTTCCTGGTGCTCAGAATCAACTGTGAAGAAGTCTGACACACAGGCTGCCCTCTAGTGAAGAAAGCTTTCAAAGATCGGAGCTGCAATGTTGAACTGGGAGCTAAGCTTAGGGAATCTATGGAAGGCGAGTTAAATGAGGTAAAGCTGATCCCTAGGAGTGCTGCATGCTGGCTGTATCCTGCAGGGGAAGAACACTCAGAGAACCAATAGGAGAACTGTCTGGTAAGGCTAGGAATAAAAGAGTGATGAGTCTGGAAGCTTGGGCAAGGGAGGTCAAACCTTATCCTAAGAGCAACACAGATCCCTTACTGAGAAAGATTTGTTCTGTGCTGTGAGTAAGGCTGGCTGAGTAGGGAGAACCCCAGGAAGAAAATAGTTGTGACTCACAAGATGATAGGGTGGCAGCAGTGGGGATGGAAAAATAGTGGGTAGATTTTGAAATTGGAATCAGTATAGCATGGTAATCAGTTAAATGTAGGGGTGACATACAATTTCCATGTACCACCTTGAGGAGGGAGCCCAAGTTGTAATAAAGTAAGAATTGAGTTTATTTGTTTGGATTTTTCAAGACAGTGTTTCACCATGTGTCCCAGGCTGGTCTTAAACTCTATATACCTCTGCCTGGCCTCAAATTTGCAGTTATCCACCTGCCTCAGCCTCCTGAATGCTGGAATGACTCGGGATATACAATATCACAAGCATCTTAAAAGACAGAATTAAATGACTCATAAGCCCATGGCACCCACATTGTCCTGCTCAAGAGATGTCCCACAGGTGTCTGAAATAATGTGCTCTGCCTTGATCCAGAAATAGCTGCAAAAGTTTGGAGGAATCCAGTCTCAAGGAAAGAGCTGTTGCCAAGTCGTGGAAAGCAATTCTTGGGCCTCCAGTACCATGAATTCTCCACTGTCCTAATTTCATCCCTCTTGGGTTAAGCTAATTGAAAACATATCTGAGAACCTCATGAGCATGTTCACATGGATGAAGGGTGGAGTCCTCAGCATCCTCACCTTGCTTAAAAAGGGGTGCTTCACTCAGAAATTATCAGGTGTATTATTATGGTACATGCCTCCAAAGGGTCCTTGTTTTTGTCTTCTTTGGAGTTCCAGTCACACAGATCGTTGGTTATCTTAAATTGTTTGTAGATGAAACTATATAATTGGATGTTTTTATACCAATAATCATTTATGTTAAGTTGTGGATGTGTGCATTATTTAGTAATTGGCTACCAGAGCAAAATGTCATCCTTCCACCTTTAAGAGGAAGGCATGAGAGAGGGGTTGATAAGCCTTTCACCCCAGTGCTGCCTACCCTGGAGCATTGATCTAAAGCCTGCTACACAGCAAGGAAGCATTGCTGAGGAAGGCTTTCTAATGATGGATAGTCAGGAGCAACCCAAACATAAATATGCTTTTCACATTTGTCACAGATAGCTTTAAAACATGCAGTGTTTCCAGAGGATACCAGCCAGAAAAATAGGTCATTTTCATACATGTACTTTGGGAAAAGCCACTCTAGAGACAGAATAAGCAACTTTGTGTTCTTCACCTCTTGCCCATATGCCCCTGAACTAAACACCAACCCTTCCTGGTGATGCTCCACCATCATCACATGCAGAAGATGTGCTCCATAAGGACAAAGTCCTCTCACTCACTATGTCTACTGTGTTCGCAAGGCCTAACACACATAGTAACTAGCTAATAACTACTGTTGAACATCTAAGCTAATAAATGGTAATGCAAATGGTATTACATCATTTCTCACAACTGTGTTAATTAGTTGAGAATATACTGTGCCCAGGGTCATCTGTTTTGTTAGGTATGGAGTTTACAAATGCTGCCTATAACATCCACCTTTTGACCCCTAGGAGTCTCTACTAGACATAGTAGAGTACCTAGTACCAGAGTGAGGTGTTTGCATATAGAACTACTCGGAGTTATTTTAAAGACAGGGACTGTGGAAAATGTAACTAGCCCCTGCCTGCCTGTGTTTTGTTCATTCATCCTACTTTGTCTTAATACAAACTTGAATCTAAGAAGCACATTTTGTAAAGAATCTTAATCTTCATGTTCTTTGGCACTATTTCTCTACCCTAAGGAAATTGGAAATGAAAGTCAAGATCCATTTAATGTAATAGTAAAAAAACAGAAATACTACAGATACCAAAAGTACATTAAGGATCCAGGCCTGATGGCAAAGGTCTATAATCTCAGATGCTTAGAGAATCAAGGCAGAGGACTACAAAGTCAAAACCTGCCTGGACAACTTAGTGATTCTCTGTGTCAAAATGAAAACATGAGAAAATGAAGTGGAAATAGATTGCTTGCCTAGCTTGTGTGAGGCCCTAATATTGACCTCTGAAAGGAGTAGAGATTATGTAGGGACATAACACCATGGGTGTTGTGACATACACCTTTAATCCCAACATGCAGAGGCAGGGGGATCCCTATGAGTTTGAGGCCAGTCTGGTCTATTTAGTGAGTTCCAGGCCAAACAAGACTCATGGTAAGACTTGTCTCAAAATGAGCAAACAAATTTTCAAGAATCCAGGCATTTGGTACATACCTGTAATCTTAGCACTTGGGTTGCTGAGGTGGCAGGGTCGTGAGTTCAAGACCAGCTTAGGTTACAGAATAAGGCTACATAACAAGACCCTCTTTAAATAATAACCATGTTAACGATGATGATGATAATGGGACTGAAGAGGTTTTTTTCCATGGGGACCTGGGTCAATTCTCAGCACAAACATGAAAATTCACAACTGTTTGTAACTCCAGTTCCAGAGGATCCAACACCCTCACAGACATGAATGCAGGTAAAACACTAATGTACATAAATGTTTAAATTAAATAATTTTTAAAGGTATATTTTAGAGGGTAGGGAAATAGCTCAGTGCTTGCCTAGCCATATACAGTGCCTTAGGTTTGATCCCAGGACTGCCAAAGGCAGAAAGGGTTTTTAAGAACTTGTTGGTAGTTTATGTGAAGAATTTAAAAAAGAAAGAGAATAAAATTATATTCAGTAGAGCCACTGGAATCTCTATATATCAGAACTTCCCATAAGAAACCATAGGCACATCTTCCAATTATCTGTTGACAGTCCAACTCCTTGGTTACTTCCTCATCAAGAATCCAGAGCAGTGCTGGAGAGATGGCTCAGAGCGGAACACTGTATACAAAAATAAATAAATAAATAAATAAATCTTTTTCAAATTTTTTTAAAGACCTAAATATTAAAAAAAAGAATCCAGAGCAAAGATTTTTCTGACATTTTTTGTTATTTCCTACTGAGATTATAATTTTTGTACAATAAAGCTTAGACACTAGGGTCTAAGTGCTTAACCAAGGAATAAGTAAACTAATAAAACCTAATATATCTTAGAGACTCCAAAGGGCAGCTATTGATTGGTAGGTCTAAGCCCCAAACCAATTCTGGATATAACCACACACATGAGAAACACACACACACACACACACACACACACACACACACACACACACACACACACACCTACCTCCCTATAAACCATTGTAACAAAACCATTCTCATCAGAATGCTGCTGTCTGCATTGGGAGTTTATAGACTTGGTCTTATGAATGAACCCCCTTGGTCAGGGAGCACTTTCTCTATTTGCCATAACCTGAGTATGGTTTGAGACAGGCTCCTTTCAATTTACTGAACATTGATTAATTGTCGTAAAAGTATAACTAATTAGTAGGGTCCTGCCTTCTTAGGTTGCAAATTTTGTGCTGTGTAAATTAGAAGTATACAGATTTTGCCCTTTTGTTACTTGCATCACCTACAAACATCTTGCTGACATGTTCTGTTTACCTCCCTTTGGTTCCACCTGTGCTGGCCTACATAAGGATAAAAGCAACAAGAAGATACCTCTGATAGGAAGGATTAGCAAGGCAAGGCCTTTGGCTGCTACTCAGTTTTGCCAGGATGTCACACATCTTCTGAGGAAGCCATAGCCTTTTCTTGGTCTTTCATTCCCATGAACCCAATTTGCCAGTGACCCTCACCTGCCAAGCTGTCTTTCCATCCTTTCAAGCATCTTTAAGGATATAAGGTCATAAAAATAAAGTTTACACTAGTCACAAAACTGGTAATGTTCTAGCTAGGATTTAGATTTGTTTGAAATACAATAGTCTGGCAGGCAGTTGACTAGATAAAATTGGAAAATTTGTTCAAAGAACATTGCTCCTCAAGTTTTTAAAATTACATTAGGGAAGGAAGAGAAGTGTAACCAAGCAATATTTTATGTTTTTAAAATATAATGAAAGGGCTAGAGAGATGGCTCAGTGGTCAAGAACACTGACTGTTGTTCCAGAGGACCTGAATTGAATTCCTAGCACCCATGTGGCAGTTAAACTGACTGTAACTCCAAGGTCAGACACCTTACACAGACATACATGCAGGCAAAACACCAATGCCAACAAAATAAAAATAAATTATGTATGTATAATTTATTTAGAAAAAATAAAATACTATGAAAGTTCTCATTTTGTAAATGAAGATTACTGGTGGCCTTTTCTTGAGGATTAAACAAACTCGGGATAAATGCATGCTATTACACTTTACCACTAAGTAATATACCCAGCCATCTTTTCTAAAGCACTCACCTTCCAGTGGGCATGATCTCAGTAGGATCTCCTTCCATCCAGTCCTGATATGTGCTGGAAATACAAAGTATTCAGTAAATGCTTATACATATAATCTAAAAAAATCCAGTCTCATGTGATCTAAATTGCTCTCAAACTCTGTGTTGCAGGAATGACCTTGAATTTTATGATTCTTCTGCCTCTACTTCTCAAATACTGGAATTACAGATCCCACACTAAGTTTTATACCATGCTAAGGATCCCTGTATAAAGTGCTAGGGCTTCATGTATGGTTGACCTACATTCTACCAATTATGCTACATCTTCAGCCTCAATAAATAAAAGTTTTAATGTAATTCACTGAAAATCAAGCAATCTCAGCCACAGCTTTAGATTCCATGCAATAGTGATTTGTCTGAGGTTGGCTTGTAGATGAGATCTAAGCACTTTATTCTCTACCTGCCTACCTCAACAAAGAAACAAGGTATTTTTGCTTGTTTGTTTTTGACTTGGTTTTGTTTTTTGAGTCAAGATTTCTCTGTGTAGCCCCAGCTGTCCTGGAACTCACACTGTAGATCAGACTGACCTAAAACTCAGATTGCCCTGCTTCTGCCTTCTGAGTGCTGGGGTTAAAGATGTGCGCCACCATGACTGACAAAACCATGTATGTTTTAAAGTAGCTTTTGTATGGCTGAGAGTGTAGCCCTATGGTAAAGTATATATATATATACCTGAGGCCCATGGATGAGGCCCAGGGTTCACCCCCAGCTCTGTGATGTCTGTCCTGGATGGGTCATGCCTCGGAAACAAATGAATGTTCATGTTCTTTTAAATCAAGAAATCCTGGGAAGCCAAGGAGGCCCTCTCTCTGGCTGTGTGGTTTCCCTGAGGCACATTCCAGGAAGGCATTCCCTACTCAGGCACTGCAGCCTCTGCCAGCCTGTCCAGGTGCACCAATGTCAAAGCTGGAGGGAGGGACAAGTACTCCAGTCAGGGCATACCTGAACTCACACTTCCTACAGGTACTGTTTGATATGCTGGATCCTTGAATGGAAGCAGAATAAAAGAATGAGAGACCCTCTTATTTCTTCCTCTGGGAATGGAATTTGTGAAGAAGCCTAGGGTACTACTGGGCCAGAAATAAAAGCACCTACTCAGGAGTCTAGGAGCTGTCCTCAGGTAGAGATCTGATGTCCTAAGGAGCTTAATGGAAGAGAACGTCATGCCACCTCACCTTGGCCTCGTATAGGGCCATCCATGGCTGTTCTGAGGCTGGGACTGAAAGATTCAGTGACTTAAGATGCAGTGGTAGAACACTTGCTTACCACGAATAAAGCCCAGGTTTGACCCCAACTCTACCTAGCAGAAAAAGAAAAAGGCTTGATAGGAACAACCCTCTGGTCACTTGTGATCATTGAGTGATAAAACAGTGACTCTCTAATTGTTCAGTCTCAATTTGTTTTTAAGGAAGCTACCTGTAGGGCAAGGACATATCCTACAGCATTGCTCTCAGGATTCCTGGATTTCTTAAGCTTCCAAGGAACATGCTTTATCCCCAGTATCACTAATTTTTGCTTCTCAAGTGCAGGAGATTGGCTTAAAAACAACAAGGTGACACTGCCCTCTAGTGGTCCAGTAAAGTCATGGGTCTTTCTTGTTGATGCCCTTTGGGTTTGTGCACCTCAGTACAGATTATTCTTGTGGAAGGAATTTGGATTTATTCTTTGTTTATTTATTGGATTTATTCACTGTGTGACATAACCTCTGAGCACTAGTTATATTTTCCCATCTTTGAGCATGCTAGTCTTGAAATTTTTTTTGTTTTGTTTTCCTCCATATATATGAGAAGCTGTCTCTGTTACAGTAGTTCAAATCCTAAAAGCAAGGGTCTGTCTCATTTATTCTTCTGCAGACTCAACTCTTGTTCAGTTTGCTGATGATAAAATTAAAAGGAAGGTTCACTGAGGTGGAGAGGAATCTTTTCTCCCATCTTTTCCTCTACCCCAACAACAATAAAAAATCTATCACTTCTCATTTGTTTCTAAGTGTTCTTGTCTTGTCCCTCTGACTTCTAGTTTTCCAACTGGTAGGATCACCTGAGTCCCGAGCACTTATAGAACTCAGCTTCCTGAACCTGTCTCCAGCCCCACTAAACCTGTCTCTGTGGTCAGAGCCAGGAAATCTGCTTTACAAACTTCCCAAGTGGTTTTTGATGTGCAGCTAGGCTTGGCAGCCAACTGTTCTAAATCCCTACTTGTAACCACCCTGTCCGCCCCCCCTCCCCAAAAGTGACCATTTTGAGATTCATTCAGAAATAGTCAACATGCTGTTCTAACTGGATGGGCATGGGAAGGAAGAAAGTGCCACAAGAAATAAAGTGGTTGCCAAGGGCAGTGTGTTCTAGCAGAAAGTACCAAGACTAGTACCTCTGTACCAGTTGGGCAAGCTGCCTGTCCATAGACTTGATTTTAATGTTCCAGCTAGATAGGGGAGACAGGCTTCTGCAGTATCAGGTACTCATCTTCACCCATTCTAAGTAACCAGGCTCTTGGGATGATAGGACAAAGTAGGTGTTGGTGTCTCTGTTTTTCAGATGAGAATGTCAAGATGTGGGAAAGCAGAACAACTTGTTCAGGGACAAAGATACTGCTTGGTATCTAATTCTACATGTAAAGCCATGCCTGATTTGTAAGGCTGGCCAGGGTTAGCAGGGTCAGAAGGCAGAGTTGCCAACCTGTTCTTTTTCATTCCACCAGGCCAAGAGAGCAGTTCAGCGGGGAGCCACTGCAGTAATCTTTGATGTATCTGAAAACCCAGAAGCCATTGACCAGGTAATTGCCCACTAAAACCAGTCCTACTGTCTGCCCGAGAGGCATTTGCTTTGGTTATCTTGAGTGGACATTGTTGTAACACCCTTGCCTCAGATTCTTTGTACCTGTCTGCTGAGGTAATATGCCCGTGTTTGAGTATCATACCCAGGGGGAGGCGTATAGAAAGTGGTTATGAGTTTGGGTTAGGGATGAGGGACATTTTCAATTAGTCTTCTGGGCATCAGCCAGCTCAACCCATCTTAAGACACGTATAGCATACTATCCTCACTTTTCTGGGAATCTCAAGGCTATAATGCTTGAAAACTTTAAGAATTTCCAAGTGGAGATTTAGTGATTTTTTTTTTGTATATGCATGCATGAGAGAGAGAGAGAGAGAGAGAGAGAGAGAGAGAGAGAGAGAGAGTGTGTGTGTGTGTGTGTGTATGCACGGGCACATGTCTGATAAAAGGTAGACCTTGCATGTGCCAGACAAATGCTCTACCACTGAGCCACATTCAACATTCAAAACCCTTTTTTGCTTCATAAAGTAAGCAAGTCTTTTAATTGGTACCCTCTCTTCTTTGTCAGCTAAACCAAGGCTCAGAAGACCCTCTTAAGAGGCCAGTGGTGTATGTGAAGGGTGCAGACGCCATCAAGCTGATGAACATTGTCAACAAGCAGAAAGTAGCACGAGCAAGGATCCAGCACCTCCCTCCTCGAGTGAGTGGCAACTTGTCTCTTTTCCTATCAGTGCCTTCATTTCCTTTGAGCTTCGGCTTTCAGCCCTCTTGTCCCTACATCTAAAATGCTGGCATAGTGTAGGTTCATATGGGTTGAGCTCAACTATGGGACAGGGGAACAGAGAACTTTTCACCTAAATTTCTTTATTTGTAAAAATGTGTAAAAAGCTTACAAAAATAGCTATGAAGTCTCACCTGGTGTTGCCCCTTTTCAGCCCATCCTTCTTAGAGATAAGCCGAGAAAGATGAAGAGATGACATATTTAGCACTTGGTTTCCTTTGTCTCATTCCTTCCATTTGACCTAGAGATGAAAAAAGACCTATTCTCTCTCTCTCTCTCTCTCTCTCTCTCTCTCTCTCTCTCTCTCTCTCTCTACCTCTCTGCCTCTCTGTCTCTCTGCCTCTCTGTCTCTGTGTTTGTTTTTGTTTTTTGAGACAGGGTTTCTCTGTGTAGCCCTGGCTATCCTGGCACTCACCCTGTAGACCAGGCTGACCTCAAACTCACAGAGATCCGCCTGCCTCTGCCTCTCAAGTGCTGGGACTAAAGACATGCACTGCCACCACCCAGTTATACTTCCTTCTTTGGAACTGACACTTGTTGGTGACCAGAAGCATTTAGGCATCTCTTCACTGTGCTGAAGCAATATTACTGCCTGCTGATATTTGACTGACATCTCCTTAACATTGGAATCTGGGGCAGGTGTCCATGTGTGTGTTTTCTTTTCTTCTCACAATTACTGAACTGTTCCCGTGTAGAATGATTCTTTAACCTGCACCAAGTATCTAGGTAGCACAGCATCTCACGAGGGTCCTATTCTTATTGGCTAAGTGAATGTCCTAGGTGCAGCAGCTTCAGATAGTAGAAGGCAGTGTTCTGTGCAGAAAAGATAAGTACCAAGTGCAGTTCAGTTGGGAGAGGACCTGCCTAGCATCCACAAAGCCCAGAGTTCATTCCCCAGCACTGCATAAAGCTGCTATAAAGGCACAACTGTGATCCCAGTACTTAGAAGGTAGTGGTAGGAGGATTAGAAATTCAGTGTCATCTTCGGGTACACAGCAAGGTCAAGAGCAGTTTAGGATAAATGCTGCCTCACACACCCTACCCCACCCCAAGGAAAGAAACAAGGGGCGTTTGCAGAACTGATTTACTGGCTTCATTTTTAAAGGAAAAAGGAACTCTTTGGTAAACGTGACTCATTGTAGTGGAAGGTGATATTTGTGGAAGCACCATACAATTTTCTAAGTTGTTGTAAACCTTTAATTACATGCTTAGTAATCACTGTTTCCTCAAAACATAACACTCATTCCTTTATCTATAACTGTGATTATTTGTGTTTATTCAGAGGGGCCTTTCTCACTGGGTATACCAAACTTTTCTCTGTTTTAATAGGAGACCAAACTTTAAAACTGGCTCTCTCAGCTACTGGGAGTCCTGAGGCCACTGCAGCTCCCCCACCCTTATTCTAGACACACTAAGGCACCATCACTGTTCATCTGAGCAAAACCCTGAGAGCATCCTACACACTGAGAGATCCTGTGCTCATTCACCCACCCCATTTCCTGACCAGGACTGACAGCCGACATGCTCATGTCACTTGTATTCTATTCTAGCAACCCACTGAGTACTTTGACATGGGGATTTTCCTGGCTTTCTTCGTCGTGGTATCCCTGGTCTGCCTCATTCTCCTTGTCAAAATCAAGCTGAAGCAGCGTCGTAGTCAGGTAACTCCTAAGAACAACCTGTGAACCCTGTTGCCTTGTTGCTGATGAAAGTTAGGGGTCTAGTCAGCCTGCTGTCTGTGGCACTCATCTTTTCTCAGTGGCATGGCAAATACCAGACTTGAGGTACTGAACCCTCGTGTTGAAAAGAAAGGCTTATATTGCGGTAAATAAGGATCAGGATAAACAAATAGGCCGAATAGATGTTTATTCAGGGAGAAATAACTTACAACCTAGACAGATGAACACCAGGAAATTCAACCCGATCCTCTCCTGTCTGAGTCACGCCAGAAAGAGAGAGTGCCTTCCTGGCCCCCTCCGACCTCCTTCCTCAGGTCACCTCCGCCCATCGCTCCACCCCCCAATGGGCGTGGTCAGTGCTACAGAAGGACTACCTCACTACAGGCTTACATTGGGGGGTATTCCGAGCTAAAATCTTGAGGGAGATGTTCAAATAAATGTTGTTTTGGAGCATGAGACCTTTGCTCCTCCAGTACATAGATCTAGGGTTGATAGAAATACAGACTATCAGGTTCCCAGGTCTTGTGATGAAATTTACCTCTGCTGGGCCCTTCCAATGACTACTGTTAAATAAATAGCTATAGTAGTACTCTAGCCAACCCATCACTGCAGTTTACAAGAAATAAAGACCTCCAGGCAGCGGGTGATGAGAGGAAGGTAAGCACAAATCTATGCTTTGAGATGTGTGGCAGTATGACACCTTGGGAAAGTGATAGTCAAAGGAAGGTGATTTCAGTTGTCAGGAAGGCTGGGACCATTACCAGTAAGAACAGGGATAATGGGCTTGTATTATATATCAAATGCTGAGCACTCATGTGAACTCTCATTTCCCTACCTTCCTTCAACAAGGAGGGCCTTCCTAAAACCAAGTTCCACAGAATCAGGAAGTACCAGAGAGGGAATTGTGTTTTACCTTGAAGGCAAGACTTTGGAGTAGGGTCACTTGGGAAGAACCTGAACCAGTGTCATGGGCACTTTGAAGGACCTAGAATATACAGTTGCAGGATGATGGGTTCTGAGCAGTTTCTCAAGATTCTGTTTGACCTGAGGTAGACTATGTTGCCTATCCCAGTGTCATGAGTGCCATGGCCTGGGATGTGACTGCCACTGTTAATATCTACTAACACTGACCATGTTCTACCATGCAGAATTCCATGAACAGGCTGGCTGTACAGGCTCTGGAGAAGATGGAAACCAGAAAGTTCAACTCCAAGAGCAAGGGGCGCCGGGAAGGAAGCTGCGGGGCACTGGACACACTTAGCAGCGGCTCCACATCTGACTGTGCCATCTGTCTGGAGAAGTATATTGATGGAGAGGTAGTAACAGAGACAAGGCTTGTCTTGGGTGGGAAGGGGATGTACAGGCTCCCAGAGTACTGGGGACCACTGTGGCCAGAGTTCCCCACAATCAGAATGTTCAGGCTTTTAAAGGTATTTCTCCTAGGGGCTGGGAAGACACAATATTCTGTAGATGATCTGGCTAAGTGGGTGACTTTAGAAGTTGATCAAAAGAACATGGGTGTCAGGCATGACTGCACATGGCTGTCATTCTAGCACTTGAGAGGCTAATCAGGAGAATTGTGAATTTAGAGTCCTAGCTCCAAAAACAAAACAAACAAACAAAGTACATGGTTAGACAGAAAATACATAGATTTAAGAACAAGTTGTTTGCTTTGCTTTGAAGAAGTGGTGTGTTTACTTGGAAAAAGTCAAACTATTTGATGCCTTTGTTTTCTCTCCATTAAAAGTTACAAGAGGGAGGGGGAACTGTGGCTGGTATGTAAAATAAATAAATAATTTAAAATTTGAAAAAAAGTTGCAAGAAAGGATCAGCTTAGACCATTCACCTAGAACCACCTGTCATTAGCATTTTGCTTTTTTTTTTTTTTTTTTTTTTTTTTTTGCCTGTCTCTAGTTGGATTGATACAAACAAAGCAGGAAGCAAACTGCTTGAGAGTCTAGACCTTGGACAGGCCTGAATGAGAGCACCCACTGATGTTTAGATTGCTGGTCCCATGTGTTTGCACACAAGCCTTGGAATGATACTCTTGCTTGGACTGTGGGTACAGGCTCCTGGATTCCAACCTAGCCTTGCAGGTTCTTGGTTTGTGTCTGTAGTTTTGATGCCAATCAGCATACTAAGTGCTCACAAAGGCTACTTAGGTGAGAAGATACAGGTATTCTAAAGCAGCATATTGGTTACTAGTGTGAATATCACTGTGTCAGATTGGTGAGAAAATAAAAGCAAAACAAAAACAGTCCAGAGGATGCTTGAAAAGCTCACATTCTATCATAGGCTACTTTCCTTAGACGCCAGGTGGGCCCCAGTAAGTGTTCCTTTCTACTTGACCTCTCCTTCGAGGGTACCTAGAAGCAACCATCTGCTATAACCCTTTAATAGAGTTCTTCATGTGTGGTGACCCACAACCATGAAATTATTTTCATTGCTACTTCATAACTATAATTTTGTTACTGTTATGTATCGTAAATATCTGTGTTTTCAGGTGGTTGGGGAATCGCAACCCATAGGCTAAGAACCACTGCTATAAACCAACATAGATTACCTAGCGTGTTTATAACTGTTCCTGCAAACCGTATGCTCCCTAGCCTGAAGCTTTGGACTTAGTTATGCCCTCCAGTTCCTGGAAAGGAATCTGTTTCCTTGTGTTGCTTGTCCTTCAGCCCTGAGGACTATAATTGGGCCAAGCAGATTGAACAGTTTCCTTTTCCCTATTGGCCCTATTTCAAGGAATGAAACTGGCCTTTAGTTGGAGTTTGGGGAGAGAGTAGGAAATATTTTAACTTTTCCTATAACAAATGTCTGCAGTAATAAACATATAGAAAGCAAAGTTGCTTCAGCACACAATTTTGGACATTTTAGCCCTTGATCATTTGCCTGCAATCCTTTAGGGAAGCAGTATAGCATGACAAGAACATGTAATGGATAGGACTGGGGAAATGCCTCAGCAGTTAGGCATCTCTTGGAGAGAATGAGTTCAGTTCCTAAAACCCATATTGGGTTGTTCACAACTACCTACAACTCCTGCTCCAGGGGACCAGCACCTTCTTCTACCCTCCTCAGGCAACTACACTCACATGCACACCTCAGTACAGACTGCACACATATAATTAAAAGTAAAAATAAAGGCAGTCTCTTGCAAAATGCAGCTGTGCTGTTTTGTAAGTCTGTCTGTGTTTCTGAATTATTCACAAAAATGTTTCTTCTCCTTTTCTCATCCTTTGCTCTTTGTTTCTCCATGTATCTGACCCTATGCCAGCTTAGCTTAAGTGGCATGGCTTCCTTCTCACCTCCATTCTCCTCTGAGCAACTACTGAGATACACTGTTTTCCTGCCCTGAAAATTTTCTCTTTATCTCTAATAACATGTATCATCAAGCTTAAAAATAAATAAATAGGGCTGGAGAGATGGCTCAGAGGTTAAGAGCACTAGCTGCTCTTCCAGAGGTCCAGAGTTCAATTCCCAGCAACCACATGGTGGCTCACATCCATCTGTAATGATATCTGGTGTTCTCTTCTGATCTGCAGGCAAACATGCAGATGGAACTCTGTATACATTATAAAATCTTTCAATAAATAAATAAATAAATAAATAAGCCAGGTGGTGGTGGTGCACACCTTTAATCCCAGTACTTGGGAGGCAGAGGCAAAAAAAAAAAAAAAACTAAAATAAATAAATGTTCAGAGTTGCTTAGCAGATCCCACTAGGACTTCCTTCCTGGTACTGCCAAGCTAGGAACACTTAAGATCCATATTACAACAGGAGAGCACCAAAACAGTGCACAGAGCTATTCAGACTCCCTCCCATAGGGTCCATCGGAGGAGGCACATGTGTAAGGGTGAAAGCAGAAGTGCTTTCCCTTCAGTCCATCCTTCACGCTGTTTCCCTCTCTCCCTTTGCAGGAGCTCCGGGTCATCCCCTGTACCCATCGGTTCCACAGGAAATGTGTAGACCCATGGCTGCTGCAGCACCACACCTGCCCCCACTGTCGGCACAACATCATAGGTAATTATTACAGACCTTGGAGGACATGGTCCCTACCAAGTATGATAAGTGCTTGATACATTCTATAGCGTTATGCGCAAACTGAACCAACACAGCATGGTCTTGTAGACCTGTAGATGTGTAGGCCTTGGGTTTTAAAACTTGGCTGTATAATTCTAAGCAGAGCCTGGCATTAAGGATCACTTTTAGGGGTAGATGATGTGACTCAGAAGCTAACTGTTGCCTAGATTGTGCAAGGTCCCAAGTTTGGCCCCCGGTACTCCCCCTTGGGGTCAAGTTTGGGTTTCCAATTAAGTAGACTCCAAGCTGGTGTAGTGGTATACCCAGCACTTGGGAAGTAGAGGCAGGAGTTCAGTGTCATCTTTAGTTATAGCAAGTTGGGAGGCCTGGGCAAGGTACATGTCTGAGGAAAGTAAAAACAACAAACCCCAGCATCCTGACCTGTCCTTTCTAGGCCGAAAGCCCCCTGTCTATTTTAACAGAGACAGTAATGTTGACTGCCCAGGTCTAGACTACAGGGTTGTTTCCAGGGACACAAGGGAGGATGAATATGCAATAGCAATGTTTATTGCTGCACCCGTGTCATCATTACAGGGCAGGGTGGGAGGCATTTTCATGTTTGTGTTTGATTTACTCTCTATAGACCCTGTGTGGGAAGATGAGGGAAAAGACAGGTCAGCCTCTGCCTGCTCAGAGCTGGACTTGGAGACAGTTTACAGTGTGACAGGGTCAAGCATAGACTCCCTAGTACATAGCTTCACTTGATGCTTCAGTCTCCGCCCATTACCTTATCTCCTCCATCTCTTCCAGAACAAAAGGGAAATCCAGGTGCTGTTTGTGTGGAGACCAGCAATCTTACACGTGGTCGGCAGCCAAGAGTGACCCTGCCAGTACATTACCCAGGCCGTGTGCATAGGACCAATGCCATCCCAGCCTACCCTACTAGGACAAGTATGGACTCCCATGGCAATCCTGTCACACTGCTGACCATGGACCGGCATGGGGAGCAGAACCTCTATTCTCCACAGACTCCCACCTACATCCGTGGCTACCCACCCTTGCACCTGGACCACACTCTGGCCCCTCACCGCTGCAGCCTGGAACACCGGGCCTACTCACCAGCCCATCCCTTCCGCAGGCCCAAGTTCAGTGGCCGAAGCTTCTCCAAGGCAGCTTGCTTCTCCCAGTATGAGACCATGTACCAACACTACTACTTCCAGGGTCTCAGCTACCCAGAGCAGGAGGGGCAGCCAATACCCAGCCTCACACCCAGGGGCCCATCCCGTGCCTTCCCACCAAGCAGTGGCAGCACCCTGCTCTTCCCTACTGTGGTGCACATGGCCCCTCCTACCCATGTGGAGAGTGGCAGCACTTCCAGCTTCAGCTGCTACCATGGGCACCGTTCTGTGTGCAGTGGCTACCTGGCAGACTGTCCCGGCAGTGACAGTAGCAGCAGCAGCTCTGGCCAGTGCCGCTGCTCTTCCAGTGACTCCGTGCTGGACTGCACAGAAGTCAGCAACCAAGGTGTGTATGGGAGCTGCTCCACCTTCCGCAGCTCCCTCAGCAGTGACTATGACCCCTTCATCTACCGCAGCAGGGGGCCTGCTCTACACCTTGAAGGCTCCCCACCACCAGAGGAGCTCCCAGCAGCACACAGTCAAGGTGCTGGGCGGGGTGAGCCGTGGCTAGGCCCTGCCTCTCCCTCAGGGGACCAGCTGTCCACCTGCAGCCTGGAGATGAACTACAGCAGCAACTCCTCACTGGAACCCAGAGGGCCCAACAGCTCTACCTCAGAAGTGGGGCTCGAGGTTTCTCCTGGGGCCGCCCTGGACCTCAGGAGGACCTGGAAAGGGGGCTCAGAGGGACCATCATGTAGTTGCTGCTTCGAGCCCCAGCCCTCTTCCCTGGGCCATGGGACCGGAGCAGCTGCTGGTGGCAGCACCTTATTCCTGGGTCCCCGGCTCCTTGAGGACTGCAATCCTACAAGTGGGGAGCCACAAGCAGGGAGCTCCCAGGGCCTATATGGCCTTCACTCAGACCATTTTCCCAGGACAGATGCGGTAAAATATGAGGGCCTGCCCTGCTGCTTCTATGAAGAGAAGCAGGTGGCCCACAGTGCTGGCAGGGGCAATGGCTGCTACACTGAAGACTATTCGGTGAGTGTTCAGTACACGCTCACTGAGGAACCCCCACCCAGCTGCTATGCAGGGGCCCGGGACCTGAGCCAGCGCATCCCCATTATTCCAGAGGATGCAGACTGTGACTTGGGCTTGCCTCAAGATTGCCAAGGGATGCACAGCCACAGTCCCTGGGGTGGGATGCTGGGCTTGGACGTCCCCCGACTCCACTGGAGTCTGGGGACAACCCGGGAAGAGGAACAGGCTCCATGCTACCAAGCTGAGGTGCCACTACAGCCTGGCTGCTCTCCAGAAGAGGCGGATGCTTCCAGGGCTAGCCTCTCCAGTGCCCCCCAGGACACTCAGGAGTCCCATGCCCTGGCTGCTGAGGCTTCAGGTGAGAGCAGATGATAGTAGGTATTTGTATAGGGGGTCTTCTCAGGCCTTTCTGTTTGGCTTATTCTGCGACTTGGCTTCTGTACCTGCTGGCTTTCAAACATTGCTTCTCAGCCCCACCCATCCTCAGACCCTCTATCTGTGATGTTGGCATCTCTTCCCTTCAGATGCTTCACATCCCAAAAGTAATCTCAATTCTATCAGCTCTTCTGCATCTCCTATCCCCTTAGTCCATCTATGCCTCTTAGCAAAGCCCTCCTGACAGACCTCGCTGCACTTACCTACTGTCCCACTTGAGAGACCTAAGTCACAGACCTTACACTAGAAGACAGGGTTTCTCTGTGTAACCCTGGGTGTCCTGGAACTCTCTCTGTTGTCCAGGCTGCCCTTGAACTCAGATCTCCCTGCCTCTGTCTTTTAAGTGCTACGATTAAAGGTGTGCACATAAGATGTTTTCTAAAGCGCCTGCTCTCTGATCCAGCCCTTGTCCCATCCCTGCAGCATGTCAGGTTCATTTCTCCAGACCTAAGTGGCCTTCCTTCCCGCATCAGTACCACTCTCGTTCCCTCTGCTAATGCCTGCCACCTCAGCCAGGCACCGCATGGGAAGGCCAGTGTGGCCTGTGAGGGGTCTCCCTGCTCTTTTAGTGCCGCTAGGAATTACTTTTCTTCATTATGCTTCCAAGGCATCTTAGGGCTTCCAGAAGACCCTGTATAGCCAAACAAGGGAGACCTGCCCCCCAGAGACTTGAGCCCCTCAGGAAATAAAAGCCATTGCTGCCCCTCCCCCTTATCACTTAGCATTGTGAACTGTCACTTCCAAGAGCCTCATACACAGAATAGGGATGCTCAAGGCCCTTACCTGGTACATACTGCCCAAAGCCTGCTGTGCCAGCTCTCTCCACAACCTTGATGACTGTTCTCCCTCTCTCTCCCAGGACCAGGATCTGGCCCAGGCATCGGTACGGGAGCTTGAGCTCAGAAGGAACTCTTTTGTAAAAATCGGGAACTGTATGGAGACTTCAAAGTCTGGCTTCCTTCAAAACTAATATATATTAGTTTTATATATTAGTTTTGACAAACACAAAAGTGGTAATAAAGACAGCCCTCCTCAACCCAAAATGTGAGCCACCTGTGGCATCCCCTCCCCATTAACAAACCAACAGACAAAATCTTGAGTCCTTTGCCTCTTTTAATAATGTGTTACTCTATTGTGTAATGTGTGCTTGGGGTTCTGAGGTGTGTGGGATTGAGTTCTCTGCTTTTTTTCCCCCCCTAAGATGTTATATGTAAATGTAAAAAGTTATTTAAATATATATTTTAAAGAACCCTAACCACCAACTTTTGTTGAAAAAGAAAAAAATCACTGCTGCATTGAATGAACCACATCGTGTCGATACTGTCCTCTCCTTGGAGGGACCTCAGGCCTTTGAAAAGCTCAGGGTTACACCTGCCTTATTGAAAATGAACCAGAAACTTGAAGTAAAAAGTTAATTGATAGGGGTAAAAAACTCCAAGGAACAATGCAAAGCTGCCTATCCTTTTTCCCTCTTTTGAGGCAAATCTGAACTTCAGGGCTTCTGGAAAGACACACCTCTCCTACCCACACCTGTAGGCAGCCATGGGAACTGCTAGGAACAGGAAGAGGGAAAGGGGAGGTGTCAAACCATTGTTGCCTAGGCCCCAGGTTGTTGGGGACAGTTGTGCCCTTTCTCTTCTGTTCCTTGTTCCTTTGGGTCATCGTCCTCCTTTGGGTCATCGTTCTTGTCCCAGCACAATCTGGGACCTTCACTAGGCTCTCCTGCACTCTGACCATTGTGGCAGGTAAGAGATGCCCTCACTCTTACTGTCCAGCCCTCCAGTGTTCTGTAAAATTGTTTTGGGCTTTGTGCTATTAATTGCAGTGATTTGAATGGGTGTGCAGGGCAGGCACCCAGGAGGAATGTTGCTTTGTGGCCTTGGTGTCCTGTGGAGGAATGAGCTCTCCTCTTCCCCCCCCCCCCCCCCAGCATTTGAACCAATTTCCCATCCCCAGAAAACGGCTGTGGGCCTCCTCAGGCCTCCGCCTAGTGGCTGCAATAGCTCACCCCACCAGCAGAGTTCTGCTAGCCCGTCTGCCTGATGCACTATATATACTGATTCTCCACAGGACAGACTATCAGATAGCTCAGACCCAAAGGGGAGGCTTGTGTATATTTTTTCCAGCCTCTTCTTTTTTAAGGGGAAGGGAGAGGTTTTTCGTTTTGTTTTGTTTTTAACCCAAACCATTTGTTTGTGTTCTTGTTGTTTTTAAGATGTTTGTTTTTAAAAGGGAGAGATAATCTATTTAAAACTACTTCAGGGATTGTAATCCTTTTTGTTCAATATAGTCCTTGTTCTTAAAATTGTTTTCTTTTCCTTAGAGGAAACTGTGTTGGCCCTGTGTTGATAACTCTTCTGGTCATTTTTATTCATTGATTTAGCAGACATTTTTGCCATCTGAAAGAGTTTGGCCTAGTAGGTCTGAAAGCTCGGTTACAGAATGGGAACCTTGGAACCTGGGGAAAAGGTGACCACCCTGGGTTGCCAGAGACAGAAATGACCCCTCTCCCAGTCAGGCTCCCAGGAAGTTGGCCCAGGAGACAGACTATACATTTTGAGACTATCAGAATGCTTTCTTCTTTAAAACCCCATCCTAAGATGAGGATGTTGATCATTTCTAACCAGGATCTGACAGAAGTCCCCACATCAGATGATCCAGCCATTTAGCATTTAGGAAGAGGCCATGGTGAAATTTGTCCTTCTGCCCAACTCTGGGTGTCTGTCCCTTGAGGGCTCCTGCAGGCTATACCCAGTGCACCTGTCTGGGAATGGTGTGAGAAGGGCCTAAGCTGTTGACATGTGATCGGGGTTGCCTTTATTTCTGGGAGCAGGAGTTGCAGCTGCTAAGAACAACAGCTTGCCTTACTGTGCACTGGGGAATGGGGGGCACAGTGTTTACCATGAACTGCAAAGCAAAGCTTTTCACTGTTAGGTTGTTTGTTTTTAGTGACTGCATGTGCATATCTCTCCCTTGGCTGAAACAAACCCCAGAAAGACTTGTCTTTGTCCTGGCTAGAACACCACTTCTCAGTCATCTTAAACAGTACATAAATGAGTGGAGAATCTGAATGCCACTGGAAGAAGTCAAATGAACAAGCCCAGCCTCCTCTGCAAGAGTGGTGATGGCGGGGGCTGGGGAAAGGGGACAAACACTTGTCATTGTTATAGTTTGGGAGTAGTAGGAACAAAAGAAAAATTTAGAAACAATCATCATCTTTGTTGCCTCATCAGACCAGAACAAAATCACCTGTCAACTATCTCGTGTCCCCTTTAAATAAAAAGAAACAGTGTCTTCGAAGTTCTAAGGCTCTAATATTGGTAACAAGTACCCTCT
Source organism: Phodopus roborovskii (assembly GCF_943737965.1). NCBI lineage: Eukaryota > Metazoa > Chordata > Mammalia > Rodentia > Cricetidae > Phodopus > Phodopus roborovskii. Next base: position 11,875,354 of record NW_026126546.1, on the reverse strand, counting down.
TTTGGGGAGTGGGAGGAAAAATAGAGCATCACTAGTGTATAATTGCCTAATCATGGACAAGGAGCACCACACTTTCCCCTGGGAACCTCTGTATTTTCTAAGTGTGTGATAGCAAGTTTGAGCTTGATATCAGCCCTGGGTGTAAAACAGCCATGAAAACTATAGAATTCTAACATCAGATGAAATTGGAAGTTTGGGCATTTAGCTCCTGGAGCTGACGGTCCCGTGCCCCGTCCCCTTTCAGGCCCAGGCCTTATTACTGGGTTCCACCTTCAGCCCTATGGTTCAGGCCCTCCCCTCTGTCTTCTGGTCTCAAAGTTCACACAGGACTAATGCTTTTAAAATGTGCTCTATAAAAGAATTAGTTGGAAGTATCATCTTTTAAACTGATCTACCTTTTTCTATTCCTTACATAAACTTTTGTATTGTTGGTCTAACAAGACTTTTTTCCTCCCATAGCACTTAAGATTTTTGTAAAGACTTTGCTGTAAAGGCTTTGTGATAAAATGGTCTAAGGGCTCTTTTCAACATTACCATTTGAAAAACTGTTTTTAAAGCTAGAAAACAACTTATGTATATTCTGTATATGTATAGCAACACATTTCATTTATGGAAATATGTTCTCAGAATATTTATTTACTAATATATTTATCTTAAGCCATGTCTTATGTTGAGAGTGTGACATTGTTGAAATAATCATTGAAAATGACTAACAAGGCCTTGTAAATACATGATAATTGCACACAGATTTTACACATTTGCAGACCAAAAATGATTTAAAGCAAGTTGTAGTCTTCTATGGTTTTGTAACAAATTGTACAAATGACTGTAAAAAAAAAAATACAGTTTTATCAAGTATGTGTTACATGTGGTCATTGTTGTGGTTGGCTAAGTCTAGACCCTGCTGCCTTTCGCAAGCCAGTGCTCTGAGCACCATCTTATTCAGAGACTTCCTGGGAACTTACGCTTCTGTTAACGAGTCCAAGTTGTGGGACATTTCCAGGCATCAGAGTATTCTAGGGCCTGGGTTTTTATCATTGCATAGCAGTGTGTGACAGGAGCATAAAGCAAGATGGCCACAACTTCCAGGCCAGCCTGGACTACAGAGTGCACACAAAGCCAGCCTGTGTGGTTTAATGAAACCCTGTGTCAAAAAAAACTAAAAACTGCTAGATATGCAGCTTGATGGCAGAGCACCTGCCAGCAATCAAGGCTCTAGGTTTAATCCCCCATAGCTGCCTTGCCCCATATCCCCACCCTCCCAGCATGGCGCTTACAAGTTTAATTCTTGTGCGGCAGAGACAGATGGATCTCTGAGTTTCAGGGCCAGCCTGGTCTACATAGTTCCAGGACAGCCAGGTCTATGTAGAGAGATCCTGTCTCCAAATAATAAAGCCTGGGGACCTTGTCTGTTTTCTCTGGGAGGGTAGTTACTAGTTCATAAAGCACTCTGAGACTAGATGAAGAGCAGTTTGTTTTTCAGACACACTGGCAGAGGACACTCCAATCCTATGAGTTCCCATTATTATTTTTTTTTTTTCCTTAGCTTGGGCCATTTCTCAGGGACAGCAGCTATACTCCCTGCCCAGCTCCAGGTTCCTCTGTGCACTCCTGGTGGCAGCTGACTCCAAAAAGCTTCCCAGAACCTTTGTTTAATGGCTCTGCCTAGCTCCAATCTCTACCTCTTGGGCGTTTCAGAAGACTCTCACAACATGGGTTACACCACAGCATGGTACAGAGCCTGGTAACCCTGGATAGGGATGCCATGGATGGTTGGCATGTCCTCCAGCTGCTGTCCCTCTTGGGTTCCAGGAAGCAATGCCCGGTGCTTCCAGGCTATCGTCCCACTGTCCCTGGACAACACTTGAGATAGCGGCTGCATGTTTGGCGTGTCTATCCTCATGATCTTGGCTGTTACTTTTTTCCTTTGAACTTTTTTTACTCAATGCCAGGAAGAAAGCAGAGGCGTCAGAGTTCAAACTTGGGAGCTTAGAATAATTATCAGGGGGGATTTGTGTCTCAGAGTGTTCACTACAGCAACAACCAACATGTGCCTAGCACAGTTTAGTTACTGAAAAACCTTTGCATATAGCACTATGTGTGTTCCCTAGAACCCTGTGAAGTCACAGAGGCAGATTTAAAGGCAGGGAAATTAGATCTGGTTTGCCCAAGGCCACAAAGCTTAAGAAGCTCCTGATGGAGTTGACATCTATTGGATACTAAGCAAGCTCCTAATTACTTATTCTTTACCAAACTGTTCAAAGGGCCTTTGCATGTATTAATTCATTTCATCTTTATGGAACCCTGTGAGAGAAAGGCCAGTATCAGTTTATATTACAAAATCAAGACACAGATTGGTCAGAGTTGGGATTTGAACATACTCTGAGCTCTGCCGGCCACCAAGAAGCAACAGAACTAGATTCTCTGAGTGCAGTGTCACAGGCTATAGGTGTTTCAGGTGTGTATACATAAATACATACTACCCACCTCTCATCTGTTGTCCCTTCCTTGTCAACTTCCGAGTATGACGTTTTCCTGCAGAGCTAAGTACAGGGTGAACCTCAAACCCCTAATTGTGGAACTGTAGATGGAGGGTGTTCCACCCCTATCCCGGGAAGCTTTCCACCGCAATTCTGACTTCAGCTTTAGGATTTTCATCACCTGGACACATGAATCCATACAGTAAAATCTGGCTTTAGTTTTTCCCTCCTGTCTCATCACTGCTGGCCATTGGTCACTTCTCTGTGCCTGTGCCGCCTGCAGGCCCTCTGCTCCAGGGTGCCTAGCAGCTGGCCTACCGGCCACTTGCTCTTGGCCTTTCTTGTTCTGTGTCTCTCTCTACCTGTAACAAGTCTCCCCCCACCCCTGCCAGCCAATTCCCAAATAATGACATGGAGACTTTTTAAAATTATGAAAGCTTGTTCCTAACTAGCTCTTATAACTTAATCCATTTATATTAACCTACGGTCTATCGTGTGGCATTTTCTCTCTTCCATCTTGCACCACCTGTTTCCTCTGTGTCTCATGTCTCTGACTTTCTCCTTCCCCTAGTCTTCTCTGTTCCAGGAAGTCCTGCCTAACCTCTTCCTGCCTAGCTATTCAGCTCTTTATTAAACCAATCAGAAGGTGCCTTGGCAAAGACACATCTCCACAATGTCGAATATTCTGCAACATGTTTCCTTTTGTCTGAATAAAAAGGAAAGGGTTTAACTCTAACCCAGTAAAACTATATGTAATAAAAACAATCATCAGGTAAGACTTATATTTGCAATGTCCAGCCTATCTGTATTTGGCAAATTTAGAGAAAATATTTTATTACCTATCCTATCTTGGTGAGTCAAAAGTTTTCTACCTAGTTTACTTTCTATTCTAGCTTGTATTACCAACTCAAAGCTATCTTTTTAGATAAATGACTTAAGCTTTTATGTCTCTCAACCTTATATACTTTGTATCTTTTTCATGAGTTTCTTTTTTGAATTTGCTAACAAGGAAAACTAACTATATCTAGTCTTTAACCCCATCAAAGACCCAAGAAGGATATAGTATTACCTGATTAAACAGGAAGTGCAGAGCAAGCAACTTCCAAGACTAGAAATGACAGAGTCAGTTGCCCAAGGTTCCTTTGCAATGCCAGGGGCATCCATCTTTGGCCTGCAGGCCTAGAATATCTGACAGAATTTTGTGAAGCAGGAATTTTCAAGGACTGTCCTACTTTGTCTTGACAAAGTTTGGCACTTTCTTTTGTGTCCTGATTGTCCAGTTTGAACAGCACACTGTCAGCAGTCGAGGCAAGGGGAGTTTTTTGCCCAGTGGCTAACCTTGCCAAAAGTGAAGGCAAAGGTTCTTCCATACCTATCATCCTTTTCTTTAGTCGATTGGTGCTGCCAGGAACAGACATGTCTCACTGTCATGAAAAGCCTTCTTTTATTAAAACATTTAAATGCCATATTCTGTAGGTCTTTGAAATGTTCGGAGGACTATCTTGTAAACATATCTAACATGACTATAAGATTGATTGTTATAGGTGACTACTAACCTGTATTTCTTAATTATCCTAAATAGTTTTTAATAATAGCTTTCAAGGACTAGAAATTTATATTATTAAATGAGCTGTATAGGTACAATACCACATATATACAATATAACAAAAATAACCTTAAATTTGTATCAATATATAAAAATCCATACCAATGTAAAATATTTGAGACTAATGTTTTTTTGTTTGAAATCAGATTTAATAATCTACCCTTTTATCCCACCATTTTTATATCACCCCTTTTTCCCTCCAGAAAGAAATTCTTGAATCTAATTTTTGTCTAGCTTTTTTCCTGACCTTTACCAATAACAATTTGTAACCATCAACCACCCTAAATGATGACAAACATCCGTAACCCACCAAATTACCAAAAACCCCACTGCTTGGGATTGTGGGTGTTGTGTTCTCTAGACTGCTTCCTGTTATAGGGAAACAGCATCTTTAGGGGACCCTGATAAAAATGGGATAGGAGAACTAGCTGTGTTATTTTTTGTTTAGTCTCTGTAATGGGAAAGTGTAGAGCTTATCCGAAGTCCTGGCTGGAGTAGTCTGTGAGGCTGGACCACCTCAGCTAGTGTCTTTGAAGTTGTTCTGGATGCAGACTTTTGAGGAAACTGCAACAGAAGCACTCTGGGAGGCCAGATCACTTGAGCTACTTCTCTTTATTGGTATCTGGTCCTTTTTTCTGAAAACACATAAACTTTTATAGGTAACATGTGCCTTTCAATATTATACTATGTCTAGGCTTCTGTCCCTCTGAGGATTTTGCTTCTCTGATCTTGGAAGGCACGCTGTGGCATTTACCTTTCAGTTGCCATCTGAACACAACTTTGACCAGAGAGAACAAATGGCACTATGTAGTACCTGGTGCTGGGGCCTTGCTGGTCTGCTTTGCACCCATTCTGACTGCATTGATATCAGAGACCATGTAGCAGTCCTGAAGATTGGTATTCAATGAGATGGACTGTCGAAGTCCATGGTTAAGGATGCTGGAATTTTGTCTCACATTGTGTGCTAGAAATATAAAGAGGAAGTGATTTTTGTTGTTATTGCTGTTGCTGTTGTTGTTAAAGAGCAGTTCCCACACAGAAACTAGAAAGTATGTTAGAAACTAACTGTAACATCATTTCACATGCTATTCCTTTACCCCAGGTCTTAGAAATCTTGCTGGAGTTTATGCCTCCTGCTCATCTAGAACTTTTTCATACCAAGTAAGGGAAGGATGTGAATTTTAAAAGGTCACAATGATATTTTGGTTCTTAAAGAAGCATGCTGGGGCAGGAAGCTGGAGTCAGGAAGAGCTCAGTAAGAACATTAGACAGTTTGCCTACTGGAAAGGTAATGAATCCATAGCAAAGGAATGGGAGAATCTTTTTGTTTGTTTGTTTTTGTTTTTTTGAATGGGAGAATCTTGCAAGATTTCTGTGTAAGCTCTGGTCACAATTCATGCACATTCAAACACAAATGACAGCAGGTAAGTCCTGCTGGACCATGAATACACCTAACCTGATAACAAGAGCTTGGTAAAGCCACACAGTAGGGAAGGAAATACATTCTGGGGTCCATAAAGACCAAGACATACTCCCTGGGACTAAGAACAGGGGAACAATTGGTATAGATTTAATCAAACAAAGAGACCTGGCTTTTTAAGAAATATCACCTATTCAGGGAGTAGAGAGCTCATCAGTCCAAAGCTGGCTGCTCTTGGAGAGGACCGTTTCCCAGCACCCACAAAGAGGATCACAGCCACCTGCATCTCTTGGTCCAGGGGCTCCGATGCCTGTTTCTGGCCTCCTGGGGCTCCTCCACATATGTGGTGTACATATTAGGCTCACACATAATAAATCTTTTTAAAATAAAATTACATTGTCATATTTTGATTGCCTTAAATTTCATTTTAGCTACCTTAGTAGGGGAAAGAGGTTTGCATTCTTCCTCTCCCCCCCCCATGTGTGTGTGTGGGGTGGTTGTTCTCTTTCATATTTTTATCTAGTCACCTGTCTTTTCTCTGGGGCAGGTAGGCAGTTTACAGCCATCACTCCAGTATTTGTGATGTCTGTCACTTTGGTTTGTGAGGTGGGTGTGGGCAAGTACTACATCATCAGATCTTATGATCAAATGATAGAAGAAGCTCCAAAACTTCTTGAGTCTTCATTCTCCCTAGAAGGCTTGCAAGAAAATCCTGATGTTTTTAGGAAGCATGGGTCACATAAAGTAGCACCAGGCATGCAGACCATATTATGTGTGTACAGATGTTGAGATCCATCCTTACGTGCGTAAAAGTGCACTTTTCCACTTTTCCATGCACATAAAAAATGATGCTTAAATTATCAAAATATCTGCCAAGGTTAGGACCAGAAATTAAAGAGCATGCACCTGCGGCCCTGAGCACCTCTGTGTCTCTGTCTCTCGCCCAAGGAGATGACGTGGTTTCTGGAATGGGGTTTTATTTTACATCCCATGGCAAATGTAGTAATTAGAGCTGTTAGCACTGTAAAGGCCTGGAAATGAGAACAAAGACCGCCTCTTCCTGGGAACTCTTGGGCAATGCCTCTCTCCTCCTCAGGTGCTGGTCCTGTTGGTGGTTTTGATTTTTTTTTCATACACAAAATGCCAAAGGAGGCTCCTTCCAGAGTGGGAGGAGAGTGAAATGATGGAAAAACAAAGTATGAATCTGGCAAGAACTCCTGGAATTGCCATGTGTTGCCTGTTTGAAATTTCAACTGTTGTCCCTGGAGAGAATCAAAGCTGGCAGGCCGACCGCAATACAGGCTGCCCTGTGGCAGAGCCACCCCCAGGCCCATGGCATCTGGACCCACAGACACTTGGGAAGACAATGAGGCCTATTCAGCAGCAAACTCTGGCTTCACCTCCCAAGAGGTGGGTCAGTCTTAGAGCAGGGCATTGGAAAAGGTTTGTCTTTGGGAAGGGTTTGTAAATATCTAAAACCAGACAACCAAACATTCTTCCAAACCAGTGAATCCTGGAGAGATTACACCATGCTTGCAGGTCTCCGGTTACCATCTGCATTCAGCTCTTCTCGGTAGAGACTAGGCAGGCACAGGAAGCTATTATGAGGATCCTCTGTCTTCCTTCCCTTCCCCAGCTCCCCTCCGGTGCGGTGCCCCAAGTCTCCTTATATAATGCCACCTACGCAGTGATCTGGAACTCATGATCCTCCTGCCTCAGCTTTCTGACAGCATCCTTCCCCATCACAAGTTTGGTTTTCTAACTTCCTCCTTTCTTCCAGACATTTGTCGACCATATTTTTTACTATATTAGTTTTGTCATTCAATGATGAACACAGCTTGGCTTCTGAGAAGCACTGTGAGGCTTCTGGCACACAGCCATTCACATGGATGTCTCTTGAAGCAAACTCCTCCCTTCCCCACCCCACCCCATTTGAACATTGGGCCTCAAACTTGCTAGAGAATCGCTCTTATCCCTGACCTGTATTCCCAGCCCCACTCTTCATTTTTTTAATAGTATTTTTTAAACTTTATTTTATGTGCATTGGTGTGAAGGTGTCAGATCCCCTGGAACTGGAGTTACAGACAGTTGTGAGCTGCCACCCAGGTCCTCTGGAAGAGCAGCCAGTGCTCTTTACTGCTGGGCCATCTCTTCATCCCCCTTTTAGTAGTATTTTAAAGATTTATTTTACTATTTGTGTGTATGTGTATGTGATGTGTGTGCAAGTTCCTTCTCTTTGTTCAGCATGGCTCATTTTCAGTTGACTGGACCCTAGGGTACAGCTCATTCTTAATCCAACCCTTAGTACCTTCACTCATGCAATTTCTCCTGCACCAATAAAATTAGTATTTATTGAATACTTAATGAAGACCAGCTGCTGTTCAAGCTCATATCATGAAATGCTACCCACAGTGACATGGGTGTGAATGTTTGCTACCACCCCTAGCTTACAAATGAGGAAACTGAGGCACAAGTTGCTCAAAACAATGCCCTATGCCCTATTGCTAGAAGACCTAGCCAAAGTTTACATAGTCCTTGCTCTGGGCCACTCACACATGTCACTGTGACTCTGCCTTTTCTCTGGCTGATCCATCTACCCACAGTCCCTGGGCTCATATCTAGTCCTGTCTTGTCACAAGATTTCTCTAGGCTCAGAAATTGTTCTAACCTAAGTTGGTATCCCAGATCCATCACTCAGCAGGCAAGTGAATGCACAGCTCTGAACTGTAATGTTCTCCTCCATGAGACGGGGATAGCAATAGCATCTCCAAAAGGGTTACCATAGGAAAAAGGAAAACAACGCAGAGGGAGACCCTTGCGTGGCTGGCCACAAAATGGGTGCAAAATATGTAATTAACTCGCGCTAGGGTTCTGAAGGAAGAAGTATGGCACTTTTTGTGTTCAGGTGATACATATTGAATTGAGGGATATACCTATAGAGAATAGCTAGCAAGAGGTCTCAACAATAGCTCAGTAGTTAAGAGTACTTCCTGCTCTTCCAGGTTCCCAGCAGCTCACAAGCACCATAACTCTCTGTGGAATGCAGTGCTTTCCTCTGGCCTCATGGTCACCACACACACAGCATATATTCACACAAACACATGTATGCACGAATACAAATATAAATAAACCCATCTATTTATTTATTTTATTTTATTGGAGACAAGGTCTTACCATGTAGTCCTGCTGTTCTGGAACTCACTATACAGACCAGGCTGGCCTCAAACTCACAGAAATCTCCCTGCCTCTGCCCCCCCACCCCCGAATGCTGGGATTAAAGTCATGCGACACTATACCCAGCGTCAGATAAATCCTTTTTAAAAGAAAGTTGGTAATGAGGGTCAGCCAGATGGTGCAGTGGATAAAGATGCTCGCTGTGTACCTGGCTGTGCAACCCTGCTGACCTGAGTCCAATTGCCAGAACCCACATAAAGGTAGAAGGGGAGAACGCTACACGTGTGCCATTACACAACACACTCAGACCCTATACTGTTCATACACACACACACACACACACACACACACGTCCATACACACACGACGACGATGACAACAACAACACAGTGAATTTTAAAGTAGATAGGGCTATTGAGATGGCTCAGCAGGTAAGAATGCTTGCCACACACCTAGGGACCTGAGCTTGACCCCCAGGTCAAACATAGTAGGAAGAGAAAACCGACATCTGCAAGTTGTCCTCTGACCTCCATACACATGCTGACACACATACATACACATTCACAATAAATGAATGGCTTTTAAACATTTAAAAAGAAAGTAGATAATGTTTTTATTAATATTACATTGTGACCTACTTGCTTATCAACCCCTCTCTAGGCCCTGATGCCCATAGTCTTAAATGGCATGATGCAACGTTTGGTATGATCTTCATCTCTGGTTTTCATATGGATCAGTTTGGCTTATAAAGGTAAACAATGGGCCTCTTTAAGAAAAAAAAACCCTGTCTGACACAACTTGGGTATCAAAGCATCCCTTCTCTCTCTCTCTCTCTCCCCCCCCTCTCCCTCTCCCCCAGCCCCTGGCCTACTACATGCTAGGTAAGTGTTTGACCACGGAGCTATGTCCCTGGTGCCATAGCATCTCCTTTCTTGATAGATAGATCTTGACTCACCTGATTGTGGAATTTTCTGGAATACTGTTTCTGGAAAATTCTTTACCAGATGACAGGGGAAAGGGCAACTATGGATACAGAAAGAAAAGCAGTTAGGTTTTCAGAGATTTTTTTTTTTTTTTTTTTTTTTTTTTGGTTTTTCGAGACAGGGTTTCTCAGTGGCTTTGGAGCCTGTCCTGGAATTAGCTCTTGTAGACCAGGCTGGCCTCAAACTCACAGAGATCCGCCTGCCTCTGCCTCCTGTGTGTTGGGACTAAAGGTGTGTGCCACCAATACCCAGCTTCTTCAGAGATTCTTGCCTCAAAGGTTGTTTAGAATAGTTAAGTCAGGCTCCAAATACTATTTGGCCCAGGTTCCTGAAACTGAAGTGGAGGTTTTGGCCTTTGGTATTATCATTTGGTCTGGGCAAGGAGATCAGTTTCATAGCAATATCACCCTGAATGTTCCTGGTTTGACCTAATGGAATGTAAGTAGAATTAGGCCTGGTTGGTGCTTGGGTAGGAGAGTTGGGGGTTGAGGGAGGAGGATGTCCACATTGCCCTGTTCCTGTGTGTCATGCTCTATGGGCCTTTTACATGGTATTCTGCTGAGTTCAGTCTAAATACCCCTTGCTTCCCACATGTTTGGAGCTGAGCTCCTTGACATATGCAAGCTCATGCTTCTATTTGGGAACACATCTGTCCTACTCTGATGCTCAGCCAAGCTTTCTTCCTAGTATTTTTAGCTCCTGTAATCTTTCTTCTCTTTAGTTTTTCTCAGCTCTTATTTTCTTTCTGGAAGACCAGCTAATCAAGAGGAGAGTGAGCCTGCTTATATGAATTCTGTTTTCTCCTTCATGGCTCTACTCTTCAAGCTACAGTGGCATTTCCCCATCTCCTCCGTTGTTTTTACCCTGGCACACAAGCAGCAAACTCCCACACCCGCATGGGGACACATCTGAGGTTCATGGGACAAAAGGACAGGAAAACTCAGGAGAGGGAATGTGGAGAGTCCTGACCTGTGACGCTATGGCTTAGAGCATGTGTGCTGAATAGTCACCAGTCACAGGCCATGGACCTGAGATGGTAACTGACATTCTGGTTACCCTGGGGCCACATTCAGGATGCCTCCATTTCGTTATTTCCACCCAAATGTACCCACAGGTCAGGCTTTGTACCAGGCTCAGAGTCTTTCTCTCCCTTACTCCATCAGAAGAGTTAATTCCCGATTCTCTTGAGTTTCCTATCACTAGATTCCCGAGCTAGGAACCTGGGGAAGCAGGATCAGTAAACAACACAGTGCTGGACCCAGCCTAAGTCCAGAGAACAATTGAGAGAATGATCTGATGTTTGTTTGAAATGTTGAAAATGGGTTCGTGTAGTTCAGTGGTGGAAAGGTCATGTGCTTGATCCAGACAGATAGGCAGGCAGGCACTGAATTATTTTATTCATCATGGTGACACAAGACTTTGTATCCCAGACTGGCCTTACACTGCCTAGCTTGCTCTCCTTGCTTGCTGGGATTACAGGTGTGTGTGCACCACACCCAGTTTAGTCGGTGCTGGGTATGGAACCCATAACTTTGTGCATGCAACACAAGCACCCCACTAATTGACCTATATCTTCCTCCCCCCCCCCACGTGTGTTTAAAATTACATTATTTATTTTGTGTGTCTATGTTTGTGTGCCCATGTGTTTGAAGGCTTGAGTGTGGAGGTCAGAGGACAATTACTTTTGGGGAGTCACTTCTCTATTTCTGCCACTGTGATCAAATTCAGGTCGCTAGGTTTGGTGGCATGTGCCTTTCTCCGCTGAGGCATCTCATTGGTCCTCAGGGTTGTCCTTCACAACACTTGGGGGAAGGATTCTGTGGAATATGATCACTTGATCTTAAGTACTGCAAAGCACTTGGGAATCTCTTTTAAAGGCGACATCTCACTATGTAGGCCTTGATGGCATGGAACTTCCTATGTTTGGCCAGGCTGCCTTTGCCTCAAGAGTCCTGAGCTGTAAGGTGCACCACTATGCCTGGCAAGTAAAACCTCTAGATGTTTGGGACCACACCCCCTCGTGTTGTGCCTATCTGCAACATGACAGTCTGAGCAAAATCATTCCAACTGGGATTTTAAACACCAGACTGACCCAAACTCAACCAACTTAGTAGGCCTCCCAGGAGGAGGTAAAGGGCCTGATGAAAAGTATAAACAGGCAAACAGACTCAGACATCAGCATCTTCCGGAAGGCAAGGGGTACTGTGAATGTCCTCATTCTTTCCATGAAATAAGGCTCCGAAACGCCCCAGGCACGCAAAGCATGGAAGTGAGCATCTGGGGCAGCTAGCTCCCTGCTGGAGGCCAGCACCACATAACTGAGCAAAAGACCTTGAGCCCTTGAGCGCCGTGACCTAGACAGGCTGAGCTGTATTTTTAGCCTCCCCTACGATGTTTCGATGTTTCCGTCACCTGTGCTGGGCTTTTAGCTTCAGAGAGGAGGTGGGGGTGGAGAAGGCCAGAGGGACTGAGGTGGGGGCGGAGAAGGCCAGAGGGACTGGTCTTTCTCACAGCAGCCCTGTGGCAGGAGTGCACAGGCTGAATTACACACATGTCACTTTCATGAGTGTTCCCCTATGTAGTGACAAAAATCCAGAGTGCTTAGAAAAGCCACAACCTTTTTTGGAGGGTGGGGATTTCGAAACAGGGTTTCTCTATGTAGCTCTGGCTGTCCTGGAACTTGTTCTGTAGTCCATGCTGGCCTTGAACTCAGAGATCCACCTGCCTCTGCCTCCTGAGTGCTGGCGTGCACCACCACCACCATGGGGCTTTGAAACCATTTTTTTAATGTTCTGCTATGATCATCTTAAAATTCTTCTGTTTTGTTTGAGACAGGCTCTCAGTCTTTGCCACTGAACACCCAACAATCCCTCTACCTCAGTAAGTCTGAACATAGACCCTCATATTTAGGGTTTCTCTTTGTAGCCCTGGCTGTCCTGGAACTCAATCTGTAGACCAGGCTGGCCTCTGAGTGCTGGGATTAAAGGCGGGCAAGCGCCACCATGCCTAGCTAGGACCCTGTATTTTCATTTCCTACTCAGCCATACAAACTGTAGAGCTCATTCTAATTGTACCAAAACCTAATGAAAAGTCCCGAAAGGGCAACTTTCTATACAGGGGAGGGGCACAATAGTCCAAAGCCATTGTCACACAGCCCGAACACCCTGAGTTGGTCAAAATAACCTTGTTTAGAATCTCCTGTGTGCTGGCCCCCTTCCTATTTTCTCCTCTTGAACCCAAGGAGATAGAGAGTTTAGTAAACTGCAGGAAACATGAATTGCAGAGAACTCCATCCTGCTTGATGTCTCTCCAGCATCCCAGCTGATGAATGCAGTGTTTTTTGTGGAACCCAAGGACTCACTCATCTTAGGCAAGAGCTCTTTCTCCCAGTGTACCACTTCCCAGCCCCAAGTGTGACAGATGAGAGCCTGCCTTCTTTCAACAGATATTTAGGGTTGGGGTTGGAGATGTGACTCAGTCAATAGAATGCTGGCCTACCAAGCACAGAGCATCTTTTTGTTAGTTTCACTATAGTACTCTGGGTGTCTGAAATACCCACAGACCCACACACACCCTAAACTTGAGCTGTCCTATTATTGGCTATGTCCTCAGCACTTCCCATATTCCTAACTGTGCATCTTTGTTTTGAGACAGAGTGTCATGTAGCCCAGGCTGGCCTTATGCTTATATAGCTGAGGATGACTTTGAACTCTGTGATTCTCCTGCCTCTACCTCCCCAAAGCTGAGATGACAGTCATGCGTGTGCCACCCACCTTGTTTATTTGGTGCTGGAGGTTGAACTCAGGTCTTTTTGTGCATGCTAGATGAGCTCTCCACTGAGCTATATGAGCTATATTCTCACCCCTTTACTGATTATTTGTTGAAGGGGGGACATGCTCACGTCTACCTAGAGTCTTCACCAGTGTTACCTGTTCACTTTTTTTGTCCTTTGTGATAATTCTGCTCTTGAGGCAAAAGTCAAGAGTGCAGAGGCCTCAGGGTTTTTTTGTTTGTTTGTTTGTTTGTTTTCCAAGACAGGGTTTCTCCATGTAGCTTTGTAGACCATGTAGCTTTGAGTCTGGCCTCAAACTCACAGAGATTCCCCTGCCTCTGCCTCCAAGTGCTGGGATTAAAGGCGTGAGCCACCATCACTGGGCAGGTCTTGCAGGAGGATTGTTGCTTTCCTGAGGAGGCACAAACAGACACTGTGCCCTAAACTTAGCACCAACAGTAGACAACAGAGACTCCCCCCAAGCCCAGTTTTGTGAACCAATGAATTAATTTACTGGGCTTTACTACATGAGCTTGGGGAACAGGCATCTCACCAAAAAAAAAAAAAAAAAAAAAAAAAAAGTCCTTTCCTACCTTGAGTGACAACTTCTGAGAAGTAGCCCTGGGGAAAGTTGTCTTCAGCTGACCTTCCACCCACTGTATGCTCCAGCTACATCTCTCGAGATCATAAGCACCTGGGGCTGGAGAGTGGTTGGAATCCCAGGTTAGGATCCCTCTAGGTGACACTCCCTCTAGAGCGGGTGTTAGCAGCAGGTCATGGTTCCCATAGACTAAGCAATAATCTTATTGTTCTTTCCTTGTTGCAACTACAGGCAAAAACCCTCTCTGCTCGGTAATGACCAGTACTCATGGTTCATGTTAAGCCCTGCCTAAAAAAGCTTACACAACAGACCCATGTGTGGAACATGGAGGCTGTGTTCTCACTAGCAGGTGGAGGGTGTGTCTACTGGGTGGGGGTAGGGGCGTCCACTCAGGAGCGCCGAGGGTTCTTGAATTCAGGAACGACAGGGAAAGCAAACAATTGAACAAGATTCTTCTTGCCACAGCTCTGGGTCGTGTGGGTGGAGAGGGACAGAAAGACAGGCGCCTCGTGGGAGGGAGGTAGCTACACCCTTGGGGCACCAGCTATGGGAGCTACCTCGTGTGAGTGTGGAAGGCAGGGGGAGCGCAGGCCCTGCAAGAGGGCGAGGGGCACAGGGATGGTTGTATCTCATGCAGGTCAGGGAATCCCGCGGGGCCAGGACCGCCCAGCCCTGCTTCAGGGCACAGCGAGTCGGCACACGAGGGCAGATGTTCCCGCCGCCTAGCAGGGCGCAGGCCCGCACTTGCCAGTCCCGGACCAAGGACTTGAAAGCTCCCAGCGCACAGCCCGGACCTGTCCCGCCAGGCGTCACCGTGGCGTTTCAGGAGAGAGCAATAGGAAAATCCCCACTGCCTCGGGGTGTGAAGAGGAGGGAGATTCGAGATACTGGGGCAGGCCGAGAGTTTAAGCCACCAGCTCTCTGGAGCCCCAGTATCCCTTCTGCAAGAGACACAGCAGCGCCTGCCCCGTCGAGTTGAGCTCTTCAGTTGCTCCTATGTCTTTGAACCTTGAGGTCTTTTATTGTTACTATTTTGCTGATGGTTGAGCAAAATACAATAAATATATAGTGCCACCCATTTTATGCTAATTAAAAATAATTTAACTGGAATTGGGGCGCACAACTTTAATCCAGCACTTTGGAGGCATAGGCAGAAAGATCTCTGAGTTCGAGGCCAGCCTGATCTACATAGTTCCAAGCCAACCAGGAGTGAGTGCATAGTGAGACCCCGACTCAATCAAAATAATGATAAAATAAGAACAACAACAATAATAATATGAAATTGGCACAATGGCTCAGCAGGTAAAGGCAATTTGCTACCAAGCTTATGACCTGAGTTGGATTCCCAGAACCAACATGATACAAAGAGAACCGACTCCCCCGTGTGGTCCTCTGACCTCATGCGTGCACCCCCACACATACACATACATAAACACAATAACACATGTGTGTATGTATATTTTACCCCTCT
Organism: Phodopus roborovskii; assembly: GCF_943737965.1. Lineage (NCBI taxonomy): Eukaryota > Metazoa > Chordata > Mammalia > Rodentia > Cricetidae > Phodopus > Phodopus roborovskii. Next base: position 11,859,847 of record NW_026126546.1, on the reverse strand, counting down.
GTGTAGCCCTGGGTGTCCTGGAACTTGCTTTGTAGACCAGGCTGGCCTCTAACTCCCAGAGATACACCTGCCTCTGCCTCCTGAGAGCTGAAATTAAAGTCAGGTTCCACCACCAACCAGCTATAATGAAAACATTTTAAAAGAACATTAAGTTGCCCTACTTGACACAGCATGTGAAGGGGCTGTACGCAGTCCCTTTGCTAGATGCAGCACTTCACAAGGAGAAAAAACTCCCAAATTTACTGAGCTCCTGCTGTGCGTGAGTGGTTTCCATGAATCATCTCATTTTGTACAGCCGCTTTGTGGAGCAGATGGTGTCGACATTCCACTTAGCAGAAGGGGGCCCCGTTTCCTTCAACTTGAACAAAATCTTACGAGTGACCAAGCGGGATACGGATCTGGTCAGGAAGACTCCAAAACAAACAAGCCTTGACTAACCACGACCGTGCTCTGGTTACTACCGCAGTGGCGGAGCCCACGCGTGGGTCACGACGCAGGTGAGGGTGGAGCTGGGGTCACTGGGCGCCCCGCTCGTGTCAACCCCGCTAACCCCCAGCGTGGGGACTCGGAGGCAGGGCCGGTCCCGCCCTCACCTGTAGACGCCACACCTCCAGTAGCCACGCCTGGCGGCGGTGGGGGCGGGGCCATGAGGGGCGGGGGCGGGCCGGGGGTGAGAATGGCAGGCGGCGGCGCGGGGTGCGCACGCGCAGTCTGACCCGTTCCGGAGCCTTGCAGGAGGCTGGCGGCCGGGGCGGTGCTGAGGAGGGCGGGCCGGGGCGGGGCGCCCGGCCGGGGCGGGGCGACGCTGAGCTCCGTCCCGCTCCCATGGCCGCCCCCGGCTCCCGGTGCTGCCCCCTCTGCCCCGGGCCGCGCCCGGGGGTCCCGCACTGACGGCCCATGGCGCCGCCCGCTGCCCGCCTCGCGCTGCTCTCCGCCGCTGCGCTCACTCTGGCGGCCCGGCCCGCGCCCGGCCCCCGCCCCGGCCCCGGTGAGTGAGACCCCGGCTCCCCCCCCCCCACACGCCCCGCTCTCCTCCCTCGTGCGTGGACCCCGGAGAACGCGATGCCTGGGCTTCTGACCCGGCACGCGGCGTGGACGCTCCTGCCCCGTTACCAGGACTCTGTCCCACAAGCCGGTTTCGAACTTCCCGGGGACTCTGCTGCTTATGGGAGCGAAGGGGTGCGTGACGGCTGAGGTCGCCCCTACCGAGTGCAGACTACGCCCGAGTCCGGTGTCCTGCTTCCCAGGCCGAGTGCGCCGCGCGGTCCCTCCACCCGAGGCGGTGCCCTCAGCCGGGACAGAAGCTGGGACTCTGCTTAGTTTCCACACGCCCTTCCTTGCCGCAGAATCCCTTCCCAAATGGAAGAACAGGCATGAGGATGTTGTCTGGCCCAGTTCAGTTTCTGTGCGGGTTGTTGGGTGCTGAGCATACACTAGTGAACCTGCCGCTGGGGTCTCCACTCTGAGTTGCAGATTGTGGTGTTGCAGAGACAAGCTTTTGCTGGTGAAAGAAAACTCCGAGTTGCTTTGTTATCTTGCCAGCTTGGATTAGAGAAAAGGCTGAGACTTCTTTTCTGTGTGATTTTTAAAACTAACTTTGAGTCTTTGAGTTCTGCGAACCTCTGTTACTAGATCTGTAAAAGGAGTATGATGGTAACTCACTCCGGGACAGAGAGTTGGTGAACATTGAATGATACAGTGTAGGCAACAGGCATAGAGTGTATCCGCATATATAGAAGGCTATCAGTAAGCATTTAAAGGATCATTTTTATAGTGTTTCCCAGTTCGCTAAATACTAGACACCTGGTTTACCCTGGGAATAATTTGAGTTTCTTATATGATGAATCATGACAAAAGGGCTGAATGAAGGGTTCCCAACACTCCAAACCTGAGGCTCAGTAGAAGTGGTTTCTAGGTGATTGTTGCCTTCTGTGGGACTTCTATACTTTGACCACTTCTCCTGTTTGTAGTGTGTGAACAAGGAAGGAGGGACGTTCCTAGAGCCAGGATGTGTCAACATAACTGTAACCTAGTAACCCCTTAGCTCCACTTTGTCATCTCTGTGTTCAGAATTTAATGTACTCTATGGAGAGAGAGGTGCGGGTGGAAATAAGCTAGTTTTCCTTCTGGAAAAGTCACAGTAATATAGCTCGGAAAAGATTGTGAACCAGTTCTGCCTGTGCTTGCTGGGAAGTGGCATCTGCTAGGCATCTTTGCCTTGCTAAGGCTGATGCAGCTGCTCTTGAGTAAAATCGGTATACTTTTATTTAGGAGTCTTGGGTATGGATTGTTGTGAAACAGTCTGTGCTAAGTAATTCAAACTCTCATCAGCCCGGTTTCTTAGCATTCTGCTACATCAGTGTTTTTGTGACATTTCCCCTCTGTTTCCAGAAGCAGTTTCAGAGACATACCACATGGTTTTTCAGCATCACATCCTGTCAAGAGCCTAGCCACTAGTTTGTTAAATCCTTTCCAATTAAAAAAAAAAAAATGCTGTACACTGAGAATATGACAAACTTACCATTTCATATTTTGTGATATTGTAATTTTCTCTAAAATTTTGTGGATGGAAAAAATTATTCCAATACTTATATTCTGTACCACTTTGTAATATTTAAATTACTGGTGGTTCGCATTTTTGAATGCTGACCTTATGAAAACAGTTAGCTCATTCCCCTTCAGTGTTATTCTAATTATAGTGTGTAGTCAACCCCAAATGATCTCCTGTCTCTCCATTCTTCTTTTGACATGCTTTCTCTTCTTTCACTACTGATAAGAAGGGAGACAGAGAGGTCTTTTCTAGCCTCTCACCATCCTCCCCTACCTTCTCATCTGGAATGTGTCCTATCAGCAAATAGTATGTGATGCTATAAAATCTGAGTTTGGTTACCTGTGGGGTCTTCATGCTCTATGTATTCTCTTGGCTCATAGATGAATAACTTAAATGTTTAAGATAACAGTGAGTCCTTTTGTAAATCTTTTTTCTTTTCTTTCTTTTTTGTTTGTTTGTTTGTTTTGTTTGTTTGAGACAGGGTTTCTCTGTGTAGCCTTGGCTGTCCTGGAACTCACTCTGTAGACCAGGTTGGCCTCAAACTCTGAGATCCCCCTGCCTCTGCCTCCTGCATGCTGCGATTAAAGGTGTGCACCTAATGCCCAGCCCTTTTATAAATCTTAAAGCAAGAAAGTATTGCCTTTAGGTTCACTGCTAACCAATACAAGTTGGTGCGTTCAATATGGTTATTAATATGCTCAGAATTTAGCATAGGTGGACCAAAAGCAAAATTATTAAGACAAACTTATAGCATCATAATATACAAATTGGGAATTTTGATAGTAGGCAATATACCATCTTTAGTTTAGAATCTAAAAATTTTAAGTGTTAAATTTTTTTGGACAGTTATGGACATGGGGCATATGTTTTGAATGTGAAGGTCAGAGCACTTTTGAGAGCCATTCTCTCTGTCTACCCTGTGGGTTCCAGAGATTGAATTCAGATTGCCAGGTTTAATTCAAACACCTTTACCTTCTGACCTTCTGAGCCTTCCCCCCCCCCCTTTGGTTTTTTTCAAGACAGGATTTCTCTGTTGCTTCTGAGGCTGTTCTGGAACTAGCTCTTGTAGACCAGGCTGGTCTCGAACTCACAGAGATCTGCCTGCCTCTGCCCCCTGGAGTGCTGGGATCAAAGGCTTATACCACCAAGGCCCAGCCTGAGCCATCTTGATAGTCCCTAGTCTAGAATTTTTGAGCCTGGAACTCTACCTGAGGCTCTAGACAGGCATTGCTAATTTTTGTTTTGTTTTGTTTTGTTTTGTTTTTTTTCCCCAAGACAGGGTCTCGCTATGCAATTCTGGCTGTTGGTATTCACTATGTAGACCAGGCTGGCCCTCAACTCACAAATATCTGCCTGCCTCTGCCTCCCAAAGGCTGAGAGCAAAGATGTGCACCATCACACCTGAATGCATTGTTGTGTTTTAATAAAACTCTTTGAACATTGAAATTTAATCTTTACATATCAGTTTTGCATGTCATAATATATTCTAATTAAAAACTTACATAACTAATGTCAGTTTATAGGTCATGATTTGGCTCACAGGCTATATTTGTATTAAAGTCTTGCTCTAAGTTTATGTGAACTGACTTTAGGTGTTTACTGATTTGGAAAAAGCAACAAAGAGGTTGGTTTTGGTAAATGGATGGACCTCTTCCCATTTACTGTGAATTAACTTTTACAAATGTATGAGTTGGGCATAGTATTTGGGAAGCTGAGGTAAGAGTATTTTGAGGCTAGCAGCCTGCCTGTGCATTGTAATAAGCAATGGAGGGAATGCTAGCTAAAATGGTAAATTTTATATTTTACCATGATTTTTAAAAAAGATACAACTGGGAAAAAGCTTACATACATACATTTCAATCATCAATAAATGGATATTTAGTGTGATTCAGTTCGCTGCTTAAAGAAATAATTCCTACCTCAGAGCTGACCCCTAGTTTGTTCACCAGCCCTGTGGGCAGATGTTGCTTGAGACAAACTGTTGAGAGATTTTCTGTTTTGCAGAGGAAAGCCAGGCAGCAGGTGGCACCAGCCGGGAGACCTAGAGAAACAACCAAGGAGTGGGGGAGAGGGCGGAGACCAAATTCCTGTCACTTCCTAAGCTATTGGTTTTTATTTCCACTCTTCTGTTGTCGCCTAAAACAGCAGTGTACTTTAAAGGCTGCTTCTTTTTTAATTAAAGAATTTTGAAAAAAGCAAAGTGAAACATTGAAACATAGCAAACTGGTTGTGTTTGTACTGATGGGCAGTTAATAGGAAGTGCTTGAGAGAGACCAGAAGCTGGTGCCTATAGCTTTTGTCTGAGGTTTTACCTCCTGAATTAGGACAAATGCCAGGAATTGAGCATCTCACAGCACCTCCTGCACAGGTTTAGAGGTGAGAGCCCTTCCTCCAGCCTCCATCTCCCTTTGGCAGATGCATATCTGACTGGCTCAGGGTGTAGCCTCTGCCTGGGTCAGAGGGATGACTGACACACCTTCCATGTTCAGTTTGACCTTGACACTTGCCCTAGAACCCAGAAGTATTCTTTTAGGTAGACTGGGCACTGAGGTCCAACAGTTTTCCCCCCTTTCTTGTTGTCTTCCTCCCAACATTCTCTGTCTTTTCCCTAGACCTCAGCCTCTTAAGATAGCCAGAACAGGGACAGGCGAGGGGCCATGGTAGAGATGTCATTCTACAGAAATTTGCCTTATCCTCCAAGGAAACCTCTTGCTCCTGTTCTGGCCTCCTTCTAAGTAAGTACCTCCTTAGGTTGTCCTTGTACCAGCTTGAAGAGGAAAGAAGTTGAGAGCACTTTGTAAGATGGCCATCTTATAGGCAGAGTTGACCATGTCCCTTTTACTTCTGCAGTAGGGCCCTCTGGGGGCTTCTCCCCTGCTAGGGCCAGCTTCCAGTTTCTCCTGCCATGGTTTAATCCCTGGCATATAGCCAAAGCATTAAACTTTTATTGTTCAATTTACCACAAGGGCGAGGCCCTATTCCTAGTGGGCTGAGGAGGCTGTGGCTGCTTCCAAAACCCGAGTGTCACACCACATTAGCGACTGCAGACTTTGAGGGCTGGATTTCTTTTAGTTGGTTAGATTCTTGGTCAGAACCAGAACAGTATACTCACACTCAGAGTTTTAAAGCCAGGAAAGAGTAAAGACAGCACAGGCCACTTTTAAAGATGATTCATAATGGTGGTTGCCATCAGCCTGCATGAGGACTCAGTGTGGTTTCTTTTTATCCTGAGTAGATACATTATGGTGTTTGTAGCTTTCTTAGTATCCCAAAATCAAATAACAACATGGCAGCCAAGCAGCTCTCTTCTAGAATAGTAGGGATTGCTAGCCAATCCCATCATAGTATGTAAATTACTTGCTGCTGTTCAATCTATAAAAATGCATCTTCAAAGAAAATTACTGGGCTGGTAAAAATATTTTTAATAATGACCACAGAAGTCATATTTATTTTTCTTTGATGTTCTTCCGAAGAATCTTCTGGTTCTAATCAGTTTGTTCCCACATAAAATACAGTGGAAATCTACAATAATAAAATCCCCATTTCTCTGTCTATGGGGAAATAAACAGGGCGAGGACTGTCTTTTTCGGGGGCTTTCCCCTCGCTTTGCCCCAGACTCAAAGCCTCTATTACTAGTGGGTGTTTTGGCATCAGTTAAGGGCCTTCAATCCTTCCCTCCCTCCATGTTTTGCTCTTTCATTAAAGTGTTTCTGTTGTCTAATTATATCCTTTCAATCAAATTAGAGAGTGCAGCATCTGCTGAGGGCCCTAACTGCTGCCATCTGCACCTCGAGTATACAGGCCTTTTCAGCTGAGAATCACTCAACTTCCAAATGGCAGGAAGAGATTTGGAAAAAGTTCAGTTGGAGGGGAGGTTAACATAAAAAAGAGGCTCTTCAAAGGCTGGGTGCACTGTCCTGCCTGCTGGGATGTGTGCTTGGTTATACAGGGCATCATTGGCTTGGCTCACCCAAGACTCTTCCTAAGCGCTTCTGGCAGCTGAAGGGCTCTTAATTGTCCTAGCTGTTATGGTTTTGGAGGCCCCAGTAGAGCTGAGAATGTCTCCCTTGAGAACAGTCTTTTGTTATAAGACCACTGGTTAATGGATATGACACTTTCTCTTCATTTGGCCATTTCTTCTAACTCAGTGACTTCAGCAGAAGGAGATTTTGCTTCCTAGGAATAGTTTGTCATACTTAGAGACATTGTTTTTAATTGTTCTGTGGGGGATGCTGTTACTATCCAGCAGTTTGAAGCCTGGGTGCTGCTAGACATTGTAACAGTGCCCCACACCAGAGAATTACCTGTCTGTAAAGATAGTGCTGAGAGGAAAACCCCTGTCCTAGCAGTGTCATTATGTTGTCTCACTGTGACCTAAGTAAGAGCAGGCCACTCATGTCAATATCATTTCTACCTGTCCTGAAACTGGCTATGTAGACCAGGATGGCCTTCAACAGGAATTCTAAGAAATTATTCAGTAGTTGTATTAGGGGTAGGGAGAAAAATTGCATTGATTTGTTTGTTTGTTTGTTTTCAGTTCTAGAGGTAGAATTCAGGACCTTGCATAGGATAGACATGCACTCTATCACTGAGTGACACCCCCAGTTTTTTTGAAATTCGGGTGTAGCTGAGCACCTTGTGCTTCCATTTGCTGAGCCTTGGACCCAACTCTAAGATCCATGAAACCCTGCAAGAGACTTTCAGCCTTGGACAGTCAGGGCTGGCCACACTCTGTCCTTGGCCATGCTGCTCCGATGTCCAGGGATGACAACATTGCCAATCCTCCAATCCTCCTTCCTGGCATAGATCACAACTGTGCTGAGTCCTTCCTTTAGCTCTAACCCTTCTCCCTGTCCAGCGCTTTTGAAGTATGACTCTTGAGTTGCATTTTTATGTTGGGATGGATTACTATGTGCTTATCAAATGTCTACTGTGTGCTGGTATGTCCCCCTAGGACTTGTTTGTCCCCACGCCAGATCACAGAAGCCAGTGACTGTGGCTGTAGGGATTGCTTTGGCGATGCACTCCAGAGATAGCTGTCCACCTGGCAATTAGCCCTCTCCTCAGGAACTCAGCTAAAGGGAGCTGAAAAGCCCAGAGCCAGGCTTCTTCAGAACAAGGACCACACCCTCCAGGACTCCATTATTGGAGTACTTTCTGATCATCTGACATTAAAAAAAATAGGTCACAGTCGAGGGCTGATAAAACTTGTCTTGGGGCTGGGTTTTGTTAGTATATTTAATCTATTTTTAGTTCAATTGAGAGCTTTAGACAGTGCAGAATAGGATTGCTAGGGGCTTGGAATGTAACTCAATGACCCAGATCACTTGCCTAAAATGAGCGAAGTCCTTTTTCTTTTTCTTTTTCTTTTTTTTCTCGAGACAGGGCTTCTCTGTAGCTTTGGAGCCTGCCCTGGAACTTGTTTTGTAGACCAGGCTGGCCTCAAACTCAACAAATACCCACCTGCCTCTGCCTCCCAAGTGCTGGGATTAAAGGCTTGTGCCACCACCACCCAGCTTGAATGAAGTCCCAATTAAAGCCTGCAGAGAAAAGAGAAATAGGAATTGCTCGTGATCATGAGGCAAGGTATAGATGTGAACCAGGTGTTTCCTGCTTAAAATAAACTCAGAATATAAAAATGGCTCAGTTGGCAAAATGCTGGCCTAGCCCACAAAAAGTTTTGAGTTTATTCCCAGCACTAAGTAAAACATACTTCATTGGCACTTGCCTGGAATCCCATCACTTCTGAGGTAGAAGCAGGGAGATCAGATGTTCAAGGCCATCCTCAGTGACTTAAGTTCAAGATCAGCCCAGGCTGCATGAGACTGTCTTAAAGGGCACAGGAGTGACTCTATCATCACTATTGTTTGTTCATAGACAGGATCTCGGGTAATCTAAGCTGGTCTTGAATGGTAATTTCTGAATGCTGTGATAATAGGTATTTGTCACCATGCCTGTTTTATTAATTGATGGAGAGAGACCCCAGAGCTTCATTTATGCTGGACAAGTGCCTTACCAACTGTGCTACATTCTCAGCTTTGTTTTTTTTAATATAATGTGTCCCTGGCAGAGGCTAGCTTTATGTTTACAATCCTCCTGCCTTGGTCTCCTGAGTGCTGGGATGACAATCCTGGGACACCAAGGTCTGCCAGCATTTTTGTTTGTTTGTTTTGTTTTTGTTTTTGTTTTAATTAGCAAGTTGACTTGATTTACACAGAACTTCCTGGAACTTCTCAGAGGTGATTGCTAGACAGTCAGAAGGCTAATAATCCCCAGACAAAGAAATCGCCAGGCAGTGGTGGTGCACGCCTTTAGGGAGGCAAAGGCAGGTGGATCTCTGTGAGTTCAAAGCCAGCCTGGTCTACAAAACAAGTTCCAGGACAGCCTGTTACAGAGAAACTCTGCCTCTAAAAGCCAAAAAGGGAGTGAGGGAGGGAGGGAGGGAGGGAGAGAAGGAACAAAAGAAGCAGGCAAGCTGGGCACTTGATTATATAACAGATAACCCGCAACTATGCATTTATTGCCTTCCCTCATTTCACAAACATAAACAAAAATAACTCTTTCTATAAGGATTTTTTTTTCTTCTTCTTTTACCCAATACAGGGTTTCTCTGTGTAGTTCTGGCCATCCTGGAACTCACTCTGTAGACCAGGCTGCCCTTGAACTCACAGAGATTTCACCTGCCTCTGTCTCCCGGGTGCTGGGACTAAAGGCGTTCCCACAACCACCTGGTCGGTTGTGGAAGATTCAGAGTTAGGCTGTTTGGGACTGTTTAGTGGTAGAATGTGTGCTGTGTGCTTTGCAGTTCAGGGCTTGGGTTCAGTTTCTAGCAGAAAATATAAAGCATGGAAGTATCGAGAGCTGGGGGGGGGGGTGATGCTCGGTGATGACGTGGGGCTTTGAAGATGGTTGTTTGATTTTAGTTTTGATGGGGATGATGATGAGATAGGGGTTCATGTATGGGAAATTTCCAGCTCACTACGTAGCTGAGGGTGATCTTGAGCTCCTGATCCTCCTGCTTCTGTCTCAGTGACAGATGTACACTACTTCACCAGGTTACTTTTGAATCACTTTGTAGCATACTATAGCCTTAAATTCCTGCCTCATCTTCCCAAGTGCTGGAATCTCACCTGTGAGCCGCAGTGGTAGACTGCTTGCCTAGCATTGGAGTGTTGCTTTAGTTTCCCTTGGGAAACATGAACAAGTGTCTATTTTTCCCAGTAGGGTACTAGAACAGTTTCTTCAAGCCCAGCTTGGAGATCCAGTGAACTGTACTGTAGAACAGTCCCATTGCAGCCAAGGTTTGCCACCGCTCATAGGTGCATGGATGAAGCCCCCTCTTCATGCACTCCCACTTTCCCCCAAACCAAGTGCAGCTGGGCTACAATTGCACGCAGCTATTCTGTGAAGGAATGTCAGCAGGTCCAGTCTTGTGAGGGTCTCCTGCAGGTGATCACAGCTGCTCCGATTAAGATCATAGCAGTCGTGTCACACTTGGAGGACAGTGTATCACAACAGTGGGTACCCTGAGCTGCTCCCCCAAACAGAACAAAAAGGTAAAACGCTTAAGAAGCTCACCGGCAGGACTGGGCATTTTGAAGTACCTCCTGTGGGTCAGTGTGATCTGTCAGGAACCCTGTGATCTGTTTAGTGCCCCTCCTAGAGGGGTGTAGCACCCCCTCTTCTGGCCACAGACCTGCATCCACTCACCTTCTGTCTTTTTGAGGGTTTGGTTTTGTTTTTTTAAGAGTAAACTGAGACGCTGTCTATCAGAAAATTGAATATATCATGTTTTCTGTTCCCTTATGTGAAAAACATTCAAGATTAGACAGGGTAACTATAGATAAATACCCCCAGTAGTAGTACATCCTGGTACTCACATGTTACATGGATAAATAAATGGTTGATGGCATCAGTCAAGTAGGCCCATGTTGTACATTGTGGTACTTAGATGTTGCATGGGTAAACAAATGGATCCTGTCATCAGCACATGGTAGAATATGTCCTTTTGGCCCTGACATAAAGCCCCTCAAGGAATTTTGTGGTTAGTGAAACGTTTTAGGACTGATGAGTGGGTAACTTCTTACTACCCTTCCTAAACTAAGGCTTGTATAGTCTGTGTGTATGTTTGGAACTTCTATGTTGCTAAGTTAGTGCAGAAACTATCTGGGCTAAGGTTGTAATGGACAGCGAGTATGCTTAGTTTGTATTAGACTCAAGGCTTCCATCCTCAGAAAAGAAAAGCATTATACAAGACCCCAACTATCTTTTGTGCATCAAAGAGATGGTATTCACAATGCCCTAAAACAATGGTTCTCACCCTAGGAGTCATGATCCCCTTTGGGGGGTCGCATATCAGCTCTGTGCATTATGATTCATAATATTAGCAATATTACAATTATGAAGTAGCAATGAAATAATTTTTTGACTGGGAGGGGGGGTCACCATAACATGAAGAACAGTATTAAAGGGTCACAGCATGAAGAAGGTTGAGAACCATGGCTCTACATGCTAAGTAGAAATTCCTCAAGCACTACTGCATATTCATGGTGGCTGTTCCCAGCAAAAACATATGTTCACAGCAACACTCAGAGCGTGTTTCCCAGTGGGCGTGGGTGTGGGTGTGGGCGCTGCCTGGGTCGGAGGGACGCATACTCCAGATGAGGGCCAGATGGAACAGAATGTCACCCAAACCACCTTCTCTCTACTTTGAGAATTAGTTCTTTAAAAATATTTTTTGTTTGTCCATTCGTTTATTTTTGGCTATGTAGCCCTGACTATCCTAGAATTTATGTGGTCCCTCCTGCCTCTGCCTCCTTAGTGCTTGGGATTATAGGTGTGTATTGTCATTCCAACTTCGTTTTAGAAAAAAATTTAAATCGTATTTGTGTGTGTGTGTAAGAGAGTGACAGACAGGGATAGAGAGATGAAACAGAGAGAGACTGAGCCTCTCCAGTGCTTGAGTAGGAGGTAAAATAACAACTTGTTAGAATTAAGTCTGTCTTCAACCATGTGGGATCTGAGTGTCAAACTCATGTTGTTAGTCTTAGATTCAATCACCTTTACCAACTGGGCTAGTTCACCAGCCCTCAGCTTCATTTTTAAATTTTTGCTTAACAAGTAATAAGACCCTCTCTATGACATCTGAATTTAACCCTCTGGACCTGTGTTACTATAGGCTGTTTTTCTTGGGAGGGCATTTTACATAATTCAGTATTTCATCTCTTATAGAGAAGACTAAATTAGAGACTCAAATAAAAGAATTCAAGTTTCCTTCCAGAAGTCTACATTCTTAGGCTAGTATTGGCAGGAGTTTGATATCCTAGGCTACATAGTGAGTTTCAGGTGAGCCATGACTGACTACATAATGGAACATTATGTAGGGACGTGTGTGTGTGTGTGTGTGTGTGTGTGTGTGTGTGTGTGTGTGTGTGTGTTAGCTAAAATTACATTGGGAAGCATGGTCTTTTCTTTATGCTACCTTGATGATATATGTGTAAGCATGTGTGCTGGAGATTGAACCAGGGCTTCATACATGCCCAGAAGGTGCTCTACCACTGAGCCACACCCCCAGTATCTGTTACTGTTATGAACATTGTCTCCTTAAATGAAAAGGAAGCCCTGAAAGATTTTAATAGACAACTACTGATGCCTGAAAAATTATAGTGATTATTTATGTGCTTAATCTACTTTGGGCAGAAGTACAGCTTGTGCTATGTTCACTTTGCAAAGTTAATGTGTAATCCAAGAAATAATATGTGAATGGTCGTCTGGAGTTTAGCTGGCTGCAAACTTGGCTGGTTGGGTTTATGGTTCTTGACAAGCAGCTAAGGCATATTTATTACAAAACAGTATGGTATTAATGATTTTTAGGGTGGCTTCCATTTTTTTATTATGGGAAAGTGACTGATGCACAAAAATTATCTAGGAGGGTCACAAATACCTGGGTATTGTCTAGGGCCATAATTCCCAACTATGGCTATTATTTCATTCTCCACCTTCCCTTCAGCACTTACAGTATATTGCAACAAATCTCAGATATCCTGTCTCATCTGTAAATGTTTCAGTCCTTATCTCTAAATGATAAAGATTCTTTAAAAAAAAAAAATAAAAATAAATAAATATATATATTTATATATATATTACAGTGTACAGTGCCATTATGGAAACTAAAATGTGGCAATTCCCTGATGTCATCAAATATCCAGTGTCAATGCACTGATGTCTCCCCAGAATTTTTTTTTTCATTTATTTTTTGAAGAAAAGTTGTTTACAAAAAAAAAAAGTTAGAGGTGTTAGCTAGGTCAGAGGCTCATGCCCACCCCAGTATTCAGGAGACTGGGGCAGGAGGATTGACACAAGTTCAAAACCAGCCTAGGCTGTAGAGCAAGACCCTGTCTCAAAAACAAATTTTAGATATAGATTGAGTACAGGTATTAGAAGGAAAACATTTAAAAAGGTAACAATGTATTCCAAGGTAGACAGGCTTCTCCCAAGTGACCTCTATGAATGACCTAGTTCTGGTCCAAATCTAAACAGATACATTGAGCCTTAAGCCTCTGTAAACCTTTCCCTTCCCTTTCTCTTCCTTTCCTTTGTTTTTGTTTGAGACAGAATCTTGCTATATGGCCATGCTGGTCCTGGAACTCAGTATATAGCCTAGACTTGCTCCAAATTCACAGCAATCTTCCTGTCTCTGTTTCAGAGTGCTGGAATTTCAAGCATGTCTAACTTCTTATTTTTGTTTTGTTTTGTTTGTTTGTTTTACCCCTTTGGATAATTTATATGTTAAAGATGTCATTTCCTTTAAGTAAAAGGAGAACCTAAGAGCCACATGGAAAGGCCCCATAGGAGGCCAGTGCTAAGCTTGTCTGTGTGACCAAAGAATTCTTACCGTCATTAGAGGCATAAAGAATTGCAGAATTTTAAGCCTGGGGGAGAATTTAAGCCATGAGTCTTTCCCATTCAAATCACCCCAGAATTTTTAATCTTAGTTCTTTTTGGTTTTTCGAGACAGGGTTCCTCTATATTGCTTTGGAGCCTGTCCTGCAACTCACTCTGTAGACCAGACTGGCCTTGAACTTGCGCCACCACTGCCCAGCTTGAATCTTAGTTCTTAAATCTTGGGAATTTTAGCTGTTTAGAGTTAGAAGTAAGGGGGTATCAGAACCCTCTGAGTCAAAACCCCTCATTTCACAGGAGGAAAACACACACACACACACACACACACACACACACACACACACACACACACACACACACAAAGAAGTAAAGGCCAGTCTCTGGGGTGGCTTGAACCATGCAGTGCCAGCCATTTATCCTGGTGTCATTTTCTTTTCATTCTAGTGGCTCTCAATGTGCTGCATGTGTCGAGGGCTTTCTGTCCCCTTAAAGTCCTCTCTCCTGTAAATCTGATACCCTCCTTCCACAAGAGTGCAGATAGATGTCTGTGCCCTGGGGAGCAGCTGGTGGACTCTGAGAGGTGTCCTGCTGTAGCCTCAGTGGCATTTTACGGAAAAAAGTTGGGACCCACTGATTCACAAGTTCACATGCTCCTTTCCCGCAGTTACTCTTAACTGCCCATGGTGCTGTGGTGTATCTGAAGGCAAAGGGCAGTTTGCCTGGCAGCACGGGCTTGGAAGATGTTCCCTCAAGTACCACTTTAGCCTGAGATGGAGTATTGTAGGTGCATTTCGTTATACTGACATGCTTTCCTCTCAATCGTAAGAGTTTTGTAGTTGTGTAAATTATCCATCCTCCAAATTTCATGGGTATTTTTAGAATAGAAAGGCTGGTAACATGGTTCTGTGGGTACTTGCCGCTAAACCTGATGACCTGGTTTTAATCCCTGGACCAACATGGAGAAAATAGAGAACCAAGTGTGACAGGTTATCTTTCAACCATCACACGTACACCACACATGCATGTACACAACACAGACTGCAGTGCAGTGTTTGTATTAATTTGTATTTTCTTCCTAAGTATAATTACTAAATTATGTAAGCTAAGTGGCATATATAAATGAAGGTGTGTTTTATATTGACAGCTAGATTTTGATCAGAGAGCAATTTGCTTTATTTCTCCCTTTCCTCCTCCTCTCTTTTGCTTTCTCTCTCTTTCTCTGTGTGTGTGCCCTCAAGCATGGGCCTGTCTTGTGTAACCCTCGAGCCCCTGCCGTCCCGTGCACTCATCCCACCCACCAGGGAGGAGCAGCAGCTTTCTGGGCACTGTATTGCTGGCCACGGTCTGCCCACCGTGTTCTCCCCACTCTCCCCCGGTTCCTCATATTTCTGCTCACATACCGACTCTTCTCTGACTATTGTCTGATACTGACGTGGGTTTATGAACCTATGGTCCCTGTTAACATGGGAATGCCAAGAATCCGTGGTCTGTCTATTCACCACCACACTGGGCAATCGTAAGGACTGAGAGATTGTTGAATGCGTTCATGAATGGTGGTGTAGACATTAGGTCTCTTGCCTTCATTCATCCCCTTTTACTGAAAATGTGAATATACAAGGCACCAAGTGATTTTCTTTGTTGTTTTAGCCTCTCCTTGCTTATCTAGACAAAGCCATGTCAGTTTCATAGCAGTAGAGAAGGCTGACAGGGTCCTCATCTTGTCCACACCCTGATGAAGTCAAGGTGCACAGATAACTTTCAGTCCGTAACAAATAGTGTACTAGCAAATCTGTTTTGTTTTTTTTTTTTTAATTAAAATCTAGTATGCTTAGAGTGGGCTGCCACACCTGTGACCTTATTGCTGTCAGTCTCAGCTACATAGTTAGTGCTTAGTTAGTGCTAGGCTAGCCTGAACTACAAGAGGCTGTCTCCAAAAACCTTTAAAACGTGTAGATCTGAGGAAAACAAACTTCCAGAACCAGAAAAGGTGTCGCTGTCACATTCCTGCCGTTAATGACATCTCAACACCATTCGTGGCACGTTCTTTTGTGGTACAAATAAAACCATCTGAGTCCTTGGGAACATGCCACACAGGTTGCTGTGGCTGTTGCTGTTAAGGTCTGTTTTGATGGCTTGTGAATCATTGGCCTTTTTTGGTTCCTTGCTTGCTTGTTTGAGACAGGGTCTCATGTAGCCCAGGCCAGACTTTAACTGGCTTTGTAGCCAAGGATGACTTAGAACTCCTGAACCTCCTGCCTCCATCTCCCAAGTGCTGGTATTACAGTGTATTCCACTATGCCCAGCATCCTCATCACTCTTTTATTTTTTGATTTGGTTTTCTTTTTATTTGTGTATATGTATTTGTGTATAAGTATATGTAATGTGTGGCCGAGGCCAGAAAGGGCATTGGATCTTCTGGAGCTGGAATTACAGGCAGGATGTGAACCACCTAGTTAGGGAACTGTAAGCAGACCTCAGGTCTTCTAGAAGAATGAAGCAAGTGTTCTTAACAGCTGAGCTATTTCACTAGCCTCCCACTTTTTAAAAACGTATTTTTGTTGTCTATATTTAAGGTAGGCAACATAATATGTTTTGTTTTGGTTTTGAGACAGAATCTCACTACATAGCTCCAGCTGGCCCAGAATGCTCTATGCAGACCAGGCTAGCCTCAAACTCTCAGAAACCCCTCTGCCTCTAGATACTGGACACTCTGGATACTACACCCAGCCCTGCTCATTATGCTCTGATGTATAAGATTATACAGGGCAGAAAGCAGTTCACAGAGGTTGGCCTGATATTCATAGAATTATCTAGTACTTAAAAAAGAAAGCCAGTTGTGGTGGCTCACATCTTTAATCCTAGCACTTGGGAGACAGAGTTTGAGGCCAGCCTGGTCTACAAAGCTAGTTCTAGGACATCCATGGCTATACAGAGGAACCCTGTTTCAAAAAACAAAAACAACAAAAAAGCAAAATAAAAATAAATAAATAAATACCAGTCTGATTAAAGAAAAATAAATAAATACCAGTCTGATTAAAATTAATTAATTGAAAGAATCATCTAGTCTTGTGACTCCAGAACTGATTAGTCAGCAGAATTACCTAGGTTGGAATAGAGCTCTGATGTGAAACACACCACACACATTATTCTCTCTTCCCATCCCTTCAAATATAGTTGCTCCTGGTATCTGTGCACTGTTGTTCCAGGTCTCTGAGAACTCCAAAATGCAGATACTCACATTCTTGTTTTGCACGTTGTCTGTACACCCCTTCATGTGCTTTAAGTCACCTTTAGATTATTTATAATGCCAATATGATTAAAATTCAGTTTGAGTAGTTGTGAGACCATATTGCTCAGGGAGTATTGAAGGGAAGATATGGGTGCATGTGGGACCTGGGTTTAGGACTGATGTATGTGTGTCCCTAGTGGTAGTGAGTACTGTGGGACAAAGGAAGGAGGCAAAGAGAGGCAGAGATGAGAAGGGGCTTCTGAGGAGGCAATGTTTATCTTGCAACTGGAAATATTAGAGGAAGAACATTTGGGCAGGAAATGGGAAAGTGTGTTCCCAGGATTAAAAGCAGGCTAGTGTGGTTTGACCACAGTGAGTGACTAAGGGATGAGCTGGGCTTACAGCAGGGAGGCCTTGCAAATACCCGCAAGATAAACCTTCATTCTCCTGGGACCTTTGAGTTCCGTGTGGAAAGTGGGTTGTAGAGCTGAGGAGGCAGCATTGAGATCTAAACTGTTCCCTTATGACCAGTGGAGCCAAAGCAGAGGTGCTGAAGACAGGGGGAAAGGGAGCCACAGGAAGTCAGCAGGGAAGTGGGGTGAAGGAGAAGCCAGGAGGAAGGACACACTGTAGCACTTCCACTGGAGTCCCGGCAGACCTATCCAGCTCTAGCCGCCTCCTGTGTGAAGAGCAGTGTGATCAAACAGCGTGGTACACACTTAAACACAACATGAGTACTAGAACTGGTGTGGATGGTGGCCATTTATCCACATCAGCAACAAGCCAAGACAGTGAGTCAAAGCCGAGCCTTTGGTTCTGTGTATGTCACTCTGTGCCAAGCTGCCATCCTCTAGTGCCTTTGAGCTTTGTGTTGATGCCCTCGTGGTACTTGGGGGCTCACACTTACCATATTAATGTTGCACCAGGCATGATAAGTTGCTATGGTTTTATGGGTCTCCGAGAATACCCCATTATTTGAGCTGCCCATAAATAGTGCCATTCCAGATAAAATACTGAGCCTAGCTGGTGGTAGGAAGGTGTGACTGGAAGAAAGACGTTTGGTCTCTAAGTAGTCAGAGAAATGTCTTTCAGAACGGAGCAGTATCCTGTTGTCCACATGCCTACTAGTCTAAAGCAGGCATGCTCACTGCCCAGTGGGAGACAGCATCACATCCTTATTACCAGAAGCGACAGGTCACTATGTGCCAGGAAAAAGGACGGAGGAAAGCTAAGAATGCCGGGGTAACTCCCCCAGACTGTCAGGGTTCTAGTGATACATCTTCAAGAAGTGTTTGAAGTGCTTCTATCTGTCAGTTTCAACTACGCTAATTTTAAAAATTGCTCTTTGTACTCTGCCTTTCTCATGAACCTCTGTGAGTGTAATGCATACAATATGTGGGAGGAAGCCTGTCAGCCTCAGTTCCCATCCCCCAGCGTCTGAGAAGTAGATTTTAGAAGTGCATGATTACACCTGCAAGGATCTGTCATTTCATGAAATGGGACCTGAGACCATTCAACACATTTTCTAGGAAAGCATTTCAGGAGGAGGTGAGAGAAAGTGCCTTCCCTGCCCTCCATTCCCCCAGTTTTGTTTCACCTCAGACAAGGCAGGGAGGACTGGTCCTCATTACCAGAGAATGTGAGTCATTCCCAGATTTGTGTGATTGGGATTCCAAAGCATTGCTGTATCCGATGGCCTTATTAAATCCAAGTGTCAGAGCAGCCTTTCAGACTGTAGGGGAGCTCTCAGTTACAGCTGGTGACCTGGTTCTAGTTACCACACAGAGATGCTGGCTAGAGTAGTGGCCCCCTTCGAGTGCCCAGAATTCCATGTGCATGGCTGTTAGCAACTATTCTAGATTTGGGGTTTTCTTGGCTCACTTCATGAGCTCCAGTGTATTTCAGTGTCAAGTTTATATCTTCACTGGGACCTGTAGACTTCAAGGGGAAGTCCCCCAGTGGCCCAACTGGCTGGTGCCAGCATTGCCCAGCATGGTAGGGAATCTCTTTGCAGATTCACTCAGCCCAGTGGGCCGCCCAGGATCTTGCAAAATACAATCCATTTCTAGTTTGGTCCAAACAAAACAAATAAAATATTCACCAGAGAGGGAGGAAACTGTAAATGTTGCCAGAAAATTAGCATGCTGTTTTTTCCTTCTTGTAGAGTGTTTCACAGCCAATGGTGCAGATTATAGGGGAACACAGAGCTGGACAGCACTGCAGGGCGGGAAGCCATGTCTGTTCTGGAACGAGACTTTCCAGCATCCATACAACACGCTGAAATACCCAAATGGGGAAGGTGGTCTGGGCGAACACAACCATTGCAGGTAAGATGGAGCCACCTCCAGCCCTTCTCATAACTAGCAATACTTCCTTATCTCCCGTTAGTCAACTCAGAGAACCATATCATTCTTTTAAAAATGAATTAACAGAGCTTGGGAAATGGGTCAGTAGTTAAGAACACACGCTTCTCTTCTAGAGGACCCAGGTTCGATTCCCAGGACCCATAATACAGTGCAGAATAGTCTGTAACTCCAGTTCTGGGGGATCTGACCTCTGCAGGCACTGCAGATGGTACACAGACAAACATGTAGGGAAATACGCCCAAGAAATAAAAATCACATAAAAGTGAATCAGCCTCCTCCTTTGTCTTCTTCTCTCTCTCTTTTTTCTCCAGCTGAGTTTGCTTCCATACTGACTTTCAGAGCAGTGTCCTATCTGGCCCCTCTCTTGTCTCTTTGGGAGGATTTTCTCAGGCGGTTCTCCCACCAGTGAGCATTTTATGGGTATCAAAGAAGCTGAAGATGCTCAGCTATCTGGAACCCAAACCTCTGTCTACCATGTTGTCTAGGCTGTACTTGAACTCCTGGATTAAAGTAACTCTACTCTTCAGCATCCCAAGCAGTTGAGCAGCAGGTGTATACTACTATGGGCTCCAGCAAGGAGTTCTGATCTCACCCCATGGTCTTTGGGTGTGTATTTATGTTTCTCTGGGAGGTGAGCTCTAGCTTTGATCAGGTTCTCAGTCTAAGATTGAAGACAAGTTGAGAACTACTAGGTGGCCCAATGGTTAAGTTGCCTCCTGTGCAAAAGTGAGGTTCAGAGTTGGGATCCTGAGAACCCAAGTAAATGCTAGGTTATTGTGAACGCCCACCTGCCATTCTAGTGCTCAGAAGGCAGAAATGAAATTCCAGGACTGTGGTAGCTACCTAGACTAGCCATAGTGACTAGATTGAGGTCAGTGAGAGACACTGTCTCAATGAATAATGTGAAGGTCAATGGAAATAGCCTTCAAAGCCAACCTCACACCACCACATACACACACATTCAAACACACATACATGTATGTATACAACACACACAGAGAGAGAGAGAAAGAGAGAGAGAGATTAAAACAGAATCACAAGTTTTTAGAAACCAGAGAAGACATTCCAAACGCCTTGTTTATTATAACTTTCAGATCCTTATACCAAGGTTGTGATAATGACTCATGGTTCAGCAATGTACTGAATTTAACCATTCTTGAGACAGGTGCACAGGCGGCCTCTTACACCATTAGGACAAGAAAGAATGATTGCAGAGTCCTACTCTGACCTCCACACTGTGACTCTGGTTTGTTGGTACATGAACATCTTAACCATAGGGCACTGTTGACCCAGCTGAACCAACACATATATTTCTGCATTGTGTGGGCCACTCTGTTTGCTTTCCATCCTCCACATGCCCAAACTAACACTCCAGGCCTTTGTAGCTGTCTTGATGTTACGGGCTTGTATTCCATGTCTTTTTTGCCTTTCCCTTCAGCTCTTTACATCACCTCAAACATAACTTGCATCAATCAACTTGTTTGCTGTTGCTATAGCTTTTCATTTGTCACTATAAAAGCATTAAAAGTTTGTTACAAGCTAGGCATGGTTGTGTGCATACCTATAATCTCAGCACTTGAGAGGTTATAGAAAGAGTCCAAGGTCATCCTTGACTACATCATGAGTTTGAGGACAGCTTGGGCTATGTAAGATCATGTCACAAAAACCTAAACCAATATAAAGTAAAAGCTTTATTTAGTGTTTAGATAGTCCTACTGATGTTCTTCTCTCCCTGAACCCTGCCTGGCAAAGCCTCAAAGTATTATGTGTGCCATCTTTCCACTTGGCTGTTGTTTGTATTGTTTAAAGATATATTTTATTATTTTAAATTGTGTGTATATGTGTTTGTGTAGGTCTATACATGAGTGCAGGTGCCATAGAAGGCAAGAATTGTCAAAACCCCTGTAGTTGTAGTTATAGAGGACTGTGAGCTACCCAAGATAGATTCTGGGAACTAGACTCCAGACCCACCAGAAAAGTAGTGTGTGCTTTTAACCATGAAGCCATCTATTTATTTCCTGTCCTTTGTATTTTGTTAGGGTTACTTATGCTCATTAATCAATTCTTCACTTATTTCCAAAGATTGTATATAAATTAAATTTTATAAATTAAAAACTTGTAGTCTGCTAAGATGAGTTTGTGGGGAAAGGTGCTTGCTGCCATGCCTGATGACCTACATTCAATACTCTGAACCCAGTAGCAAAAAGAGAGAACCAACTCCCACAAGCGCTGTATGTGTACCATGCAGAAGCTCCTTATACAAGTGTGCAAACACTTACATTCAGATAAGTAAATGAATGTCTAAAAACAACACTTGGGAGATAGTTTGGAAAAGTGCTCATCCAGAGAGCTGGGTTTGAGTCCCCAGAACCCACATTTTAAGAAGCTCTGCTCCTGGAGGTGGTGGCACACACCTTTGATCCCAACACTCTGTGAGTTCAAGGCCAGCCTGGTCTACAAAGAGAGTTCCAGGACAGCCAGGACAGGGAAACTCTGTCTTAAAAAACAAACAAACAAACAAACAAATACCCACCCCCCAAAAACCAAAAGAGGTCTGCATGGTTATTCTCTTATAATCCCAACAGTAGGAAGCAAAGGCAGGCAGATCCCTGGGGCTTCTGGCTTGCCACCAGGCAAGTTTCAGGCCAGTGAGAAAAACCCTGTCTTAAAATTTAAAAAAGATGATCTGTACCTAAAGAACAGCACTCAAGGTTGACCTCTGGTCTCCACATGTACACTCATGTACAAACATACACATGAACACACACACACACACACACACTCACTCGTGAACATGGACCCAAACTTGTGTGTGCACACATATGAATATGCACACATGCATGAGCACACATATTCATGAGTATGCACAGACAGATGAACATGCGTGTACATACTTATCCCCACTCCTTTACTCCATTTCTGTTATGTTCCCTTCCGCTAATTTTTCTGTTCACACGAATAGTTGGGTTAGGAAGGGTACTCAGGTGGAGAAATGAGTAGGGTTTTTTTGTTGTTGTCTGCTTGTTTTTGTCTGTTTTCTTATATGGCCACCTGTCTCCTAAGGAGTTTTCCTTTGCTTTGCTTTCTTTGCAATGCTGGGGAAATGTTCTGCCACTGTGCTGTCCCTGAAGTGTCTCCTGATAGTTTACCCTGTTACTCTCTAAACATTCTCAAATCTCAGACAAACTATTTTAAATTTGACCCTAAGGTAAATTTTAAATTTCCAATGAGAGAAAAAAATTTCTACTAGATGAGTGCCCATGTCTACTCACAGGCTTTTGGGAGTGCATATGAGAGGGCTGTCCCTAGGGCTTCGAGCACCTTCCCCCAGTATCTTACCCCCTTACCTCCTTGGGCTACAGCCCTCTGGTTTGATGGAATGTACCAGACCTGAATTACCGGTTTATACTTCAAAAGGAGAGAGGCTGAACCTCTCCTGTTGATGATATCACACCATGCCTGGCCTTTTGCTTTAGTGCTGCAGAGAAGTAAGGATGGGTCTGCCTGCTCTTTATTAAGCTATCCCAGTGCTTTTCAGAATGGCTTTGACATTGATAATAAACACTTGTTGTCTAGAGGTTTTATCCAATACTACATCAAAGCTGACTCGGAACAGAGGGAGGAAGATGCCAGGGAAGTACTGTTTAAAGAAGGGCTTTGTACAAGCTCTTTCTCAGTTGACATCTGACACCATGTTTGTCTTGTGCGACTTTTCAGATCCACCTCATCTGATATGTCTACACACTATTGAGTGATGGGAACAGGCTTCTCCTGGCTGGGCCTGAAGTATCTAGATTAGAGGCAGAACCAGGGAAGAGCACTCACACCTGCCTTTGGGCACAAAAAGAAAAGAATCCTTTGTGCCTGGGAAGCTTATCTTCTAGGCCACACAATGGGCTTGTCCGCTCAGGCCCCTAAGTCTGCTGCAGAGCTCCACCAGGGTGGGGTGTGGGGGCCGTCCTTATGCCCATTTCCTGCCTAACTGGAGTGTCGGGTTTCCAGTGTTCTGAGTCTAAATAAAAGGGGCCTGAGAAGGGGTGAAGAGAGGCGGGCTTGTCTCTCTGGAGCTTCCCCTGTCATTTGTGAAACTGCTTCACTAACCAACCTGCTTTATTGTCATGATGTCCCTGCACCAAAATGACCTTGAAGGCCGTTTACTTCAAGCTGCTCTCACTTGGGAATGTGGAAATAAATCTTTAAAAAAACATGATTGTCACATTAGAAGTCACTGTCCTGACTGAGAAGCCAGTAGACTTCTGTCACGTTAGCCAGCCTCGACTGAGTAGGCTTGCCAACTGACTTTGTGTTATGTGAATTTATTTGGCTGTTTAGAAACTATACACTTGGTTTTATCGTTACTGAAGAAATTAAAGTCAGAAGAAAAAAAGAACTAAAATTGCCAATAATCTTATCACCAAGGAATAAATATTTTTAAGATCTGAGATTAAACCCTTCCTTAAATATACCTTTTCCAGGCTTGGAGGATTGTGTTACCTGTGGTTTTATTGTTTTGTTTGTTTGCTTGAGACAGGGTCCTGCTGTATAGTCCAGGCTGAGTAAGAACTTGTAGTAATCCTCCTGCCTCAGCTTCTTGGGTGTTGGAGTTACAGGCCTGAGCCACTGTGGCCAGTTTGTTTTCCTTCTTGATGAGAGATGGCTTTAAAATGCACAGCAGTTGTTAGAAATGACAGGGAACTCAACACTGTAAAACTGAATGGGCCAGGTGACTTGAAACATAAGCGGTGTCATCCATCAGTGTGTTCTTATTCTCTCAACAGAAACCCAGATGGAGACGTGAGCCCCTGGTGCTATGTGGCAGAGCACGAGGACGGCGTCTACTGGAAGTACTGTGACATTCCTGCCTGCCAGAGTAAGGCTAACACACCCTCTGATGGCTTGGGTCTAAGTACTAAGCTCAGAGCAGAAGGCACTGCCTAAGGTTAACTCCTGTTTCTGCTTTTTGTAGTGAGTGTAAGAGGCATCATGGGCTGTGGGCTTCCACTTCTCTTGTTGAGTTCTTAAGTGCTAGGAACAATTCATGGCATACAATTTCCGGGGTATTTCCCAGGTGGATAAGCTCAATGAAAACTCATGTATTCGGTATTACTTGGACTTAATTTCTCTGAAAAATGATAGTGACTGGTTATATAGCACAGTATCTATTGTGTTTTTAATGATGATTCATGACTAAGTCTCTTCAGTCTTTTGCGTTTATGTATATGTGTATTCATATGTATGTGAGTGTGTGTATGTGTACATATGTGTGTGGGTATGTATATATGTTAATATATGTGTGGGTATATGTATATGCATGTATTCATATGTTTGCAGGTATGTGCATGTGTTCATATATGTGTGAGTATGTATATACATGTATTCATATGTGTGCAGGGATATGTATGTGTTCATATGCACATAAATGCTTTATGTGTAGAGGCCGATAGTCAACCTTGGGTGTTGTTCCTCAGGAGCCATCCACCTTGTTTGCTGAGCCTGGATCTCACTGGGACTGATGGGCTAGGCAAGGCTGTCTGGGCAGAGCCCTAGAGATCCTCTTGTCTTCACCTCTCTAGTAGTTGGAGAGCACTGGCTGCTCCTGGAGAGGACCCAAGTTCTGTTCCCAGCACCCCATCAAGTGGATCACAGCTGCCAGTGACTCCTGCTTCAGGGGATCCATGCTGGGACTTCGTGGCGCCTGCACTCAGAAGTGTACATGCCCACGGGCACACACACACACACACACACATAATTTAAGAGTAAAATACTCCTTGGGAGGTTGAATGTTTTGTTTTGTTTTGCAACAGGGTCTCACTATATAGTCCCGACTGTCTTGGAGCTCACTATATAGAGCAAGCTGGCCTCAAAACTCACAGAGATCCACCTGTACCTGCTTCTACCCAGCCACTAGCTGACTTTTTCCCCTTTTTATAAGTCTGCTCCTCACCCTGCTTCCTTGTCCTGGGGTCAGGAAGCTTGTGTTTGTACAGTGATGTGGAGTCTTTCTGGGACCTGGGATCCCCCTGCTTCTTGCCCAGGACAGTCTGAATACTGATGGTTCCAGGGGAAGGAAAAGGCAGAGCCAGTCCCACAGTCCCACTGTCCCCATGGTCCCTACCTGAGGGTGCTTTAATGCAGGTCTCACGTAGGAAAACTGTAAACTCTAGATGAATGGGCTCTTTGCTCAGCCTGCTTAGCCAGATTTTTAGAATGATAAAACATGTCATTTGACAGTGACTGTGTAAAGAAGGGCAGAGAGGAAAGCAGATTTCCTTCGGTCCATTTGTTCTACACAAAGATGGCCTTTTCCTCAAGAGCTGTGCCATTCTCCCAGGAAGGACACAGGGTATTTCAGTCTTGGCACTTTCATTTGGAAAGATAATGTTCAGCCCATATTTCTAAAGTACAATTCAGGCCAGTAGGAGCTGATTCATGTCATTGAAACTAGATTCAAGAAGAGAAAATTGTGGCAAACCCTTTTTGTTTGTTTGTTTGGGTTTTTGTTGTTGTTTTTTGAGACAGGGTTTCTCTGTATAGCCTTAGCTATCCAGGAACTCACTCTGTAGACCAGATTGGCCTTGAACTCACAGAGATCCTCCTGCCTCTGCCTCCCAAGTGCTAGGATTCAAGGCATGTGCCACCAGTGTCCTAGTATATCCCCACAGTTCTTAAAAAAGAAAAGTGAATACCATTTCAATCCTTCTGACCCTTGAAGCCTTCTCAAATGGTCAGAGATAGAGGCTTGCAAATGGTAGAAAGGAGGTGTCAGTGGTCCTGAGGTGGGAGGTGGAGGGTGGGCAGTACTGGATTTGGTTCTTTGGAAATCCTCCAGTTGTTCTGTTGTAGCAAACCTTGTCAAGTCAAAGCGCTGGCGTCAATCAAGTCTCTAATATGATTGATTGACATGGCTGAAGAAAAGGTCATGTGCTGTTTGTAGCAGGAGACCTGGGGTTTGACAGATATATGGTATGCCTCTTTTAGGCCACATCTGTCCTATTTCTGGATGTGGAGTCACTATTTTTTTATAAATTATACCAGCCTCTGTAAAACTTGCTTATTCATGACTAGCATTGGACTTGTCATACAAGAAAAGGCCTGTAACATGATTAAGTTCCTGGAAAGTTAATATCTGACTATAATAGGCCCCACAGGAGGCAGGGGACTGAAGTTTGGGGAAAAATTTGAATGTGTGAGGACCAGAATCTCTGCTCTTGGTATGCTACAAGCAGGGCTGTAGCACAGGAGGTGGAGATGGAGTGGGATTCAGAGGAGAAATCAGACTGCTCTCAACTCTGTAGCACTTGGATGGGAACTTACTACTAAAGGACAGTACCTCAGAGGTCACTGCATTCACCTGCACACCCTGCCCCCACCAACTGCATTTGCCAATGTGTTTCTCAGAACCCCAAGTTCTCATAGCTTCCAAGAGAAGGAAGACCTCACAAACAAACAGATCCCAGGGCTGTCAGATTTTTGAGGGGATCTCTGGGCCAGGTATCCTTTGCATCTTTCCCTTGTGTTAAATAATCATTCCTTTTGTGTCATTGCTTTTGAGGGACATGATTGTGTAGTCTCTGATATGGCTTTTAACTTACTCTCTTTTATCTGTGGATTTTTCTTTTTTTTTTCTTTTGAGATAGGGTTTCACCATCTAGCCCCAGGCTGGACTAGAACTCACAATCCTTGTGCCTTAGCCTTCTGAATTCTAGGAGTACAGGCATATGCCACACTCTAAATTTAGGATTTTAAAAGTAAATAATGTAATTTTGAGTGGGGAAATAGTCTGAAAATGGCATTTAAAGGCAGATACAGGGCTCAGGAGATGCTCAGCAGGTAAAGGCACCTGTGGACTGGTGGCCTGAGTTTGAGCCTCAGGACCCCACTGGCCCTGAGGAGAGAACTGACTCCCACATGTTGTCCTCTCGTCTGGCACATGTATTCCCATCCAAAAATAATAAAAAGTCACCAAGACAAACTTTTGAAGATGCTGTTTTATTTTGATTTATCTGTGTGAGGATATGTGCACATGTGTGCAGGTACCCTCTCCCTCTGAGCCACCTGACATGCATGCCAGGACCTGAGTTCAGGTCCTCTGGAAGCTCAGGATGTGACTACACCACCTCTCCAACCCTCCCCCACTTTTTAAAAATACTTTATGTTTATTGTATGTGCACATTTGTCTGTGTGAGGATGTCGGATCCCCTGGAACTGGAGTTATAAACAGTTGTGAGCTGCCATGTGGGTGCTAGGACTTGAACCCAGGTCTTCTGAAAGAGCAGTCAGTGCTCTTAACCACCAAGCCACCTTTCCAGCCCTTTTTTTAAAAAACAAAAGTCAAATAGAGTTTTCTGTACACAGATGATTTGGGTCTGAGGCCCCAGGCATAAAAAATTCACCTTCTCGTTTCTGAGAGCGTTTTGTTTTTTTTTTTTGTTTTTTTTTAAATCTACCCAAAACATTCACCTATAAATCTAGCTATGAAAATTCATCTTTGAATTAGAGAAACTTGAAAGGGTGAATCAATGATATTGGTAAATTTCTGTTAACTTTAGTAACTAAAACAATGGGATGGTGGTTTATGTCTCCTAGGCTGGTCTGTGGGATCGTGTTCCCACGTCAGCCTCCTGCATAGAGGGGCTGTGTGTCAGAGGACAGTCCCACGGTTATTTCCCTCTAGCCACATGATAGAAGGGGTCCTGGGGACCAGGCTCTAGCTGCCACTGGGCTGCCGCTGCCTGACTCACTGAACCAGCTCCTGAAAGCACTTTAAAAAAAAAAAAAAAAAAAAAAAAAAGACAAGTTCTTACTCTGGAGCTCTTGCTGGCCTAGAGCTCCCTATGTACACCAGGCTGGCCTTGTACTCACAGAGATCTACCTGCCTCTGACTCCCAAACCAAATGCTGGTACTATGTGCCACTGTGCCCAGCTACATTTTTTCTTAAGTTTCACACCTTGTCAGATCTTAAGTATTTAATAGCATATATGTATGTTACCATTCGGAATATCTGGAATGAAGTGTGTAGCGTGAGATCTGCACAGGGCCTCTCTCACATGCTAGCCAGCAGCCTACTACCAGGCAGCGTCCCCGACTCCTGGAGCACTTGACATTAGCTTGTCAGTGCCTGAGTTTGTTGTTAAAGTTTGTTATTAAGGCTTTAATTAAGCTTATTACAACTCTTAATTATTACTTAAAGTTGTGAAAACTATTCATTATTGAAGTAGTTATTAAAATTAATTATTAAAGTTTAAAATCATAAGAACTTTAGGAGCCAGCAGAGATGGCTCAGTGCATAAGAGTGCTTGCAACAAAGCCCGATGACCCCAGTTTGATCCTTAGTATTCACATAGTTCAGGACAAAACCAACTCCTGCCATCTGTCCTCTGACCTCTATGCTTGCTGTGGCTGGCTGGCCCACATGCATGCACACACAGATAAATAAATGTAATAAATTTATAAGAACTTTAAAAGTTGTTAGCTGTGACAAGTGGTATTTATTTCTTCCCTTTTTATGAGTGTGATGCTGGAGGTAGAACCCAGGGCCCTGACACATGCTAGGAGAGTGCTCTACAACGGAGTTTGGCCCTCAGCCCCTATTTCTTAGGCTCTGACTATACACAAGACCTTGTACCCAAGTGTGGGCTGTAGTCTGTGGAAACCTGTAATTTAAGGTAGAAGACTGGCACATGAACAGGTGAGCATATACACAATACTCTGTAGAAGTAGGGTTGACAAAAGTCACAAACATGACAGAGATACACGCCAGATGTTGGAGGAGGTTGGATCACTGGTTATCAGCAGAACTGTAAGTAAGGCTCTAGATCAGCAGTTTCTCAACCTGTGGGTTGAGACCCCTTTGGGAGTAAAACAACCCTTTCACAGAGGTCACCTAAGACCATCAGAAACATTACAATTCATAACAGTAGCAAAATTGCAGTTATATAGTAGTGACAAAATAATGTTATGGTCTGGGATTCCCACAACATGAGGAACTGTAAAGGGTTGCAGTGTTAGGAAAGTTGAGAACCACTAGGCCCAGTGATTAAGAGCATTGGCTATTCTTGCAGAGTACCCAACTTTAATTCCCAGCATTCACATGGTGGTTCACAACCATCTGTAACTCTAATCCCAAGAGATGACACCCTCTTCTAGCCTCTGTAGACACCAGCCATGCATATGATGTACAGACACCATGTAGACAAAACACCCACATACATTAAGTAAATGAGTAAAAACTGAGCTGAGTAAGAAACCTGCTCTGAAACCATAAAACTGGACTGTCAGAACAAATTTGACGGTGGCACACATCATTAATCTAATCCCAGCTCTTGGGAGGGAGTTAGTTGGATCTCTGTGAGTTCAAAGCCATCCTGATCTACATATCAAGTTAGTTCTAGGCCAACCACAGCCAACCATAGAAAGAACTTGTCTTAAAAAAAAAAAAAAAAAAAAAAAAAAAAGGAGAAAATAGAGTGGGGTGGGCAAGGTAAAGAAGGCAGAAAGGTCAAAGTGTAGTCTCACTCTAATGAACCCCAAGCAGGTCAGTACTCTAATACAAGGAGCAGAGATAAGATCTGAGATGATGCTGATGAAGCCTGCATGGAGAGTTGTATGTCTGCTAGTAACCTGCACTAGGATGGTGATGACCGCCTCCAGGGAGATGTTTCTCCATAGTTCCTTTTTTATTAATTTTTAATCTGTGCATGTATGTTCCTACTTGTGGAGATCAGAGAATTATTTGTGGGAATTGGTTCTCTCCTCCTACTACGTAGATTCTGAGGATTTGAGTTAGGTTGTCAGGCTTGGTAGCAAGTCCCTTTCCTGCTGAGTCATATCTGTGCCGAGCCATCTCTGCTGCCATTCTCATGACTTCTTAAGCCTATCCAAGGGATTTGTGTGAGTCTCTGTGACCTTTGATAAGTTCCCTATTGACTGTCACTCACATAAAGCAGCTTGGAACGAGTGCCAGCAAGGACACTTCAGCCACATGGATCCCAGGTCTGTCTCAGCCAATGACCTCACCAGCTAAATTAGGGTTCTCTAAAGGAACAGAATTGATAGAAATATGCATATATATTTGGGATATACATACATGGGATTTATAGCATGGCTTACAGGCTATGGACTGAGTGGCCCAATAATGGCCTAGAAAAGCCAAGGATCTGGTGGTTGTTCGGTCTATGAGCCTGGACATCTCAGAATTTGAAATCTGGTGCTGAAGTCCTAGGGAAGTCCTAGGGAGCTGCTGTGTTAGAAATCCAGAGAAGTGGGGTTCTAATAGCAGTGAAGGCGTGTCTTAGGTACAGGGTAGGTGAATTTGCCAGTGAGAGTGAAGGCAAGTAGGCAAAAAGCACAAGCTTCCTTCTTCTATGTCCTTTTATGTGGGCTGCCACCAGAAGTTGTGGCCGAGACTTAGGGTGGGTCTTCCACCTCAAACCCAATCAAGAAAAATCCCTCACAGGTGTGCCCAGCTGCTTGGATTAATTCCAGATGTCATCACTGACAACCAGGATTACTCATCACACCAGCTCAAGTTCCTTTTAACTATGTGGCACTCTGGCTTGTTTTGGTCTTCCTTAGTTGTTGTTCGTCTTTTTTTTTTTTTTTTTTTTTTTTTTTTTTTTTTGCACAGAGTTTGAAAGCTTTCAAGTGAGATCTTATAAGAGTCTTGAGCTGCACAGAGGGCGTGCTGGCAGAAGCAGCCAAGGCTGTCTGCACTGTAGGATATGTGTCGCTGCTGGCACTGTGTGTCTTTGATGTCAGCAGTGACCTCCATGTTGCTCAGCTACAGTTCAGTGCCCAGCTTGTACCACACACATCCACGTTCCCTTGCTGACTTTGGTAGCAGCTACAGGGTGTGTCTTCTCTCCCCTGCCCCCTTCAGTAAGAAAACCAAGGCTAGTTGGATATGCCATCTTCTCTAACAAACTGAGTTCAATACAGGGCAAGACTAGTTCCTTTTCCTTCTGGTCCTTGTAAGCAGCCTTGTTCCCTAGAAAACTGGGGTCCCAGGACGAGTTTGGGCTGTTGAGGTAATTGTTGATGTGTGTGTGTGTGTGTGTGTGTGTGTGTGTGTGTGTTCTTTGGGAGTTAAGGTTGAAGTTCATTTAGTATAGAGAAGTATTAAGGTTCCGCTTTCGACATCGTGGGAATGAAAAGATTGGCTCAATGATGACAGGTGGTCAGCAGCAACTCATGCCGCCCGCTCTTAGTTGTTTTCTTTCCATTGGGTCTGGACAATCCCAAGCCTGGGAGTGGAGCAGGCTGCCACAGTATCCAGGAAATCTTTGCTGCCCAGCACCGCTGCCCTGAATGGCGGGCTGGCACGTGGGTGTTCTCTGCCCAGCTGTTATCATCTGGGAACTGGCTGTGGGCTTGGACCCTCTGCTCAGAACTCTGCCAGCCCTGTCAGGCCTGGGGGTCTTTCCCACTTCAGGCTTCACTGCTTTGTGCTGAAGTCATCTCTCGTGTTTTGTTTTGTAAATGTTTCTCTACAAACAATTGATTCATTTGATTCATACTGTCTCCTCTTAGAATTCTTTTTTTTTTTTTAACTTTATATTTATTTGTGTTTTGCCTGCATCTATGTCTAGGTGAGGGTGTTGGATCACCTGGAACTGGAGTTACAGATGGTTGTGAGCTGTCATGTAGGTGCTGGGAATTAAACCCTGGTCCTCTGGAAGAATATTTAGTGTTCTTAATGGCTAAGCCATGTCTCCAGCCCCACGTTTGTCTCTTAAAGTCAAACCTCATTGCATCATTTACATTTTACAGCCAAAAGAAAACTCAGTAGTCAAGGCAGTGGCGGAGGCAACATAAAAACTACAGCTCTGCAGCACCTCTGTCTTGACCACAAGCATTTTGGTCGCATGCACCTGTTTGGACTGCACATGTTGGCACTGTCAAGAATCCTACTGTGACATCAGTTGATCTTGCTTTCTGTGACAAGTTTTGTCTTTCCAGCAAGATGAAGCTGTTTGATGATGGGCTGGGGAGGCTCTGGAGTTTCGGGCAGTTGTGAGCCTAAGTTAGAGGATTTCCCAGGAAGCTGTGCTTGTGTAGTGGGCACCCTCCACTGGGATCTCTGTGTCTGTGGAAGAGCACAGGCAGACGTTAGGGGTGATTGAAAAAAAAAAAAAAAAAAACAGAATGCTTCCAGTCTCCCTACATCTGGTGCAGGAGGCTAGAGCAGACACTAAACATTTTTCCTCGTTCCAATCCAGTGAGGTCATATCTCTTTCTAGGTGACACAATTTGAGCAAAGGGAAAGCATTTGGGCCTTAGCATGGCTG
Source organism: Phodopus roborovskii (assembly GCF_943737965.1). NCBI lineage: Eukaryota > Metazoa > Chordata > Mammalia > Rodentia > Cricetidae > Phodopus > Phodopus roborovskii. Next base: position 11,827,512 of record NW_026126546.1, on the reverse strand, counting down.
GCCAGGGCACACGTCATCATCCCTTCAATAGCTTTAGGCAGAGTACCTCTTCTTCGAGCCTTCTCTACTCATCTGTGCCTTCTAGGCTATTTTGAATATTTGGCTAATAAATGTACCCAACCTCAAGTTTAGGACCTAGCTTGAAAAGGCACCCCCTATTGTGTTGGTGTGTTCTCCCCAGGGAATGGACTACCCCCGGCATGCTCCTGCCATCTGATTTCTAAGATGTTCGTTTATGATCTATCTGCCTTTTGCTTCTGTCTGCCCTTATCCAGCTTACCATGGGGACTGGTGTGGTGCTGCACCAGCCACTCAGTGGGTGTGGCACTGGACTCAAGGGTCACAAAAGCACCCACTGTTGGGTTCTGTGGGGTTTGTTTTGGTTTGGTTTTTGGACAGGGTCTCATTGTAGCCTGGCTGGTCTATCTAGAACTCATTATGTTCTAATAAATAAATAACTCAAGCTGCTTTGAACTCACAAACATACATCTGCTTCTGCCAAATTTTGTTTGTTTGTTTGTTTTTGTTTGTTTGTTTGGTTGGTTGGTTTTTGTTTTTTGAATCAGGGTTTCTCTGTGTAGTCTTAGTTGTCCTAGAACTCACTCTGTAGACCAGGCTGGCCTCAAACTCACAGAGATCCTCCTGCCTCTGCTTCCCATGTGCTGGGATTAAAGGTGTGCATCACCACCTGGAGAGGCTGTTTTAAACCCTGATACTGTCAAAAGAAAAAAATAAAAAAACTAAATAAAGAAATGAAAAAGAAAAGAAATAATGACTGGAGACTTTGTGGCCCAAGTGGACATTTTCTTCAGTGGCACACATGGTGTTTGAGCACAGTTGTACAAAGTGTACTAGTGCAAATGGAAAATTGGGGTGGGTAAGATGCTTGGTGAGTAAAGGGATTGCATCCTACTCTGACTACCTGAGTTCATTCCACACACACATTGTGGCACAAGTGGTGCCCCAACATATGCACAAAATAAGTAAACAAATAGGCAGTTTATAGTTCTGAGTGGCATGGTGAAATCTAGTTCTCCCTACTTCCTGTCCAGCCTTCCATGCTGTCTGTGCTGCTCACCCTTAGTCCTAACAGAGGTGGCACCTCTTATGTTATTTATTTATTCATTCATTCTTTACCAAGAAGGAGCCCTAAGGGCTTCCTTTAATGAAATAGGGGAAATTCCCATAATCAAAGTCTTTAGGGCAAAAGCCTGGGCTCCAACTGCCCCAACAAACTAGGCTTGGCCACCCATCCTCAGTCTGCTGGTTAAAGAGACAAGTGATAGTGAAAGCTGAGGAAGGTTGTTTGATGAGGCCTGGTTAGAAAGAGAACAAATAAAGGGGTCAAGTGGTCCCAAAGACTTCTTTGAGATACTAACAGGAGCTTCAAGCCTAAATAGCCTTCATTCTGCAGAGTGGTCCAAAGAAGTCCTTGTCTTTTGAGGGGACAAAGTAGGACTAACATGATCACTTCTGCTCCAAGATGCAGCCTCCCACAACCCACTCTTCCTGGGGAGTCATACAGATTTAGGGACTTATCTTTTGTGGCTTCAGCAGAGTGAAGGAGACATCGTGCTGTCATGGTCTTGGCTGCTCCCGAGTGCTTACTGCAAAGAGCTTACTGCTCTTACTGCAAAGAGAGTAAGATAGTTAACCAAATACAAGTGCTCATGTCCTGGGAATACATATTCAGATTGCCCCAAACACCAAGTTCCAGTGTGCTAAGTTTCATGAAGTTTATATGGTGACAGAACAAGGAACATCATAAATTAGGGCAACTTTCAAGTACATTGATAGAAATACCAGGTAGATGTATTACAGCCAAGCAGGGAATTAGCACAGGTCATCTGATAACATTCTTAGTCTTTGGGTTAGTGGAAGCTGAGGATCTATTAAGTGAATACATCCCAAAAGGTTTCACTTGATAGACACAAGTTAGGTGAGACACAGGGGTGGGCATTGGGGGAGCTAAAGGTAGCTGAAGATGATTTGATTCTTGATCCACATTTCACCTCTCCACAGTCACAGAGTTCTAATCAACCAGTCAGCCTTGCAGATCATAGGCATGGCTGTTTTCTTGAAACTTGAGTTCACAATCTTCAGCTTAATAAAGAAAGGGGGGAGGCAATATATGCTGAGGTTTCCACCATCATTGGTAAGAATGAATCTTCTATCTGTGAACAATTGTGTGGAAGAGAAATCAGTGCTAGTTTTATGGTCACATCTAGAACTGCACAGGTTTGAGCCAAGGGCTCAGTCTGGATGGAGAAGGCACTGATTCTGTACTCTCCTATAGAAAGGAAAATCAGCTTGTTGTGTGGTTGGGTACTGTTTGTGGTTTCTGGCATCCACTGGAAGACTTTGGAATCTAGCCCTTGCAGATAAGGGGGAGGGGAGATGCTACTGTAATTAACTATCATGAGTTTCAAAGCCTCAACTGTGATAAACAAGAGATCCATTTGTATATTACAATTAAAAAAAAAAAAGCGATGAAGCCTCCTCGTCAGACGAAAATGTATGACCAAGCCACAGGTTTTTCAAGTGGCCATGAAAGTAAAAGAACTTGAGAACAAGTATCCCTTTTCAAAGGACTTTCCCTCCCAGCTTCTGGGAAGACCTAAGGGTGGAACACAGTCAGGAAATCTTGCATGACGTGTCTTCTCTGGTGAGACTTGGAGCCACACTTTCCAGTTCAAGTTGAAGAGCTGTGGCAATCTTACTGGCTGACACTGTCCCAGAGGCTTTCCTGTGGGTGAACAGAACCCCGAGGGACCAACTCCATCTTTTCAGGGGGTGGTGGAACATGCCCATAATCATTCCATCAGGAACCTGAGGCAGAAGGAGCAAGAGTTGGAGGCCAGCCTGGGTTCCATAGCAAGGCCCTATCAAAGTAGGAGTCCTATCTTGGACTGGGGTATAGAGTCAGTGTTAGAGTGAGGTTTCCCTCTATGACAGGACCCTGAGTTGGATGCCTAGCACTAAGGTGGTAAGAGGAGCTGTCTTGAATCTTTCTGATGGTGTTGTATTGTCTAGGCAACGTGAGAAAACATCTATGTGTTCATCCCATGAAGGGCATCAATAGACCGAACCTTGAGTGCATTTGGGGATTGGGCTTAGTTACAGGAACATGGGCTACTCAAAAGCAGCTGCATCACTAGATACTCCCCGCCCCCAAGTCAACCCTCCTCTTCCACCCTGTGAAGCTGGGAGGCTGTGTAGATGTAGCTTTGGGTGACAGTCTGGTGAACTCCTTCCTCCTACGAGGGGATACAAGCAGCTGAGTTACCTTAGCTTGGTTTGAGCATGTCACTTTGCTTCCTTCATCACAAGGACTGCAGGCTAAGCTGTCTTGTAAAAGACTACAGCAGTTTCTCTCCCATGATGGTAATGACCACATTTATACAGTACAGGCAGTGGGCTTCTGCACCCTGATTTTATCCTGCCTCCAAAGCCTACTTGTGTGTCCTGTGAAAGGCCCTTCACCTACAGGGTTCTTTGTCCAACAGGAATAATGTCCTCCTTCCTGCCTTCCCCAGAGGGTGAGATGACCTGGCGAAACACACATTGCGGCCGCTTTTGATGTTGTCTCTTAAATCAGTGCTATTGTAATTTTCTATTACCCAGCAAGTTATTCTTGTTTGTGTGGTGAATGATGAAAGCCTTACTATACATACTTGTAATAACTGTTTTTATTCAGCATATACCATTCTGTCCAGCTTACAGCATTTATTTACTTTACTCACTTCTCACAAGAACCTTTTGAGCTGGGCAGTGGAGGCAAAAGCAGGTGGATCTCTGTGAGTTCCAGACCAGCCTGGCCTACAAGAGCTAGTTCCAGAGCAGCCTCCGAAGCCACAGAGAAACCCGAAAAACAAACAAAAGGACCCTTTGAAGCCCATATTATTCCTCATTCTACCACTGAAGATCTGAGCATGGAAAGGCCTCAGTGGGTGGGATGATGGCTCAGTGCTAGAGCACTTGCCTATGATGCACAAGCCTCTGGACTCCATCCCCAGAACTGAGAAGGGAAACAGAAAGGAAGATATGCAGGCCATGATGGAGAGGCCTGAGGGCATTAGTGCTGCTGCTGGGCATGGGGTGGGCAGATCAGAGTCTTCAGTCTACTGGGAGTGAGAAAGCAGGAACGAGGAGGATTGAGCCAGCAGCTCACGCTGCAGCCCAAGCTGCCCTTGAGAATTCTCCTGCTTCCACTTCAGGTATTGTAACAGGTGTGCAGGATTTATTCTGGTTCATATAAGCTGTATAGTTTTTTTTCTGGGCCATGAAGCCCAGAGCACAGGTACCAACAGCAGTAAGTAGACACTCCCTTAGATCCCTCCGAGGATCATTTCCAAGGTTCCAGATACCTCCACGGCATCTGTTTTAGATTAAACATGTCCTCCCGAATTTCCTTTGCTCTCTTATTTTTATTTCTTATATTTTAGTTTTTTTGAGACAAGGTCTCACTGTGTAGCCCTGGCTGTCCTGGTGCTCACTCTGTAGCCCAGGCTAGCCTGGGACTCAGAGGTCCCCCTGCCTCTGCCTCCCAAGGGCTGGGGTTAAAGGTGTGTGCCGCCACCACCACACCCAGTCTCCAATGCTAAGTCTTAACCTCCAAGTGATATTTGGAAATAAGACTTTCAGGCAGTAATTAGGCTAGAGGTGGTGAGTGGGGCCCTCAGAATGAGGAGAGTCGAGGGCTCATTCCACGCCACACAGGAGCATGGCTTCCACAGGAAAGTCAGGCACATGAGCAGGAGAAGACTCCTGGCAGGGCCATTTTGCTGAAGTACAGTTGGTGAACTGAAGTCACCAAGAAAAATTGAAAGATGTTAAAAAAAAAAAAAACCTTAAATGTGCTTATACCAAGTACATGTTGCAGGTTTTTATGCAGTGATTTAGTGTTTTTAAGTTGTAAAATTGGCCTGTATGAAACTGGTGTGCTGTTTCTAGATAACATGAGCCATGGCCAGCTGTAAGCAGGTGCTGTGTGTTGGTTCCCCAGAGCCTGCAAAGGGGCCTCAGGTACTCACACCAGTTTCAGCCATTTATCCTTGAGAGTCACAGAGCATCTGTAGGGAATATGGTGACGTGAGGAAGATGTTGTGCTGCCTTTAAGTTGTCCAATGTTGTTCGGGGAGAGACAAGGAAGCTGCATGTGGGATCTGACTCACCACACTGCTGTAGCACTCCATAGCTTGGCCATACAGCTCACTTTTGATTGGGGAAAGGTGGGGAGAGAAGGCAAATCTGAGTGATCCCTCAAGAAAATGATGCTTAGACTGCAATCTTAGGAATGGTAAAGCTTTCTAAGTAGAGGGAATATGAGCATAAAAGTCCAAAGGCCAGGGAACAAGATGAAGTTGAACACTACAAACAGTTCAGTTTGGCTGAAGAGCAGAGGTGAGATTGTGCTGTTGGAGAGAAGGGAGGGAGAGAAGGAAAATACATGCAGTACTGGGCCACCTAGGACACTCCAGGCTTTATCCAGGGATAACAGGAGCTTTGTAGCGTGGACATAGGGCCATGGAGCTCTGTGCCATCCCTGCCCCCATCACCAGCCATTCTTAAAATTTATTTGTATTTTATGTGCATTGGGGTTTTGCCTGCATGTGTGTCTGTCTGAGGATTCCAGATCCTATGGAACCGGAGTTACAGACAGTTGTGAGCTGCCCTGTGGGTGCTGGGATTGAGCCCAGGTCCTGTGGAAGAGCGGCCAGTGCTCTTAACTGCAGAGCCATCTCCTCAGCCACCTGTCACTGTTATTTTACCTCTTACTGTTCCTGTCTCTGACCCCTGCACCTACTCTTCTGCCTGGCAGCTACAGATAATTGTGGTGTCAGCATGCTACCCTCAAGTAGGGGGAGCCTAGAGACAAAGATGGAGCAGGAGCCTGATGCAGTGGTCTAAGTCACAGACATGTGCATGTATGTGTGTGCATGTATTCATCCTATAGCACACATGTGGAGGTCAGTTCTCATCTCCATCATGTGGGTTTTGGAGATTGACTCGGGTACTCAGGCCTGGAAGCCAGCACTTTGCCCACTAACTGTCCACCACCTCTAAGTCATAGCTTTTTAAATCATGATCACAACCCCATACGGGGTCGTATCACTGAATGTAGGGGCTGTGGAATTGGCACAGTGAAAGGTGCCTGAATGTGCAGTGGCAACAGCTAATTCGGAATGAGACCTGTAATGAGTCTGCAGTGCCTCCGGCAGCTCCTGCCTGTGTGGCTTCATAAGGCTTCTCTGCTGCCTCTCTCTGAACACACTGTGTACACTTTACTCTGCACACACCTCAGAACTCCACAACTAGTGCTGCCTGAAACAACTTGGCAGAGATTGGAGTCAACTGTGTGTTAGGATCTGCAGTGCTGTTACTGCCCATGCAAACTTCTGCAGTAGCGGTTCCCAGCCTCCCCAGTGCTCTGACCCTTTAACACAGTGCTCCATGTGCGGTGACCCCCCCAACCATAAATCTATTTTGTTGCTACTTCATAACTCTAATTTTGCTGCTGTTATGAGTCGCAATGTAAATATCTGTTTCCCAACCATCTTGGGCAATGCCTTTGAAAGGATTGGTCAACTCTCAAAGGGGTCACAACCCACAGTTTGAAAACCACTATTTAAGAAACATAATGGTTTAATTATGGAAAATAAAAGCTTTTAATATTTCTATTATATTATATATGTATTATCAAATTAATATACCTTTGAAATTATTATATTAAAATTTTACGTTTAAAAATTGCTGCTTGAGGGGCTGGAGAGATGGCTCAGTGGTTAAGAGCACTAGCTTCTTTTCTGGAGGATCTAGGTTCAATTCCCAGCACCCACATGGCAGCTCACACGCCTGTAACTACAGTTCCAGGGGATCCAACACCCTCACATAGACATACATGCAGCCAAACACCAACTGATGCACATCAACTAAGAATACATAAATCATTCTTTAAAAATTGCTGCTTTAGCTGCTGATGTAAGCTTCATTTAAAAAAAATCAATTATGAGCTAGAGAGATAGCTCAGTCCATATAATATTTATCATGCAAACATGGGAATCTGAGCCTGATCCCCAGAACCCATATAAATGGCAAGTGTGGTGGCATGTGATTTTGATCCCAGCAAAGGCAGATCCCAGGGCTCCACACTGGCCAGCCAGACTAGCCTAATTGACAGCCCCAGGCCAGTGTCTGGAGGATAGTGCTTCAAGAGGAATATTCAAGAGGAATATTAATGCTTGCCTTCTGGCTTCTAAATAAAAGGACACACACACACACACACACACACACACACATTCAGTGAATTTTTTTTCCTTTTCCCTGCCTTTCAGTGAATTTTGGTTTGGAATTAGAACAGAATTTCCAGCATTTCTCTTTTTTCCTTTTCTTTTCTTCCTTTCTTTTCTTCCTTTCTTTTCTTTGAGACAGGGTTTCTCTATGTAACAATCCTAGCTGCCCTGGAAGTCGCTCTGTACTCACAGGGTTCCTCCTGCCTCTGCTTCCCGAGTGCTGGGATTAAAGGCGTGCGTCACCACTGCCTGGCTCCAGTAATTTTTAAAATAGCCCTCACCACACTTTTGTATTATGATATGAAGCAATGTTCTCAGCATTGATTATAAAATCAAAGTATAATCAATTCTGACAAACTGAAGATGCTCATGTCCTGCGGCATCAAGTATTCAGTCAAGATTCTATTAGTCATGGAAAGATAGTAAGGACATCTGTTTCATTTACATGAAAATTTGCTTTGGTCTTTAATAGATGGTAAACGTGTGTGTGCACCAAAGAATAGTTTTAAAGTAAATTTTTGAATAATTGCTAGTAAACCTTTTATCTTTACCTATTTTGCAAGTATATGCAGGTGCCCCTATGTGTAAACACCTTTGAACCCAGCACACGTGTGTGCAAACATGTGTGTGCAAGCCAGAAGACAACCTCAGGTGTCATTCTTGGGAGCCATCAAGTTTGTTTTTTGAAACAGGTTTTCTCAGTGGCCTGCAGCTTGATAATTAGGCTAAGGGAATTTGTCCCTACCTCCCCGGCCTTGGGTGTGCATGGATATTTTATGTGCATTCTGGGGATCAAACTCAGGTCCCTGTAGTTAGACTTTACTGACTGGACCATCTCCCTGGTTCCCTGTTTTATAAACCTTTAGACCTGGGTCATATAAAAGTTTCTCTTGGGGGTGTGAAAAGGGTTATGAGAAGAAAAGGTTTAAGAGGTTGTGATCTAAGGAAGAGGCAGAACTGGGCAGTGGCAGCACAGAGTGTCATGGTGGATATAAAGTTGGAAGTTTGGGAAGTGGTAGGCTTGGGGCTGGGACAAGGAGCTTACCTTAAACCGCCAAGGTTCACGTAGATTAGAACAGTGCAGAGGCAGCCCGGCCCCTGATGATGCCCTTTGCGGTGCACCACAGGACCTCACTACCACATTGAGACACAGCTGCCTGGCTCTGATCGCCAAACTTTTGTGAATAAAGCTTCATAGGTTGCAGCTGTGTTCATGGAGCCTGTAGCCTTGCATTTATGATTGTGCCTTGGGCTGTGTGTAGACTAATATATAATAGCATGCTTACTTGAGCATAATGAAGTAAACAAGACAAAAATCAGAGTAAATAATCAAGACGATCATGACCAAGTAGTTGTTAGTAAGAATCATTAAGTGCATGCTCAGGTCTACATATGGAAGTCCTCTTTAACAAGCTCAGCTTGGATCAACACCCTACAGCTACAGCTGCTTGGCTCTGCAGTTGTTTAAGCCCTAAACCTCAGACGTTCTCAGGCCTGGCCTCGCTGGAGATTGGAGTGCTCCTGCCCCAGCTCCTGTTTACACTTGCTACTGTAGAGATTTGGTTTGTTTCTAAAGGATTCATTTTAAAGTTTGTACAGGGAGCCACAGTGGTTACATTTGAACCATGTGGGATGCAAGGGAACAAAAGGGTGACTGCCTGACTTAAAGGGGGAAGTGTGAGGGTTGGTATAGCCAAGGTACTTCCTGCAGACTTAAAATAAGCTGGTCAGATGGTTTAGGAGGAAAGTTTCCTGTGTGTGTACATCACATACATGCATTTTTTAAAATTAATTTATTTTTAGGTGTGTTAGTGTTTTGCTTACATGTGAATCTGTGCGAACATATAGGATCTTCTGGAACTGTAGTTATAGACAGTTGAGAGCTGCCATGTGGGTGCTGGGAATTGAACCTAGGTCCTCTGGAAGAACAGCCAGTGCTCTGAACCACTGAGGCATCTGTCTCTCCAGTCCCTATGCATATGTTTTATATGTTCAAAAGGCTGACATTCAGACACAGCTCAATAACCTGGGCCATGCTGTTTCCAGTCTTAAAGCAGGAAAATGTAGTCCCAAACTCACCAGCCTGGTTTGGGGTTTTAGAATTGGATCTAGAAGAAACTGTAGGGTGTTCAGAAAGGGGCTTCAACTAATAACTCTGAGTTAATGACATGGATTGAAAACTAAGTTCCTAAGAGACTGATGTGTCCCTAGCTTGTTAGGAAGTAACTGCAAGGAACTTATTTGGTATATATCATATATTAATGATCTATTACGTTGGAACAGACTACCCCCAAATTTAGTGGCTTCACATGCATGTTGTCACGGATTCTGTGAGTTAGAAATCTAGTCTGACTTAGTCTTGTGCATTGAAGTCTTTTATAAAGCTTCAGCCAAGCTATTGCCTGGGCTAGAGTGTCTCATCTGAGGACAGGAAGGGCAAAGAGCCACTGTCCGGCTCACATGGCCCTTAATAAGATGTTGTCTTATGTGTTTGCTGCCTGGAGCCCAGCCCACCCTCAGCACTTTGCTACAGGCCTCTGCTACAGCCTATTCCTCTTCTTGTAATCCTGCCAAGACTACATATTGAGACCTTGTCTCAGAAAGTGTAAACACTAGGGTGGCTTACACAGGGCATGAATTTTTATTTTGTGCACACTGGGGATTGGGAGAGATGGGGTCTCACTCTGTAGCCCTAGCTGGCCTGGAATTCATTATGTAGGCCAGGGTAGCCTTGAACTCACAGAGATGTACCTGCTTCTGTCTCCTGAATGCTGGGAGTTCTAAAATGCCCTGCAGTAGTATAAGTTTTTAAACAACATTGCCAGGCCCAAGTGGCTTCATAAACATAGCAGGCTAGGAGCCCAGAGTCCACATACATGCTGGTGTCTTCAGTGTGCTGTGTTGTGCAGCCCCTCTCCCTGGCCTGTTGATGGCTGTGTTTTTGATAAGTACTCACGTGGCAGAGAAAGAATGGGCTCTTGTATCCTCCTCTTATTCCATTGTGGGACTCACTCTTCCTGACATCATCTCATTACCCCCAAGTCCATTCACAATTTATTCAGACCAGCATATGAACTGGGGATAAAAGGAAGGAAACCAATCTTTTTCCTATATATCCACAAACTTGACTCTGACACCAGATGGGTGGGTTTTCCCCAGCAGCCAGTCCTGCAACTCTCCCCACACCAACAGGATGGCTTACAATTCTGTAATGCCTGTGAACACCCAGCGTCAGTGCCATGGGTTAAAGGATTTGCCCTGCAGGACCACACCCTGCTTCAGATGCCATCACAAGCTGTGAGTCCCTGAGCTTGTGTACAAAGCAAGGGTTTCTAAGACTTCCTCCACAGGTTTGTAATCTGCTGTAATAGCTCTGGTGTGTCAGAAAGGATGTGATAGGTTGAAGATGTTCCTTGGTTTAAGGTCCAAAAGGTTCTGAGCCCCTGTCCCAGTGGTGGGTGCCATTTCCCAGCATGGATATGCTAATCACCAAAAAAACTCCCTCGACTCCATCTCTAGTGGGTTTTCAGGTCTCATCAGGTAGGCGAAACCCAGTATTGACTCCATCTCTAACCCTTTCTCTTCTCTGGAGGATGGGGACTGGGACTGAAAGTTCCAAGCTACTAATTGTGGCTTGGTCTATCTGGTGTTCAGCCCCCACCACGAGGCTAACCAGGGCCCACCACGAGGTGCCTCATTAGAAAAGAGTCATCCAGCATCTCGAGGGTTAGAGAAGTGGCAGGAAGTGGGTAGAAACCAAGTGTATTTATTATTACATCACAGTGGTGTACAAGTATTCAGTCCGTAGCAGATCCCTGAGGCTATGTGAAAGCCAGCTCCCATGGTTGGTACCCATATTTATGTCCCTCTTGCCTCACTAGGCCAAACAATCTAGCTTGTGGCTGTAAAACACTAATGTGCTCCCTGTGGTAGGCTGAATAATGACCCCCAAAGACAGGACTTTATAATCCTGAGTGTATGAGAATGTGACCTTAAATGGCATGAGACTTTGCAAGTGTGGCTGAAGACTTGGGAAGGAGAGATTACCCTGGATTATCCATGTGGGCCCAGTTCATTTACAGGAAGATATGAGTCAGAGGGCCTATGACAGTACAGCGGCCGCCAGGGAAGGAGGTGATGAGGGAACCAGGCCGTGTGGCCATAACTGGAGTGTGGGTTGCTTCTTAGAATTCTTCAAGTATGGCTCAGCTTTGCTGACACCTTCATTTTGGCTCTTAAAATCTGCTTGGTTCTTCTGGCCCTCAGAAAAATGAAAGGTAATAAAGAGTACTGTTGAGAAGGCAGGTTTGTGGTCTTTTGTTCCTGCGGCGATGCGAAAGCACACTGTTCACCCGAAGACATGGGGAGCCCATTCGCTCTTTTGAAGAGCAGAGGTTTAGGTGCCAGGTGAAGGTAGGGTTCCTGAGGGTTTGTTTTGCCCTCTAGTGACTGAAACATTTTGTTTGTTCTGTTTTATTTTTTGTACAGTGTCGTGGGCTTCATAAAGACATTACATTCAAGTACTTTCGTATACTAGACTCAAGCATATCTGTGCTTTGTCCATTTTCACCCCCGTGATGCAGTCCTTTCTCTCCTGTGTCTAAAGCACACTAATCTGCTTCCTTCTCCCCAGTCCTCCCACTTGACATCACCCATGTGTATATAAATAGCTCTGGAGATTGCTTAGTCATAGAACCTGAGTTTGATCTCCCAGAACCTAAGTTAAAAAAAAAAAAATTTAAAAACCAGATGTGGGGGCTGGAGATATGGCAGTTAAGATCACTTACTACTCTTGCAGAGGACCCCGATTCGATTCCCAGCACCCATATCGGGGGCTCACAATCACTTGTAACTTCCATTCTAAGGGATTGAAAACCCCTTGGCCTCTGTGGTGTGTGTGATGCACATAAGCCCACACACACACACACACACACACACACACATACATACACACACACACACACACACTCTCTCTCTCTCTCAAAAATAAGAACAAATATTTTTTAAAAAGCTATTCATAATGAGCCATACATGCATGTGTCCCCAGTGCTGGCAAGGCAGACAGGTGACCCCTGGCACTCACCGGCCAGCCAGCCTGGCCTGCTTGGTGAGTTCCAGACTGCTGAGAGGGCACTTAAGAACAACACCCAAGGTAATCCTCTGACCTACACACACCCACACACTGTAATTTCCTTTTTTTAAAATTATTATTATTAGTTCTTTGAGAATTACATACATTTTTAAACCATATTTACCTTTCTTCCTATATTCACCCCCTTTCCTCCCCACCCAATTTTGGGATCTATCTTGTTTCTCTTCCTATCAAGTCCAAATCATGCTGCCCATATATTCATGGTCTTCCACTGGAATGTGTTCAAACTCCAGGGGCAACACTGTTAAAGAAAACTGACTCTTCCCCAGTAGCTGTCAGTTGCCAGTAACTGGTATTTGGTCTGTCTTGAGTTTGCACAGGGCTTGTGCATGCCATAACAACTAGTGTGAATGCAGATATGCAGCTGAATGTTTTTGCTTGTTTCGAGTGGGGGTTTCACTTTTCACTGTATAGTTCTGGCTGTCCTGGAACTCACTATGCAGACCAGGGTGGCCTTGAATTCACAAAGATCCACCTGCCTCTCTGCCTTCTGAATGCTGGAATTAAAGGTGTGTGCCACCATGCCTAGCTATAATTTTTTTCCTTTATGGTTGAGTAAAACTCCATTGTCTGTGTATCACATTTTTTAAAATTCATTCGTTTGTTGGTGGACATGCAGGTTGATTCCACACTAAACATGGATATACATCTCTGTACTATGCTAACTTAGGTTCCTTTGGGAAGTTTGGAGTTGTTTGGTTTTAAAGATGTGTTTATGTGTCTCTGTGTGCCTGCATGTATATATGTACATCACATGCATGGCTGATGCCTGCAGAGGCCAGAAGAGGGAGTCTGGAGTTCCAGATTGTCTTGAGCCACCATTGTGGCTGGGAATCCAACCTGGGTGCTCTTAATTATAGAGCCATCTCTCTAGCCCCTTTGGTTTTTAATTATTTGTTTGCTTTAAAAGCAAAGTCTAAATACATTGTGTAGCCCAGATTGCTCTCAAATTTACCATCCCTACTTTAACTTCAAACATTGAGGGTGGTGTGCCTGTGCTTACCACCCGTACTCTTCCAGTAACTTTGGAACAGTTTAGATCTGATTGCTTTGCTACTCTTTTTTTTGGGGGGGGGAATCAGGGAGGAGGAGGCACTTGCCACAGCACACATGTGAAGGCCAAAACACAACTTTTGGAAGTTGGTTCTCTCTGCCATGTGGGTTCCAGAGAACAAACTAAGGTCATCAAGAAAGTGCCTTTACCCATGAGACATCTTGCCAGGCAAAGTCTCTGTTTTGTTATGTTTTTACGGAGTTTAGGTCTTTTAGATCTCTTGTACATTAAGCTGTGAAGTCATAGGAAACAGCTCTGGCGGCCCAGGCTCTTTCCATCTAGAGAGCAGGTGAATGCTTCAGCTGAACCAGGTGCCCCCTCCCGGCTTCATTTCTCCTGATCATTTTCCTTCACCAATTTCAGGAAGCTGGCTCAGCTCTTGGTGCTTAACATGTTCAGCTCTTGGTGCTTAACGTGTTCAATGTGCACATTGCTTCTCTCGGCAAGACATATGCCCTACAAAGCCTAAACACAGAACCCTTCTCTGCTCATTCCTTCTATGTCTGTCACTTTGGTGCATTACTGGGAGTTGGCTGCCATGTGCCAAAAGCAAAGCAACCTTCTCTATCTTAAGAGATCCTCCCTAGCTCTCTTCAGTACCAAATTCTGCCAACACTGATAGAGTAAAATGAACATCTTCGGGTTGCTAAATGGGGACCTGCATGTCATAATTCCTCACAGATGGCATAGCATTTAGCAGAGAACAACACCAGAGGGTCCATTTTAGAGCTTGTTGTCATTTGCTTGTGTTGTACCTCAGGGCTGTAAACACTGTGGGACAAGCACACCTGGCGTAGGCAGAATTTCCTTCCTAGCGGTTCCCAGCCAGATGTTGTGAAATTCTTTTGTTTTGTTTGTCTCTAGTGCCTGGAAACCTTGGCTGCTACAAGGATCATGGAAACCCACCTCCTCTCACCGGCACCAGTAAAACGTCCAACAAGCTCACCATACAAACCTGTATCAGCTTTTGTCGGAGTCAGAGGTTCAAGGTACCAACTCTGCAGTGATAACTACAGAAACGACAAAGATAAATTAGAACAACCCACCTGTCAAGTCACGTGGGACGAGTGGGCTCGGGAGTCAGGCAGCACTCGGTTCAAAGATGGGAGCAGGCAGTAGCCCCTGCTTGGCCTCTGTCCGAGCTGTGATCTGTTAGAGCAAGGATGTTAATGACTCCACAGAGAGTCAAGGCAGCCATTCCCTTCCTTGGCGAACTGCCAGACCCACCTCTTCTCCAAATGTTCTCTTTTCTTCCTCTTCCTTATCTGAAATTTACTCCCCAATCACTAAAGTTCAGCAGTGCTGGTTTTTGTTAAATTAGACAGAAAAAAGAGCCCTCCCTCTCTCTTTTTATTTTCTCTCCCTTTTGCCTTAACCAGTTCAGTCTAAAAGCCACTAACTAGGCCCAAGAAAGAAGGGTACCCTGCCTGGGTTTCAAGCTCATGTGGGGTAAGTGAATGAGCAAGGCAGTTGAACCCCCATGACCATGTGGTTGGTTGCTTGTGTAGAACTGGAACATATAATGAATGTATCAAAACTAATGTATTCCAACTGCTGAAGAAGGGCTGTATACACGTGGAAGCTGGAGAAAACCGAAATGAATCCTAGAAGTAGTGTTCAGGGGATTGGATAGCGTAAGCTCGTGCCTTTCACTATGGAGAGGTAGATAATGATATAATTGTGCAATGACTGTGTGTGTATACACGCATACACCTCATCACTGTCCAGCACACTGATGATAAGTATAGCCAGCACTCAGCTTCTCCACCAGAAAGAAGCTCTGTGGGGAAATTACCCATGGTGTGCTGGTTCTGTGAAAGCATAAGATGTGCTCAGAACACCTCATGTGGGACAGAGACATTAATATAGACTTATCAAAAGGACAAAGCCACCTCAAAGGGGGTTCTACAACCTAACCCTGACATGCTCTAAGCTTCAGTTAATGATAGTAATAGATGCATCTTATTGACTAAAATAAGAGCACACACCACTTCATAGTGATGAATGAATGAACAGATAAACATTCCTGATCAGTGAATGCAAAATAGTAAGTATAAAAGGATGATGTAATTATTACTATATGACAACTGTCATAGTAATGATTGATAGGAAATGACCATCAAGGTCTACAAATATCCCAAGTCCTCACTTACTATTTGAGTAAAAATATATATGCTCTTAAGACTCTCCCACAGTGGCTGGGTGTGATGACACATACCTTTAATCCCAGCACCTGGGAGACAGTCAGGCTAATCTCTGTGAGGGCCAGGCCAGGCCAGCCTGATCTACATAGCAAGTTATAGGCCTGTCTCAAAATACAGCAAGCAAATGTGGGGGGAGGGGAAAGAGGGAGGGAGGAGAGGGAAGCAGAGAGAGAGAGGGAGGGAGAGGGTAGAGCATCATGTATTCCAGGCTGACCTTGAATTCCTAGTCCTCCTTGCCTCCCTCTGCCAAGTGTTGGGATTACAGGAATGCACCATAGTGCCTGACTGTAATTTAAATTATTTAAAAAAATATCTACAGCTAATATGTTACACAATTGTGAATGGTTCTGTGCTTCCTAAATAATATCATGAGCAACCAGTAATACCCACTCTTACCTCATTGGCCTAGAGGGCCTTGCAAAAAATATCTTTTTAAAGCCGTGGCACACACCTTTAATCCCAGCATTCGGGAGGCAAGTCAGGAGGATCTCTGTGAGTTTGAGGCCAGCCTGGTCTACAGAGTGAGTTCCAGGACGGCCAGAACTGTTACACAGAGAAACCCTGTCTCAAAAAAAAAAAAAAAAAAAAAAAAAAAATCATTTTTTTAAAAAAGAAATAAGCACTGGTTAAAAGCACTGGCTGCTCTTCTAGAGGATCCAGATTTAATTCCAGTAAATATTTTAAAATTTAAAAATTAGAAAGGAATAAGGTAAATAGATTGGAAAGTAAGAATTTTTATCTAATAGAATATTCTAAGGAACCTACAAAAAGGGACTAGAATCAATGAGTAAATTTAACAAGGTTGCAGGTTATAAGGTCACATACAAAAAGCTGTGTTCCCATATAATAGCAGTGAATAATTAATCATTTAAGTTTCTAAACAAATAATGATTATATATATTAATGATAATAGTACTATATATCTCTCCTTTGGGAGTTCACCTGATGCTCTTTTGTAGTATAGTTCAATAAACCCCTTGTTCAAAAAAGAAAATCTTACCATCTTACAAGAGTGTAGATAACTTGAGAATAAGTTGATTCCAGGGTGTCACCTGGTTGCAGGGAACTTGACTGGCATGTGTAAAGCCCTAGATCCCATCAACACTGGGAGCGAAAATGAGGAGAGGTTAATAAGATTCAAGAGCTCATTCGGAAACTAAGACCGTAGAGAACTAAAGAAGACCGCATAGATGATGGTACAGACCTCCCTGTTTACAGCTGAGACAACTAGAGTATTATTAAAGTGGTAATTCCCCCAGGCTACTCTATAAATTAATAATAAAAATAAAAAATATAATAAAAAATAGAGCTTAAAAAAAATGGCACGCTACTCTGAAGACAACACTTAGGAGTAAAGCTTGCCCAGGACAAGCAAGGCCAGGGCAGGGTCAGTGCCCCAACAATGCAATGCTAAAGGAAAATGGCCAACCCTGACATGCATATGCAAAGACAGAGGGTTTAGGATCACTAGATCCATCTTGGTAAAAGGCAGTTTGGTGAGGCCTACTCACCTGACCTGTAGACTTCCATAAAGCTACTGTCACCAAGACAGTAAATTATGAGCCAATCAGAAATTGCCTACATAAAAATCCAACCACCCATCTTTTTTTTTGGTTTGGGTAAATAAAGTTTTATTAAACAGAGCCATGCCTATTCATTTACATAGCTGTTTTTATTGTGTGGCCACAAAACTGGGTAGAGAAAGAACTATGTAGCACACAGAATAAAGAATATTTACTTCTGGCCCTTGCAGAAAAGGTTTTATAAAATCTGCTGTAGATCAGTGGAACCATCTAGAAACAGACCTCCACAGATGCAAACAATTGATTTTTATGGAAGTCCAACAGTGAAGCATTGTCATCAAATATTTCTGAAGAAACACTGCAACTCTTTCTGAAGGAAAATAAATCTTTAGTTTTGCATCAGAGTGTAGACAATGATTGACTTTAAATTAAACTACAGAAAAAAGTTATTGTGAGGCTGTCATAAAAATAGACATACAAAACAATAGACTTCACAGTACAAAAGTGAGCCTATAAATCCATGGCCAGTTGATTTTCAACAAAATTGCCAAGATCGTTAGATTAGAAAAGATAATCTTCAGCTAATGGTCCTAAAATTAAAGCCACCATGAGATGCACAAACATCAGAGTGGCTGAAGTCAAACATATCTACAGTAGCGGGTGACAAGGGTCCAGAGCAGTGAGAGCTCACACACAGTATCGGTAATGTAGCTTGGCTCAGTCATCCTGGGAAAGGTTGGTAGTTTCTTTAAAAGTTCTGTTCATAGTAATGAAAGCCTGGGACGGATGAAGAAGGAATGGTACTGTGCCCACATTATACAGACCTGTAGCAGGTAAAATAATGGTGTGGACTGTTAGCATTGGCTCCAATGTGTATGAACGTCACAGGCATGCTGAGTTGTTTGTTTTTTATGCCATTTTATGTTCTCAAAATGATAATAGTAGAAAAACTTGGTTAATAGTTGCAGGGTCTATGGGAGGCCCTATAAAACAAGAGCAGGAAGGCTACCAGTGTGGCACAGCTTGTTCTGAGTCAGAAGATCAGCTCCTGCAGGACTATGTGCTCAATTAGTGTATTAACATAAAGAGTGAAATGAAAATGTAAATGAGGGTTAAATGAGTTTGCTGTGAGAGTTAGCTATGAAGCACGTCTAGGAGCCTGAGCACGTGCAGTTCTTGCAGAATTTGGTTTCCAGCACCTATGTTCAGCTCCTCACAGCTGCCTCTAACTCAGATATTAGGGAATGTGACACCATCTTCTGGCCACTGTGGGCACCTGTACTTGTGTACATAAACAGACGTACACATGAAAAAATAAATCTTGAGAACTGGAGAGATAACTAAAGCTCCAAAGGACCTGGATTGATTCCCAGCATCTACGTGGCAATTTCAGAACAGTCTATAACTGCAGTCTTAGGGACCCAGTGTCCTCTTCTGACCTCTTAGTCCCTGCACATATGCAGTGCACAGACATACAGACAAATAGAAATAAAGGTTAAACTTTTTCTAATAAAATCTTACCTGGTTTACCTGGTACATAATAAATAGTCAATAAAATGTTTAGCTGTTTTTATCAGTATTTTATGTTTAAGGAATATTGTCCTTAAAGATTTAGTTAAATATAGTGGGGATGAGAACATTAAAAAGGAATTCTCATGGACAGGGAACACATTAGTAGTATGGAGCTACTGGCCAATTTAGAATAGACAGTAAAACTAAGGAATGGTCACGGGGAAAGGGTGGGCTGGGAAACTAAGGCTGATTGCTCAGGGTTTGGGGAGAAGGGGGCTGCCAGGCCCCTTTGGACCTGACACCCCTCATAACATTCCCAACATCAAGTGATAACGTTTACCCCAGGTCCCCCAAGTTCGTAGCTATCTCATAGTACAAAATATGTTTGGTCCACCTTAGAAGTGCTCACAGTGTTTTCTGTTGTGGCAGTTTGCTGGGATGGAGTCAGGCTATGCATGCTTCTGTGGGAACAACCCTGACTACTGGAAGCACGGAGAGGCAGCCAGCACCGAGTGCAATAGTGTCTGCTTCGGGGACCACACACAGCCCTGTGGTGGGGACGGCAGGATTATCCTCTTTGACAGTGAGTATGCTGGTGTCACAGGCATGACTAGGGACAGCACGCCCACCGACTTACCTTTCTGTCTTTATTCATTCACTTCTCAGTACTTACGAAGTACCTGTCATGTGATGCCAACCATAGCTCAGCCCCTGGGACTGAAGCACAGTGATCATCTGTAGTTATGATGAGTGCTCTGAGTAGCTTGGCTATTGCAGGCAACTTTGCTGGTCCTAAACCATCATGGCCTGCAGAGTAATGATCCATGGGAAGCAAGAAGTTAGTTTAGTTCTGCACTACTCAGTAGCTGGTGTTGGTTCAGACTTCAGGAGTCTGACCCCAAGTACTTTATTTTAGGCATATTTCAACACAGCACAATTTGGTGACAATTTTCCTGGTGATAATTAACTCAGTCCCATGTGTACAATAAAGCTTAAAATGTGACCACATCAAAACTCTTTGTAAAGTATGTGTGACATCTTCGTAAAGGTAGGTTCTATAGATTGACACGATAAGGGTGTGGAGGAGGATCCACTGTGGCCTTGGCCGCACAACGCATAGGGCACCAGTCTATTAACCACATCCCCTCCAGCCTTCTGGTAACAGATTAGGCATCCCTCCCTTTGAAGGAACAACCCAGTGCATTTAACATTCCTGGTTCCCTTGGTGCTAATCTGTGAGTGCAGACCGTCTGTATCTCCCATAGGCTATCTTGGGGCTACTTGAGCAGTATAAAGATTCGGCTTTCAACTTAGCAAATACACTGGTGTTCCTGTAGAGCATCTTCTCTTGCATGTTCTTGTTTTAAAACTACACCAATTGTGTTTGTAAGCATTGGGGCTTTGTGCCTCACCACAGTGCGTCTGAGAAGATAGCCTTGCAAACCCTTCAAGTCATTTTTCCAGCCCTGTCAGTGTGCTTGCCTGCACCACCACCTCTCTGTCCCACCACATTTGTGAGGCACCAGCAAGAGGCAAGGCTGTGCTGAGTCAAGTGTGGGTCTTGACCTCTCCAACACTGCTGTCTCATCCCTTGTCATAATCCACATACACTCAGTGGCAGCAAGACCTCATGAGAGTTATGGCACCTGATTTTAACACTCCACTAAGGGAAGTCACAGGTGAAAGGTGGAAGAGAGACCTTGAACTTACTGAGAGTAATTTAACCCATCTGCAGGATCTTTGATGGCCTGGGGACCAGGCATGCATTCCTAACATCTCAACTAGGCAGGGAGCTCCACTTTGAACAAAACCTTCACAAGACATAGAGCTGCCCTAATAAAGCATCATAAATTGAAGGGCTTAAATCAATAGAAACTTGTTCTCTCACAGAAGGTAGAAGCCCCCAGTCAAGATGTCGGCAGGCCATGCTCCTTCCCAAGGCTCCAGGAATTCTGACTAAAGCACAAAAGAGAAGCAACTTATAGCAGGAAAGGGTTTCTCCTGGCCCCTGGCATCAGAGGGGTTTCAGGGCATTATAACAGGAGGGAGTGATGGAGTGGCTTTGGTTCATGGTAGAACTACATGGTGGAAACTGTTCGTGTGTCAGCTGAGCAGGAAGAGCCAGAACCAGCACTGAATTATAACCTGCAAAGGTCACCCCTTGGAAGAACTTACGTCTCCCATCTGTGTCCATTCCATTGCTTCCCAACAGAGGAATGAGCACACAGTTCAGACTCAAGTAGTAACATTTACCTCAGACTCCGAAAGTTCATAGCCATCTCACAGTGCAGTCCTCACAGTTTTTGTTTTTTTATTTTGCTTATGGGTGCTTTGGCTTCGTGTTTGCCTGTGTTCCACATGCATGCCTGATGTCCTGAGAGGCCAGATCCCCTGAAATGAAACTGGAATTGCAGATAGTCATGAGTAGCCATGCATGTGCAAGAAGTTGAACTCAAGTCCACTAGCAGAACAGCCAGTGCTCTTAACCACTGAGCCATCCCCCACCCCCAGTCTTAACAGCCCCAACTCTGTTCAGATGTCTAAAGCCTCTTCTGAAACACAGACAAACTTTGAACTGTGACCCTCTATAACACCAAAAGGAGTTACACACTCCCAAGGTACAGTGACAGGAGTCAGCATCCTCATTTCCAAACAACCGGAGCAGGAGAGCCATAAGATAGACTCTGGCAAGTCCAAAGCCAGGCAGGGTGCTTACTAAACCCTAATGCTGCTGCCTTTGAGATACGTGTCATGGTGTTGACTCTGACAGGCTTGGCAGCCCTGCCCACATGACCCTGCTGCTTGTGACACACATTCTCCCTCCTGGTCTGGGTTCATTCTTTGCTTGCAGATTTTCTCAACAGACATCCTATGCTCCTGGAATGTCCCCAGGCCTCCGTTGACATTTATGCTTTACTCTCAAAGCTTCACACATAATCTGTCAGGGGCTTTCCTCAGGGAACCTGACACTGCTGCTTACTGACAGCCTCCCTGGCACTTCCTTAAAAATGGTGGGGAGATGGCTCAGTTGGGCATGGTGACAGCTTGTCCCTGGGACTCACTGACTAGCCAGCCTAGCCTACATGGCAAGCTCCTGTCTTAAGAAACAAGGTAGGGAACTCTTGAAGAACAACACCTGAGGTTTATTCAGGGAGAAATAACTTACAACAGAGACAGATGAAAGCCAGCAGGCTCCAGTCCCAAGGATGCCTCTAGATGCACCCTGTCTCCATCCAGGAATTGAGAGAGTCTTCCAGGGTCCCCTACCCCACACCAAGTTCCCCCAGGGACATTTTGGATTCAGAGTGTCACCAGTTAATCTCTGGCATCGATTGGCTTACAACTGTTCCACCCACTCCCTCCATTTTCCTAAACATTACCATCTTCCCACTTTGTGTATCTGTTTCTATGGGTCTCACGAAGACTCCAGCCACTGAACTTAAAACCCTCTCTAACCTTCCTAATGTGATTGCATGAATAAAGACCCCAGTAGTAGGAATTGAATCCATCCTTTGGGGGATTCAGTTCAGTCACTACATAGCATAACTGTCCAGCCCAGCCCAACTGATAACTAATGTCTTGCAGGCTCTAATTTGGACATTGTCTGTACTGTGTGTTTACCTTAAACCTTACTTCAGCTGCATAGGAGGATCCTGTCTCAAAAAAACAGCCAAACAAACAAAACAAACCCCAAGATAAAGTCCGTTACCTCAGTCAGTAAATACCAGAGCCAAGATTCTAGCCAAGTTTGCCAGTTTTAATTCTTTCTAGCACTAGGTCCCTTTCATTGACAATAATAAAATAAATAGATCATAATAACTGATCTGTTTTAGCTTTGAAGCCTGGTCAGTGGTGCCCAGTGTGCCTGGTTACTACCCTTTCATGAGCTACAGAGGCTGGGCTCTCTGCCTGTGCACTCACACTCAGAGCAGGTTGGCGTGCTTACCACTGCCAGCCCCATCTCCAGATGTTCATCTTCTGCTTGTTTGCTTCCTCTCTGTTTTGTAAATGGAGACAGAGCTTTTCTTCCATCCTGACTATCCAGTCCCAAATAATCCCACAAAAGCTTGTATTAATTATTTGGCCTATTGCCCAGGCTTATTACTAACCAGCTCTTACAACTTAAGTTAACCCATTTCTATTAGTCTACATTTTGCCACGTGACTTTGTGGCTTTACTGGTCCTCTGGGACATCTTGTTCCTGTGGTGACTGGCTCACCATCTCTCTTCACCCCACCCTTCTCTCTCCCTGTATCTCCGTTTGGCTTTCCCGCCTGGCCTTATTCTGCCTTGCTATAGGCCAAAGCAGCTTCTTTATTAACCAATGAGAGGAATACATATTCTCTGCATACAGAAGGGTTATCCCACAGCACTGTTTCATTTGGATAATGTGTTTCATTGATGTATCTTTATTATTCTTCCTCAGCTGCACTTAGTGTGCAGGTAAATCAAAGGAATACTTCATCACTGGTGCTAGTTTTTTGTTTGTTTAATTTTGCCTTTATTTTTAGGTAGGAGTGTGTGTGTGTGTGTGTGTGTGTGTGTGTGTGTGTGTGTGTGTGTGCATGCGCGTGTGTGTGCAGGTACATGAGTACAGTGCCAGTGGAGGCCAGAAGAGACTTCAGGTCCACTGGAACTATATTTACAGGCACTTGTGAACCATCTGACATGGGTACTAAGAACTAAACTTGGGTCCTTTGATGAGCAGTCTGCACTCATAACTGCTGAGCCAGTCCCAACATTTGGTTCCTTTGTATTTTTTGTTTGTTTTTGTTTTTGTTTTTGTTTTTTGAGATAGGGTTTCTCTATAGCTTTGGAGCCTGTCCTGGAACTGGCTCTGTAGACAGGCTGGCCTCCAGCTCACAGAGATCCACCTGCCTCTGCCTCCCGAGTGCTGGGATTAAAGACATGTACCACCAGCGCCCGGCCTGGATTTTTTTAGGCAAGGCTGACCTCAATATTCATGTAGCCAAGGCTGGCCTTAACTTTCTAATCCTTCTGCCTCTGTCATCTATGTGCTAGAATTACAGTCTTGTAGTGCCACACCTAGTTCATTTCCACATCTCCCCTGAGGTTTCTAGTCTGTTCCAGTGTGCTGTCCTTTTTTTCACTATGAACTGTACTGTATTCATTATGTAATCTCATGTCTGATAGTTCCACTTGTGAATCTTATTCTGTGAATTTGCTTTATATCTCGGCAGTGAATCTTTCCCCATTTTGTCTTGCTTTTATGTGTATGCTGTGGTATTGTTTAATGCCACACACTGTGAGTAGAGTGGTAGATGCCAAAGTAAACAGCATTTACACTTGGCATTTACACTGCTTAGTTTGGGATCTAGGCTGGGGTCTGTCAGTAACTGAGCTGGGTCTGGGCTGTTTTCCTGTCATTCCTTTTGGTGCCCTTCAGGTTCCCTCAGATCCCTGTGTAGAGTAGTGGAGTTTTTAGTGTCCTGTTCCATGCTCAGCCCTGAGCAGGACCTTTTGTGTCCTGTCCTTATGGGAGATAGCCATTGTCTGTTACTTGGTGCTGTTTGTGGGAAGGCATAGGGGTTGCTGGTTCCCCTGCCTGTCTTCAGGTTAGGACATGCTACTAGCCACAGGAACAAGGCGATATCAGTGGTTCACCCCACCCCCTTCCCCTGGCAGCCACACACCACTTTTGGTCTTTGGTGGAACTTGGTTCCAAGGAGGCCTTAAGCCTACCAGGGGCTGAGGTTTTTTGCTTTGGCTCTTCTTCCAGAAGCAGTGGGCCTTTACCTTGTTTCTGAGAAAGTAATCTACTCCCTCCCCAGACACAAACATGCTTCACATCTGCCTCTCTCCAATGACCCTGGGATCAATGGGTTAACTGCCCTCTCCCAGCAACTGGAGGCTTTTTCTTCCATTGAGAGCCCAGGAAATAGGAGGTGCTCCAGGCTTGTCCCTTAGCAGCAGCCAATTGCCTCCTGTACACCTGTGCCACCAAGGGGAACTCTGGCTGGCTGCTTGACACTGGTCCCTCCTGCCAACACTAGGAAGCCTCTGCAGAAGAGTGTGCAAGTGAATGCAAACACCACTGTATCTCAGGCTCTGAGTGTCCCTCAGTGGAGAGTTGGGCTGACGCAGTCCCTGGGAATCTGTTACAGTTTTAGCTGCCGCCGTCTCGAATGCTCTGTGGTGGTCACCTCTCCCCTGTGCTCTGCACAGATGAGCCCATTTCTGTGGCTTCTTTCATACTTGTTAATGTTAAATTTCCATGTTTTTTTGAGATATCAGCTTCTGGTTTTTAGCTTTCTCATTACTAGGATGAGGAAGCAGCTTGCTCTGTGTGTTTTCTCCAGTGCTAGAGATCAACTCCAGGGACTCACATGCTAGGTAAGGGCACTGCCACCGAGCTGTCATCAGTGTTGAGACAGGGTCTTGAACTGACCATCCTCTGACCTCAGCCTCCTCAGTGTTTGGACTACAGGCCTCTACCACCAGGGCCAGCGAAGCAGCGTGTTTTTATTGCTTTTCTGTGTGCTAAATCGAGAAGAACTCCCCTAAAGCCTGCTGGAGATGTAGCTCAGTGGGAGAGTACTTGCTGAGAATGCTCAAGGCCCCAGATTCCATCCCAGCACTGAAAAATAAACTTCCTTTTAAATCCCATCCCTACACTCCCTCCTGAAGTCTTTCCCTTCCAAGGTCGTGATTATGTAAGACAGAAAGGGGTTGCATCATCTTTCTAAAGGCCTGTCAATCAAACCCAGTCCAGAGAAAGCATGGCTGACACAAAATGTGGCTAATTCAGTGTGTCATGAATCTGGAATTACCCTTCTCCTTCCCCTTGGGTGATTTTGGGGATCCAACCCAAGGCTACACATGCTAGGCAAGTGTTTCCCTACAGAACTATTCTTCCAATCCAGAACTCCTTGCGGACCTCTCGTGCACCTCTGAGGTACTGGAGACCCTGAGGAGATGACTTCAGTCTTCAAAAGATGTTTTCATGCACTTTATCTCGCGTCCTCTCGCTGTCATAGGATACGGGAGCAGATGGTGGCCCTAAACTGGAAACACAAAGAGAGGCCTGGGAATGAGGTGCAGCCCCTAGGATCACATGGCTCTGCTGGTCCTGAATCCAGACTGTCTGACTCCAGCCAGACCCCAGCCTAAGCTGCTCTCCTGAGCACTGACTGTAAGGTCTCCTGGGGGAAACCAAATATCTGTAGTCATTCGTTCAGGGTGTAAGTGATTCCTTCTGTGATTTGATCCTAAAGCCCAAGGTGGTCTGGTTTCGTAGCTGGAAACAATGTCCCTAATAGGATCACATTTCTTAGGAGTTTGTTTGTGCCCGAATTAGAGAGGAGCCCAAGGTTGAGACTCAGCCACATTGTCTTCTCTTCTGCAGCTCTGGTGGGCGCCTGCGGTGGGAACTACTCAGCCATGGCAGCCGTGGTCTACTCCCCTGACTTCCCTGACACCTACGCCACTGGGCGGGTCTGCTACTGGACTATCCGGGTTCCTGGAGCCTCACACATCCATTTCAACTTCACCTTATTTGATATCAGGGATTCTGCAGACATGGTGGAGCTGCTGGATGGCTACACCCACCGTGTCCTAGTCCGTTTCGATGGAAGGAACCGCCCACCTTTGTCCTTTAATGTCTCCCTGGATTTTGTCATTTTGTATTTCTTCTCTGATCGCATCAATCAGGCCCAGGGATTTGCTGTCTTATACCAAGGTAAGACATCCTTACCTCTGGGGGCATAGGTGCCTCGGCTTTCTCTTCCTCGCCAGGGTTTACATGGCTAAAGTGGTTCTTTAGGGGCAGACTTGGACCTACTGACTCAGCTGCAGATGATCTCAGCATTGATTCACCCCCCCACTTACCTCATACAACTCCCCACCTGCCGGTGCACGCCATCCCACCTTCCGGTGCACACCATCCCACCTTCCGGTGCACGCCATCCCACCTGCCAATGCACCCATCCCACCTTCCGGTGCACACCATCCCACCTTCCGGTGCACCCATCCCACCTTCCGGTGCACGCCATCCCACCTGCCAATGCACCCATCCCACCTTCCGGTGCACGCCATCCCACCTTCCGGTGCACACCATCCCACCTTCCGGTGCACACCATCCCACCTTCCGGTGCACGCCATCCCACCTGCCAATGCACCCATCCCACCTCCCCCCCCTCCCACCTTCCGGTGCACACCATCCCACCTTCCGGTGCACCCATCCCACCTTCCGGTGCACGCCATCCCACCTGCCAATGCACCCATCCCACCTTCCGGTGCACGCCATCCCACCTTCCGGTGCACACCATCCCACCTTCCGGTGCACACCATCCCACCTTCCGGTGCACGCCATCCCACCTGCCAATGCACCCATCCCACCTTCCGGTGCACACCATCCCACCTTCCGGTGCACGCCATCCCACCTTCCGGTGCACGCCATCCCTCCTGCCAGGGCACAATTGGTTTATATTTCAGTTATACTATTTTAATAGTTTTGTTTATTTTAGATTTTATTTGCGTCTATGTGAGTGTATTCCACATATATATGGGAACTTAAGGAACCAGAAGAGGTCATCAGATCTTCAGGAGCTAGAGGGTGTAGGCAGGCAGCTGTGAACTGCCTTACATGGGTGCTGGGAACAAAACTCAGATCCTCTGAAAGAGCAAGCCATTGAGCCATCTCTTCAGCCCAATTTTAGTCGTTTTAGCAATTTTAGCGCAGTTTCATAGAGAATGGACAGATAAGAGGTGACTGACTGGTGGAATTGGAAGGCTTCCAAGTGGGCACTTCACCCATCCACTTCTCAACATCTCGGGCAGTCCCACAGACTAATTTACCATCTTTCCTGGAGGGACTACAGAACACAAAGCAGAGAAACAAAAAAGCAGCTTCAGTGTCTGAGGAGACCGGTCTCGTGGCTACAATCAGCAGTCTCTGTCTTCTGCCCCTGCAGAGCCAGGCCAGAGCCTGACAGGTTCTGCTTTGCCACCAGGGAGACCAGCAGAGGAATCCCTGTGTAGACTTGAATCAGAACAGACCTCATGACCAGTTGTGGCTCCCACCTGTAACAACAGCTCTTGCTCTTGGGTGGTAGAGGCTGGAAGATAGGAGTTCAGGGCCATCCTCAACTCCATAGCTGGAGGCCATCCTGGGCTATATGTCTCAAAAAGAGGGAAGTGTGGAGGCAGTGGTTCAGTGGTCGGTGCGGGACGAGCATGAGGAGTAGAGTTCGGACCCTGGAGTGCACGTAAAGCTGAGTGGGTGTGGTGGCCCACCTCTAATGCCAGCCTTGGGAGGTGGAGATGGGGTCCCCAGAACGGGGCACTCTGCATGTGTTTGAGACTGCCTTGTTGAGTAGCATGGAAGGGTGTCTGAGCATCAGCCTTGTGCCTCCTCACATATTACACATCCCACATGCATGTACATCCACACACATGCAAAGCAATCTCTCACAGAGAGAGAAATAGAAAGGGCCTCAGGCCAGCCAGAGCAGTGCCCTCCTTCCTGCTGTCTTCTCGGCTTTCTCTAGTTAACCCTTTTGATCTCCTAGCCACCAAGGAAGAACCACCACAGGAGAGGCCTGCTGTCAACCAGACGCTGGCAGAGGTGATCACCGAACAAGCCAACCTCAGCATCAGCGCTGCCCACTCTTCCAAAGTCCTCTATGTCATCACCACCAGCCCCAACCACCCACCGCAGACCGTCCCGGGGAGCCATGCCTGGGCACCGTCAGTTGGGGCCAGCAGCCACAGAGTGGAAGGTAATTCTCCCAACACTTACAGAAACAAAGGCACTTGTGGGTGCTGCTCCTTCAAATGCAGGTTGGGATATTGGCTCTGCAACCTCTAGGCTGCATGGCCTCTGAAAGAAATACTCTTATCAGCCTAGTTCCCTTCCAAAGATGGATTCTGTGTGCCTTTGGTAACTGTGATTAGCAACTAAGCTGGTCTCTTCATCATCATAAAAAACAAACATCATGCTAAGAGCATTTTTCTAAAGCCCCAGTGTAGAGTTCCTCAAATATGTTGAGTCAAAGGTGCATGCAGGCAAGACGTTGGCTCAGCTACAGAACATGCACCAGAAGGGAAAGGAAAAGATAAAACAAAAGATACAGAATTCCTTCAGTGATGCCATGCAGTGTTCTAAACACTGAACCATGTATTGAACCAGATAAACTCCTGCCCTTCTTTTGTCTGGAGACGTGAGTCCAGTTTCCAAGTTGAGGCAGCATAAGGCCAGATATTCCTCCTCTTCTGCAGAGTGAAATGCACACAGAATGCTAGGACAATACTGTGCATGTTTTCTATGGGTTACCAGTGGGAGGAAGGAAGCCAGAAACACTGTCAAAGGTCAGAAGTGCTAAGAGCTATGAAGAGAAGCCATGCAGGAGAGACCATGGGCCATTAACTTCCATGGTTAAGCTAGTAGAGCTGGCAACAGATGTCCTTCCCTGCTTTTCTGTTGAGGATACAGTCCTTGAATGAGCTGGGGCACTGAAGACTACTGCCATCTATAATTTGGTCTTGAGGTCTTTACACTGTTCCTTGGCCTCTGTAGATCTCACCATAAAAGGTCAGGGAAGGAGCCCTCTCTAGCCCCACCTTATTTGACTGTGAATTCCAGTAGGATTTCATAGGTCACACTTCTCATTGCTCAGATGAGAAAACTGGGACCCAAAGACTTCTAGATAACTGACTGTTGAGTTCTAGTGGCAGACAGATTTATCACACCCTTTTGACTTTGAGTCTGATGTTTGGAACTTACCAGAGGGAGTTTCAGAACAAGGCAAAGTCATAAGAAAGTTCCATGCTTAGCCAAGCTCTGGTTACTACCACTGCCAGGTTTGGTGGCTGCTCCCACCTGCAGGGTCCACAGAGCCAGATCAGCATCCCTGAGCTGCCGATCTCCTTTGGAAAATGAAAACAAACTAATCTGGTGAGCTCTCTTTGCACTTGTAGGATGGACCGTATACGGCCTAGCAACCCTCCTCATCCTCACAGTCACAGCCGTCGTTGCAAAGATCCTTCTGCATGTCACATTTAAGTGAGTACAAGAGGAGGGGGGAGGGGCTCAGCAGTTCTTTCCTCTGTCACTTAGTTTGTCTGGGTACAGTTGTAAACAGAGTGTGCCTCCAGAGGCTGGGTCCCAGGCAGCTGCCTCTTCCTCTCAAAAGAAAAGACAACAGGACAAATCACTCTGAGGTGCAGGCATTCTGTGTCCACTAGATTCAGCTTCAGGAAGGGTTGAGACCATTCTGGCATAGGAGACAGCAAGTGTCTGCTGGGGGCTTGTGCTGTTCCCTTGAAGAGGTTTGTATTGAAGTCAAGCTTCCTAGGACAGTCCTGTGCATTTTTCTCAATGCCTCTAGAAACTAAGAAAGTCTTACGAAGAGAATTTCAACATTTCTTTGACAGTTCCTTACATGCACATGACATACTCTGCTGACAGTCACCCCATGCCTCTCTTCTCCCCTCCTTCTCTCATCACCCCCACCGAGCCACCCTCCAGCTCTCAGGTCTTTCTGTTTTGTTTCTGTTTTTACTTTGTGGCCCACTGGGCTCAGGTAGGGCTGCACACATAGGTATGTGTGTAGCACTATGCACTGAAGCATGAGCAGCTCTCCAGTGGCCACGCCCCCAAGACAGTGACTTCCCATCTCCAACAGCCTTTGACTGCCTTAGCTCTCCCAGGCGAGGCTGTGGCCCACGAGCCCCTCCCTTGCCTGTGACTAAGTGTTTAGGATTCAGTCTTATACAGCTGCCATGAATTCCTGAGTGCCAAAGCCTTGTCACAGCCATGAGACAACATGCCGCGTCACCTGACTCTTGCGCTGTTCCCTCCTCCTTTTACATGGTGACCTTGGAGAGGTCTGTGTGTCCTGTTGGTGTCCCAAACTCTCTCTTATTCCAAACTCTGGGTGACCAGTAAGTACACCTATTACCCTAAAAATTATTTCTAAACATTTATTTAAGCCAGGCACCTGAATCCTAGCTACTTAGAAAGCTAGAACAGGAGCATTGTGACCAAGGCCAATATGAACAGCTCATCAGAACCCTCTTTCTGCTAGGTACAGCCCCTCATGTCTGTGAGCTCAGCACTCAGTAGGCAGAGACAGGAGCATTGTTGCAAGCTTGAGGCGAGCCTGGACTACAAAGTGACACTGTCTCAAATAAAACAAAAAGCAAAACCTGCCTTCACTTAAAAAAAAAAAAAAAACTTTACCATTGTCAAGTGTTGGTGGGACACACCTTTAATCCCAGCACTCGGGAGGCAGAGTCAGGCAGATGTCTGTGAGTTCGAGGCCAACCTGGTCTACAGAGAGAGTTCCAGGGCAGGCTCCAAAGCTACAGAGAAACCCTGTCTTGAAAAACAAAACACAAAGACCTATCATTTAGTTCTAACAGAACTGAAGAACGTTGTTCCCTGTGTGCTCTGCCTTCCAGGCTGTTTGTGTGTTGGAGAGCTCTTGCTTTCTCTAACTCCATTTATCTTTTCTGTGGTTCCCACTTAACAGCCTTCCTGAACTCTGAGTTCTGGTACGAGCCTCCCTTCTGGTCTCATGTGCCCTTGTTGCAAATGTTTACACATGGAAGCCAGCTGTGGCCACACTAGTGACCTTACCCATCTCCTCTCTGAACTTCTTCAGTAGAAATAATGGCCTTACTGTTGTCAGCTGAGCTCATCTTTCAGACAGACAGACACACACACACACACACACACACACACACACACACACAAAGAGTGAGATGTGGAAGGGTTCTTATATGGATATCTGTTGAGAATTAGTTTCAGAACACCATGTGAATGCCAAATCTTGAGTTTTCTCAAGCCTCTAATGTAAAATGATGTAGGACTGAACATGACTCATGTCCTCCCATACAGTGTCCACTCCAGTGCATCTCCACACGGCCCCTCCCATACAGTGTCCACTCCAGTGCATCTCCACACGGCCCCTCCCATACAGTGTCCACTCCAGTGCATCTCCACACGGCCCCTCCCATACAGTGTCCACTCCAGTGCATCTCCACACGGCCCCTCCCATACAGTGTCCACTCCAGTGCATCTCCACACGGCCCCTCCCATACAGTGTCCACTCCAGTGCATCTCCACACTGCTCACAGTATCTAACAGTGGCATTGCAAAGTAGTTGTTAGTGAATAATGAAAAGAAGTCTGGATGTGTCAGCCCAAACTAAACTTTTTTTCAAGAATTTTCACCTGTTGTCAGCTGCCCTCTCTGATATAGAACCTGCACCTTCAGGGACTTACTAAGTGTGTTAAATGTCATAATTGGCATTCTAGGAAGCCTCTCAGGGCTAAGTCGTGTGTGTGTGTGTGTGTGTGTGTGTGTGTGTGTGTGTGTGTGTGTGTGTGTGTGTGTGTGTCTGCAATAGCCACAGGGTGCAGTGTCTCATAGCAAAGCTGAAGCCCTAAAGCACATACATCACTCCTCTAACACTGGAACCCTCCATAGCCTCCCTGCCTGTCAGGAGGTAAAGAGAAGGGTAGGCTAGGAACATGGCTGTAAGTCCGGGACCCCTGCTTCACACTGAAAACGTCCCCTTAGACAGGCTTCCAGGTAAATGGCATTTGTAGGTAGCATCCTTTTATTGGGGTGGGAGTAAAAGAAGAGGAAAAGAGAAAAGGAGTATTTGAAAATTCATAATCTCTTCAAACACCCTTTTCCAGCTTTGAGTTATTTTGACAGAAAGTCCTTTGTTACCTTGAGGAGACTCTGCCCTGCCTTAATGCCTATGCCCGTGGGCCATATTTCATCCTTAACTCTTGTCTTGTTTTTTGAGACAGGGTTTCTCTGTGTAGCCCTGGCTGTCCTGAAACTCACACTGTAGACCAGGCTGGCCTCAAACTCACAGAGATCCACCTGTCCCTTCTGGGACTAAAGGCGTGTGCTACCAAGCCCAGCTTCATCCTTAACTCTTTAAGGTAGCCAGCACCCTCCCCAAGGCCATGCCTCACAGGTACAGGTGCCTTGGGAGGTGGTGATCTGAATTCTTTGTTCAGATCTACTTGAACAATTATTTTCGTTTGACAGGTTTCATCGTGTTCCTGCTTCAGGAGACCTTAGAGACTGTCGTCAACCAGGGGCTTCTGGGGAGATCTGGACCATTTTCTATGAACCTTCCACTACAATCTCCATCTTTAAGAAGAAGCTCAAGGGCCAGAGCCAACAAGATGACAGGAACCCCCTCGTGAGTGACTAAAGCCTCACCGCACCCAGACAGGAGGCTCCTCTCTGAGCTCAAGGCTGCTGGGGTCCCTTCCCCATAGCCTCTCCATTCACCTAAAGCCTCATGGGGCCACCCTTCTGCAGACTTGGGAAGGGCACCCTCTTGCAGGGGTAATGTAGCCTGGAGTCCTCCATCACTTGCACTTAAGCTATGCCCGGCCTGCAACTCTGTCTCCACTGGGGACGCTAAAACCGGGCTGAGCTGACAGAACAGCTGGGCCTGATTCTAGATGACTGTTGGGTGGTGGGTAGTTTAGTGTGTGATGAGTTTTTCTTGCTTCTCTATTTTGTCCACGTATGGATCAGTTTCCCCTGGTCTTTACGGGTTGGAACAGAGCCAGACTGAAGAAATTCTTGGGTTTTCTTGAAGGCTGGCCTGGTTCCCTACCAGTGTGGTCTCCTGGATGTTAGCACCTCAGAGTGGACAAGGGTCCAGTGCTCTGTACTGGCCCTGTAGCTTTCTCTCTGATGCCGACTAGGATGTGCCTCATCTAGTCGGAGGGGACTGAGAGCAGGTCACTCTGGATGTCTTCTTTCTAGAGGATTCGCTGACCTGCAGGGCAAGCCTGAGGATTGAGCATAAAAAGTCCCTATGTTTGTCCATGGAGCAGACACTGCAAACTTCCTGTATACTAGACTTACCTAGCCTGCCCCAAGCAGTTCCCCGGCCTGTGGAATCTGCACTCAGCCAAGTCCTAGTTCAGAGCCAGGCGTTTAAAGGCTGTAGCATAGCGCTGCGGCTGTAGCTCAGTGGTAGAGGGCTGCCTTGCACACGTGAGGCCCCAGGGTCAGTGCTAGCACTGCGAAAAGAGGGAGAGAAAAACTGGAGGCAGCATCCCCTGGTAAGAGCAGACCCGTGCTTCCTGCATGAGGTGTCTGTCATTTTAAAAGAAGGCTATGTCCTTTGTCCCTTATCATGGGGACAGAGCAGTTAGGAATGAGGGTTCTTGTTTTGCCCCGTCACTTTGTCCCTTAGACGGGCAGGCGGACTACAGAAGTTGGCAAAAGGAAAAGGCAGGGCTTGGGAACTGGAGATCTTCCCAGGAGAGGCTGGAAGATTGAGAGTCCCAGCTGCAGTGGCTGCCAGTTGTGAGAGGAAGGGCCATCCCTGATGGAGAAGTCCAGCAGTCTGGAAGTGGCCTTTGTCAGCCACAGCTGAGAGGAACAGCCTGTGCCCTGAAGGTGGACCTTGGTCAGCGTATGGCTTTCCTGACAGCACTTGAGCCTCGGTGGGTGCGTGTGGGCCTCTGATCTCCTGGGGACCCTCATGGAGCACTACGCTTACCTCCCCTGCATCTCTAAGCCACTGCCATTGAGGTCTTTTGTAGGGTTCGGGTAACCCATCTGTAGCTGGCTGCTCCCGGGACAGAGGACTATGTGGGACCGTCAGGGAGCATCCTCAGGGAGAGGCAGTGACGAGAGCTGATGGGAGAAGGAAAACCATGTCTCTAGAGTGGGCCAGGGTGCTGGCCAGCTACAGAGATGCTGGGGCTCATCCTCTCACTTTGATCTGGAAAAGCTGCAGCTCCTGGGTCTGAAGACCGTCTCACCACACACGAAGACCACTGGAAATAGACTGACAGGAGCAGGTTCCACTCCAGGCTGTTCCTAATGCTTGTGGGATCCCCTGTGAAAACAGTCACAGAGTACCATGTGCATAGCGCAAAGAGGGTGTAGGCTCTCTCCCGGGGAGGGTTCAGCTGGCCAGGACACTTGTTTAGCTCTGATCACTGGCTCCAGGCTTCCTCCAGGCCACCACCCATGGGCCTCTTCACATCTCAGCTACAACTCAGCTGCCCTTTATTGGCATCCCCAGGAAGGTCAGGGGACATACCCATACGCCTCTTGCTGCTGGCCTTGGCACAGCCCAGCATTCCAGCATCCGCTTCCCCTCTGGGGAGCAGTCCCAGGAAACATCAACCCACCTTACAACAGCATGAGGCAGTGGGAAGGGGTGTAAATCACCCAGGCCAGACCTCCAGAAATGACAGCCACAGCCTGTTAGAACCTGCCAGCAGCATGTTTACCAGTCGGCTGGTAAACACTGAGTGCCGAGTGTTCTGGGAGAGGGGGCTTTTGAGTTGAGGAGGGTGGAGGTTGCCTGAGGAGAGCAGCAACACGAAAGACTGCTGGCCCTTCAGGGACATAGGAGCAGGCACAGACCGGCACCTGTGTCCCCTCCTACTGCTTTCACTGCTTAGAAAGTGGAGCCGGTAGGAAAGAAGCCTGTGTCTCCCCCACACCAGCAAACATGGCGCTGAGGCCGCCCGGAGAGAGCAAGGTGACCACACCTCTCAGACTTCTCGAAATGTGGGCTCCGGCTTCAGACCTCAGCCAAAAGCTCCCGAAGATCAAAGCTCTGGCAGGTACAGCTGTCCTGGCCTGAGCCAGCCCATGGGATGTGCCTGGGCCAGATGCCACCCCATGTCCCAGTGTCAGCCCAGGCCGGACCCCACCTGACCCTCCTCATCAGACACTGGTCTGTCGCCAGCAGGACTTGCACAGCTGTTACCACCCCCGCCCCCCTAGGACTGTCCATACTTAACCTTCAAGAGCACTTAGAGTGGATGGGCTCCCAGACTCTGCTGATTATCTGCAGGACCCACACTAGGTCTCCCAGGCCAGCTCCTCACTCCACCCACAGTCCTCCATGGTTACCTCTGGGGCTCCTCTGGGGTTTGGAATCTCTTTAAAAGTCTGCTTTGGGTATGGTCTGGGGAACTGTTAACCCTTCCCTTCCTGTGCCTTTGTTTACTGTCCTCACCCTACCTCCAGGCCACTCTCAACCTAGCTGCTCCTATATGGGGGGGGGGGCTTGTCAGACCTGCCAGCCACACCCCCACCCTGTCTGCCAACAGAGCCTGGGGGCTTCGCACAGGCTCTTGCCATGTTGGAGCTGAGCACACTGGCTGAGGCTGAGTGGGTAGGGGGACAGTGGGAGGTGACTCTCTCATATCAGAGGGACACATGCAAGGGATCCTTTCCTGCCTGCACAGGGAGCTGCCATCCCTGCCACCCTCGTGGCACCAAGACCTTGCCATTTCCAAACTCACCCTCCAGCAGGGATCTGACTTTGGACAATAAGGCTTTATTTGTAAATATGCTCTTAATATGCAACTTTGAGAATGAAATAGAAACATCGTGTATTTTAAAGTATAAAATGAAGTGTGACACACTGTATACAATTTAATATATATTTTTAGGGTTTTGTTATTTAAGAAAATGGAATGTGATGGTACTTAACTTTTACAAAAGAGAGAAAAATGTTATTTTTACTGTTTGAAGAAAATAAATATTCTCATTGTTGTAGAAACTGGTGGGCCCTAGGCTGTCATTTTTACAGGGAGTCCCAGGAGTCGGGCCCACAGCAAAGTATGCAGTGCTGGGCCTCTTCGCCCTCCCAGGCACTGGGCCAGGCATTGGCTGGCTCTCTCTGGGTTTCACGGTCTTGGGTTTCACCGTCCTGTCATTGCTTGCCCACAGCTAAGCAGAGTGGACCAGCTAAAGACCAAGACTCCACATGCGGCCTGATTGCTTCGGCCTCCTCACACTGGAAACAGCCATCACCCAGGCAATGGTGGAGAGACTGTGCCGCCATCCCCAGGAGAGCTGGGCTGGCCTCCCAGAGGAACCCTGCTCCTCTGCCCTCCTCTGCCCCAGTCTCTCTGTTGCTGGTTTGGTTTTTTAGATAGGGTCTATCTCTGCTGTGCTGCCCAGGTTAGCCTCAAACTCCTAGGTTGGCACATTCCTCCCATCTCAGCCTCCCCAGTAACTGGAAGTCAGTCTCGGTGAGGCAGCGTGAGTTGGTAGTCGGAGCACAGAACCGTAGTCAGCCGGCCAGGGTTCGGATTCTTCTGTCCTTCAGCCTGGAACCAGGAAGAGTGAGGCAGAAGGAAAGGGCTTCAAAGAGCTCCGGCCAGTGGCGTCACATTCCCAGCTTAGAAAGAACTCCTCTTTGCATCCAGAAAAGTCAGATGAGAGTGAAGAGACCAAGTGCAAGCTGACCAAAAGAAGGTGAAGATACAGATCTGGATTAGAGATGTCAGGGCCTGAGGAGGCCCCACCCCAGTACCGAGGCAGGAAAGGCTGACCACACCCATAGGTCAGGGCACATGCTTAGACCCAAGAGCCCAGGTTACATCCAAACCCCTCTTACCTCGGGGCCTCTGTGCCTAGTGCATTGGGTTGTGTGCACCATTACCAGCTCACATCATTAGCTAAATGGTAGCTGTTGCTTTTATTCTAGAATATACCTAGGGGTTAAGAAAACAG
Organism: Phodopus roborovskii; assembly: GCF_943737965.1. Classification (NCBI taxonomy): domain Eukaryota; kingdom Metazoa; phylum Chordata; class Mammalia; order Rodentia; family Cricetidae; genus Phodopus; species Phodopus roborovskii. The sequence goes on along the minus strand of NW_026126546.1, from coordinate 11,790,276 downwards.
GTATCTGAGCCAGGCGGTGGTGGTGCACGCCTTTAATCCCAGCAATGGGGAGGCAAAAGCAGGCAGATCTCTGTGAGTTCAAGACCAGCCTTATCTACAAGAGCTAGTTCCAGGACAGCCTCCAAAGCCACAGAGAAACCCTGTCTCAACACCCCCCCCCAAAAAAAAAAAAAAGAAAGAAAGAAAACAGGTATCTGAGCTTGGTGTCTGGGCAGGGAGAAAAGCCACTCTGTGATTAGGATAAGTAAGTCACAGGTATCATAAAACCCTGATAAGTTTTATGTGGGCTGAATCCAGGGATGTCAGTGTGGGCAGGCCATTAAGGCAGATGGCCTGAGACCGCAAGAGGCTCTGATCTTAAGAGCGTCTTCCATGCTAATACCCTAATATCCTTGGGTATGTATAGACGGTGACCCCAGAAAGCTGCCGAAACAGTGTTAAGACACTGAGGCAGGTAAGAGGACTAAAGGGAACTGAGACAGGGCAGGGCTTTCCCATAAGCCAAGGGACCTACCAACAAAGCCCGCCTACCTGTTGTGGGAGACCCTGCCTGATGGCTTGCTGCTCCTCAGAGTCTCAGAGTCAGGAGTGATTTGGCTGGATTGAGTCTCCTCAGCCAGCCAGATCAGTCCAGCCAAAGAATCCCACCTCCACTACCTGAGATGTAGACTGTTTGTCAGAGTGATTCAGGGACCCCTAGCCCAGTCCCAGACCTGACATATATCAGCTTCCCTGAGAAGTGCCCACCATGTCTGACCACGGCTTCATCCATTTGGGAACTTTTACCAAAGTCAGTTCTGGAAGGAATTATCCATACAGCCAGCTGTGCAAATTGTAATCACTGCTGTGTCTACCCACGCGATGGGTAGACAGCTGCAAAGACTTCCAGCCCCAGATGCACCACAGGACAGAGGACTGGGTGCAGAAGATGTGAGCAACACAGCAGGTGTTCCCAGAGGCTGCCCCAGTGGGGACACTTCTGCCACCCTGTGGTGACCACACTGTGAAAGGCCAGCTCAACTGGAGTGTTTATCTTTTCTGAACTTTCCTGTTTTCCGAGAACCGCTGTCTTTCCATGATGGAGGATATGTGTAATGGCAGGAAATGGCTAGTGAGGACATGTGGGGCGGCCTTGCTGATAGATTTCAGACAGACTGTGCAGCAACACAATACTACATTAATGAGACCAGAATGTGCAACCGTCCTGCCCAAAGAACCCCCTTTGGATTATGCGACAACAGGAAGAGACCCCCAAGACCATTTGAATAGAGTTGGGAGCCACCTGACCTTGACCTGACATGTCACCCGTCCCCACAGCCTCTGATCCATCACCAGGGTGGCTCTAGCCTCATCCTTTGTCCTGCAGTCAAAGGCTTTTCACGTACAGGGAAAGGCTGGACAAAGGTGACCTTGTCTCCAAGCTTGTGAGTCACATGGCCATATCGTCTCCGGAGTGGGCCATGTGTGTTGAAGCTGTAGGCAGACTCTGGGGCTCAGAGAACTGAGGAGCCTTTGTTCCTCTGTGGCAGTGTTGGGTCCCCACAGGGGTATGTTTTTGCTCAGCTAAAGGAGACACTTTGGGGATAGAATATGCCAGCGTTAGAATACAGCACCTTCAAGTACAGCAGCTCTTGCCTGCAGCCAGAGTCTTCATTTCTGGTCTCCAGCTGCTCTCAGAGCTACCGGGGCCCCGCCCCCGGAACGGGCCAACACCTGCTACTGGGGGGTGGTCAGTGGGATTGACACGGAAGCCCATATCCAGGGCAAGGACACCCTGGGAAATGAACCTGTCAGCTCTGTGGGGGCTGGGCTGGGGAATGGCATTCAGCAGGAAGGAAGGACTTTAGCAGAAAAGGAGGCTGGAGGGCCTCAGGAGGACACAGAGAGGTCTAAATTACACAGGCGTTTTCAGGAGCAAAGCTACAGAATCCTCGTCGTTCAGTGGTAGAGCTACCCTGTTAATCCCAGCCACGAAACAAAGCATGGTCAGGGCTCCGTGTGCTGATCATGTGATCATATCTTAAGTGGCAGAGGCTGCAAGGAGTAGTCAGACCTCCGGTTTAGCCAAATACAGTTAAGGGCTTGCGGGCTGAGGGACTTGCCAGGACTAATCACAATGGCACTGGTGACTCCCATTCTCTACAGTGCTAACTGTGGCTCTGACATCGTGCCGCACTTCACAGACATCGCTAGATCCTTCTTTTGTTTGTTTGGCAGTTTTATCACTGGTCAAGAGGACCTACAAGCCTGGGGTCTTTCAAAGGTCCCCAGATTCTTACGCTGAACCAGGCAAAACAAAGAGTTCCCTTCAAGCCCGAGTCCACCCGCCATTAGAACAGCCATTTTCTGTTGACAAGTGTCCCCTGAGGGCTGAAGTTGAAGGCCAAGGGTCATCCGTCCTACCTTGGAACTGTAGAAGACCACTATCGTTTTCCTTCAATCCGTGTAGGAACTTTTTTTTTTTTTTTTAAGGGAAGTATGCCTTTGTCTCCGTGCTTCCCATATAAAGCTTTGGGGAAGAGACTAAAACCCACATCTTTCTCTCCCTTCCTTGACTGACGGAGGCCACAGCAGCAGCAGGAACAGCAGTGGTGGCAGCAGCCACAGGGGCAGATGTGTCAACCAAGTCAGCAAGTGGGAAGGTGTCCTCCGTGTCAGAAAAGTCGGGACCCATGTGTATCCACGGATGGTAGAATGTGATTGTCAGGCAGTGAGTGGGTACCCCATCTGCAAACACTGGCAACACTGTGAACATAGGAAGGGAGGGAGATCTTCGCTGAATTCAGCAACGTGTCTTCACTGGCTCCCACCTCCTTCGCCTCTGGTCTTTGCCAGCTGCACATCACTCTGAATATCAGTGGTACCCCGGGGATTTTAATGGTGATGCCTAAAGCCTAGAAGAAAGAGGCCTTCTCAGGCCACAGACCAGTGTGCTGGGTGGTACACTGACCTTATATGGGGTGATGACCCCAGCATGGGCTGCAGATGGCACCTTATTGGCCAGCAGCCGCTCTCTGACCTCAGTGAGGTCCTCCTTGTGCACACAAAGCCCGTGTCCTTCCACAGCTGAGTTGGTTTCCAGATGTCCCTGGTGGCCTTGCACATCATGGTGTTCTTGCCTCCCCTCAAAGGGACATGCAGGTCTGCAGGTCTCGCTGGAGCCCAAACTGCCTGCTCCCATAGGGAAGCATTTTGAGTGTCATTCAAAAGTTGGAAGTAGTTGGACTTCCAGGTTGGCCTGCCTTCCTTGGGCATCATGGAGGTGCATCAGGGATCTCCACCAAGGGTTTAAAGACCGTGTTACTGTAATGAGGATGCCTGGCAAGAACGCTGTATATAGGTTCTTAGTTGGAACAAGCCCCTGGTTGCACAAGCAGATTGACAAGAGGAAAACATGTTGGTCTCAAATCCTTTGCAACAGCCCAGCAATCTCAGAAAGGGGGTCAGTCAGGGGAAGTCATGGCCAGAATGCGGGATTCAGCCAGGGTCCACCAGCCCCAAAACTGGAACCCTTTCCACCAGCCCCCACCCCTCACTGAGCAGAGGAGTCCCAAATACGTCATCATAGATGTCTCCAGACAGCCCAGGAAGAGTGTATGCACATGTGCCTGGAACAAAGAAATGATCTAACTACACCTGTTCCTCTATCTGAGGACACACACTCCTTTAAGAATCAGGTGAGAGATGAAGAAATGCTTCAGCAGTTAAGAGCACTGTTTGGTCTTACCGAGGACCTGGGTTCAGTTCCCGGTACCCACATCTGTAACTCAGCTCTAGCACATGTGGTACGTAGACACGCATGCTGGCAAAAACCCATTTAAAGAATCAGATGAATGTGCACACCCCCTTTCCCCAATGATGCCACCCACTGGACTTGGCATGATGACACTGGAGGTACAAACATCAGGAAGCCCTCCATAGTCCCCAGGCTTGTGATCGATGTCCTCAGGAAGCCATGACAAATGGAATAACAGCTGCAATGGTAGTGATCATGGACCCATCCTTTAAACCATTTACACAAGGGGCTTGGCAAGCTATTTACTAAATACCAAACACTAATTTTTAATTATTTAAACTATTTCAGATTTTGGGAAGCATTTATTAGGGGGGCTGGGGATGGCACACATGCCACGGGGCATACATGGAAGTCAGCAAACAACTTTGTATTCGGTTCTCTCACTTCTCCAAGGATTCCGGGAATTGAATCTAGGTCACCAGGCTTTCAGGACAGCGGCTTTGACTTGTCTTGTCCTGCACAGCTTAGGTCCCAGGACTGTGACTAGGGGTGTTGAGGGAATGAAGACACAGAGACATATGATGGACTGGGCTCTCTGCTGGAAAAGCAAGCATGTTTATTCTATACATTTGAAAAGGAGGCAGCGTGATCATATAGAGCTGAACAAGGAGGCGGGGTTATACACAGATAAATGAGGAGGCAGGATTATTACACACAGGTAAACAAGGAGGCGGGGTTATTACACACAGATAAACAAGGAGGCGGAGTTATTATACACAGATAAACAAGGAGGCGGGGTTATTACACAGAGATAAACAAGGAGGCGGGGTTATTACACACAGATAAACAAGGAGGCGGGGTTATTACACAGAGATAAACAAGGAGGCGGGGTTATTACACACAGATAAACAAGGAGGCGGGGTTATTATACACAGATAAACAAGGAGGCGGGGTTATTACACACAGATAAACAAGGAGGCGGGGTTATTACACAGAGATAAACAAGGAGGCGGGGTTATTACACACAGATAAACAAGGAGGCGGGATTATTACACAGAGCTGAACAAGGAGATGCACATGCGCACAGACAATAAAAAAAGTCTTTTAAAGTTTTTCTAGACAGGGTTTCTCTCTATGGCCCTGACTATCTTGAAACTAGCACTGTAGACCAGGCTGGCCTCGATTTCACAAAGATCTGTCTCTGCCTCCCAAGTGCTGGGATTAAAGGCCTGTGCCACCACCCCCCGGGGGAAACACTTTTTTAAAGAGAAACCAACCTTACAAAACTTGGACGATGTCATAAGATACTATCTTGATCCCCACCCCCAGCAATGAACATCATGAGAAAGCCCTTTGCTCAGGGACCATGCAGTAGCAGGGTGTGCCCAGGCCTTAGCTAGCTCACTACCCCCACTCTCTCCCAATGCCTTCTTAATCCTCGCAGCAACTGTGTGAACTAGGTCTCCTTTCTGTCCTCACTCCGTTTAAATAACTCATCCATGAAGCACTGGAATCAGGTCTTGAGTCTCTCTCTGTCTCTCTCTCTGTCTCTCTCTCTCTCACACACACACACACACACACACACACACACACACACACGCACACGTGCGTGCGCACGCACACGCAGGAGCAATAGTGAGGGAGCAGAAGGGGCTGTGCCAGGGACACGGGCACACTCACTCACACATGTACACACACAGACACACACTCACTCACACACAGAGCATCCTGTCCTGAGAGAGCACAGCCTCCTCCCTCAGTCTGGTCTGCCCAGCAGGGGAGGGCAGCTGTCTTCTGGGGTTGTCTGTTCCTGCCCCACCCCCAGCTCCAAGGAAGGAGCGGGGGGATCCAGGACAGCTGGCCGCCCTCACATTGTTTTCCAGACCCCAGGTTCTTTTAATTATAACCAGTTTGCCACCCTCAGCAAGTCTTTGTTTCCCTCTACTAATACCCATGAGTTGGACCCCGCCCCCAAAGCCTCCCAGCCAAGCCGTGGGTTAAAATCATTTCCTTCCCACTAGAGACCCCACCAGTCTGTTAGGAGCTTGCCTTTCTTCTGTAAGAGTGAGGCAAGAGGGTTGCCTTGGTTGGTCAGGATTTGCCACAGGACTCTCCCCCCTTATTTGCTAAGGCCTTGCATTCTCCCTCCCAGAAACACTTCCAGTTTGAGCCATGTAGGATTTAGGGACACAGGGTGGGGGGTGCTGCAACAGTGTGCAGGACATGGTCTTGATGTCACACCCTGTGCGCTTAACTTTGGCCAAATAACCTTTCTTTCCAAAGAAACCAGAGATTTCCTACCAGAGAAACATGACCAGACCAAGGCTCAAAGCTGGCTCTGCTGCCACTAGTTCCCAGACTCCAAACCCCACTCACCCATCTGAGATAGCTTCCGGTGCTACACCAGAAGTCCCTACAGCTGGGATGCTAAGAAAGGAGGATTATGAGTTCAAACCCAGCCTATGCTACATAGTAAGACTCTGTTAGTAAACAAAACAGAGTGCCTCATATTTAGCTCAGCCACTGGCCTGTGCCTTGTTTGTTTGTTTTGTTTTGTTTATTCAAGACAGGGCTCCTTTATGTAGCAAGTCCTGGAACTTGTTCTATAGACAGGCTGGCCTCCAACTCAGAGAGATCTGCCTGCCTCTGCCTCCCAAATGCTGGGTGGGACTAAAGGTGTGTGGCATCATGCCCAGCCTTTGAAATATATATGCATATATACGTTTTAATTTCATGTGTGTTGGTGTTTTGCCTGTATTGTATGTTTGTGTCTGGGTGTCGGATGCCCTGGAACTGAACACCTGTGAGCTACCATGTGGGTGCTGGGAATTGAACCTGGGTCCTCTGGAAGAGCAACCAGTGTTCCTTACTGCTGAGCCATCTCTCCAGCCTTGACCTACACATTCTTGTGCTTTTTAGCAGTAATTAAGGATCAAAGACCCAAAGTAATATCAGTGTGGCCTACAGTCCTTCTTCTTGAGGTTTGGTTGGTTGGTTTTATTTTGTTTTGAAAAATGATCTTGTGCAGCCCAGGCTGGCCTTGAACTTGCTATGTAGCTGAAGATGGCCTTAACCCTGACCTCTTATCTCTACCTCCTGACAGCTGGGATTACAGGCATATATCATCATGCCCACCAGTGGTCCCTATTCTGCAAATGAGAGCTGAGTCACAAACCAGCCCTCATGGGAACTTTAAGTGAGCCTGCCTTTGGGGGACCTGGCCTCCTATCAAATGGCAGCCAGCAACACATACACCGGACAGTGTGCTTTTTACAAAAGAATTCCTGATGGTTCCTGTCAGTGGCTGTGGTCCTCTCAGTACATTCAATATAGTGTGTCTGTGTGTGTGTGTGTCTGTGTGTGTGTGTGTGTGCGCGCGCGCGTGCGCGTGTATGTGAGTATATTGAGTCAGAGGTCAGAGGGCAACTTGAATGAGTTGGTCCTGGAGCTCGAACTCGGGCTCTCAGGATTGGCAGCAGTCACCTTTCCCTGCTAAGCTGTCCCGTGGCCCTCTCCACCTCATTCTTTGTGAGTGTCTCTGTAGCGCCTGAAGCTGGTCAGCCATTGCCTTCCCAGCCCTGGGATTAGAGGTGTGAGCTACTAAATCTGTCGTTTTATGTGGGTGTTGGGCATGGGTGCAACAAGCACCCCACCAACCGAACCATTCCCTCAGGTCCCACAGCCCATGTGAATGACCCTGCCCTTCATCTCAGGGGCTCATCTAGCCGTAAACTCTGTCTTCCTTCAGCGAATTTCATTAGCTTTTGCTTCAGTTAAGGCTGTGTTCCTCAACCTTCCTAACGCTGTGACCCTTCAATACAATTCCTCATGTTGTGCTGACCCCAGACCATAAAATTATTGTTGTTGTTATTACTACTACTACTACTACTACTACTTCATAGCTGTAATTTTGCTACTGTTATGAGTTGTAATGTAAATATTTTTGGAGATTGCCAGAGGGGTCATGACCCAAAGGGTTGAGAATCGCTGGATCAAGGGAACAAACACAGAAGAACTTGAATGACTTCCAATTCCTTCAAGGCCCCAGGTGGGCAGACAGACAGGCCAAGGCACCTGGCCCAACTGGCTGCCAGGTTCCCTGCCGGCACAGCTCAGGCAAGCCTCGGCCCCACAGAAGAAATCCTCGCCTGCTCAGCCTTGCTCACCAGCGCCTCCCTGTGGTGAGATCTGAGATTGTGAGGAAATGAGCAGTTTGGACCTCAGCTTCCAGATACTCCCTGCCTCCTGCATTAAAGTGAGTTTCTCGGCCTCCGGGTCCTAAATCTGGACTTTACATTTGCGCTTTTCCCTCTCACAGAAATTCACACTTGGAGGTTGTTTCCATTGCCTTGACTTTATAAAACTTAATAGGAAAAAGGCAAACACATGCACCCACACACACATGCACACACCCCTCATACCACCCACCGTTTATCAGAAAAAAGTGGGGGAAGATTCCTTTCCTTCATGGTTTCAGAAGCCCAGTTCTTCCCACTGAAGAAAGCACAATGGAGAAGAAGCCAAGAATGAGGCCAGGGCAAGACATGCATACATATCCAGATGCAACATGCATCCCCGATGCAACTCCTTGGAGCCAGAAACACTTTCTAAAGAGCATCTCCCTGTTTTCCAAAGATGCTCAGCCTCAGCATCAATCATCCTCATCTATGAAACCATTGAAACCTTGAAACTGACCTGCTAATAATGCATATGTCAGGATCCCCATCATGAGCAGGTCACATCATGTAACGGTGTGTGTGTGTTTGTGTGTGTGTGTGATATAGTTTCTCTCTGTGTCTCTGTCTCTGTCTGTCTCTCTCTCTCTGTGTCTCATTTGTTTTCTCAAGACAAGGTTTCTGTGTAGCCCTGACTATCCTTGAACTCACTCTGTAGACAAGGGTGGCCTCGAACTCACAGAAACCAGCCTGCCTCTGCCTCCTGAGTGGTGGGACTAAAGGTGTGCACCACCACCACCCTGCCAGTTTTGTCTCTTAAAAAAACAAATTATTGGGCTGAAGAGATGGCTCAGTGGTTAAGAGCACCGACTGCTCTTCCAGAGCTCAATTCTCAACACCCACATGGTAGCTCACAACCATCTATAATGGGATCTGATACACTCTTCTGGCATAAAATCATACATACAGATAATGCACTCATACATAAAATAAATAAATCTTAAAAACCATTTATTTATGTGTGTGAACCTGTGTGAGTTTTTATGCAGGAGGCCAGGAGAAGGTTCCAGGTCCCCTGGAACTGGTGTTACAGGTGTCTGTGAGCCACTGCATAGGTGCCGGGAACCAAATCCTGGTCCTCTGCAAGTTCAGCCAGTGCTGTCAATGGACGGGCCATCTCTCTAGTCTCATTTTATTTATTTATTTATTTTTATTGTATGTATATGTTGCAGGGTGGGTGTCAGGTATGTACCAGTAACTGTATGTTTCTTCTGGAGCTGGAGTTACAGGTGGTTGTGAGCCATCCAACATGGGTACTCACCCCCACCTGCTGAGCCATCTTTCCAGCCTCCCTCATCCCCTTTCAAAGGCAGAGTCTTGATGGTACACACTTTCAGTCCCAGCACCTGGGAGGCAGATGGATCTACTTGAGTTCGAGGCCAGTCTGGTCTACAAAACAGGATAGCCAGGACTACACAGAGAAACCCTGTCTCAAAATACAAAGACAGAAGCCAGGTTAAAGGATGTGCACAAGGCTGTGTGTACAAAGTCACTAAAATCCCAGCCAAACTATCAGTGGGCACCTCTGGAGGGGCGGGGGCCGGGGCAGGAGCACTCCCATTTTATTTGATGTCTTTACACATGGCTCAAACTTTTGCATTTGTGAACTACTTGTGTCATTTTGAAAACACAATGACACTAACCTTAAAACGAGTGGGAGGCACAGAAAGCTTGTTCAATGTAAGTGTCCCTGTCACTCACAAGACAGCAGCATGCACACTTCCAGAGCACCAGGGAGAAATGTTCCCCACTTGAGCAGGTCACCTGGGGCTGGGCCAAAGCTGCTGCCCAGGCCTCTGTCCTGCCTCACCCCAAGTCACCCCCAGAGACACCTGCTGGGACAAGGCACATCCCCCAAAGATTCTCTCCAAAGCCACCAAACCAAAAAGTCCTTTTCTTTGTAAGCTACAAAATAAACATCTCCACCCCCCACCCCAGGCCGCTGGCGATACACGTGTTTACGTCTTTGGAATGAGAAAGAGGAATGAAAGGAAAAGAAAACAGCTTTGGCAAGTTCCCCTCAAGCAGATGGCGCCAAGTCAGTAAGGACTCTCAGCATTTGGGGCGTTTGATCTGCCAGAGGGTCTGCAGCAAGCTGAGAGAAGTCTGCTGAGGGAGGCTCCCTGGAGGGAGGCTGGCAGCATCTTTAAAACTGATCCCCAGAAAGCGCCCCACACCAAAGAGGCACAAGCGCAGCATGAGCAGGGCTGGCTTACAGACTGGGGAGTTTGCGGGCCCTAACGTCTTATTGATACCTGAGGAGTGTGCTTCCTGCTAAGGTGGACACCCTGTGGGACTCGATGCTGAGATCACAGTCAGGCCTTCTCTGGGGAATAATCAGGGAATGAGAAGGGCACTGTCACCCAAATGAGCCATGACGACAGAATCATGTCACCAAAGGCTTAGCCTTCCCTTTCTCTCTCTCCGTCAGGGACACCGAGGCCGGAGAGCTGTGACTGTCCCGGTGTTTGGCAGTTTTCTGCCACTGGAACAGATATCTGATCAAAGGCTTGTAGAGTCAGAGTTTGCGCCCGTGCCCAGGCAGCCCTGTTGCTTTAGATCTGTGGCAGCATGCGTCGTCGAGGACTATCAGCTCACCGTTTGACCTGGCGGCAAGAGGGAATGGAGTGCGGCAGAGGAGGAGTGCGAAGTGGGAGCGTACACCTTTAGTCCCAGCAGAGTTCGAGGCCAGCCTGGTCTACAGAGCAAGTTCCAGGACAGCCAGGGCTAAAGACAGAAACCCAGCCTTGAAAAACCAAAGGGAGAGGGAAGGGGCCAGGCCCCTTCAGTGCCCTCAAGGGCACACCCCCTAGAAGATAGCGACTTCCACTAGGCCCCACCTCTTAAAAGTACTGCTGCCTCTCTGCAGCAACAACTCGGGAGTCAAGCCTTCAACAGGAGGCTTGGGAGACCTAAACTGTCACAATTTAACCATGACTTTGCCTCCATGGTCAGTGATTTCCATGGCTGCATCGGTGCAGGGTATGAAAATAACCAGTTAGGAAAACAGGGATGAAGAAGAGCGCTCCATCTGTGCCAGAGGAAGCTGCTTTGGGGTCACCCACGCTCCTGTAGGCAACCCTTCACCCATGCCCTGGACATGTGAGCCTTGGAGGAATCTAACTGTATTTTGGTCACTGAGCCCTTAAGAGGCTGGGTAGATGTTTACATCTCCCCAGGAAAGAATTCTCACGTTGTTTAAATCACACACCAGCCCTGGCTGGAGGGGGTCAGGCAATGCTGCAGCAAGGAGCAGATGCATGGAGGGATGCTCGCTAAGGTCGAGGCCAGGAGAGGCCACGCCAGACAGGAATCTAGCTCTGCAAGAACTAGAAGGAAACGGGGAAAATGAATGATTCCTGGTGGAAAATCAGAGAATTCTTAGTGAGCAAGTGTTGGTGCCCATAAAGGTGGCTGCATTCCATTTTGGCTTGAGGGCAGAGAGTTCAAAACTGTCCTCAGCAAGTCATAAGACCTAAAGATCAAAGCTGTGGCTACAGTAGGATGCTTGGCTGTCTTATTCTAAATAACAGCACACCTGAATCTGAGGTGTGACTACTCCTGGCCTCAAGGGTAGGGGACAAGGGTTAGAATAAGTGAGGTAAAAGTCTGTTCTGTACACATGCTACCATGTCCCTCTCTCTGGTTAAGGTATATGAGTGGTGAAAAATAAACTTGTGGCATTTCAGTATTGACTGAATCTTCCCTCCTGACATTTATTCTGTGTCTCTTGTCTTTTCTTTATCGTCTATAGCTAGCCTGTCCGTCATCCACACCCTCCACTCAGGTACTGACTTGGGGCAGCTCGGCTGGTTCCGATTGCAGCCCCACAAAGACAGCAAGGACTGAGCTGCAGCTCACAGGGCTGGCTTCCTAGGCTCAGCTGTGTGTACTCAAACTCTCCAGCTTTGGCTGTTGACCTCCTGAAATTCTTCATTGTTTTCCAAGAAGAGGCCATATTTTCATCTTGCATTGGTGCCCACAAATTACAGTCAGCCCTGAGTCCAGAGAATCCCACTGCCCAGGTTGAGCATTTCGACAGTTTCCCTTCTATCACATACCACACACATATCTGTGTACACACCAAATTCATGTGTGCTCACCATACATGCATACACTGCCCAGTACAAGCATGCCCTCTCGGTCTTCTCCCTCTGACACTAGGTGGTTCGTTTTTAAAATTAATTAATTAACTTATTCATTTATTTATTGCACTGGTGTTTCTCGTGCATGTGTGTCTGGGTAATGGTATTGGATCCCCCTGGAACTGGAGTTAAAAACAGTTGTGAGCTGCCACGTGGGTGCTGGGAATTGAACCTGGGTCCTCTGGAAGAGCAGTCAGTGCTCTTAGCCATTGAGCCGTCTCTCCAGCCCCCACACGGTTCATTTTACCCATAAATATTTACTGAGCCTGGCGTAGTGCTGGGGATGAGGAAGCCTGTGGCACGCAGCAGTGGCATGGTCTTTGCTTCCGTGGAACCTGAGGTCATGTTCCCTGGGGGAGGTGGGGGGTGGCCCTCTGCAAGTCACTTGTCCTTTTCAACCTACTGTTCACTGAGCATGAAGGACTCCCACCTGACCCTGGACTCAAAAGCCTACCCAGGGGGTTGGTCATCCACCCAGTTGATAATATTCTAGAGCAGTGCTTCTCACCTGTGGGTCGCAACCCCTCTGGGTCACACATTAGATACTTAAAATTCGCAACAGTAGCAAAATTACAGTTATGAAGCAACAACTAAAATGGTGTTATGGTTGGGGTTACAACAGGAGGGACCCAGCATTTGGAAGGTTGGGAACCACTGCTCCAAAGCACCTAGCGAGTGTTAGGAGCTGCAGAAGTTAGAGACGCCCATCCTCCCAGCCACAGTGAGATGAAGCTTTCAGAGATCAAGAGACACGATCAAAGGGTTTTGATGTCTGTCTTTCCTTCCTGCCTCAGGCTATGGTTAGCGGCTGCCATACGCACATCCTGCTTCCTGCCTCTGCTGGCAGCCAGATTCTCTTCATTTCATCTTCTTAAACCACACCATGCCAGGGCCTGGCAAGAGCTCCTCCACTGGGCTACCCTAACCCTTGGATTTTTGAGACAGCATCTCACTCTGTAACTCAGGTAGCCTCAAACGCACCCTCTTTCTATCTCAGCCCCCAGAATGTGGGATTGAAAGTCTGCACCCATGCCCCAACCAGAAACCGACTTCTGCAGTACTGGGCCTGAGTCCCACACAAGCATGCTACTTCGGAGATAGTCCCCAGCCCTGCTTCTGTTTAATCTCACCATCCTCCTGCCTCAGCTTCCCTAGTGGATGGAATCGCTGGCCTTTACCACCAGCCTGACTCGGCAACCAGGTTTTCTTAGAACAAGGCAATTCTGTGGTCATGTAACTCACTGGTCTCAGGCCCTACCCAGAAAGACCTGCCTATAAAACAGCCCAGCTATGTGACCAGAAGAAGCTAGTGACTTCAGAGGGCCAGGTGGAGCTGCCTTCTCAGACTGCATGACCGGTCACAGCTATGTCACACACCCTTCTGATCTCCTCTGGGTCCTAAGGCCTCAAACTAAGGTACCCAGTGGGTAACCCGCTTGCCACACAGCATGAGGACTGAATTCAGATCTCCAGCACCCAGGTTAAAGAGCCAGGTGTGGTTGGATGGTGGTGGCTCACACCTTTAATCCCAGCACTCGGGAAGCAGAGGCAAGCAGATCTCTGTGAGTTCCAGGCCAGCCTGGTCTACAGAGCGAATTCCAGCACAGACTCCAAAGCAGTATAGAGAAACCCTGTCTCAAAAAAAGACACAAAACAAAAAAGCCAGGTGTGGTGGCATGCAGCTGAGTACTGGGGCATGAGGCTCCCTAGGGCTTGCTGGTCAACCAACCTAGCCTGTCAGGGTTCAGTGAGAGACCCTGCCTCGAGAAATAAGGTGCAGAGCGATTGTCTAGCTGGCATCAAATTGACATCCACCGCTGTCCTGCACGCCTCACCACCGCCCACGCAGCAGGAAACCATTAGGACAGAGTGAAGGAGTGCTCCCCATGAGCACTGGCCCTGACTCTCACGGTTTTATCCCTGGAAGGCCATGGAAAGCAGAGTCGTTTGTGTGGATCAGGGACCGCAGTTCTCTAATGCAGTGGGAGGACCTGTCCCTCAGTGATGTCAAAGGCTCCATGCTCAGTGTAGACTTTGGCTTCCTCAGGACCAAGAGGCCATCTGGCTATGCTACTACTGAGGGACTTCATAGTGTAAATTTAAGCGTTCCTGGACCCTCTAGCTGGACACCACTCCAGCTACCACATCTTGGGTTACTTTAGCCAAGGATCTTTGGGACTGGGCGTGGCCTGTGCTCCTACCTCCTTCAAGGATGTCAAGTGGAGCCCGCACCTGGCGTGGAGGCCTCAGGCCCTTAGGGAACACACGGTGTCTATGAGGAGGGCCTCATTTGTGTGGCAGGCCTGTGGGAGTGTTTCTGATAGCGTGCATTCCTGAATAACAGGTCCAAGTACAACATCTTGACCAGACTCCGGAAAGGCTGCCATAGGTTGTCTCAGCTGGAGACCCACCTGCTGTTGTCGGCATCCCTGAGCAACCTGGGCAGGCGGCCCACCTCACCCATCTCTTCCAGGACAGGGTTCTAGTGCGGGTGTATGTAATGGTCTCCTCTCTGGTCCTTGAGCTCCTGTTGGCCCACAAAGGGCATTAGCCAGTGTGCAATGCTTTGCTGGACGCCTGAGGGAGACAGTCCCTGCTGCTGGCACAGAGGCAGAAAATATCACAGGGCCAGTAAGTGGCAGATCACTGCTGCTCTCACAGTGGCCAGGGAGTGGATGAAGAAAGGGAGGGACCAGGGCCAGGTAGACCCTGCAGGGCATGCTGACCCCCCTGCCCCCACCACTGCCCAAGAAGGTCATCACATTACAAAGCCATCAATGCATTAACCCATTGATTAAGTCGGTACCTCAAGACCCTGTCATCTCCAGCTGAGAGCCACACCTCAACACATGGCTTTTGGTGGACACTCTGTATCCAAGCCTTAACAGGAGGCTTGCTGCGACCTCTCTGAATTCTCCACACTGCCAAGATTAGGCTGTTGCCATCTCCCACAGAGGGACAGCAGCCACGTGGCCTCTCCCTTTCCTTGTCTTTCTGACCACTGCAGACTTGACGGCCCCTCCTGTTGGCAGCTTCCCAACGCATCTAGAGTAATGGGGCCTCCCATTGGCCCGTCTGCCACTTGCCGTTCCAGACAGTTAATAGTAAACAGGATAAGGGTACAGTTCATGGCAGGGGGCTCTTCTGGCATGCACAAGCCCTGAATTAGACCCCCCCAGTGCAGCAAAACAAAATCAGTCTCATTAGCAGCATCCAGCCTGCACAGCCTTGCCATGCTGCAGGTGCCCAGATATACACACCACTCCCCCTTCTCATGCCCTAAGGACTGTCGCCATGGCCCCACTGGAACCCCTTGACTCTCAGACACGCCCTCTTCTCACCCTGATTATGACACCTTTCCCAGATTGAGGCCCCTCCCTTACTCCACACCCGTCTGTTTCCTCTGTTCTCCAGCCTCTGAACAGAGGGTGCATAGAGGTGGTCAGAGGGCAGGGGCAGGGGCAGGGAAGGTGGCTCTGACCCACCCGCTCCCTGTGCCTAAAGGCCCACTTGGTCATAGTGGCGACAAGGTCTCTCTCCCCATGGCCCCAGCTCTCCACGATGCCTTTCCCCGCTGGCTGACCTCAAACTCACAGTGACCCTCACATCTCTGCCTTCTGAGTGCTGGGCTTACAGCACGAGTCGTCATCCCTTGTTTTCTCTTACTTTTAAAAACAATACTATTATTATTACTATTATTTATTTGGTTTTTTTTTGAGGCAATAATCTTGTAATAATTCTCTCTGTAATAATCTTGGCTGTCCTGGGACTCACAGAGATCCACCTGCCTCTGCCTCCCGGGTGCTGACTGAAGTATGCACCGTCATCACCGCCGCCAGGCTATTTTTAGTTAATGTGTATGGGGGTTATGTGCACCTGAGTCCAGATGTACACAGATGCTGGAGGAGTCTGCTCCCCCTCAGCTGGACTGTAGTGCACACCTTCAATCCCAGCACTCAGGAGGCAGAGGACAGCAGATCTCTAGGGGTTCAAAGCCAGCCTAGTCTACATAGGGAGACCTCTCCCTCCTTATGGGCCTCAACTTTTTGCCCATTCACACCTTCTGCTGTCTTCTCCAGGTATCGTCTGGCTTCCTGTTTCTTTTCGGATCTCGTAAGCATTTGGTAAACACTGACTGGCTATCTTCAATAACAGACTGTGACAACTCCCCCACTTTCCAGGGCATGTGGCTGTCTTCCTGCCATAACTGGCTTGCTTGAGTTGATTTTACTGAAGTCTGTTTCTCTGAGAAAGTATGCCGTCTCCCGCCATCTCCCTGGGCATGCGTAGAATCAGCCCCGATGGTCATGACAGGGCCCTCCTTGTCCCTCTCTGGCCTTCTGTAGCTGTCCTTGTTGGACTCACACTGTGATTGGTTCCAGGGATGATGGATTGGTCTCCTGGGACAGAAACCATCCCTCAGATGATCTAATTAAATCAGGCCCCTTTGTGGGGGTCCTCTTTAAGGCCAGTCTTTGAAGATTGTTACAGTTCCTTGAGGATCCACTCAATTGTTTGTTTCAAAAAGGTTTTGTGTGTATGTGTGAAAGAGAAATGTACGCATTCCTGCAAAGGCCAGAAGAGGGCATGGATCCCCTGGAGCTGGAGTTGTAGGCAATTGTGAACTGCCTGACACGGGTACTGAACTCGGGTCCTCTGGAAGATCAGCCAGGGCTCTTAACCACTGAGTCATCTCTCCAGCCCCCAATTGTCTCTTTCTACCTTTGCTCCCCTCATTGAACTATTTATGGCAGCCTCCTCTTAATTAGCTGCTGCTATCTGCCTCTTAATTGCTTGCCACCAAGATCTCCCCCACGCTCACCCATGACCTGGAGCTGCGGACTCTCAGACCACAGGAAATGAAATCCCTTGGGAGTGAGTGCTGTAGTTCACGCTGCTGTCTCTGGTCAGACCTCTGCATAGCTGCTCTGCATCAAGGCTAGGGCCAGCCTGCGTCTCTCAGAGTGACACCCTGCCTTACGAAGGGGGCTGTGGGTGGGACATCCCCCTCATGGCTTGGAACCTCTACTCTGTAAGCAAGCAGGAGTAACGGCGGGCCTTCCACGCCACAAGGGAGGCTGGGGACAAAGAGTCCCAGGCCCCCAGCTGCTTTTTCCTAGAACAACACTCCTACATTTCAGAGCTGGGGATGCCACATGTGTACTGGCATTCTGCCCTTCCTGGGAGAGAGAGAGAGAGAGAGAGAGAGAGAGAGAGAGAGAGAGAGAGAGAGAGAGAGACTGTTCTCAGCTGCCTTTACCATCATGCTGGATCCAGAGAGCTGGGGAGGGAGGAGTAAGCCTTGCTGTTCTGAGACTCTGTCAGGTGGTTTCTTATTTAGTTTAGTAGGTGTTTCTCTGTTCCCTGTGTCCTTATTTAGGACAATTCCCAACAACTCAAGAGTTTTTGTTTTATTAGACGTTTTCTCCTAGCTATGGCTGTCCCTCTGGGAGACAGTCTATCCTCACTACCATCTCTGAATATTCAGTGCAAGGAAGAGGGAACAAAAACATGGCATGGGTGAGCTCTCTCCCGGGAAGGTGCTTGGCTCTAACCAGACAATCAGTACTGTTTGCAACATCAACTGTGAAAACGTGAAAGCCACTGGACACCATCCAGCTTGCAGTCCTGAGCAGCTGTAGCAAACACAACCCGAGAACGAGGCCAGGGCTGAGCGTGCTCACACCACGCGCACAAGGCTGTTCACAAGGCAGGATGCTTCTGGACTGCTGGCCCCCAAAAGGTAGATGTGTCCCCATTCCGATCCCTGGACCCTGGGAAGGAATCCTTACCTGGAAAAGTGGTCCTTGCAGATGTAATTAGATGGAGGGTCTGGAAATGAGATGGTCACTTCAGATTGCCTGAGGGGCTCCTCAAGAAGCACCAGAGGTCAGGTATGGCGGCCCACACGTTTAATCCCAACACTTAGAAGGCAGAGGCAGGTAGATCTCTATGAGTTCAAGGGCAGCCTGGTCTACAGAGCGAGTCTCCAGGCCAGCCAGTGACGTGCAGTGATATAGACACTTACAGGAGGGAGGGGACAACCGAGGGGCTAAGAGATGGCTCAGTGTTTAAGAGCATGTGCTAGTCCTCATAGGACCTGAGTTCCAGGTTAGCCAGAGCTATGCAGAAAGATCCTGTCTCCAGCAGGGGACAGGAAACCAGAGCGGGGTGTGGGTGTGTGTGTGTGTGTGTGTGTGTGTGTGTGTGTGTGTGTGTGTGTGTGTGGCAGGTACTGTGCTCACCACACAGGTCTGAGTTCCCAAGTTTGAGCTCTAGAACCCACCGTGCAGGGAAAGCAGTGACTCCCACACATTGTCCTCTGACCTCCATCTATGTGCCGACGGCACACTCACACCACCCCCCCACGTACCTGCACGCCCACACATGCGTGTGTCTGCACATATACACACTAAATGAAAAAAGAAAAAGGAACCGCCCAGGTGAGGCGCTCAGAAGGCAAATGTGGGGTCAGAGGTGTAGCCGGGTGTGCTGGCCCACACTTGTAATCCCAGCGCCAGGAAGCTGAGGCAGGAAAATGAGAGATCAACGCTGATCTGGGCTACGTAGCCAGAACTTACCTGAAAAAGAGAACAGGGACCGGGTGTGTGCATGCGTGTGAAGAGCCACAAGCCAAGGAGTGCCAGTTTAGACTGCTGTAGCAAAATGTCTTCAGAATTTAAAGCTCAGGTCTGGGGGCTGAGAAGTCCAAGACCCAAGTACCCGCAGATTCCTTGTGTGGTGAAGACTGTCCCCAACCTCACAGATGGTGCCTTTTGGCAGTAATGAAGCTTCCTTGGGCCTAATTTTTAAGGCCAGGAATCCCAAAGACCAGGCTTCCTCTATGTTACACTACGTTACACTGGGGTAGAGGGAGATGGGAACATTCGAACCCTGGGCAGGAGCCACAGGCGAGGAAGAGGTAATGAATGCACACGGGACCCCGAGAGATGGCTCAATGCCCACCGGTGCACACTGGTGCCCATAACTCCAGGCCCAAGGGCTCCTGCACCCCACCCCGGCCTCCATGAGAACACACATACATAATTTAAAAATGGGTAAATGTAAGACTGGCTGCCCTCTGGCCCTGGTAGCCCCTCAAAACTTTTGTTGTTTTAAGCCTGAGTGTGTGGTGATGTGTTGCATTGTCCCTGGGGAATTACTGTAACATGTAAAAACGCATGTGTGCGAGGATGTGTGTGTGCTGTCATGGGTAAGTACATTCTGTGCATGTTTGTGGAAACCAGCGGCCAACCTCGGGCGCCCTGCCCTGAGGTGCCCACATTGTCTTTGTTATTTTGGCGGTACGGGGGACCGAACCTAAGGCCTCATGCATGGAATGCACCTACTGGAGCCGTGGGAAGTGCATCCTGGGGTCCCTTTCATGTGACATGGTGGCGGTAATTTTACTTGTCCCACATTCTTCGGTCATTCCTGGCCCCTGTCATGTCATGTTCCTAACTTAAGGCCTTTGTGCCATGGCCCTCCACTCAGGAACCACAGGTTAAGCCCCTCGTCCTTCGGATCTCAGCCTGGGATGATCCTCTCTGTACTGCTTTCCTCAGAGCCCTGGCACCTGAATTAGGCAGGTTCTTCCAGTTGCTTCCTGCTGTACTTTCACAGCGTGCCCTCACACAGCCATCTGCCTGGTTTCTCTCAGGTCTTCCGATTTGCAGCTGGTCACACCAGCTCCCTAACATGCCACACAGCACCTGTGCCTGCCTGGGCAGATGTAGGTAGCATGAGTGAATGATGCCCGAGGCCACAGAACTGCCATTTAGTCTCCTCGGATTCAAGCCCACCACGTCCCCACACACGATTCTTCCAGAGAGGGCCACTCTGACAATCTGGCCCATTGTGGATCTGTGGGAGGGTTCCCTAGCATGGAAGCCAGCCTCACATCAGCTGCTTTTTCAGAACCATCAGCTCAAGAAATTAAGGATTCCGCAGGCGTGCTAGGAATCTCTGGGCCCAGCAATTAATTCATTGGAGATTAAAGGATTGTTGTGTTTCTGATACATTATTATGCGGAGTGGGCTTTGCTGTGGATTTCAAAACTTGAACCAGAATCCTCATTAACTGGGACCTTTTATCTGTGTGCAATTTCTAGAAGAGATGGGTTAGGAAGTGAGCTGCTGCCTCCCCCAATCGCATTCCAGGGGTGTCCTGATGCACACCCAGCCACCATTCTCTTCAGGGGATGATGCGGCCATCCACCAGCTTCCTCTAGCTCTACAGGTGAGCACCCAGCTGGATCTGGTCTCTTGAGTCCCCATCTTCATGGCTGCCCTAACAGTGACTTCACGATGTGGAATAGTGACCCTAAAGGTGGTCTGTGGAACCACCATGGATGGCATCAGGGTACAGGAGTGAACAGGTTTGGTCTTGTGTGCAGCTGACCAGGGCTTGATACTAGTGTGGCTGCATTCTGTTTCCCATGGCAAGCAGGCTCTGGCTCTCCAACACCAGTCGCCTCTCCTGGGATCTGCCTAGAAATGCTGGGGCTCCCTTGGGAAGCCTCCATCTTGACTGCATTGATAACAGAGACTTGGAGGGGAACATCTCCCGGGCCCTTATCAAATGCTGGCTGAACCACCATGAAATTAGCTTGGAAGCTTCTAGCACTTTAGCAGTCCCTGCTCTTTGTCACCTGGGTTTAAATGCACAACACTTGCACACACAGCTGTTGCCTTACCCTAGCGAGGTCAGGTCTGTGCTCAGCCAGCCCAGGTGGCTCCCAGGCCAAGAGCCAGGTGGCTGCTCTTCCCACCCCTTGTATAGATTGGCTTTTTTCCTTGACATCACTATCTAGAAACTTTGAAAACAGGACAGGAATTGGGTCAGGGTTCCAGGCATCCCTAAGAAATGCATTCCTCGAGGGAGGGTGCCCCAGAGAACACTGTCGCCAGGCTTCCTTCCTCCAGGCCCCTAAGGTCACACAGCCCACTGCGGCCAACGCTGTTCCTTGTCCACTCCTCTCTGACTCTTAGGAAAGAGACAACAAGTATCGATGCATGCGGGGAGACTGAGCATCACTTCCTAGCAGAAAGGTAAGAAAACAGCCTGTGTACCCCAAACACTGGATACAGAACCTCGTCTAAGTCAGGCATGCCGATGACAAGGTGTTTCCACGTCCGCATTCATAGTGCACACCTCATAACTGCCACAACCAGGCAACCTCAGTGGCCACCAGCAGATGAATGGATAGCTAAAGTGCCTGCCATAGCCATACAGTGAACTCTTACTAGCCATAAAAAGGAAGAAAGTCTCACTCATGCTACTGCACGGGTGTGGCATGGGGACATCCTGCTGAGCAAAACAAGCCAGGCACAAGATGTTAAGCCCTGTGCAAGTTCTCTCATATGAAATAGTTCCAGTAGAAAAATTAGAAGTGGTGGTAGCCAGGGCCTGGGGGAGGGGTGTTAGTGTTCACCAGATGCAGGATTTTAATGGCAATATGAGAAGGGTGTCAGGTTTGGTGGCACAGGCTGGCTCCATCAGCACTGAGAAGCTGAGCCAGGAGGAAATGCTAGTTCCAGGCCAACCTGGGCTACAAAGTGAGTTTGAGGCTATGCCAGACTCAACTATTTAAGATCCCCCCCCCAAAAAAACCTAAGGGCTGGGGTATAGCGCAGTGGTATCACGAACCCAGCACATGCCAGTTAATCCCAGCACAAGAGAAAGGGAGGGACAGGGCAGAAGCATTCTGAGAGGGTGACATAGTAGTATGGGTATTTTCCTACCACAGTTCATTCTGAAACAGTTAAGATAGTGTGTGTTTTACAATAAAAATAAACAAAAACCTCCAAAGGAAACTCCAACATGGGCTATCACTGGGTGAGGTGAGCCTTCAGGATGTTGAATGGAATGACCATCCATAAAAATCAAAAATGGGCTGGGTGTTGGCGGTGGTGGCACACACCTTTAATCCCAGCATGGGGGAGCCAGGGGCAGGCGGATCTCTGTGAGTTCTAGGTCAGCCTCATCTACAAAGTGAGTCCCAGGACAGCCAGGGCAACACAGAGAAATGCTGTCTCAGAAAGCAAAACAAAACAAAAAACAAATCGCAAATGGTATGACTTCACTTACGTGAGGAATCAGAGTGGCCGGACTCAGAGAAAGCAAAGGGGTAGGGAATGAGGTTTTAAATTAATTTGATTTATTTTGTGTATGTATGTGTATGTGCATTTGTGTGTGTGTGTGTGTGTGTGTGTGTGTGTGTGTGTGTGTGTGTGTACCATCACATCTGTTGCAGAAGTCAGAGAAGTCAGTTTTCTCCTTCTACCATGTAGGTCCTAGGGACTGAACTCAGGTCGACAGGCTTGGTGGCAATCACCCTTACCTGCTGAGCCATCTCACTGACCCTGAGGAGTTATTTTTAATGAGTATAGAGTTTTAGATGGTGAAAATGAAAGCCCTGGGAAGAGCCCAGTGCGGTGGTGTACACCTAGAATCCCAGCACGCAGGAGGCTGAGGCAGGAGGCTGAAGAGCTCTGAGCCAGCCTGAGCTACATAGTGAGACACTATCTCAGAAAGGGTCTAGATGGTGGAATATTGTGGAAGGATGTGTATGTGTTCAACACAGCAAATCACATATCTATCAATGGCTATAGTGCTCGATTTTATATTCTGTGAGTCCTCACCAAAACTCAAGTTGCCTTTAATTGCACACGGGTATTGGAAAGTGGGAAGTGTCAGAGGGGAAGAGGTGGGCAGGGTGACTGAGCAGGGGTGCAGTCGGGCTCTCCTGGGACTGCGTTCATTGTGGGAGTGGCCTTTCTTCTTGCCTTCCACTTTCCACCTTTTTAAGAGCACCTGTGCTCTTAAAATTCCTAGCCACAAGAATGCAAGCCCAGCAACCCTCATTCCTTATAAATTACCCCAGCACAGGTACCCTGTTACAGCTCCAGAAGACCTTTTTTGTTGTCGTTTTGTTCTTTTAATCCAAAAGTCCCTTTATCACCTAGCTTCATTGTGGCATATCAATTTATGGCAGCGGCATTTTAAAGTGAATTCTACCGCACTCTATTTTACAAAAGAGATGACTAAGATAAGTAATGGAGAAGTCTGCTCTGATGAAGCCAGTGGCTGGACCAGAATTCAACTGGAGGTCCTTGACTTGGGGGCTGGCTGTCTTGCCGCGCTCCCTTCCTGAAATCCTGCTCGGAGCTGCTGCCAGGGGACAGCAAACGGGCTCCAGATGCTGCTCCCCACTCACCAGGCTGGACTCTGATGAAACCCCCAGCCAGTTTCAAATGTGTCCCAGAGCTGCTCTGGGAATGTCTGGGGCTCCCCTGCTGGGCTGGTCGGGACAAAGGAGGCCCTGGCCACACAGGCTGGGACAGTCATAGGGCCTGCAAGTGGTTGGTCCGGTTCTGGCTTCATCTCTTCTGGGGCCCAGGCATGCTCCTCTAGCCTTCAAGGCCTGGGCCCTCACATGTGAGGTTTGTCTATTCCCTCCCACAACACAGACGGAAGTTTAAGAATAGCAACGTTTTAACTTTTTTTTTTTAATTTGTTTTGACTGTTTTTATTTTGTGTATGAGCATTTTCTGCATGTTTGTATGTGTACCATGTACATGCAGTGCCCATAGACGCTGTCAGATCCTCTAGGACTGGAGTTATAGATGGTTGTGAGCCACCATGTGGATGCTGGGAGCCGCCAAACTCAGGTCCTCTGGAAGAGCAGCCAGGGCTTGTAATGGCTGAGCCATCTCTCCAGCCCCTTATATTTATTTGTTTGTTTGAGTGGGTGGGTGTTTTTGTTTGTTTAGTTGGTTGGTTGGTTTTCCGAGACAGGGTTTCTCTATGTAAGGTTGGCTGTCCCGGAACTCAATTTGTAAACCAGGCTTGAACTCAGAGATCCGCCTGACTCTGCCTCCTGAGTGCTGGGATCAAAGGCACGCACGCCACTGCCCCATACATTTATTTTTGAATTAACATGGGAACGATGGGCTTCGTCTCGCATCTCCATATGGGCATATCGTGAACCCCACTTACTTGTACCCGCCTTCTCTTGTTCCCTCCCACAGACGACTCCCTTCTACTCTCCTGCCACACATATTTCTAGCCAGATCTGCTGCACAGACAGCCTGTGGCGTTTGTCTTTCTGAGTTGTCTTTCACTCAGTGTGCGATCCCTGGGCCCATCCATTTTCCTGCAAATGATGTAACTTTGTTCTTTGTCTGTGAGCAGCCCTGTGTCCTTTCCCCCACTTCACCTACCCTCAGATGGCTCCTAGGCTGGCCCGAGTCCCGGCTGCTAAGAGAGGCGATAAGCGTGGACAGATGCGGGTGTCTGCTACTGCAGATCCTATCAGTTGTGTAGCTGGAGTTGATCTCTGGCTCATAGGAAGGCTCCATCTGTAGTCTTCTGAGGGACGTCACACTGATTTCCATACTAGTTCACATTCCCTCCAGCGCTGTGCAGGGGTTCCCAGCCACACCTGTGCCCAGCAGCAGCACTTACTGTCCTGGGCACATCTCAGCTTCATGCTTTGGTGCTGAAGGCTGAGCAATGGGCGGATAGGCTGCTTCTTGAGTGCCAGAGGGCGACTGTCCTTTTGCTCTCCTGGTTTCTGCTGGTCTTGGTCATCTTCTCCCTGTCTTTATATCCTTCTATCCAGGCTTGTGTCCCATGTTTATAAACAGTCATAAGGAGTCAGAGTTCATACACACACACAACACACACATACAACACACACACACATCCCCCAACACACACTCACACATTCAACACACACACACACCCAACACACACACACACCCCAACACACACACACAGACACACACTCACACACAGATGCACACACACACACACATAGACACACTCACACACACAGACACACACACACTCACACACACAGATGCACACAGACACAGACACACACACACACAGACACACAAACACACACACACACACACACACACACACACACACACACACACACACAGTTTATCAGTTTAGCCACATAGGCTCTGGAAGGAGCCACTTGCCCGGTCTTACAGCAAATCAATCCAAATGAGTATGAACTCTATCCCCAACCAAACCCGCCACCACCTCTCAGAACATAGTCCCAGCTTTCCTGAAAACCCTGCATGCAGGCTGACCCTCCAAGGGCTCCCACAGCTGCAGGGAGCTTCAGGCCTGTGGGGGGGGGTATGTGTTGGGGAGGGCATTCTTACCTTCCCTGCTGCAGCCCACGGTGGCTTCTGATAGAGACCATCATTTAGTGTGGCGGTTTACAAGAGCAGGAACAGAGCCAGAGCCTGACTAGTGAGGACTAATCGCAGCACTTGTGAGGGCCAGCCGAGAGGATCAGGAGCTCAAGGTTAGCCTCCGCTGTGTAGGAAATTCAAGGCCAACCTGGGCTATGCAAGACCATGTGTTAAATACAGACAAGAGCTGGGGTGGACCTCTGGACGTTCTGGAGACCGGAAGTATGAAATCAACTACTCTCCCCCTGACACTGTGGGGGAGGAGTCCTCGATCCTGCAACCTTCTGATAGCCCCAAGTGTCCCCACTCTGAGGCTCTATTACTTACGCCTGCTTCCCATGACCCCACAACCACTCTCATCCCCGCTCTACACGGAACTCCGGGTCCTCCGGCCTCAGCCTCCTTCGTGCTGGTCTGCAGGAGTGCAGCATTACATCTGGTTTGTGTGTCTCTGAGGACACTTAGTCATATCTGCTAAGACACTTTTCAGAATAAAATCAGCACACAGCATCTTGGGAACACCCCCTCCCCCAATCTTAGGGGGCACTCACTACCTCACCCACCCCTCCCCCAATCTTAGAGGACACTACCTCACCCACCCCTCCCCCAATCTTGGGGACACTACCTCACCCACCCCTCCCCCAATCTTGGGGGCACTCACTACCTCACCCACCCCTCCCCCAATCTTAGGGGTTACTCACTACCTCACCCACCCCTCCCCCAATCTTGGGGGACACTCACTACATCACCCACCCCTCCCCCAATCTTGGGGGACACTCACTACATCACCCACCCCTCCCCCAATCTTAGAGGACACTACCTCACCCACCCCTCCCCCAATCTTGGGGGACACTACCTCACCCACCCCTCCCCCAATCTTGGGGACACTCACTACATCACCCACCCCCTCCCCCAATCTTGGGGGGCACTCACTACATCACCCACCCCCTCCCCCAATCTTAGGGGGCACTATTCTACCCACCACATCTCCCCTGCCCCAAGCACTGTCATCCACTGGGCAGCTGGGTGGATCTTCCTTCCCTGGTCTCCAGCATCCAACACTGACAGAGGAAAGCGGATCTGCATTCCCTGCCACAGTCTCGTGGTGGCTCCCATAAAACTCAAGACATGGCTCAGACCCCCTCCCTAAGCCCAGTCTTTTGTGCCTGGCCCCTTTCACTTAGCACTTCTGTGAAGGGAAGGGTATCCGTTGTGTCAATTCCTTCCCATGGTTGAAGTGAGCGAATAGCCTGTTTGTCTCCCACACCTTTCTGGGATGTTTGAGAAGTTTGCCTGTATGTTGAGCATGCACCTGAAAGTGATGGGTTTATTTTCAACTTAAAAAAAAAAAAAAAATTCTATTTGGATCAATACAGGGAATCAAATCAATGGGTTTATGCATGGTATCACTGAGCTATATACCCTCAGTCTAAACTTAAATTTTAATTATAATGCAGTAATATCACAAGTAAGAAACTGGAAATAAGAAAATATTGGCACAGACACAGTGTCCACAGGGACCCGCCTCCCCCTCCCCCTCCCCATCAGATGTTCCTTCATTTTAACTGACAGGGAGTGTGGGGCAGTCACGTCACAGAAATCGGGCAACCCCTGCCCTGTGCAGAGACAGGGTGCGCTCTGATTGCGCGTGTGACTGTGAAGGAAGTCATTCAGCACAGATTAGAAATAGAATCAGCTTTGACTTCAAAGCACAAACAGAAGCTGAAAAAAGGAAGCTTTTCACTGCATTAGGCTGGGACAAAAGTCCTCAAGCCAAGCCTCAGGGCAGCTTTAAGGCAGGATGGGCGATTACAGGAGATTTCACTTTCTTGTATTTATAAAAACCCATTCAGTGATAGTATGTGATTCAGTGATAGTATGTTGACATCATTATTTTCCCACTGGAAGGTTCTAATTAGCCACTGAAGGGTGACTGTACAAAAGAATGATTTCGTGAAGGTTAACAATTATCAAGCAGGATCCAATCAAGAAGGCGTCTTACTCCTGAGGACTTCTCAGAACGTGATATCGGGGTGGGGTGCAGGTAGGGATGAGCATGGGGAACTGAGCTAAAGCAAGCAGGGGCCTCAGCCCTGAGGGGAGGAACGCGAGCCGAGCGAGCAGAGAACAACACTCTGAGCACAGCAGCGCTGGGCCTAGCATGCACAAGGCCCTGGGCTCAAGCCACGGTACCTCACAAAGATTTCTCTCTGACATGGTGCCAGGTGTGGTTGGCAGGCGCTAGTCCAGCTGTCTGGAAGGCCTGGCATGCATAGTGAGTTCCAGGCCAGCTAGTACATAGTGAAAACCTGTCTAAAAAAATAAACAAAAATTAAAACCAGTCAAATTGAAAAACCTAAAACCCTGCAGCATTCCTGATTAAGTCTCCTGCTGCCTAAACACCCACCAAACTGTGTTCTTCATTTGCAAAGCAATGCTTTTTAAAATTTTACTTTTATGTTATGTACATAGGGCTTTTGTTTGATTTGCTTTGTTTTTGCCTGCATATGTCTATGTACCACATGCATGCAGTGCTCCCGAATGCCAGAAGAGGGCATCAGATCCCCTGGAATCTGGGGTTGGAGGCAGTTGTGTAGCCATGTAAGTGCTGGGAACCAAACCTTTCTCTCCAGTCGCACTGAACAGTGAGTGATCTTTCCAACCCTGATTCTCAAACATTTTAAAAGGAGTTCTGCCCATTCTAGAAAGTCTTATTAAATAGTCTGTCTGTGGGCCAGGTGTTGGTGGCTCATGCCTTTAATACCAGCACTCGGGAGACAGACACAGGCCGATCTCTGTGAGTTCGAGACCAGCCTGGTCTACAAAAGCTAGTTCCAGGACAGCCTCCAAAGCCACAGAGAAACCCTGTGTCAAAAATAAATAAACAAATAAATAAAAATAAATAGTCTGTGCATGGGAAGCACTCTTGTGCTTTCCCTGGCATGTAGGAAGCCCCGTCCCATCCGCCACCCAGAGCAGAGCAGACATTGCTGACTAGTCACAAAACTTCTGAGTCTCTTTATCTTTCTGATCCCAAAAGGCATTTTCTAGGAATGAGTCAGGGTTTGAGCAGAGGAGGGGATAGCAGAAGATCATTCCCGTACAGGAAAAAGCTAGCGCTCCACCTAGTGGCAGTGTTTGCCTATTGCAGGCAGAGAGCTTGCTTCCCGGAGCG
Organism: Phodopus roborovskii; assembly: GCF_943737965.1. NCBI lineage: Eukaryota > Metazoa > Chordata > Mammalia > Rodentia > Cricetidae > Phodopus > Phodopus roborovskii. The sequence continues at coordinate 11,761,768 of NW_026126546.1, read as the reverse complement.
CAGTCTGGTTTGTGAGCACAAGTTGTGCCTCTAGTTCCAGGGCTCTGAGGGTTGAGGCAGGAGGATACTGAATTTCAGACCAGCCTAGGCTACATGAGTTTTCCTTGCTTTGGCTAGAAAATATTGACTGGCCAAAAGACGTACTTCAAGAAACAGTGGGTAGGAACCTCAGTGTCCCTCTACACACTACGTGCAACACACCACGTGCTCCGTGTGAGCTGTATTTCCTGAGCACTTCATCCCCTACAGAAGACCCGAGTGCCTTATTTAAATTTTCCTTGTAGACAAGACCAATGAGACTCAGAGAGGAAAAGCACCTTAACACAGGCCACACAGCAGAGGAAGCACAGGTGCCAGGCACCAGACCCTTCCCTTTGACCAAGCGGTCCCGTACTGTCATCTACATTGGGTTCCTCCCTGGTCACAAGCCACCTTTCTTGACGTAGTAGTCCAAGGCAGGTCAGCTGTGCCTTGGGAACAGCTACCAGGACTGGCTACAGCTGTTCAGATAACTAACAGCTATTTCTGATGGGGGGGGGGCACAGTACCGGGTCCTGGGGCTAAGTCCAGGCTGAGGCTGGCTCAACTACTATCAGCTACCTGCAACCTGGAAAGCAGAGCTGGTCAGCCCTGCTTCTAGATCTCCTTCTCCTAATTGCAGCCTACTTTGGTCTTGATGCCCAGGCTTCAGCCCTCTCTCTCTCCTGTGTCCTTCATCTGTCTCTGTCTCTCTCATCTCTCGCTCCCACTTAGTCTGTCTCCCACCCCTCCTCCTCAGTCATGGCCTTCCACTCCCTCTCTCTCCCTTTCCCTCCCTCCTTGGAGCCAGGGAGGACACCAGCCAGTTCTGTTCCTCCTGTAGACTTGGGGTAGTTGAGAAGCCCTGGCCAGGCTCTACTCAGATGAGCCCTGAGCTCTGGAAGCCCTAGGTGAAGCCTTCTGAGGACAGGGTCCTGGGAGCTGCTCCTGGGCTTGGGGTCACTTTCAGAGGGACAGAGTCAGCCTGTGGAGGTGATGCCCGGCTGGCTCCATCTGTCCCAGGTGCCACCAGAGCCCAAGATAGTAACAGATCACCCTCCTCCCCTCCCCTACACGCACATGACTGCATCACAAGAACAAAAAAATAAAAAAGGAAATAAAAGAAATAATTAAAAAACAAAACAGGTTGGATGCAGTGGTGAGCTAAGAGGAGACGGGGCATGGCTGACAGCTGGAGGGATGGCTAGTTTGGAGTGGCATAGGGCAGAAACAAGAGTGATCTGCCTCACACGGTGGGAAGGCAAGGACTTTGATTGCCACATGTGTGCTGCAGCACACGGGCAGCCGTGGAAATGCGCTGATGCTTCTAATTTTTTACTTAAGCATCTTGGAAAAGAGCTCTGCATCTAAGCACTTTGATCTGCTTCGTATGAACCCGCACACACAGACCTGCACTTACCCTGGTAGAACCAGGACTTTGCCTATGCTCTCTCCCTGCTGTACACTCAGCCGTTGGTGTTTGGGTCTCACTATGTACCTGACCACACACTCATGGTCCTCCAGCCTCCCAGGTCCTGAGTACTTGATGAGAAGGAGCACTCTGCACCACCGTGTTAGGTGGTGTCCCTGCGAGCAGTCAGCCACTCCACAGGCAACACAAGCCACTTGCCTGTGACAGTAACAGCGTTTTGTCTGTAGATCTTGTTCACTAAATGATAAAATCACAGCGGGGTGATTCAAACCAGGCCCACCAGACGGGTAGCATCATGCCCACTTTGGCATCATCCTGATGCCGTCACAGGGGACAGGAGATTTCCAGCCCTTGGATCACAAGTGAATCCTCAATTGTGCTAATTACGATCACATGTGTTCAAGTTTGTGTAGCCTTGAGTTTCACATCCTGTGTACCATCCAGCATGGTGAGAAGTGCTAGAATGGAGGTCTCAGAGGTAATGCTATGTCCCTGCCATGTAATTTCCAGTGTTTCATCCACTAAAGAGACATCTGGTAGACCTTCCCAGGCATGCCTCCATGGTTCCTGGCTGTGCTTCGCATTTTCTGCATTCTGCCTTCATCCTCTTGTGACCGAATTCTCCCCTCAGCAGTGTGCAGGGTGACCCGTCCTGTACTGTGCCGTGGTCCCTCAGAGTGCTAGGATTAAAGGCATGCACCACCACCCATCCTAAAAGCAGCCTCTGTGATCTGATCTGACTACATGCTGTACATGAATTTTTCATTTTGTTTTCCTGTGCAGCAGTTTTTTGGTTTTTGGGTTTTTTGTTTGTTTATTTTTTGTTTTGTTGTGGCTGAGGATATCTTACATGATTTGTATGTTTCCTAGAACTCTTCAAAAGATTGCCAAGGGTGCCCAAGATCTTTGCCTGTTTGTGACTCAGCAGGGGAAGAAGACAGACATGTAGGTAGCTTTAGCGGGGCTGCTGGGCTGGGGAAGGCCAGTGGATGCATGGCCTTTGAAGTTTGGGACAACTTCAGGGGATGATGTCTGAGCTGAGACGGGAGGGAGAGGTGGGCCTTGCAGGCGAGGACAGGGATGGAAGAGCCCTTCTGTCAGCTGGAGAGCTTTCAGTAGACTGAGGACTGGGAGACATTTAGTGGCTCCCATGAGTGGAAACAGAAGGAAGACATGCAATTCTGTCCCTGGTCTCCCCTCACGTGGGTCCTTTGCCTTGAGAAGGCACCCGGGACCTGGAAGGTCAGAGACAAGGTGAGAGGCCATGGAGACCAGGGCTTTGTCCACAGAGGACAATAGAGACAGGACCCAGAGCCACCCCACAGGCTGGAGGGGGAGAGAGCGCCTGCCGCAAAGGTCTGAACCCCGCCCATCCAGCTGTTCATCTGCTTCAGCCTCCCAGAGCCAAGCCCTGGGCTAGGATCCATGTCTCTTGTGGCCTGACTACCTAAAGGGCCTCTTGAGATGACACAGACAAGCCCAGGGATCCAGACAGGAGCAGACTCCACCCCCGGAGGGGTCAGAGGTGGCCAAGGCCTTCACAGTACTGACAGATGGGTGAACGCCCTGGCCCAGGCTCCCATGGGACTGGCGCTAACAACCGGGCTCCCCTTTCAAAGAGCCCCTCTTTCTGCATGCCTGACTTTTTTCCTGTCCCTGCTTTCCCTTTGCTGCATGTTTCTGGCTCACTCTGTCACCACCTCTGTTTTTTGTCTCTCTTCCTTTTCTTCTTTTCTCCCCAGTGTGTGTATAGGGATTGAGATGGGGGTCTCATGTAGCCCAGGCTGGCCTTGAACCCCTGATCCTCTGCCCTCGTCTCCCAAGCGCCAGTGTTACAGGTGTGTGCCACCCCACCTGGCTGCTCTCTTCTCCTTCTCTGAGTCTCCCCCTCACTTTCTGCTATTTGGTTTTCCACATTTGAGAACCATTCACACACACACACACACACCTGGGAAGGGTCAGGTGCAGAAGGCTCTCAGGGCCACTCAGGGCCCACCTGGGACTGACATGGCAGTCGGTAATATCAGGCTCTCTGGCATGAGCATCACCTCTGGCCTGACCTTTATTTACTCTTCCATACCCGGCTAACTTCGGGGAGCATGCATGCAGCAGGAGCGATCTTGACCTCATTGAAGCGGGGACATGGACACCTACCCACACTGCAGAACACATTTCTGGGCTCTTGGTCAGCAAACAGCCTTTTGAACGACATTAATAATATTGATTTAGAATTTCAATCAGTTGGTATCTCAGTTAATGTTCCTTCATTCCAACTTTAAATGACATTAAATACATCAGCCTCTCATGCTGGGTATAGTTGCCCCAAAAGCTCTCCTCCACTCCTGTATTGGATGCTACATAATGAGCCCTCATTAGTCCATGCTTGCAAAGTGGTATGAAATGAGATGCAGTGTAAGGAACCCCAGAGAGGATGTGTGGAGGATTCGGGCCAGAGGGAAAGACCGAGGGAGAAGGGAAAACAGATGTTGTCTCTCCGTAGTTAAATTACTTCATTTTATTGCTGTTTTGCTTGCATCTACATCTGTGTGAGAGTCTCGGATCTCCTGGAACTAGTTATAGACAGTTGAGAGCTGCCATGTGAGTGCTGGGAATTGAACGCAGGTCCTCTGGAAGAACAGCCAGTGTTCTTAACTGCTGAACCAGATCTCCAGCCCCCTCCATAGGGTGGGGGGGAAGACACTTTCCAAGTTCTCCTGTTATCCTTGCCTTCCCGATAGAGAAACTGAGGCTGAAAAAGACCCCGTAGATACCTGAGAACCCTCAGTGGGAGCGTGCTGTACCATCAGGCTTTCTGGTGCCTTGTGCTTTCTCTGCCACCCTTAAAGACCAGGCTGCTCCTCTGGAGGATTCCAGAGAAGGGCGGGAAGCCCCTCAGTTCTAATTTATGATTTCCTGACAGTTTCCTTCCCCTGCCTGCCAACCCCAGCCGGGTGAGAAGAGCAGCTCACTGAGCATAACTGCAGGGCAGCTGCAGTCTGTGGGCTGAGCTCGCCCAGCCAGCCAGCCATCCAGAGTGCCTCCTTTACCCAGGCCCGGAACACAGCCAGTGCTCCCTGACTGAAGGTGCGAGCTGGTGCTTTCCCCAGCCTGGAAGGATGTAGAAGGCCCTGCCTTCTATCTGAGTAGCCTTTGATGACAGATATATGGGATCTGAACACCTGGGGCTGAGGGCATGGGTCAGTGCTGCCAGGGCCGAGTCCTGCCCTGTTGCTGGGACAGGAGTTCAGGGCACCCTGGGCTGGGAGGCTGTCTCATGGGACAAAGCAGGGTCAGGGGCAGTCCCAAGCTGAGGTCCGGATGGAGTTCCCAGGGGAAAGAGGCCATGGCCCAGGTTTGTTTGGGACAAAAGCATTTCCTGTTTAGACAAGGCTGGTGGATGGTTGTTCCCCACACCCCATAGCCAGCTCTAGGAGGTCCATGTTTGTGTCCCCTGTGGTCTCTCAGTGTGTGGATCCAGGTCTCTGTGTATCTACATGTACTCTGTCCTCTTCAGTCCAGATGGAAGCCCAAGTTTGTGCCAAGTTCCCTCACCCCAAAGAAGCCTCCTCCTGCGGGACTTGGCTGGGGGAGGTAACACAGTAGCACAGGGCACTACCCCCATTATCCAGCAGCCCTGAGCCCCACATCTGGGGAAAGCCTGGGTAGGAAACAGAGTGGGCAAACTGCTTAGCACAGCCCGGCCTGTGACCAGCTGGAGGGACTGGGGACAAGGCAGAAGCTGCTGTCATTGCCGGCAATTATAATCTGGGATTGACAGACAAGGAGACCTGGCTCCTGGAGGCTTCCGCTGCATGGGCAGGCCCTACCACATCCGCCAGCAGCACCCCTGCCCCCCACCCAGCGAACATGAACTAAACCACTAAACCACAAGCCCCTCCCTGGAGAGAGAACCAGAGAGCCCGCTGTTCACCGTGACAGCAGCTTCCAAGCCCTAGCCACCTCAGGGGAAAGGGGAAGGGACTTGTGTCGGGTCACAGGGCTCTCAGTGGGCACAGAACAAACTGGTTGTGTGATAAATCAATGTTCCAGTCTATGGGGTTCCAGCCTCAGTAAGTCAGGCCCTTCCATGGTATGAAATGTTAATAATAGCTCTTAGTAGTCTTGTGCTGGGAAAGGGTCGTCTAGAGCTACAGCAAGCGCCTGAGGGTTTGGTGGGTCAGGTAAGGAACGTGGCTGTCTTAACTTACAGGAGTGTCTCAGATGTCCTCTAAATGCTGCTGGGGCTTCCTGGCTGCCTTATGCCAGGTTGGAAGCACTGAGTGATCTCCACAGTGCCCTGGGCTGATGGAGTTCAAGCCCGGTCACTTGAATGGGACCTCAGGCAGGCCAGGGCCCCGCATGTAGAGTTGGAACCAAGTTGCTGATCTGCCTATGGCAAAATCAGGGCTAAGTTTAGGGAATATAGACAAGGTTATATCATATATATATATGTATGTATGTATGTATATATATATGTATACACACACACACACATATTACTGTACAAAACAAAACAAGCAAAACCCCCAAGTCCTAGCCAATGAGGCAGAACTGACGGACGGTGTCAGAAGACAGATGGCACCAAGTGCCAACAACTTCAATGAAGGAGACAGACACCCCTATAGGGACAAGTTAGGCCATGGTCATACCCTCAGAGGAAGTTGGAAGGGCATGAGAAGTAGGGACATCATAATCCTGCCCAAAGATCTATACGGGTCAAATTAGGAACTGAGGTTCAGACATGGGGAGGACTTACATAAGTCAGCATGGCCAGATCTGTCAAGAGACAAGGTCGGAACTCAGCACCTACTATCTGGCTCCTTAGAGAGAGGGAGGGGGTCCTGTCTTCCTCTGCTAGGAACTTTGGTTATGTCTGGACCCTGACTCCAGCCCAGGACCTGCTCCTGCACACAGGTCAGGGAGAGGCAAGCCCCAGGGACCAGGCTGCTTTTGTTTCCCTCAGAGCTGTGCAAGCAACCACAGGAGTGTAGCTTTGCACAGCTGATCATCTGGGCAAGGGTTCCCTGACCTAGGCTACTTACCCCTCCCCTCCCCTCCCCCTCCCAGGAGTGGGGTAGACATCCTTCTGAGAGCTTTCTTGATGATAACTCTATTCTCATTAGGTAGCACACACAGCTATCAAAAATACATACTAAAGTTGGACACAGTATTGAGTTCCTTTTAATCCCAGCACTCAGGCAGACAGATCTCTATGAAATGAAAGCTAGCCTGGTCTACCTAATGAGTTTCAGACCAAGCAAGAACTATATAGAGAGACCCCCACCTCAAAAAAAAAAAAAAAACAAAATGAAACAAAACAAAATGTACTGCATATACACACATACATCATACAAGCACATCCGTACTCAAACATGACATGCATGCATATAAGCATCCCACATGCATACAGACATACAAGAATACACATTTCCATCACTCAAACACACACACTGCACATTCAAATGTGGCATATGTAAGCAACACTGCACACCAACACATCATGCACACACAGATCCGGCACATACATGTCTTTAGCACCATGCATGTACAATGCATCATGCACAGACACAAACATCCTATCATGTCTGCACAGGATACTGCTCACACAGACACCCGGGACGCCTCATGGAACATGCTTGAGTCCTACCCGGACCCTCCACTCTCAGCCAGTCTTTACTGCACAGAACTGAGGCCCATACCAAAATCCTGACTATGCTTGTGCTTAAGAGGCCCCAAATGAGATAGCAAATTGAAGCTCTAAAGACTGCCAGTCACTGTCAGAGTGCTCGCTCTGGGTAGATGACATCTCTCTGGCCTTAGGGTCTTCATCTGTAAAACAGGGATAAGAGTGGACGCTGCACTTAGGGGGCGCCCAGAGAGTGCCTGGGCCTTGGGTTTCTTATCTATAACTTGGACAATTTGTCGGCCCAGCGCAGAGTGATGTAAAGCTTCAGCTAGGGCAGGATATGCGGAGTGAGATGCCCGGGACAATGGCACAGCTCAGGAAGCCTTTGTTGGGTCGATGGGCGGATCCCGCATGTTTCGGGTTCCTCAAAGATGTCAGAAGGGGGGCCTCCGGGCGTGATCGCTCAGGAGTGGTGGGTTCGGGTCCTGGCAGCGTCGGGGGGCTGCGGCCAAGGGCCTTAGTTTCCCGGTCCATGGCGCAGGTGGGCACCTGGAGGGCGTCCTAGCGGGGGCGCGGGCGGCTTCCGGGTTGGCGGGGGCGGGGGGCGAGGGGCGGGCGAAGCCGAGCGCCCCCGCCCTGCTCCGCCCGGAACCGGCTCTGCGCGACCGCGGCAGCGGCGGGGACGACAGCATGGGCGGCCCGCGGGCCTGGACGCTGCTCTGCCTCGGGCTCCTGCTCCCGGGAAGCGGTGCAGCGTGGAGCGTCCCGGGCGCCCGGTTCTCGGGTCGCAGGTAAGTCTCTCCTCGGTCACTTGGTCTGTGCAATCCCGGGACTGGAGCAGGGAACCGTACAATCCCGGGACTGGGACAGGGAACCGACCGATCCCAGCTCCGTACAATCCCGGGACTGGGACAGGGAACAGGACACCAGCTCCGTGCAACCTTGAGACTGGGACAGGGAACAGGACCCCAGTTCCGTGCAGTCCCGGGACTGGGACAGGGACCTGTCCCCCACATCCGTGGCAGGGGCTCCATCTCTTATCTACAAACCATACTGGTGGGGGCGGAGACCTGGCCACCCCGTGCTCTGGAGAACAGGCTCGCCTACCCATGTGTGAAAGGACAGACAACCTCCCCTATTCCTCCCGAGATCCCAGAGCTCCCAGAAGGTTAACCCATGGCACTGTAACCAACCCCCCCCCCAGGACTTGTGTTAGCCTGGACCAAGGACCCCGCACGTGTAAAATGCCAGGTTCACCCTTTTAGCCAGCCCTTGCGGGATCTCTTTCCCTGTTGCTGGCTTTTTTTTTTTGTGTGTGTGTGTGTGTGTGTGTGTGTGTGTGTGTGTGTGTGTGTGTGTGTGTGTGTGCCCCAGCTATTTATTTCGCTTGGAGGAAGGACTGGGGTGGAGTCTGCACAGTAGGTCAGTGTCAGAGGCCCCCCTGGGACCTGGCATTTGATTGGAACTCCCAACTGCCTGTGACTCTCGGCTAGTCTTTGTGGAGTTTTTCCCAGGACAGGACCCTGTGGGCCTTTTCTGAAACTATCTCTCAGGACTGAAGAATGTAGGAAAACCTGTCCCCATCCAATAGAGGAGCAAACTGAGGCCAGTGATGGCCAAGATTAGTGGAAGAGCTGGGATTCAGACCGCGCCCCTTCTGGTCTTGATGGCAGAGTGTGAACCTGCCGCGCACGGCCCCTGCCCCTGTCTTCAGGACAGACAATGTGGAATAGCCAGGCCTCTTGGGCCTTTCAGCCCATTCAAAGGCTTCCACCCCCTGCGGCCTCGGTTCTTTCAGTGTTTTCAGAAGTTTCCCTTTCTCAGTGGTCAGAGGCCAGCAGGCCCCAGGGAGCTAAGGAAAGCAGGTGATATGAACAGGCTGCTGTATCAGAGGCCAGAAGAGCAGTCAGTTGTTGTCTGAGATAAGGTCAGCCATGTGGCAGCCGTCACAGCACCACCCAGTGTGCCAACCGCGGCTGGTTTGGGTTGACACTTTTCCTACATCTATCTGTTGCCTCTAGAACCTTCCCAGCTGCCATCCAAGGCTCCTTCTCTTAGGATCTGTTTAAGAGAAACAAAGGTTCAGAGGAGGAGATTACCTGTCCCGGTCCCAGAGGGATCCCCCAGAATCCCAGATGCTGACATGAGAGGAATTAGAAAATCTGGCTTCCCAGGGTCAGACAGGGTGATGGATGAGAAAGCCAGCCCAGGGCGGTACCTTCCAGCTGTACTCCGTATTCCCAGGGTTTCCTCTGCGGAAGCTTTGCCCCGGGGCAGGTATCCAGCCTCTGCTGGAGTCGGTCCCCCCATCTCTTTGAAAGCTGTCACAGCAGTCTGTGTCGCAGCGGTCAGTGTCACAAAGCCCCCCCCCCCCCAGTGCTCTCCTCACTCCCATTTTATGGCCACAGACTCATGGCCATGAGCCTCAGTTTCCTCTTTTGCTTGTTTGTGTTTGAAGCTCTGAGTGCGAAGAGCAGTGCAGGCCATGCACATGGATTCCCACTGTGACCAACTTTAAGTGGGGTAGGGACCTAAAACTGGAGTTAACTGTGGTCCTTGTCTGCCAGGACCTCCCCCCATGGCCCTGTCCCAGCATCTTGGAGACAGCATGGGGATGTCAAGCCCCATCAGCCCTCCCTCCACTCCCAGCCGGGCGCCCCAGGCACCCTTTGGCAGCTGAGGGACTGAAGGCAGAAAAGAGGCTTTGTGCCTGAGGAGGGGGTGGCCTGGGAAGGCATCCAAGCGGCCACCCCAACCCCAGGAATGCCGTGAGACTTTGAGCCCCCTACAACTAGGGTGCCCAGGGGCTGTGCAGAGCCACCTTGGCACACGTCATTGCTGCCGGTCCACATCCCCTGGTAGGGTTGCTTCCTGCCTCTGTGATGCCCTTTCAGCCTCAGCCTTGTTTCTCTGAACGGCCATGCCACATGGCTAACCCCAGGAAGGCGCCTCTTCTCAGACCCTCAGTTCCCCTCCGTGTAAAGCCTGTGCAGTCTTGTAAGGGCAGCATGGTGCTGCTGTCCTGAGCCCCTGTGGAAGGGAAGCCCCTGCCAGCCTCATTCTAGGCTGTCATCGGCCATGGCTGACTGGGACGCCTCAGGCCAGGAAGAAGTGACCCCAGAGGCAGGGCTTGCTGAGCACTTTGTGTGGAAGCTGCTCTGCTCTCCCCATCCCCATTTGCAGATGGGCACAGCAAGGTGAGAGGCAGTCAGGACCGTGTCCAGGGTCACCGACTGCGTAGGGCACTGCATCACAGTACTGGAGCTGCACTGGGTGCGGTTCGGGTTCTGGCTCTTGTCACCCACCCACCCCCCACTCACCCCCCTCCACCCCCGGCCTGTCTCAGTTCTTTCCTCTCCTTTTCATAACGGCCCTTGGCCCCTGGCCCGCTTGGCTGCCTCCTGCAATTAGTCCCTATCGCTGTTCCGGATCACAGCCCTGGGCCCAAAGGAGACAAAGTCCCCTGGGCCCTTGGAGGCAGCAAGTGGAGGGCTGGTGTGCAGGTCCTCTGGAGAGGACCGCCAGTGCCAGGCTGAGCTGGTCTGGCCTGTTTTTATTCCCCCTCAGTGGCCTCTGGAGGCGCTGGAGGTGCTGAGTGGACAGAGGTGTGGGACCAGGAAGGGATGTGTTGTCTCCTCCCAGTCCTGCTTGTGACCCACCTCACAGCCCCGCCTCAGCTGGGTCCTGGGCAGCTGCACCACTGACCATGCCTCAGGGAAGGAAGGCCTCAGGGATGGCAGGGTGTGTATCTCTCTCTGAAAACCTTGGGTCTTGACTCCTCTGCCCAGGCTGCCATGTTCTCAGTCATGCAGTCATCCAACCAACACCTCTGAACAGCCCTGAAGTGAACTCTGTATGGACTTGGGCCTTGCCTGTGCCTTCATCCCAGCACTCAGGGGAGAATATAGCTCAGAGCTGTTGTGCATGGCTCAGGACACCTCAGTCTTGCCTGGACCTTGGGGTTAAGACTCAAAGGATAAATAGGGATTGCCAGAATAAGGAAGCAAATTTCTGCAAATAAATCCTAAATATCAGAGGCGGGAAAGTGGCAGCATGGCCAGAGGGTGCTCAGTAGGTGTGAGCATCACCAAGGTGGGAGGAGCAGGGCTTGGAGGACAATGGGGAGTCATGGCAGACTTTGAGTTCCATGGCAAGCAGTGACCGTATTTGATACATACTTTGCAAAAAGCTTCTTACAGGGACCGCTGAGATGGCTCAGCAGGTAAAGGTGCTTGCCACCAAGCCTGATGATCAGAGTTCAATTCCCAGGACCCATTTTAGAAAGAACAAATTGACTCCCACAAGTTGGCATCTGACATCCATGCACACACACACACACACACGCGCGCGCGCGCGCGCACTATGCACGCACATGCACACACAAATATACATGTACACACATACTTTCATGCACACAAATACATACAATTGTACGTGCAAACATATACACACACATACAACATGCATAGGGATGCATTTACACACAAGCACATGTGTGTGCATACACACACACACATACACAGTGTTCATGCACACAAATAAAATGTAAAATCAAACTTCCTGCTATTCCTGGAAATGTGTAAGGTTGGGGCCTGGGCTTATGCTCTGGCAGGTGAGGCTGACCACCAGGTAGAGGAGATAGCCTCTTGCTGGCCTTGAACTCCACCTGGCTTGAGTGTCCCTTCCGGTATAAAATGTTTGGCCAACTACTGGTTCCAAATGTCCTACATAGGGGATTCAGGCAAAGTCTGGCATGTGGCTAATAACTGGGAACAGCATGAGACTGTTAATTAAGGAAGGAAAAAAAAAAAGGATCCCTCTAGGGAAAGGGACAGCTAATGTGACCTCAGCGTTTTTAGGACTGCCCCTTACCTAGTCCTGAGCTGAGTGTGGAGACGTTCCCATGCATGTGAAATATGGCCGTGTGTGCCTGCGTACTCACAAGCTCTAATGCGTGTGCACCCTACTGAGTCTGCCTCTGCCAGTTTGGGTATGAGTGCACATGTGTGCATGGTGAGACTATATGGCACTGTGTGTTTGTGTGGAAACAACCTTACCTTAGTCTGTCCACAGGGAGGGTATGTATGTGACATATTTGCATGATGGCAGTCTTTTCTTCAAGAACATGTAAAAAAAATTTTGTTATATAAAAAAAAAAAAACATAAAAAACCAAGGCAACACTCCTTGAGGCCTCCTGGGAGCCCCTAGCATGGCCACCCCATCCTGGGCCCGTGAGGTCACCTGTGAGCTGCAGTCTCTGTAGGGATGCCACCTAAGCTCCTGTGTGGGCCTTGATCTTCATATACAAGTCTGTGTGCTTTGTGGGGCCGTGCAAGTACTGACCGGTACATTTCCAAGCATTTGCAGGCACACGTGCCCTCAAAAGTGGTTCTGCCTGTGTGCGCAACGGCATCCCCATGCAGTGTGTATGAGTTCCTCTGTATGTCTGTGCCCTGGCATACCACAGACAGTGTTCACCCAGCACTTGGCGTCCCTGAGCCTCTGGCTTCCCCTCTCTACCCAAGGGCTCCTCTTGCCTTTCCTTTACCCAGGAGCCCTGGGTCAACCTGAGCATCAGGAGTGCCTGTAGCCCTGAACTGGACATTAAGTTTTTCACACTTTGGAGGGAGGTGCTTATGTCCCTACCATCCAGCACAACCCAGCAGCCTCCTGGCCAGCTCTGGGGATAGGAGTCTCTACTGGGTGGGAACACCTTTTATTCTTTTTCTTTTCTTTTTCCTTTTTTAAATCTCTAAAATTATTGTGTGTAACTGGGTATGGTGGCTCACACCTTTAGTCCTGGCACATGAGAGGCAGAGGCAGGCAGATCTCTGAGTTCAAGGGCAGCCTAATCTATATCTACATATCCAGTTCCAGGCCAGCCAGGGATACATAGAGAGATTCTGTCTCAAAAAACAAATAGATCAGTGTGTGTCTATTGGTGTGTGAGTATTGGTGTGTGTGTGTGTGTGTGTGTGTGTGTGTGTGTGTGTGTGTGTATGTGTGTGTGTTGATGTGTGTTGGTGTGATGAGTCACACATATTTGAATATCGGAGGACAACTTTGGGGAGTTGGTTTTCTCTTTCCATGCTTACATGGATTCCAAGGATTCAACTTAGGCTATCAAGCATTTACAGTGGAGCCATTTACCATTCTATTTTATTCTTCTGAGGTGGGAGTCTTGCTTTGTCACCTGGGCTAGGCCAAGCAATCCTCAGTCTTAGCCTCCACAGGACAGATGAAGCCACCATGCCTGGCTAGGGAGCGTCATGAGTGGGACAGCCATGTTTCTTCTTGCTTCCTCTCATTCCCTGGCTCAGGACCTGCTGTGGCTAACCCTCCACTTCCTACTCCTCCTTATCATGTAGGGGCAGGCTGCTGGTTTGCGCTTGTCCCCATCTGTGGATGTGAGAGGTCAGACACTGCCTCACTGATCCTGAAGTCCCCTTTGTGGGCTAACTGGGATGCGGTCCTCCAAGCACAGATGACTGACCCACCGGGATGCCACATTGCATACATTGGGCACTCACTATATGCTAGGGGTATTTAAATGGCTCTCTACTAAGCTGAAAAGATATCCCTCCATTTTAGAGAGGAAACTGAGACCCTGGGGAGAGAAGACAAGATGTCAGCAAGCTGGGGGCACAGAGCCAGATTTGAGCCCAAGAATGTGGCTGGCTGAGCCTGGCCTTTGACTCTATCCCAGAGGCATTAGTTCTCATCTCCTCCATGTGTTGGTTGAGACATGGTTCATGGCTCTGTGAGGGCCCCAGCCTGGGAACCTGCTGACCTTGGGCTCAAGGCCTTGGAGAGCAGTTTGCAGGGAAAGACAGCCCAGCCTGAGAAAGGCTACCTGACACCATCTCCTCCTTCCTGAGTCCCAACAAATGACCCTGGGTTCCTGACCTCAGGCCAGGCTGAGGGCTGCTGAGCACCTGGAATGCCCCTGTCTAGCAGCCCCCACCCCCCACCCAGCTGCCCTAGCTCCACACCAGCCACAAGGAAGAGAAAACCTCAATCTGGTAGGCTGAGAAAGTTCCTTCATCCCTCTGGGCGTCTCTGGAACCAGCCAAGGGGAGGAAAGTCCAGGGGAGGGCAAGCTGATGGAGGAGACAGTCAAGTTAGCAGGAACAGGAAAGGCAAACACTGCCACAATGCTGAGAACCGCACAAAGCTGGGACCAGCTTGAGCAGCTCCAAGACCTCGCTCGGCAGGCTGGCTAACCTGAGGCCCAACCAGCTGTGACACACAGCCCAAAGCTACAGAACAAGTGCCCTTCCAGAAAGGGCAAGCGCTTGTAAAATGGCACATGCTTGTGGTCCCAGAGTTAGGAGGAGAGTCAGGAGCATTGCTGAGACCAGCCTGAGATACTTCATGAGAACCTGTCTTAAACAGACAGAAAAATAGCGCTGAGGGAAAGAGCCAAGCCTGCACTCCCCGCTTGTGTGCAGGGATAAACTGTCCTTGTCAAACCGGCACCTCTGGGGCTGAGCCCTGTCCGTCTCAGACACTGAGAGGAGCCTGCTTGGGACGCTTGCTGCACACGAGGAGCTGTTCCTTCATTTCAGTTCCTGTGCCTTGATGTAAGTGCCACTTCCCACATGGGAAGACAGAGGCTCTGGAGTCGAATCTCCAGTGTCCTCTGTGAGTGGTTGTTGGACACGGCCTCAGTGCTCGCTGACCCCTGATCTTGCCTCTTAACCCTTGACTGGAAATGTTTTTCCTAAGAAATAGGTAACGATTCAGTAACTTTGAAAAGGCATGCTTCTAAATGACTTCAACTGGTGGGGTGGGCAGTAGCTCAAAGTTAGAGACCAGACTGGAGGAGATAGAGCTCCAGTGGCCTCGCCCTGTTCCATGTTGCCCCTGCAACTCATTCCCTGAGGCCTCCTGGGAGCCCCTAGCATGGCCACCCCAGCCAGGGCCATCGGTGTCACCTGTGAGCTACAGGCTCTGTAGAGATGCCACCTAAAAACAGAGAGCCCAGTGGTCTCCCTGCCTGGAGACCGAGGGCTCCGGAGAACACGTGGTCCCTTCACCCCTCCTCTTGGAGTCCTGAGTCTGCCACTTGAGCTTCTTTTCTGTGGGTTTATTTCAGGAACTGGTGCTCCTACGTGGTGACCCGTACTGTCTCTTGCCATGTGCAGAATGGCACCTACCTCCAACGAGTACTGCAGAGCTGCCCGTGGCCCATGGGCTGCCCTGGGAGCAGGTGAGTGGCACTCTGTCGGGGAAGGAACTCTGGCTCTTCAGGTTGGGGCACGGCGCGGGCCAAGGCCTGGGTGATTGCATGGAGTGCCCAGAAAGTCTGGGGCCTCGGATAGGTGAGACAAAGGCAGCATTGTGTAGGGAGGAGACTTCAGGGCCTCTGCATGGAGGGCTCATACTAGAGCCGTGAGCAGCTCACTAAGGGCAGGCTGGTCCAGCCAGCAGTTGAAATCCAGACCCCATGGCCATGGTGGTTAGTGAAGAGCTCAGTCCAAGAACGGAGGTGGAAGACGGTGTTGCCAGGGCACCCAGGGCAGCAGTAGAGCTGGTGGAAGACTGTCTGAACTAGGACATCTGGCTTTTCTTTCAGCTACAGAACTGTGGTGAGGCCCACGTATAAAGTGATGTACAAGACAGTGACTGCCCGCGAATGGAGGTGCTGCCCTGGACATTCAGGGGCGACCTGCGAGGAAGGTAGGGAAGCCTGGGACCTGGGGCAGTTTGTGAAGGGTCCCCCATTCAGATGGTGCCTTCGGTCCCCTTCATGGTGGCAGCTTGCCTCTGAGGGGTCCGGGAAATTCTCACATCTGTGTCACGCTCCTTTTAAATCATTCCGTCCCAAGGCGTTTCTTCTAACTCGTGTTAGCCTGCTTTCCATCACTATGACAAAATGTTTCACACAATCCATTTACATTTGGAGCTTCTGGCCCAAAACTGGTTGGCTTAGGGCTTTGGGCCTGAGGGTAAGGCAACTCATCATGGCAGAAGTACATATCATGGCTACCGCTGAAAAGGAGTGGGTTCGGGTGCCAGTGCCCATTCTCTGTGACCTAGAAGTCTCCTGCTGGTCCCCACATCCCTTTTAAAAATAGTTTCTTGTAGCCCAGGTTAGGTTAGTCTTGAACTTTGTCTGTTTGGTTTGCGTTTTAAGACAGGGTTTCTTATGTAGCTCTGGCTGTCCTGGAATTTGCTCTGCAGACCAGGCTGGCCCCAAACTCACAGAGATCTGCCTGCCTCTGCCTCCTGAGTGCTGGGATTAGAGCACCACCACCTGGCTAGTCTTGAGCTTTCTATGTAGCCAAGGATAACCTCAAACTTCTGTTCCTTCTGCCCCCTTTCAAGTGCAGGGTTTACAGGCGTGTGCCACCATGTCTGGGGCTTCATGTATGTGGGGCAAACATTCTACCAACAGAGCTACATCCTCGGCCCATAGACCCCCACCTTTGAAAGGGTTCACCAATAGTGCTACCCTGAGAGCCACAGCTACAACCTCTCAGCCTGTGGGGATGTTCAGCATCCAAGCTCCACACTGGGGAAACCCATCTGGATGCCCCCACAGGATACCAAAGTCCAGGCTATTTGAGCCAGCTAGGAAAGGGGGACAGCTACATGGAGGGTTGGAACTCAAGTGCCGTCTGCCTGCTTCTGTTGTCTTGGGCCTTCGGGGTACACTCCTCTGTTCAGGGGGACCCTTTCAAACATGTTCAGCTTGGGGTGGCTCAGTACCAGCTCCTGGAGCCCTCCCTGGGCCTTCCTCCTCTTCTGCTTCTCTGCCTGGCTGAGCCCACAGAAGCAGATATGAAAGGTCAAGAACTTCATTCCCAGGTGTAGCCCTTTCAGGGATAAAGTGGCCCAGAACCCACCTGAGACCCTGGCCTTAGAGAAGGCCCCTATGACACAAGATTATGTCCTGATTCCAGAAACGAAGGCATGAAAGTAGGGCTCTGCATCAGGGGAGTGAGGAGCTGAGTGAACACCCCCCCCCACTTCCCCCAACCTCCCCACCCCCGTTCCGCACCAACTAGTGATGGAGAAACTGAGGGCGGCGAGGTGGAGCTGTGGGCCCAGAGTCCATTGTGAGTGGGGTAGGGCTTCGTGATAGAATGCTTGCCTAGCATATGCATAGCTCTGGGTCCCATTGCTCACATGGAGCTGACATTGAGAAACATTTGCCAGTTCTGAGGAAGGAGTCTCGAGTAGAGCTGCAGAGAAATGGAGTGGTCATGCCCTAGATCAGACATCCCTGTTGAGGGAACCAGGCAGTCAGTGTGGGAGGCTAGAACCCTGGACCAGTGCCTTCCCCACCAGTAGAAGAGAGGATGGAAGGGCCCCAAGGGCAAAGGAAAGCCAGCTGCGAGGGGCAGCTGCCAAGGAGACCACAGGGGTACTGCAGGCAAGTCCCAAGGTGTGGGAGCTTAGAGAGGCCTTATCAGACAATGGCTACTGTATCCCTGGGGCCTTGGTGAGCAGGTGACGGTGGAGGGCATGTGGGGGCAGCTGCTGGAGGCTGTGTGCCAGACCACTCCTGATGTCAATCCTTCTCTCTGTGGGGCCTCGGGTCCCAGCCTGGGCACACGGTACCCGGGCTTCCTGGCCAGGCCAGCTTCACCACCCACTAGCTGTGGAACCTTGAGCTCAGAACTGCCCAGGCATTATGCAAGAGCCCTGGCCTAGAGGACTGCTGTCCAAGCAGTGTGCCTGTTCAGAGTTGGGGGCACAGGGGACAGGGCATAGTGGCACACGTCTTTAATCCCAGCACCTGGAAGGCAGGGAGGCGGATCTCTGAGTTCTAGGCCAGCCTAGTCTATATATTGAGACCCTGTCTCAAAACCAAACATAAAGGGGCTGGAGAGATGTCTCAGAGGTTAGGAGCACTGATTGTTCTTCCAGAGGTCCTGACTTCAATTCCCAGCAGTCACTTGGTGGCTCACGACCATCTATGATGAGATCTGGTGCCCTCTTCTGTTGGGCAGGCATACATGCAGGCAGAACACTATATACATAATAAACAAATCTGAAAAGCAGAACACAAAAGCATAGTATGTGTGCATCTTCAGTAAAGGACACCAGACTGTTGAGTGCACTTTGGGCAGTCTAGGCTCCCTCAGGGTCCCTGCCCGTGAGACTGTTGTCTGCAAATGGAGTCTGCCTTCCCGTGTGTTACTAGAGGAGGTAGTGTGTTGGGCTTTGTAGTGGCTGATGGGACAAGAGGGTTGTTCCCACCTGCAAGGCTAGGAAGAACAGAGGCCTGGTTCAAATATTCCGGAAAGCTGTTTTTTGGAATGGGGGTGGGCAGGCAGGGGGGCAGGGGACATTGCCGGCCAACCGTGGGCTCTGCCCTTCCTCCCGCTGCTGGATTTAGGCCACATGCCCTCAGCTGCTTCCCCTGTTGTTGGCGGCTCCTGTGGCAATCCCATCGCTGTGACATGACCCTGGCCCCAAAGCTTCATCACCAGCAGCAGGGACTGGAGCAGCCACAGAGGAAGGGAAGCATTGCCATCCCAGATTTTTTTTTTTTAAGTCAACCGTTGTGCCTGGCGCCTCTGCACCCCCTCTGCACCCCCTCTGCACCCCCTCTGCACCCTGTGCTGGGGCACTGTGGTGACACAGCAGCTATAGGGACCCATTCCTCAATCAACTGCTGGTTTCCTCACATGTGGAATGGGGACATTCATGCTGTGACAGTGAGTGAGGACCCTCTCAGTCTCATTGTTGATGACCACTGGCGAGGGTCCCTTATTACAGACGGGAACTGCGAGGCTCACAGTAGGGAAGGGGCCAGTCTGGGGCCACATAGCATATAAGACCGGCCATCTTTTGGTTCTTCCAGGCTTTGGGAGGAGACAGTATGGCTAAAAGTGCCCTAGCTCAGGCTCTGCCTGGCCACCTACTTGTGGAAACAATGGATGACAAAGATCCAAGGCCAAAATGTACTACACAGGCAGGGCAGGCGGAGAGCTGGCACAGTGCCAGGGCCCTGGCTGGAAGTGGGGTAAAGTATAGCGGTCACCTCTGGGTCAGGGCCTGAACCTGTGCAGAGGGTGGAGCTGCCCCTCCCTGCCCCTTCACCCTGTAACTCTGCTGCAGGGCTCCCATGGACTTACGGTCCATGATAAAAAAGGCTCAGAGAGGGTGTGCATCTTTCACAAGGTCACGTAGTGTGTAAGTATTGTGGTCATGTTCTCTGCCGTGGTACCCTGTCTCAGGCCCTCCTGCAAGGACAATGACGGGGGAAGGAAAGCAACAACTGTCCTCTGTGTCACCACAGTGAGGCTCAGAGAGGGGAAAGCTGTGGGCCCATTCAAGTCAGGCCAAGCTGGCTCTGGGGTGGGGGTTGAGTTCTGCAGTAGCACAACTGGAAACCCCCAGGAGCATGGTCAGACAGGGGGACTGGAGACCCCCAGGAGCATGGTCAGACAGGGGGACTGGAAACACCCCAGGAGCATGGTCAGACAGAGGGACTGGAGACCCAGGAGCATGGTCAGACAGGGGGACTGGAGACCCCCAGGAGCATGGTCAGACAGGGGGACTGGAGACCCCCAGGAGCATGGTCAGACAGGGGGACTGGAAACACCCCAGGAGCATGGTCAGACAGGGGGACTGGAGACCCCCAGGAGCATGGTCAGACAGGGGGACTGGAGACCCCCAGGAGCATGGTCAGACAGGGGGACTGGAGACCCCCAGGAGCATGGTCAGACAGGGGGACTGGAGACCCCCAGGAGCATGGTCAGACAGGGGGACTGGAAACACCCCAGGAGCATGGTCAGACAGAGGGACTGGAGACACCCAGGAGCATGGTCAGACAGGGGGACTGGAGACCCCCAGGAGCATGGTCAGACAGGGGGACTGGAGACACCCAGGAGCATGGTCAGACAGGGGGACTGGAGACACCCAGGAGCATGGTCAGACAGGGGGACTGGAAACACCCCAGGAGCATGGTCAGACAGGGGGACTGGAGACCCCCAGGAGCATGGTCAGACAGGGGGACTGGAGACCCCCAGGAGCATGGTCAGACAGGGGGACTGGAGACCCCCAGGAGCATGGTCAGACAGGGGGACTGGAGACCCCCAGGAGCATGGTCAGACAGGGGGACTGGAGACACCCAGGAGCATGGTCAGACAGGGGGACTGGAGACACCCAGGAGCATGGTCAGACAGGGGGACTGGAGACCCCCAGGAGCATGGTCAGACAGGGGGACTGGAGACACCCAGGAGCATGGTCAGATGAGGGGGTGTCATGAGACCGGCCTTAGCACCCCCAGATGGAAAGATGGAGAAGCTAGGGCTCACCCTCTGTTCCTGGGCTTCTCTTCATTGATCTGCTGCTTCCAGGGTGTATTTCTTCCCACCTGGAGCCCTGCAGCCTCTGTCCTCCATGGTGGGGAACCAGAGATGGACACTGGCTTCAGAACCCACAGCTCCAAAGCCTCAGAGCAGATGTGAGGCAGGTTGTGGCCACGCCCTTCCAGCGCCCCTCAGCTTCTCCACTCTCCAGGGCTGGGCACATTCCACATATGTCTGTCTGTGCCAGCCAGGTACAGAGCCAAGCCTCTGCTTTGCTTCATAGGCGCAGAGTCCTGAGGGCTAAATATTGTGTCATCCCACCCATGTCTACCACCCATTGCTCCATTCCTGTCTAGAAAACTCAGCCAACCCCGCCTCCCTGCTAATCCGCCAGGGCACCGCCCTCCTACATTTCCATTAACACCCAGCTCCACAGACACTCACCCTTTACCCTGTGCCACACTGGCCTTCTCCCTGCACCCTGTGGCTTTGGTAGTGGCTAGCCTGTCTGATGTGGCCACCTTGGTGCTCCCAGGGGAGGCTGACTAAGCTGGCCCACTGCCAAGGTGACTGCCTCAGCTCCGGTGCTGGGATGGGCCTGGCATAAAGCATGTGAAAATTAAATGAAACTTGCCCATCCTGAACAGGCCAGGAACACAGCAATCCTCCCCAGGGGCCCCCTCATTGAAATGGAGGGTTCTTAAAGCTGAGAAAGTCCTAGCTCTGACCCGAAGCCCTGGCTTAAGCCACCGGCTGGTCATCAGCAAATATTTACATTTGCAAAGTAAATTCACACAGGAGACATGACCCAGCTAGGAAGGCTGTGGCCACGTGGTCTGTGTGGTCACCAAGCCATGTGGCCCGGGGGGGGGGGGGTTCAATGTGAACAGAGAAGCCCCTCCCCTGGCTCTGCTCTTTAGCAGGAAAAGTGCCCCCCCCAACTATTTCCATCCCAGTTCAGGGGAGGCTCAGATCCCAGCCCCCCTTGGCCTTCTGTGTGGACAGGGCAGAAATCTCCTCCCTGGGCCTGGTACAGGAAGGGGGACAGCTTTGGGGGACACAGGGTTAGAACCTGCAGAGCTCACCAGCCTTGTAGGGGTCAGCGCACTAAGCGATGGGCTCTTCAGCAGGGCTTTGGCAGTTGTGGGCCGCCTAGTATGTTTAGGAGGACTTCCTAAGGGAGGTGGCATAGGAACAATAGCTGTAGCACACCGGGCAGGAGCTGTATACACACGGACAGTTGGGACCTCCTAGGTAGTGCAAAGTACCCCAGAGTCAGTGGGACCTGTGCTTCTGGGGTCAGGCAGCCTTCAGGGCCCTTCTAGGATACAGTACAGGGCTGGTGGAGTCTCTCAGGGTCTCAGCCGCGAGCCTGCTTTAGGGTCTCTGGGCAGTGGGAGACCCTAAATGAGAAGGATGACCGGTGGTGGGAGGGATGGAATGTCTTACCCATAGCAGGCCACCCCCAGCCCGCTGCACCTTTAGTAAGCTGTTTACATTAAAGGGCCCTCTTCAGCGGGGCCTGTCCACGGAAGTACTTTTCTCTGCTCGTCGGAGCTTTGGAAGGTTTGCCTGATTCTGTGAACCCTGAATGAAGGCTCAATGTTTTCTGGTCCTTTTTGAGTTTTGTTATTTCCTTAAACTTTTCTTTTTTCTCTGCTTAGTGTCTAGGTGTCTTAGTCAGGGTTTATATTGCTATGAAGAGACACCATGGCCACAACAACTCTTATAAAGGAAAACATTTCATTGGGGTGACGGCTTACAGTTTCAGAGGTTCAGTCCATTGTCATCATGGCGGGAAACATGGCAGCGTGCAGGCAGGCGTGGTGCTGGAGAAGTAGCTGAGAGTCCTATATCTTGTAGGCAACAGGAAGTCAACTGAGACACTGGGTGGTATCCTGAGCATAGGAAACCTCAAAGCTCCCCCCCCACACACACACCCGGTCCCAGTGACACACTTTCTCCAACAAGGCACACACTTCCTAGTGCCAATAGTGATAATAGTATGGGGGCCAATTACATTCAAACTACCACACTAGAGATGGACCCAGAGCCTTGCCTGTGCTAGGCCAGCAGTCACCACTGAACTAAATTTACTTATTTTTATGTTTTTTTGTTTGTTTGTTTGGTTGGTTGGTTTTTCGAGACAGGGTTTCTCTGTGGCTTTGGAAACTGTCCTGGAATTAGCTCTTGTAGACCAGGCTGGTCTCGAACTCACAGAGATCCACCTGCCTCTGCCTCCCAAGTGCTGGGAGTAAAGGTGTGTAGCACCACTTCCTGGCCCCCCAAAAACCTTTTTAAGAATAATTTTAATATCTCTCTGTGTATACGGACATGTGCACATGGTGAACACCACAGGTGTCCAAGAGACCAGAAGATGGCGCCAGATCCCCCGGAGCTGGAGTTTTAGACAGTTTGAGCCAAACAGGGTGGCTGGTGGGAACCAAACTGGAGTCCCTGAAAGAATAGCAAGCACTCTTAACCACTGAGCCAGTCTCTCGAGCCCCACCTAGACAAGTCTCTCTGTGCTGACCAGGCTGGCCTCAAACTCCTGATCCTCCTGCCTCTGCCTTCCAAGTGCTGTGATTGTAGGTGTGCACCACCATGTCCAACTAAACTTCCTTTCCTAATTGAAATTCTCAATCAGTTTGAGCTACTCTGTCCGTACTGCTGCTCCGGATATGTGTGTGTATATATGCATGTATACACATATGCATGTACATGTATATATGTTATGCTTACATGTGTGTGTATGTGTATAAATGTGTGTGTGCATATCTCAGGTATTAGTACAAATTGTGTATGTGTGTGTACTAGTGTGTAGGTATTGTGTACATGTACTAGGTACATGTGTGTACGTGTGTGCACGTATGTGTCCACCGTGTGGGCAAGCACATATGTGTACATATGGAGGCTGGAGTTTGATATTGGGTGTCTTCTTCACTCTCCACTTTTGTTTTAGACAGGTTCTACCACTGACCCTGGAGCTCACCCATTCAGCTAACCTACCTGGCCCCACAAGCCTTCGGGATCCTCCCTCCTATCTCCATCACCAGCACTGGGATTAGGCATGTGCTACCACACACAGCTTTTACACGGGTGCTAAGGACTGAACTCAGGTCCTCACACTTGCACAGCAGACGCTTTACTAACTGAGCCTTCTCTGCAGGCTCTCTTCATTTTTCTAGCTTTTTGTGGCTCTTGGTTGCGTGTCCCAACCCAAATCATTTGGAAGATGGTTTTCAGCCACAGGTCCACTGGTCAGTAACTCAGGACCAGCCTGTGTCATTAGAGCCCTGGTGTGCTCGTCCTTGGGGCAGCTGTGTCCATCATCTGCATCATTTTCCTGCTATTGTGCTTGCTGGGAGTTGTTTTTTTTTTTTTTTTTTTTTGCTAACCTGAGGTATGAGTGTGTTCACAGCAAAAGTTTTATCACGGTGCTTGTGGTCCTGCAGGGCTCCCAGGACTTTATTGGCAGGTACAAGACAGACAAGGTCCTTGCCCAGGTGGGCAGGAGCTGAAGTCAAGGGACAGACATGTGTGGTCATCAGGAGAACTGCTCTAATCAGCACATCTTTGATTAGATGGGCACACAGAAAGTGCTGTGGGGGAAAAGGACAAAGAGGCTAGCTATGGAGCTGTACAGCTCTAATCCTGAGCCAAGGAGGCGAGGAAGGAGTAAAGTTTGAGGCCAGTCTAGGCTACATAGGACACCTGTTAAGAGCACTTTCCCGCCAGCCTGGTCCTAGAGCCACATCAGCTCTAAATAACACACAGAGACTCTATTAGTTATAAAGCTGTTGGCCAATGGCTAGCTCTGTCTTAAATATTAACCCATAATCACTAATATCTGTATTTCTACATGGTCGTATCTTACCGAGAATGTCAGACTGGAGTCCTCTCTTCTTAAGATCTCATCATGTCTCTATTACATTTCCCAGAATCCTCCACCTCTCCTATCTTGCTTTTCTATAGGCCAACAGTGCTTTATTCAATAACCAATAAGAGAAACATATTTACAAAATGACGTCTCTAAAATCAAGAAATGAAGCTAGGCATGGTGACATCTGTAATCGTGATACCTGGGAGCTAGGCATGGTGACACACACCTGTAATCATGATATATCGGAGGCAGGAGGATCACAAATTCAAAGTCATCCTTGACCACACAGTGAGTGCTAGGTCAGCCTGGGCTCTGAGATATCACCACCACCTCCCACCACTCACCCCTACCTCCACCCCTCTCGCCCCTGCCAAAAACGGAAAAGGAAATAATTGAAGACAGACTGGTGCTGCCTTGGGTCAGTTTTTGGTTTTTCCCAAAAAATAATGAAGTGGCATTTTTGCCCACTTATATGGGACAAAAAAAGATAAAGGTCTTCAAGGGGGGTGGTCTCCTCCTGGATGCTGGCCTTTCCTGCCATGTGGACCTGGAAACAGCCCCAGCCTGTAGTCAGCCCTTCTTGGGTTTGGTCATGAGCTAAAGAACAGACGGAGGACCATGAGTAAGCCGGTGTATCCCTCTGCCTTACTTTCTCCAGGAGGAAAGCAGGGAGGGGCCTGTTCCTTCATCTCCTCCATCCTCTTAGCTATTCCTAGGACCAGAGGAGGATGCCTGTTTCACCATCTGTTAGATGCAGTGGTAAAACCAAAACCAGGCTTATGTGGGAGTGCTTGGGATGCGCAGGAATGGCGTGTGTGTGTGTGTGTGTGTGTGTGTGTGTGTGTGTGTGTGTGTGTGTGTGTGTGCCCGTGCGCACATGCACCATGCAACACACTGGGCACAAGGCCTGCTTCACAGTGGAATCTACTCTGTTCAGGCACCCCATCTTTCCACTGTCCTGGACTGCAAAGTCCCATTCCTGTACCCTGTAGGAGGCTCTTACCTCCTGTTCCTGAGCAAGTTGCAAGTCCCTGGGACCCTTAAGAAAGTTGCCCAGCCTGAGAAAAGCTCCCATGTGCTGGAACCCGGAGCAGAGCCAGGCAGCCTCCCTACTGGGGGCTGGCCAGAGAGACCCGTCTGGTTTGGATTGCCGGCGCCTCTCACTCCCTGCCTCAACCCACAGCCCATGTCCAAGCAGCCAGGCTGGTGCCTTATTTGGGTCTTGTCTCCCCCCCCAGGGTGACACTTCATGGCCTTAAAAGGCAGGCGCAGGGGGCTGAGGAGGGCAGTTACCATTGTTGGCTGGAGAGCCCCTCCAGCTGCGCCTTCCGCCCTCTGCTTGGCCAGCCGGTCCCTCCAGCTATGTGGAAAACCAGGCCCATGAAACCAGACCAGCCAGGCTGGAGAACCCTCCTGGGTGTGGAGGGGGTAGTCTCCTGGAACGGCAGCCAGCCTCTCCCTGGCTTTCATTTTAACATATTATGTTTGTCTTTTCTTACTAAGGAAGGCAAGCGCAGCAAGCGCTCAATCATTTATTGAGCATCTACTGTGTACCCGAGCCCTGTTGGTGTTCAATAGATCCTTTGCACACATCACCCTCTCCTGGCCTTGCCAAACAAAAACAGAGGCCTTACTGTTGCACTTTACAGATGGGAGAGTAGAGCAGGTCAGGGAGGGTGGCTCACACAGATCAGTAAGACGATCTGGGAGCTGAGCTTGCCTGCTAGCTCTACACTCCAAGCTCTGTGGCTAGCTAGGGTCACTGGGGAAGCCTTCAGCTTCTGTGTGGCCCCGCAGATGGCCGGCCCCTCTCACCAGCCCATCGGACAGTTAGCTTTGTTTAGCCCCGCCTCCTTATTGCTGTGTGACCCAGGGAAGTTACCCCCACCTCCCTGTGCTTCTCTCTGCATTAGGGAAGCAGAAATTCGGACTGCAGCAGCCATGTCAGGAAGGGCTATCTCATGGGGCAAGGCTAGCTCAGGTCAGCAGACTCAGCCCACCTCCATTGCAGGTTCCCCTGGCTTCCTGGAACCTACATGGTCAGGCAGCACCATGCGACGGATGGCACTGCCGAGGCCCACCGCATTCTCAGGTGGGTCCTGGGCAGCCTCATGGGGACCTCTGGGCTGAAGGACGTCTGGGGTGGATGCAGGGCAGTGTGGTAGCTGTCTCTGGAAGTCAACTGGGTCCAGCAGTAGAGGATCAAGGGTAGCGCTGCTTTACCTCAACCCCTGGACAGACAGCCTCAAGGCAGAGGATGTTCCTAGAGGGGATCTGAATTGGGCCAGCCACCGTGAGATCTGTGACCCCTGGATTCTTGCTGTTGGCAGCCCAACTCCCCAGCTTCCTCTCTGCCCTGGGGAGCCTGAGGCTTCAGGCAGATGCTTTCAAACCTCACAGCCACCACGGTGCCCAGAAGACCTTGTTGAGTCTGTTCTCATGAGCGGGAACCTGGGGGTCATGCAGAGCCTTGCCCTGCCCTGATCAAGGTACCATAGCCAAGAGTGGGCAGCACCATCCCTAGGCCCCCTGAGCTGTGTGGGTGACCGTGTTGGACACTCACTCACTGCACCTCACTGCACAAACTCGGTGTGGCATTTGTGTAACCCAGAGCTACAGTGAGGACCAGAGCAGCCAGCTTGTACAGGCTGCATTACAAAATAATAATAATAATAATAATAATAATAATAATAATAATAATAATAAAGGCCAGAGGAGCTGAAGTGTGGTTCCGTGACACAGCCAATCAATGAGGCCCGTAGCATCCCAGCTGTAGTTTGTTGGTCCCCAGAGCTGGTATACCCAGGCCCCACCCTACCCAGTAGGAGACACCGGGATTTCCTGCCTGTGACTTCTGGAGTTGGGCCAGGACTAGGACCCCAGAGCCTGCGCTGGGAGAGAGGTTCCTCTCCAAAGGCTCTCCTGGGCTCGCAGCGCTGCGGCCTCTTAGGTGACCCAGGGCCCCAGCCTTAGCCCCTGCCTTCCCCTCCCCACAGGTTGTCTCAACTGCAGCAAAGTGTCTGAGCTGACCGAGAGGCTGAAGGTGCTGGAGGCCAAGGTGGGTGAGCAGCCCCCCCTCGCCCTGGGCCTTGGAGACCTTGGGCTCCCCCCACTCCTTCCTGCAACCCCCTGCCTGTCCTCTGAGCTTTCACCCACAGGCCCGGCCGGCCCAGTCACTGCCTGATGTCTGCTCCTCAGATGCCTTCCCTGTGAAGCTGCTGCACAGCTCTGCAGCCTAGAACAGCACCCCTCCAGGAGGCCCTGAAGCCCTCTCCCATGAGGCCCGGTTTTAGGGAGATTAGCCAAAACACATCCGCAAGCACAATGGCCGACCCTGTCTCTCACCTTTGCCCCCATACCATCTTCCAGTTTGAAAATGAAAATGCCCATTACACATCTCAGGTTATCTCAAGTTTTGTTTTGTTTTTGTTTTCTAAAGGGTTTTAAAGTTATAAAATAAGACAGTAAATGAGATTCTCAGTGTAGAGTCAGGAAAACTCAGAAATCCAGAAAACCATTTGCATAAACTACCTGTGCCCCAGAGAGAAAACTGGCAGCCTTGGAGACGGGATCTCACCATGTAGCCTTGACTGGCCAGGAACTCGCTATGTAGACCAGGCTAGCCTCCTACTCAGAGATCCACCTGCCTTTTTAATTCATGCGTTCGTTTATTCATTTGTTTGTTTGTTTATTATATTGCATGGGGTTCTCTCCAACCAACATATGGGTCCTAGGAACCATACTCAAGTCGTCGAGGCAGGACCTTTGCTCGTTAAGTCACCTCACCAGCCCCCTCTCTTTTTTTTGAGAGGGTCTCACATAGCCCAGGCTGGCTTCAAGGTGACTGCATAGCTGAAGATAACCCCCTGCATCCACCTGCTCTGTGCTAGGATTACACGTGTGCACCGCCATGTGTAACTTACGTGGGCTAGGATGGAGCCCAGGGCACACACTTCACCAACCGCACTATAACCCTCTGGGTCTCTTCCTCTTTTCTTTTCGAATGGTATTGTCTTAGCTAGGGTTTCTGTTGCTGTGAAGAGAGACCATGACCACAGCCACTCTTATAAAGGAAAGTATTTAACTGAGGTGGCAGCCTACGGTTTCAGAGGTTCAGTCCATCATCATCACGGCAGGGAGCATGGCAGAGTGCAGACCTCAAAGCCCTCCCCCACAGTGACACACTTCCTCCAACAAGGCCACACCTACTCCAGCAAGGCCACACCTCCTAATAGTGCCAGTCCCTTGGGGGGACCATTTTCTTTCAAACCACCATGGGTGTACTGCTGTGTAGAGCAGGCTGGTCTTGAACTCAGATCCTCCTCCTGCCTCTACTTCCTTAGTAATTGGGATTACAGCCATAAGCTGCCACCTTTCCAAAAAATATATATATATTTATTTGTGTTTGGTAGCCATGTGAGAGTACCATTGTGTGTGTAAAGGTCAAAGGACAATTCGGGAATGTTCTTTTCTTCTACTGTGTGGGTCCTGGGAATTGAATTTAGGTTATTAGGATTGACTGTAGGAACTTTTATCTGCTAGGCCATCTCACCATCCCTAAACTACCACTTTTTTTTTTTTTTTTTTTTTTTTTTTGAGACTGGGTTTCTATGTGGAGCCTTGACTGTCCTGGAACTTGCTCTGTAGACCAGGCTGGCCTCAAACTCAAAGAGATCCACCTGCCTCTGCCTCCTGAGTGCTGGATCAAAGGTGTGAGCCACCAACACCCAGCAGCTACCACTTTTAATCATCTTTTTCTTCCATGGTTTCTGGACATGCATAGATACACACTGTTATTGCTCTGCTATTCCCTCCTCTGGGAACTTGTCCTGGTCTGATGTGAGGAAGTTTAATAAAGTGTTAACTGTCAGAGGGAAATCTGGAAGCCAGATACCCGAAGGAGAAGGAATGCTTACATAATTACAGACTATCTGCTGTGAGGACAGACCACGGTCAATGGTCATCTTTTCTTCTCCTGACTCTCGGTCAAGAGCTTGGCATACTTGCAGAATCTTCTTTGTCCTAGGCCCTAATGTTTCCCCTGTAAAATCTCAGTGGTCCAGCACTTGCTTGCCGTTCAGGAGGCAGTATGCCAGTCTTCAGCATGTGCACGCGTGCCTGCTCACACACAGGCGCACGCACACGCACATGCACATAGCTCCTCCCAACCCCTGTCAAACTTTAACAGAAGCAGCATACAATCGTGGCCAGCAGTTCCCAAGATCACAGAGCTCAACTTGGGTGGCAGGAGCAGTGTGGAATGACTGTTCCACAGTGCATATTATGAATTGTGCCACTTGTGGTGACATTCTGGGCCCCTGTTAGCCCAAGATCTTCACTCACAGCTGGGTTCTGCTGGCTCCTTGGGTGTCCGGACCCCCACGGCCAAAGCTGAACTGTGTCCGGTGAGTTCCTGGTGCCCGCCCCATCCCTGTCTTTCTCCACAGGTGGCTGTTCTGAGTGTCACAGAGCAGACAGTGTCCTCAATCCCAGCTTCCCCTGAGGACTCTGCCCTGCTTTGGAGCTCCCCAGGTGCCCAGGGCAGCCCTGGAGATGGAGGCCTGCAGGGTAAGGGTTTCAGCAGGTTACAAACCCCATGTGATAGTCTAGGGGGAAGAAATGCCCAACTGACCCCTCAGGGAAGGTCTTGGTCTTCCCAGCTCTCCAGTGGCCATGACTGAAATGCCCCGAGACGCCTGAGCACTGCAGTGTAGGAAGCAAGCAAACTGTTCCAGTCAAGGGAGGGGGTCTGGGGTCTTCCTTCCCGGGCCCAGCAGGGATGCTGACTCCTGCCTAACTTCTCAACCCAGGGACCCAGGGTTTACTAGGAGCTAGTGGGAACGGGAAGGGGGGTGCACAGCTACTTCAAGACAGTAGGAGCTGTCTAAGGGACCAGGTTGTGTGTGTGTGTGGGGTCAAATGCAACCCCAAGTTAACGTTCTTTACTCTGCAGACAGAGTTGATTCTTGGGAGCAGCCAACTGGCCGCAAGGGAGACACTGGCGGCCAGGGCCCAGTGAGGATGAGAGGCCCACCAGGTGAGTGCCCAAGGGCTGCCTCCCAGGCTCCTGTTTTGTATTGTATTGGTTGTTTGTTTGTTTGTTTGTTTGTTGTTTGACACAGGGTCTCACTATGCCTGGAGCTTGCTATGTAGACCAGGCTGGACTTGAACTCATAAAGACCCACCTTTCTCAGCTTCCCAAGTGGTGGGATTAAAGGCGTGCGCCTCCACAGCTGGCTCTCTCCAGCTTCTGCAGGCATCCCTCCTGCCAGGGGACTCAGAGGATGCTTTCATTAGCATAGTCAAGGTGGACAAGCCTGGTCCCCTGACCTGGCCTCTGCTCAGCAGCCCTGCAATGGTACCTGTTCATGCCTGGGCTATGAAACTGTCTTGGTCCACTTGGCTCATGCACTCCCCTCAGCAGACCCGGAGCTGGGTACTGGGTGGGACCAGCCCATCTTTGCCTTCGGGATGGGGGATAGCTGGGCAGATGAGGATCATTAGTGGCAGACCCCTCTGACCAGCGTTCTGGGAAGGACACTGGGAGATCTGGGAGTCCTATAGAAGGGACTGAGATAGACTAACAGATGGTGAAGGAGGACTGGCCTGTGCACGTCAGGGCCTTTTGAACCCGCTGCCCCAGACTTCCTTTCCCTGCCTCCCATGTGCCCACCGATCCCTGTTCTTAACTGCAGGTCCACAGGGACCCCCAGGATACCCTGGCCAGACTGGAGCTGCAGGCACCCCTGGAGAGATGGGCCCTCCAGGTCCGCCAGGCCCTCCTGGGCCCCCAGGCCCTCCAGCCCCTGTTGGGCCACCCCATGCCCATATCTCCCTACATGGTAAGCCCTCCCTGGGGTCCCAGTGGGTTGAGGTTGGGTAACTGAATCTGAAGTAGCCATAACCTGGCACCTGTGGCCAGCTGTCATGTGTCATCTGTGTGCCGGGCTTGCCCAGTTGTCACCCTGTAGCTTAGCAGGTGCTGCCAATCTCTGTTCACAAGAGGATGACTTGAGGCTAGAGTGCCATGGCCACACCAGGGAGAGGGGGGTGGTTTTAGACCCACATGCTCAGAACCACAGGCATTAGGCCCTACCCACTCCTCGGAGCTGGCTACAGCCCAGCCCTCAGAGTGCTGGGAGGCTCCAGGCTTATCTCAAGATGTGAGCTCTGCTCTGCGCCCTCAAGGCCGTGGCCCTGGGCCTGTTGCTCTGGGTGGCTCCAGCCCCTCCCCCAGCTGAGCACCAGCTTGGATCCCAGGCATCTCCTGCAGGTAGCATGGCTTGACCTATCCACATGGTGCCAGAGCTTTGAGCAGTGGGATTGTCCAGAGGCAATTTCAAACACCCCCCCCTTTTTTTTTTTTTTTTTTAAGTTTTTTGAAACAAGATTTCTCTGTGTAACCCTGGCTGTAGACCAGGCTGGCCTGGAACTCACAGAGATCCACCTGCCTCTGCCTCCCAAGTGCTAGGATTAAGTGGGCCACCACTGCCTGGCACCATCTCTGGTGAATGACTAGGTACCATTCCTTATTTATTCTCTCACTTCATTTTGCTGTTGTTTCGTTTGTTTTTGCTCCTAGCGTTAGTGTCCTTGTTTCTGTGGTGGGGACGGCAATGGTGCCAACCTCCTGGGGCCCCGTGATCCTCATTGCATAGAAGCCTGAAGTAGGATAGACAGTTGGTCAAAAGCAGCCTTCACTCTTACTCTCATTCAACAGCAAAGGAGAGAGCCAGTCTGGGTGTCACTAGCTAGACTGTGGCAGGGTTAGAACCCAAGTCCCCTTCCTCTCTGTGTCTTGCAGCAGGTACTGGTGGCTCTGTCTGGGCTGCCTGCTCTCCTGTAGGGCGGTCAGAGCAATACGGCAGAGCAATACATCGTAGTCGATGACGGCAGAGCTCGTAGTCGATGACAGCCCCTGCCCCGCTCCCTTAGCTGTACTCACTGACTATCTTCCCTCTGCCAGGAGACCCATTACTGTCTAACACCTTCACTGAGACCAGCAGCCACTGGCCCCAAGGACCCACTGGGGCCCCAGGCCCTCCAGGCCCCCCAGGGCCCATGGGTAAGTTGAGCCCAGGCCTGGGTAAGGGTAGGGGTTGGTAGGAAGCAACAGGGCTGACTGTGGCTAGGAGACAGTTGATGGGGGCTCTTCTTAGCCTTGTGGTCCATTCTATTCCTGAAGACATCCCGTTTTGATTCAGGCCCTCCTGGACTTCCTGGCCCCACGGGTGCCCCTGGGAGTCCTGGACACATGGTAAGTCATTATCCAAGTTCTGCCACCCATGCGTAACTCCATTCACCCATCTGTTCATCCAGCCATTCAGTGAGTACTTTGATATGCAAAGGGATTTCCATAAATCTTCTTAACTCGGTTCACCCAACAGGCAGCATTATTATCCCCCGAGACAGAGAAAGAGGGGATTCTTCTGGCTGCAGCCAGCACATGGGGTGGGGATGTCTGATTCCAGATCTCTTTAACAGTTTAACCTGCCTGCCTGCCGTGTGCTGGGCATATGATGAAGCCTGAGCCAAGCTGGGCTCCCTCGCAATTTCCTCTATCCCCATCTCCTGTCTACTCTGTCCTACCTGCCCCTGCACAAGGCTGAGGCTGTGTCTTGTTGTTCAGGGAACGCCAGGCCCTTCGGGACCCAAAGGACCCTCTGGCCACCCAGGAGAGAAGGGGGAGAGAGTGAGTAAACCAATGACCACACATGGGGAATTCTGGGGAGTTCTGGGGGTCCTAGATGACAGCTTTCACCAGTAAACATAATTGTTTCCTCCTCTTATACAGGGACTGCCTGGGGAACCTGGCCCCCAAGGGTTTATGGGGGTGCCGGTAAGTGATGTAGTGTTCCCTAAACCCACCGTGCAGGATCCCATCAGCACCTGACGCCCCTGTGTGATTGAGAGCAGCGCCTTCCATCAGTTCCTTCCCCAGTGAGGGGACCCCTCTCTCTCTCTCTTTCTCTCTCTCTCTCTCTCTTTCTCTCTCTCTCTCTCTTTTGAGATAGGGTTTCTCTGTATGGCTTTGGAGACTGTCATGGAACTCTGTCTGTAGACCAGGCTAGCCTCACTCACAGAGATCCTCCTGCCTCTGCCTCCTGAGTGCACCACCGCCCAGCTTATATTTCTCTCTTTCATTCTCCATCTCTGGATGCAGATTTGTCCATTTCTCTCTTTAATGCAGCCAATGTTTTCTTTAAGTGTTTTATTTATTATTAAGCAGACACATGTCTAGGATTTCAGCACAGCCTTTGTGGAATTAATATCTATATCTCTAAAATACTCAAATTCTGTTTCGCTGGCTATTAGAGAAAGCACACCAATGCTGTAATGGTTGCTATCTGTGCACTGAGAGTACAGCTCCTGTAAATAGCATGAGTCTTGTACTTTGCAGATAGCCTGCCATTCGCTTCACTGATATTTTCATCATCTGCGCTAATTACCAACAAGGTTCTGTTTAAGCCAACCATCTGCAATTGGTGTCTGTTTATCTGCTCTTTTTCCGTTCCTTTTCTGGGCTTCTTTCGCAGCCAGTTACTCTGCTTCTGAGTCACACTCACTCGCCTTCTTCAGGGTGGAGCTGTGGGATCTGTTGCACACACTGATAGCTTTTTATTTTTTTTTTTCTTAGCAATCCTATTATGTTGGTTTTTTTCACAGTTGCTAAGAACAACATTGTTCTTCCTCCATGTTTTACATGAATTAACACAGTGCTTCGTGTGTGTACCAACGTGAGTGTGTGTCACATCCTCACGTGGGTGTATTCAGTGTGTGTTGTGTTTCCATCCTCTCCTTGTGCTGCCATTGCTCAGTATTCCTCCTCAATATTTGTTCTAAAGCCCCACAACATTTTTTTTGAAAGTGCTGCGAGCCGACCCCAGGGCTTCATTAGCAAGTAGTCTGTCATTAGCTACATCCTCAGGCTCATATCATCCTTATCCTCATCCTCATCGTTTTAAAGTCAGTTAGCATTAAAAAAAAAAAGATGGCCAGGTAGTGGTAGTGGCATATGCCTTTAATCCCAGCCAAAGCTACACAAAGAAACCCTGTCTTGACAAAATACGTATATACATACATATTTAAACACTGCACATTCTACAGCTATGGTTTGAAAATATTACCAAAAAAAAAATCCTAAACCTGTATTGACCATGTACAGATTTTTTAAATAATTTATTATTTTTTTTCTGGTTACTGGGGATCAAATCCAGAGCCTTGTACATGCTAAGCAAGCACTCATCACTGAGCTACCTCCCCAGCCATCTTTTTGCTAAGATTTTAAAAAAAAAATTGTGTATATATGTGTGAGCGTATGTCACTGGTGTGTAGTGATGATGGGGATCCTGGGGGCCAGAAGAGGGTGTCATAAGTCCTGGATGGAGGTATGGCAGTTGTGAGCCACCCAGCATGGGCACTGAGACCCGAACCTGGGTCCTCTGGAAGAGCAGCAAGTGCTCTTAACCAGCATCTCTCCAACCCCCAGGCCACCCCCATTCTGAGACAGGGTCCAACTAAATTGCTCATGCAGACCCAGGTTCAAGAGCTTGTGATCTTCCTGCGTCAGCCCCTTGACTACCGGGATTTCACACCTGTGCCACCAGGCTCAGTTCTTATTTGTTCCTAAGCTAGAGGCAGGTAAACTCTTCTCTGTACACTCGCAGGCCACATACAAAGACGAAGCCTTTTATGTGAATACCTGTGGATGAATTCCACATGAATACAGAGGGATGGCTGTAGTCTTTTAAGTTTACTGAATATGTATCATTTTTAATACTATACTTTTCTGTACATCCAGACTTCTGTCTGTCCTAGTTAGCTTTCTGCTGCTGCAACACACATCATAACCAAAGGCAGCCTGGGGAAGAGAAGGTTACTTTGACTTACAGGTTCTGTCATTGAGGAACGCTGGGGTGCGAGCTTAGGGCAGGAACTAAAGTAGAGAGCATGGAGGAATATTACTTACTGGCTTGATGTCACTGGAATATGCTCAAGCCAACTGTCTTATATGACCCAGAACATCTGCTTAGGGGTAGCACTGCCCACAGTGGGCTGGGCCCTTCTTTATCAGTTACCAATCAGTATGCCTCTACAGATGTGCCACAGGCCAATCTGACAGAGGCAATTCCTCAGCTGAGGGTCTGTCTACCCAGGTGCTAGTTTGTTTCAAGTTGACAATAAAAACTATCCAGTACACTACTGATAGTGTTTCTTTTTAGCCTAAAGAACACCCTTTAGCTTTTCTCATAGTTTGAGTCTCCTCACAATGGTTTATCTAAAACTATTTTTAGGGGGTGGGTGTGTAGATCAGTGTTAGAGCTCTTGTCTAGGATCTGCGAGGCCCTGAGTTCAATCCATAACACTGAGAAAAATGAATAACCAAATACATAGTAAAGTAATAAACAAGCAAGCAAGGTGTAGTGGCACACCTATATTCCTAACACATGGAAGGTTGAGGCCAAAGGGCTAAGAGTTTGAGATGAGCTTGGGCTGTGTAGTAAGTTCTAGACCAGCCTAGGCTACAAACCCCATCTTAAAAAACAAATGGAGCTGGGGAGATGACTCAGCAGTTAAGAGCACTGACTGCTCTTCCAGAGGACCTAGGTTCAATTCCCAGCACCCACAGGGCAGCTTACACCTATCTGTAACTCCGGTTCCAAGCCTTCTGACACTCTTACACAGATACATATGCAGGCAAAACACCAAAGAACATAAAATAAAAGTAAATTAAGAGCAAGCTCAGCAGTTAAGATCTTGCATAGGATCAGGACTTGGTTCCCAGAGTCACATGTTGGCTCACAATCACCCAGTGCCCTCTTCTGGCCTCAATGGGTACTGCATGCACATGGTGCACAGACATTCATGCAGACAAAACATTGGATCAGTAGTAAGATACTTTACAGGGTCTCTGTGTCTGGCTGTTCTGGAACTCACTATGTAGATAAGGCTGACTTTGAACTCATAGAGATCAACCTGCCTCTGCTTCCTGAGTGCTGAGATTACAGGCATGCACTACTGTGCCTGGTTAAGATACTCTTTATTGTAGGTTAGATTTTTAAAAAATATTTTTTGCTGGAAATAAAATTATATGTTGGCAACTTTATCATCTTGTACCACTTAAAATGTATTAATTGCCCTATGACCTTCTTGCTTTATTATGTCGTTTCTCATGATAAATTGGTGGTTGACACTTTTCCTCCCCTGTGTGTGTGTGTGTGTGTGTGTGTGTGTGTGTTACCCTTTTGCTTTAATATCTTCTCTTTAGCCTTAGTTTTCAATAGATACAGTAGTGATGTGGCTAGGTATGGTAGTCTTTGTGTCTAACCTGCTTTGGGTTCATTAAGATTCCTGGATCTGTGAAGTTTATTTTTATTTATCATTTCTACTGATCATCTGTAAATAGAAATAGTAACAATGTATGTGGGGAATTGTATGGATGTCTCTGCAGCCTTCACCAGCGGTAGTGTGACAAGTCAGGAAGCAAGAAGGCAGTTCAGTGCAACAGTAGCCAATGTTGGTTCAAAGGGAGTCTGACCCCAAGTTGTTTATTTTAGGAGTATTTAAACAGTGCACAACCTGGTGAAAACTATTCTGTTGTTGGGTGATGGTGGCACACACCTTTAATCCCAGCACTAGGGAGGCAGAGGCAGGTGGATCTCAGAGTTCAACACCAGCCTGGTCTACAGAGCTAGTTTTAGGGCAACCAGAACTGTTACACAGAGAAAGCCTGTCTCAAAAAACAAACCACACACACACACACACATACACACACTATTCTGTTGTCCCATGTCCACAACAAAACATATAAAGGAAGCTAAATACAGACGTAGCTACATAGGCATTCTTTGTAAAGTACACATGATACCTTCCATAAAGATAGGTTCTATAGATTGACTAAGAAAATCAAGTTTATGAAAATAGATTTGGAAAGGAGTCTGGTGCCAGGAGGTCCTTCTATCACACAGATTTCACAGAGGTCAGGCTAGACAGCAGGTCTGCTCCAGCTTTCTGGATGAAAAATAGGTTTTACTCTCTTCCCTTTGAAGGAACAACCCTGTGAGCTTTACATTCCAGGTTCCTCTAGTGCACACTTGTGTGCACAAAGACCTCTGTGTTTCCTACAGGATTTGGGGAGTTAATTAATAAAATTAATAAAATGTTATATAACTGTTTTAGGCCCGATGGAAAGTGTAGAGAGTACCCTAACCCCACACATGTGCACACACCTTCCCCCGCTCTCCTGCGCTCGACAACCCCAGGAGCCCCTCTATACTTGTTGGACTGGCACTAACAGAGATTAGGTTCTTTCTTGGATTTGTTCATTCTGAGGTTTTGAAAGATGTAAGAGACAAAACAGCCATTCTGTACTGGCTTTCAGTACAATGAAGTTTTATTACTCTGGAAATCCTCTGTGCATTGTCTGTTCATCCTTCCCTCCTACCTAACTGCCAACAACCTCTGATCTTTTTACTCTGTTCATGGTTTTGCCTTTTCTGGAATGTCCTGTTGTTAGAATCTTACAGTCTATAGTCCTGTTCATACAGCCTTCTTTTACTTAATGATATGTATTTAAAATATTTCATATCTTTCTGTGACTTCTTAGTGTTGAATAAAACTGTTGTCTGTGTGTATTAATTTATTTATCCGTTTGCATATTGAAGGATGCCTTGGTTGTCTCCTAGGTTTGGAAATTATGAATAAAGCTGTCTGAACACCCATAGGCAGGTTTTGTGGGGACATAAAAGTTTTCAGTTCATATGGGTAAAAAACCAATGAGCATAATTGCTGGATGATAGATAAGATTAGTTTTAGCAAATTGCCAAGGCAGCACTTGGGATGTAGCTCAGTTGGTAGAATGCTTGCTCAAAAGACCCAAAGCTCTAGGGTTCAATCCTCACACCACATAAATTAGACATGGTATGCACACCTATAATCTCTGCACTCAGGAGGTGGAGGCATCAAAAGTTCAAGATCACCCACAGATTCAGATTTCAAGGCCAGCATGGGATACACAAGAACCTGCCAGAAAGATCAGAAAAGCTGCCAGCATGTCTTATATATATCTATAGCTATATATAGCTATATCATATTGCCTTCTATCCTAGCTATGTTCTATTGCTGTGAGGAGCCCCAAACCAAGACAACTTACAAGCATTTAATTAAGCACTTGCTTACAGCTCCACTATCATCATGGCCGGGAGCATAGCAGCAGGCAGGCATGGAGCTAGAGCAGTAGCTGAGAGCTTTACATCCTGATCCACAGGCAGCAGGCAGAGAGAGAGACTTGGCCTGGTGTGGGCTTTTGAAAACTCAAAGCCCACCGCAGGGACACACCTCCTCCAACAAAGAGGCCATGCCTCCCACTCCTTCCCAAACAGTTCCACTAACTAATGATCCAGCATTCAAATATATGGCCCTAAGGGGGCCATATTCTCCCTCCTATCACGCCTTCCTCACACCTTCCCTACATCCTCGCCTCCACTTGGTGTTGCCTTGTTGGATATTTTGGCCATGCTAATAGGTGTGCGGTACTATTTCATTGGGAAGGTGTTTTGTTGTTGTTTTGCTCTGGCCCAGGTTGTCCTCAAACTCAGATTCTCCTGCCTCAGCTTCCTGAGTACTGTGATTCCAGGGCTGCCCATCGCCTGACTTGGGTGTTTTATCTCACTGCCATTTTAAATTACAGTTCCCTGGCGATACTGACTGGGACCAGCCTTTCATGTGTTCCTTTTGCTTTTGTTCATTGTGGGTGTTGCAGTATCTGTTTAGGTTTTTCTGATCATTTTGTTGTTTTCATTATTGGTGCTGCCGCCGCCACCGGGGATTAGCAGTGTGAGCCCATATGCCATCATTTGCTTGCGCTAATTTGGTTGTTTCTTTTCTCTTGCTTACTTTAGACTCCATCTGCTCTCCCTCTGACTTCCCATGATGAAAAGAAAAAAAAAAAAAAAAACTCAAGTTATTTCTTTTAATCTCTCTTTTGATACATATGTTCTCTGCTCTGGTTTCCCCATGAGCAGTCTTTTTGCTGTGTGCACAAGTTTTGATAAGATCTATTTCCATTTAGTTCAAAATAGTTTTGCATTTCTCTTGCGACTCCTTTGATTTGTGTAATACCTGAAGTATATTGGTTAATTTTCTGATGTCTTAGACTTCTCCAAGTATCTTTCTGGAATTGATTTCTATAAAGTTTCTGAGCCTGTACCTCGTATGATTTCTCTTTTATTGTTAAGGTATGTGTTTTATGGTCCTGCTTCCCACTGAATGTCACCGTTACTGATGGAGGCAAACCACAAACTTAGAATCTTCATGCCTTAGGCTCCCAAGTAGCTAGGATACACAACCCTGCACCACCAAGGTTTTTTTTTTTTTTTTTTTTTTTTTTTTAATTAATTTGTTTTGTGTGCATGGATGTTTCTCCTGAATGCATGTCTGTGCACCTTGTGCCTTTGGAGGTCAGAAGGAAGTTCATTGGATCCCCTGGGACTGGAGTTACAGATGTTTGTGAGCCATCATGTGGGTTCTGAGTATTGAATCTGTGTTGTCTGCCAAGCAACCAATGTTCTTAACTGCTAAGCCATCTCTTCAGCCCCAGCTCCTTAGTTTTTGATCTCTTAATTTTTAATCTGTATATATTGTGTGCATACATATGTATGGAGGCCAGAGGTCAATCATCCAGTGCCTTCTGTTAATTTCCATTCCATGCATTCACTCACTCACTCATTCATTCAATTATGAGACAGTCTCTCATGGAACCCAAGCTCAGCAAACCTCAGGATCTTCCTGTCTTTGCTTTCCAGTTTTAGGATCACAGATACAAACCACCATGCCCAACTTTTTATGTGGTGCTGGGAGTCTGAATGCAGGAAGCACTTTATTGGATCCTTTAAAGAAAAATTAGATTTACTTATTTTATATGTGTGAGTGATTTTCTGCATATGTGCACTGTCGGAAGCTGTCTCTGCGGGGCTGCAATCGGAACCAGCCCAGCAACCCCAGGTCCATTCCTGAGTCAGGGAGTGTGGATGAGGGAAAGGCTAACTAGTAGAATTAAGAGACAGAAACACAACGTAGTCATCCGGAGAGCAGATTTGGTCCATACTGAATGCCCCATTTATTTCAGACCTTTAAACTTAAGTAATCAACCAAAGGAGGGGTCAATCGCAAAAAATAAAGGGCAAATAGCAATTACTTCCCCTAATCCCGAAGGCACTCCATAACTGTCCCTACTGCCTTCAGGATGAGTGTGAAACTCTTGTTATTTAGATAAGAGCGGTTCACCACCGAGGCCCAGGCATCCTGTAGCTGGTAAACTATTGTCTTTAGGACAATAGAAATGCTCTGAGCTCTCTGAATAAATACATGGCAATGTGGAATGGATTCCATGTATGGTCCCGCGTCACACCTGATTCCTGGCACTAACCGGGGTCACTGAATCCCCATCAACTGGAGGTGTGGAGTTATGGTGAGAGCTTTGTGGGCCCTTCCACATCAATCACTAATTAAGAATATACCCTGTAGACTTGCCTACAGGCTGATCTGGTAAGGGCATTTTCTCAGTTGAGGCTCTCTATTCCTAGTGACTCTAGCCTGTGTCAAGTTGACATAAAAATTACCCAGCACATACACATTGATGATTCAAGGGATGACTGATAGTAACAAATAGTGTCACACCTGGAACCTAGAAGTGTCTTTTGTTTGGTTTTGAAATCAGATTTGAAGAAAAGCATCGGGTCAAGGGAAAAATGTTCTTTATCCTCTGTCTTCTTTGCCTGGAACTAAGTTACATGCAGCGCTGGCCTGGAGCTGGGACCTCATTCTTA
Organism: Phodopus roborovskii; assembly: GCF_943737965.1. Lineage (NCBI taxonomy): Eukaryota > Metazoa > Chordata > Mammalia > Rodentia > Cricetidae > Phodopus > Phodopus roborovskii. The sequence goes on along the minus strand of NW_026126546.1, from coordinate 11,720,711 downwards.
TGGAGCACACACCCTACCTGCTGCTCATTCCTGCCTAGTTTTTTTAAAAATGTCCTTTTCTCTCTGTGCTTCAGTTTAAGTTGACTTTGTTTTGTTTTGTCATTTTGAGACAGTTTCTCTGTATTGTTTTGGAGCCTGTCCTGGAACTAGCTCTGTAGACCAGGCTGCCTTTGAACTCACAGAGATCCACCTGCCTCCACCTCTCGAGTGCTGGGATTAAAGGTGTACGGCACCAACGCCTGGCCCAAATTAATTGGTTAATTTTATGCACTCTTTTTTATCACGTTTTATTTATTTTATACATGTGTACACAGGCACACACATACAAGTGTAGATTAGAGGACAATTTGAAATAGTTCATTCTCTCCTCCTATTATGTGGGTCCCAAAGGTTGAACTCACGTGTTTATGGTTATGGCATGTGCCTTTACCTGCTGAACCATCTCACTGGCCCTGTGTCTAATGAATTTTTATTTTCAGGATTTCCATTTGATTTTTAAAAAACACTTTATAGGGCTGAGAGGTGGCTCAGAGGTTAAGAGCACTGGCTGCTCTTCCGAAGGACCTGGGTTCAATTCCCAGCACCCACATGGCAACTCCCAACTGTTTGTAACTCCATCTGGTTCCAGGGGATCTGACACCTTCACACCAATGCACATAAAATAAAGTTAAAATAAATTTTAAAAATTACATGTCTCCTCACATTCTCCATCTTGTCACATAGTTTCTCAATCCCAGTTGATTCCTTGTTTTGTTTATTTTTATTTTTCTCTTCAGGCAGGATCTCACTATGTAGATAGGCCTAGAATTCACTATCTAGCTCAGGCTAGCCTTGAACTCCTGTCAAGCAATCCTTGGGCCTTTGCTTCCTAAAGCTGGTATTAAAGGCATATACTGCCATGTCTGACTCTTTTATTTTCAATTGATTCTTTTAAAACATTTTTAGGAACTGAAGCGACTGCTCAGTGGTTCAGTGTGTATAACTGTTCTTCCTGAGGACCCACGCTTGGCTCCCTGCACCCACATCAGGTGGCTCACAACTGCCTGCAACTCCATCCCCAGAGAATCCAACACCGTCTATTGGTGTCCACTCATGTGCACATACTTTTAAAAAAATATTTTTAATCTTTAAATTTTTTTTATTTTAATCTTTTACTTTATTTATTATTGTTATATGTGTGTTTTCTGTGTGGAGGACAGGGCAGATTTCAGGAGGTCATCTCTCTCCTTCACTGTGGGGTCTGGGAATTGAACCACTAAGGCTCTCTGGCTTGCTCAGGTTTGCTGAAATCATCTTGATGGTCCAGCATATCTGTCACAGACATTTTATTATTTTTTTTACATTTCGTTTCATGAGTGTTTGCTTGCATGCATGCCTGCTGCCTGCAGAGGTCACAAGAGGCGTTGGTGGTTTTGATCCAGCACATGGATGCTGGGAATTGAACCCAGGGCCTCTGTAAGAGCAACAAGTGCTCTTAACCATTGAGCCATCTCTCTAACCCATCATGGATTTTTAAAATACTTTGTCTTCTACTTACTATACCTAGTTAGCTGTGGATCTGCTTCTGTTGACTGATTTTCCTCTTGAGTGAGCATCGTGTTTCCTGTTTTCTCATCTAGCTAGTGACTTCCATGCACTTTATTGGGCGAGCACTTGAGGTAATGTCTGAGAAACTCTGTTCTGTTCTTTTCTTGAGAAGTGCTGAGTGCCCTGAGGTGGCTAGATTACAAGCATCACCTCGTTCTTTCAGAAATCTAGTTTTATCACAGAAAAATCCATTTTGGCTTTGTTCTTGGTTCTATGGCCCTGGCATGTGTTCTTTAGTTTAGGCCTGGATTTTCTGCAATTTCACAAGAAAGCATCGGGTATGTCCAAACTCTGCTGCTATGTCATAGAAGCTATGAAAACCAACCTGTCATTTCTTCCCTGGGTCCCATGCACAGCTCCCTCCCCCAAGGACTGAACCCAAGGCCTCACTTATGCGGGGCAATTTCTCCACCACTATCAGTTTTTGAGTTTTTGTAAGTTCTTCTCCGTCATGATGCCTGCCCTCCTCCCCCTCCCCCACCTTACTTCTGTTTTCTCCGACTCTCCTTTCAGGGAGACCCTGGCCCCAAAGGAGACCCTGGTGAGAAGAGCCACTGGGTAAGCTACAGCCCAGCATTTGCCTCTCCCTGCCCTCCCCACCTCTCCCTGCCCTCCCCACCTCTCCCTGCCCTCCCCGCCTCTCCCTGCCCTCCCCTGCCTCTCCCTGCCCTCCCCTGCCTCTCCCTGCCCTCCCCCGCCTCTCCCTGCCCTCCCCTGCCTCTCCCTGCCCTCCCCCGCCTCTCCCTGCCCTCCCCCGCCTCTCCCTGCCCTCCCCCGCCTCTCCCTGCCCTCCCCCGCCTCTCCCTGCCCTCCCCGCCTCTCCCTGCCCTCCCCTGCCTCTCCCTGCCCTCCCCCGCCTCTCCCTGCCCTCCCCGCCTCTCCCTGCCCTCCCCCCGCCTCTCCCTGCCCTCCCCCGCCTCTCCCTGCCCTCCCCCTGCCTCTCCCTGCCCTCCCCTGCCTCTCCCTGCCCTCCCCTGCCTCTCCCTGCCCTCCCCTGCCTCTCCCTGCCCTCCCCCTGCCTCTCCCTGCCCTCCCCTGCCTCTCCCTGCCCTCCCCTGCCTCTCCCTGCCCTCCCCTGCCTTGGGTGCTCAGAAAAGCATTCTCTCACCTATAGATCCTGGGATTGAGGGTGTCCTAGACACATACTCACAAGAGCCCTGCTCCCTCACCCCTCCTGGCATTCCCCACCCAGCAAGGCCAACCCTCCAAGCAGACCCCATCCCTGCTCTCTGCCTCTGTCTCTGCCTCTGTCTTTACCCACTTAACCTCTGTAGCCTTTCCAAGCCCAGGAGGCTCTGCCTGTTCCTGCTGGGCAGTTTAGGTGATGCAGACTGCATCTCCACTTTGTCCTATTGGCTACAGAAGAAAGAGAAATGTGAAGACAGTATCCACCCAAAACAAAAGGGACCTTAGGAAAGTCAGGAAACAAAAAAGAGATGCACAGGGGAGCCGTGGTATAAAGAACCGGAGACCTAGAAACCAACACACACACCACACCCAGACTCCAGGAGACCTGTTGTACCCAATAGGTACTATCACATACTTCAAGTGACCCACAAAGGAAGCCTAGAAACTGTCACATGCACAGAGAACCATGGAAAATGAGATGAGGAGATCTGGAGACTACCAGCTACAAAACAAACTGTGAACAATAGGAAGGGAGGCCTAGAAGCTGTCTCGTGCATATCAGACACTGAGTAAATGGGAAGAGAGATCACATACTCAGAAATCTCAAGGTCTTGGGAACCTCCAAGGTCAATAGAGATAACTAATGAACAGACTTGGGGCCTCAGGATCTTCTCCACTTAAAGAGTCTAGAATGAACCATGTCCTGAAACGCCATGGCAACCATTGCTGGCACAGGAAACATTTGGAATATGGGTAGGGTACAAGTAAACATCCCTACAAGAAAGATAGCCTGAGTACTCTTTAGAAGGTGGCATCATGCCTTCCTGTCATCCCTGAGAGCCAGCCATGAACCATGTCTTCTCTGTTTGTGATCATGGAGTCAGTGATGGATACAGCCGTGGTAGCCCTCGCCCTGCATGAGTGCACCTCCGTGTGTGTATCCCATGACTTCGAGGGGCCCTGCTACCTCTCCCAGATGCTTGCTTCCTCACTCTCCATCCTCACTCTTCCACTCCCTGTGGTCCCTGACCTTTGGCGGTGTGGATGTGGACCCAGCAGGGAGACCCATGTGAGCAACCCTCTGCCTCCCCTCACTCCCAGAGACCGTGGGTGAGAAAACAGGGTTGTTTTTTTTTTTTTTTTTTTTCCACCCATCCCAGAAGGTATGGGAAAAACAAGGTCACAACAGAGTCAGGCTGCACAGCCCCTATCCTTGCATGGGATCCTTGGGCCACCCCAGGTGAGACCTTGAACCCAGGGCCACCTGTGGGAGGTGCTCCCTAGAGGTAGCAGGACCCCTGCTTGACCACCTCCCTCTTACCACCTGCACTTCTCCTCTGCTTGCTGCCTGGGAGAGGCTTCGCTCGGCTGGAGGTGCATGAGGCTTCTGGGCTGAGGGACCAGCTCTGTTGGAGGTAGGTAGGGATCCTGGTGCAGTGGAGACAGCATGTACTTCACTTACCAGATGTACCACCTGTCAGGCAGGGGTAGTGCAGCTTCCCGAGCTGCTTGCCAGGTTTAGCTGTGGCTCAGCAGTGTCACCAAGTGGCCACAGTCATGTACTGCATGAGCTGAGTGGCTGGCCTGAGTTACTCTAATTAAGAGGGAAGCCATTATTCAGACAGAGAAACTGAGGCCCAGCTCCTTAGAGCAAACTGGTGGCAAAGTGGGGCCAGAAGTGAAGTAGGCTAAAACACCTAAATCCCCAGAGGGGCTCTCTAGCCACTACTGTTCCCTAAACTCCTGTATGCCAAGCTCAGGGAGGGGCGGTGCAGAGTGATGCTCTGCAGATTTGGTGCCCAGAAGTGACCATGAGCTGGGGTAAAACTGTGGTCAGCAGCCACAAGACAAAGGGAGTTTAGCTGTGTGTGGGGGGGCTGTAGTGCATAGGTGATGAAAGGAACATAACCAGTCACAGGGTAGGGGCAGTATATACAGAGGGTCTGGGGCCAGAGTGGGCCTGGGATATTTGGAGAGTTGCAAGTACTGGGAGCGGCAGCTGACAGGCAAGAGGTGAGGTAGGGGCTAGAAGATCCCCAAAATTAGGAGGCCACATTAAAGAATTCTAACTTGGGTGGGCGGTGGGGCATTGTGTAAGTATTTCTAAACTGGAGCCACAAGCTCAAGGCAGACCTAGACTACAGAGTGAGATACTCAAGGGTCTCAAAAAATAAGACTTTTTTTTTAAAATTAAAGAATAAGAGGGAATGGTGCAGTCAGGTTTTTGTTTACAAACTATGTCCCTGAATGCCAATATGGAGAAAGGATTGGAAACAGAAAGGGACTCTAGAAGGCCATGGGCATCCTGATCAGAGATGGAAGCATGGAGAGATAGCATGGCAGGTGTGTGTGTGTGTGTGTGTGTGTGTGTGTGTGTGTGTGTGTGTGCCCATGTATCATTCTCTGCCCTCTTCCCTTGCGAATGGACCTGGGAGCTTACTATTTTTCAGCTAGGCTAACAGCCAGCAAACACACCCCTTTCTCTGTATCCGCCCAGCGCTGGGGTTATGGGCATTGGGTGGCTTTTTACATGAATTCTAGGGCACCGAATTCAGGTCCCTCATCCCTGCCTCATCCATTTCCACATCCTGCTCAATGATGCTCAAAGAGGGAGATTGTGCTGGCATGTGACCTATAGTGACCCCAGTACCCAGGCCGGAATGGCAGTCGGTGACCCATGAATAGTTCAATCTTTATTATATTAACAGGACAGCTGGAGCATAAGGAATAGCCCCAGGGAATGAACAAACTCATAATAGATGTGCTGGAAGTCCTATTAGTTGCTTAGATGTTCTTATGGGGTTGGATGCTCATGTCTGGAGTTCCAGTTTTGGGAGTTTAAAGCAGAACTGTTTGAGGCTAACCTGGGCTACAGAGACATATCGGAAAGGAAACAGAGGAGGAGGATGGAGGGGAGGAGGGAAAAGATACTGGAGAGACAGTGAGCATAAGGATCCACATAAATGCGGGTAGGCTTCAAAGCCCACCCTAATCCCAGAGCTTGGAAGGCAGAAATGGGATTACCAGAGCAAACTCTGGGTTCAATTGAGAGATCCTGCCTCAATAAATAGGTGAAGGAAATACTCTGATGTCAACTTCTGGCCTCCAGACACATGCACATGCAAGCATGAACACAAATGTGAACACCAGTATACAAATGCATACACACATATCACATAAAAAAGGAGTGGGGGGCTGGAGAGATGAGTCAGAGGTTAAGAGCACTGGCCGCTCCTCCAGAGCTCCTGAGTTTAATTCCCACCATCCACATGGTGACTCACAACCATCTGTAATGAAATCTGGTGCCCTCTCCTGCCATACAGGAATATACACAGGCAGAACACTGTATACATAATAAATAAATAAATCTCTTGGGGGGGTGGCTCGGTGGGAAAGAGCAACATCAGGATTTGAGTCCCGATCCCTAGCACCTACACAGACGTTGGGCATGGCACATATGCCTGTAACCTAGCATGGTGAACTGGAAACAGGTGGAGCTCAGCGGCTAGCCAGAGTAGCTGAAAGGGCACACACTGGCTTCACCATAAGAGCTTGCCTCGACAGGCAGTGGTGGCGCACACCTTTAACCCCAGCACTCAGGAGGCAGAGACAGGCGGAGCTCTGTGAGTGCGAGGCCAGCCTGGTCTACAGAGCGAGTTCCAGGACAGCCAGGGATACACAGAGAAACCCTGCCTTGGAAGGGGGGGGGGACCCTATCTTAAAAATTAAGCTAGAAAACAAAATAAGATGGCGGGACCTGCAAGGTGCCTCTGCCAGTGAAGTTACTTGCCACAAGATCAAAGACCCGAGTTAATCTCTAGGACTCACATGATGGGAAGAAAGAACTGATCCATTTAATTTGTTCTCTGATGTCCACACATATGCTGTGACCACAAGTTGGCCTATGACCCCAACGTACACACTATGGCATGATCAGCACCCGCCCCCCACCAAATGTAATGAACATCTTAAATACAATGAAGAACAAAGAGGAAGACATTCCCCTCTGGCCTCTGTCTACACCACATGGGCATATGTATGTATGTATGTACATGTATGTATGTATATATATATATGAGATATATATCTCACACATGTGCATATAACACACACACACACACACACACACACACGGAGATGTATGCATGCTGTACATCTCTTCATCCGCTCTATACTAAATGCTGAGAGACTCTTCTAGATGCTAGTAAGCTTGGGATAGCTCCTCTCACCATCTGGCACTCTGTTAGAACACTCACATTCTAGAAGTTGTTTAGGGAGGGGACACGAAGTGTTGGGTAAGACCATGGACCCTGTGCTAGGGCAGGGAAGAACAAGCTCAGAGAAAGTCCACGAGGGCTCTCTAAAAGAGCCTTTGCTTTGGGGAACTGGAGAGTCCTGGGGCTGGAGCCGTAGTGAAGGAGCTTGGGGAACACACTGATGCCTCTAGTTGCTGCTGGGAGGGGCTGGGCTGAGGGCTGTCCCCAACATGTATCAGAATGTGGGGCTGGTGCTGGCAGACAGGTGAACAATGTCCTGAAGGGACCGAGCTGGAGCCCCAGGCCAGCCTCCCTTTAAGCTGCAATACCATTCGAGCACTTTGATTTTCACTTACTACTCATTCTGGCGTGAACAGAATCACTAGCTTGCTCTCACTGGCCCAGTTAGTTAGTGTGAGGCTGGCTTAAAGCAGAAAGTCAATCTGAAGGATATGAGTAGAGAGAAAGATTTTTAAAATGTAAGAATTTAAAATGGGGAGAGAAGGAAGAGAGGCAGAGCACACAGGTGGCCCAGGGATGTCACCGGAACTGTGCAGAGGCTGTGAGAGTATGGATGAGAGGACAAGCTGGTTCCACAGGGCCTTGGGAAGAACAAATGGACGCGGCCTTGGGGCAAGCAGAGGAGTGCCCGCCAGAGCGGCACAGTTTGTAGCCAGCTGGGATCAAATGGAACTTTCTGAAGGGTCCTCAGAGTTGCTTCCTCCCGCCTTGCTTCCTCCTGTACCTCTCTGTCCCTGGTTCTTGGGCTGTAGTGGGTGGTGCAGGCCTACAGGTGCTTGTCCTGGGTGGGGCAGGGGCCACTGGCGGTGGCAGGCTTTGCAGGGTCCCCTCCCGACCCCGGTCACGGCTGCATCTGTCTCTTTCTCCACAGGGGGAGGGGTTGCACCAACTACGCGAGGCTTTGAAGATTTTAGCTGAGAGGGTTTTAATCTTGGAAACAATGATTGGGCTCTATGGTGAGTAGAGACAGACAGACCAGCCCAGACCAGCCCTGCTTACCAACCTGCCCCAAAGCCTCCTGGGGTGTACCTGGCCTGAGTCCGGTTCTGAGGCTGAAGAAGCTTAGGCCACAGAGGCTCCCAACCGCCCCCCTCTCCACAGGGGAAAGCCCTGCCCCTGCACTCACCCTTGTACCTCTCTCTAGGCAGTGTGGCTATTGAGGGCTACAGGACGCCAGGAGCTTGGAGACAACAGAGTATGAGACTTGCAAGAAGTCATGGGCAATGAAATCAGATCCCTAAGTCAAAGGTGGAGGCATACGCTTTTGATCCCAGCACTTGAGAGGCAGGTGGATCTCTGTGAGTTCAAGGCCAGCCTGGTATACAAAGTGAGTTCCAGGATAGCCAGGGCTACACAGAGAAACCCTATCTCAAAAAGGAAAAAAAAAAAAAAAAAAAAAAAAAAAAAAAAAGAAAGAAAGAAAGAAAGAAAAGAAAAGAAGAAAGGAAAAAGAAACCAGACTCCTGATCAGTGAGAGATTGTGGGTAACAGCCAGACTCTAGCCATACCTGGGGTCATGGGTCATAGACTCAGTGCCAAGTCCACAGAATTATGAATAAAGGATGTCAACAACTGGGCTTCAACTTTAGACACATCTAGAGCAATGCAGCTGGATTCCAAAAGTGTAGGGAACTTTGGGTGACAGAGGCAGACTCAGGACCCAGAGAACTCTGGGTAATAGACCACTTGCCGGTTCTGACCAGCTTCCCCATAAACTTCTGGAGACTGTGGCAGAACCTGCCTTCCTGGCCCCAGGAATCCCTCTCATAGTTGCCACTGTAGTCCTAGTGTGTCCTGAAGTTCCCTGTCAGGGCTCAAGGGAGCCTGGCATTCACCCTCCAAGTTCCCATCCACCTGGCTACCTAAGGAACTAGGCACACCCTCTCCTTAGTTCCCAGCAGGATCCTGAGGTCTGGTGGACACTGGTCCAGTCCTCTGCCCTGAAGCCCATCAATATCTCTCTGCCTTCACCCCCCTTGGCTCCCAGTCCAGCCCTTAGAGCCCAGACACGCACCGTCTGCTCTTCTCAATCTCCCATCAGGCTCCTAGTTTACAGAGCTTCCTGCAGCAGCAGGCCCAGCTGGAGCTCCTGGCCAGACAGGTCACCCTGCTGGAAGCCATCATCTGGCCAGGTAATGGCAGGGTGGGCAGGCAGGGGCAAACCCTCCCAGGAAGGGCCTGGGGCAGGCGTGGGCATGACGATGCCTCCCAGTAGTTGGTCTGGGCCAGAAGATCCTGGATCCTTCCATTCATGAAGGAAATAGAGCCTGGCACAGAGAACTAGCTTTCCTGTTCTGGCAGTCATCTGTCGGCACAGGCTCCAGCATAGCCAATAGATGTAACCCTGCCCTTGTGCAGCTTAGGATTGGAGTAGGGACTGACACCAGTAGCGAAAGCCAAGGAGAGACAGCAAGTGTAGATATGCTTCTGGCCTGCTGGGGACATGGCCGCTCCATGGTAGAGCGCTTACCTCATATATAGAAGTCCTTGGCTTCAGTTGTCACCATAAGGGAGGGAGCCAGTCTTCCTGACAGTCTGGGAGGGCTTCATGGAGGTGATAGCTCACTGAAGACCAGAAGGGCAAGGATCATAGGCGAGTGAACAAGCAGAGGAAGATCAGTGATCAAGAAGTCTACAGGGTTTTTCCTCAAAGTTTCTGAGAGGGGAAGACTAACACTGAGCAGAGCTGGACTGGGAAGGTTCTAGAAGGCCAGTTCAAGCATTATGAGAGGCCATTAGGCTTCTGGCTGGGGTCAGGGGGCAGTCCCTCCCCTGCACCTGGCCCGGGGAATGAAGCTAAGGAACCTATAGTGGTGTGCAGAGATGGGCCTGGCCGGTCACAAGAATGGGCTGCTCCTCATTTGCCCACTGAGAGCCCGAACCACTGGCTTTCCTTTGCCTCTTCCGGCCACTGCCCTGTCTCACAGCCCATGTGCACATCAATGGCCAGAGGCTTCTATATTGTGTCCAACTTCCCCTCTTATAAAACTAAAAACTGAGGCCCTAAGTGTGAAGGAGGGTTGGGGTTGAAACAGTTCTTAGTTCAATAACACCAGGAAGCACCTCTGAGTGCTAGGCTTGGATGGCCACTGGGCCCTGCAAAGCAGCTGGGCTCTGGGGAGCTGTCCATCAGTCTCTTTAGAGACTTAAAGGGAGTACCCACGGATCAGACCCTTCTTGACAGACATTCTTCTTGGAAGAAGGGACCGTGTGTGGGGTCATAGAAGATACATGGTTGTGCCTGGTGGAGACGGACAATCATGACAGAAAACCTAATATGATAAGATCCGGAGGTTGGAATGTGTGTTGTCCAAGCCAAGAATGGTGGCTACATGCCTAAGATCCCAGCACTGGAAGGCTGAGACAGGAGGACAGCAAATTTGAGGCCAGCCTGGGCTACTCAGCAAAACTTTGTCTAAAAAAAAAGTGTCCATGGTCTGTTTCTAATTCTCCACCATTAGCCATGTGGCTTCTCTAAGCTCTGCAGACATCAGGGACTAGCTGGTGAACCTCCTTCTGCCTCTCCAGCCTTGTCCTTTTTGCCTTGGCAGGGGAGACTGGAGTCTTGATGGAGACTCTTGGCACCTGTCCTCCATTCCCCAATGCTCCAAATGACCTGAAGGAACAAAGAACCGCATTCCATACCCTCAGCTGCCCCCCTCCTCTCAGTATAGTGTGACAGCAGAAGGGACAGCTAGGTAGCTTGGAAGAACTGAATAAGGCCACTCTGACCCTGTCCTTAGCTGGCTGTGCTTCTGACAGCCCCTGAAGGGTGTACAAGGCACCTGGGAAAAGCCAGGCCCCATTAGTGGCCCACTCCTAAGCAGCACCTCATGTGGGAATTGGTCCTCATCAAGCTTCTAACTGTCTGTCCTAGAACAGGGAAAGGCTTGGCCAAGCACCTATCCTGAGGCTGTCCCTGCCTACCCTGGCATCCTCCCAGCCTTTAGAGGCTACCAAAGGATACTCATGGGCTTCCTGGACAAGAGAGCTCCTTGGGTTTTGAAGGATGTTAGTTTTCTTGGCGGGTGTGTGTGTGTGTGTGTCAAGCATGCTATGTTTTATGCTTGTGGTTCAGCTTATATATGTAGATCAGGGCATATCTCACCACAACCCTTTTAGTAACTGATTTCAGTCTTTGTTGGTGCCACCTAGGACATCGGAGTCTATCTGAAAATGTCCCTGACCTTAGAAATCAAACAAATGGGGCCTGACTCTATTAAGCCCTTTCTTCTAAATGGTGCTATAACCCATGGAACTTGCTGTGAAGTGTGGATGATGCAGAATTCACCTTAACTCCAAATGAAGCCTCAAAAAACTGATTACTTAGGGAGTGTTGTCCATATGCCAAACATGTAAATGTGGCGAGCTTGGCCATCCTCATTATACAAATCGGGCATTATATGGCCGAGTGCTCTGGGCTGGGGGCTCAGAGGTCGTGGGGAGGCACTAACCAGCCTTCAGTACCCTTATTTCCCACAGCTCTGTCTCTAGGATGCCAGGGTACCCTGCTACCTTCTAGGACTAAGAATGAGTTCCCCATGTGAATGCCCCTCTAACATAGTCTCTCTCCTTATTCCCTTCGGCAGAACCAGAGCTGGGATCCGGGATAGGCCCTGATGGCATGGGCACCCCCAGCCTCCTTCGAGGCAAGAGGGGAGGACACCCAACCAACTACCAGATCGTGACCCCCAAGAGACGCAACGAGAGGAGTTGAGGATGATGGTGGCTCCTCCCCTAGCCTAGACTTGGCCAGCTGCCTCCAGAGACGGCCACTTCCTATTTATTAATATCCTCAGGGACTGCTATGCCATCTTGGCCGTAGGGGTAGGCAGGCAGGTCTCAGTGATGGCAGCCTGTACTTGACAGACTGAGCAGGGACTGGGCCCTGAGAGGAAGCCTCACAAGGAGTCAGGCCTCACTTGTACCTGGCCTATTGTCCTCTGCAAATGGGTGAAAAGGTCTTAAACAGGAATAGGTGGAGGTACAAGGCTTCTGGTCTTCTAACTGGGACCTGGGACTCTGCCTGGCCCTGCAGACATGCAAGGATGAGGCAGAAGTCTCAGCTCCCCTCATTAAAACCTTGGCGTCCTGCTTTCTGGTGCTGAGTTCCCACCTGAGTCCAGGCTGCTTAACCCCTGACTGAATGCTTGGTACTCCTTCTGTCAGTTCTACCCAAGCCCTACTCCCTGGTGTCCCGTGTGGGGGTGGGGGTGTACAAGGGTCTCCCACTCAAAGTGTCTGCCGCAGATGCCATGGATTGCTGTGTATTGGACAATAAACGTCCGTGCCTGACCCTGCCCAGTCTGGTCTCTATGCGCTGCGACCAGAAGGGTCCACCTAGGCCAGGGGTATTGGAGCAGGATTCCTGTGGTCCTAGACACCATGATTCACCCTCTTGCCATCAGCCACTCATTCATTGCTTGGTCACTCACCCCTTCATCCTCCCTGATGCCAACACAGAGGAGCCAGACAGGACAACTGCCACTCAGGAGGCCAGGTTGAAAACTTTTATTCTTATAAAGTATCAGAACATTCTGGGGCCTACTCCTGCCCCCAGGGATGTCTTCAAGCTCCCAAGCCCACAGTAGACTGGGCAAGGACTCAGGCCAGGCCTAAGACCCTCCTCTCTTCTTGGACTATGAGGGCCCAGTGCCCTTGCAGTGGGCAGGACCACTCCTCCCCTCAGCCACTCGGGCCTCCGTACCCACCAGCCCTTCAACCAGGAGTGACACTGCACCCTCCACACGCCCTGTCGCTGCCAAGGCTACCGCAGCCTGTTCAGTGGGGAATCCCATGTGCTCCAGCTGCTGCAGCCTGCGAGGTGGAGACCAGGAAGAAATGTCAGGGCAGCATAGCTCCCACATCAGGAGGCCACACCCCGACCCACCCTGTCTTACCGTAGAGAAGACACAGAGGACTTGGGCAACCACATCGAGTTCTGGGGACCCTGAACTGAGGCATCATGAAGTGAAGCCTGTATCCCTTCCTGTAGCATTTGCTCATCTAGGGCTGCCCACATCGGGGTTCCTGGAACAAAGCTGGATGCAGCCCAGTCCAAGCCCCTCTCTGAGTCCTTCCATGTGAGCTGCACAGGCCCCAGGCCTGGTGGAAGCTGGGCAGAGCCATCACTGTGAGACCGGGAGTTTGGGGAAGCAAGGTAAGGAGGTCCAGGGGTGGCAGGTCTGTAGGGATAGAGGTGGGTGGCCCAGGCTGCCAGCCACTGTCACAACTTCCACCATCCAATGCTGAGTCCCTGGTATCACCCTTACCTCACTCCAGCAGGGTAAGTGACAGGGAGTTCAGCCAGACTGCCTGGGGTGGGAAGGAGCCGTAGTGGCCAGCACCGGGCCAGAGTCCTGCAAAGGACACTGTCCTGTAACACTTGCAGTCTCCGCTCTGAGAGTTCCAGCCACCGGAAGGCCCCAGCAGCATCTGCCTGCCCAGGGCAGGGCGGCCGGTCAAGGAAAACCAAACTGAACTGGGGGGAGGAGAATGTGCTGCACATTCTCATGCGTCTCCCTTGCTACATCCCCCAGGACCACATGAGCAGCTAAAGCTGAGAACAAAAGGGAACAGCCTACCTGAAACTACTCAGCCAGAGGAGAACAGTATGTGCCTCTGCCAAAGCCACCTTCCACTTTCCTGGCCACTGCATAACCCTGTGTGCCTGAAGACAGGGCCTCCTACTGTCAGCCAGACTTGAGTAGCTGGTGTCCACATTCTGAAATGGTCCCGTGACTGCCTGAAGGGTTATATATGGTCAGCCTATTCTCTTCAGTGGCCATTTTCCCATATCTTGGGAGCAAAGCTTATATTGAAAGATACCTGTACCATGGGCTCTAAGTTGGCCCTCTGTTCCCAGGAAGCCCAGGTTCACTCCCACCCCGAACCTTCCTCTTTGCTAATCTTAGCCTCATGCCACCTTCACACAGGATCCAGATTAATGACTTCCAGGGTCCCTTCAGCTCTCCCAAGCATCCTATGGGGTCCTCCATGAGCCCTGTCGTCAGCCGAGACCATGGCTCAGAAAAAGATGTGTCAGGAGCAGGTGTCTGGACACCTGACATTGCTTGGACATCGACTCCCTCATTCCATTTCTTTCCAAGGTACCCCAGAGGCCCAGCCGCAGGCCCACATGGTCCCTGGCTCGGCCAAAGGATACAGGCTAGGCCAGCAAGAAGGCCACAAATGAGCTGCAGGAAGGGTGGCTCAGAGCTGAGCAGCGGGGTCAGGGCCAGCAGCAGCCATGGGAGCAGCCATGGTGGCAGTGTCCCCTGGGGCCATCCAGGGTAATAACTCTGCCTTGCCAGCATGGCCAGATGAACAGGCATGTATCCACAGCCTCCAGCTGCATTGGACACCCCAAGGCCTGCCAACAGCACAGCCAGCAGCCCAGCAGCCAGGGCAAGCAGCGCGGAGTTGTGCAGGAAGCGTAGCGTGCCCAGATGACACTCCTGCCACCAGCCCACAGTGGGCAGGAGCAGCAGGCTCAGGAGCAGGCCTGGCAGGGCAGTGTGGCCCAGAACATGGGTCAGTAGCCGGTGCACTGGGAAAGAGAAGGGTGCCAGGTTAGAGGGCCACCTAGTAGGCCAGCCTCCCCTACCCAGAAGCCAGTATGTCAAGTGTCACTGCCTAATCACTGGCAGAGGGGACCAAAGACTTCTCAACACTACAGCTACTCTCTAGTTATAGTGACAGGAACCAGCTACCAAGTGGCATTATGTCCCAGGTACAGTAAAACTATTTGTCAGTTACTGAATCTTTTTGCATCTGGTTAATAGCACATGTTCTAATGGGACTGCCTGATAGAACCTCTCACTCCCACAGAGCTGCGTGACCTTAGAAAAATCGCTTAACCTCTCTGAACGTCATTTGGGTTCCTCGAATGTAAACTGGAGGTTTTGTGGGAAGTACATGTTTGGCAGAAAATTTTAGTTCTTATTTCCAGGGAGAGCTGTCAGAGCTCCTACCCACCCACAGCTTCCCATCTCGCCCTCTGCGCCTTCTACAGGGGCCTCTGCCCTCCTTGATGGTGGACAAGCTGGGCATGTCTGTAGGCTAACCTGCCTGGGACACTGGTGCCTTGTGACCACCACAAGCTGCACGCCGATTCCACTAATTGGTCTCAGGTCCTAGAGTAAGTCTCTAGCATCCTTCAAGGACCATGCAGCTGGTCCTCACCCTGCCAGGGGTCCAACAGCAGCTCTGGAGCCAATGTGAGGCTGGGGCCAGCCCCCAATAACCACAGGCAGCTCATCAGGAGCATCAGGACTGAGGAAGCAAGGGGCAGTGCCCGGGACACTGAGCCAGAAGAGTCCCAGGCATGCATAGTTTGCTTGATGGTCGTCAATGGTGGTCCTGAGGCTGTATACTGGAATAAACAAAACCAGTAACAAATTATTCTTGCTGCTTTTATCTGACTCCCTCTCAACTACTTTACCAGTGGCCCCATTTTACAGAAGCAGAAACTGAACCAGCACAGGCAGGTCTAGTAGTGTGGCCACAGTGAACTCAAGCCACAACCTGTGTGCTTATGAGCCACCTTTCCTGCCCATGTGTCTGAGATGGGCAGGGGCCATGCATAAAGTCCCAAGGAGGCCAGAACTGTAGTATACACCTGTACTCTTAGCACTCAGGAGATGGAGGGGGAAAGGTCAGCAATACATTAGAGATGCAGACTAGTCAGAGAAAGCTTACCTAGCATACATGGGCACCTGGATTTGCTCCCCAATGCTGTAAAAAGAATAAAAGAAAAATTTAGATCTTGGCTACTTAGTGAGTTCTAAAACCAGCCTGGGTGACATGAGACCCAGTTTCAAAAAAAAAAAAAAAAAAAAAAAAAACCAAAGCAGAGTCTGGTGGGCACAGAAGAGGACTCTCGGTACAAGAAGATACAGGGCCAGAAAAGTTGAACCATGGCCCTTCAGTGCCAAAAAGATGGGTGCACTCCCCTGAGAATGGCAAAGACAAAGCCAGCGCTAGCCTCCAGCTTCCCTCCCTCTTTTCCAGTGTTCCCAGCTTCAGGGAGTCCAGATGGCCTCAGTGCCCTTCAACAAGGGGCCTCATGAAGCCCACCAAAGGGACATGCAGCTTAGGGTTGAAATGGGTTACAGGAGTCCCACATTCCAAGCCTCACATAGTGGTTCAGAACTGTAGCATGATTTTCTCCCCAGCCCTGGCCCTGTGTCTGCTCCAGCCTTCTGTTTGTGTCCATGGACAAGAGGAAATGGCAATTAAGACACAGTTTGCTTCCAGGATCATAGGAAAAGACTGAAGGCCCACAGCTTTCTCTTTTTTAAAGTTGTGCTTGTTTTAAACAAAGTCTCAACATGGAAACCAATCTAGCCTGCAATGTGAGATTCTTCTCTGTCTGCCTAAGCTTTGACTACTGGGTCACAAATCTACACCACCGTACCTGGTTTGGTCCCCCAGCTCTTTCTCAATAAACCCAAAGCACCACCTCATTACTTATGGGAGGCACAAACAGCTTACAAGTGAAAGCCCAGCTGTTCCAGGCCATTCCCTGCCCAGACAGCAAGCTTTTCTCCAGTTAGGTTTCAAACCAGGACAAATGGCTGCCTATTTAACATATCAACACAGATGCTGGCCTTAAAGTTCCACCCTGCAATCCCTCTGTCCCTACTGGGCCCTTCTGGCTGGCATACCCCACCCCGTACCCTGACCTTCTCCAGCCCAGGGGGCGGCTATTCCCTATATCATACAACCATTTTTGTTACCTGCTCGCTTTGTATGTTGAGCCTTCTGGCTGATGCACCTGGTTTTCATCTTCCTTCTCCTCCTCTCCCCACATGGCCCAACTCAGGGTCATGCACATGTACACTCTGGGAACAGACATGTTTCCTTTCTTTTCTTTTTTTCATCCACTGTCTTCCTCCAGGTCCTGCTTACTATCACTCCCTAGCAATCCTCTCAAGTCTCCTACTGGGATGACTCAGGGCAGAAAGTGGATTACCTAATTAGCTCCCTTGCCTTCCCTTGCACATGTCAGTTTCCTACAGGAAAATGCGAAAATCTCTGCCTGCAGTGTCCTTTTCCCGTCCCCTCAACAGGCAATCTTATATTCACTCTGCAGCCCAGCTCAAATGCCCCCTTCCCACATGATGAATCTTACCCTAACAAGCAAAGTTTGAGTTTCCTTCCATGTGGTTTGAAATAAAGGAGGATGGAGGCTTCCTCACATCTCCAGGTTCAACAGGCTACTATTCTTTGCACATATTCAAGGGACTATGTGCTCATTGAAAGACATATTAGCTTGTCCCCAGGTCCTGCTGGGGTGAGCCCTGCTGCCCTTCACCTGAGGTACTGGGTTTAGAAATGCAAGCAGATGTCTATTTCACCCTTACCTGGAGACAGGGTCACCTAAATTGAAGCTTCCTCTTGCATGTTCTCACAACCATTCCATCCCTGAGCACTAAGGGACTGGTCCATAGACATACAGAACTGGGCATCGAGTGCCCTGGGCCAGTCTCTTCTCTTTCTTGTTGGAAATTGAAACCAGGGCCCCACACATCCTAGGCAAGCCGTATCATTGAGCCGCTATGTCCAACCGTATGTATCTTCAATTAATAAAATGAAACTCGTAAGACACAAGTAATGAATTCAGCTGCTGCTCCTAGAACACAACACAAGCAGCAGCTTTTCACTTTAAGTTTCCGAAGGTGACGCGCACGCTTTTAGTCCCAGCACTCAGGAGGCAGAGGCAGGCAGATCTCTGTGAGTTCGAGGCCAGCCTGGTCTACAGGGCAAGTTCCAGGACAATCTCCAAAGCTACACAGAGAAACCCTGTCTCGAAAAAAAAAAAAAAATAATTGTGACGGTGAGTCCCCCTAGTTAACAGACTCCGCGTGCCTGGATCTGTCACCTGAGGTTCACATCCAGCCTCCACTCCCTGGTCTCTCGCCAGGTGAAACAACTCCCATCCTTAGAAAGGTGTGACACGCCTACTTCTCCACATGGGCCCTGATTTCTTCAGAATCCTCGCCCGCCATGCTACTGCTTGTCTAGTCTGTCCATGGTGTTAGTAACTCTTTAAAAAAAAAAAAAAAATTCCTCATACGCAGACAACCCGTTTCAGTATCTCTCTGGAACCCTCATCAGGGACCTATGGGTTATGTATGCACCGTCACACCCTGCCTACCTTATTGAAAGCCAGGAGGACAGAATGGGAATTCAAGGACAGGGAAGATGCTTCCGGGTGGTGCACAGATCGGGGGAGTCCCGGGGTCTGGGTTGAATTCAGCTCTGTAACTTTGGGGAAAATACTCAATTTCTTGGGCCCGGGTTTCCTTTTCTGTTAAAATAAGGGTACTGGTTGAAGGACGATTACAGGGGCTTCTCAACTCCCGACGGTTATTGGGGCCGCCCGCGGCATCCCCGGCCTCCCTCCCCAGCCGACCGACCTCAGTCCCCTCCCCCGCCCTCTCGGGCCACGCGTCCAAGGTCCCCAGAAGCACGTTCCCCCTACCCTGGAAGACCGGGTGGGGTGCCCGCCTGGGAGTCAGGCCGAGACCTAGGTGCCCCAAACCCCCTGCGCGCACACCGGGCGCGTGATCCCGCCTGCCGATTAGTCAGCAGTTGTTCCCGGCCGGGATCCCTTCCCCCAGCCCTCCCGCCAGCCTCCGTCTGCCTCCAGGACAGACTCTTCAGAGACGGTCCCTAGAGCCGGCGGGCGTAACCATTCCGAACCACCAAGCCTCGTGCAGAGGACCTCTCGGTTTTGTTGGTGACACTCGCTCACTAGTGCGCTGGCCCCTGACGTGCTTTCTTTTTTAACCCGAGCGTCAAGTCCAGCTCTTTAGAGAGGATTGGGTCAACGGGTTCGGGAGCGAAGAAGCAGATTATCACTGACTCAAACCTCCTTGCCCACCCCCGTGGCCTGGCCCTATGGTAGCGTCCGAGGTTGCGGGTTTCGCGCCTGCGCAGTGCGGCGCCTAGGGGGAACGCGAGAGGGAGACGGACGTTGAGAGAACGAGGAGGAAGGAGAGAAAATGGCGTCCACGGGTAAGTGGAGTGGCATCGCGGTCGCGCTGGCGACGGCCGGGGCACCCAAACTGGGGGGCGCTCGTCTCTGGGGATGGCAGAGATGACTGAGTGGAATTGCCGAAAGGGGTTGGAGTTCGCGCCGCGACCTGACGAGCTCGGGGGTCCGCGTTCCCCTCCCCCTCCCCCACCAGGCGGGCTGGTTCTGGAACCTTCCGGCGCCCGCGTTGCGCGCGAGGGCCTCGCGGTAGCTGGGGCGTGCGGAGCCCGCCTTGGCCTCCTTTGTGTGGCGGTTGTCGGTGTGGGTGCTCCGGGGCTCCCGCCACGTGGGCGGGGCCTGCGGCCTCCGAGGCCCAAAGGGGACCGCGTTTGGGCCTCGGGCCCATCACCCCGAAGGCGCGTGAGGCGGGGTGTCGGATGGCGGCTCTGGGAGCCGCGGTCGGCTGCCCCTGTAACCTCTCCTCCCGGGGCTAGCCTGAGGGCAAGTGTTTCTTGTGGAGAGGCTCAGATTTAAAAACAAACAAAAAGGCGCTGCGCATGTGTACGGCGAGGGGCGCCGGCTTAGGAGTGGGAGCCCCATTATCCTCCAGGCCTGCCTCGGCGCTACCAGGCTGCACCCTGGAGGGCCCCCAGCCCAGAGTGAGCTTGCTCCGCCTTAAACCTAGTGGGTCCCCCAAATCTGCACTCTCCTCACTCGGAGGCTTCGGTTTTATCATGTGTTAACTTATCCGCCTTCCCTGACCAAAAATGCAGCGGCTTCCCAGGGTCCTTTTCTCAGCAAACGGCGCGGGGAGCGGTTGTGTAACAAGGCGGTCTGGATCAGGAGAGCGGAATCTTAACCAGAAATGTCTAGCAGTTTTTGATCCAGGAGAACAGAAAGCCTCACCCCGCGCGTTTCTGCAGACCTGCTCATTAAGCTAGCAGGCTTATTTCTTAGCCCTCTTGAGGCCTGAGAAAGGAGACCGGTAGCCGACTTTAAAAAGTCGGTGGTGGGGAACTCTACGATGTGATGGGTGCTGTGTTTCTGAATGAGTGTAGCCTAGCACCAGCAGTTTGGTTAACTGACGGTGGCGATTTGTTTGCCTCTGGAAGAATTAGGGATCTGATGTGTAGCCTTTGGAGACAGGAGGAGAAATCGAGGGGGAAAACAGGAAAAGCTCTGGGTCCTTCATTTGTGCTTGGGAAAGTTCCAGCATCACAATTTGGCAACGCTAACGATGTAGTCAGTAAACAGGTAAGGTAAATGCTGGCTTTTAATACCAAGCCACCAAAAGTGTCCCTAAGAGAGACTGAGAAACTATAGCCCAATAAATACATCCTGGTGCAAAATGGTTTCTACCCACTAAAGTCAAAAAGGGCAATTGCAGATTTTTGCTTGTTAGATAATTGCTACTTTTTAGTCACCTTTGTTCAAATCCTGTTTGCTGATAGCCACCGTGAACCATATTCGATTCAAATGCATGCTCTGCTATATCCGCAGTCCTGGCCCAGCTGAAGGAACCTTATTTAGGACGTAGTGTCCTTTCCTGAAGAATAGTTTAGCTAGGCTTCTTCAAAGTTTTTTTTTTGACACCGGGTGGCGGCGGCTGCAGCAGTACATGCATTTAGCCCCAGCAGAGGCAGCCGGATGGATCTCTTGTTCGAGGCCAGCCTGGTCTTACAGAGTGAGTTCCAGGACACCCAAAGCTACAAAGAGAAACTGTCTCAGGGGAAACATTTTTCTTGAGCTCTTCAGTCCTTAAAAGCTTTTCGGTCCCAAGAAATGTACCCTTGTTGGCACTAATACATTATGTAGCCTAAATCTCCATGTCTCTGCAGCTTGGCAAGTGACTTCCTGCAGTAAGGCACTGCCTTAGGGAATACAGTCCTTGTTGCTCCTAACAGGTCCATCCGTCCATATATCTTTTAGAATAATGCCTACAGAGTATTTCAATAAAGCAGAATTACAGTACCCAAATAACTACTATCAGAACAAGAAGTAAATATTCGCTGCATTCTTGAGCCCTCCCCACCCATCATAGCCCCTTTGCCTGCTTCTTTAACTGTCTTTTTGTGCATGGTTTTTCAATTGTTAAATTATCTGACCATTGCTTCATTGTCATGTTTGAGAAAGAAGGAGGCTTGTAATTAGGTAGACACAAATGAGCTAAGGTGATCACTTCCATTAGCCTACCAAATTCTCTGGTTTCACAGTGATCTGAGGTGGTTAGCTGTTCTGTGTCAGCTTTGCCAATTTTATGTAACTGCTCTTGTATAAGTCTTGTAAACATTGAGCTTAATGCCAGTGATTCAAAAATCAGTTTTTTACACAGAAATCCCAAGAAAATGAAAGTTTCAATGCTTGGATTTAGATGCTTTGATGGTGTATTTTACAAAAACTACATGGAAGAAAGTAATGTTTTAATAATTTTTATTTCATATAAAGAATGTAGCTGGTCATAGTTTAATCCCAGAGCTCCAGGGAGCAGAGGCAGACAGTTTCAAGCCCAGTCTCCTCTACATAGTTCCAGGACAGCTGGAGCCACATAGTGAGACTCTGTCACAAAAAGCAAACAAACAAAAGAAGGTGACAAAGTAGACAAGGTAGCACACGCCTGTAATCTCAGTATTTAGGTTGTAGAGAGAGTGGGTCTGTAGCAAGCTTGAGGCTATCTTATTTTGCATAATTAGTTAAGGTCAGCTAGCTAAGTAGTCAGACCCTGTCTTTAAAAAAAAAAAAAAAGGATGGGGGAGCATTATTGAAAAACCGCTTCAGGATTTTGTTGAATTATTTTTGTTGTAGATGTATTTTGGACAGTTTACTGGTGACATTGGTAATTGGGCTCTAAAATTAAGGGTCTAGAAAAGGGAAAATATCTGAATAAGGTGCAAAAAGGTAGAAAGATAGTCAGCTTTTAAGAGATAAGTTCAGGAAAGTACTTTTGGCCAGGATACTTATTGGCTTTGGGTTGGGAAAGATCCCCTTCTTGAAGAAAGCTGTCAACTGTTGCTTTTAGATTAGGGACTGACTGCTTTCTGATTGGAAAAGAAAGGACCCTTTGTTCTGTCTTAATGACAGTACTGGCTTTAAACACCAAAGAAGATATGTATCCTTGTAGAGGGAAGATGATTAGGTAGAGTTATTTTTAAACATAATCGCTCACTAGGCAGTAGCGGCATACTCTTTAATACCAACATTTGGGAGGCAGAGGCAGGCAGATCGGAGTTTGAGGCCAGCCTGGTCTACAAAGCAAGCTCCAGGACAGCCAGAGCTGTTACATAGAGAAAGCCTGTGTTGAAAAGCAAAACAAACCAAAAAATTGCTTTTAAAAAATGCCCCAAAACTTAGGTAACTTTAATTAAGTGTTGCTTTGAAAATGTAGGCATTTGCAGGACAGTGGTGGCATATACCTTTAATCCCAGCACTCCAGAGGCAGAGACTGGAATCTCAATGAGTTTGAGGCCAGCTTGGTCTACAAAGTGAGTTCCAAGATAGCCAGGACTGTTACACAAAGAAACCCTGTCTTGAAAAGGATAGAAAAAAAGAAAATTTAAGCATTTATTTTCATTACTTGATACCCAAGTCAACTGGACTTAGTCTCTTTTCATTTGTTTTTGATACAGGGTCTTTTATAGCCCTGGTTGTCCTGAAATGCACTATGTAGACCAAGATGACCTAAAACTCACAAACCCACCTGCCTCTGCTTCCTGAGTGCTGGGTTGAAAGACAAGTGCTACATCATAGGGCTAATTCATTTTGATATAGTATAAATTTCATATGAGAAAGGAAATGATAGCTGGACTCATTTACAGAGAAGAAAATGTGTAGCTTTTTTAAGTTGAAAACATTTTTGTAAGTTTTAGGAAATGGCGAACCTAGAATTTTTTTCCCTGGGCCTATTAAGTGTTTTCCCATCTTTGCCAGTTTTTGGATTTTGTTGACTTGGCTTCAGTTGTGTGTGCATGCTGCTGGAGTTGGAACCCAGGGTGTCCATATATGCCAGGTTATAGTTGTGGGAATATGCATGTGTTGCAACCACTGGTGAACTCCCATCCTTTGCCTTGGCTTCCCTGGGGTTTCGAGCTTTTTGTGTTACTGTGAAGATAGAGATCTGACAGCAGGCCCTTTTTAGATTTAATAACTGTCATCATGGGTTTTTCATTCTATTTCATTGTTACTGCTTGTTATAGGGAATTGTGATTATTCTTGCTACAGTGAAAAAGACTGGTAGAAACTAGACGTAGTAGCTCACTCCTGTATTCTCAGCACTGGAAAGGCCGAGGCAAATGGATCTCTTTGAGTTTGAGGTTATGTAGAGAGACCCTGTCTAAAAAGAAAAATGAAGCTAGGCATGGTGTATCGTGTTTTTAGTGGGACAGCAGAGACAAATGAATCCCTCTGTTTGAGGCCACCATGGTCTGCAGAGTGAGTTCCAAGATTGCTAAAACTACATACACAGAGAAACCCTATCTCAAAAAAGCAGAAAGTGAGGGGAGGAGAGCATTCTAATACTTTTGTATAGCTCCTTTTTATATAACTGTAAAGTTGATGCTGTTTTGTGGTCTTGGTTTCTGTTAGCTTTGAGATAATGATCATGTGTTTGAATTGATGACTAGTGGTTGTGATGGGTTTATGGTCGTGGGAATATGCAGGGTATGTGAGGTATCCCTGCCAACTCAACTGATCTTGACCTCATTAGCTAGCACCATATTCATACTTCTTGCATTAACTGGCTTAATAACTTGGTTTAGTGTTGAGAGATGAGATGTGCACATAGGTCCATTCTAAACAATTTAAAGAATTATTCTTGCTGCCTGAATTCTGTCTCTGTCCTTTCTCCCTTCTTTGTGTTAATAATTGGGCTTTTTGTTTGTTTCTTCTAGATTACAGTACCTACAGCCAAGCTGCAGCCCAGCAGGGGTAAGTCAGCCTTCTGCAATAATACTTGTCCACTGTTAATGTTTTAGATTATGAGGCCTTTTGTAATTGTAAAGGATATAGTAGCACAATCAGAATGTTCTGTATTCAATTCTTGTGTTTCTTTTTGCAGCTACAGTGCTTATACCGCCCAGCCAACTCAAGGATATGCACAGACCACCCAGGTAATCCCAAAGACAAGGATGGATAGTTATGTTTTATTGAAAATGTTTCAGTATATGGTGGCACATGCCTTTGATCCCAGCACCTTGAGAGGCCCAGGCAAGTGGATCTCTGTGAGTTCCAGGACAGCCAGGGCTACGCAGAAAAGCTCTGTCTCAAAAAAAAGAAAGAAAGAAAGAAAGAAAAAACTTGATAGTTTCAATCTTTTACAATAAGGGTTTGTTGTAAATGAAACCCTTTTAAAACTGGAAATGGGCTTGCTTTTTTTTTTTTAACTTCCTAGGCTCAAAAAATATCTCATTTTAGTCTTGGTCTTTCTACATATTTTATTATGCTTAAAGTAATTTAGTCATCATTGGAATTCTTCAAAGGAAGATCATATTAGGACATTTTGCCAATGAGAAAATTACACCGTTATAGCTATTACACAACCTGATAGTGGTTGCACATTGACAAGTGGAGTCAGCTACTTTTTCTCAGCTCTTGCCAGTATATAAGTCTGTGTAAAAATATAGGCAAGGGGCAAGAGAGAAAACTCCTTGGAAAGCAGTGCTCACCAGCTACCCAACAACTTGTTTCCCCTCCAAGTTCCACATAAGAGGGAGAGGACCAACTCCTAAGTTGTTCTCTGACCACCACATATACACTGTGCATGATATGTACATATGCACCCTTCCACCAGTCAAGTGATTAAATACTTAAAAATCTGGAGTGAGGTTCAGTGGTAGATTGCAGAAATATTTGAGTAGGGGGGGTTGATCAGGAGTTGGGAGCCTAGTTCTTTGGTAGAAAGTGTAATACACTGGTTCCAGTTGCCAACATTTCAAAAAGCCCAAGGTAACAGATTCTAGAAAGTATATAATATATATTAGGTAATACAAACCTTTAATCCTAACATAGTATTAACTGCCATGGAAACATTTGGAAGTTATGTTTCACATTTAATTGGTCTTTCAAATAATTCTACAATACAAACATGTAAATACCTGAAAGAACAACTCATTCCTTATCTGATTTTTAGGTATTACTGATGTCCAAGTTTTTAAAAACTACTATCTTGATATACTATCATAAGAACACGAACTGTTCTGGTTCACTTTCTTGAAACAGAGTTAATAGCTTGTTGAAAATCTGTTTCTCAAATCTGGCAAGATGCTGTCTGAATCTTCATTATCTTTCTCAATGTTCATTTTGTTCTGTCGGTTACATACCTGTACCCATATTGCTCTTAGCGTTTTGCTAAGCTTGGTTAACTAAGACTTTGCCTAGTTATTTTTGAAGAACGTTTTTGTATCTAAGTTTACCAAAACATGAATGAATTTTTATGAGCATTTATTTATTATTTTTGGTTGTCCTGGAACTTGCTTTGTAGATCCGACTGGCCTTGAACTCAAAAGACACCTTGAACTCAGACATTGATAATTAAGATTATTTGTCTTATTTTTTTTTAAAACCAGAAGCCAGTGTTTTCTGCTCAGTTCTCCAGTTTGTGAATTAACAAATTAGTTTGTTATTTTGCTAAAATACAATATTCTCTTACGAAACTACTGCATGCATTTCTTTGGAGCAGGCATATGGGCAACAAAGCTATGGAACCTATGGACAGCCTACTGATGTCAGCTATACCCAGGCTCAGACCACTGCCACCTATGGGCAGACTGCATATGCAACTTCTTATGGACAGCCTCCCACTGGTAAGGCCAGCCTTCAAGAGACTTGTGATAGTATCAAGGGGATTTGCTGAAAGGCCTGTTCTCTTAGGTGTATATTCTGGTTCTTGTATACTGACATCTGGGGAGCTTTTAGGAAGTATTTTTCCCTTGCCCTTAAATTTTCCATGAGGGGACTATCCAGTAGAGTGTGGGTGGAATAAGTTCCGAAAGAAACAAAACATTTATACACTGTGTATAATATACAACAGTATTGGACTAATATAAAAGATTGTGCTGATGCTGAGAATGAGCCTTCTTCAACTGAGCTGTTTAAAATTTGAAATGGTTTCGGGATGTGGTGGTGCATGCCTTTAATCCCAGCACTTGGGAGGCAGAGGCAGGTGGATCTCTGTGAGTTCGAGGCCAGCCTGGTCTACAGAGTGAGTTCCAGGACAGCTAGGGCTATTACACAGAGAAACCCTGTCTCAAAAAAAGAAAAAAGATTTTCACATCTATTTGCTTCATCTGATAGTGTACCCTCTACTTTTTGTTTTGTGCTTTCCACAGTAGAAGGGACCAGTACAGGTTTGACTATCCTGCTCATTCTTGCATGGGAAATGCTTTCCATCTTGTCTAACCCTGTAATGTTAACCCTTAGGTGTTTTCATTTGTTTAAACCCCAGACTCTCTAACATCACACACAAAGGTGCTAATGTGAAAAACTGCTTCAAGTGCCATTTGCAGATCCATGGGGGGAGGTTTTACTATTGAACCTTGACTTGTGTCAAGCCTTTGTTAGCATTATTTGCCTTCCCAGGGTTATCACTCCAACTGATTTTCCCTGCTCCCTGAAGGCTAGATTGCATGATTAGATTTATTTAAAGGAACAGACTGCCACCCTGCATGTGTATGTTTGTCTGTTGTATAGTACAGGCACATTTTATTTCTGTTTAAATGTTATAAATTATTTTAATCCATTTTCTGTTTTAAGTGCTAATGAATTTTTTTAAGGCATAGTGTGTTTTAAGCATAAAATAGCATTCCAGGAAGCTAAAACGGAAAACTAGTCTAAAAATACATTATATTGAATATGTGAAACTTGTGGCCATTTTTTCGCTGTAGGTTGTTGTGTGATATAAGTGGTGGAAATGTAAAGACTTTTATTTTCCAGCTAGCTGAACTCTGAATGATATTAGTTACAGGAAAAAATATTTGGCATTTACTTTGTCATGTATTTCATGGGAAGAATTTGCTAACCTTAACTGTCTTTGGATGGAAGTATCTAACCTAGTACAGGTGTGGTGAGAACCAAAACTAAAACTATGTAGGTTTAGGAACATATGCTTTAGGGACCAAAATTTATAGCTTAAGTAGGAGCCAGTGGATAGGAAGCTGGATCCAGGCACATTTTTCTGAACCCCATGCTGCCTTTACATATAAGCATCAGTGGATAATTCTCAAAGGGAATGCATAGGAATACACTGTTCTCTTTATTTTAAATGAAGCTCCTGAAGAAAAGCACTATATATCTGCATCTCACTTATATGAGTCAAGCTGTGATTTCTACTTGTCACCGTAAACAAAATTTCTTTGTACAGTGTTTCTTACCACTTTTTTTCTTGAATCAAAGACAGATGTGCTGTTGGACTCTTATAATTTGGTTGACTTTAGTTCATTTTGTTTGGGTGCTTATGTTGGTACTACAGATTAATTAAAAGGTTACTTATTAACCGGTTATCTATTACTATAATGCTATTATTATTTATACAAGGCTCTCTTAATTATTTTTTTAATTCTTATTTTACATACCAATCCCAGTTCCTTCTCCTTCCTGTCCTTCCACTCCCCCAACCTTCTCCCCTCCCCACCCCCCATCTACTCCTCAGAGAAGGTGAGACTTCCCATAGGGAATCAACAAAGACTGTCACATCAATTGTGGCAGGATCAAGAGCCCACCCACCCCCCATTGTAGTTTAAATGAGTACTGTGTATGTTAATTTTAGAACTTTGCAAAGAACTTTTAACTATATAAGACTGTAATTGGATTTTCTTTGGGCAGCCAGCTCCCAAATGACACTTGGCCTTAGCTTAGGCTTGTTCCCAACTAGCTCTTAAAACTTACATTAACCAGATTATATTAATCTACACATTCTGCCACATAGCTCGTTGTCTCTGCTCAATACCTAGATAGTCCCACTTCCTCTGTTTCTATCTGGCAATTCCCACCTATCTTCTTCCCAGAGTGCCTATCTCTTTCTTCAAGTCCTGCCTATCCTTTCCTGCCTAGTGATTGGCTGTTTGAGTCTTTATTAAACCAGTCAGAAGGTGCCTAGTCAAGCAAGGTAAAACTGTAACATTTCATGATATACAAAAAAGGCTATCATACTACATAGGTCTCAATGATAGAGTGCTTCCTAGCATGCATGTGAAGCTCTGGGTTTTATCCCCATCACTACAAAATAAAACAAAAATCCTACTTCAGTCAGGTGGTGGTGGAGCACGCCTTTAATCCCAGCACTTGGGAGGCATAGGCAGACAGATCTCTGAGTTCGAGGCTAACCTGGTCTACAAAGTGAGTCCCAGGACAGCCAGGGCTGTCTCATAGAGAAACCCTGTCTCAAAAGAATGAATGAATGAAAGGAAAATCCCATGTCATGTGAACAACATGCCAACTAAAGTGTTTAGAGCCCTTTTGTGAAGTATATTTTTATAGGTTTTTACCAGATTA
The DNA here is from genome assembly GCF_943737965.1 of Phodopus roborovskii. NCBI lineage: Eukaryota > Metazoa > Chordata > Mammalia > Rodentia > Cricetidae > Phodopus > Phodopus roborovskii. Next base: position 11,692,256 of record NW_026126546.1, on the reverse strand, counting down.
GACCAGAAACTACCATTTTGTTTCTTTTGAATGTTTGAGAAGTAAGGATTATGTGCTATAAATAGATTTAAAAAGGAGAAGCTAGGTGTGGTACCACAGGCCTTTAATCCCAGTACTTGGGAAACAGAGGCAGGCTTCTGTCTGAGTTCAAGGCTAGCCTGGGCTACATAGTGAGACCATACTTCAAAGAAACAAAAACAAGTCGAAGCTGGTCATGGTGGTATATGTCTGTAATCCCAGAAATCTGGCAGTTGAGGTAGAAAACGAGGGATTTCAGTAAGCAAGCCTGGGCAGTCTAAGGTTAATATCCTCAGTTTTTGTGAGTTTTTTTGTTTGGTTTTGTTTTGATACTCAACATGGCTAGTCATGAATGTAATACTAAAATATTCTTAGTTCAAGACTTGTTTTAAATGGTAAAACTCCTTTTTTGGTTTGTGTGTGTATAGTGTTTTGTTGTTTTTGTTTTTAAAGCAAGGTTCTCCTGTATAGCCCATAGCCAGGTTGTTGTGGTATTTGTGACCCTGTAATACTGGGATCACAGGTATGTACCTATAATCAGAAATCATTTTTAACTTTAGTAAGAATTGGGTGGTTCTTTAGATTTGAATCCTGGCATGTAGGCTAAGCTTTTTTAAAGTGCATCATTTACTTGAGCCTGTTGATTATGAGGAAAGCAGAGAACTAGTACCAGGAAAGGTTGTGATACCTCATGTAATGTACTACTGTTAAAATGGCAAGTTTTGGTGCTTAATTCAGGGCTTGATCACTATTTTATAGCTATTTTTAAGTGCTATGTCATTTGTCCTTTACCTCCCATTCTGAAACATTTTATTTCCTGTTTTGAGGGGGTTGTCTGTTTATTTTTTAGTTAGTTGAAAAACTTATTAGGAAATCTAGCAAGATGGGTCTATAAAAAAATTAGCACTGTCTCCTGTCCAGTCCCATTTCCATGGGGACAGAAAGAAGCCTATTCTCCATGGCAACAGTTTTTTTTTTTTTTTTTTTTTTTAAATAGAATATTTTGTCTTGAGGTAGGGAATGTAGGTAGAGTGCTTGCCTAGCATTCATGGAGCCCTGGATTCCCCAGCACCAGTAATCCAGGTATGATGTGGTGCCTGTAATCCCAAGGCTGGAGACTTGGTGGGGGGTTCAGAACAATGATATCTTTTGCTTCTAAGTAGCAGAAGATCAACCTAGGTTGCATGAGTCCCTGTGTCAAAACAACAACAACAAAAAAGCACACCACCTCTTGTGGGTTTTGTTTAAAAACATACTTGTTACTAAAAATGGGCTAGAGAAATGGCTCAGCAGTTAAGAGCACTGGCTGCTCTTTGAGAGGACCAGGGTTCATTTCTTAGCACCCACGTGGTAGCTCACAACTGTCTGTAGCTCCAGTTCCAGGGGATTCAACAATCTCCCACAGACATGTGTGAATGAGTTATTAAAAACGGTACTTAGGATTTTAAAACTTCAGGGTCAGTGAGATGGCTGAGGAGATCAGGGCACTTGCCACCAAACCTGATAACCAGAATCGATGGAGTAGTAGAGAGCCAATTCCCCAAACTTGTCCTGTGTTTCCATGAATGTGCCATGGTGAACTCCCATGTGCACACAACTATTAAAATAACATAATGAATATAGTAAAAAAAATATTTAAACATTTCTTTGTTGATATTCTTCCTGCAAGGAAAATATAGGGATTCAATTTTGTGATGCTTTAAAGTGGGCAGTTTTCAAGTTGTTTTGGTGAAGAGGACCTGATTCAGCTCTCCTTTGTTGTAGGTTATACCACTCCAACTGCCCCCCAGGCATACAGCCAGCCTGTCCAAGGATATGGCACTGGTGCTTATGACACCACCACTGCTACAGTCACCACGACCCAGGCCTCCTACGCAGCTCAGTCTGCCTATGGCACCCAGCCTGCCTATCCAGCCTATGGCCAGCAGCCAGCAGCCACTGCACCTACAAGGTAAGGCCACAGTTGCCTATTCCTCTGATGTGTCAGCTTTGGATATGAAGGAAAGGGTAACTGTGCATTTAGACTAGCTGTGACTTAGTTTCTGTTGATGACTCTTCACATATGCTAGGTATTGACTGCTCTCAGTCTTTACAGCAGCCAGAGTGCTAGAGCGCAGCATACAGGTATTCTGGTAACAAAATAGTGCTATTTGAGGGTTAAAAACGAGGAATGTCAGTTACCTGGTTTCAGAACCTACTTTGGGGGAAAGAGAAGACTGTTTTGCTTTTCTAAACACAAGAAAATTGAGTGTTTTTCCCCACACTATTAACTACCAATAGAATACTTAATCTTGGTTTTATTGACCCTGTAAATTGGTAAGTGTTATCCTTTAGGAAATATGCAGTAGTTGGTAGTACAGGATGGGTGGGTTACACATAAGTCAAAAAGTAGTGTGTATGACCCAATTATCAGTAAATGGTATTTCCGTATCTGGAAAGAATTATACCTCAGTTGAAGCAGATGACATAATTTCCTCTATATGATGTAGTGGTTTGCTAATCAAAAGTCGTAGACAAATTCATAACTGGGTACCCAGCTGTGTGGTAAATATTAAAAATCCAATAAAGTTCATACTCCATGGCTGGTTGCTAGATCAGTGGTATATATTATTACTTAACAGAAGATTTCAGGTCTTTGCTTTAGAAAATGCACTTAGATGGCTTCTGCATACAGTCTTGAAGGAACACTGAATTCTGATTTGAATGAAGACTTATTAGGGAATAAACAAGAGATCAACTTGTACCCTAGACTTTTTATCTGCTGTAGAGGTAAGAAATTAGCTCTGGCAAAACACTCGTGAAATTACTTATAAAATGCACAGTGAGTAATCAGAGCCACTTGTAGTTCATATCCAATAGATAGCCATACAATAGTTAGATTTTAACTAGCTGGTTCCTAAAAGGCTCCATTACAGTTGACCTAGGTATTGCAGAATTTTATTGGGTGTGCAAAGTCCCATGTGATTTTTCTCATGCAGTGGTATAGCTAAGCCACATGGGGTTTGTGTATCAATTGGGTTTTGATAAGTCATCAGTTTGTTGTGCTTAGTTTTCTGAGCTGACCACCTTTAAATATAGCAAACTGTCTCTTGATCAACAGTGGTGTTACTCCTCACTGGAAAGAGGAAGTTTATAATTTTAATAATAACATCTCAGTGAAGAAACCGGTACTGATGATGCATCTTCTCTGGTCCACCTGCTGAAGGGGGCTTTGCTTGAGATAGCCCTAACTTAACTGTGTTGCTGTCTTGGTGCAAACTGTTGGATCCATGAGGAATTGGGGGTTCCTAAGTTAGTCTTAACTAACATAGGATGGGAGGTGCATACATGCCTTGTGGAGACTGGTGTTGCAAGGATAAGTTAATTTACAGAAGGCCAAGTTAAAAGTCTTTTCTAGTCTATTTCTGGTAAATGAGTAGCATAAACCCACAGATACAGTATATAATGTTGAAACAATTAGAAACAGTTTACATTGTTCAACTTTATTTTCTTGAAAGATCACTGGCAACATAACATGATGAAAGTTCCTTAGTAGCTGTTAATACAGGACAAGTGAAGTACACTGTTAGTTTCCCTTAGTGTTCTCTTCCAGCAAATACTGGTGGACTGATAACTGGGTTTATTTTATTTTCAAGCTTGGTCTTAACATTTCCTATTGCTCACAGAACTAGGGACTTGGGGGTGTTAAAACTAAGTCTTACTATTTTATTTCTCCTTTTAGACCACAGGATGGTAACAAGCCCGCTGAGACTAGTCAACCTCAATCTAGCACAGGGGGTTATAACCAGCCCAGCCTAGGATATGGACAGAGTAACTACAGTTATCCCCAGGTACCTGGGAGCTACCCCATGCAGCCAGTCACCGCGCCTCCATCCTACCCTCCTACCAGGTCAGCCTCCTTTGTGGACAGTGGTAATATAACAAGATAGGTGTTTCTTTTCAGGTCATTGACCAACTAGCATTGTCTTCCTTGGGTAAGATTTATTTTCTGACTCTCCTATATCTGTGTGTGTGTGTGTGTGTGTAGTTAATATTCAGAGCTCAGTCTTGGGTTTCCATAGTAGTGTCTGGGATCTATCTAATAACTATTCTCTAAATACTGACTAAAAACTTACTTTTGATCTTAGAAGTATGAGAAACAGAAGTGTCTTCTCAAATTGAATCACCATGGGTAAAGTAGGGACAAGACTTCCCTCCCTTTCACTAATTGCGGTGCCTGGCACTGCAGTGGGTGGTAGGGAGGGAAGTTCATTGCTAGGCAGATGCTCTACCTTTGCTCAAGCTCTGTTGTCCTTCATAGTCTGTCTTAAATTAGCCATCGTAGGTATAGTGTTCAGTTTTGGACTCTATAAAATAAGGGATACTGCAAATTTTCTCATTTGAAGTGTCAGTTGACAGAGTTGTGTCTTTAAAGGTTAGTTTAATTTGCTAATATAGGAACAGAAGTGGTCAGGGTTTATAACTGTTCTTAGAAAGGAGGTCCATACCTATTGGATTTTAACAGCTGTGGAGTGGTATAACAAATACTTAGTTTAATGCACGTATTTATCGTTCATTGAGAGTCTTTTTATTGTGGGTTTTGTTTTCTTCTAGACAGCATTTCTCTGTGTAGCCCTGGCTCTTCTGGAATTTGCTCTGTAGATCAAGCTGGCCTCCAACTTAGATCTTCCTGCCTCTGCCTCCTGTGTGTTGGGATTAAGGGTTAGCTTAATCCCACCTAGCTAAAATTTATTTTTAATAGTGTGTGTGGGTATGGAGATTACCTGCTGGGTAGTTTCACAGAAACCTAGCATCTTTTATACAACATCCTAAGGTTTCTTCCTTGTCTTTATTCCTAGATTTCTAAAGAAGTTTGAAACAGTAGCAAAACCATTTTGAGTCTGAAGGAAAAACTGTCAGTTTAGGGGTGATATATATGTTCACACTGTTTTGCCAAGCAGTCATGCCTCAGAAAATCAGTCATCACTCAGCTTATTAGATGACTGGAATAGAACACTTGCTAGTGTGTGAAGGTCTAGTTTGGAGACTTGGTGCTGCAAAAAGAAAGGAAGACATACTTGGAAGTAAACACCTCACTTGATTCTGTCCTTTCAATGTCATTTTTCACTGCATATGTACACATTTTGCCCATCTGAACTCCTGCATTTGCCTTAAACATCGTTGAAAATGGGAGTTCTAAACTGCAGCTCAGAGTGTGCTGGGTGTTTTTTTTTTTTTTTTTTTCCATTTAAAGCTTTATGATTACAAATACAAAAATGGTTCCTTGGCCAAATACATTGATGCATGCCTGTTATCTAGCACTCGGGAAACTAGGGCAAGAGAGTTGTATGCAGATGAAAGAACAGCCTGGTCTACATATACTGAGACCCCTCTCAGTAATAGAAAAAAGAAAGTGGCTGTTCAGATACTCGTGAATGTCTTGTCTTTGGGGTCTTGGGTGAAATGACTTGTTTTTGTTTGGTTGGTTGGTTGGTTGGTTTTTTTCCTGAAAACTTTTTTTTTTTCTTTCAGCTACTCCTCTTCACAGCCGACTAGTTATGATCAGAGCAGTTACTCTCAGCAGAACACCTATGGGCAACCGAGCAGCTATGGACAGCAGAGTAGCTATGGTCAACAAAGCAGCTATGGGCAGCAGCCTCCCACTAGTTACCCCCCTCAGACTGGATCCTACAGCCAGGCTCCAAGTCAATATAGCCAACAGAGCAGCAGCTACGGGCAGCAGAGTGAGTTGCTAAGAGAGATAACCAAGTATGAGTGGTTGTGCTTGGAGTTTCTGAAAATGGGGAGGGCATGTTACCACTGCTTGCTTCCTGAGTCCTGGATATGAGTGTTAGGCATAACATCCAGGATACTATTGTGAATGCCCCAGTATGGATTCAGTCAACCGGGTGGGTACTCTGCAGTGGATAGGGCTGGGATTCTTTAGGACCTGCCCCAAAGCATTAAAAGAGTGGGAGGCTAGCTGTGAAGGGCTGCTATGGTTTCTGATAGCCGAGTAAAAACTGTGTGCTTTGATTTTGTGTGAGTCACTGGAGACTATACTATAGTTTGGAGGGATTTTTAAAACTTAGAGGTATTTGGGAGTGGAACTGATTTTTGTTTTCTGCTGGGGATTGAGCCCAAGGTCTTAACACAAGTTCTGCCATGGAGCCCCAGTGCTTATATTTACATATAAAAGTAAATTAGAGAATAACTAAAACCCCCAAAGCATATTAATTTATTATTTAATTTCTGCCTTAATTGTTGCTCTGTTTGTTTGTTTTGATTTTGAGGGTCAGGGTTTCTCTTTATAACCCTGGCTATCCTCCTTTATCTTTTTTTTTTTTTTTTTTTTTTTTTTTTTGACTGGAATGACATAAGGCTCCTTGGTGTATCTCAGCCCTTAGCATATCAGAGCCCTAGAAAACCTGGCTCTACTTTTGTTTCTGGAAGGTAGGGCAAAGAAACTGCTTTTGGAGACATCCTGGACACACAAACTTATGAATATATTTTTTTTCCTAGGGGATCTTTTCCCTTTGGATGTAGTTTATTATAGTCTGGCTGTACAAGGCTGTGTTAGTCTTGATAAACCAATAGTATTTTAAGGGAGCCTTCATTGTAATACGTATGCAGTTGCTTACAGTTGAGAGCTTCTTGATTCCAAGAGAAAGGATGTCAGGCAGTGGTGTAAATGTGGTCCATGGCTTACAGATGTGACTCTTTCCTCAGGTTCATTCCGACAGGACCACCCCAGTAGCATGGGTGTTTATGGGCAGGAGTCTGGAGGATTTTCCGGACCAGGAGAGAACCGGAGCATGAGTGGCCCTGATAACCGGGGCAGGGGAAGAGGGGGATTTGATCGTGGAGGCATGAGCAGAGGTGGGCGGGGAGGAGGACGCGGTGGAATGGGGTAAGAGCAAACCTTTTCTCCTTTTACCTAATTTTGCTTCATCCATAGGATTTTCAATGGGAAGAAGGGACTGAAAGACATAAGAAATTTATTCCACATTTCCATGGACAATCTGTTGAGGTCAAGCTATCTTGTAAAACATGGAAATGTCATATAAATGGCAGTTTGCTTTTTTCCTGCCAGTAGTCTTTGTTGGGTTGGGGTGAGCAAAGAATGGCTTTGAAACTAGAGCTTTCAGTCCCCTTCGTGGTGTTCAGAGGTGAGAACCTCTTTGGATAATAGATTTGGGATGGAACACACACAACCTTCTAACAACCCTAGGTTTTAACTAATGAATTCTGAATGGTTGTCTTAAAATACCTGGTGTATGTACTGCAGAAAATGGATGCACCTGTTTCCAGTTTTTGTACCCAGAATTGTTGAACATGATGAAGACTGGCCCCATAACCCTTAAACCATGGCCTGAGTTGGAGCACAGAACAATCTAATGACTTTTTTACAGAGTAATGTGTATGAGTATAGCATCACTCTATTGGAGATTTTCAAAGTCTAAATTGGTTTGACCATTGTGATTGATGGCACGATCTGGTTTAGAAAACTGTTTAGATCAGTAACATGACCCTGCTGCCTCTGCCTACCCTTCCCTCCCTCTCTACCATCCCTCTTCCCTTTCTGGTGTCTATACTTTGATGCAGGTGAGGTATGATGTTGGTTAACATAATTCAGATTTAGTTACGTGTGTGTTCTGTCCCTATATAAACTAGTAAAAAAGTTATGCAGAATGTTGTAGTGAGTATAAATTTGATTGGAATAACTGTTCAAAAAGCCAGCAATTCTCATAGAAACAAACTTCAAAACGACTAAGTTGACCTACTCATACTAGCAAATTTCTGTACTACTGAAAGATATTTTGTTTATTCTGCATAACTTTAATAAATAAAGTCTTCAGTGAAATCTTTATTGGGGGAAAAAGTCATTTTATAACATACAAATTTTATGAATAATTTAACAAAGTAAAAATTGGTCTTCTGATTTGGAGAATATCATTCCATTATAAAGGTTTCACGTCTTTATGGATGTTTTAAAAATAGACATAGACACTTGAAATCACTATCATCACGTCTCAAATCACCTAGAATTCTTAGTATTTTTCAATTGCAAAAGCAATTTGAAGCTTATTCGTCTTAATATTCCACAAGTAATGATTGTACTGACTTTGTTAGACTGCTATTAGAGGGGCCCATCTTTCTGGATGAGAAATCTCTCCTGGAGCCATAGAAGAGACCATAGCCTACCCCATATGTTTTTAACAGACTGTGAAGCAGTCTGTTGGATCCTGTGGGGACAGGACACGGGGCAGTTCCCCTTACCCTTTTTTATTGTGGTGTGGTGATGGTTTTCAGTGTCTTCTCCAGGTAAGGCGCTCAATGTTGTTAACATGCCCTTTTTCATTGCCTCAGTATTTTGATATTTTCATTGGCTGTTAAACGTGGAAACTTTTTAACATGCTTTGTCGCATTTATATGCTACAGGTTACAAAGTGAGAGCCTTGTATACACTTCAATACTTAAAAAGTACCCGTACTCAGTACTCAGCCGGCAGCATAATGAAAAGTGGGACTAGACACGGTGTCCATATGGAGAGGAAAAATATACATAGAATATTTTAAACAAAATGTATTCATTGTATAAATGGAATCCTTCTGTAACTTTGGTAACTGCATACTTGTTGTTTGGTAATGAACCAGAGGAGGTATAATACTCTAGAATTGTGTAACATTAAAGTGTAAACTTTGTGTTTAAAGAGAGAGAGAACATTTTATGGTGTGTACTTTTAAAAGAGAAGCAAAGCTGCATGCAACAGCTTGAAGTTGTATATTTAGGTATTAAAGGTGCAATACTGGTTAAGAAACGTCAGGTCTTCCTACTGGGGAGCTACCTTTATTTATTTAATCCTAGAAAATACTGCCCCTTCCCCCAAAAAACCACAATTCATATTCCCTCCCCTCTCTGTATAGTGTGTATATTGCCATAGCCTTCTTAACTGGTATGTCTATAAAGTTGCACCCCCAGTCCACTGAGCCTTGGTATTTGTTGTAAATTTTCCTTTCACAGTAACTGTTAAATCCATTAGAGCCCTGGACTGTATGGCTTTATGCTGAAGATCTGGCTGGATGTGTCCTCTGATGTGTGTTGTAGACATTTAATGTGCTTGTCTCCTGCTCTATTATACTGTGACTTGTTAGGAAGCCTAGGACCTCATTTGGCTCTCCCTGGGGAGAGGTTGAGGGTGCACCTTTATGACCTTGGAAAGGTTCATCACAGCAATTGTCTCTGCCTTCACATTTCTACACCAAGCTCCCTGGTGTTTCAGTTGATGGGATGGGTGTTTGGGTCTAGGGATTTTTTTTTGTTGGTTTGGTTTGGTTTGGTTTTTTGTTTTTTGTTTTTTGTTTTTTTTTTTTTTTTCCCCTTTCTTAATTTGCCAAGTATTGCACTATTAATACCAGCCCCTGACATGAAAGAAACCAGCCACACTGGTGTGTCCAATCAGACAAACAAGGTTGTATATTAAGGAAATTTGAGCAAGCTGCCCTGAAGAAAGGCATAGTGACAAGATGAGAGAGATGCATTGTTTGGAGATGTGTTTAGCCAGTGCCCTTCTTCCCCACGAGCCCCCGCAAGGCTCAGAGCGGTACTGGCTTTTAAAGGGAAAGGCCTTCATTTCTTCGTTTATCCCCCCAGCAGCGCTGGAGAGCGAGGTGGCTTCAATAAGCCTGGTGGTAAGTTTTTGAGTATTACCATGGATAGTGTTTAAAAAAAATAAAGACAGTTTTTAGAAAACTATAATTTTTACTAGTTTCATAAGTGGTTTAAAAATGATCTATACAAAAGAGACTAATGGGTACTGCCGGCATTGTCTTAGGGGTAATAAGGTTAACCTATGGTTACAAAACAAAGGGTAACTTGAAGTATTGAGCAACTGCTTCTATAATGTGGGGGAGAGTACAGCTTTAATTTGGTTTATGTGGAGGAAAGGTTTTGAGTTTAATTTTAACACTAATTTGGCACATAAGCATTGAAAGTGTATTTGGTTAATGGTTTAGAAACAAACGAGTAAAGGAAAAAAGGAAAACCCTAGCAAACTTCACAAACGCTAAAGGGGCACTGCTCCATTTTAGCAGTGCGGGTCATTTTGAATTAATGAGTCCCCCATCAAATGGTGGTGTAGTAGATAGCTGTGTGTGTTTGTAAGATTTGTAGCTTGCAAGGCTTGCACTGATAATATCTTATATGATCTTTCCTGGTTGGCAGGACCCATGGATGAAGGACCAGATCTTGATCTAGGTAACTTTAAATTCTTGAACTTTAACTCATGTTGTTTTGAGTAAATGCCATAGAAGCAAGAGCTTACTTAGTAGCTTAGCAGACTGATCCATTCTTGGCAAAAGACAGCTTGCTTGGGACTTCCTTGCAGTTTTAAAAGTAACCGAAAATTTCCATCTACTATCAGTATGATTAATAGTTCTTTTACCTTTGTTGTGAATATTGTTTGATAATGTCCAATTGATTAAGCAAGCCCCTACTATAAGCTCCTGGTGGGACATACCTGAGCTGTTGAAAAAGGAGAATTAGGAGTTTGAGGCCAGCCCATCTCTTAAAAAAAAGAAGCCACTATTAATACAGGGCAGTAATTCTGTTTATTTTCTCTGGAAGGCCTTCCTATAGATCCTGATGAAGACTCTGACAACAGTGCAATTTATGTGCAAGGCTTAAATGACAATGTGACTTTGGATGATCTGGCAGACTTCTTTAAGCAGTGTGGGGTTGTCAAGGTGAGTGGATAACCAGTGATTGATGTAGCACTTACCTTGCATGCATAATGCACTAGGGTCTTAGGGCCACCAAAATAGTAGCTTCTCCTGTTAGCTGGGTTTCTGTTGTTGTTGTTTTGAGATAAGAGCTCCTGTATTCCAGGATGGCCTGATCCTTCTGCCTCAGCTTTCTAAGTGCCAGACTGTAACGTTAGGCAGTTTTTGTAGATGAAAATGTTGAGCAGCTTGTTGTGCTATTACTAAGTCTGCTGAGTTTTTGTTTGTTTTTTTTTTTTCTGACAAATAAACTTGTTCTTTTCTGTTGAGAAAAAAGAATTGGAGACATGTTTTCAAATTATCAGTTAATTGTTCAAATGCTTACACAAACTCTAGGAATAGGTTGTATACTATATAGAGGCATTTAGACGTTTATAGATTTATTTCCCAGCATAAGAATTGAAGGTTCAGGATGTCTTGAGTTCAAAGCCAGCCTGGTATACACAGACAAATCCAGTCTCAGCAAAAAAAAAAATTTTAATTGAGTGTTTGTGTTTAAGCTGATCTCACTATGAAGCTCTAGATGATCTGGAACTCAAAGAGATCCACATGCTTCTACCTTCATAGTGCTGGGGTTAAAAGTGTGCGCCACCACACCCGATTTTTAGGAGTATTCCCTTAATTACTTGACATATACAAATTGAATTCAACCTTAGACTGAATTTTATTTTCATCCCTAAAAGATGTATTTTTCAGTAGTATTTTATTTCACATTCTTATTAAGCTGCCAAATTATGAGAATAATACACTAGGGAATAGGGCAGGTGTGGTGACCACCACACACCCACCCACCCCTGGAAACGGTCACTATAACAGCCCTTTGCCATCCTGGAACTCACTCTGTAGGCCAAACAGGCTGGCCTTGAACTCAGATCACTTTCCTCTGCTTCCTGAGTGCTGGATTAAAGGCATAAGCTATCAATGTCTAGCCTGGGTGACATACCTAATCCCAGTTCTCTGAAGGCAGGTTTCTATGAGTTCAAGACCAGCCTAATCCACATATAGTGAGACCCTCAAAAACAGCAAAAGTATTTATTATTTTATGTGTATGTGTGTTTTGTCTGTTTGTGTACACTGTGCACATGTCTGTTACTCTCAGAGGTAAGAGGAAGGTGTTATATCCCTGGAACTGGAATTAGACCGTTGTGAGCTGCAATGTGGGTGCTGTGTATCCATAAGCCAACTATTGCTCCATATAGATTGAGTGCTAATCCTTGTCTATTGGAAGTACCTTCTTCCAACCTGTATTTTGTTTGTGTGTGTAGTCTTTTGGTCTAGAAGTTCTTTTTCATTTAATTTGATTTTTAGCGGTGGTTTGGTATTGTGGTGCTTTCTTTTTCCCTAATAAAACAGGGTCTCTGGATGATGGCCTAGAACTGGCCATGTAGACCAGGCTGTGTCTCTGGTCTAGGATTAAAGCTACGATTAAAGGAACATTGATAGCACACCTGGTGGGACTAGAAGTTCTTGGTTTGATTTTTGTTAGCTGTCAGGTTTGTTACTTGTCATTTTCTTTTCCTTCTTCCTGGTTACAGGCTTGTTATGAGATCTAATTGAAAGATTTACATGTATAACTGTTGACTGGTTGGTACAGTTGATTTGTACTACAACTTTGTTATGAGTCTCCGTATCTAGGAAGTCGGGTGGTTCTGCTTTTTCTTTCTTTTCCATTTGTTTGTGTAAATGTGGGGAGATAAAATACACAATCCACAGAATATCTCTGGAGGTCTGAGGTCAAATTGAGTCAGGTCTTTCCTTCTGCTATATGGGATTATGGGATTGCTATATATGGCAGTTATCTGGCCAGCCCACTTTGCACAGCTGCTGTCCACTCTATTATAACTAAGTTATATGCCTTTGAGTGTATGTCTTTGTGTCACATGCATGTAGGCCAGAAGAAGGTATCAGATCTGTCATGAAACTGGAACTATAGGCAGTTGGAAAGGCCTCATTGCCGTAAATTGAACATAGGTCCTTTGCAAGAAGACCAAATGTTCTATAGAGTCTTCTCTACCTATTTGTGCATGCACATACATTCACCATATGCTGTTAATGATTTTCTGTTGTCCTACCCACTCTGGGCAAAAGTGAAAAACCAAATTCCTGTGCTCATATTTTATGTTTGAGGTGTTGATTATTAGCCAGGTGTGATGGCATATGCTTCTAATCCTAGCACTCTTGGAGGCAGAGACAGGCTGCTTGTCCTATAATCTCTGAGTTGAGGCCAGCCTGGTCTACGAAGCAAGTTCTAGAACAGCCAGTGCTACACAGGGAAATCCTTTTGGGGGATGGAGGTGGATTGTTGATCATTTCTTTTTAATTTACTACATTTAAAATGTGTCTTAATGTGTGTATGGAGGTCAAAGAACAACTTGCAAGTCAGTGAGTCCTCTTCCATATTGGAGATCCAGCTCAGGTTGTGGACTGAGCAACATTCACTTTGCCCTGCTGAACCAGCTTGTCGGTCAGTCTCTGTATTTTAACAAGGCCTTTTAACCTAGGCTAACTTAAAACTTGCTGTGCTCCCACACTTGCCCTGAACTAAAAATAATCCTACCTCAACATCTCAATTGTTATGTATGAGCCACCACCTCCATGTCCCGATTTTGTCTTGTTTGATTGATTTTGTTGAGTTGGGTAGTTTTTCTTTTTGGTTTTTCAAGATATGGTTTCTCTGTGTAGTTCCCTCTGTCCTTGAACGTGCTCTATGGACCAGGCTGGCCCTCAAACTCACCTGCCTCTGCCTACCAGGTGCTGGGATTAAAGGCATGCGCCACCACCATCCATCGAGGGTGTGTTTGTATGTGTGTGTGTGTGTGTAGACTGACATATACATACGTTTGTGTGCATATATACTTGTATCAATTGGGAGTCACACTGGTTAAGTCAGTAATTTGCCATCAGTTTTTCAAAGATTTGTGGGGCTGGAGAGATTGCTTAGGACTCAAGACTGCTTTTCCAGAGGACCTATGTTCAGTTCTTGGCACCCACATGACAGCTCACAATTGTAACTCCAGTCCCAAGGGTTCCAAAACAAATGATATACTGATACTCATATAGGTAAAATGCTCATTCGAGGCTGGATTAAAGAGCACTTGCTATCCTTTCCAAGTACCCAGGTTCAGTTCCCGACACTCACAACCTTCAGCAACTGTAGTTCCAGGGCATCTGACAACCTCTTCTGGCTTCTGTGGTTACTGCACACCATGAAGTGCATATATATATATGCAGGCATCCGTGACCATAAAATCTTTTTAAAATGGCATTTCCTCATTTGTATGATATTTTGCTATATTTTGTGTCCTTTTTTTAAAAAAATGGCATTATACTTGGGAGGTGGTGGTGCACGCCTTTAATTCTCTGAGTTCAAGGCCGTCCTGATGTACAGATTGAGTTCCAGGGCTGTATAGTGAAATCCAGTCTTGAAAAACCAAGGGGAGGGGGGCAAGAGAGGATGGGGTGTTATTGGTTGGTACATGTATAATTTTATGGTTTTTGAGATAGTGTCCCCACTTTCTTAGTCTGTCCTGGAGCCAGTGATGATCCTTCTGTTTCACCCTTCTGAGTGCTGGGATTATAGGCATGAACAACTATACCCAGTTTGCATCAGTATACTAGAACTGGAGAGATAGCTAACAGCAGCAAGCACTTGCTGCTCTTATAGGTGACCCAGATTCAATTCCCAGCACCCACATACTGTGCCATAACAACCACAACTCAAGTTCCAAGGAATCTGACACCCTCTCATTGCTAGCCTTTGAAGGCTCACACATATACACATAGTATTAAGTCTTAATACTGTCAAAGATGACTCAATAAGATAAAAAATGTTTCCCATCAAGCCAAATAGCATTATTAGTATGTGAGTATTTGGCTCCTCCCACCTGAATTTATTATTTTGGTTTTTCGAGACTCTGTCTGTATAATCCTCCCTGGCTGTCCAGGAACTCACTGTAGACCAGGCTGGCCTTGAACTCAGATCTGCCTGCCTTTGTCTTCCAAGTACTGGGTTTAAAAGCTTGCACCACCGCCCAGTTCAGCTTTTGGTTTAGTTTTGGTTTTTCAAGATAGTTTCTCTGTATTACTTTGGAGCCTGTCCTAGAACCAGCTCTGTAGACCAAGCTGGACTCGAATTGCAGAGATCTGCCTGCCTTTGCCTCCCGAGTGCTGGGATTAAAGGCGAGCACCACCAACACCTGGCCAGTTTTTGGTTTTGTTTTTAGTGTTTTATCATCTTTGAACCCAGAAAAGAGCACTCAGATATTACTAGATGTGTTCATAGGCCTGTATAGTTAGGTATTGTTCATATGCCTATTTCTTGTATAGTGTGATGTCTGAATTCAAGCCAATCATGTGCTCAGCTGAAAAAACAAATTAGCTTTCCAATCCTGAAGGAAATCAAAAATTGATGTATATTCTCAGCCTTGAGGTTGTCATTAAGGAAGTTTTTCTTCTTTCTGTTTTTAGAGTGCTAGAGATCAAACTCTGATCATGTTCATGCTAGGAAAATGCTCTTCCAATGAACTGCATCCCTAGTCCTGGGGCTGATTTTCTTTATAATCATTACATGTCCTGTGAAGCCAGAGCTTGGCTTGGCTGTCTCTTTGGGCACTTCTTGTGGGATTATTGCACAGGAACCAAGATCAACATCAGGATGGTAGGACCAAGAGTAGGACTCGAACTGCTTGCTTTTGGTACTGTACTGAATACATCTGAGATGTAGAGTTTACCTCAATACCTATTTGTTGTAGGTGCTGACAAATTAAGTTACTCTGGATTCTGATACTCTGAGGTAGACTTAATATTAGTAGTCTTGTGTCTTGCCTGTTGACTGTTTTGGAGTCTCGATGTGTTGGCCTTGGCTGGCCTGGAAATAGATTTCTCTTTGTCTCCTGGGCCCTGGGATTAAAGGTGTGGAATATCTCACTCTCTGTGGCTGCCTTTTTGACAATGGAGGGTGCTACTTAGGGATTACTGTGAATTTATTTAAGGTCAAATGTTACATCCTAATTATTTTAACTATAGATGAACAAGAGAACTGGGCAACCCATGATCCACATCTACCTGGATAAGGAGACAGGAAAGCCTAAAGGTGATGCCACAGTGTCCTATGAAGATCCACCAACTGCCAAGGCTGCCGTGGAATGGTTTGATGGTAGGATGTCCTCCCTCCCTGTCACTCTGAATTCTGCTTATGAAGGAACATTTAAGAAGTTAGAACTGTTCGTATGTCACCTCTGAGAAAGTATATGCTATATTGGATACTGTTAAAACATCATTCTCTGGAGTGTAGAAACTGAAGGAATGTACTTAACCTTTTCTGGACCACAATATGGGAGGAAGGAGGAATTTGAGAGTTGAAACAGTAAGATGATCCACTCCAGAAGGAAGTTGGTCATTGTGTTCCCCTTCTGCTAAAGGACACAGACACTGTCCCTAGGTCAGGATATCCTTTTATTTTGTGTTTTAATTGCAAAGCTACCTTGTTCAAGCTTCAAGTACTCACCCGACCCTACCCTGGGTTCAGTCTCTGGAACCATGAAAGACACACAGGAAGGAAGATGTCATTACCAGTGTACATTTGAGTGTTTCAAGGACCATAGCCACCACCAAGTACTGACAATTAGGCTACAGTAGTTGCATGCTAGGCAATTGCTCTACCACTGAGTCTTATTCCTAGGTATTTAATGTCTTTTAAGTAACGCTTTCCTTATGTGGGCAGGCTGGTCTTGAACCTGGCTGTCACTCTTTTTTTTTTTTTTTTTTTTTTTTGCCATATGTTAGAATTTCAGGAGTGCACCACACACCTTGCTTAAATAAATATCTTTAACAACCTTTATTTTGACCTCACCGCTTTAGTTGTTGGGTGGTTGGTTTGTGTGTTGTTTTTTGTTTTGTTTTGAGACAGTGTCATATAGTCCAGGCTAGCCTCACACTCCTTATGTAGCTATTGATGACTTTGAGCTTCCTGATCCTCCGGTCCTACATCTACTTCCAAATGTTGAGATTTTAGGCATTGACTAGCTGGCTTACAATGCTCAGTTTGATGTAGTGCTGGGGATCGAACCCAAGCCTTGTACTTGTTAAAACAAGTCCAGGTGGACAAGTTCAGTGAGATGGAATCTGTTGAAAAGTAGCTGCTTGGAGACAGAAGAGTTGAGCTGTAAGGATCACTGATGTTCCCTTATCTTTTTCTAGGAAAAGATTTCCAAGGAAGTAAACTTAAAGTTTCTCTTGCCCGAAAGAAGCCTCCAATGAACAGCATGCGGGGTGGCATGCCACCTCGAGAGGGCAGAGGGATGCCACCACCACTTCGTGGAGGTACTCATTGGCACTTTCTTTTAGCTACTCTTCTGTTACTTTAAACAGGTTTGGTTTGGGTTTTCTCCAGTAATTTTTGCCCTTGAGAAGCAGTAGAACAGTAAAATAAGGAAAGGGTTTATAAAATTGATACTTGACCATTGAGCCAGCATTGCGTGTTTGTACAATACAGCTTAACTGGTCAGATAGGGTGGAGCTCCAGGGAACCACCTGGATGTCAGTTTCATGATATAGAAATGCCATATAGTTGGTGGTGACTATATGAAATTACACAGAAAGCATTCATTGCCAGGCATTGGTGGCACACTCCTTTAGTCCCAGCACTTGGGAGGCAGAGGTGGGCAGATCTCTGTGAGTTTGAGGCCAGCCTGGTCTACAGAGCTAGTTCCAAAACAGGCTTCAAAGCAATACAGAGGAAACCCTGTCTCAAAAAACAAAAATAGCATTCACGGACAACACTCTGGGCCTGTGGAAGAGTTTCCTATAGCAGTGTTGCTTTGAAAAGGTGATTGGCTGTTTATTGTTACAGGTCCTGGTGGCCCAGGAGGTCCTGGAGGACCCATGGGTCGCATGGGAGGCCGTGGAGGAGACAGAGGCGGCTTCCCCCCACGGGGACCCCGAGGCTCCCGAGGGAACCCCTCTGGAGGAGGAAATGTCCAGCACCGAGCTGGAGACTGGCAGTGTCCTAATCCGTATGTACTTCTCCCTGTAGATTGATAGCCTGCTAGTGGTTTCACCCCAGTCCCACTCTGGGACAGGATTATGGGTAGAGGTTTGGTTGAGTACTCAGGTTGCTGCCTGAGACCTACTTCAGACCCTAGTGTTTTGTGCCCGGAATGCCATGATTGTGCATATAATGTGGTGTGAATCCACCTCCCTCAGTTCTGTTGGTGATTTCTCTTGTGATACAACTTTATGCAGGGGCTGTGGAAACCAGAACTTCGCTTGGAGAACAGAATGCAACCAGTGTAAGGCCCCTAAGCCTGAGGGCTTCCTCCCGCCACCCTTCCCTCCTCCGGGTAGGTATAGGTTTCTTGGAGCACCTCAGCTTCCTGGTGATTGAGTAGTGTCTGCTCTAGGAGAAGGATTAGCAGATCTACCACAGTGTGTCCTCAGAGCCTCAGCCTCTACTCCTCTGACTCACCTGCCACTCTTCCTTCTTGCCTTAGGTGGTGATCGTGGCCGAGGCGGCCCTGGTGGCATGCGGGGAGGAAGAGGTGGACTTATGGACCGTGGCGGTCCTGGAGGAATGTTCAGAGGTGGCCGAGGTGGAGACAGAGGTGGCTTCCGAGGTGGCCGTGGCATGGATCGAGGTGGCTTTGGTGGAGGAAGACGAGGTGGTCCTGGGGGCCCTCCTGGACCATTGATGGAACAGATGGGAGGAAGAAGAGGCGGACGTGGAGGACCTGGGAAAATGGACAAGTATGTGGTGGGGGAGCACCTGGTCCTCTGACAGGGCTCTGTGTCCCTTCTTTATTCTAACCAAAGTGTCCCTTTGATTTGCAGAGGCGAGCACCGTCAGGAACGTAGAGACCGGCCCTACTAGAGAGACCCACAGAGCTGCATTGACGACCAGATTTATTTTTTAAACCAGAAAATGTTTTAAATTTATAATTCCATATTTATAATGTTGGCCACAACATTATGATTATTCCTTGTCTGTACTTTAGTATTTTCACCATTTGTGAAGAAACATTAAAACAAGTTAAATGGTAGTGTGCTGAGTTTTTTTTTTTTTTTTTTTTTTTTTTTTCCTTTTAAAGATGGTTGTTTTAAGACTTAACAATGGGAACCCCTTGTGAGCATGCTCAGTATCATTGTGGAGAACCAAGAGGGCCTCTAATTGTAACAATGTTCATGGTTGTGATTTTTTTTTTTTTTTTAAATAAAATTCCAAATGTTTATAAACTGTCATCCTTCTCTGCCTCTGGTTTGCAGTCTCGTGTTCAGTTCTTTCCAGCCTTTCTGGATGGGGGCAGGAACTTGGGGATGTTCTTGAAGACGAAACCTGTGTTCTCGTTTTCTGGTTCCTCCGGAGTAAGCTGGAAAACTTTAGGCTTTGCTGCCTAACATTTGCTCCCCTGCTTCCGGAAGACTGAGCCAGCCATGGGCCTTTAGTTATTCAACTCCACCTGTCTAAATACACAGGATGATCCCGTGCCTTCACTGAGAAACTTGCCATGTGCCCTGCAGTGCCAACAGGTTGTTCTTAGTTCCTTTGCAGCCCTCATCTTGACTAGGGTTCCCCTACCCTGCTGACCTCCCACTCTGTGTTTTGTCTTGGTTTTTTTGAGACGGTTTCTCTATGTAGTCCTGACCTTCCTGGAACTCCCTCTGTAGACCAGGCTGGCCTCTTAACTCAAGAGACACCTGTCTCTGCCTTCTGAGTGCTGAGATTAAAGGCCTGAGCTACCATGCCAGGTCCTCACCCTGTGCTTTATCTCAGTTGGCACCACCCTTCTTGCAAGGGCTGCCTGTGCTTAAGTCTGACTGGCAGTAGTAGGGCTTGGTTCTGTCACAGCAAACAACCATTAATAGCCCCACAGCAGCCTCCATCTAGGCTGTTGATTCCTAGACATCACAAATTATAACCACCACAAATAAACTGGGTTCCCATTCCTCATCCTCACCTTTTCTGCCAGGCCAGAGCAGTTTAAGGTGGTTCACCACCATACTTGGGGCAATCCACCCTCCCAAGACCTCTGTGCTCTTGGCTGTTTGCTCGCCACACACCCTGCTCTTCCTTAATCACTGCAGTCAAGTTCTACAGGCCAGTGCCCTCTACACAAAATTGAGGCCTAAAGCCATTGCCGCTAGACTTCTGCTGGACACCATGTCAAGTGTCCTAACATTAACGAACGCCTGATTGGAGGGGTTCAAATAACTTAGCATTCACTCAAGGGTGGTGGTGCCCACTTGATTGCCAGTACTCTGGAGGCTGCAATACAGTCATGAATAGAGGTCACAGTGAGACTCGTCCCAAATACCGAGAACTGGAGATAGGGCTCTGATGGAACACACCTATGGATGGAGATGTGCCTGAGCACCTGGCAGTGTAGATTCTGAACCCATAAGTCGTGGATGCCTCAGGAGGGAGGAAAGGCAGGACAGCAAAGTCTCCAGAATAGCTTTGTGGTCCCTCTAGGTCACACAGCACAGGTCCTGACAAAAGTGGTGGGGTCACATGGGGGCCGGGGCCCCCCGGGCCGGGCCGGGGCCCCCCCTGCCGCCGGGCCCGGGTGCGGAGATGCTTAGAGGGAGTGCCCCTCTTAACCATCTCAGTGCAGTCAGGGCCCAGGGTAGCAGGAGATGCTCAGAGGGAGTGCCCCTCTTAACCATCTCAGTGCAGTCGGGGCCCAGGGTAGCAGTTGGCTTCCCTACCATCCCATTCTGCCTCACTCTTTGCTACAGGGGCGGCACTCAAATAGATTGCCTAGAGCCTTCTGCTTTGTTTTGTTCTCTTGCAGGGCCCAGGAAGCTGTAAGGGTCATGTCCACAGCTAACAGCAGGAATCCTGATGGGCAGCTGCTCATCTGGCAGGCAGTCTGAATCTTGAAAATGTTTGCCTGAGTCTGGACTGGGCTCAAGTCAGCTGCTACAGATAGGATGGTAGAGCTATGCATTAAATGACCAGAGTACCGATTCCTGGAGCTGCCGTGCATGGGCTGGAGCCTGCCATGAAGGCTTTGCTAGGGGACTCCACTGACACTAGACCTCTAATTATAACCAAGGCCAGGTAGGCCGCTTACTAGCCCAATATGGAGGGCAGTAAAACTAACCATGCTGTTACATTCAAGGCCAGCTAGACAACACCATGAGCCCCTACTTCAAAACAAACAGGAAACCTGGTCATGTGTCCTTGCCAGGAATTAAAACAGGTAGCAGGGGAGCCACTGCCTCAAGACAATTGTCCTTTTGGGCATCCCAGGACACAAACCTCTCATTTCTCTAGTAGTTTCTATTATTTATCTTGGATCTGCAAGAAACCAAAGGTTACCCAGGGGCCCTGGGCTACCTTAGCTCCAGGGTTCTGGTTACATCAGTGAGTCCTGCATCACTACTGCCATGTCAGGGAATACCAATTTTAAAGGCTGCAGTGTGGGGAAGACTCAAATATGCCCCAGCTCAAGAGACTAGAAAAGAGTTGTCTTTATTGATCTTCACAGCAGTGGTAGACATCCCCATTGCCAAGCCACACTGAGTTGAACTGGCCACACTGAGTACTATTTTTACAGCTGTGATGTAATGACGACAGTCCTATTTTACACATGAAGTCACTGAGGCTTAGGGGACTTAGCCATCATACTTGAGAAACAGTTTCAAGACCCAAGTTCAATTCCCAGCAACCACATGGCAGCTCACAACCATCTATGAGATCTGATGACCTACTGGCATGCAGGTATGCATGCAGACAGAATACTGCATACATACATAATAATAACAAGACTGAAACATTCCATCCTACAGGAAAGCTATTTAAACAAAATAGCTTCAGGAAGTCCTTGAAACAGACCCTTGACTCTGCAAGGGTAAGCAGAGTCAAGCTCAAAGAAGGGTCTCACACAGGCCTAGCTGAAAGGAGACTCTAGAAGAAGCAGAAGCCAGCTGAGCTGCCTAGAAGAGCTGCCTAGACCAACTGAGTGAGGCACCTGGAAAGGACTCTCCAGCCTGTTGAGTTGCCTGCAGACTGTGCAATGTACTCTAGGTTTCCAGCTTAGTGAGCTGTCACTAATGTTTGGGTGGGCTTTGGTGATGTTGCTACCTTTGAATCATTTCTGCTCCTATAAATGACCCCTCCCTCACCCATGTTTCTGTAAGTAACCATAATAAAAACTGAACTTTTCTGGTATCTGTACTTCAGTCTGTTGTGGGTCTCTCCCTCTCTCTTGTTTTTCAAGACAGGGTTTCTTTGTATTGCTTTAGAGCCTGTCCTGGAACTAGCTCTGTAGACCAGGCTGGCCTCGAACTCACAGAGATCCGCCTGCCTCTGCTTCCCGAGTGCTGGAACTAAAAGTGTGTGCTACCAACGCCCAGCTTTGTGGGTCTCTTTTATGTCCAGAACCCTGAACATAGCAAGGTGGCTACAAGCAGGAGTCAAATTCATGCACAACTTCCCCTGTCCTCAGTTTCTCTAGATCTACAAAACTGTCATATGGGGCTGGCAAAATGACTCAAGGTTTATACCTTGTTACCAAGCTACAATTCTCAGGACCTCCCATGGTGAAAGGCAGAACAAAGTTCCAAAAGTCTGCTTTGTGTGCATACTTTGGCATGCGTGAGCACACACAAACACATAATAAAAAGTATCTGTGTATCAGATCAGATTATTGTTGGGCACAATGGATCATTACTGCATGTTCCAGACCAGGTCATTTCTCAATTTCTTCACTTAGTCTTTAGTCTCTATATCCAATTTCCCCACCACCAGTCCCTCAACTCCCTCCTGGGTATTATTTAGCAGCTCTTCCCCCAACAGTGGGATTTCTCCCTCATCTAGCCTGATACACTCAACTCACCAACATATATCATCAGTTCTCATCAGGTTGCCAAAAACAAGCATCCCCTCCCCACTCCTGACTAAACCACCTGACTTCCTCTGAGGCTCTGCCCCACACAGACCACCACAGCAGTTACAGGGCCTGTTAAGACTATTAAGTCAGTCTCCCCTGCTCCAAATCCCTCCTTAGAGGAGCTCAGGCTAAATAGCAAGACTCTGTCTCAAAATAAAATGTGCCAGAGATGGTGGCACATGCCTTTAATCCCAGCACTCGGGAGGCAGAGGCAGGTGGATCTCTGTGAGTCTGAGGCCAACCTGGTCTACAAAGTGAGTTCCAGGACAGACTCCAAAGCCACACAGAGAAACACTGTCTCAAAAAACCTATGTATATAGATTAATTATTAATTAAAATGTAATAATAAAGGCCAGACATGGTGGAGCATGTCTTTAATCCCAGCACTCAGGAGGCAGAGACAGGAGAATTTCTATGATCTTAAGGCCAGCCCTGTCTATTAGGGAGTTCCAGGCCAGCCAAGGTTACATAGTGAGACTCTGTCTCAAAAACAATAAAATTCGAATAATAATTTTTTTGGGGGGGGAGACAGCCTTGGCTATCCTGGGCCTGGAACTCACTCTGTAGATCAGGCTGGTCTTGAACTCGCAGAGATCCTCCTGCCTCTGCTTTACGAATGCTGAGATTAAAGGTATGTAGCCATTACTGCCCGGCAATAATAATAATTTAATAGTGATAAATCCCTCTATAGCATCCATGTCTTTTGAAAAGCATAGTCCATAAGGCCCGATATAACCTACTCTAATGTCTCTACCACTCCAGCCTTGCAAACCCGCCCACTTTCCTTCTTTCCTTCTTCTTCCCTTCCTTTCCCTCAGTGTGAAACTTCCCTCTAGGTATCTCCTAGCTTCCTCCCTCACCTTCTTTCTTGATCCGAGTTAGAATTACAGTCTTTCCATACACCCACAGGTTCCAGACTCTCCCCTCAGTACCTCATCCCTCTCTCAAAACAGGGTATGCTTTCCTGAAAATTGTAAGCATAAAGCTGGCTTTGGGGTGCGACTTGGCTCACAGTAGGTTCTCAACAAATGCCTCTGATCCTTGAAAGTGTAACAGTCGCGACCAAGCTCCTACTTCCTCAGCTGCTCTCCTGAAGATGCTCTCCCTAAAGGTGATGACCTGGTTAGTCTTCAGGTCTAGGGAACATAGTCTGAGCTTTATGAAAGCTCTGAGCATCAAATGGCAAGCGGTGCCCAGCCCGTCGGGCGACAGCAGGGGGCAGGATTCCCTAGATCTTCCGCGCTCCTTCTCAGGCGTGGAGTTGCCCCTGCCACGCCCCCTCCTTAGCCTAACCCGCAGCCGCCTGCCTATCCCTGAGCCCCAATGTCCTTGTCCCCTAAAGCCACTGACCCTGGGCATCCTGGAGGAAGAGCTTCGGGTTATCTGGCCTGCAGAGGTCCACCAGGGACGGAGGTGACTCTGCAGTCTCCGGCCCCTATCGCTTCCGGAAAGGCCACTGTCGCGGAGGGAGGACATCTAAAAGAGTCCGAACCGCTCCTCGGGAGACCCCGGACAGTGGAAGCTGCTAAAGCTCCAAGTCAAAATCCGGAGGGCGTCTCCACCCGCGTCGGGCCGGAGCCGAGAAAGGCACGGCCCCTTTAAGAGCGCGGCCCCGCCCCTTCCTGGCCGGATCCGAATTCCAGAGGGGCGGGGCGGAGCCGGCGCCGGGATGCAGCGAGCTCGGGCGGCGCCTGTGTGCGGCGGCGCGGCCCGGCTCCGGCCCCGCCGGGGCAATGCTGCCCGGGGTGGCGGGGTGAGCCAGGTGAGCGCGGGGACTCCGAGGACCCCTGTCCAGGGTGTCCGGAGGTGGGTCGGGCAGCGCGGGGCTCCTTTTCCCGGGGCTGTGTGACCTTGACCGGCCACGCACCCTCTCTGGACCAGGCCGCGAGCACTGCGGAGCCATTCGGAGTCCCGGCCGTGCAGGCACTGGCCGGGGGCCGCTTCTCCCAGAAGGTGGGTCCTGCCTAGGCGACCCGATTCCTCCACCCACTGCTCTGCGAGCGACTGCCCTTTCTGCGCCTCAGTTTCCTCGTCTGTAGAATGGAGATACCATCTCCGCGCAGCCGGTGGGGCGGCCCTTAGCGGAAGGGTGAGGGAAAGGCGGGGACTTGGTGAGGGCTGTGGGCTGAGCAGTGGAAACTGTCCCTCTGTGGCCCCGGGCGAGGCTCCCCTCCTGCCCGTGTCTTCATGTCTCTAAGTGGCATTTCTATCCCACTGGTGCCAACCGGCCCCCAGCCACACACCCCTCACGAGCCAGACAACAAGCATGAACACTGAGTCTTATTGAGCCGTTTGAAGCAGGTCGTGGCACCGTATCCACTTGACACCGAGGACAATGAGTTACCGCGTTTGCTCTGAGTGGCAAGCTGGTAGAGGTAGGCCATTCTGAGCCCGTGCGGGTCTCCACAGCAATCTTGACCTGTGTCCCCTGCCTACAGTGACTCGATTGGCCCTGGGCATGGCGGACCCAGTGGCGGGCATCGCGGGCTCTGCGGCCAAGAGTGTGCGGCCATTCCGATCCAGTGAGGCCTACGTAGAAGCCATGAAGGAAGACCTGGCCGATTGGCTTAATGCCTTGTACAGTCTAGGTCTACCCGGCAGTGGTGATGGCTTCCTCACAGGGCTGGCCACAGGCACAGCCCTGTGCCAACATGCCAACGCTGTCACTGAGGCTGCCCGGGCTCAGGCTGCTGCCCGCCCAACCCGAGGTGTGGCTTTCCAGGCACACAGTGTGGCGCCTGGCTCCTTCCTGGCCCGAGACAACGTAGCCACTTTCATCGGCTGGTGCCGAGCCGAGCTGGGTGTGCCTGAAGTGCTCATGTTTGAGACAGAGGACCTGGTACTGCGCAAGAATGAGAAGAGCGTGGTATTGTGCCTGTTAGAGGTGGCCCGGCGCGGGGCGCGCCTCGGCCTGCTTGCCCCGAGGCTGGTACAGTTTGAGCAGGAAATTGAGCAGGAGCTTCGAGCCACCCCTCAGGTGTCCAGTGTCCCTGCTGCTGAAGAGGATGCCACTGAAATTGTCACGGCATCCGGGGCTCCCACCCGAACACCCCGAATGACACCCAATGACCTTCGAAACCTCGATGAGCTGGTGAGTGTTCTGATGTACACACTGGATGACCCTTGCCCACTCTCCCCACCTGGGGACCAGATGGCAGAGTTAATGCCAACCCCATCCCAGAGCCTCATGGGACCCATCCTCTGCAGCCTGCCCTCACAGGAAGGGTGGTACATACATTGACCGCCAAGGGTATATATACCTGGCCACAAAGGAATGGATAAGCCCGGAGAGGCAGAGGTACTAAGTGGGCCACACAGTACACGTGGGCCTGCGGCATACAACCCTCCAGCTTCTGCCACCAGCTTTTTTGTTTTTGTATTAAATGAGCAGCAACACAGTTCAGTGCATTGCTTCATTTGGAAGACTATGTGACTTAGGCACCTTTTGGCATGCAGGTGCTAGACAGATACATTGGCAACTTCAGCCCTCAGACTGTCTGCTGCCCTGGTCTAGGCTAAGTGTGCATAGTGAGTGTCTGGGGGGAGCTCAGGTCTGGTGCCCTGATGGAAAGCCCAGTCCCATTTTGGCTGCTGTTGGGAACAGGAAGTGCTTTTGGGAGCTTAGGAGGTGCAGGCTTCCAGCTCCCTCTCCCCAAGACCTGCTTGTCCCTGCCACCCCCGCAGCTGGACTAAGTTTCTTTCTTATCAGGAGTTTAGGACTATGGTGTGCCTGCCTAAGAGTCAGGTGCTGGATGGCTGTGGGCAGAGTGGACACCCCGTCCACACTCACCCCCAGCCTGGGCCTGGGCCACCCAAGGCCCCACCTGCTCATTGCTTCTGGTACTGCTGTGGGTAGGCTTCCCACATAACCAGTCTGCCATCCATTGCCTCCCTTAACATGTGTGCAGCTGTGTGCTTGCCAGGCCTTTGTGCCTGTTGCCCTTGTGTGTCCCACGCGGTACCCTCTGGTTGAGATGCTCAGATGGGAGCATGGGCCTCCTGCACACATCCTGCCCTGGATGTGGATGGCTCCAGGCCTCTCATGGGCTTAAGGCTTTTTTTTTTTTTCAGGGTGTTTCTTCCAGGGGACAGTCTCTGGTCTGTCACAGTAATCCCTGGACAGCCACAGCCCTCTCCACTCATTCTGGTTGGCTTCCAGAACTCTCAGGAGTTCTCAGAGCCCATACAGTGAGCTGGTCAAAGGTCCTGTGTGGGAGGGAGTAGGCACTTCCTCCTGCCTTGTAGCTGCTGCTGTTAAACCCAGGAGGGACTTAACCCTTGGCCTTTAGAATCTCTTCTCTGGCTTCAGGTGAGAGAGATCCTGGGCCATTGCACCTGCCCAGACCAGTTCCCCATGATCAAGGTCTCTGAGGGGAAGTACCGAGTGGGAGACTCCAGCTTGCTCATCTTTGTAAGGGTAAGTGAGGGAGCAAAGGCCGAATCCACCCACTCTGGGATTATCTAGGAGGCCCACAGTGACTTGCCCTCTGACCTGCAGGTGCTAAGGAGCCACGTGATGGTGCGCGTGGGTGGCGGTTGGGATACACTGGAGCACTACCTAGATAAGCATGATCCTTGCCGCTGCTCCTCAAATGGTAAATGTCTGGAGGGAGTACTGGCCCAGCTGGGAGGGGCTGGTCTCTGAGGCCCTGCCCCTCACTTGCGGCATCCTTCCCCACAGCCCACCGTCTGCCCTCGCAGAGGGCTGGGACTTTCTCCCCGCAGAGGGGATCACCCACTCCTAGCCCCCGCCCCGGTAGCCCAGTCCCTGGAAGTGAGCGCCGGGGCTCCCGGCCAGAAGTAACCCCCATCAGCCTGCGAAGCACAAAAGAGGGGCCTGAGGCCCCGCTCAGGTGAGAAGCTGTGGGATCAGTGGATCCACCAGGGCTGGTGGGGGAGGGGCGTCTGCTTGGGCGCGGTGACTCACACCCTGGGAAAAGTTCCCGTGCTTGGGGGCGGGACTGGCTTTCCATCTCCATGGTAACCCAGACAAACCAACAACACTGCTGGGGCGGGCTCCAGGCGGTGGCTGGTCCAACCCAGGCTTCGGAAGTCTGGGGCTATGAGTCGTGGCCTCAGCCAGGATGCTCACTTGTCCCTGGAAGTCCCCTGGCAAAGCCCAAGCCTCCCTAGCTCGCTCCACCTGCGCCAGTGATGCACATCTCTCTCGCTCCCAACCTCAGGCCCCGAGATCAGCTGCCCCCCCTCCCCCGCTCCCGTCGCTACTCCGGGGACAGTGACTCCTCAGCCTCCTCAGCCCAGAGCGGCCCCCTGGGTACCCGCAGCGACGACGCGGCCACTGGCTCCCGGAGGGAGCGGCCCAGCCACCGGCTGACCTCCGGTCTCCCGGCCTCCCCCAGACGGCCGCCCACCCCTCGCAGCCAGTCTCGAGACCGGCTAGACCGGGGACGGCCCCGCATGGCCCCGGGAGGCCGAGGCGCTCAGCTGTCGGCTTCCAGCCCCGTGCGTCGCGCCCGCAGCCAGAGCCGCGAGGAACAGGCTGTCCTGATGGTGCGCAGGGACCGAGAAGGGCAGCACTCGTGTGTAGCCCGGGCCAGGGGGGGCGGAGGATCGGGGGGTTCCGGAAGGAGCACCCCACAGACTCCACGTGCCCGCAGCCCTGCGGCGCCGCGTCCTTCCCGGGGCCCCAGCCCAAGCTTAGAGCTGGCTGCCACACCTGCCAGCGCTTTCCGCACACCACTGGAGCTTGACCCACAGCAGGAGCAGCAGCTGTTGCAGCGACTGGAAGAGGAATTCTTGTCTAATACCCGAGCCTGGGAAGCTGCTGCCTGCCATACCCCTATGGGACCCGTCCCTGACCCCCCGGCACCGGACTCGGCTTACTGTTCTTCTAGCTCCTCATCTTCATCACTCAGTGTCCTGGGTGGCAAGTGTGGCCAACCTGGGGAATCAGGCCGCACAGCCAATGGGCTGCCCGCACCCCGCAGCCAAGCTCTTTCCAGCTCTTCTGATGAAGGCAGCCCCTGCCTTGCTATAGGGGGGGCACTGGATGCAGCTAGGAGCTCTCTGACTGGCCCAGAACCCTCGCTGATCTTGGCAAGGGGCCGGATGGACACACAGCCAGACCGTAAACCCTCACGCATCCCCACACCTCGGGGACCCCGCCGCCCATCAGGACCCATGGAGCTCGGGGCTTGGCATACCCTGCAGTCCACCCCAAAGACCCAACCAGATTCTCGAATGTGATAGACTGGCTCAGCTGCACCACACCCCATTTCATTTTCTTTGTGGCCTTAACCTACCCTCTGCGTTCAGGGACCCCTCCCCCTCCACCTCTTGAGCACCAGACCTCATGGGACCAGACCCTAAGGGACCACCTGACACAATGGAACACCTGTTGTACATTCCGGTTTCGGGGATGAGTGTTGCTATTTAATTACTAATATTATTGAATGCCTTAGAGGAGACCGGGCCAGCCTGGTGTCCTGAGGACCTGTGGTCCAGTAAACAACCTCTGACAGTAAAGTTTTGCTTCAGCTCCTGTTTTGGGGGACTGAACCTTCATTATATGTTGGGATTCTAGAGTTAATTGCCTGGAAGGCAAGCCTCAACGCTCTGACCTGCCTATTCCAGAACAAGAAACCCTTACATTCTGCATTTTAAGTTTTTTATTACCTGGTAAGTTATGACTTAAAAAATGTCTCCAATAGCCAGTCCAACACTGGAGAGGCACAGCAGGTGGGTTTTTGTAGTTCGAAGCCAGCCGAACCTACATAGTAAGACCCTGCCTCAAAACGCCAAAAAGAAAAGGTATTTCCAGTAAAGCTGTATGAATGCTTCCAATCATGTTCATATTCAAGTCCTTCCCATTTGTGATTGTGAGACCAATAAGGTCTCAGATAAAACTGATCTTGTCCAATGATTGGGAGTTGTCTGGGTCCAGTCGGGTTCAAAGAAAAGCCAGAAGATGGGTGGGAACCTGCTTTTATGAGATTTTCCTCTCCTTTCTGGTCGGTCACATGAGGCTGCAGCGTGCTGGATGCAGCGCCCCCTGCAGGCGCAGGGCCGGATGCGCAGGACGTGTGCGCACCAGGGCACAATGCAGAAGCTCTCTGAAGAGACGCAGCACGTGCCAGTTGTATTTGGCTGAGCACTCGAGATAGCCGCAGCGCCAGCCCCTGCGCACTAGAGTGGCCAGTGCACGACGAGGTCCGAAGCGCAGCCGCTGACGATCCCGCTTGTTGCCTACCACAAGGATGGGTGCCTCTGGCGCGCCCGCCGGCCTGGAGGCCGGATGGATATGAGAGACGCAGTGCTGGAGACTCCAAGGCCAGAAGAGCCCTCCCCATGTGTACAAATGCGGTTGGTTCCCTCCTGCCAGAGATCCCCGAGTATGCCAAAGACCTCATACACCCGGAGACCTCGTGGGCACCCAGACCAGCACTACCCGCTCCCCTAAGCAGACCACCTCCAGCCAAGCCCTCCCTCACCTGTTTTCTGCTATGCGCTGCCTCAGGGCTTTCACATAATCGAAACTGTCGGGGCTGCAGATGTCGTAGACCAGCACAAAGGCGTCTGTGTCCTGCAAGCTCCAGTCTTTAGGGTCTGGCCACTCCTGGGAGTAGAGACTGAGGTTTACAGCTGACCCTCCTACTCCAAAACACCATGGTTTATCCTCAGACCCCATCACCTCCCAAAACTGTAGGCATCCTCCCTCGGGCCAGATTTCCCAGTCGTGCTTGGATCTTGTCAGTCTATTACTAACTCTGCTACATCCTGGGCCTCCCTTCAGACTACTACCCTCCTTCCCTACACTATTACTGCTGCCTGTAATTGCCTGAAATTCACCTTTCACCAGCCAGCAGATGGTGACTGACTGTGACTGTCCCGGTGAAGCCTCTGGCCTAAGCACCTGCTGCTCTCTTGTAATATTCTCACAGCTCCCTTTACACTCGAATGCCAGCTCCTCTGAGAAGCCCTCAAAGGCATCCAGCGCCAAAGACTAGAAGTCTGTCTGGGACTTTGCACAGATCCTTGAGTTTTTGATCCAGGGCACAGGAATGAGGGAGCAGTGCCCCCCCCCTCTAGAAAGGATACTCCTGTGTCTGGCCTGTGATACCCAGGAGGTGCTGTTTCACACGCAGATCCAGACACCAGCCTAGTCAGGCAAGAAAGACACAAGCACTCACCGGCTGCCTCTAGGCTAGCGCAGGAGGCTCTCATGCAGTTCACCCAAGACACTCCCTTCAATCCCCGAACATGCTTGGGCGCCCTGGGTCAGTCCACGTGGACACGCACGTGGGCACCAAGCATCTCTCTCTCACACACTCTTCTCTCTTCTCTCCCCCCTTCCCTCTCCTGGCCACCTTCAAACCGCTACCTCGAGACTTCTGGGGCTCGAGCCGGGGCCAGCGACGTCACCATCACGGATACTCAGGTCGTAGACAGCGCCGTCGAGCAGCACGGCGGGCCGGTAGAGACGGGGACCGTCTGTGGGTCGGTGGCGCTCGGGATAGTCACCGAACAGGAACTGGCGGATGATGGCAGTCTTGCCCACTCCCGGAGCACCCAGAACAGCCACACGCAGGCTGCCGCCCATGGCTGGCCCGCGCCCCCGCGCCGGGTGCCGGGGAGCTTCATGAGCCGACACCGCGCCGCGCGCGCCCGGACCGGGACACCCGCGTCGCGCCGCCTGCAGCACCTGGGCAGCAAGAGGCCAGGCCCGAGCACCGACCGAACCGGCGGGCGGCGGCGGCCGAACCCGCAGCTCGGCAGGGAGAGCGCACCTGGCGCGGCGCAGACCCGCCCCCGCCCGCAGCCCGGCCCTCTCTTCGCTCCGGCGCCGGGAGCCGCCGCCCCAGCCGGCCGCGCGAGCGAGCGAGCAGGGCCTCCCGGAGGCGGCGATGAGGTAACCGCCCGCCCGCCCCGCCCCGCCCCTCCCGGGGAGGGTCACGGCTTAGTGCCTGCCGGGCGGCCGTCTCGTTAGCGCCTGGTCCCCCAGGTGGCAGCGTGCTCCCCTCCGCCGTTCCAAAACAGAAGCCCTGGGCGCCACCTTCCCGTTCCTCCAACACCAGCTGGCTGCAACCTGGCTATTGGCCAAGCCCAGGCCCTGGAATCAGGACACTTGGGGACAGACCCGGCCTCGGGCTGAGTGACCTTGGGCGTCGCATTGCGCCTAGGTCTGTGTCCTCGCGTGCACCAAAGGTGATGGCTTCAAGGCTTCCTCCTAGTTCCTGAGACCCTAAGCGCCAGCTTCTTTTCTGAGCTTTTCCCCTGCGTCATCTTTGAACCAGACGCCTCAACCTGGTATTTTTGGTTTAGGAAGAAGGAAACTGAGGCTGGAGAGAGGTGTCTCAAGGTGAGGGGGCAGTGGGACCCTGGCCCGACCCCGCAATCTCCTCTGAGACCCTACCACCCTCATTACACCCACAAGGGCAAATGACCGGAAGAACAGTGTTTCAAAGGCCAGCCTGGAGCGGAGGTGGAGACAAGGGAGAGCCTCATAAGAATCTCTGCCCATAGCTCAGCCCCTAGCCACAGCGTCAACAGGTTGGAGGTGAAGAAACAGACCCACGGGTCACTGCACAGAGCCCCTCACAGGGAGTGCCATGCCATCCAGACTGGCAGGGCCCAGATCCTCCTCGGGCAAGCGCTGAAGCTCCTCTGACCGTTTGGAAATCCTGGGTTTGCCCAGCCTGCGTCTGCTCTGCCATCTCCACACATTGGGAGGAATCCCAGGCCTCTGCCCTACACCCAGGTACTGTGGAATGCAGACACGACACCAAGGCGCTCATTTATTCATCTGTTCAACAAAAACTTCAAGACTAGCCGGTTGTCAGCATAATGAAATGAATTTAAAAAAAATAAATAAAAGCAAAAATGCCTCCTCCTTAGGCGGGAAGGCTCTAGAACTACTTAGCTCTAGGGCTCTAAAGTCCTTGACAGTGTATATCCTCGACCCGGAACATTGGAAGAAAGGGCAGGAGAAACTAGCCTGTGAAGGGGGAGGAGGCAGACCCTCCCACAGGAAGTAGGTGTCAGCAGCCAGGGGTATTCCTTGAACACTGGATCATCTTCCTCTTCCCAGAGCGGACCAGGGCCTGGTCTGATCTCCTACCGGTTCAGCCACTAGGGACTGTACCGCGATATTCTAGGCCTTTACATTCGACTAGCCACAGCTGGCCTTTTTTTTTTTTTTTTTTCCCCTCTTCCTCTTGCTGAGTTTCCCGAGAATGACTCCTCTTCCCTTTACAGGTCTTCAGGCTTCTGAGTTTTATGAGCTGCTTTTTGCTTCCAGAAACAAAGAAGGGAGTAGATAAATTCAGCCCCTTTTCTTACTACACAGCGGGGAGCAGGGCAAACAGACACCCAGCTGGTCTTTCTTTCTCTGGGGTTGTGTGTGCTCTTAGGGCCGGGCTCTAGAGTTCTCCAAAACTAAACCGTTGATTCCCTTTCTTGGCTAACTGCCCATGGCTAGACTCTCATGGGAGATACAAGCAGAGCTATGGGGGGGGGGGCCCAGCCCCCCCCCAGACTTGGAAGCCTGGATTTGTTTTGAAAGGAGACTCACTGTGTATGCCTGGCCTCAAAGTTTTGGTCCTTCTGCGCCAGGCTTTGGAGCACTGGGATTCCATGTATGGGGCACTATACCTGGCTTGCACGTGTTCCTGGAACAGCAGAAGATTTATCCCTGGGACCGCCCCCAGGATCCCACAAATCCCTTGCATACCAAAGTTAACACAGAGTTCACACTTATCCAGGCTGGATAGTCAAGCCCTGAGCTCAGCTATCTGCCCATCTGGGCACGGAGGGAGGCAGTGATTTGGCCCAAGTGTCCATCAGGGCTACTCCTGCTGCTGGGCTTTTAGGGGAAATAAACATGCAGAGAAGCAGAGAGATGGAGGCAGGAGTCTGGGCTGCTTCAGACCAGGAGGTGGGGGGTGAATGGGGTAAAGGGAGTGTCTCGGATGGAAAGGTATTCTGGCACTCGGGAGCCAAGGAATACCATAGTCACAGTAATAAGAATAGCAGCTTACAGCCCGCTTCAGGGAAAGACTTCCCCAGTGTACCAGCTCTGCTCTGGCAGGAGAGGGTTTCCCCAGAGTTTACAGTTTGACACTGGTCCCCCTCTCTCCTCAGGTGAAGGGAGGTCTCAAGCAAACCTCGTTTAAGAGATTTATTGGGAGGGAAGAACCCAGGAGGGTGGCTGCCCTCTGCCAGGGTGGCAGAGGACAACCCAGACAGCCACCAAATAAACAGGCACAGGGCTTATATAGGGACTCTTAGGGAAAAAAATTTCAGGGTGCGGATTGGTCAGATTTCAGCCCATGAGCTCAGATCAGCAAGATCTTGTGCTCAGGGATTGGTTGGTTTTCCCCTCAGGGCAGGGGCAGGGGCAGATTTGACTCTGGTTTCAGGGCCAAAGGGTGTTTCTTTTACCCATCATGTTTAGCCTTTTGGCCTTTTCCAGTTTACTGCCCTCCTGGGCATCGATGTAAAGGTCACTCTCTGTTTGTTTTGTTTTTTATTGTTTAAAGACATAGCTTCAGATCTACCCTACTGACCTGAACCCACATGGACTCTTTCTGGCTAGCCTTGTTCGAGTTCTTTCCTGAGGTTCAGCACTACGTCTGCTCTAGGGGCCTGGGCTCCCCCAAGCCACACACTATTCTGCCTACAATCATGACACCACACCAGCTATCCCAAAAGTTACTCACCTCCCTGAGCTATAAATGGGGGTCCCCTACTGTTCAGACACCTGGAACGATGTTGTCATCATCATGACCAGATCCATGGTGGCCAGTCACCCTCCTGAAGGGAAAATGGGATTTCTCAGTCATCAGACACAAAGAATCAACTCAGGTGCTGGAGAGGCCTTGGAGAACAGACCTTCCTGCCAGAGCTATGTCATCTCTGCAGATTGCTTGCTTACAGCTCCAGCGCCTCAGTCTCCATCTCTCTAAAAGGGATGGAGACCCAGCTGACGGTGGTGGCACACATGTGTCACCCCAGAACAGGAGGGACAGCATAGCAAGACCCTGACTCAACATATAAGAAAATAAGTTGAAATTATTTAATAAGTTAAAATTATTAAAATTAATAGTCTGGACCTCAAAGAGTTGTGGGACAAAGAAAATCGAGATTGAGGAAAGAAAATCTGTACAGAGAAAACAATTCCATGACCTATGTAAATGTAAAGACATGATGGCGGGATGTGTGTGTGCTCATAGTAAGCAGGCACACATGTTTTCTAGTTCTGTCAGCTGTGAGGACCAAAGTGACATTCAGACCCAGGTCTTGGTTCTGTACTCTATGTCCAATGACAGGAACCAGGCTCTTTGAAAAATGGCCAGCTGTAAGGTTGGGACAGGACAGACACAGCCCAGAATAGCCTGGCAGCCAGGAAAAAAAGGAAATGCCAAAACAAATAAATTAGCCCAAGGATGGTGTGTCAAGGGGACAGAGCAGGACAGCAAAGGGCTCCTGGTGTCTGGAGCTGGTCCAGCAGTGGCAAACTTACTCAGTTATAGAGATTCAAGAGTTGGGCACTGGGGTGCCGCCTGCAATCCCAGCACACAGGCTAAGGCGAAGGATCGTGAGTTTGAGACCCGTCTAGGCTGTATGGCAAGAACAACAAACAAGGGCTGGGAAGATGGCTCAGTGAGTACAGTGACTGCAGCATGAGGACCTGAGTGTGGATGCCCAGCACCCACACAAGAAGCTGAGTGAGGAAGAGTGCCAGGCCTGTAACCCAGTGCAGGCAGGGGAGGGGGGACAGGAGGGTCCCTAGACTTGGACATACCACTTCAAAAAAAATAAAAAGAGGATGGAGCATGACCTTCACACACATGAACATGTACACACAAATATATAACCAGAAAAAAAAAATGATCTGTAACTCCAAACTGATAAAAATGACCGAATACACAAACGATCCCGAGAGAATAAACTTGCTTTTCTCTCAAAAGAACTTCAGAGATTGTATGTACCCTGCCCCCATGCTCTCCCAGAGCTGCATTAGTGACTTGTTTCCAGAGAGGAGTCTGGGGGCACAGGGCTGGGGATGGCTCAGTGGATAGCATTTGCCTCGCAAGGTGCTGGCTGCATCCCTAGCTCTGGAAGGAGAAAGAAGAATTAGAAGGAAGCTGGGCATAATGGTGACTTAATCCCAGCACTGGGGAGGCAGAAGGAAGAGCTTGTCTCAGAGAGGAGGGGTGAGGAAGGGGGCAGGAGAGGAGGAAAATCAAGGCAGATAGATTTCTGGCCTAGCGTGTACAAGGTTCCTGTTTAATTCCCAACATGGGAGAAATGTATAAACAAAGTATATTTATTTGTTTGTTTATTATTTTGTTGGTTTGTCATAGAATTCTCAAACACATGGTCCCCTTGTCTCCTGAAGCATTGTTTTTCCTTTTGAGACAGGATCTCATTATATAACATTGGCTGGCCTGGAACTATGTAGACACGGCTGGCCTTGAACTTGTGGAACCATTTGGCCATCTGAATTCTGGAATAACCAGATGTGTCACTGTGATCAGGCCTTTACCAAGCACATTTGTTTGTCTGTTTACTTATTTGTGTGTTGTATGAGCACTGAATGTGCACACATGCACGCCAGTACACGTATTGTATGTGTGCGCTGAAGGCAGAGGAGGGTGTTGGACGGCCTCCTCCACCATTCTCTAAATGATTCTTTTTTAAAAAATAGTTTTGTTATTTTTAACTTAAGAAAATGCATGTGTGCATCCAAGCATAGTGGCAGATGCCTTTATTCCCAGCACACTCAGGAGGCAGAGGCAGGTGGGTCTCTGTGAGTTCCAGGTCAGCCTGATCTACAGAGTGAGAGCCTGCCTAAAAGTAAAAAACTGAAACCAATGAGTGTGTGTGTGTGTGTGTGTGTGTGTGTGTGTGTGTGTGTGTGTGTATGTGCGTGCATTCTCATGGTGTTGGGGATCACAGCCAGGGCACTGTACCTGCTAGATAAGTTCTTTGTACTTGGCTAGACTCAGCCCCTCAGTATTAACTGAGATCATGATAAGGATACCAAGTCTTTAAAACAAATATAAACAGTTGATGAAATCTAACTAAAAGCACTACTTTTTTCTCCCCAAACACTAGCTAGTTCTGAAGTCCAGGCAGGATGTAGAGGGTGCTATTTTGTATAGGTGTGTTTTGGGTTCTTTTGTTTTGTTGTTGTTGTTTCTTTGTTTTGTTGTTTTGCTTCCTCCTTCTTTTGTTTTTCTTTTTGAAGCAGGATCTCACTATGAAGACCAGCATGACCTGGAACTCACCGAGATCTTCCTGTGTCTGCCTCCTGAGTGCTGGGGTTAATTCGTGCTCTGGTAGGCACTCTTTGGAAAGGGCAGAAGACAAGAAGTAGTGAAATTTCCTGGAACAGGATGGAGTCCAGAAAGACATCCAAGTGTGTGTGGAAGTTCAGTGTATGATGAAAATGCATTGCAGATCTGAGGAGAAAGATGAATATTCAATATGTGGTATGGAGGCGACTAGGGACGTGAGGGGGAGGGGAAGTTGGAGCCCTACTTCATTCCTACACACAGCCAGATGGAGTGGGAGTGAAATGCAAATGCTCACACCAGACAAGTACTAGAAAGAAATACAAGAAAGTTACATAAACACTCTGAGATGGTGGAGAGCACTGGCTGCGCTAGCAGGGGATCCAAGCTCCATTCCCAGCATCCGCAGGGCAGCTCACTGCTACGTCCAGTGGGTCCTGCACCTTCTGAACTTCTTGAGCACTTGCACATGTGCATGCGTGTGTGTGCGCACACACACGAGGAAAAAGGAAGAAAGAAAACACAGTATTGACATGGACAAGGAAAGTAACCAGCAGCCACACAGAGCAATAGGTAAAAAGTATGACATAGCTCTTCAGATAAGAGCGGTTGCCCAGAAATACATGAATATAGGCTTGTTTAAAACACAACATTGAGAGCTGGAGGGATGATTCAGCAGTTAAGAGCATAGGCTGCTCTTCCAGAGGTCCTGAGTTCAATTCCCAGCAACCTCATGGTGGCTCACAACCATTGAGATCTGGTTCCCTCCTCTGGCATGTAGGCATACATACAGGCAGAAAGCTGTGTACATAATAAATAAATAGTAAGTTAGGAGCACTTGTTCTTGCAGAGGTCCCAAGTTTAGTTCCCAACACCTCCCTGTGGATCACAACCATCTGTGACTCCAGTTCTTTCTGGAGACCTCCAAAGCACCCACAGGGTGCACATACATACACGCAGGCAAAACACGCAAAGAAAAATAAGGGAATCTTAAAGGAGTTTAAACACACTATTCCTGGTTGTGCTAGCATGCACCTGGAGTCTTAGCACTTGGCGTGTGGAGTCAGGGTCATTTTGGGCGTCCTCAGCTACATATGGACTTTGGGGGTGGCTTGGACCGTATGAGACCCTGTGTCCCCAAGAAGAAAGGGGAAGGGCTGGTGAGCTGGGTGAAAGGTAATGTGCTCCAAGCCTGAGGACCTGAGTTCCACCCCATGAGCTAGAAGAAGAGAAACCATTCCTGCAAGTTGTCCCGACCTGTACTCTCATGCCGTGGCACACAAAAGTAAGAGAAAAAGCTGAATCCAAATCAGTCAGTTAATTAAAAGGAAACAAACACAGGAAGAGGGCATTCTTCACCTGCCACTTTGGAGTGAGCCGTTGTAGGGAGGTGCAACACTCTGCTCCTGGCCAGTGGGAGTGTGGACGGAAGGTCTCTGTGGCTATCGCTGTCAGAGTTACCAACGTGTCTGTCTGTGGCCCAGAAATCCCTGCCTGGGGAGTTTATTTGCCTGTGGACACGATGCACAAGGTGCTCTCTGCAGATACGACTGTGACAGTTTATCTTGGTTGGCAACTTGACTGGATCTGGGCTCAGCTGAGAGGCAAGCCCCAGGGCACACCTGTGAGGGCTTTCTTGACTAAATCAACTGAATTGGGAAGGCCTACCCTAAATGTGGGTGGCACCTCCCCACAGTGCCCAGCTCTTCCAAGGCTGGGTTGGGAACTTTTGCATCTTACCTGTTTACCTTCACCTCTTGCTGGTGAACATAGACACAGCTGTTCTTTGCTGTTGTCAGAACCCAGCTTCCTCAGATTTTTAATGTGGGCTGAAGACAGGCTCTTCAGGAATCCTCCAGGCCCATAGCACCAGGTTGGATGGCAGAAAATTATTTTATTTTATGTGTGTGTGTGTGTAGGGGGAATGTTAATATTAGATACTAGATAACCATATTGGTTTCCTTTGGGGAGAGGGGTGGTTTCCTTTCTATTTATTTTTCTGGGGGGATCTATAGTAAAACCCAGGGCATTGTGCATCCCAGTACACTAGTCTACTTAGCCTCCCCTAGTCCCCAAACCACAGTTTCAGATGAAACTTTGTATTTCCTCTATTGCAGGCACTTGGAGTGAGACTCCATGCTTGTATTGTGTCAGTGGTCATGCGTGTCTGTAGCAGAGTGTGGCTGCAGCATCGTTGGGACTCACAGAAGACAAAAATATCTCTTGTGTTCATCCACTGACAGGGACTGGCCCAGAATCCCTGAGGTGGGTTGATCTGCATGCATAGGGAATGAGGTCCAGAAATTACCATCAAATGAAGTAGCCACAGGGATGAGGATTTAGTCAGTGGAAAGCTACTTGCCTACTCTAACTCAAGAGGCCCTGAGTTCAAATCCCAGCGTGAGATACCAATAGCAGAAGCATGTCAGCATGTTTTGCCAGCATGCAATTCTGTGTGAGGATATCAGGTCTCCTGGAACTACAGTTAGAGGCAGTTGTGAGCTACCATGTGAGTGCTGGGAATTGAACTCAGGTCCTCTGGAAGAACAGCCAGTGCTCTTAACCACTGAACCATCTCTCTAGCCCCCTTTTGTTTATTTTTAAAAATTGTATGTGTATGGTGTTTTGCCTGTGTCTGGTTGCCCAGCGCCTGTGTGTGGTCTTGTAGAGGTCAGAAGAGGTGGTCAGATCCCCAGGATGGAGTTACTGATGGTTGTGAGTAGCCATGTGGGGGCTGAAAACCAAACTCTGGCCCTCAGGCAGAGCAGTAAGTGCTCGGAACCCCTGAGCCATCTCTCCAGCACCTGCCTGTTCCTTTATTTGTTGACAGTTTGGCTCAGGCATATAATTCAGTCTGATACATTTCCCCCCATGCTCCTCTGACTCTTGTCTTGTGGTCCAGAGTTTAAGGACAGCCACCTGTATGGGTGCAAAACTATTCACCAGAGCATGGGAAACTCACCGAAGACGATGCTTCCCACTCCCCCACCAACAGCCAATAGTTCCCCAAGGAGGGGTGGGGCCCTGTGAGCCCCTCCTTCGCTCATGATCAGATGTGACAGACCAGTCTTGTGCAGACACCATGTAGGCAGTCTTGGCTGCTTTGGGGTCATGATTGAAGCGATCATGTCATACCCAGAAGATAGCATTTCCTGGCCCTTATCATCATCATCTAGTCCCCCACCCCCCAAGACAGAGTTTCTCCGTGTAACAGCCCTGGCTGTCTTAGAACTCGCTCTGTAGTCCAGGCTGGCCTCAAAATCAGAGATCTGCCTGCCTCTACCTTCTGAGTGCTGGGATTAAAGGCTCGTGCCAGCCACTGTGCCTGGTATCGTTGATTGTTTTGAATTGTGTGTATGTTAGTGTGTGGTATGTACATTTGAGTGCAGAGTCCAGAAGATCCCCTGGAGCTGGAGTTAGAGAACCTGTGTCTCCTGACAAGGATTCTAAAAACTGCACTAAAGACCTTTGGAAGAGCAGTAAGTATTCTTAGTTCCCCAGCCAGCACCAGCCTGCTCCTGAATTCCTTCTGCTGCTGCTGCTTCCGTGCTGCTCCCTGAGCCTTGCAGAGGGTAATATATATGTCCCATTTAGGGCTGAGCACTCAACAGCCTTTTACTCTCAGCTCCTGGAGCAGCAGTGAGTCTGCATGAAGTGCTGTTTGCTGGGAAAGGAAGCTTTTCTGATGGAGGCAGAAAGCTGCACGCCTATGGGTGTAAGCACAAGTACTTAGGAGTTAGTTTGACAGCATGCCCACTTAGCAGTAGGTTCACCGCTAGGGCCTGTGACCTTCTCAGCCATTGGCTGAGGTCCACAGTGCCGTGTGCACACTCCTGTGGAGCAGCCAGCTGGTTACCCTCATGCCACTCCCGCCGCTATGACTGCACACACTGCTAGTATAGTACATGGGTCCACAGAGGGGAAGCCCTGAGAACTTTTCTTCCCCAGTGGCCTGCATAACACCCTCTGGCACTATGACATTTGCCAGCAGGTAGGAAGCTTCCAGTTCAGTTCCAGCCTGATTTCTGTTTGTCCTGCAACCAAGATGTGTGGTGTCTTCAGCAACAAGGTGAGTAACCAAGAGCAAAAAAAGAAAGTGTTAAAAAAAATTAGCTTATATGGTAGCAGGTTTCCATATGGGGGCACCTCCTCCTCTTTTTTGAGACAGGGTTTCTCTGTGTAGCCCTGGCTGTCCTAGAACTCACTCTGTAGACCAGGCTGGCTTTAAATTCACAGAGATCTGCCTGCCTCTGCCTCCTGAGTGCTGGGATTAAAGGCTTGCACTATTACCACCCAGCTCTTATGCAGTCACAGCTGTCTAGGAACTTGTTATGTAGACCAGTATAGCCTTGAACTCAGATCTGCCTGTCTCTGCCTCCCAAGCATTGGGATTAAAGGTGTGTGCCAGTATGCCTGGTCTTCCAAATGGCTTCCTTATTCATCCTTAGTTTTGTGTAACCCTCTCCCTAACCTCCCTCTTCTTTCTTTTCTTATTATTTTAAAATTTGTGTGCATGCGTGAGTGTATGCGTACCACCTATCTGCAGGTGCCTGCAGAGGTCAGAAGGGACTAGATCCCCTGGAACTGGGATTATAGGTGCTGTGCCGCCGTGTGGGCGATGGGAACCAAACCTGGGTCCTCTGAAAGAGCATAGGTTCTCTCAACCACTGAGTCATCTCTGTAGACACCCTCTTCTTCCTTGCCCCCGCCCTCACCATCTCCTGCCACCCTAGTGTTCCTTCCATCTGTTTTCATATTCCATGTGTTTTTTCCCCTACTCACCCCCCCCCGCCTTCCCTCCCCTCCTGCTGGGGCTGCTTTTACTGAGTGTTTGTATGTGGATGGGGCAGAACTGTGGTAAGGTTCTACCCACACTTGAGATGAAGGCACAGGCTCTAGTTGGGGAGTGACTCAAGGGTGAGGATGGTGACATCCTCATCTCCCGTCCAAACTCTCTCATCAGCTTCCCTTTCTCCGGGTCATTTGTCCTTGTTCTTTTGTTGCTCATTGCCCTCCATGGGGGACAGCCATCCTGTTTCTAGAGTCTCCTGGCTTCAGCAAAGAAGGGGTGGAGACAGGGAGGCCTACAGGGCCCTAGGAGGCTGTGGGAGTGGAGATCTCTGCAGCTGTCCCTCAGGAGTGCACTCAGGAAGCTGGGTCAGGGGAGGAAGGTGACAGGTGACAGTCTTTCTTTTCAGGGACACAAACACTCTGCTACTCTACTTGACAGGTCAGAGACTCAGGCTGTGCAAGCCCAGACTTTCAATTAAGAATGAGGTGTGTGAAGTCAATGTTTGCCACACAGTTGACACACAAGGTTGAGCTGCATCAGTGGTAGGACACCTTCTTTTTGCAGCAGTTAGGCCTAACTAGGTAGCAGTGTCTGAGGTGGGCAGGAGGCAGGGCTGATGGGGTACATGTGCAGAACCTTCTAGATGCGAAGCTTCTGGGGCCAGAAGGTAACCCTGTCAGCAGAGATTGCTGGGGAACCAGGCTAGTGTGAGGTTGGCGGCTGGTGGGAGGTCTTGGCGGTGGGAAGCTGCTGTAGAACTCCTCTGAGTTGCTGTCCTCTTGAAATCCATAAGTTGTGACTGGCCCCCTGAGACTCTCATAAGACTTCCCTGTGGAAGGAGGACAGGGCTCATGGCTCAGCCTGGGAGGTGATGTATGGTAGAAATGGCTGTCATTCACAAGGGGAGGGAGCAGAAGCTTCCCCGGCAGCTGGCGGAGCTGCCTGCAAACTGTCTGTGCTCCTGTAAGCAAGCCTCTAAGGAGGAGACTTGGTGCTTCACATGCTAGACTTAGGCAGAATCTCATTTCTGTTGTTGGAGCCCTATCTGTGTGAATGTCTATTGTTCACATCTTCCCAGGAAGTCACACAACACTTGGTACCCAAACAGGAACATGACAACCAAAGATAAGTTGGGAGAAACAGCCATGCTGTCCCTGCTACGGATGATAAGACTACACTGAGGCTGCTCCATTTGAAGATGGCATGTCCATGGGAGAGGGAGTCTCCTAGGGTGGCTGTTGTCTTCGGTTTGGTATACCCCTGTCATGAATGGGGTCCACCACGTGAATCCAGGGATGCCCCCCTAAGCTGCTGATGAAAATCATGGATATGGTATGGGACTGTAAGCAGGCAATGGTGGCTTCTGTGTGACCTTTGCAGTGGGCGACAGGATATGCATTGGAGGCTCAGCTCTCTCTCTGCTCAGAAAGAGCTTGTCTGTATAAGGGAGGGATGACAATAAAAATCCTGTTCTCACACGCTATCTAAATTGGCAGGAGAGGGTGGCAGGGATGAGATGGGAGTGTAGCTTGTGTGTGCGCGTGCGTGCGTGCGTGCGTGTGTGTGTGTGCGTGTGTGTGTGTGTGTGTGTGTAGCACAAATTGTGCTTAAGAGCACCTCCTAGTATCCAAAAACTCACAACTCACAGAAGAATGAGATGTTGAGGCAATGTGGGAGTGCTAGGACTCATCAGGTCTGACTTTTAATACAGAAGTAATGAGAACCCACGATTCAGCATGTAGATGGGGTCTTAGTAATGGCCCAGTACAGAAAAGCCCAAGAATTCAGAATAAAGTTTCTTCTGAACTCTTTGAATTGTAATGTTTTTGTTGTTTGTTTTTACCTTTTTTTTTTTTTTTTTAAATTAGGTGTTTGTGTGTGGGAATGTGCACATGAATACATGAGCGAACAGAATCCAGGTGTTACATCCTTTGGAGTTGGAGTTACGGGCAGTAAACCAAAGTGAGTCCCCTGCAGCTCTCTCCAGCACTGAGCCACCTCTCTAGTCCATTTTTACTTACTTTGAATTTTCTAAAAATGTATTTTATGTGTATGATGCGTTCTCTGTGTGTATGTGTTCTATGTACTTGTCTGGGGCCCACAGAAACCAAAGTGTGTGTGTGTGGGAGGGTGGGGGTCATAGCTCTGGGATTAGAATTAGTTGTGGACTACCATGTGGGTTTTGGGAATCAAACCTGGTTCTTCTGGGATAACAGTTAGTATTCTTAACCTCAACCCATCTTTCCAGCCCAATTATTTTTCTTTTCTTTTCTTTTTTTTTAAAAGATTTATTTGTTTGTTATGTATACATTATTCTGCCTGCATGTGTCCCTGCAGGCCAGAAGAGGACACCAGGTCTCATTACAGATGGCTGTGAGTCACCATATGGTTGCTGGGAATTAAACTCAGGACCTCTTGAAGAGCAGCCAGTGCTCTTAACCTCTAAGCCATCTCTCCAGTCCCCAATTATTTTTCTGATAAAGGGTTTCATGTAGTCTAGGGTGGCCACCAACTTGCTATGTAGCTGAGGCTAGCCTTGAACTCCAGATCCTCCTGGCTCAACTTGCCAAGCAGCAGGAACTTTTAGACAAGAAATAAGAGGATACCTCACTGCCTGACTTACTAGGCCTCAGGACATGGGGATGTAGATCAATTGATTGCTCCAGCTGCTCGTCCATCCTCAAGACAAAGACTGCATATAATCTGAGGTGTTTATTGGAGGGGGGAATCAGTCCTTGAAGGACTGGTTCATACAAGCCATTAGGTTTACTTAGCTAGTTTACTGCCAGCCAAGGTCTCTAAGAATATCCAGGGCTAGAAGACAAGAGAGGAAGGACAGGTGTTACTGAAGGAAGCAGTCACGTGTCAGGTGTTTTCTGATGGTATCAGGCCCAGCAAGACTGAACACAGGAGAGACCAGTGGACTTTGGACTAGTAAGAAGCATCGGTGGCTTGCTGCGCCCCCCCATGCCTCA
The DNA here is from genome assembly GCF_943737965.1 of Phodopus roborovskii. Taxonomy (NCBI): domain Eukaryota; kingdom Metazoa; phylum Chordata; class Mammalia; order Rodentia; family Cricetidae; genus Phodopus; species Phodopus roborovskii. The sequence continues at coordinate 11,647,562 of NW_026126546.1, read as the reverse complement.
TGGTCTTGGAAGAGAGGTTCTGAGTGCTTTAGACTGATGGGTAAGTACTGCTCATAAAGTGCTAAAAGAATTGAGAAGCGATGATGTGAGAGACAGCCAAGGGCATTGTTTGGGACACTTGCAAACAGGCCAAAATTTGTGTCAAGTTAAAGTTCAGAGGGGAAAAGTGAACAGAAAGCCAAATTCAGTGCTAAGGAGCTCCTGGAAGCTGGACAATCTGAGCTCTGGTTTCTGAACTGGGCAAAGGAGCAGTGCAGGGGACTGCCATGTGTCCGTGATGAGAAACTGTGCACACTTCCTGCTGGGGTTGGAGAGCTTTCACTTCCATGTGTGGCCAGCGAGGCAGCAGCAGCCATTCATAGGCATAGCTGAAATCACAGTCTGACTTCACCCCAGACTGGACCACAAACAAAAACTGGGTCTGCCAAGCCCTGAGGGGTGGAAAGATGTGCAGCTCCCCCCAAGCCCCCCCCAATGACACCCCAGGGTGAGGAGGTAAGGAAGGATACTGGAGAACATTACGCATGATAAAGATCTGAGTGAGGTAATGTCCCCATGCTGTTATGCTAAAATGAGATCATCTCACTGGATGATTCTTCTTCCTTCTTCAAGTATTTGCTTAGCTACTGAATCCCAAGATCAACTGGCACTTAGTTGTGATGGATGGTGACAAGCAATCAGAAATCTTGTTCTATTCCAAGCAAATAGACCTAAGTAGTAAGCAGGTATAGCCATTTTAACATCTGACAAAATAGACTTCAAACCAAGACTAATCAGAAGAGATAGGGAAGGAAAGGACATATTCATCAAAGGGAAAATCCAACAAGATGATGTTGCAATTCCAAACATTTATGCACCAAAAACAAGTATACCCAAGCTCATAAAAGAAACAGTAGTACAGCTGAAATCACATATTGACTCTCACACAGTTATGGTGGGAGATTTCAGTACCCTACTTTCTCCAATAAATAAGTCATCCAAACAAAAACTGAACAGCTGTCATAGACCACATACTTGGTGTCTTAGGGTTTCTATTGTTGCAATGAAACACCATGATCTAAAGCCAAGTTGAGAAGGAAATGGTTTATTAGGCTTACACTTCAGCATTGCTATTCAACACTGAAGGAAGTCAGGACAGGAACTCAAGCAGAGCAAGAAACTGCAGGACCCATGGAGGGCTGCTGCTTACTGGCTTGCTTCCCATGGCTTGCTCAGCCCACCTTCTTATAGAACCCAGAAACACCAACCCAGGGATGGCCCCACCCACCATGGGCTGAGCCTCCCCCACTGATCACTAAATGAGAAAATACCTTACAGCTGGATCTCATGGAGGCTTTCCTCAGCTGAGGCTCCTTACTCTGATGACTCTAGCTTGTGTCAAGTTGACACACAAAACCAGCCAGTACAGTTGGACACAGAATAATAATCCTCAACAGATACAAGAAAGTTGAAATAACAATCTGCATCATATTTGACCACCACAGACTAAAGCTGAATATCAACAACAGAAAGATTACAAATTCATGGAAACTGAACAGAGAATGGGTCAAGTCACCTAAAATTTATATTTATTTGTTTTTGGTTTGTCAAGACAGGGTTTCTTGGTGTAGCTTTGGAACATGTACTGGAACTTGCTCTGTAGACCCAGCTGTCCTTGAACTCTGCCTCCTCTGCCTTCTGCGTGCTGGAATTACAGCCACCAATGCCTGGATATTTATTTTTATTTTTTTGAGACGGGGTTTCTGTGTAGATCTGGCTGTCTTTGAATTCAAGAGATCCGCCTGCCTCTGCCTTCTGAGTGCTGGGATTACAGGTATATGTCAACCACCACAGGGTAAGACAGAAACTTAAAAGGACATTTAAAAGTTTTTAGAATTGAATGAAAATGAAAACACAACATTCTCAAACCTATGGGACACACTGAAGAGTTTTAAGAGTTCACAGCACTTAAGTGTCTACATGAAAAAATTGAAGAAATCTTATACTAGCAACTTAACAGCACATCTAAAAGCTCTAGAAAAAATGAAAACAAAACAAAACCAAAAACTAACACTAAAAAGGCAAGCAGAATAGAGAAATAATCAAACCCAGGGCTGAAATCAGTAAAATAGAAACAAAAATTACAAAGAATCACTGAAACAAAGAGTTGGTTCTTTGAGAAAAATCAACAAGACTGATAAATCTTTTGCCAAATTATCTAAAAGAAAATTAAGGCCGGACACTGGTGGCACATCTTTAATCCCAGCAGAGGCAGGTGGATCTCTGTGAGTTCGAGGCCACCCTGGTCTACAGAGCTAGTTCCAGGACAGGCTCCAAAGCAATACAGAGAAACCCTTCTCAAAACAACAACAACAACAAACAAACAAAAACCCAAATCAAACTAAAACAAACAAAAAACAAACCCAAACAAACCAAATTAAGAAAATTAGAACTGAGAAAGGAGACATCACAACAGACACAGAGGAAATCCAGAGAATCATGAGGACATACTTTAATCTTGATCTACCAAAGTTAAACCAAGACCAGATAAGCAATTTAAACATACCCATAGCCCAAGTGAAACAGAAGCAGTAGTTAAAAGTCTCCCAACCAAAAATAGCCCAGGACTAGATGGATTCAACAGAGAACTCTGCCAGACCTTCAAAGAACAACTGGTACCAATACTCAAATTATTCCTTAAAATAGAAACAAAAGGAACATTGCTCAATTTTTTCTTAAGAGGCCACAATTACTCTGATACCTAAACTACACAAAGGTCCAACTAAGGAAAAAAAATTCCAAACCGATTTCCCTTATGCACATAGATGCAAAAATTCTCAATAAAATATTGCAAACCAAGTCCATGAACACATCAAAAAGAGCATCCACCATGATTCATCCCAGAGATGCAGGGACAGTTCAACATACATAAATCGATAAATGTAATCCACCACATAAACAGGCTGAAAGACAAACACATAATTATCTCATTAGATATACAAAAGAAAGCCTTTGACAAAATTCAATATCTCTTCATGACAGAAGTCCTGGAGAACACTAGGTGTTGAGGACCATTACCATCCTTACAATGGCTTCCAGAGAAAATTACTGCCTCTTAAAGAAATAAGCAGAATGTTCAGCAGAACATTCCAAGGTACAGGCTTGTGGTTTCACAGCCAGTTAAAGAATAGCTCAGGGCTATCTCTTCTGCTGCAGTTTAACAGCCAGCTAAAGAGTAGCTAACCAGCTCAGGGCTATCTCTCTGGCTACAATTTATAGCCAATTAGAGGTTAGCTAAACAATTCAGGGCATTCCTTCTACTGACCTCGCTCTGCCTACATGCCAGTGCCCATACCCTGGCTACATACAAATCTTGCTCACATCCTTTCCATGGTCCTATATAAGCCTCCCCTGAGAAAATAAAATTTGTCAGCTTGATCAGAGTACTGTCTTGCTGTCCATTCTTTGTATTCCTTGCCCCCCTTTCCCTTCTAGGTGCTTCCCAGTTCATTGTTGAACGCCCCTTGGGTCAGGGCAACTAGGGATAGAGGGGACACACTTTAACATAACAAAGGTAATTTACAGCTGGCCCACACTCAAACCTAAACAGAGAGAAACTCAAAGCATTTCCACTAAAATCAGGAACAAGACAAGGCTCTCCATTCTATTCCTATTCAATATAGTTCTTTAAGTCTTAGCTAGAGCAATAGGACAACTAAAAGAGATCAAGGGACAGCTAGATGGTGGCGGTGCATGCCTTTAATCCCAGCATTCAGGAGGCACACACAGGCAGATCTCAGTGAGTTCGAGGCCAGCCTGGTCTACAAAGTGAATTCCAGCACAGCCAGGGCTACACAGAGAAACTCTGTCTGGAAAAACAAACAAACAAACAAATAAAAAAGATCAAGAGGATACAAATAGGAAAGGAAGAGCTGGGTAGTGGTGACACATGCCTTTGATCCCAGCAGGGAGACAGAGATAGGAGGATCTCTAGTTTGAGGCCAGCCTGGTCTACCTTTGACTTCCAAGACAGGAAGGACTACACACAGAAAACCTGTCTTGAAAAAAAAAAAAAACCAAACAAACAAACAAACAAGCAAAAAAGCAAATAGGAAAGGAAGAAGTATTTTTATTTGCAGATGATATGGTAGTATAAATAAATGAACCTAAAACTCCACTAGGAAACTCCTACAGGACACAAAATTAACACACAAAAATCAGTAGCCTTTGTAGTGAGATAGTCCGGCTGTGGCACTGACCACGCCCATTGGGGGGTGGAGCCATGGGCGGAGTGACCTGGGGAAGGAGGTCGGAGGGGAGCCAGGAAAGGCTCTTTTGCTGGCGTGACTCGGACAGGAGAGGATCAGGTTGAATTTCCTGGTGTTCATCTGTCTAGGTTGTAAGTTATTTCTCCCTGAATAAACATCTATTCGGCCTATTTGTTTATCCTGATCCTTATTTAACCGTGATAAGCCTTCAATGACAAAGGGACTGTAAAATAAATCTTTCACAATAGCCTCAAAAACTATCTTGGGATAACTCTAAATTAAGCAAGTGAAAGACATATAATAAAAACTTTAAAACATTGAAGAAAGAAATTAAGAAGACATCAGAAGATGGAACACTTCACATGCTCATGGATTGGTAGGATTAATATAGTAAAAATGGCCATCCTACCAAAAGTAATCTACAGATTCAACACAATCGCTATCAAAATTCCAACATGATTCTTCACAGGAATTGAAAGGATAATGATCACCTTTATACAGAAACATAAAAACTCAGGATAGTTAAAACACTCCTGAAGAATAAAAGAACTGCTGGAGGGATCACTATCCCTGATCTCAAATTGTACTACAAAGCTATAATAGTAAAAACAACATGGTATTGGCATTAAAAACAGACATGTTGATCATGTCTGTTCAATCAAATTGAAGACCCAGATATAAGTCCACACACATATGGGATCTGATCTTTGATAAAGAAGCCAGAAATACACATTGGAAAGAAAGAGAGCATCTTCAACAAATGGTGCTGGTCAAACTGGATGCTACATGTACATGAATGCAAATAGATTTCATACTCATCACCCTGCACAAAACTCAACTCTGAAAGAATTAAGGACCTCAACATAATAAGGTCAGTTACCCTGAATCTGGCAGAAGAGAAAGTGGGGGATAATATTAAATTCATGAACACAGGAGAAGACTTCCTGATCAGGACACCAATAGTACAGGCACTAAGAACAACAATTAATAAATGCTACCTTATGAAACTGAAAAATTACTGTACAAATGGCAAAGGACAATGCCATTTGGACAATGTGGCAGGCTACAGAAGGGGCAAAGACCTTTACCAACTAATTTTACATCCAGTAGATGGTTAATAACTACAATACATAAAGAACTAAAAACCAAAACAAAACAAAAAAAAAAACCCTGGACATCAAGAAAACAACCCAATTAAAAAATGAGGTACAGAGCTAAACAGAGAATTCTCAAAAGACAAAACACAAATGTCTGAGAAACACTTAAAGAAATGTTCAACAGAGCTGGGAGTTGGTGGCACACACTTTTAATCCCAGCACTTGTGAGGCAGAGGCAGGCAGATATCTGTGAGTTCGAGGCCAGCCTGGTCTACAGAGCTGTGTTCCAGCCAAAGCAGTACAGAGAAATCCTGTCTGGGGGGGGGGGCGGACCCAAAGCAAAACAAACAAAACAAAAACATACAAAAAAAAAAAAAAAAAAAAAAAAACCAAAAAAAGAAATGTTCAATGTTCTTAGTCATCAAGGAAATGCAAATTAAAACTTCTTTGACATTTCATTTTAACACTAGTCAGAATGGCCAAGATCAATAAAACAAATTGAAAGCTCATATTGGCAAGGGTGTGGAGTAAGGGGAACACTCATCTACTGCTGGTGGGAGTGAAAATTTGTACAGCCAGCATGGAAATCAGTGAGGAGATTCCTCAGAAAGATGGGACTAGATCTACCTCAATACAGCTATACCACTCTTGGACAGATACCCAACAATCCTACATCCTACTACCTAGACACCCGCTTAACCATGCCCACTGCTGCTTTATTTGTAACAGCTAGAAGTTGGAAAACAGCCGAGATGTCCATCAGCAGATGAATGGATCTGTAGCACGATGAATAAAAGATCCAGAAACAGATATTGGGGTTCAAGCTTCAAGCTGAAGATCAGAAAGTCAAAGCTGCCAGCCACTAGCTCTTACCTCTATCTCAGCGCAGACCAAAGGGGTGGTTCTCAAACTGCTCCTGCCTTCACTGCTCCTCAGATTCACTCAGACTGCTATGCTCTCCTCAATGTGGCTAGAGACTCATGAGTTCTGGGATTAAAGGCATGAGACCCCAAGTATTGAGGTTATCTTTTTCTCTTTTAAGACTGGATCAATTTCATGTAGCTCAGTGTGGCCTTGAACTAACAGAGATCCATCTATCTCTTAATCCTGAGTCCTGGGATTGAAGGTATATGCCTGGCTTCTATGGCTTGTGGCTGACTTTGCTTTCTGAATCCTCAGGCAAGCTTTAATAAATCATAAATAAATAATATATCACCACATGGATCAGGACAATGTGGAACATTTACACAATGAAATATTACTCTGCTGTTTAAAACATGAAATTCTCAGGTAAATGGAGCTAGAAAAAATCATTTCAAGTGAAGACAAATATGGTATTTATTTGCTTCTATGTGGATGTTAGTTTTTAAGCCTTCCATAGGCATGGCACAATTGGTATAACCTTAGAAGTTAGATATACAGCAAAGATTAGGGTGGAGGAAATGATCTTTTGAGGAAGGAGACATAGAATATATATTTAGAGAGAGAAGGGGGGCTGGAACAAAAGTATTAAGCAGAGGGAGAGGGGGAATAAGGGGAGGAACAGCTAAAACTAAGGGACATTTGAGGGCATATGGAAACATGCTATGTAGAAGATTCTCAATATATAGACACATATAAATATATACATATACATGATGTGTGCACGCGCACACACGCACACACACACACACACACACACACGAAAGGAATCTAAGTCAGGGCACAGAGCAGAGGCAGGCAAATCCCTGTGGGTTTGTAGCCTGCCTGGTCTACAAAGTGAGTTCCTAGTCAGCCAGGGCTACACAGTGAAACCCTGCCTTGAAAAACAAAACAAAAACCCAAAACAAAACAAACCTAAATGAAATTGCCAAATAACAGAGAAGCAAAGCCTCAACTAGGTATCTCTTGCCACTAGATGAAAACTTCAGTGCTAGGAATGTGTTACATATAATTGAGTTGTTGGCCAAAGGGGCCCCATGGAAACCCCAACCAGCTCACACTTTAGCCCGGTTATTGTTTGCTCTCCACAAACTGAAGGTAAGGTCCTAAGGTTCTATTGCTGAAGACAACACCTACATACCTGACTGTTCATTTTTGAAGGGGGGGGGGTGAGCTGGTACCTAACTAGAACCTTCACTCCTACTTAACTTTTTCTCCAAAGGAGTCTCACAGGGTACACAAACCACATTTAAGGGCAGACCCCATGTCCAGCAGTTCTGAAGTCCAGCCAACTCAAAATGGTGTTTTTGGAGATTCCCCTGCCCCCCAAGACAGGGTTCCTCTGTGGCTTTGGAGGCTGTCCTGGAACTAGTTCTTGTAGACCAGGCTGGTCTGGAACTCACAGAGATCCGCCTGCCTCTGCCTCCTGAGTGCTGGGATTAAAAGCATACGCCATCACTGCCTGGCTTTAAATTATTTATTCTTATTTCTATTTGCACTGGTGTTTTCCTGCATGTAAGCCTGTATGACAGTGTCAGATTTTGGAGTTACAGTTGTGAGCTGCCATGTGGGTGCTGGGGATTAAACTCAGGATCTGGAAGAACAGCCAGTGCTCTTAACTGCTGAGCCATCTCTCCAGCCCCTTTTCCTTTTCTATGGTTATTTTATTCATTCTGATTTGTTTTCTAGAGAGAAAGGATGCATGAAGTTGGATGGGTGGGGAGGATCTGGGAGATGAGGAAGGGGAAACCATCATCAGAATATACTGTATGCAGAAAAACCTATTAAACTTATTCTGATGCCTTGTCCAAAAAAGTTTGACTATACAATGTTAACCTCTGAGTCTCTTAGAAGATTTAGAGAAGCACCTGAAATAACTTGTAAGGTGAAAAATGAGTCTATCCAGGGTGCAGGATCTAGGCACAGCTGCAGAGCTCTTGGGAATTTTGTGGTTAAGGCACTGATAATATCCAACAAGGTGACAGAAAACCCCACAAGAAGTGTCTATAAATGTAAAAAAAAAGGTTGGGTATTGGTGGCACCTTCAATCCCAGCACTTGGGAGGCAGAGGTGAGTTTAAGGCCAGCCTGGTCTACAAAGAGAGTTAAGGAGTTTAAATGATGAAGGTACTGTGTGTCGGGAAAAGGCATATTCAGAATGTTTTTGGATGAAGATCTCAGTTGCTAGGGATGTTCTCTTTCTAGTAGTTGATGGCCAGAGAGACCCCTGATGCCTTACAAATCATAAAGGTAACTGCCACCGTTATTGACTGCACACTAGAACTGATGTAAGTCATTGTTGATACACCATGAGCTATGTTGTAGGGCTGGGCTGGAAGGTCCCTTCCTGTAGCTGGCTTTCATAGCTCCAGGTGCTGCGCAGGCTTGTCACAAATTGCTACCAGTGGTCCTTCTCAACTTGTGCACAGGCAGCATATTAGCATCACCTGCCAGGCAAGACACCCTTGATGGAACAACTGTTAGGAGTGCACCGATTGTTTTCTAATTGGATTGAAGTCCCTCCACAGCAGGAGACTCTGGTTTACTATGAGACAAGAGTCTGTGGCTGCTGAAGCTCCTAGTGGACATGTTACTGCTGTGGAGATTATCGCTGTTGTAGATCTTGGTCAGGGAAGCTGCTTTTTGCAACAGGCAGTGTTTACAGCAGAGACTCATAACTGGCTCAAGTACTGAGAATAAATGACTTTGCTTTGGTCTATTGGCACAAAGTTCATTCCCAAAGAGGGGATGGGAAAAAACTAAGAGCTGAAGAAAGGGGTACATTACTGTGGAACCCTGTTTAGGTATGATATGGCTGACCACTACTGTCTTGAAACCAGAGTAGCTGTGGTTAACTTGCACAAGAGCATCACAAAGTTGGATGCACTAACATTAGCTCATGGAAGCAGGCAACAGGAGACTCCTCCCTCCATGTTCCTTGGGCTAATTGTTTCTTTGGTCTCTTGTAAGTGCTCTTCTGGGGTCTCTCCCCAGATAACATCTCCCCAGGAAAAGACATGCAACCCTGCCCAGCCCCTACCTGCCCAGTCATTACTACTGCTCCAAGATAGCACAAAAGTGGAGGAAACTCAAATGGGACTGCAAGCCCTTCCCTGGAATCAAAGGGGACACAGCATCCGCTAGGAGGGATAGCATCAATGGCAGGAAGGTGGCAGGGACACCAGCAGGCCCCAGTGGGACAGAATGAACGGGAGGAGAATCAGGGCAGGGACCACAGTCAGGTGTACGGCATCAGCCTAGGACCCTTGCCCAGAAGAGCCTTACGACCTGACACACCGGCCAGGGACACATTAATGTCATCAGTTTTATTCTCTTTTTGAAAATAAGAGTAAACATACAATATATATTTTCTATTTATGCATGTTAGCTATAATTACTGCAGCCACCCAGGAGCAGTTTCTTAGGCTGGTCTTTCTTTGTAGAGGGAAAGAAAGTGTGCGTGACTGCCAAAAGCAGAATCTCTTTATTATCAAACAGCAGTGACAGGAAAACCTATCACTGTTATACACACTGAGCCGGGGGAGCCGGGGAAGGGCCCACGGGAGCCTGTAGCGGAAGCGTTTCCACTGCCGCTTGCCCCACCCCACCCTCTGTCCTAAGAGCCCTAGACTCTCAGAGGGGACACCAAGGAATGTTTTGTAGGCAGTGGCCATCCTCCAGGGCATGAGGGAACAGAATTCCAGACGGCTCTGGACCACACAGGCAGTCACAGAGCACAAACTGGCGTACATGGGGTGGATGGTGCTGGCCCAGGTTGCTCCTCTGAACCCATTTCTGCCCATCACATCTAGCCCCCAGAGTCTCAAGACTGTGATGGAGCAGTAATATTGGCACCCCGACTCTACCCAGGGCAGGCTCAGTGGGGAGACAAGGCAAAGATTATGGGCTGGGACCCCCAGGGGAGTTCCATGCTCACCCCCAGGCAAAGGGAGAAGGAAGAGCACCCTGTGGCCTCCTGTCCCGCTTCTGCTGCTGTACTGGCTGTTTCCTTTGATCCCACATCAATAGCAATGGAAAATAGCCACTGGAGATGCACAGAGATTTCACTCCAGGAGGGTGCATGGCCCTGCTCTGGGCCCTCAATTAGGATGGGGGACCCTCCTGGGTGGTCAGGAGCCCACCTGGCCTTTCCCCAAAGAAAGGAGGAGGTACTGCCACCCACAGGGGCTCCACGATAGGGCTGGCAGAAGGCTGGGTGGATGCTGGAGGGACTTCAGTTCTTGAGGATAGTCTCGTAGGCCTGGTATACATGCTGGGACACCTCTGGGGCTCGACACTTCAGGGACAGCTGCAGGAGAAGACGAGGGCATGGAAAGAACTTATCCCCAGGGCTCTTCAGTTCAAGGGTGGGAAAGAGCGGGCACCAGGTGGAAAGGAGAGGTGGAGTGTGTGCGCATGCATACATGGCAGGGTGGCAGCTGAGCTCAGTGGGGCAGATGTGAGGTAAAGCAGCGGGGGTGGCCATCAGTCAGCTGGGTGGGAACCAAATATGCTTGCAGCCCCCACACCTACTGTCAGCTCTGCCACCAGAGCCACTGGCAGGAGGCATGATTCACGAGCTGCTGTGAGTACCCAGACCCCACCCCTTTTTCTGGGCTGTTTGCCCCTACAACCACTGGAGGTCTAGGCCAGGAGCGATTCTGACAGGCAGTCCTGGTGGGCAGAGGGTTAAGAGGGAGCAGATCTCTGCTAGGGACTGCAAGGTGTGTGGGGCTGGCTCTGGCTCCTGCAGGAAGCAGGTTCCCACAAGACTACCTCGATGCAGGCCTTGAGAATCTAGGCAGAAGGAATGGAAGCCAGCCAACCCGCCTTTCTATTTGAGGGCATCAGATCTGTCTGAGGCTGCAATTACAAAGGAGTGGCAAGCAGAATTCTGGCATTCAGCAGCAGTAGCCACAGAGTCGTCCATGGGCCTCCTTTTAAGGGCTCTACATAACCATGCATGTGGAAGTGGTTGGAAAACCCTTGTGTTGGTAGCCTCCATGCACATCTGCTGGGCCTTGGGAGCATCATGTTTAAGCAAGGCCAAGTTACAGAGGGAAGCAGAATGCACTGGGGTCAGACCAGGAGATGAGGCATGTGCAGTACTGCTAGGAAGGATAGAGGCAGGGCAGGAGATAGAAGCAATCTGCTAACCTCCAAGTCCTGTACCATGGCACCAGCAGGGAAGGTGGACATGCAGCAATCAAACAGGGAGATGTAAATTACCACCACCTCAGCTAAAATCACAGCCCCACCCACCAGCGTCAAGGTCACCAGAATTGGGAGGTAGTGTCTACAGGGCCACACCTACCAGGCAAGGGTGCAGGGGGGAAGCAAAGCCTGATTCTAGACCTGGGAACAGCAGCACAGTTTACAGAATATCCAGACTACCCCTGACTTAGGGTCTAGAGGCATGGGCTGCTGAGAATCAGTGTGCCCCTGGCCAGGCACTCAGGCACCCATCTGGCAGCAGGGCCAAAGCCTGTAGCCAGTGATACTATTTCCCTATCTGAGTATATGGGTAACTTGAGGGGGTTAAGCTGAAGTTTCTAAAAGTTCAAAGAACAATTCTCATACCAGGCTCAGGTATGTGGCACAGTGACACCCATCACCATTTCTTAGCAGCCCAGACTAGGAACACTGACTGGGGAGCACTACCAGGGCAGGAAGGTGAAGGGTCAAGACCTGGAGTGGGAAGAGGGGTTCTCACCGTCAAGCTGGGGTTGCCTGGCTGGATCCGCAGCTCCGCCAGCACCCAGATGCCGTTGGTCAATTTCAGAGACTGGTAGAGCATGTCCTGACCCTCCACACTCCTCTTGGCAACAGTGAAGATGTTACTGCTCTGCAGCTTGTTGCTTGCAGCCTCTGCAGGGTCAGATAGCCATGGGAGGCCCACATTCAGTGGGTACAGGGAGAGAATTGGTGGGACACTGGGGGCGAGGCTCACCTGTGTTGAGTGGACAGTCTCTGATCTGGAACTGGGCTTCATTCTCATTGGGAATGTCTTTCCATGTGGCCAAGAACATCTGCCGGTCTGCAGGGTGAGTAGATGGGGTGAGAGATGGGTCCTGATGATCTGTGGCCCTCAGCGTCACATGGCAGGCAATGGGTCTGCTCTCCAGTGTGCCACGAGTGAAGCACTGCTCTTCACAGCTCCATCTGCTTCAGCTCAGGACACAGGCCTGCCTCTCCTCTCCCTCACCCTACATCTGACCTCATCTTCCTCCACCTCTGTGCAGCCTGCTCCTTAGACACAGCTCTGTGGCAAGGATGATGAGGTGCCATACACAGCCCAGGCCCAGCCTTCCCTGCATCCTTCTTGGGGTTCTGGCCCCAGCACTGAGGAGATAGACACCAGGTATGGTGACTGACCCGGTTCTTGGCAGCCCATGGGACAAGCTGAAGGGTGAGCAGCAGGGCTCACAAGTAAAGTGGCATAGGCCACCTGCAAGCCAGAGAAGGGGCCCCTAGGACCTGCTAAAGATCCCATCATAAGGCAAAGCTGTCTTGTTAACCCTTATTGGAGCACCAGCCTTCTCAGTTCCCCAGTTTCAGTTCTATGGCACAAATCCCAGGGCCCCTCACAACTCACCCATCTTCCCATCCTCCACAAAGAGGACATGCAGGGGGTACAAGGTGCTGAAGTAGAAGACATCAATGTTGTTCTTCACAGCCACCTAGGCACGGGGTCCCCAGTCAGTCCCCAGGGCTTGACACCATGATTTCTGGGCTTATATCACCTCTGAGGCCCTAAATATGGTGCCTTTATTCAGGCTTTCTCATAGAGCCCTCCCTTGTAGCCATGCCCCTTTGTCTCCCAGCCCAGGTTCCATCTGCAACCAAGAGCACAATTCTCTACCAGGCCTTCCATGGTATGGTTAGCACCCATCCCAGGACTGAGCATGAGCAGAAACAGGGTGCTGGCCCTGTGGGGACACACCTGAAGATTGTTCAGGGGTTCCATCTTCATGACTGAGCCCACCGTGTTGAGAGGCAGGGAGAGCTCCACAGTCTGGTTGGGACTGAGCGGTGCGTGCACCTGGAGTGGTGCAGCCGGGGCCAAGCCAAAGCTGAAGAGAGAGAGAAGCCCCCCAGGGGTGGTGGGGAGCAGGTACTGACATGGGATGGGCTGGTTCTTTGTGCTCTGGAGTGGGGCGAGAGGTGATGGGCAAAGAGCTCTTTCATCAAATACGCTTTTCCCAAGCTCATGACCACCCCTGCTCCTGAGGCCAGCACTACACTCCAGGCTGGTTAAGGCAGGCCAACCTCTGCTGCCGCTTCTCTTTGTGCTGGATCCTGATAGGCCAGGTGGCATATCACTGCCTTTTCCTTTAGGACCGTACCCAGCACCAGGGATCTGGACTTCACACTTCTCGATGGACAGCCTATGTATTTAGTGTTAAGACCCCTAACTCAAGAGGGGTCTGACTAACCCCAGCAAAGACCAGATTTCACTGCTACACAAATGCCACAGGTTCAGGAAAGCCCTGCCTTTCTTTCTATGTGAGTAAACTAGGAAGGTTGCTTCAGTAGGACAAACTTCTGGAAGGCAAGTCACAGTGGTATGCAGGGGAGCCTGAACTGAACACTCAGTATGTACAGATTAGCACAGAGCAATAGGCCAATTTCTATACTGATAAAAACCAGAAGTACACAATTCCTTCTTCCTGATGAGGACACAACCTAACTTGTAGCTCCTTGTGAATGGCAGTGCTGAGATCGGAAACTATGCTCTCTTCTCAGGCTTGCCTAGAACCCACAGGGAGCCTAGACTTGTATGGTGACTGCACTCCAGGCTGTGTGGGAGTGCCATCACTGTCAGCTCTGTGACCTAGGGCAGGGCCTTTCCCTGAGCACATTATAAGGAGGAGGTAACATCTGTTCTACTGGACCAACACTTGGCCTAGGATCTGCCGCCCAGGAGTGTTAAGTGCAGAGGGTTTGTTATCAGCAGTCATACACCTATAGTCTCTTGTGTCCTATGAGGGGAAGAGGCAGAGCTGCCTCAGCCTTCCCAGTCTATCTAAGGCTCTTCTAAGGAGGCCGCCCCTTCAGTCAACTTCTTAGAGGCTCAGTTTGCTCATCACTGGAGCCGCTCAGGAAGAGGAATCATCAAGAGGGGCTGCCAAGGTTCCCAGAGAACCCAGCCTTGCTGGCTCATGGTGCTACACAGACCAGGAAATATGGGGGACAGGAGACAATAGGGAGCTGGGAGCACCCACTTCTCATTCTCAGAGTCCTTGTTTGATCAATTTTCAGCTCTTGGGGGAGCTGGCTGGCAGGCCTACTATCCACCCACTTTCTCAGAGCTGTCCCCCCACACAAAAGTGACTCAGGCCTAGGAGAAGAGGCGGGTGGGAGATGCAGGGCGCTTCCAGTGGTGGGCTGCTGGCTTGGAGATGTGATTTCTGACACAAGTGTTATCTGGGCAGTGGAGGAGAGTAAGTTAGGGAAGATGACCTCTCCATTCTGTCTGGTGCTTTGGTGCCCACACAGTGGACAAAAGAGGGCCTGCTGTTGGGTTTGGCCAGGGCTCACCTGTTGCGATTGAACTGGATGGCAAAATCTGTCATGACCTGCAGGGCCTTGTTAGTCAGCTGCAGGTCCATGGAGATGGAGCCAACCTGGCGGGTGAAGGTGCCAGAGATCTCCAGGCCCTTGGCCTTTATGGCAGGGAGCCAGACCTGCAGGGGAGAGGATACAAGGGGCTGTGTGACTCTTCTCCACACCAAAGTCACAGCAAGCCTGAGATCTTTTCTTTCTTGAAGGGCCTTCTGATCAACCTGCTGCCATCACTAAGGCATGTAAATAAGCTCACCCTGTAGACCACCCAGGACCAGCACCATAGCACAGTTGTATATCAGAGTAGTTGAGGACAGGAAGGACATCTTTAGAGGTCAAAAAAGGTAATACCAAGAACAGTGAGAAGACACATGAGCCTTGCCAGCACCATGACAGGCCAAGGTCAGAGATGAGTACACAATAGCATTCTGGATCCTGGCCACAATCTGACCTCTCCTTGGCTGTTACAGCCTGTCCCTCTGTGCAAGATATAGAGCTGGTCTTCCACTGAAGAAATTGGCAGGACCATGGAATGTACCAAAGAACCTCTGCCTACCAGTGTCCTGGTTGTCCTTCTTAGCAGGTTCAGGAAATGAATGCCTCCACCAGGAAACCTGTCCTCATGAGCTTGTGTGTCTCTCCTCCTTACTGCTTACAAAGAGCTCTTTAGTGTTTTGCTGTTCTGTCTATACCTGTCTCAGAGCCTAGTGTGGTGCTGCTGTGTACAGGGTGCCAACACATTAAATGGCAGGAATAAACCCTGCTGTGAAGGACAACTACAAATGTCACCCTTTGGATACAGAGGTGCCTCTCTGGCCCTTTGTCTCCCCTGACTGGCTTACTGGCTCCTTAATCATAAAAGGCTACAGTACTACCAGACAGTTCCAGTGTCCCAGCCTACATGTCCTTCATGTCACAGACATACAGTCCAAGTCGTCTCCTTCATGTCATAGACACACACACACACAGTCCAAGTCTCCTTCATGTCACACACACACACACACACACACACACACACACACACACACACACACACACAGTCCAAGTCT
This sequence comes from Phodopus roborovskii, assembly GCF_943737965.1. NCBI lineage: Eukaryota > Metazoa > Chordata > Mammalia > Rodentia > Cricetidae > Phodopus > Phodopus roborovskii. Next base: position 11,631,684 of record NW_026126546.1, on the reverse strand, counting down.
CCTTCATGTCACAGACACACAGTCCAAGTCTTTTCAATGTGTCTCTGCCTACATCTGCCCTCAGGGCTTCCACTTTCTCTCTCTCCGTTTTTCAAGACAGGGTTTCTCTGTGTAGCCTAGGCTGCCCCCAAACTCTCAGGGATCCACCTGCCCTGCCTCCTGAGTGCTGGGACTAAAGGCATGCGCCACCAGCGCCTGGCAGCATAGCTTCGCCCAGATGGCTGCCTAGATTTTTCTTTCACAGCACCAGGCATTCTCTTGTAAAATGCAAAGAAGATCACGAAGCCCTGGAAAACCTTTCCACCTTGCACTGGTATTCACAGCCTGGGGCCTACTCCAGGCTTATCCTGGCCCTTCTCCCTAAGATGTCTCACTTGCTGCCTCCCATTACTGGAAAGCTCTTCTCTGCCCTCACCTCACCCGGCAGGCTCAGAGTATCCTTTGTGTCCTGGGACAGAAACCACCAGCTGAGTCCCCAGCCAAGGCTTTGAGTTTAAGAGCCCTGAGAAAGCTGCTAAGCCTAGCCCTAGGCATGGCTCCCACAGACCAAGCTGGTGATCCAGTCCCAGCAGCCTTATGCTTGCAGAACTGGTTCTCTCCCAACCACCAAGTACACCTGACCTGGCACTCTGCACTCAGAGTCTTGGGAAAGTCCCAACAGAATTAAATCTCACTGACTGGCTGACCCCTCAACTAGCTGCTATGCCATGCTGGACCAACTTGAAATTTTCACATACAGGGAGCTCCATGCTCCATGTGTAGGGTGCATACTTACCCGAGGAAGGGTGGGGGGGGGTGAGGGAAGATATCTTGTAAAAGGACAAACAATCCCAGCAGTGATAGTGTTATGAAGATCACCTGCCACTGCTTACGAAGGGAGCAGAGACTAAGGAGGTGGGAAAGTCCTGTGCCGTGGCAAGGACTCTTCCTCAAGGAGCCTGCCTGATTACTTCCAGCCCAGTCCTCACAGCTCTTATCACCAGCACTAAGTGTACGCAGGTACATCATCTCTACCAAACTAGCAGTGATGTCATCAGTTAAAATCTATACACACATACAGCCAGGTGGCGGCGGCACAGGACTTTAATACCAACACTTGGGAGGCAGAGGCTCTCTTGAGTTTGAAGCCAGCATGGTCTACAGAATGAGGTCCAGGACAGAGAAACCCTGTCTTGAAAAAACAAAACAAAACCCCAAAACAAAAAAACCATATACATGTGGAAGGCCAGTTCATGGCTTCTCGTTCCTGGTTGCTGAGTACCCAGTGAGTACCAGGCTGCATGACTCTGCTCTGTGACATCAGTAGTTTTTGTTTTGAGATTCTCTTGCCTTTTAATGCTGGGAATAGAGATGGGTACCACAATGTTGTTATGGAAATTAATCTGTGTAAAAGTGTGTTACATTTGTTTATGATGTATTTGTTTAAGATGTAAGGATGTATGTTTAACTATGTAAAGATGTGTTGCATTTGTTTTACCTTGCCTAAGGCACCTGATTGGTCTAATAAAAAGCTGAACAGCCAAGACCATGGTAAATGCCTTTAATCCTAGACAAAGGTAGGCTGATTTCTGTGAGTTCCAGGCCAGCCTGGTCTACAAAGCTACACAGAGAAACCCTGTCTCAAAAAACAAAAAACAAACAAACAAAAAAGCTGAACAGCCAATAGCTAGGCAGGAGAGGGATAGGCCGGGCTGGGCAGAGAGGATAAGCAGGAGAGAATCTGGGCAAAAGAGAGAAGGAGAATAAGGGAGAACAAAAGGGACATGCCCAGAGTCAGCAGCCACCAGCCAGGGGCCAGGAGAAGCAGTGAAAATAAGACACACAGAAGGAAAGAAAGGTAAAAGCCCTGAGGCAAAAACGTGGACGAAGAGAAACAGGTGAAGTTATAAGAGCTAGTGGGACGAGCATAAGATAAGGCCGAGTGAGCATTCACAACTAATAAGAAATCTTTGTGTCACGATGTAGGAGCTGGTTGGTGGCTCAAAAGAAAAAGCCTGTTACAATGTGCCCTACTGACTAACTTATAAATTTATTAACCTTTTTTCTTTTGGTTTTTCAAGACAGGATAGTTTTGGAGCCTATCCTGGAACTCACTTTGTAGACCAGGCTAGCCTTGAACTCACAGAGATCTGCCTGCCTCTGCCTCCTGAGGCTAGGAATTAAAGGCATATGCCACCATCACCTGGCTGTTGTTAGGCTTTTTTAATGTGTATGGTTTGGCCTGGCACTTGCTGTCAACAATCTGTGTAGTAGACAACTAAATACGATTTATATCACACCCTGTACTCTCTGGTCCTGTTGATTGTGACTTGTGACCTTAGAGAGTATATAGCCAGGCATGGTGGCTCATGTCTACATCCCTACAATCCTAGCCCTCTGGAGACCGAGGCAGGAGAATTGCCACAAGATCAAGGCCAGCATGGGACTTCATAGTGAGAAGCCATACAAGTGCTCTCACTTTGTAGCACAGTGACATAGAAATTGAAGGTTAAGCTACAGTGTCACAGCATGACATTTAATTCCATATTCTGTCACTTGCCAGCTATGTGGCCACAGGCAAAAGCACTCAAGTTTCTCAACCATAAAGTGAATAACAGTAACATATGGCTGTAGGAGGACCCAGTAGGCTGCTGCTGTGGAAGGCTGGTACGTGCCTGGCATCAAGCCTGCTATTGCAGGCAGAAGAGCTGCTATCATGTGGACTCAGCTCAGGCTGTCAGAGGCCTGTCTGGGGCCCTGGCCACTACCTCTGTGGGAGAAGCCAGGTCAGAGAAGCACAGGTGCTGCTTATACCCTTATCACCAAAGACCTCTACAGGTGGATCCTGAAGCTTCTGAGGTAGGAACCTCAGAAGATGAAGAGTCAGCACACAGGGCCTCTGCCTTGTGTTGTTAAAGGATTAGGCTGTATGTAGCCACATCTTGTCTGTGAACCTGTAACAGTGGCCACACCCTTTGGGCATGGTTACAGGTGTAGATGTGACCCATTTAAGGGGGAGGAGCAGAGGACTCTTGGGAGGCAGGGTCTGCATCCTTGGAACAGGAATGCTGCAACAGTTGTCTGTGTAAGTTCATGCCCAATAAACACCTATTTGTCATTCATCTTGGTTTGGCGAATTCATTATAACTCCACGCCTTCATCAGGCCGGATGTGTCCTTGTGGAGCTTCCCTGACACAGGTTAAAATGACTCACACTGTGCTGTCCAAAGTCCCAGGCACAAACATCTACATGCCAAACTTAACTGTTCTCACCCATCCTCCAACGGCTCCATCTCAGTCACTATTTTCTCCTTGCTCATATCAGAGTGGCCTCAGCCCCTTCAATATGCTCCTATTCTGACTACTGAGAAAGTTCTCATGTCACAGTCTCTATGCTCCCAAAGCTGTCTAGGCTTTGAGGAGCACCCTGATAATCTCCTTTGGGCTCTATGCAACTCCATCCACACCTTCCTTAGGGCCAAAGCTCAAATCAAAGTATTTCATCATTCAGTTTAGAACTCTCCAATGGCTAGCACTGAGTCTGTATCAGTGTATCATGAGCAAGACAGTCTGGCTTAGCCTTTTACCTCAAGAATCTCTAGTCTAACATAATGTCTTGGTGGGTGACGACACCCTCAGGAGCACATTGGGTACGTGCCATGAACAACTCCAACTCTCCTATATCCCTGGAGCCTTCTTTCTTCTTTGCATACTTTACATACACAGAAATAAGTAAACAGATGTTCCCAAGACTAACTCATGGGGAGCCTGTTTTTTTGTGTTTTTCTTTTTTCCTTTCCTTTCTTTTTTCTTTTCTTTTCGTTTTTTCTTTTTTGAGATAAGGCTTTTCTATTATGTAGCCTTGGCTTTTCTAGAACTCTATGGCCTTGTACTTACAGAGATCCACTTGCCTCTGCTACCTGAGTGTTGGGATTAAAGTAATACTACTATAGCTACTGCCCCTCCCTTGGAAACAGGATCTCACTACATAGCCCCATTTGGCCTGGAACTCACAAGATCAGCCTGTCTCTGCCACCAGAGTGCTGGGACTAAAGGTGTGTGCTACAATGCCTGGTGACTCTGAACTCTTGCTCCTCCTGCTTCTACTTCCCAAGGGCTGACATTATAGGTTTGCATCCGCACACCTGGCACCTGTTCTGTTGAGAACTTCACCAAGAGTCAGTTGCCTCTTCAGCAATTAAGAGCACCACCAGCCGCACACCCTCATGCTGAACTAATGACACCTATGCCTGTCATGTCACAATGACAACACACTGGCATGTCTCCATGCCAGTTTTTTCCTTTTATCTTCTTCGTATACTGATGGAGACATGTGGTTATTATTTATTTACTGGTTTTTTTTTTTTGAGACAGGGTTTCTCTGTTTAACAGCCCTGGAAATAGCTATGTAGACCAGGCTGGCCTCGAACTCACAGAGATCTGCCTGCCTCTGCCTCCTGAGTGCTGCCGGCCCCGGCATGTGGTTCTTTTTTAATTTCCATTCTGTGTAGAGCCATCAGTTCTCTTCAGAGACAAGAAGTTCTCTGTCTAAGACCCTGGATCTAACAGTACTGAGAACGGGTACTGTGACCAGGTATTCCCTCCCCTCCAGGCTTTCCCCCACAGGCAACAAATGTGCACTGTGCCAACTAGACAAGGCACTGCTGTCACAGACAGGTCAAAGCAGAGGCTGTCAAACATGAGACCATAGCTAGGGCACAGTAAGAATCAGCCAGGCACTGGTGGCACATGCCTTTAGTCCCAGCACTCCGGAGGCAGAGGAAGGTGGATCTCCATGAGTTCGAGGCCAGCCTGGTCTACAGAGCTAGTTTCAGGACAGTGTCCAAAGCCACAGAGAAACCGTGTCTCAAAAAACCAAAAAAGAATAAAAGACTCATCACCCATTTCCATGGTGCTGAATTCAGTGGGAGGTCTTACCAATCCCAATTCCCTTTCTCTGTTTGCCAGGAGAAAAGGGGAGGCACTTACTGCTTTGGGAGCTACATAGGATCCTGAAAGGGTGCCCACGCCACTGGTCAGGTCAAAGAGGTCACTTAAGCCACTGCTGATGGGTGCTCCAAGTCTGGCTGTGGCTGTTGCTGTTGTCACTGCTGCTGGGGGTGCCCCAAAGTTGGTGTCTCCAATCTGGCAAAGAGATCAGAAGAGATATTTGAGAGAGGCAGGGACATTAGGGGCCCATGGAGCAGGAACAGGACCACCTCCACGTCAATTTTAAGTTGCAGACACAAGACAAAGTAAGGCAGGTGAAGAAAAGAGGCTGAGCACTCCCGAGTCCCATAAGCCTTGAACCTCAAGGAGTGACCTCTGGGAGAGGACTCAACCCCTATGATGGGGAGCCAGTAGTCCTTAGGATGACAAGGTATCATTGTCATGGGGTGGGGAGGACACTGAAGAACTTGTGGGCACGGGGCCAGTGGCAACTGCATGCCAGGGGGTCAGAGACTGCCCCAACACTGGGCCACCAGCCGCGGCTCAGCACAGACGAAGAATTGGTGACAGAGGGTTGAACCGTACCCCTTCAGGCTCATCCCCCATCTCCAAGCAGAAGCAGGCAGGGTGAAGAGACAGGCAGCGACATGCAGAGAGAAAGGCCAGGAAGAGCATGAGACAAGAGAAAGAGAGAGGTTAGTTAACTGTGGCTCCAGTCGGGATGAGTGTGTTCTGAGGCCCAGAGCCCCAACCTTTTGAAAGATACTACCCTTCCTTGTGGCTTTAGCCTGGCACCCTCACACCTGTGTCATAACTTTTTGGACTGTGTTGTAGGATCTCTCATGGCCAGTGCACTGACACCAAGGGAAAGGTTCAGAAGCTGACTCTGCCCAGCACCATTTAAGTGCCCGAGGAAGGCCACACCTCTTTCAAAGGACAGAGGAGGTTCTACCCAACCTTCGATGGAGGTCAGGCTGGGCTGTTGTCCCTAGTTGGTGTGGCCTGATTGTAAGTGGACAAAGGCCTGGTTCCTCAAAGCTACAACATCCTAACAGGATGCAGGTGACCGAGCATGAAGCTACCCAATCACCACTGAGGGCAGAATGAACATTCCAAACACCTGTCTTGGCTGATGATAACACAGAGGGGCATCAAAACCTGCTCATCTGAAGATTATTAATAACAACACCCGGGAGACCTAAAACATACCAGGCTGTCGAGGCCACCACCAAGAAGGTCCACAGCTCCCATTTGCACTGTGGAGGCAGCCAAAGGTGGGCCGCTCACTGGAGGCCCAAGGTCCAGGTTGAGGAGGTCACCTAAGAGGTCACCCTGGGCAGGGATGACATCAGGCTGATCACCAGAAGGTGCTCCAGCAGGGGCTGTCTCAGGGCTCTCTGTGCTCTCACTCCTGTTGGACAGAAAGGGTTAGGTGGTGTGGAGGTCATCAGAGTCTTCAGGGAAGGTAAAGAGACACTGATCTACAAAATCCTTCCCTAAGAAGGCATTGGGTTTCCTCACTGTCCAGGGGTGGGGGTGGGGGATGGGGTGTCAATAAGGCTTGTCTGCCTCCCTAGTCCCACCTATTTTTTAAGCTCTCCATGTGGAAAGCCAGCTGTGTATATTCCAGCTAGTGCTAAAAAGGAAACTAGATGCCAGCCCCCAAGACTGTCATTGGGCCAAACCAGCTACCTGGGAGCAACAGAGGTTGTGGGAATGGGAACAGGTCTTTGGAACTAGAAGTCATCTTTGCTAGCTGTGAGGTCCTGTATTATCCACACTGTCCGCATCCACTATCCTCATCTGTTAAATGGACATTTTGCTCAATAACTTAGAGTATTAAAAGGGTGATCCTAGTATATAGGACACCTAGTACGTAGTTTGCTTAAACTAAGGCCTTTCCAGGGGTCATTTTCTCAGGCCTCCATGCATGCTGGCCAGCTGTACTCACGAGGCAGTGCGGGGTGGCAGGCTCTTATGCACCACTCCCCGGCCACCCTCCACAAAGGCGCTGGGTGGCTTGTGGTAGACAGAAGCCAGTGTGCCAATGTAGCAGATGAGCTCATCTAGTAGTGTAGGCTCAATAAGGTCCGTCTCCTCTGAGATGAGGGGCTTCTCAGCCAGCACCACCTCTTTGGCAGCTACAGGGTCGGTGGAGAGTAGGCGCCAGTAGATGTAGCCACGATCTCGAAGATCTGGGTTGTCTGAGTCCTTGGGGGGGGGGGGGTGGAGTTGGAGAAGCCCACATAACTCCTTACCAGATGAGAATAGGGAGCCCTCCCACAGACCAGCCTTACCATCTAACAATTGTGTTTGTTTGTTTTTTTTTTTTTTTTTATGGTTTTTTTGAGAAAGCGTTTCTCTGTGGGGCCCTGGCTGTCCTGGAACTCACTGTCTAGGCCTGAACTTACAGAGATCTATCTGCCTATCTCTGCCTCCCAAGTGCAGGGTAAAAATTTGTACAACTTCCTGTCTCAAACAACAATTCTGAACATAAACACTTTAGGGGCATATCCTAGCCCCCAACTTCCAGCTGGGTCTCTTTGGTTCCCTAGTCCAGGTCTCCAATCCCCTACCTTTGAGAACCTTCCAGCAAAACTTTTGGTTCCCCCATACCCCCTTTCTTCAATTTCCCCTGGTGATGCCACCCCATGTGGATCTGCCTGTGACTCTGACTCCCGGAAGTCAGGCTCTCAAGCTACTCTGGCATCAATTCCCACAGATGGGGTGGAGTTGATGCACTGTGGGGAGCAGCAGGGTGGGCGGGGACACTACCTGAGTGGCCAAACTGAGGACCTGCTGCACCAGCTCCTGAGTCTCTGTGGGCTTCTTCAGGAAGAGCTTCACAATGGCTGTCAGTAGCTGTAGCTGGACCTGCAGGGGACAAGGCAAGGAGGGTGGGGTGCACAACCAAAGGAGGCTTGGTGGATCTAAGAACAGCTGGAAATCAAGAACAGCTCTTCCGGTCTTGGGGCTGCTGCTGAGGAACTTGGATCTGGAGCTGGGCATCCAGCTATCTGGTAGGTAGGACTCAGCTGAGCTCCTAGATGCCTGTCTGTAGCTTCAAAAGAGATTCAGAGCTTCAAAGGCAACATGTGACTAGTATGCTTCTTACAGCTGTTGATGGTACCACAGAGAGCCAGAGGACAGGCCAGCAGGGGCCCTCAAAGCTAGCCTGTCACCAAGGAACTACATGACTATCAGAAAGTAGGAAGCATTCCTGACCCCTCCACCTAATTTCATCAGGATATCCCCAGCCTTGCTGACACTCCCCATACTTCATAATCTCTATTCCCTCATTAGTGTCATCAGCTATCAGGCTGCCCTGTGGCTGTAAGCTTTTTCTTTTGTTTTTAAAGTTAGGTCTCATTATGTAGCTCTGGCTGTCCTGGATCTCACCAAGCTGCCTTGGAACTGACTGATCTGTCTGCCTCTGCCTCCCAAGTGCTGAGATTAAAGGCATACACCACCACACTGAACTGACCATGAGCTTTTGAAGGATGGGGATAGGGTCTGTCTAGCCTGCTGTATGACCCTATGCTGCTTAGGCTACTACCTAGGGAACAGCAGGCACTTAAGAAATCCATGACAATTGGCTGCTGGTGGTGGTGCACACTTTTAATCTCAGCACTAAGAAGGCAGAGGTAGGTAGATCTCTGTGAGTTTGAGGCCAGCCTGGTCTACAAAGTGAGTTGCTGAGGAACCCTGGAGGGGGGGGGGGGAGAAAGAGAAGAGAAAGGGGGCGGAGAAAGAGAGAGGAGAAAAAGGAGAGGAAGAGAGAAAGAGGGAAGGAGGGAGGGAGAAAGGGAAGGAAGGAAAGAGAGAAGACAAAAAGGAAGGAAGAAGAGAGAAAGAAAAAAGGAAGGAAGGAAGGGAAAGAGAGGAAGAAAGAAATCTATGACAGTTGAGAACGCCTGCACACAAGGCCATGTGCGTGGTCCTTCAGGTCTATTGGGGAAGGTGGGAGACGGCCCAGGCAGCTCAGCAGCAGTACTGGTAGCCGACTCCTGCTTGTCCAGTAGGAAGGTATGCACTGAAATGCATGGCTTCATCATCCTAGCTTGCAGGGTGGTCTGACAACAGGAGTAAGAATGGAGAGGATGGGCCAGTGAAATGGCTGTGGGTAAAGATACCTGCTCTTAAGGCTGATGAACTGAGTTCGATCCCTGGGACTCACATGGTGGAAAGAGAGAGCTAACTTTTAAAAGTTGTCTTTGATTCCTACTCTAGTGCCTTAACACACCCTGCAACCCCATTTAAAAAAGAAAACAAAATAAAGGAGGTTTCTTCTGGGAACAAGTCATCCACAGCCCCTTGACAACTGCTTGTATATGGGTCAGTGGAAAAGGAACAGCGACTGACTATTTCCAAGGCAGGCGTAAGCCCAGCATCCACATCTGGCTCCAGCCATTCATTCACCTTTGGTCAGGGGGTGGTGGTTCACACCATCCCAGTCCTGGGGAGTAGAAGGAGAAGGACCAGAAATTCAAGGTCATCTTCAGCTATGTAGCAAGAGGGAGGACAGCCCAAGATCTATGGAAACCCTGTTGCAAAAGCACCTTCAAAAAAGCACAAAGAAGGGGCTGGAGATGGCTCAGCGGTTAAGAGCATTAGCTTCTCTTCCAAAGGACCTGGGTTCAATTCCTAGCACCCATATGGCAACAGCTCACAACTGTCTGTAACTCTTAGATCAGCCACTCCCGCACAGACAAAAATGCAGGCAAAACACCAATGCACATAAACACATAAACACACACAGGAAGGAAGGAAGGAAGGAAGGAAGGAAGGAAGGAAGGAAGGAAAGAAAACATGGCCCACTTCAGGTGGGAGTTGGTGTCTTATGAGCTTTGCAAACAACCTACAGCACTTGATTTGGAGCTAGCGTAAGATCACACATCATCTGAACTCTATCACTTCCCAATAGCCATTAAGGTTACCTGACCTGAGTTGGTTTCCTCATCTGTAAAATAGGTATAACTCATATGGTTAACTGCAAGAGTCAGACAACCAATGTAGATAACCCTTGTGAAGCTGTGCTGGGACTGAAGTTATGCACCGCCACCAGACCCTTGCAAGGACTTGGTAAATTTAAGGAACACAGGAAAAATGAGTTCAGAACTTCGGGGCTGTTTTCTTCCTTGACTCAGTTTTTCCTTCTGACTTCCCTAGTCCCTGGCTCTTAAGCAGGGTTATTCTTGGCAGCTTTCCGCCACCCCCCAGGCAAGCCTCCATAGAGGCAGAAACAGTCCAGGCAAGGCTTGGCTTCTGGGGAGCCACAGATGAGCGGCTGTGTTGAAAGTGAAGCTACATGGAGGGTGTTGGGCAGGCGGGTTATACCAGCCTGCACTGGGCAGAAGGCATTTCCAAATTCACAGCAAAAGGAACAATAATGAAGAGATGCAGACAAAACTATACCCATTACCTTCTGAGCTGCTCAAATCAAGTACAAGAGGCAGGACAGTACCATGTGAGATGGGAGGTCAAACCAGAACAACCTCTCTACCAAATGAAATCAGGCAAGAGTTAGCCAGATCTTAAGTATACAATCCCTTCTTTCCAAGCTGTCTGCTTAAGGCTTCATCCTGGAAATATTCACAATTCTATGCTATGCCGCCTAGCCAAAGAAGCCTGCTCACAAGAACAGACTAGATACAAAAACATTCAATGGACTTAAATAAAGCATACATTAACAAACATATGCCTTCAGAATTATCCTAAGGGGAGAAGGCAAGGTTCTAAGCAATATGAAGTTGCATAGTGGACTTCTACAGCATTTAAGTGACACAGACACACACAGACAGACAGACAGACAGACAGACAGACAGACAGACACCCCCCCCACTTCTCATCATTTGTAACACCATTCTTGTAAACACTTGGCTTATTTTTTGTTACAGCTGTTTATTATTTATTCATGTATGTGTGAGGTATGTATGCCATGACACATGTAGAGGCAAGAGGATAACTTGCAGGAGTTGGTTTTCTCCTACCACCAGGTGGTTTCTATGACTGAACTCAAGCTTGGTGGCAGGTGTCTTTACCCACTGAGCCATCTTATCAGCCTTGTTTTATTGACAAGGTCTCATGTAGTCCAGGCTGGACTCAAACTCTTTATATAGCCAAGGATGACCACCAATACCTGATAAACTGTCTCACAAATGCTGGGATTACATGTGTACAGTGTCACACCCTGCTTCCATGCTTGTAAATCTGTCTCTTGTTGCCCCTGAACAAGGCTTAAGTGGTCATCTGTAGATACAGGCTGAGTAATGGAAACCTAAATCACCTGACAAAGACTTCCAAGCTGAGGCTAGAAAAGGCAAGGCTGACCCTACCCTTCCTTTCAGCTCTTATTCTGTAAAAAAGTATCCTTCCTCATTTAAAATGGCCCTTAAGTGTGGTGTTATAGTGCTTGTCTAGAAGGCTAAAATGTTCTCTGTCGAGAAATATGTATGCTAGATAAACCAGTCAGGCACAAGTCAAGTGTTGTTGGCCACTGAGTTCAATGCTAATGAATCAATGGTAAAGGTTACATGTTGACCAACTGATAAAAATGTGTGTAGATGGCATAGAATCGAACTTCATATCTCTCCTGGAAGTGCTAGCTAGCTCAGTACTTATTCAGGAATTGTGATGGTTATGGAACACAAATTCCAAGAACAAAAACAACTGGCTCAAATGTCTGCATTAATATCTACTGGTACAACCCTACCATCTCTAATCACCAAGAAATTAAAACAAAGCCAGACATTTCTTGACCACCTTCCACAAACACCACAGATTATCCTATGTCCTCTGAGGCACTGCTGTGAGAGAAAAAAGGACCACACACAGCCTGTCAATTAATGTCTATTCACACTAGCAATGCAGTAGGAGAAAGAAAGGATATAGGAATGGAACAGGTCAGAAGTGGCGATCAGTAATGGGTGTGTCCACATGAAGGCTCACCTGGGTGCTCTCATCATGAAAACCTTCAAGGAAGCTCTCCAGTAGTTCATCTGCATTGTCAATCCGCTCAGCATACTCGCCCACTATCCAGATCATGGCAGCCCGGGCCTCAGGCTCATCCAGGGAGTCCAGGTTCTCGCACAGTGTGGCTATCACGCTCTCATACCTGGGAAAGTAGGATTGAGCCAGAAGGTAAGCACCAAGGAACTCTGGCCAATGTGTGTGTTGGAGGGTTAGGGGCCAGGTCAGATAGGCAGCTGCCCAGACCTGGAGAGATGGTGAAGAGAGAGGATGTTTTAGCTGCTGGAGTTTAGCTGCTCTTATTTTGGCCTGAAGGGCCAGCTTGGGTAAAAGAAGAAAGACAAAAAGTTTCTTCTGAGAAAGCTGTGAAATGGAAAGGGAAAGGGGGAAGGGGAAGCCGAGCTGCCCTCTTACCATGAGGGGTGGGCACCTACTTGTTGGGGTACTTGCGGAAGATGTCCTTTATGACCACAATGGCTTCCTGGACTACATAGTTGACCTTGGTCTGGATGAGATCAAGCAATGTGCTCACACAGCGCTCTGCAGATTGCTGTGTAGGAAGAAGAGGCAGTGTAGGCAAGGTCTTTGCAGTTTCCAATTGGGCTAATGATCTTGCCCGGGTCAAGCAGCTTCAGTCCCGCTGCCTACCTTCCTTATCATAGCATGAGAACAGATCTCTTTCCCTAGATAATGGGGAGGCAGAGAACAAGGGCCAAATGAGGGCCCTGGATGAAAAGGACATACAGACAGAATGAGAGCCAGAGATGCAGCTCTTGACAGTGTGAGGTCATTGGGAGTTCCTCCAGGCAAAGCCCAAGGGCTGAGTGACCCTACTTGGCCCCATCTCTCTGGCTTGTTTCATAAAATTGGCTGCAAAGACTAGATCTACAAAGTTTCTGTACCTAGTCGTCTGCTTTTATTTCTACATACTACACAACAGCTCAAAGGGGCAGATGTCTCAGGAGAGCAATAATAAACATCAAGGGGAAAACAGCTTAAAATGCCTCAAGGGTCCTGAGTGGGTGTGACCAGCTATCCCAGGAGCCTTAAGCCACCAATGGACCCATTGAGTATAGGTCAATGTCAAGGCAGAGTGGAGGGAATAAAATGCCAGGGCACTGGGTTTAGAATGACTTGGTAGTTCAGAGGAACAAGTCCAGTATCAAGGTATCTTCTGAAGTCTCTATCAGACAGAGGTCCTGACCCGGATCTCTGTGATAAGTCTAACAGGAACTCCATGAGCCTATGACTTTCCCATGGCCTTAGATAATGCTGTAGAAGAACCATCATTACAATGGCCTAATTTTACCTATTACAACTCAAGGGCCTGAAGTGAGAAAAAGCCAATCTAATCTGTATAGTAGGCACCTTGGAGGCTCTGTTAGTGACCCTTGGACTTTCTGGACCATGAACAGCTTCTAGGATCAGACTGGCTTTCTGTTCTCAACAACCTTCTCCCTCCCTGGCTAGGAATGGAACCCCAGAATCTATTCACCTCAACCTTGATGGCACAGCGACCGATGGCACGCACTGCCTTCCGTACAAAATCCACATCTACTTCTGTAGCATACTCTTTGAGTTCCGCCAATACCTGTGGTCCAAACAGAAAATGAATTGGAGAGATCTGATGGAACACTCTGTTAAAATACTTGGGTAACAGGAATGTACAAACTCTCAAAGGGATGGGACTCTGCTGCCTGCTCACAATGAATGGCCCAGGAGAGAGTATCACCAGGTTCCTCAAAAGGAATATAACCCAAAAGGAAGATAGAGGGTGACACGCAGCAAGGCTCAACAACCTTTGCTTTACACTGACAGCTACTATATTCAAGTACCTCATTTTGTGTGTGTGGTGTTGGGGATGCTAAGTAGAAACACTGATCCCAAAACTACATTTCCAGTGTCAGCAACTGCTTGTGTGTGTGTGTGTTTGCAGCAGACAGGAGGTATGCTTATACACATGTGTATACATATGGAAGCCAGACAACAGCCTTGGGTGTCATTTCTCAGGCTCAATCTACTATTTTTTGTTGTTGTTATTTTTGTTTTTGTTTCTTTTGAGATAGGGTCTCTCACTGCCTGGGTTTTGCCAGTGAGGCTAGGCTGGCTGGGTAGTCAGCCCCAGGGATCTGCTTGTCTCCACTTCTCCAGTGCTGGGGTTACAGATGCACAACACCAGGCTCAGTGTGTGTGTGTGTGTGTGAGAGAGAGAGAGAGAGAGAGAGAGAGAGAGAGAGGAAGGAGGGAGAGAGATGGGGCGGGGTAGATGCCTACAGAGGACAGAAGATGGCATCCGATACCCTGACACTGGAGTTACAGGTGGCTGTGCACTGCCTAAAGTGAGTGGTGAGAACTAAACCCATGTCTTTGGAAAAAGTAGTAAGTGCTCTTAACTAGGAGACAATCATCTCTTCAGTTCCCACACACAGCTTTTTAAACATAGGTTCTGGATACTAATTTCAGGTATTTACGACTGCCCTAGTAAGTGCTCTGCCAACTAAACCATATCCCTAGGTGCCCAACTACTACTTTTTAGTGAATAAATGATAGGTCAAAATAGAGAGAATAAGGAGAATTTTTTTGAGTATGTATAGGGAGTCTAATTATGTTGTCTAAGGTAGTTTTGATCTTATGACAAGTGATTCTTCTGCTTTAGCCACCCAAATATCTGGGACCTCAGGAGTATACTTTTGTGGACAGCCTGAGAATACTAGTTGTTTTTGCTTGCTTACAGAGCTCTAGCACCCACAACTCTCCATGAGATAAAATGTCAACAGTGAGCATGCTGACCTAGAGACACCTAGGAAGTTGTCTGACACCAAAGCTTGTGCCCCACACCACCACACTCTGCTTGCCTGGGCGATGTTGGCCTGGGAGGCCAGGCGGATCATAATGTCCAGTTTCTCCAGCTTCACGTAGATGGGGTCATTGTACTTCACAAAGAAAACCTTCATTTCATGCTTCAAGATTTCTGGCCTGGTGTTGGGGCAGAATGCCCAGAGAATAAAAAAGAAGCCATAACGCCCATGAGGAGTCATTCCACATTTCGGGGGAGGGGGAATCTGGGCTACAGGTGACGCTTAACGTGCAGGGAGGCAAAATCATCATGACTGCGACCAAAGGCAGTGGTTCTGCCTGGCTACAGCTTGAAGGGTCACTCTCAGGAAGGAAAAGGAGTTTACATGGATAGTAGGCAGCAGGCCAGGGTTCTAATTCCAATGTGTGACCTCAGCCTTTGTTTCCTTACCCATGAAATGAGAATGAACTGTGCAGGAACAATTATCACCCCAGGCCTGAATCTGGCATGTATGAACTCAAACTTTGGCAACATTCATCCTGTTCATTCAAAGATAAAGATGGTTGACTATGCCTAAATCATTTATAAAAAAAAAAAAAAAAAAAAAAAAAAAAAAAACACAGTTTATGCTTAAACCCTGCTTTCGTTCTGGAGCCCTGAAATAGTGAAGTGTGCCCTATTGCCCTGTTGCCCCTAGGTACCCTGTCTCAATTTGGCTCCCTGGCAGGAAACATTCCACACATGTTGACCTTCCAATACAGGAAAGCCCAAGAGAAAGCCTTTCATGGATTCTTCCATACTTTCCCTTATGATCCAGCTGTAGGTCACTCTACTAAGTCTTAGGTAAGGAGTATAAATGACTGCTGGGAAATGCTAGTCAATCTCTGAACACAAACAGACTCCTGCACAATAGGTCAACTGTAGGAGATGAAACATCTAGCATGATTAATGCCTGCTCTATGAAGGCACTTGCAATAGGAACTATCACCTGCTGAGCTATCTAAGTGTATCCAGTGTTCCTCCCCTGCTACCTGCTGCCCTCAAATGGTACCATGGGACAGACACATTTTTCTAAGACAAGGAAATTCAGAGAGGTTACAAAGCTTGCATTTGTCACAAACTAAAAGGCTGCAAACAAGATAAGAGGTACCACCCTGATTCCTATTTCTATGTCCTTCCCAAGATAGAAATTAATAATTCTAAAACAAAGTTACAGCCAGGGATGAAGCTCTGTGATGGGGGCAGAGGAAAGAGGAACTTAAGAGTCTGTGCTGTCATGCAAACTATGGAGAGTCTGGCTGAGTAAGGAGCTTTTGTGGTGCTCTGTAGGGGAGAGAAGATTCTGAGAAGGGTAACAGGAAGATGACTTCTACAATCAAGACTTTACAAAAGCTGCCCCATTGTGTCAGGCTGGTCCACATCATGACTGGGTGACATAGACAACTTAAGAGATTACTATGTTAAATATAGCACAGAGAACCCTTCATGCTGGTCTAGTGCCTGTATTCTAATAAAGGCAGTGACCCAAGGACACTGATATACAGAGACCCATATTGTAGGAGTAAAGCCCTAGTCACATCACGTTAGTGACATGGAACACTTTACCCATGTTTACTCTCCAAATCTTCATAAATGTCCCAGCTCAATAATTATCTCTGGCCATCTAAGAAATATTAAGAACCAGACTGCTGCTATGACAAAGAAAGCATGTTACCTTTCTAAGGCATGACCACAAGGAGCCCTGTTCACTGTGGTCCTAGTTCCTAGCATCAGAGAGCAGAAATGACTTGCCATTGCCAAGCCTGACTACAGAGAGGCTGGAAGGAGAATTCAGGAGGTAGATCCCACCCCAGCTGCCGGGCACCCTCACTCAGAGCTGCCTTAAAGGAAGGAGAAGGCCATTCCAGAGACACTCCAGACCCAGTGCTGCTTATGGAGTGTCAGACCTTACCCATCTAGTAGCACCAGACCACTTCCTTGGGAGCAGTGACTTATTGGTGCCACCCCTTAGGAGGAAGGAAGCAGGCTGTCCAGCATTCTGTTCTACTTCTCCCTTCAGACCTTAAGGCTGGTGCCAAATCCATGATTTCTCACCATCTCTAAGGTCTCCAAATTCAAGGATTTTGATGATACCTGTGAATTCTGTCCCCAAGCAAACTGCACACATATAAAATCTTCAGATATCCTGAAGGACTCTATAGACTCTGAGCCACTAAATATCTGGGCAAAGCAGCAACATGCTTGCCTTTACTTATTAGCTCTCTCCAAGGCTGAGCCAGGCCTTCTTAACATTGACACTCTGACCTAGGCCATGTAGTTTCTTATCAAGAGTCCCCTGTGGGAGAAAGAACTCTGGTTGAGAGCACCTTAGTACTCTTTAGGCTTCCTGCATGGTGACAGATCAGATTCCCGTGTCTCTAGCACGGAGAAAACATGTATGGTAGTCTCTGTACCTTTTCTGCACGATGAGGTTGATGTTGCGCAGAGCCACGTATTGTAGCTCTGGCTCTGCTGACAGCAGTGTGACCAGGGGAGGTGCTAGCTTCTTGAGCAGTGTGCCATAGTAGTCCAGGTCCTTGGACAACATCTCCATGAACTTCATTAACACCTTCACAGCAGACAGCACCACAGCAGAGTTGGCATGGGACAGCCTAGGAGTGACCCTTTCACAGATGCTGGGGTCCAGTCATTGCAGTATTGCAAAGAGAGATAATAGACAAGGGAAAAGTCCTGGTTCACTTATCAAAATAGTATGTCTTTTCTTTCTTTCTTTCTTTCTTTCTTTTTTTTTTTTTTGAGACAGGGTCTTATATAATGCAGATGGGCCTCAGACTCACTCTGTAGCCAATGAACTGCCCAAGAAAAAGGTCCCCCACCTTTCTTTGTCTTCCAGTACTTACACTGAACCTAGGGTCTCATATATGAGACAAGTGCTCTCCCATTGGTCTTAACACATCTGATCCACTTGCCTCCACCTTCCAAGTGCTGAGATTATATGTACACACCACCATGCCTGGTTTATGTGGAGCTGGGGCTAGAGCCCACGGCTTCATGTATGCTTAGCAATCACTTCATCAACTGAGCTATATCTCCAGGTAAAACAGCATGTCTTCTATAGAAGGAAGGCCTGCCTTCTGGTCTGCTGCCTACTGACTCTTAGCAGGCCTAAAACACTGTGAGCTCAGTTTCCTCATCTCAGAGTTACTGTAACGATGTCTACTCCTCCACAAGTTTGTTGGACATTTAAGTGAAAAGAATGAATACAGTGCCTAGAACATAGTAAATTTCCCTTCTACTGTCAAAGCATTCATTTTTTCATGTTGGTCAAGACAGTCCCAGCTGGGTGAACTGAGCAATTCCTTCCACCTCTCTAATTCAGTTTCTTTGTCTGTAAGATGGCTGATGATGATAGAATACATTTCACAGATCTGCTTTAACTATTACATAACACAGAAAGCACCCAGCAGAGGTCAGATACCTAGAGAATTCAGTGGCTCTGAAGCTATAAAGCTCTTGATTCAGCCCAGATGGATCCTTGTCAGTTCCTGGCCAGACCCTATCTATGTTCATAGTAAGCAGGGAGCTCCCTGTCTGAAGCCATATGATTGACAGCATGGTTCTGGAGATGAAAAGCCAGCTGGCCCCCTTAAAGTGTGTCTGATGACAGAAGACAGGTCTTAGAAGGAGGCCCAGCTCAGAAAGACCATGAGGACCATATCCAACTAGGCTGGTAAGCAAGGGGCTTGTCTGCTCACCTCTGTGCCTCACGGTCATCCTTGGGCATGTAGTTGGCCAGGCAGTCCAGAATGAAGATCTGGCCCCACTCAGTGCATTCATTAAGGGCTGTCAGCAGCTTGTTGATGGACTGTGGGTTCAAGTCAAGCAGGTTGCTACTGGGGTGAGACTCAGCTATCTCTGAAAGGGCAGCCACTGCATTTGCCACCACCTGGTTGAGAGGGTAGAAGGGGTAGAGGCTGGAGGTACTGCTCAAGTCAGGAAGCACAGGAGCTAATGACACAAGCAGGTCAAGATGGGACGTCTGTAAGGAATATGATCCTACTGGTAGGTTCTAGAGTCTCAAAAAGGTCTGACGCACAACACTCACCCCACTGACTCCTCTGTAAGGCAGAACTAAAATAAGTACATCTGCCATTGGAAAGAAGGGAGAAAGGCCCAGCTCCAGGTGCCTAGCAATGCAAAGCAATGCCCCATACCAGTCCAACCTCCCTCTACTGGCTAGAGCCATTTATTGCAGTGGTTGACAGCTGTGCTTCTCAGAGACAGAAGAACCCTGCAGATCTCTTCAAGGCTGCTGAGAGTGGATGGTTCTGGGTTATAGAGGGGTTTACCAAATAATGTTTCCACCAAGACAGCTCCTTTCATGTACAATTTTTATTGATTTCAACTTTCCTCTATGACACAGTGTTCTAGTGATCAGTCTTTACAAGCAATCAGTGTTTCTGTTGGGTACAGAGTGGGGGGGGGGGCTGTGCCCAATGTTTTGAATATTTCATTTTTTCCTTACATATTGTAAAATTTTTAGAAAAGATCTCATTACATAGTACAGGGTGGCCTTTAACATTTAGTCCTTCTGTTTCAGCCTCCTGATGGCTGGGATTACAGGCCCTGACAAACTTCACTGCAAAGTCTTGTCATCCTGGTGTCCTGTCTTTCACACCATAGTACTGTAAGGTGACATCTCTGCAACCATACATGGAAGAGAGCTTCACGCTTGGGAATTACAGGTCTTGGTTAGGAGCTAGTAACAGTGATAATGATTAGAAAGGGAAGGACATTAGCACTAACTGCAGTCACTGCTTGCCAGGTCAGGCCAGCTAGATCAGGTATGTCACCTTCCCAAAGTCTAATGAGACAAATAGGGATCCCAAGATTAGGCAGCTTTCCTGAAGCCATGTAGATAGTTTGAGGGGGTCAAAGGAAATCCAGGCCCAGGTCCCTGCAAGCCACTGCAAGGACTAGGCACTAGGTATTCCTCAAGGACCTAATTTCTAAGAAATGGAAAGCCAGGTGGGAGCCAGGCCAGGTGTTCTTCCCAAGGAACCCAGGAGTCTGTGGGCATCCCAAGGACTTACCATGGGGTTAGAGTCAGAGATGAGGTCTTTAAGTGTGTCCAGGAAACCCTGGTCTTCTACCAGCTGGGCATTGATGTCATGGAGCTTGGCTACACACACAGCCGCTGTCTTGCGCACATATGGATCTTCATCCTTCAGGCACTTTCGGAGTGGTTCACACAAGTACTCTGTGATCTTGTCAACTCGAATGCAGCCCATGGTCCTCACAGCCAGGGCCCGGATGAGGGGGTTGGGGTCCTCACAGTCCTAAGGGGAACCAGTCATTGGCCAGGGGCAGGGGCAGGGGAAGGATGAGTAGAGTCATCTGTGGCTTCCTATTCTTCCTGGCTTCCAGCTCTGGGAACATCCGGCAGCTGCTGTGGGATGTCCACTGTCCACAGCCAACAATACTCAAAGTAAATGCCACAGAATGGAGGCCAAGCATTTGCCAGAGACTATGTGAAGGGCTCTATACACGTTCTCTGCTGCTTCCTGGGGCCCTTTTCACAACCAAGGAAGCTGAGGCTCTGCAGAAGGTTCTGTGCTCACCCGTCAGAGCAGAGTAGCTATCCAAACCCATAAGCTCCTAACAATATCGTCCTCAATCTTTTTCAGAGAAGGTCTTGCCCTGTTGTCCAGACTGGCCTGGAACTCACTATGTAGCCTAGACTGACCTACAACTCTTAGCAACCCTCCTTCCTTAGCCTCCCAAGTCCTGGAATTACAGGCACACACAGCCACAGAAACCTCTCATTTTTCTGTATGTGAGCACCAGTGCGCTAGGAGTCAGTGTCCAAGTTCATGCTCTGCTCCTCATCTAGTGACAGAAAATACAGAAAGAAGTCATCTGGTAAGGGAACAGAGCTGCTCTCAGATGCTTGCTTAAATTTGCTATGGTAACAGACACAGGGAGTGAGTGGCTAGGGAAATGAGAGGCCAATAGGCCTGGTGCCACCTCATAGGGAATGAATAAGCCAGTTTTTAGGTCTGGGGTTCTGGAGAGAGAGGGAGCCCTCTGCTGGAGGAAGAGGCCCTCAGCCTGCTCAGGCAGAAGGAAGACTGCAGGTCTGCAAACATGCCTGAAAATTCCATCCAAGTTAGAGTACCCAGTACTCCAAAGAGACAGAAACATGAGACAGTGAGCAACCCTTACCCACATTCCCACTGGGTTCCTACTCACCTTCACAAAGGTATTGACAGCCATGATGGCCATATCAGGCTGACTCTTGGCATAATTCATCAAGTACAGGTACACCAGTTTCTTTAGCTCCAGGTTGTCTGTCTGCATGCAGTTCACCACATCAGGGAAGAGGGCACTGGAAAATCAAAGTAGCATCAGTAGAGGTTAAAGACAGAACACAAGCTTTTCAGGCAACTAATTGCAGGGGAGGGAAGGGATGACAGTGAGAAACGGGGAAGAAGGAAGGTAAGCAGTGATTTTAAAGGCTTGTTTGCTTCATGGGGCTCAAGCACAAGAAGAACCCATAAAACAGTCCTTCCTCTTGCTATGCTCATGTCTCTGGGAAACTTCTTCCAGGCCCTAAGTACAAGTTCCTTCATTTGTAAAGAATGTGCAACAGAAATTGACTCTGAGGCTGGGGCTGGGTCTTAATGGTAGAACATGTGTCTAGCATACACAAGGACCAGGGTTCAATTCCCAGTACTTCTCCCTACCTCCAGAAACCCACTTCTCCAGGCCCTTGTGATACTTAATGAGATAGTATTCCTAAAGCATCTGGTATTTGCAAAATATTATTCTCTCCCTAAAATTTCATATGTTCTCTTATATCAGGCTGCTGGTTCTAGGGCATCTCAAGAAAGCAGGGATGAAGTCCACTAAGAAGCAGCAAGGTATTTGGGACATATGCTATGTCCCAGGCTTGGTGCTAATGACTGAACACAAATCATCTCATTTAACAGCCCCAGGAAGCCAGAGGAATGTTACCATTTCTCATAATTTTGAGGTTAAGAAATATCAAACAACATGAGGAGTCAGATCTGACTATGATCTTTGCTGTACTTGGTGAGACTCTTCCCAACATGGTACCATATTTATGAGTTTCAGACCTTGAGATGTGAAATACAAAGATCAGTTTTCTTGAATTTGAACCATTACCCTACCTCTTAATTCTTGGTTTTTTTATTGCCAAGAACAAAGCAACATAAAAAAATGAAGTGGATACACGACAGGCCACGTTCCTTCAGAGCTGCAATGGATAAAGTCACCTGGAAAGATGATGCACCAGCAAGAACAGAGCTGCTCTGGGGAGAGGGAGAGGAAGTGAAGAGCCCGAATGGTCTTCTCAGGGATTATCAGCAAAGCGTGCTCCTTTGAGGAGGAAGAACAAAGATGTTTTCCTTACTGGGAAGTGTCAGATCTGCTCTAACTGAAAGAGACTTTTTTTCCTAGGAAGAATGAGGTTTATAGATGCCCAATCCATATTTTTAAATCATAGTTTACTAAACATATGTGTGTGTGTGTGTGTGTGTGTGTGTGTGTGTGTGTGTGTGTGTGTACATGCACTCTGGCTCATGTGTGCCACAGTGCACATGTGGCGGTCCTAAGACAAGGAGTAGGAGACAACTATGTAGATCTTTACTAACCGAGGCACATCACAGCCCCTATCCTTTTACAGTCCTGCCCTAAGGAGGTCTTTGCTAAGAACTCTCCTAAACTGGCTATATATACAGGAGGTCCTTGCTAAGGTTAGCAATAGGGTGGGCAATCTGTGTGGAAACCTGGGACAAGAGGATCATTCTCTAAGGTCCAGCCAGGGAGCAGCTGGACATCAGAACCTTTGTGGTATGTGCAAGGCACCATGACATACTGAGAACAGTCTGAATTCTGGAAGGCCCAGGCTTGATTTCTAGTTCTTCATTAGTCATGGGATTGTTAGGGAGTATTTTTCATTTTTTTCCCCTCATCTGTTCGGCAGTAAAAACATCATTGCACACAATGGGAAATGTAGAGAACCACTGAGAAAATGTATGTGAAGGTGTGCTGTACACTTGCCAATGCAAATACCAAGCTGTCATGAAATCTATAACTTGGAGATTTCCCAATCTAACAGACAAACACAACTACTTACAACACAAAGACAGCCTAAACCAGGCGCTGAGTGGCAGAACAGAGAACAACAAAAGATAAAAAAGCACATTTCCTGTTCTTAAAACAAAACAAAACAAAAAAACAGAATACCCAGCTGTACTAGGTTCATCTTCCTGAATGGGCAGCAATCCTCCAGAGCTTCTGAGGGCTTCGGCCACACCCTCTTGAATGCCTACTGCCCTTTCAACCCAGTGTGTTTCATTCACTTACTTTACTTTTTGCCTGAGCCATTAGTATTTTGGCTCGTCACTCACGTGCAAACAGAATCCTGTGTTTGGAAATGAGGTTTGTCAAAGGAGCCAAATGAAGGAAGAGCCAATCTGGACCAGGCTATGGAGCTTCATGTTAGTCAGCATCTGGCTGTCACCAGATTACTCTTGCATACCTGACATCTTTGCCCACAGTCATTGATGCAATCACTTTCTTTACTGCCTCCTTCTTCTTCTCCTTCTTGTCACTGTTAAGCTCTGCCTTCAGCTCGAAGATCTCCCCTAAGGACAGGAGACAGGCAATAGTAGTTCATCCCACCCCATAAGATGACTGCTTGCACCAACTTTCCAGAGAACTAGGTAATGGTAGAGAGAAGCTTTAGGGCCTTTAGCTTCAGGTACGACAAGTGACAATGAGGAAAGGTAAAGAGAGAAATTAAGGTGATGCAAGCCTGGAAGCCATGTTGGACTAAAGGAATAAGAACCAAGGTCCTGGGGGCCTGCTCAGCTAGCCTGCTAAAATGCAGAGGACAGCAAGCTCCCCTTAGCCTTCTCACTTGCCCAGATTCCCTCAAGGTTGAGTGGAATTGGGGGGGGGGGTGTCTGATCTCACACGTTGACTTTTCCTGTTTTCCCAGAACCCTGAGCTAAAACAGCTTGCTCAGGGTTTCACTTCCTCAACCTGGTTATGGGAATTCAGCTGTTTACAAGGGCTGCAATATGCAATAAATTGTTCTCAAGAACTTGATGATGTAGAAAAAAAGAAATGAGGATGTGTGGTTGCTCCCCACCTCCATCCCATGGAGATAGTCAGGACGTGCAAGCAGGTCAGGTGGTAGACAACCCTGAACCTTTCTGAGCCCAGAACCACACTCATTTTTCCAGAGCCTTTCTCATTTCATATTCACAACAACCTGTCTTTTCTTCTTTTCATAGATGAGCAATGGAGGCTGTCCCATAGCAGATGGGACAGACTAAGGTTGGAACCAGGTTTTTACTTATAAAGTCTATGCTCTAAATAAATAGCTTTGCTTAGGTGGCCCTGCCATGGACACCCCTTTGCATCTCTGACTCCAATTTTTTTTTCCCGTTCCTCTCTCTGGACTGGACAATGAATTCTCTCACTTAGTCTCAGCTGTGAAACACCCATCTCAGTGCCTGGCACTCTGTTCTACATCAAGGACAACTGCTGATATTAATTAGACATGTGAAGGATTCTAGTCCTAGTTTTTCCAAGTCACTTGGGGTGGGAGTGAGGAAGGACTGTTACGTGGGGGAAAGTGCTGAGAAAGTTATAGGTAAACTCATAATGAGAGAAAAGAAAATGAGCTTTGTTTTGTTTTTTAAACCATGATCACAACAACAACAACAAAAAACCAAAACCAAAACCAAACCAAAACAAAAAAAAAAAAAAAAAAAACCTAAACACAGTTAATTAAGAACAATGACCTAGCAAAGCCTGAGCAGGGTCACATTAAGGACACTGCTTAACAGGGCCGAGATTAATCTACAGACCCTATGGTTCAAATTTATGAAGGAACACATCTTCATCCTACAAAAGGGGCCTAGACTTAGCAGACAAGGACAGCCTTGGCCCATCTCCATAGGGGTGTTACTGCTTTCCTCGAAACTTGTGGCCAGGTGATGGTCAGTCAAACCCATCCCAAGAACACTGGTGAGATGAGCTCAGGGCAGACTGCCCTGAGATGCCTCCTTCCTCCAGCAGGTCCCAATGTAGCCATTAACCCTGGCTCCTGACTCACAGAAGACAACCAATTCTTTTTACCCCCAAACCACACCCCCAGACTCTGGTGCTGTTGTCTCAACAGAGTTGTGATCGGGTCTCCCTAACTCCCTTCAGTCTTTTATTTTAATCTGCCTTGGATCTTTCCTCACTTAAAAACTATCCATGATGTCAGATTTAGACTTGAGTCTAGGTGTCTCTATTTCTATTCACTGCCTCTCAATCTCTTTCTCACTACTATCAGGGCTTCACATAAAGCAGGTTAAGCTTGAACTTGTTATGTATTCAAGCATGGCCTTTAACCCCTGAACTGTCTTTGCCTCCTAAAACTGAGACCCAGTACACCTGGCAAGACTATCTTAACAAACATGCAACAGCTGGGCCAATAAATAAGATGCCTGCTGGGGCCTGGAGAGATGGCTCAGTGGTTAAAAGCACTTCCAGTGGACTGGGGTGTGACTTCCAGGACCCCCATGGTGTCTCACAACTCTGTAATTCCTATTCCAACGATCCAACACACTCTTCTGGCTTTCTTGGGTACCAGACAAAGATATCCATATAGGCAAAATATCTATACAATTTATATATATATAATTATTTACTTATTTAAATCAAACTAAGACAATTTTCATCTCATCAGCAGGCACTGGAAAGGAGAAGGTAAGGAAGGGCTGGCCAGAGAGGTTAAAGCACACTTGTCAGCCACAACAACTTCCACTATTTCACTAACTCAGCTTAGTAAACTCCACTGCTGCAACTTAACTGGCTTAACACTGACTCATGAGAACTGTTGGGAAATGTGTATGATGATGTCAAATGAATAACAGGATAAAAACTTTTGCTACAACTTGAAGAACAATGCCATAGATAAGAACCAGCTTCCCCCAACAGCAGGGCTGCTGACAAACTGAAAACTTTCCCTAGGGAGGAATGTATTTAACTCTTTTTAAGTCACAGGGAATAAAACAGGGACTTTCCCCCATGCTTAGCATTAATGTTAATTCCTGGGTTCTAGAAGGAACACTTATATTCTCAGCAACCGTGAACAGTTTCTGGATCACCACTCCCAATGATGCCTCTAGGCCTCCACCCTCCCCATGCTCCCCAACACATCAGGGAGCAGAAGATCTGGCGGACATAGCATAGGTCTTGGTGAAACATACAGTACCTTTCTTGGTTGTTGTGAAGTATTTTGAATCAGTCATTTTGGTCCTTTATCTGTGGCCAGACTCTGCAAGACAGAGAAGAAAAGGGTGGATCTGTGTTCTATTCCATGTTCACTTAGGCTGTGCACAGGGAGGAAGAGAAGGATCCAAAACACACAGAGTAGGGGAAGATCACTGTTTATCTTTTTCCAGGCAAGTGAACTGTTGGTCACAGTTGGTCTTATTTTGGAGGGTAACTGAGGGAATCTATCAGTGTTTTGACTGTCCATATCTTTTGACTGAAGAAGTTTCCTTCTAGGTGTCTCTCCCACAGAACAGGAGCCCAAGGTCATCTGGCTTTTTCAGTATCATTATCTATGACCATGCCACTGAGACACACTTCCATGGCTATCAGTAGGCAGACTGATACTGTAACTGTAGATTAATCCATAGACAAGAAATAAAAAGCCCTAGGTATTAGTCACAATAGCCCCTTGGTCATCATGTTTAGCATGTTCTTAGCTGTGGGGCTCAGCTCACCATAGTTCAGGCACTTCTATCCTCACCTCACACATGCAAGTGATCTTGAGAAATGCAAAGTTTAAGAAGGGAAGAGGACTGGAGAGATGGCCAAGAGTTAAGAGTACTTGCTGCTCTTGCAGAGAACTCTAAATTTGGTTCCCAGCACCCACATGGCAGCTCCAAACATACTCATCTGGTTGGCAAAGACACTGCACACATATAGTGCACATAACATACATACACACCCACCCATAAATAGGTATTTTAAAAAAATATTTATTATGTAAGCAGTATTTTGTCTGCATGTATCCCTGCAGGCCAGAGGGGGCACCAGAACTCATTATAGATGGTTGTGAGACACCATGTGGTTGCTGGAAATTGAAATCAGGACCTCTGGAAGAGCAGCCAGTGCTCTTAACCTCTGAGCCATCTCTCCAGCCCACAAATAGGTATTAAAAAAATTTTATTTATGTGCATTAGTGTTTTTTCTTGCATGTATATTTGTGTACCACATGTGCCTGGTGGAAGCAAGAGGACATCAGATCCCTTAGAGCTGAAGTTTTGGATGGTTGTGAGTCACATGTAGGTGCTGAGAACTGAACTTGAGTCCTCTGCAGAACGATCTCTCCAGCCCCCTAAGTAAATAAATTTTAAAGAAGCAAGGAGGTTTCTTCTTTCTACAACTTCCCTCAAGTTTCTAAAAATCTACAGTTATCTCTAGAAGGTTAGCATTTGCACACTGTTGACTACACCATCTCTCAAGTCTGTCCAGTTTTCTTACAGCATCTCTCAATATATTACCCAGCTGTGAAGTCAGGAGGTCAAAGAAAATACTGAAGCTCCCAAGTTTATCCAGCAAGTATGTACTGAGCAACTACTTTGTACCTCAAAAATGCCTCTTGATCAACAGATGAAAGATTAAAAAGCAAGTGGGAGGGACTCCAGTGAGATGGCTCAGCAGGTAGAGCACATATCATGCAAATTTGACCAGAGTTCAATTCCTGGCATCTACAGTGGACTGAGAGAGCTGCCTCCTCAAAACTGACCTGTGACCTCAACATGTGCATTCTCTGTCTCTGTCTCTCTGTCTCATACACACAAGTAATAACAAACAAATAAATAAAATTTAAGAGCCAGCTAATGAGCAGCCCAAGGTGGCACATGTCTGCAATCCCAGCCTTGGAAAGTAAAGGCAGAAGGATCATGGGTTTAAGGTCAACCTGAACTACTAAAACTCTGTCTCAACCACACCCTCCCCCCAAAAATGATAGCCAGGGGCCACACCACTTTGCATAGCAGCAACTTTTGGAACTGCTCTGAGATTTATTAAGAAGTAATCATTTATTGGCACCTCTGCTAAAATTAGAGGTTTATGGGGCCAGGGAGATAGCTCAGTGGTTAAAGCACTTAGCAATTAATTGTGAAGACCAGAGTGCTCAGAACCATGCACGTGATGAGTAGGTATGGCAGTCAGTCTGTAATTCTAGTCAGAAGGCAGAGTCTCCAAAGCATGCTGCCTAGCAACACTTAGCCATATTGTTAAACTCTTAGTTTGATGAATATGGTAAAGAGCTATCTATCACAGATGATTCTGGATATCATGCAACTCCATGCACATCCATCCACACACATGCAAACCACACATATATGAAAATGAGAAAAATAACAACCAGAGATTTTGGGCAACATCCATTTCTTTCCTTTTCCTCTGTGCATGTAGGTATACGTGGTGTGTGTGTGTGTGTGTGTGTGTGTGTGTGTGTGTGTGTGTGTGTGTGTGTGTGTGTGTGTGCACGCGCGCAGGCCAAAGGCTAACATCAAATGTCTTCCTCAGTCACCCTCTACCTTACTTTTTTGAGAAGACTTTCAGGGAGCCAGAAGCTCCTTGACTGGGTTAGACTGTCTGGCTGGTGAGTTCTTGGGATCCACCAGCTTCCACTCCTGACATTGGCTTATTGTCATGTATCTCTGCACCTGGATTTTACACAGGATCTGAACTCAGGTCCTTACTTCATTAAAGAACCATCTCCCATTTTTTACTGTGTTTTACAGAAAGAGGCTCAAGATGCTGTGTATCCTGCTCAAGGTCACAGCTTGTAGGTGACTGTGGAGTGGGTAGCATCTCAGTTCTACCTAAGCTCAGGGCTTGTTCTCTTGATGAAGAAATTCTTCCTCATTTGAGCGGGAGGGCAGGGCTTTATCAGCACTAAGGACTTAATCAAATGGGAATTCTAACCTACCTATAGTTTTTCATGGTGAGAAAAACCACACACCTGCTAGATGTAGTGGTGGCTCACTTATAATCTTAGCACCCAACAGGCTGAGGCAGAAAGACTGTGAGGAGAATCCAGATCGGGCTACATTGTAAGACCACACCTCAAAAACAAAAACAAGCTGGGAGTGGTGGTGTATGCCTTTGATTCCAGCACTCAGGAAGCAGAGGCAGGTGGACCTCTGCGTTCCAGACCCCCTGGTCTACAAAGTGAGTTCCATAGCCAGGGCTACAAAGAGAAACCCTGTCTCAAAATCCCTCTCCTGCAAAAAATGCTCAGGAGGTAAGGGTGCTTGCTGCTAAGCCTGATGATCTGAGTGCAGTCTCTGGGCCCCACATGTTGGCAGAGCCAATTCTTTTTTTTTTTTTTTTTTTTTAATGATTTCTTTTTATTTTGTGTGCACTGGTATTTTGCTTACATGTTTGTGTTGGATCACCTGGAACTGGAGCTAAAGACAGTTTTGAGCTGCCATATGGGTTCTGGGAATTGAACCCAGGTCCTCTAGAAGAACAGCCAATGCTCCTAACAGCTCTAAACCATCTCTCCAGCCCTAAGCAGAACCAATTCTTAAAAGTGACTGTCTGACCTCCAAAGTGCAGGTGCATAAACATGAAAGAAAGAAAGAAAGAAAGAAAGAAAGAAAGAAAGAAAGAAAGAAAGAAAGAAAGAAAGGGGAGGAGCAAGAAAGAAGACATCCCAATGGAGCAAAGTCACTTCATTTTGTCCATTCAGTTGCCTCAATAGAAGGGACTCAAATATGTAGCCTTCAATATGACCTTTGCATTTCCTATCATGAGGAGGCAAAATGAAAGGCCATGATGTGAGCTATATAGAATCTTCCCAGCCGCATTTTTTTTTTTTTTTTTTTTTCAAGTTCAGCTTCTATTATGACAGATGGCACTGGAGCTGACCCTACCCGTTTTCAGTCATCAATGGGACATTAGTATGGACTTTAAGTTCTTATGGATGCCACAGAACAGTGGTTCTCAACCTCAGGCAAACCTCTATCTCCAAAAAGATTTACATTACGATTCATAACAGCAGCAAAATTACAGTTATGAAGTAGCAATGAAATCATTTTATGGCTGGGGGTCAGCACAACATGAGGAACTGTAGGAAGGTTGAGAAACACTGCCACAGAATAAAAGAATAGAGGCTTCACTAACAACAGTCTAAAGAAAAAAGACACAATTCTACTTTGCTTTTACAAACTTCAGAAAGAATGAAGGCCCTTTCTCTCTAGAGCTGCAGGAAAGAGCAGAGGAGACCAGATCTAAGGATGTAAGCCCTGCATGGCACTTCAGAAAAGATCCAAATGCTACAGGGGAGCCCTGGCTTGCTGGGCCTCACATCATGAGCCAGGGCTGGAAACAACCCTAAGGGGAGGGCATGTGGCTTGTCTCACTGCTGGCATCATCTACCTTCAGGTCCATATAGGACCTTATCCAAAGGTCAGCGTGCAATTGACAATTCTTCAAAGAAACATAAAGGGGCCACTGGAGATCCCGGGACACTCCACTAACTTCTCCTTTATGTAATGTCGTGCATTCATCATCAGTAGTGATTTCCTTAAAGATGTTCTTTTGCACATGTGCACAGCCACTTTTTTTCAGAATGCCAATAACGAGAAGGAGAAAAAGATAATGGGTTTTCTATTGTACCATAAAGAGCTATTTGGTTTAAGAAATCAGATTTGAGAGCATAACTGCCCAAAGGGTCCAAAATAGGAAGAACCCCTGTTTCTTGCTGAGTCTAAGATAATGACTAAGGCATGGAGGTGCATACCTGTAGCCCTAGCAGTTGGGAGGCAGAGAAAGGATAAGAGCACAGAGTACATAGTAAGTCCACTTATGAAAGCAACAAGCAAACAACCCATGAAAAATAAAATTTGAAGAAAAAGCAAAACAAAACACCAAGAATCACCTCAGATGTCCAACTGTAGGATGTTGGGAGTTTTCTTCTGCAGTGGAGGAGGCTGTCAGGGACTTTCCATCCTCTGTAGACACAGCATATCATCTAGGAGCCCTGAATTCCCAAGATAAAACCTTCCGGGATAGATTGGGTATTGCATGCAACTGACCAGGAGAAGAAAAGGGACAGGAAAGCTTTTTTTTTTTTTTTTTTTTTTAAAGATTAAAATAAGGACAGAAGATGGGCACAGTCTATATTCCCAGCTCCTCAGAAGGCTGAGGCAAGGACTACTTGAGCCCAAGAGTTCAGGGTCAGCCTAGGTAACACAGTGAGACTCTGCTGCATTGGTGAGTCAAACCAGCACAGATGTGGAGCCAAGCTTCTGACACATCTTCTTTCATAGTGTAACAACTACCCACAAATTTGAGCTGGCCTTAATATGCTAATTTCTGCAGCATCTATTTTGCAGATCCCTCTGCAGAGGCCCAGTGGGACAGATAATACAGACATTGTGTTCTTTTGAAGCTGATCATGTCCAGAAATTAGAGAAGTGAAGGGATACCGGGAAAAGTGAGAATGATTTGGCAAGCTACCCCAATGCCCAGGCTAAAAATAAAGACACTCTCACTCCTTTGGGAAAGCAAGCAGCTACAGGGGGAAGATCTGCTGTAGGCTGTCCTCCCTTGCGTCCACTCTTTAATAAGCATCCTCACACCAGTGCCTGGTCTTACGTACGTTTAGTTGTCTCCTAGATGTCAGTGCAGGAGAGATATTGCATTCCCTCCAAAGGAATAGAAAAAACAAACAAACAAAAACAGCTCAGTCCTGAAAGCACTTGTACTTGGAGGAGATGGGAAAGAGTACATACGTCCCTTACACTGCCATCTCTGGTCTGCATTCAATCCCTCTCCCATGAGGATAAAAGTGCTAAAATCCTGTCATCTGACACATCTGATCAAGTACATGAACATTTAAAAGTAAGTGATCAGCTTAGGCAAGAAAAAGTATAAGATTTGGATTCTGTCTTTGTGAGTGGCAGGGAACATTTTTCAAAATAAGTAGTTTTCACCCATACCACAGGAAACAGAGGTAGGAGGATTGCCATAAGTTTGACGCTAGCCTAGATTACACAGTGTCTGTCTCAAACAAATAAACAAGGCAGTAATCTGATAATAAAAACCACTCTGGTGGAAAAAAGACAGGATTTGGGGTTAGGATCCCCTCAATTTTAGCATTTACAAGAAAAGAAATGCCTCAAGGCAACAGAACTCTGGAACAACAATTGGCTTGCCCTTCAGGAGCCACTGCCATTGTCCCATGTCACGCCTCGCATGCTGTGCTATACCCACAGAGACTCTTCATGCTGCACCATACACTGTAAGACAAGCAAACATTTTATACTTATGTACTGTTGAGGGACGTGTGTGGTGGACATCAGAGGACAAACAGGAAATTGGCTGTCTTCCTCACCATGTGGGCCCCAGGCACAGAGCTCAGGTCTTCAGGCTTGGCACAGCTGTCTCCCCTCTCAAGCCATCTCCATGGCAGTAACATTACTTTTTAAGACTTAAAGAAATCAAATACTAAAAGTTGAAAAGCAGCAATTACACTTAAGCTCTGCAGAATAATAAGCAGCGCTTGCCGAGAATCACTGACACACTGGTTAGAGAGATAGGGGTCAAGAATGGAAAACTAGCCAGGCAGTGGTGGTGCACACCTTTAATCCTAGCACTTGGGAGGCAGAGGCAGATGGATCTCTGTGAGAGTCAGCCTGATCTACAGAGTGAGTTTCAGGACAGCCAAGGCTACACAGGGAAACCCTGTCTTGAAGAATAAAAAGAATGGAAAACAAAGTCCAAGAAAAAGAGAAGAAGCCCCCTCCCCACACTCAAAAATCCACCTCCTAGAAATACTCTTAGATAGGTCAGCAAGATGGCTCAGCAGATAAAGGCAATCTGAGTTTGATCACCAGAACCCATGTAAAGGTAAATAAAAGAACTAACCTCACACACAATGGCACACGCACACACAAATAAATAAATAAATAAATAAATAAATAAATGTTGGGATCGAAGTTTTAACCTCTGGCAGGCCTGCCAGCTCTGCCTCCTGAGTGCTAGAATTAAAGGGGTGTGCCACTATGCCCAACTGCTAATAACTTCACTTATGTTTTTAAATTTTTTAGGTTTATTTATTTTATGTGTCTAAGTGTTTTGCTTGCATGTATGTATATTTACCATATGTGTGCTTAGTGCCTGAAAAGATCAGAAGAGAGCAACAGATCCTCTGAAATTGGTGTTAAGGATGGTTGTAAGCCACCATGTGGATGTCAGGAATTAAATGTAGGTCCTTTGCAAAAGTAACTGCTGAGTCATCTCTTCAGTTCTTAATAATAGCAACTTTAAAATAAAACTATGTGTATTCATATGTAAGTGCAGGCATACTCATACCTCAGCACATGTATGGAGGTCAAAGAGCCACCCTAAGTACCAATCCCTGCCTTTTACCTTGGTTGAGACATGGTCTCTTATTCCTTGTGGTGTATTCCAGGCTCACTGGACCACAAGTACCTCCCACCTTGCCAAGAGAGTGTTGGGATTACAGATACATATACCACATCACATCCTAGGGATCCAATCTCAGGTCCTCACACTAATGTGGCAAGAGTTCTATCCACTAGATCATTTCCCCAGCCCAATAGTAACTTTACATTTAAAAAATTTTATTTATGCGTATGAGTGTTTTATCTACATGTATGTATGTGTACCATATGTGTGCCTGGTGTCCTGGATCCCTTGGAACTGGAGTTATGGGTGATTATAAATCACCATGTAGGTGCTAAGTATCAAACATAGCAACAAGTGCTCTTAACTGCTGAGCTATCTCTCCAATTGCCACAATGCTAACTTTTTAAAAGAAGTTAGTTAACTTCATTGGCTTACACACACACACACACACACACACACACACACGCACACGTACGTACGTACGTAGTCTAGGTCCCAACATGGGTGTGTACATCAGAGGACAACTTGCAAAATTGTAATCTCTCGTCCCACCATGTGGGTCCCAGAGATAAGACACAGGTTTATCAGGCCTGGTAGCAAGTGTCTACCTCCTAAGCCATTGTGCTGGCTTCTATTTTGTTTCCACGTTTTAAAATGTGGCGAGTACCACTTGCTGGTCTATGTATCTAACATATTTCTTCTAACTAGAGAGTATGGAAATGAAAACTCAGTGACAAGATCAAATATATATATAAACAAAAACTGAGAAGTGCCTCAATGATACAGCATATACTGAACATGTATGAAACCCTGGGTTTGATACTCAGCATCAAACAAAAAACAGTCAACCAAACAGAAAAACTAAACACTTTAAGTATCAAGGGATGTCACGAAGCTGTAGAGTGGAGTACAAAAAGCAAAACTTAGTTATGGTGGTAGAAGTTAGGTCAGGGGGCCTGGAAGCTCCCCGCAGGTGATAAAGATGACCTGTGTCCTGATGCATATCCTGGTCACACTGCGCAGTCAAGAGCTGCACATGACACTTGGTGTGAATGATACAAACATTAAAAGCAATTTCTTAACTGGATGTGTTAGCACACACCTTTAATCCCAGCATTTGGGAGGCAGAGGCAAGGGTATCTCTGTAAGGTTAAGGCCAGCCTGGTCTACAAAGCAGACCAGGGCTACAGTGACCATAATGGAAAGAGAGAAAAGGAGGGAAGCGGAGAGGGGAGGGGAGTGCAGAGGAGAGGAGAGGGAAGGAAAGGCTAGCATGATTGTTCATTAGGTAAAGGTGTTTGTCACCAAGTCTGACAACTTAGTTCCACCCCTGGAAGTCCAGAGAAGGAGAGAACTGACTTATACAGTGTCCTTTGACATCCATGCATGTACCATATTTTTAAAAAGTTAAGAAAAAGCCAGGCATGGTGGCACACACCTTTAATCCCAGCACTAGGGAGGCAGAAGCAGGCAGACTGCTGTGAGTCTGAGGTCAGTCTGGTCTGTGGAGTGACTTCCAGGACAGCCAGGGCTATACAGAGAAATACTGTCTCAGAAAATAAAAAAACAAAACAGTAATACCCAATGTTGGAGAGGAAAAGGTAGACTGGACCAAAATCTAGAAGAAAAAAAAAAGCCTTTGAGTGATATAAAAGCTAGACTTAAAAGGTCCAATTACAAAACGTCAATTTTCTTGCATGACCAAAAACATAATAATTTTTAAAAAAAGAAGCAAATTAAAACTCAAAAAAGTTGTCATCCCATTGATGACAAAGGCAAACTAGTTTCCATAAATTCAAAATCCAGAATGAAGGCACGTAGTGGACCTGGGGCACTCAGGGAAACATGATGGATGGAGAGTCTGAGGTCAGCCTAGGCTACATAACAAGACTTTGTCACAAAACAAACAAAACCCACCAATACAAAGAGGAGAATGGAGAAGGATGGAGACGGTTCACCAAATATGAAACATTCATGCCTAGTCATAAGAGGCACAGAAACTGAAATACTATTAAGCGACTACTGGAGTAGTGAAGGCCTAAAAGTCTGCTAAGTTCCACGTTGGTACAAATACAGAAAATAAGGATCCTCATTTGATGTCAACAAGAGACTGCCTTATACAACTCAGAGTAGTTTGGCAGTAGCTTTCAAAACTGCAAATATACTTAGTCCTTGGTTCAGTAATTGAACTTCTAGGACTTTCTATATAAAAACAAAAAGTTATTTACTCAACCTTTGTAATAGCAAAATGCTGTGAATACTTTAACTCATAGAGATCCATTTGCCTCCACATCCTGAGTGCTAGGATTAAAAGCATGTGCTACCACACCCAGCTAGACATGGTTTTTAAAGTTTTATTTTATGTGTATGCCTGGTGCCTGCAGGAGACAGGGGAGGGTGTGGGATCCCCTGGAACTAGAGTTACAGATGGTTGTGACCACCATGTGGGACCTGAGTCCTCACCAATGCTCTTAACTGCCAACACCTCTCTCCATCCCAACATGCTATTATGATAATTATCCAAAGTATACAAAGTATGCCAGTACCACTATTTTAAATGAGTATTAAATGCAAGTATCTTACAAGTTTGCAAATGCATCTACTATCCTTAAAAGGTCAGAAAAGTTATTAGTGGTTTCTTCCAAAAAGGAAAACGGGTGATTAACCAATGGGGTGTGAGACTATTTACATTTACCCTTTGATAGAACTTGGAAACTCTATGCTGTGTGTACACATTATCTGTTTAAACATTAAGCAGCTTAGATGGACTGGTATATTTATCCCAAACACTACTTCCACCAATATGCTCATCCTTTAGCCTCAGCTTTAACTTGCCTGCCCGGACAGCTTCCTTCCTCTGTAGACAGAGGGACACTGGCCTCCCAAGCATTGGACTCACTCATATCTCCAACCTCTCCAAAGCCTTCTTCATGCCTCTAATTCAGGATCTGTTGTTTAACGCTGTCAACCCAGGGACTGGCACTGTGCCTGGCACATTCTAAGAGCTCACCAAATGTTGGCTGGTTCAGTGAATGAAATGTCAGGTTCCCAAGGACACTACAAAACCAAGGACTCACAACAAAGCAAACTCTGTGGCAAGCACCACACAGACCTTTGCAGTTAAATTTCAACAAATATAGCAAAGCTGAGCCATTGCCAAGACAGCTGCCAGGAGTCTGGCTTTACTGTACACAGCTATGTGACCTTATATTTTCCAGTTGTCAAAGGAACCTCAGACAGGTGAAAGTGGACCTGAGAGGACAGAGGGAAGGCTGGGGGGTGGGGCTAATCCTGGCTCATCCAACTATGCCCTACATTTCCCCCCTTATCGGGGCCCCAGGCAGCCTATAGTTCAATGAAGCGTGAAAACCAGTCAGGTCAAGTGTTGGTGGTGGCAGTGCACACCTTTGATCCCAGCACTTGAGAGGCAGAGGCAGGTGGATCTCTGGAGTTTGAGGCCAGCCTGGTCTATAGAGCAAGTTCCTGGGCAGCTAGGGCTGTTACACAGAGAAACCCTATCTCAGAAAAACAAAAAACAAAACAAAGAAACAAACAAATAAAAAACCCCACACCAAATAAAAACAAAAAAGATAAAAGACTCCTCCCACATTTCAAGTGTTGATTCTCCACTCACTGTAAATGCACCATATGTTTCTAAGAGGACAAAAGAGAGAAAAATTCAGCATGCAGCCTTTATTTATTTATCTGTCTGTCTGTCTGTCTGTCTGGGGCTGAGCGATGTACATGCCACAGCTTGAGTGTAGTAGTGAGAGAACAGCTTGTAAAAGTTGGTTCTCTCTTCCCAACAAGCAAATTCCAGGAGCTGTATTCAAGTCATCAGGGTTGGTGGCCAATGCCTTTACCTACTGAACCATCTCACAGGCTCTGTTTGGACTTTTCAGACAGGATGTCCTGACTTTTATTTTATTTTTCGTCAACTTGATGCAAACCTAGACATATCTGGGAAGAGGTGATCTTGAGAAAATGCCTTCCCCTAGATTGCCTATAGACAAGTCTGTAGGGCATCTTCTTGGTTAATGATGGGTGTTGGAGGGCCCAGCTGTACCACCCCTGGGCGGGTGGTCCTGGGTGTATAGAAAAAAGGCAGAGCAAGCCAGTGAACAGCATTGCACTGTAGTTTCTGCTTCAGTCCTGCTCTTACTTCCTTCACAATGGACTATGGTGTGAACTGGAAACTGAAATAAAACCTTTCTTCTCCAAGTTGATTTTAGTCACAGTATTTTACCACAGGGACAGAAAAGTAACTAAGACATAGGTCTTCATTATGTAGGTCAGGCTAGCCTCTTGCCTCAGCTGAGTGTTAGGGTTACAGGAATGCATCACCATGCTTGCTAGGTTATTAAGTCTTCAGTAGGAAGGGAAACTAACACTCTAAGGAGGAAAGTGTCTTCATTCTCCACAAGGGCAAACATTGCAGAGAAAGGACTTTTCTTCCTTT
Organism: Phodopus roborovskii; assembly: GCF_943737965.1. Classification (NCBI taxonomy): domain Eukaryota; kingdom Metazoa; phylum Chordata; class Mammalia; order Rodentia; family Cricetidae; genus Phodopus; species Phodopus roborovskii. The sequence goes on along the minus strand of NW_026126546.1, from coordinate 11,594,038 downwards.
TTGGGCAGTGTCTTGTCAGAGCCATCCAGTCTCTACACTGAGAAGCTCTGAGGGTGGCCATGCTAGCACATGTACTGTATACTGAGGGCACTTGTAAATTAAACAGGGAGCTGGTCAGCAAAATGAACAGGAAAGAGAGAACCATTAAAGGAGGTCTGACTCAGGTGCTAGTACCCATCTCTGAATGCAGATGTTTGGGCAGGGAAAACTGTCCTCTGAAGGTCTGTGCTGGGGCTTCCATGCTGAACCCTTCCATGATGACAGCTGCTGAGAAACTGCTATGTGGGCATATGGACCTCAGGACAGTCAGGACTAAGTCAGACTGGCACGTCGATGCATACCTGTAATTCCAGCCCTTGGGGGTGCTGAGGAACAAGGACCATGAGTTCTAGGTCAGCGTGGGTTTCATAATGAGAACCAGTCTCAGAAGTAAAAAGAAAAGAAGGTAAAGACTGAGAGAGAGAGAATGAAAAGTGCTTTCTTCAGCCATGAAGAAAGCTCAATTTTGGTAAAGTGCTTGCCAAGCAAGCATGAGGATGCCAGTTCTACAGAACTGGTAGAAAGCTGGTGGTCCACAGACCCTGGTGCACAGAACCCTGGTGCAGGCTTACTAGCCAGCCAAATAGACTAATTAGTAGTTCTAGGCCAGTGAGAGACCAACTCAAAGATCCAGATAAACAACACCAGAGGAAAAACACATCAAACTGACTTCTATCCTCCACAAACACATGCATGTATTCACACACTTGTACACCAGCGCACACATGGAGACACACACAATGGAGGGACTAGAGTGTAGTTGCCATTTCTCCTTCACACTTTGGTCATTACATGCGCTTTGTTCTTTCAGCTCTGCGTCAGGGATGGAGACTGATTTATCTCACAGATACCCCCTCTGTGCCATACCCTGCCTGACTGTGACCCTCCCCAAGAGGCAGAGCCAGGTTCCAGGCACTTCTCCCCATCTGACAATCTTTTATCTTACTTTTTTCTGGTGATGTTGGTGATAGAACCGAGTGTCATACAAATCAAACACTCTACCAAGAAGCTGCAGACACCCAACAGTCTTTTAAAAAGGAAAAGGGACCTCACAGGTAAGTGCAACGTCCACTTTAAAGTTAGGGAAACAGGTAAGGCCAACTCAAAGACGAAAAGGTGAGTCATCTATAGAGAAACCAGACTTTAGACTTTGTCTCTGAGACAATGAGGTCACCAGACTCATAGACAGGCTCATTCAAGCGAGCTCAGCAACTATGAGAAAACATTTCATGTTCTTCAGGCTTGGCATGAAATGCAGAACAAAGATGGTGATTACAGAAGTATCACAAACAGATCTATACTGTGGGTCAGACACCACATAGAGTTTTAAATTTAGTCCTCAGAGAGCTAGCAAAAAGGTTCAGTAGGTAAAAGTGCTTGCCACCAAGCCTGACAAACTGAGTTGACCCCCAGGACCAACATGATGGAAAGAGAATCCTGCAAGTTGTCCTCTGATTTCCACACATTTGTCATGGCACACACAATAAATAAATGTAACAAAAGTATATCTTAATTTCTTAAATTACATCTTCCTAATATCTGTGAAAATTTTGATAATATCATATTCTCATAGTTAAGGAAAACAGAAACCAAGACAGCCAAGGCATTTGTTTGGAGTCACACAGCTGGAAAATAATGGCGCCAACATCCCCTAACACTGTCTTAAGAGCAGGCCACATGTCCCAGTCTATCCGGGGAGGCAAATACTCTTCTCTGAATGAAGCCTTGGTGGAAATGTATACAGGTGCTAAAGGATACAGGATACAGGTTGCCACATATCCCTGCAGAACTCCTCAGATGTTGAATAGCAGGTTACTTCAGGGCCCATCTACCTCAAACAGCAGGAACAGCAGGTTTGGGAACATGCCTAGTAAAAGCCTGTCTGGATGAGCTTGCCAAGCTGTGGGTCTCTTGGGATTTGGATGAGAACTGATTAATCAAAGCAGTCTCTTGAGTATCATAGTAATTAAAAGCTTCAAAATGAAAAGGACCCAAAGGTAGAAAAGTACCACATGGAAACAAAAGTCCTTCATCAGCAGTGAGCTTCAAGAACCTCATTTCAGAATCAGGGGTCAGTTCCCCACTAATCTGCCAACAATGTGATGAAAAGCTGCTGTCAAGAAAGAGACACACTACTACTCTGGATTAAAAAAAACAACAAATAAATAAACGATAGGTAGAACATACACCTTTAATCCCGTCACTTAGGAGGCAGAGGTAGGCAATTCTCTGAGTTTGAGGCCAGCCTGGTCTACAGAGCAAGTTCCAGAACAGCCAAGGCTACACAAAGAAACACTGTCTTGAAAAACTAAGCCCCTCAAAGAAATAATAGTAATAAACAAGATGGCAGTGCACACCTTTGATCCTAGCACTTGAGAGGTAGAGGCAGGTGGATCTCTGCAAGTTTGAGGCCAGCCTGGTCTACAGAATGAGTTTCAGGACAGCCAGAGCTACATAGTAAGACCCTGTCTCAGAAAACAACACTAATAGTAACAAAAAAATTAAACAAAATAAATAAATTAGTAAGGACTTCTTTTGGACAAAACTCACGTTAATTAAAATAAGGAGAAAGGAATCAGAGACCACAGAACAAGGCTTAGTATAATTTCTGCTCTCCCATCTACATAAGGGAACATTTTTTGGAGACTGGCCATCCATTCACCGGTCAGTGTGGAGTGTCATCCACAGCAGGCCTGGGACTGTGCCCACACAGGAGGTGTACACAGTAGGCCAAAGATAAGATTGCAGAGGATAGGAGACTGATTCTGCCCTTCAGAAAACTGTCACCAAAGCTCAGAGGAGACTCCTGAGATGGATGGAGCACCTGGGAAGTTCTCTGAGGTCAAGGGAAGACTATGCAGATATGGAAGGATGGATGACATGGAGAATGCTCACTAAATGCCAGTAGAACAAGGCAGAGTCTTGACAACAGCAGAGCCACCAGAGCCAGCTAGAAGCAGGCTCAGCACTGACTGACTTACAGCCTATGTCTCATTTCACTATCATGGTAGTCCATTTAAAACAAAGACCACGGCACCAAGAGAAGAGCAAGCACCATGTATAAGCCCAAAGAAGCCCATGTATTAAGAAGTCTGTGACAAGGGCAATTCCTTTCCTTAATATATAAAAAGCCTCCCATGAGCCAAATATGGTGATGGGTAGGTACACTTGGGAAGTGGAGCCAAGGGGGAACAGAGAGTTCGAGGCCTGGGCTGGGCTTCATAGAAAGAATATATCATAAAACAAACAAGGACTTGGGAGAAGAGAAGAGCAGACAAGGTCAGAGAAGTACAAGGTTCAGGGATGGCCTTGGAGGCCAGTGTTGTGGACTCTGCTAACAGAAGTTGTAGAGGCCTTGTCAAATGTCAAGTGGCATCTGCCACTGCCCAGTCTTGTCTCCTCAAAGACATTTTCTTCCTTTAATCCCAGCATTCGGAAGGCAGAGGCAAGCAAATCTCTATGAGTTCAAGGTCAGCCTGGTCTACAGAGCTAGTTCCAGGACATTTAGGGCTATACAGAGAAACCATGTCTCAAAAAACAAAAATAACAAAAAAATTAAAATTTTATGTGTATGTGTCTTTTTTACCTGCATGTATGTCTGTGTACCAAGTGCATGTCTGGTACCCTTGTAAATCAGTTGGATCCCATGAAACTACAGTTATGGACAACGGTGGTGAGCATTCATGAGTGCTGGGACTGGAAACCAGGTTCTCTGCAACAACAACTACTCTTAACCACTTGGCCACCTCTCCAGACCAGGCTTCTTTTCTAATCTATAAGTACAACAGGTATGTTCTATAATGTCCAAGGCCTTTAGATATGCGGTCTTCTTTGCTAGGAAGGCTTTTAATCCAGATGGCTTCATGTCTTGGACATTACATTTTTGGGGTCTTGGCTCAGACCAGGCTGACCCTGAACTCATAGAGATCCACCTGCCTCTGCCTCTTGAGTGCTGGGACACATCACCAGACCTGTCTTCACTTGCTTTTAGACAGGTTTTCCTCATCCTCCCAAGTGCTGGGATTACAGGTCTACACTATTATGCTTGACTGACCCCTTTCTCTAAAATGGTACACCTCTCCAATCAATTCCCAACACTTTCCAATCGTTCATATTTTTCAAAGTATTACATATTATGAACAGTACTTATAGTATCCATTTTTCTTCCTTCATAATGCAGATTTCATGAGAACTAGAATTTAGATTTGTTCAATACTATATTCCCATCTCTTATCCATACATCAGCAAACAGGTGATCAATACACATTGGCAACTCTTGGGGAAATTTCATATTTTGTAAACCAATCCCAAACTACTGTTTGACTATCTTGAAATGGAAAATGCCAGACCTCCAAGCTCATTTTATAGTCAATAAATGTAAGGTTAAGCATAAAAGTGATTAGAGAGAAGAAATGGAACAGGGTAGATAACCAGTTGGCAACATCTCAAATGGGAGAAATGGCTTGAGAAGAGAACTTAGTGGGAAAGGCCCAAGATTCCATCCATCCTCAGGACCACAAAAAGTTAATTAACTATAAATATATAATTGTGGCAGTTTGAGAGAATGGCCCCTATAGGCTCAGATGCTTGTTCCCCAGTTGGTGGAACTGTTTGGGAAGGATGTATGGCCTTGTGAGAGGAGGTGTGTCACTGGGGATGGGCTTTGAGGTTTCAAAAACCTACACTATTCCCAGTAGTGCTTACACATGCTCTCTACCTCATGCTTGTGGATGTTAGCTCTCAGCTACTGCTCCATCCGCTTGCCTGTCTGCTGCCATGCTCCCCACCATGATAGTCAGCAGTCAAGGACTCTAACTCTCTAGAACCCTGAGTCCTCAGATTAAATGTGTTCTTTTATAAGTTGCCTTGGTCATGATGTCTTTTCACAGCAACAGAAAAGTAACTAAGACGATAATAAAATGGAGGAGAGAAATGTTCAGGCCCTTTCCTTTAGTGAGGCAGGCCATAACAACCTGCTCCCACAGGCTCATAGTGAACAGATTATAGGAGGTGCAGATATGACTTGGGCTGCAATGAGAGCACCACCATGCTCGCAAGGACCTCAGACCACCAGGCTCTCAGTGTTTTGCTAAGTGCTTCCTTCACACTGTCTCTGTACTTGCTGATCCTACCAGGATTATCCTCTCCTGCCCTAGCTGCTCCAACTTATCCTTCAAATCTCAGCTTAGATGACATCACTTCAAAGACACGTGCCCTACACCTACCATCTGCAGACGGTATTTATCTCCAGTATTTTTATACATTTGCATACATTCACCGAGCACCTGCACAGCTTTAATCCCAGCACTCGGAGATGCAGAGTCAGATCTCTGTGAATTTGAACCAGCCTGGTCTACAGAATGAGATCCAGGACAGCCAAGGCTACACAGAGAAACCCTGTCTTGAAAAAAACCAACCAAACAAACAAATAGGAAAGGAGGACAGCAAGCATGGAGCAAGAGGAAAGGAGGTTGAAATTTAACTAGTGGCCACAGAAGGCTTCCTTGAGGTGAAGGATGTGTGGGAAACATCAGTCAGACCAAATGAACATCTGGGCTAGGTATGGGGCAAAGCAATAGAGCAGAAGCTTACTTAGCAAGCACGAGGTCCCAGATCCATCCATGCCTACCACCACCAGGAGAGGAGTGGGAATGTACCTGGTGTGTCTGAGGTGAGTGTGGCTGAGTGAGCAATGAGGAAGTAGTGGGTGGGACTGAGCACTAAGTGTCAGAAGAATGGCTTACAGGCACTGTAAGGGTGCTGGTTTTACTCCGGTGTACCAGAGTACTGAGACAAGATTTCCATTTTAACAGGCTCTGGCAGCTATGTCTTCTGTTTTCCTCACATCTTATTAATTTTCCAATCATTGTATTTGTTTTCTATTTCTGCTGTCTATTTCTGCAGCACTAGGCTGGCTTGTTTACCTAGTAGCACATCCTAGTGCCAGACACTATAAACACTGACTGACTGAATGAATGAATGAATGAATGAAGGAATGCTAGATGATGAATGTCAGAACATCAAGCACTTCAACTGTTCAAGGTCAAAGGATGAAGATGATGGAGGCAGACCCAACAGCTGGTTACATAAAAACTGTGTGTCCACCTCAAAGGGCTTAAGACCAAAAAGCAATTAGGGTATGTTAAAAAAAATATAAGCTGCTCAAGTCTACTCCTGTAAATAATACAGCTGGTGAAGTACTTTAACACCAAAGCAATGGCTTTAAAACTTTTGAGGAAAGGGTCAGTGAGATGGCTCAGTGGTAAAGGTTTCTGCTACCAAGCCTGATAACCTGATTTGAGCCCTGGGTGGAACCCTGATGGAGGCAGAAGAGAACCCACTCCCAAAAGTTGTCTTCTGACTTTCATAAGCAAAATCCATTGCAAGGGTGTCCCTGATCCCACAGAAAACAAATAAATGTAATTAAAGGTTCTTGAGGGATCTGGAGAGATGGCTTAGTGGATTAAATGCATTTGCTGCTCTTGCAGAGGACCCAGGTTCTGTTCCGAGCACCGACATGGCAGCTCCGTAATTCCAGTGCTAGGGGACCTGTTGGTCTCTTCTGGTATCCAAGGGCACCAAGCTCACACATGGTGCATATACATATATGCAGGCAGTCAGACACATAGAATAACTTCTGTAAAAAAAGCTTTTATATAGGTTAGTGGTGGTACAGCTTCCTGGTGTACATGAGACCCTGAGTTTTAACTCTCAGTACTACAAATAAAACAAAACACACTGGTAAGACAGCCCAGTGGGCAAAGGTGTTTGCTGCCAGGCCTGACAACCTGAGTGTGATCCCTGGAACTCCCACAGTAGAAGAGAGCCAATTCCTGGAAACTGTTGTTTTCCATCCAGAGTACAAAATAAGAGACTTTTAAGTATAACTTCCAATTCTATCATGTCCTATCTTAGGGAACCCTGAAAGTAAAGATTGGAACCTGGGGGATCAGTAACTAAGGCATCCTAGTTGATGGACTTGGGAACTTCTAGAGTCAACCAGCTATACTTTGGCCTTAACTAGAAGGGGCCTCCCACCTTTAGGGGCCATCCTGTTACACTGAAGACACAGGGAGCTTCAGAATCTAGAACCACAGCTAACTGGAATGAGAGGTTTGTAAAGCTAAAACAGGTCAATACATGCAAAATCCAACCCACTAGTTTGGCAACTGTCAGCCAACAGTTCTGAAGGTTTACCATCTTTCTGCTCCCCTGAACCCTGGAAGCCCTCAGGCACTCTGATGACTGAGGACAGCAATGGAAGCTTCAGAGTAGTTAAGTCCCTCTACCAGTCACATTTCCCCCTTCTGTCTGGAATAACATGAGGATGCACGCACATAACATCACCTAGAACCCTAACAACGCAATGGAACATTCATTCGTTTGTTCTTTCCCCAAACCCTTATTACACACTGACTGTGTGCGGCATCCACCTCACTAGACACACAAAGTTCAGACAAGTTCTTGCAAAGACTAAGAGATCTTTCCTAAGAAGGAAGCCAAGTAAATAGGCAATTACACTCATTGTGATCACTGCCACAGGACACTACAAGAGCATCAGCTCAGGCCTCTGTAAGGTGGAGGCAATGAGCAACAGACAAGCGTCAGGCAACAGTCCAGCAAAGGAGTTTGGGCAAGAGCAGCAGGAGTTGGGTACAGGCAGAGAGAAGAGCACAAAGCACAGGGTGCAGTTTGCAGAACTGGCAGCAGCTGAGTATGACTGGGAGAAAGTGGAAGAGTAGAATGGAAAATGAAGCCGTTGAGCCAGGTGAGGTCAGAGCCTACAGGGCCTGGATGTTGTGCTAAGAAGTGAGCTCCAGCCTGAGGGAAAGGGGACCCACTGAAGGATTAAAGTAGGATTTTTAGTTTTGGTTTTGTTTTTCCAAACAAAGCCCTGGCTGGCTTTGAACTTGCTCTGTAGACTAAGCTGGCTTCAAACTCACAAATCTGCTTGACTCTGCCTCCCTAGGGCTGGAATTAAGATCATGTGCCGCCATGCCTGACCAAATAGTATTTTTTTTTTTTTTTTAATGTTCTCCAGTTGCTTGGGTTATATTTTCTTCCCAGAGTATTTTTTTCCTCGATATGGAAAGTATAAAGATCAGGGGGGGGGGGGGGAAACAAATCTCTTCTGGCTTGTGACAATCTCAGCAACATACCTTAGGAAAAAAGACCTGTTGAGAAACAGAGATGCCTTCAAGGAACAAGTTCCCCTCAACCATTTGAAACACAACAAAGTAAAAAAACCTAGCCCAAACCATGCCTGCTTCCTGTTAGCACTTCAGGCTTTGGTGCCAGACTTGAGGGTTTTTGGGAAGTGAGCAGTGAAGACGTAAGTTCGGATATGATTGGCAAAAGACGAAAGTCCAAAGCCAGCCCCAGTTGTACCCACAACTAAACTGTCCTCAAATACTTTTAGGAAGTGAAATGAGAAGAATGGGAGTGGTCCTTGGTAATTAATGGTCTAACTGGTGAAGGAAGCAATGCCCTCACAGGGCAGACGGCCTTCCTCAGACACAGACCCCAGCAGGTATCATGGCTTAGGGTCAACAGTAACATGCTCTGCAAGATACCCTCATCTAACACCTACAGACACTGGAGGTAGGTCAGTGGTGGTTTTTTTTTTTTTTTTTTTTGGTTTGGTTTGGTTTGGTTTGAGACTGGGTTTCTCTGTGTAACAGTCCTGGCTGTCCTAGAAAATGCTTTGTAGACCAGGCTGGCCTGGAACTCACAGAGATCTGCCCACCCCTGCCTTCGGAGTGCTAGGATTAAACGTGGGTGGCATCACTGCTGGACCCAATAGTGTTTTCTTATGATTATTTTGAGACGAAATATTTTTACGTAGCCAAGACTGGAACTTTACTATGTAGATCATGTTGGCCCCCTTTTTGCCTCAGCCTAATAAGTGCTAGCTGGGATTATAGGCATGTACCACCGTATCTCTCTGAACCTCTTATTTTTCTTGGTGCTGGGAATGGAATCCAGGGCCTTGCAAATGCTGGGGAAGTGCTCTGCTACTTAGATATATCTACATATTTTATTAGGATAGAAACCCAACTGAAGTGAATTATCCAGGCCACAATACTAAGAAGCTGCTGCCCTGGGGCTGGAGCCAGGAGCTGACTGGCAGAGAGTCAGAGTGATCTTTCCACTGGACCTCTGAGCCTTTCAAGCTCCTCAGTGTGAAGCTTCCAGTCAACCCACACTCATCAGGTGACCTCTACACAAACAGTTCCTAAGAGATGGAGGGACTAGTGGCCTCATCAAGACAGAGTGCCAGAGCTCTGAGCTCTTTTTATGTCCCTACAACCTGTGACAAGTTGCTCTATCTCCAATTATCCCCTGGATGATAGGGATAAGGTGACACTATTAAGTTTCTGTGCATTCAATAGAACTAGAAAAACGGATCACAAAGCTTATAATAAATAAATAGAAGAGGGGCTAGAGAGGTAGTTCAGCAGTTAAGAGCACTGGCTGCTCTTCCAGTGGACATGGGTTCAATTCCCAGTATCCACACTGCAGCTCACAACTCCCATTCCAGAGTACCCTCACACTGACATACATACAAATAAACTTTAAAAAATAAACAGAAGAACTGAGTGGTGGCCCAGGTCTGAAACCAATCCCAGAACTTGGAGGCTGAGGCAGGATAATCGCTATGAATTCAAGACACAATGAGATCCTCGCCAGCCTGGGGCTAGAGACAGGCTTAAAAAAAAAAAAAAAAAAAAAAAAAAAGGAGGCAACTAATATAATATTTTTACATACTACTTTTTTCAATGGCACAACAAAGCCTTCAGAGGTTCATTACAGTTCATTGCACTCGACGGAAAGTGGGAAGGTAGTGAGTCTTTTTGTGTTGCTGTCCGGGCAACTAAGGCATAAGTGGAACAAGAAAATGTCTACAAAGGGAGAGAACATCCCCCTCCAGCCATCAAGTCACTGTCCGGTCTCCCAGAGAGACCACTCATCCCAGGCACCATGACGAGGCCAAAACCCACCCTTTGGGTATGTTCTCCTAGAATCTATGGCCAAAGATCCCCTAAGTAGTCCTGTTGTTCCACTCTCTTTACTTCAACAGGAACGAGGCTCAACCATGACGAAGGGAGAGTCTGGATATTATTTTCATGAATAGCCCATGGGTGTCTCGGTTCCCAACAATCAGGAAAACCTTCGGCCTCTTGCTCTGGAAGGCAGAAGAACACTGACAGCAGAGCCTCCTAATGAAGTGAATCAAATGTGCCTTACGAAGATCAGACCAGAGGAGGCTAGAAGGCTGCATCCTCACACTAGTCCAAACAATATAATGGCGACCAAATACATCAAATCACTCCTAGGCCACAAACTGGCTCCAGGTTCCTTTGTCCCCACTTTGATGGCCCCTGAAAACCTGCTTAGACGCCTGGTTTTGCCTCCACTACGAATGACCTTCCACGTGTGACTTAACCTCCTGTGCCTCCGTGTCCTCATGGGTAAAATGGGTGAAGCAATAGTAGCTACCTTACAGGGGTTGCTGTGAGCTCTGGACACACAAAGTGCTTAGCACTGAGCTTCGAAGTCAAATAGGGCTGGATAACTGTTGTGTTAGCACCAGTGCAAGTGTCCCCATTCTGTCAACTTGTCCCTGAGGACCCAAAGGACGAGGGGCGGGCGGCATAAGGCCATTTCTAGATTTCTGCCCCATTTTGGGTGCGGTGGCCAAAAGAGAAGGCCCTGAACGAGGAGGCCTCAGGTTAGCCTCGGAGTGGGAACGGGGAAGCGGAGCGGAGGAGGGGCCTAAGTCCAGGAGTCTCTCCAGCCGGACTCTCCAAGGGGGACTGCGGACCTCGGAAGACGAGATGACGCCGGGCCACCACGCCGGAGTGAATGAATGAGCACGCAGCCCTTTCACCTTCGCCCACCGCGGCTCGAGACCCTCCAGCGTAGCGTCCTTCCGTGACCTCGGACCCCGCGGACCCCTCACCTCGGACCCCTTCAGTTCTTCTCCTATCTCGCCGGACTGCCTTTTTCCTCACCCGTAAGTCCAAACGGCTCCGGGCGCCACGGCTCGGCTCGCTTCAGCAGCAAAATGTCCGCAGCCGCCGCCTCCCTCTCCGCCGGTGCGTCGCTGCAGCCGGCCGCTCCAAGCCCCGCGGCTGTCACCTGCCGAGCGGAAGTGAGCGGCCCGTGCGCGGAACTTCCGGTGGACGCACACCCCGGGGGCGGGGTCAAGGGTGCAACCCCCGGGAGGGAGGGGCTAGGGACTGGGCGGGGCGGGGCCTGGAGCGTGAGGGGCGGGGACTTGTGAGGAGGGCGGGGCCTCGGTAGGTCTGGCAGTTGTGGCAATCTGTGCAGTCCTTGCCTAGACACCCTGGCCAGGCTCCCGCTTAAGTCTTAGAAGACTTTAAAGCCCATCTCTTTCTGAGTTACAGATGGGGAAGCTGAGGTCAAGATCATTGGCCTGGTAAATGACAGAATCAAATTGGGAGCTGTGAATCTGATCAGCCGACAGACCGAGCTTGTCTGCTAGGCTTAACTAGACTTTTTCTGCAACCTTTGGATACTTCCTTGTTCTAGGAGGAAAACATAAGCTACTCCCAAGACTTTTCGCCCAAGGAGAACTTCAGAGTGAGCTAAGGCATATAAACTCTCCTCTTGGTCAGGACCTCAAGTGATACAGCTATTTCATTCTTGACTTTGGTCTTACTAATTTTCACTCTCTTCTAGATAATGTGTATTCATCCCCTTTAAAAAATTATAAAACCTCTATTCCAACATTTTTATTGAATCAATAATATTTGATTGCAGAGAACAGGAAATATACTAGTAAGAAAAAAGAAGACCCAAAAACCATGTAGGTTTCTGAGGTAATCACTTTTTAATACTTGGTTATTAAACCTAGATGTGATACATCTTCTGACTTTTTTTACTTTTTCATCTGTGTGTTTGTTATTGTTTTTGAGACAGGAACTTGCTATATAACCCAAGCTGGCCTCAGTGTTGAGGCTACAGTAATGTACCACCATGACTTGTTTATGCAGCACTATGGATCTAGCTCAGGGTCCCGGGCACCCTAAGCAAAAGCTTTAACAACGGAGTTACTCTCTCCTTGGATGACCTGGAATGCTGTGAAAACCAAGCAAAGATCTGCCTGTCTCTGTCTCCCAGTGCTAGGGTTAAATGTGTGTACAACCACACCCAGCCATTTTAACATTCTTTAAAACTTTTTAAAAGCTGTAGCATTATAGCAAATTGAAAAAAAAAAGATAAAATAGAATCCTATTTGCTGGGGGGATGGTTGTTCATCAGTTAAGAACACTGGCTGTGGGCCGGAGAGATGGCCCAGTGGTTAAGAGCACTGGCTGCTCTTCCAGAGGTCCTGAGTTTAATTCCCAGCACCCATGTGGCAGCTCACAGCCATCTTGTAACTCCAATCCTTGGGGATTTAAAACCCTCTTCTGACCTGCACAAGGTACACATTCATATGAACATAAAATAAAAATAAATAAATCTTGCAGGGGCAGTGATGGTGCATGCCTTTAATTCCAGCGCTTGGGAAACAGAGGCAGGTAGATTTCTGTGAGTTCAAAGCCAACCCAGTCTACATAGAAAGTTCCAGGCCAACCAAAAGCTACATAGTGAGACACTGTCTCAAAAACAAACAACAAAAATAATACCAGCTTCCCTCAATGGTGAATATATGTAGGATAATATTAACACCAGGAAGTTGTCATTGGCAAAATATCTTTAATAGAGTGCCTTGGTTTGAAAAACAGGATTTATATGAGATTACAGCTGACCTTGCCTAGCCCAGAGAAGAATGCTTGAAGAGACAGCTTGTCTCCCAAGATTATCTGTCTTACTTGATGCAGACAATTACAGGAAAGAGAGATTACAGACCTGCACACAGCCTGAAAAACTGCATCAACTTTCTGAGTCCAAAGCCCCTTCCTTCCCTGCCCTTATAAGGGGTCTCAGCCAACTTCTCCTCCATTCCCTCTGGAGAGAAGCTGCCCCCCCCCCCCCGCTGTGCGAGCTAATGAAAACAGTCTCATCTACTAAGGTCAGATTCTAATCTCATTCTGCTTTGTGCCTCCAAAAATCTAACAATCTTTACCTCAGTCACAGACTTTATTCCATTTTAAAAATCCTTTTTTTAAGAAAATAAAAAGTGTCAACGAAAACATTTTTCTCACAGTTCAGAGCAGGTTGGTTTCTTCTTCTGCATACCTAGAATGATTGTGTATGAACATGTATCATGCTGCCTGGTGATATGGTGATAGCAGGTGTCTGGAGAAAACTTCTCTAATGAGAAAGGTTGGCAGCTGACAGTCATACAGAAAACAAAATGTCACTGGGAATTTTAAATGAAAATAGAAGCAGTATTCAACAACAATACAATAAAAATGCCCTAAAAGCACCCTGCTAGAAAGAGTTCATTTTTAAGTGACAAATGATCCAAGGAATGTGGTTATGATGGGCACACTTGGAGGCAGAAACAGGAAGATCATACTATACATGCAAAACAAAAAACATGGGCTAGAGAGATAGCCCAATGCTTAAGAGCATTTATTGCTGGGGGCTGGAGAGATGGCTCAGTGGTTAAGAGCACTGGCTGCTCTTCCAGAGGACCTGGATTCAGTTCCCAGGTCCACAGGATCTGACACCCTCACACAGACATGCATGCAAGCAAAACACCAATGTACGTGAAATAAAAATAAATAAATCATTATGAAATAAAAGACTATTTACTGCTTGCTCCTTCAGAAAACCAGAGTTCAATTCTTAGTACCCACATCAGGTGGTTCATATTCTCCTGTAACTCCAGCTGCATGGGATCCTATACTTGTGACCTCATGTACACACACACACACACCCCTAAAAATAAAATTAACCTTTTTTAAAAATTTTAAAATGCAAGTGCTTTCAATAAAAGAATGAAACAAAAGCTGTGGTCTCTTTCTATGAAGCAAACAAGCAGAACATGACACAACATAGCCCTAGAGAGAATACTCAGCTGTTAAGAGCACTGACTGCTCTTTCATAAGACCTGGGTTCGATTCCCAGCACCCACATGGCACCTCACAACTGTCTATAACTCCAATTCCTGGGACCTGACACCCATGGCAAATCACCAATGCACATAAAAATACAAATAACTAAATAAATAAATTAATGCTTGGCAGGCGTTGGTGGCACACACCTTTAATCCTAGTACTCGGGAGGCAGAGGCAGGTGGATCTCTGTGAATTCGATGCCAGCCTGGTCTATAGAACTAGTTCCAGGACAGTATCCAAAGCAATACAGAGAAACCCTGTCTCAAAAAAACAAACAAACAAACAAACAAAAAAACCAAATAAATTAATTAATGCACGTAAAGCACAAATAAATAAATAAAACCCCACAACACTGACATTTATTGACCTCTGAAGACCAGGTCAGAAACCAACATGGCAGGATATCTCAGCAGATCCTTCCAGAGCTTGAGGAAATGGGGACCTACATTGATGCTATTGAGCAGCTCATGCCTATGACTAATCAGTTTACATGTAGCAGGCTAGGTTTCACATATATGATTTTCATATTTTGAAATATTTAATTATTTTATGTACATGGGCATTTTGCCTGAATGTGTGTCTATGTACCACTTGCATGCATGCTTTCCCTGAGGGAGCCAGAATCCCCAGGAATTGGAGTTACTATAACAATTAGCCTCCAATAATTGAACCCAGTGCTCTTCATGTCTGATCCATCTCTTCAGCCCCCTTTTCATGTATTATTTCTTCTACATGAATCTACTTGTATAGGTCTGTTTACATTTATTCATTTGTTTTTGCAGTGCTGGGGATTGAACCAAGGACCTTGTGCATCCTAGTCAAGTACTAGACTACTGAGTCATACCTCCAGCTCCTGGGATAGAAATTATTATGGGGTCTTACTAAGTACAGATTAAATTTATTATTTTGTTTTTCCCAAGTAGGAGTTTCTCTACATAGCCCTGGCTGTCCTGGAACTCGCTCTGTAGACCAGGCTGGCCTTAAACTCAGATATCTGCCTGCCTCGGCCTCTGGGGTTAAAGGAGTGTGCCACAATCACCTGGCTTAGATTAAATTTATTCATTGAACTTTTCCAGATTACTATTAATTGGGTTACCAGGTATCTTAGGTTTCTATTGCTGTGACAAAGATCATGACCAAAAGCCACTTGGAGAAGAAAGGGCTTGTTTCACCCTGCAGCTCATAGTCCATCTTGAAGTCAGCAGTGGCTCCAGGCAGGAACCTGGAGGCAGGCTGAAGAAAAATGAAGGAATGAAAGCTACTTACTGGCTTGCTCAGCCTGCTTCCTTATACACCCCAGAACCACCTGACCATGGGTGGTGTTGCCCACAGTTGGCTAGGCCTTTGCACATCAATTGCCAATCAAGAAAATGCCACACAGACTTGCCTATAGGCAGTCTAAGGAGGTTTCCTCTTCCCAGATGACTCTAGCTTGTCAAGTTTGCAAAACACTAAGCTAGGATTTACCATCCTACGAACCTCATGTACATTCACGGATTATACATCCATGGGCTTAGCCACCCACACATACCTCAGAAAAAGATGTGTACAAAAAAAAAAAAAAGCTGGGCGGTGTGGATCTCTGTGAGTTTGAGACTATCTGGAGCTATAGATGGAGTTCTAGGTCAGCCAAGACTATACAGAGAAACTCTGTCTCAAAAAACAAAACAAGACAAACAAACACAAGAGAAAAGAAATAAACCCTGTCTCAAAAGACAAAAGAAAACACACAGGAACTCTCTGTCCTTCATTACTTCCTTAGTAATATGGCCTAACCCAGTGGCTCTCAACCTAATGCTGTGACCCTTTAATACGGTTCCTTATGTTGTGGTGACCTCCTCCCCAACCACAAAATTATTTTCATTGTTACTTCATGACTGCGATTTTGCTACTGTTATGAATTGTAATGTAAATATTTGTGGAGACAGAGGTTTGGCAAAGGGGTCGTGACCCACAGATTGAGAACCACTGGTCTAACCACTCTTTCCATAGCATTTACATTGTATTCCTTGCCATAAGTCAGGTGGAGTCACAGTACAGAAGGGCTGGGTAAGCACATCTTGGTGGTGGAGCACCCACCTGGCATGTCTGAAGCCCAGGCCTTAATCTCCAGGCCTGCAAATAGGAAAAACCAGAGGGTTGGCAAGGGGGTTCAGTAGGTGAAGGCTTGTTCAAGCCTGGAGTTCCACGTGACAGGCTACACCAGAATTCCACTCCCTCCAAGTACTGAGGTCACAGGTTCTTGTCACCATGCCCTGTTTCTCATACAGATTCTGGGGAATCAAGCTCCAGGCCTCACACTTGAACTGCAGGGGTTTTACAAGCTGAGCCGTCTTCTCTGCCTCCAGAGGACTGCTCTTTGCTTGGTTTCAGTTTTTTTTGAGACAGGGTCTCACAATGCAGCTCAGGCTCGCCTGGAACTTGCTACCCAGATTGTTCTTGAGTTCACTGAGATTAGCCTCTTCACCTCGCCCAGTGCGAAGGTTACAGGTGTGACCACCACACGTGGATTCCCGGTGGATTTTTAACATACCATTTAGGCTGGACTGACATTCCTCATGTCTCCTTTCTTGGTGGGACATAGGAAAGATGCATGTGCAGGACCGGAGGGCAGGGATGAAGCCACTGCACTGGGTGTGGCTCTGGCACCTCTGACTATCTCATTTTGTTGGTGGGAAGCTGCAGCCCTTTCCACTGATGCTCTTTTCCCCTGGATTGCCTGGGCTCCCAGGCCATGACAGTGTGTGCAGCTTTCCGGGAAGGAGTCCTGCTTCTCTAAGACACCACACATCCCACCCAGGTCTGCAGGGGTCAACTTGGGGTTCTGCCCACTCACCAGGCTCTTGCCCCTTTCTGTGGTTCCAGCATATACTTTCCCTTTTTAAATCCCTCGTCTCTTGTCTTCCTGTGGACTTAAAGCTCTCACATTAGACTAAAGAGCAACAGCCTTCCAGAAAGTACTTATGCAGCTCCCACAACCACAGGAGTTCAAACACCTGGGTTAAGCCTTTATTCTGTGATGGTAGGATTGATTCTGCCTCCGGATTCTGAACCCTGACTGAATCAATGTGGCTGCACTGGGTCAGAAGAAGCAGGCATGGAGAGTTCTGGGCCACAAGCCATCAGCAGCAAGGCCTCTCAAAGGGCCTGCTCAGCTCCCTCTGTCCCAGCTCCCTGTCACTTTCAGTGTCTGCAGGAGTGAGCTTGCCCAAGCAGGTTCCAACTACACAAAAAGCTACAGTTACCTGCTGAACCTTGGGCCAAACAAAATGAAAGGGAGATGGATACAGTAGCATATATCTATCTTTCTGGGAAGTGGAGATAGGAGGATGTAGAGCTCAAGGGCATCCTTGGCTACTCAGTGTGCTCAAGGCCAGCATGGATTGCAGGAGACCTTCTCTTTTAAATAAACTTTAAAGGTTTATAATCCTAGATTATAATAAACCATGTTTTTTTTGAGACAAAGTTTTTCTATGCCAAGTGTTGGAATTAAAAGTGTGTGCCACCACCACCCCAGGTTTAAAATAAACTTTGATAACACTCTATTAGGTAAAAGTTTATTAGATTAAAAAGCTTTATTTTTAATCTAATACTAGATTAAATGCATTTTAAGAACCTGTAATCCTAGTTGGGTGTGGTGCATATATAAGTAGCTCCAGTGAATGGGGAGGCTGAGTCAGAAGGGAGGATCTTGAGGCCAACCTGACCTAAACAGGGAGATCCCTCTTTCTCTTACTAAAATGTCACTTTCCCCTGCCGGTGGCCATGTCAGAGCAGCAGCAGGTGGCAACTGAAGTTTGAGGTGTCAGCCCACCAGGAGGAAAATTCCTGATGGGTGAATCTCAGGTAGGCAAGGCCCAGAGACCCCAGAATGTTTACATGTTTGCCATTGTGATCTTTCTTAGTATCTGGTGTGAATGGGTGTGGGGAGATCCTCACTGCCTGTAATGTAGTATATTTATCTCATGGAAATATTCTATTCTATTGGGCATTTTTGCCTGTGGATTATTATGAAGACCATTTCTTCCTAAGCTGGAATGCCTAATTGATCATAATGTTGGTTTAAATAGAGTTGTGATGATTAAAAATATAAACAAGTTGCTGTCACACAGCTAGAACACATGTGTTTCTATTGAAGAGACACATAGACTGTGGCTTAGGTTAATGATTAAGGAAAACAATTGAGTCCCAGGAGCCCAGATAGCTTAAATTCTTTGAATCTTAACTGTGGGAGGTGTGGTCACAGGTTTCCGAGTGCATCATAGCTGAAACAAGGATTTGAAAATAACTTTAAGTTAGACTAAAATGTTTTGGTTAAATAGCTTTTAGTGCACAGTGAATGAGAAACTCTGTAAGGTCAGAGAACAAGAACAAAGCAGCCCAATTATCAATAGATGACCCGCCTTTCTTGCTAGGATTGGTTGATGGCCAAAGGTGATGATTAATTCCTTGCACCCATTTTTTGTACTCAATCTCCTGATAGAAAAAAAACGATTGATGAGTGGGTATGCACCCTAAAGATTTAAAGTAAAGCTGACTGTTTTTCATGTATGAAAGTTTAGGTTTGTGATTCCTTTAAGATTCCTTACAAAATAAAGATAAGTAACTACAAAACCTAGCCTGCCAGTAAAAGACCTGACATAACAGCTTGCTTACACTCTGTTAATCTATAATGAGTCTCTTGGGTATGATTGCATATGGATTCTTGGGGATAATTTGTTTTCACCTGTAGTATGTAAAAATCTTGTTAAAGGATATGGAAAACATGCTGTTCCTTACTTGTATTCATTGTAATCATTCACTTGAAAAATAGAATGTAACCACACTGTAATTTTTATATTGCCTGAAAGATTTTGCTGGGGTATATAAGCTGTAAGGGAAAAAACAGAGTGTTAGAAGGAAAACATCAAGAGCGAGAGAGTAAGGAAGAATAAAGATAAAATTAGAAGGAAAACATCAAGAGAGACAGAAAGGACATTTCTGGATAGAGATAAGAAAAGAGAATATTGAATACAGAATCAGAATTTAAAAAGAAAAGAATAAAGATCTGAAGTAAAACCATCAAGAGAGTGTGTGGGTGTCTTTCTCCATACCCCCTCAGATAGAAAAAAGTCACAGTATGGCCAGCCATTCCCTTTGAGCCTTGCTGCTGGAGGCTGGCTCCCCAGGCAATGAAAACCCCCCATTACAGGGGCTTTGATAAGTGGGGTACCTGGAATTGGTATATCCTAGGAACAAAATGTGAGAGGACTTTTTGGGTGTGTGCAAGCCAGTTCGCCCCACCAGTTTAGGGGTATAGCTCCCCTGGAGTGGGTCTGGTACTGGAGTCCCACTTGAGCAGCTGCTTCCAGCTGGCTTACAGGCACAACAAGCTCCATCCCATCTGAGCTGAGCTGGGTCCCCAGGGTAAGCACTCTCTAGTTCTACCCTGTGCTGGCCACTAGATGGCAATAAAGTCATGTCTAGGAAGGCAGTCTCTCCCTAAGAGTGCAAAACTAAACAAAAAACCACCACTGTGAAGAGGCTTAATCCCTGTAAAAGGGTGGGTGGGAGGCAGCTAAATTGCCTGGGGGGTCTCCGATATCTAGAGGGCAGATTTCCCTCAGAGGCTGTCAGCTGTGCCGGTGAGAACTCAGCTACCTGTGGTCCACCTTGTGCAACTGGGAGGACACAGTAGGGTTGGCAGTGTCTGGGCTTCCCTGCGGCCCAGCCAGGGCAGGAGGCTGGAGATGACAGGCTTCATACCAGAGGATTTCAGAAGTTTCTTTTCTGATTACCAGCCATGATCCACATACCCAGTCTAGCATCAGTTTCTTCCCTGTGCAGTAACTGGGCTGAATCGTCCTTCCATCTTCCTAGTAAAGGTGCAAATGGTAGTGATGACAGTGCAATCATTTGTCTAAAACTTATGCTCTAGAGTGATGCTCTAGAACACTTTAATACAGTTCCTCATGTTGTGGTGACCCCCAACCATAAAATTATTTCATTGCTATTTCATAAGGGTAATTTTGCTACTGTTATGAATTGAAATGTGTCTGATATACAGCCCTGTGGGGGGTCGTGGCCCACAGATGGAGAACAATTGCTCTAGAGTGTAGTCTACAAATACATCCCTTCATTTAGACTGTTGGGATAAGCAAAGCTGCTATCCTCATTTCATGAAGACACACATGGCTCTGGATCGATCTGTGCTGGGAGGAAGCCAGTACTTCTGGAAAGGGTCTAGCCATGATTACATGGGCCTGGGCATCCTGGACACAGGACCTGCTGTTTTGAGCTGTGTGAGCCTGAGCAAGGCACAAATCCTTTCTGTGCACAAAGAGACATCAATCAGTGTAGTATGTTCAGTGCATCTCTGTCTGTGGCCTGGGTTTGAAACACAGTCCATTTCACTGCATAGCCTGGACCTCCTCCCCCTTGCCCCGTAGGTAAGGCCTTGAGGCAGCAGGAAACCTAGTCTGGGACTAGGATTTCATGACAAGCTCAGGTTTCCCCTAGAGGACCCACACACGGGCCTGCCAGCAAAGCTGCCTGCTCCAGGCCTTCTCCCCCGTCCTGGCCAGCAGCCTCTCCACCTACCATGACCTCCTGGCAGCCAGTCTCTTCTTCTTGTCTCTTTACCAAACCCTCTCATCATCCTCTGCGAGCCCTGCTGGAGTCCACTTCTCTTAGCCCATCAGGAGCAGTCCCATCTTCCCAGTTCCAAGAACTGCTATCTGTCCTGAGTGTCCCGTGGGCCCGAGCTGTTGATGGTAACTGCTCACCCTGCCAGTTCTGGAATCTTCGGGAATGAATCAGCAATGGATGTGATGCTCTTCACCTTTCCTTCACCAAGATGCTCTGTGCTCCATGTCAGAGCCTTCCACACACCACCTCCCTCAGTTACAGACACAGGATTTGTTCCTGTTTCCCTCCCTCCCATACTCAGTGTAGCCCTGGATGTCCTGAAACTGGCTCTGTAGACCAGACTAACCTCAAACTCAGAGATGTGCCTCCTGAATGCTGGGATTAAAGGGGCACTAGAGATAAGATTTGAATACCGGATTCTACTCCAATGCTGTTAACCAGCCTTCTGTCTCTCCTTGTGTCTCTACCAGGCAACATCTCATACTTCTCTGAGGGAGGGTCTCATCTATACCAGGCTGGACCACCCAGAACCACACCAACATTATGCAAATCTGTGTCATGTCACCTGTTAGTTGCTGACCATGCTATTTGCCTTCATCCAGAGAAAAGGATGGTCACGGGACCCAGGAAGAGAACAGCATGCCTCAGTCCCTCTGAAACAAAACAGAATTTTCCTGGATTTTTATCATTTTGTTCTTTTCTCTTCAATGCTGGGGCTGGGACACAGAGCCTCACGCAGGCTGAGCGGGTGCACTATAACTAAGCTCCAACCAGATCGTCCTGTTCACAGTTGATAATGAATGTGTGTGGCTTTTTTGTCAGGCTCTGGGCCCCACTTGCCTCCTGGGACCAAGCCCTTTCAGATAATAAAGTCAAAGTACAACAGAGTGGTGAGGGCTCTCTGAAAAGTACATTGCTGTGTAAGGCCTTGCCCTTAGGTGCAAAGCAACACTTGCCAAGTTTTTGTGTTGTTGGTGGTGGGCTTTTTTTGTTTTGTTTTGTTTGTTTTTTGTTTTTCGAGACAGGGTTTCTCTGTAGCTTTGGAGTCTGTCCTGGAACGAGCTCTTGTAGACCAGGCTGGTCTCAAACTCACAGAGATGCACCTGCCTCTGCCACCACCACCCAGGGGGAAGGTGGTGATTAATAGCTGTGTGACCTGCTGAGTCTCTTCAGCTCCCTAGGCCTCCATTCACTCAGGTGGCTTCCCGGCAATTGCTGCTATGAATGTGAACAGTGAAGTTAGTTATTCTCATCCAAGCCCAACCTCCCAGTGGATGGTAGGTGCTCAGTGGGTACATAAGAGATGAGCCAGCTAGCCAGGTAAGTGGCTGGCTCTGTTTTGAGTTTTCACAATTGATATTAGTACTTTTTTTTTTTTTTTAGATCATCTCACACTCAACATATAGCTGACGATGATCATGAATGTCTACCTCTTGAGTGGTGGGAATACAATCATGGCTCACCATGTTTCCCAGGTAATGTGATGCTGGTGATTGAGTCCAACCTTACAAATGTTTAGGCAAGCAGTCTATCTAATGAGCTATGCCCCCAGCAAGTTAGTACTCTTAAACTATTATCATTACCAACATTAAGGAGTGGTTCTGAGGCCATCTCTCAGAAAACTTCACTTCGAGTCTAAGTGTAACCACTATGGTGTAAGACATGAGTCTTGGCAGGCCCACTTTAGGGGCCTTGAAAAACACATCGTTTGGTCAATTTCTCACCATCGTTGCCTTCTCCTCCTCTTTTATTCTCCCAGATCGTGAATTGAACTTAGGGCCCCATCTGCTAGGCAGGTAGCACTTTAGATCATCAACTGTGCAGTCATTAATCTGCATAACATTGTCATATGCAAGATGAGAGAGACATTAGCAATGACATAGCTTCTAAGATCTTAAGGCCACGTGGCTGGAACTGAAGCCACCCAAAAAAGCGCTGGGTTTGGGGGCCAAATGACCTGGGTTATGAGAGAATGGAGAAAAATGTCTGCATCCACACACCGGATAAATGTTCGCATTTACACAAAGCAATGAAGTACCAAGTCATGCTACAATGTGAACGAACTTGGAAAACTTGCTAAGCGAAAGAAGTCACACATAAGAGGCAAGAATTGTATGTATCTCATTTATTGACATGCCCAGAATAGGCAAATCCATAAAGAATGACTTAGCGGTTGTCTGGGACTATAGAGAACGGAGAAACTGTAGTGTTATGTTAGTCAGACCTGAGGCAGTCAAGTGATAAAGAGGAAAGGTTAGTTTATAGTTTGGAAGTGCAAATTCAAGATCAGGGGTAAGTTGCTTATGGTCTCTGTGGTGGTTTGAATGAAAATGGCCTGCATAAGCTCATAGATGTGAATACTTGGCCTCTGGTTGATAGACCTGTTTGGGAAGAATTAGAAGGTGTGGTGTTGGAGGAGGGGTCTCAATGGGGGGCAGGCTTTGAAGTTTCAAAAGACTTTGTGAGTTTCCTAGTCTCTGTTTGCCTTGTGGTTGTGGATCAAGATGTGAGCTCAAAGCTGTGTCTTTGTTCTACCATCATGGTCTCTAACCCTCTTAAACCATAAGCCCAATCAAACCCTTTCTTTCATTTGTTGCCTTGATCACATTGTTTTATCACAGCAACAGAAAAGTAACTAAGACAGTCTCTGAGGAGACAGTGAAGAACAATGGAGAAGAAACTCATTGGGCCAAGTTGTAATGTCATAAGCCAGCAGCAGAGAGGGGAGGGTGATGGAGACAGACAAGCAGGCAGACAGACAGATATGTGGGGTCTCACAATCCAATCCCATATCCCAAATGACCTCTCACCTTCTAAAGCCCACAGCACTGTCCAGAACCACCACTCAGGAGACCAAACTTTCCCACATGGCCTTTTGGGGGATATGGTTTATCCAAACTCACAGGGAAGGATGGCCAGAGGGTAGGGGGCTTCTTTTTGAGGAGATAAAGTGCGCTGGGATTAGGTGATAGCTGCATAGCTTGTGACTATGTGGAGGTTTGATAGAAAATGGCCCTCAGAGGGACTGGCACTATTAGGAGGTGTGGCCTTGCTGGAGTAGGTGTGGTCTTATTGGAGGAAGTGTGTCACTGTGGAGGTGGGCTTTAAGGTTTCATATATGCTCAAGCCATGCCAGTGAGACAGTTCACTTCCTGTTGCCTTTGGATCAAGATGTTGAATCTTTCATCACCATGCCTGCCAGTAAGCCACCATACTCACAGCCACCAGGCTCCTAGCCATGATGATAATGGACTAAATGTCTGAAAATGTAGGCCACCCCCTCAATGAAATGTTCTCTGTATAAGAGTTGTCATGGTCATGGTGTCTCTTCTCAGCAACAGAACCCTAACGAAGACAGACTGTGACGGAGCCACTGAACTCTGTACTTTAACATGGTGAATATACTATGCTGAGTGGGCCGTATGTCAATTAACAAAACGGAAAGAGGATGTAAATGGCAGTGCTGATTTTAGCTATGTGACACTGGGCTAGTTTCCTTCACTTCTCATTTAAAATGTATTACTTTATTATTTTGGACAGAAGGTCTCACTATGTTGCCCAGCTGCTCTCACACTCCTGGGTTCAAGGTTCCCCTGCCTCAGCTTCCAGACAAATTGGGATTACACGTGTGTACCACTGTGCCCAGCAGTCAGATAAGTTTTAAACCTTCTGGTACCTCCTTCCTGCCCTCTGTAGGATGGGGATAAAAGTCACCTCTCCACCTGACGGGCTGCAAGATGGGGACAAAAACCCAAGTGTGAAAATGCCGAGGGCACAAAGATGCCTCCAATGAAGGCACAAGAACATGTGGCTCCTGCTCACCCTTGTGCCGTCCCTTCTTCCCATCTGCTCACTTGCTCCTTCAGCTGCCCAGGTTCAGCCTCTTGGTCCACCACAGGTATGATGGTTCTCCAGCCCACTGCCATCCAGGGCATCCCAGGCTGTGGACCAGGAGATGGCTAAAGGGACCAGCACATGGCTGGTACAGAGATCATGCTACAAATCTTCCAGGGTCCACAAGAACAAGCCAAGCGATACCCCCAGGGTCTCATTAGGGTGGCAGAGTGACCACACAGGCCAGGGGGAGACAAAACTTTGTGGTGATACATCAGTCAGCTCTCCATCCCTGTGAGAACACCTGAGACACGCAACACATAAAGAGAAAAGGGTTATTTTGGCTCGTAGTTCAAAAGCCACAGCTTTGGGCTTATGGTGAGATAGATCATAGCACGATGAAAGGTACAACAAATCTGCTCCCCTTAGCACACGAGGGAAAAAAAAGGACGGACGAGACCAGGGTCCCAAAATCCCCAGTGACTCAAAGATGTCCACTGGTCCTACCTTTTAAAGGTTCCACCACTTCCCCAAGGCTGGGGACCAGGGCTCTGACACAACGGCATCAGAGGAATACTCTTCAGCTAAGCCAGTGACTAAGTGAGCAGGCACCTACCTGCTTAAAACTCAGTGTCCAGGAACCTGCCACTTGGAAGGGGCCGCTTTGGTGTTCTCTGGCCCCTGGGCTCCTGCCCAGTTCCTCACCAAGAAATTCCCCTGTGCTAGATAGTTTTTGTCAGTTTGCCACAAACTAAAGTCACCTGAGAAGAGGGAGTCTCGGCTGAGGAATCGCCTACATGTTGGCCTGACGAAGTCTGTGGAGCATTTTCTCCCAGCACAGTGTGGGTGGTTCCATTCCTAGGTGGCTGGTCCTGGGCTATGTAGGAAAGCAAGCTGGGCAAGCCAGGAAAAGTAAGCCAGTCAGCAGTGTTCCTCCAGGCTCTCTGCTTCAGTCCCTGCCTCCAGGTTCCTGCCCTGAACTGCACGTGTGGTGGGGTGTGGCCTGGGCCCTGAACTGCATCCCTGCATCCGTGATGGGGTGTGACCTGGGAGTTGTAAGATGAAATAAACTCTTTTTCTCCAAGGTGGTTTTGGTCAGTGTTTTATCACAGTAACTGAAAAGCAAGCCTGGCTGACCCCCTTGGCCCCGCTTATTTACCTCCTGGGGTACCAAGTAGATGCTGTTCTCTGAAGATACTGTTGTTCCCGAAGAGGAGTGAAATGCCACCAAAGGGGGAGGTTGTTATTCTTTTTTGGGATTGTGTCAGGTGCAATTTTTTTTTGTTTGTTTGTTTGTATTTCAAGACAGGGTTTCTCTCTGTAGCTCTGGCTGTTCTGGAACTCACTCTGTAAACCAGGCTGGCCTCAAACTCAGAGATTCACCTGCTTCTGCCTCCTGAGTGCTGGGATTAAAGGCATGCACCATCACTGCCTAGCTATTGAATTTTTGTCATAGATTTTCAGCCATACGCTATATCATTCCCAGGTGCATTTCTGAGAGCATATCTGTATATAAATGCACAAATATGCTCTCTCTCTCTCTCTCCCTAAAAATAACAACAAAAAGAATTAAAGGGGCTATGAATGTAGCTTGTTTGGTAGAGGACTTACCTAGTATGCACAAGGCTCTGGGTATTCAGCACTGTGTAAAACCAGGTGTGATGGTGCATGCCTATAATCCCAACACTCAAGAAGTGGAGGCAGCAGGATCAATTCAAGGTCATTGTCATCTTCAGCCTGTCAGTAAAGCTGGGGATTTCAGAACTGGCATTCCAGGTTCTAATCCACATCTGATGACCCCAGTGGTCTTGTGCAAGCTTCTGTTTTTGTTAACACTCACTGAGCTGTACCTCCAGTCACTGTGTGAGCATTTTGGCTCTCTGAGCCATATGAGTGGGGGGAGTAACAGAGCCTCCCCCTTGGGTTTAAGGCCGCTTGGCTGGGGCTAGCTGAAGGATGAGTGCGTGGGTGAGTGGGACGGGGTGTGGTGTGGTGCCACGCTTAGTAGAAGAGACTCACTCAGTGATAGTGGCTGCTTGTTTGGGTGATATGAAACCATCCTGCTGCAGCTAGGAAAAACCTGTGTATCCAAGCTCCACAAGAGCTGCCTGTCTGTATTAATGAATCATTCTCAGACAGGCTGGGGATATAGTTAGTAAGTGGATAAGCCTTTGCCTAGTATACACACGACCCCACAAAACTAATAACAACAAAAACAACCAAAATAAAGGAGGGGATGGGTCCAATGCTAGGTTCTGCTGATTGGGGCCCCTTACCCACTCATGCTCATAGTTTACAACGCTAGCTCTGGGAGAGCTGCCCAGAGCCTGGAGAAGCCAGGCCTCCCACAGGCGCAGCAGAGTCCCCGGTGCTGCATAAGGCCTTTCCTCTGTCACCTCTGTGAGTACCTGGCAGCTGTAAATCTCTCAGTAGGGACTGCAGAGGCTCATCCTGGCAGCTTGAGCAGGCTGACTCCCTCACTCTCCTGGCTCTGCAGGACACACAGCTCCCTGATGAGACCAGGGCAGGCTGCCCAGGTCCAGGCGACTGCAGTGTTCTGGTACTGATCTCAAGGCCATCTGAGGGGCTGGCTCCTCATCTTTGCCTCATCTTTCCATCTTGACCTCTCTTTCTCCATTTAAAAGACAAGATCTGGATCAGTCTCAAAATTTAGAAGAGGGTCATGGCCACTGCCCCTAATAATTGCTCACAGATGCACCCAAAACGCTATTTTATAGTTTACTCTTCACTTCACCATGAACCTACCAGGTTAAGAATTTCTGCATTTCAGCTAGGTTGTGGTGGCAAACACCTTTAACCCCAGTACTTGGGGGAGGAAAAGGCAAGCAGATCTCTGAGTTCAAAGCCATCCTGGTCTACAGAGTGAGTTCCAGGACAGCCAGAACTGTTTGTTACACAGAGAAATCTGTATTGGAAACACTGCCCCTCCCCAGAAATCTCTGTATTTCAAGAGCTTCTCTTTTTTGATAGGTTTGGGTTTTTGATTTCTGGCCCCCCTAAGCTTTAGCATGCTAAGCAAATGGTCTATCATCTCCATACCTAAAGAGCTACTACTTTCTGCAAAAAGCAGATTGCAAAAACAGAATAAATACAGCATTATTGTTTAACACTTAAGCTCAACCCCCACCACCACCAGATAGGGTTTCTCTGTGTAACCCTGGCTGTCCTGGAACTTGCTCTGTAGAACAGGATGTCCTCAAACTCAGAGATCCACCTGCCTCTGCTTTCTGTGTGCTGGATTTAAAGATGTGAGCCACCACTGCCCAGCTTAAAACCCTAAGTTTTAACATTCACTTGTACTTGCAGAGGGAAGCCTGGAGGAGCCCTAAGATGGGTAGTCCATGCTTTTCTGTGGAGAGAAGAGCCTCATGAGCTCTCACTGCATCCGGCAGACACTCTGCATGGGATTTTCCTTTTACTAGGCACATGTTTCTTTTGGGGATTCTTCTCCATCTAAAATGCAATCCTAGATTGGGCGTGGTGGCAAACATTTGTGTTCCCAGCCCCTGGGAGACAGAAACAGTAGGATTTTGAGTTTGAGGCCAGCTAGGGATACACAGCAAGTTCCAGGCTACCATGGGGAACCCTGTTTTTAAAAAAAAGTAGCGTAAAAAGAAAACAATTTTTTAGAGTGAAATGTCCTTATAATATTATTAACACTTTCAATTTCCCTAGGCCATTGATCCTTTTCGTGGAGCACATTGGGAGTCAGCAAGGGATCCAGAATAACCATGAAGATTCAGGCCTTGAAGTCTGACCCACAATTCATCAATAGTGTGAAGCCACGATTTGACATTTAGCCTTGGGTCCCTAAAGGGAAGATAATAAACCCATCTATGTCTCAGTTTATCCTCCAAAGGGGCAAGTGGAAGTTCCTATACTTCAAAGACTTACTTACTTTGGTAAAATGAAATAAAAATAGTTATTATTTATTAAAGAAAAGACTCAAATTTGGAGATGAGAGAGAAAGATCAAAGTCATGCTTGGCTACATACTGAGTCTGGGGCTAACCTGAGCCATGGGAGCCCCTACTTCAAAAAGCCAAAGAAAGAGGGAACAGGGGAAGAGAGAGAGACTGAAGGACTCTGTCCAGGTCCCCAGCGGAGGGTATAGGTTTTATTTACTTCAGGCAACTTTCCCCCAAGGCTGGACCTCAAAGGAGACCCCTAGGTCTCCCCAAGGCCAGGAGCACAAAGGACAAATATAGCTCATGGGATTTGGCTTGGACTGGCATCTGGCACCAGCTCAGCCATGGGCTATAAAAACCCAGACATCACCTCATTGCTGTCTCATCAAAAAGAGAGCATTTCCCTGCCTCCCCTTCCAGAGGACAAACTCCTGCCAGTGTGCTGCCTGGGAGACGAGTGGGGGGCAGGACAGGGGACCTTCAGAGTTCTCCTCTTGTGGGTTACATGGTAGACAGGCAGCACAGTAGCCCTGGACTTCCTCTTGGTAACCATGACAGTCCGACTCGCATGCACAGTCCGTTTTATCCCTGTCTTGCAACCCTGTAACCCCGTGTTGCTTTCCCTGTCTCCTGAGAACCA
Organism: Phodopus roborovskii; assembly: GCF_943737965.1. NCBI lineage: Eukaryota > Metazoa > Chordata > Mammalia > Rodentia > Cricetidae > Phodopus > Phodopus roborovskii. Next base: position 11,564,934 of record NW_026126546.1, on the reverse strand, counting down.
GCTTCCTGATATATAGGAACTTGCCTAGGTCCTGGCTACAGTCTGAATTTGCAGTAAAACTAAGTAACTCCAGAGCTGGAGGTCTCAGCTTCCCAGGAGCCAAGAGGCCTCTGATGTGAGCACAGCTCTCCTCTCTCTTATGTAGCCCAGGTAGGTCCTGAACTTGCTATCTTCCTGGCCCAGCCTTCTTAGTATCTAGTATTACAGGACTGTATCACATCCATCCTGCTGGTCTCCTTCAAATTGCAAGGGGAATTCCTGTCTGAATTAAGGTCTGAATCCCTATCCTGAATACTTTGGCATTACTCTCAGAAGCATTTGGTTGCTCAGTTAGTTAATGGTGGCAACTGTCCTGCCATTTGGTTAGTCTCAGACCCACTGCCTGGTCTTCCTCTGCATGCTCAGCCTCCTGAGAGCTCACCTCTGCAAACCTCATTCCCCAAGCTCCTTTGCCAACCTTCTCTGGTCAGGTCTAGTCAAGGGAAACATGGAGAGGCCTGTACTGGCTTGGATGTGTAGGGGCTAGGATTTCCTGATCCCAGTTCCCCAGTTCCAATGAGCTTAGATCTGGGGCACACAATCTACACACACACACACACACACACACACACACACACAGAGACAGAGAGAGAGAGACAGAGAGAGACTGAGACAGAGAGAGACACACAGAGAGGCCCCCTATCTAACTCCCATTGGGCTGGGCCTTTCCAATTGCCCCTACTAAGCTCTCTAAAGAGCAGTTTCCCTCACAAAGCAATTACTTGAAATCCCTTCCTCTCACATATACATGATATAAAATTTTGTATAAAATAGCTGTGTGTGTGGAACTCATCTTGCATCACAGACCGTCTCAGGCTGGGATGCCGCTTAGCTGGTGTTTGCAGAGTATGCACGAAGCCCTGCTACGGTCCCCAGCATGGAATAAAGCAGGCATGGAAGGCAGAGACTGCAGAATCAAGGCCGTGCTTGCTACATCTTGTCTCTAGGTAAATTATTTATTAGTTTTTAAGACCACGTCAGCAGCAGCATGAACATCCACAGTGCTCATGTTGCCCCCAATCATCAATTTTCCAAACCCTGTGAACACAGCTCCTGACTTCTGCTTGGCAGGTGGAAAACCCTCCCTTCCTCTACCGCCCCAAATCCCACAGGGTTGATGTGAGAGGAAAGATAAAGCCTGTTTCACTGGGGGTGGAAACTGAGGCTCAGGCAGGCTCAAAGCTCTTGAGAAATTAAAGAAGTAGGCCCAGAAGCCTGACTCCTGACCTGCAAAGTTTGGCTCTCTGGTTAGCTCCTCCTGTCTTCTCGATGCCTGTGCGCACACCCACTGCTGCCCCCTCTCCAGGTGAGAGTAATTGCTGTCATTTGATTCACCCACTGAGTGTCACCTGCTGGGAGGGGGTGGGGTGTTCTGGGTCTCTGCTGTCCACACACCTAAGGATACCAGGTAAAAGCACAGCAATAATGACAATAACCAAAATCCACATCTTGTTGATGTATGCTCAGATGCAGTCTCTCTCTCATTTTTGAGACAGGTTTTCTCTATATAAATATAACAGCTCTCGCTGTCCTGAAACTCACTCTGTAGACCAATCTGGCCTCTGCCTCCTGAGTTCAGGGAGCAAAGGAGTGAGCCACCACTGACCAGCCTAGAACTCGGGTTCCAAGCACTGATGCCTCCAAGAATCAGATACAAACCGGGCACTGGAAAAGCCCAGGGTCTCTGTAATTAAAGCAACTGAGTCTTCTCTTAGGAAGTGCTTCCTCTAGTCCTCAAGTAGATTTAGGCCTTTTGATTTCTGTCCTCTGAGAGTGGAGAGTCCTAGCGAGGGGCTCATCCTCGGTGGGAGGGGGTTAAGTAGCCAGTTGAAGGTGACCCCCTACAACCTGGGCTTCAGATCCTGGTTAAACCACCTGTCTTCTGGGTGACCTTGGGCCAGTTGAGTAACCTCTGTGTTAAATGAGCCAAAGTAGTGTCTAAGAACAAGTTACTGCAGGAAGATTCTGTAGGACTGCCCTCCCCAGTCAAATGCTTGGCAGTCCCATGCCCTCCTCACAGACCCCCAGTGTTGGGACCCACTCCAATGTCCCTTTCTTCTTCCTGCCATAGAGCTGGGGTCACCTGGAATACTTGTATACCTCTTTCTAGTCAACTCCAGCATGCCTGGTTTTCATGGTCCCCATGCAGACACAAAAATGATTCAGTCAAAGGACTTGTGGATAGGGGACATGGTGGGTAATCAGAAGTATGGATATCAGTAGATAGCCAGTTTCCCAATCATTTACCCTGGACAAACAGAGAAACTGAGGCACAGAGTGTTTGCCCGCTACAGTGGAAGATACCCAGCCCAACTTATGCTGGGACAACTTGCCCTAACATCTTGGAATCATGCTGGGCGACCCAGGCTGTGGTCTGGAACAACCTGACTGTCTGCACACAGGGACCTAACAGAACTCTCCAAAAGGATTGGTTTGCCAGCAGTTTTCCTGGAGAGAGCCCAGACAGAGCCATAGATCGGGAACTGAGGCTACTGGTGCAATGCAGGGAGCAGGCCCCAAAGCCCAGCAATCCTCCCTGGCGGCCTTGCCTCTGCAGAAGGAGGGACTTGCAAGTTGGTGCTGAGCTGGGCTCACATGGCTCCAGCTCAGTGAATCTGGAGCCCAGGGCCCCTAGGCGCTGCCTGGTGATGTCCCCTGTTGTGGGGTAGAAGGGAAGGCATGAGGAAGGCCTTTGGCCCTGACTTCCACAACTGGCCCTGGACGGAGACTAGAAGCAGGCTGGGGCTTCTGGCTAGGAAGGGCTGCGTGGGAGAGGTCAAAGGGGAGGTGGACAATCCAGGACAAGCCTGTGACCATTATTCACTGACAAGATGAATTTGTGATGTCACAAAAGGCACTTCATGGATGCTGACTTTTATGACAGCAATTGAGAATATTATTCTGTGTGGAACAGGGAGCAGAGAATATAGGTACTGAAGTACAGACACTACCAGCACAACCTGACAAAGGGACTCTAGTCAACCCCTCTTACAGAAAGGCAACCAAGGCCTGAGTAATGCGATGATGGTCTACATGGCTGTGGTAGCGTGTCTCCATCGCAGTGCCTGGGGAACTTGCCATATTCCTCCTCCAGGGTTCCAAGAACCAGCAGGGAGGCCCTGTTCTGTTTCATGCATAGAGCCTCGAACGACATTAGCCCCTAGAGAATAGCAATGAGGGATGAAGGAAGCCACCGCTGGGTAGAGGGAGGAACGTCAGTCGCTAACTAAGATCTGGTCTGATCTAGCCAGCACCTGGAAAGCCACTTACATTCCCACAGAACAAAAATCCCAGGGAGGGCTTATACCTCACCTGCCCTCCCTCTCCTTCCCCTGCAGCTGATAGCAGGCCAGGCCCCTCCCCTCCTCTCAGACTTCTCCAGAGGCAGGAGGGCTATCTATATAACACCAGAGTAATGGACGGTTAGAGTTAATTCATGTAGCTTTTCATCTAATTCTAGCAATATTTGTTATCAGCATTCCCTGGCCAGTGAGGAGTGTTATACTTTTTTATTCAAGAACGGCATGAAGTTTGACCACACTCTCCCTCCTCCCAACTCTCGAGTCTTCTTCCTTCTCCATTTGACTTCACTTATATATAAATGACTTTATACATCTACACGAAGTCTAGGACCCAGGGTTACAACAATGCCTCCGTGGTGGTTAAGAGCTCCTACTGCTCTTCCAGAGGACATGAGGTCATTTCCCAGAGCCCACATCAGGCAGCTTAATGGCCTCTAACTCCTGCTCCAGGGTTAACTGATTTCTCTGGCTTCTGTGATTATCCATATCAATGGATAATCTCTCACTCTCACACTGTCTCTCTCTCTCTCACACACACACCACCAACAACAACAACAAGAAGAAAACGAAAATAAATACTAGGCCCTTGGCAGTGGTGATTCATGGAGGAGGAAGCAGGTGGATCTCTGAGTTTGAAACCAGTCTGGTCTACAGAGTGAATTATAGGACAGCCAGGGCTACAGGGAGAAGCTCTGTCTCAAACAAACAAACAAAAACAAAACATAAACAAATCCTAAAAATCAAAGTCGAGGATCTACAAAATGAGAGAAAATAAGCAGTATTAGTCCTTCTGCATCTGGTTTGTTTCCCTTAACATGTTTCCCAGTCCCATCCATTTTCCTGCTACAACATAAGTGCATTCTCCTTTCAGGCTGAAGTAGGTGTCATTTGTGTTTATAGTGATTTGAGAAGAACGGCCTCCCCACTCACATATTTGGATAATTGGGGCCCCAGTTGGTGGAACTGCTTTGGATGGATTAGAAGGCATGGCTTTGTTGGAGGAGGTGTGTCGGGGTGGGGGGCTTTGAGGTTTTAAAAGCCCATGTCGAGCCCAATTAGTGCTCTCTCCCTCCCCTCCCTTCCTCCTACAATAACCCTCTCAAACCATATGCCCAATTAAATTCTTTCTTTTATAAGTTGTCTTGGTCATGGTGTTTCTTTACAGAGATACAACAGTGACCAAGACAGTGTGTATGGGCCATTTTCTTTTCTTTCACATTTGCTGGGGACATAAACGGCAAGGCTGATTCCATAACTCATAACCCAGCTGTTGTGCATAGTGTAATAAACTTCAGATGTATAAGTGTCTCTGTGATGTGTTAAGGGTCTGTCAGGCAGCCGAGCATGGTAGCACACACCTTTAATCCCAGTACTCAAGAGGCAGAGGCAGGGGGACCTCTGAGTCCCAGGCAGCATGGTCTACAAAGCAAGTTCTAGGACAGCCAGAGCTACACAGAGAAACCCTGTCTTGAAAAACTAAACCTAAACCAAATTTGTATAAGCCTGGCATGGTGGCATATACCTATAATTCCAGCCCTGAGGCAGGGAAGGTGGGAAGATTCCTGGGGCTTATTGGCCGGCTAGTTGAATCAGCAAACTCCAGGTTCAATGAGACCCTGTCTCAGTAAATAATGCAACAAGTAAGGCAACTTACACCTCTTGCAAATCCACACATATGATCCTGCAGTTCTGGGAGACCCTCGCCCCACACGGCTCATGGACGGAGGAATGTGGTGGCAGATTTCACAGTGTGCTTGCTGTGAACACAGTACAGTCATCCAAACACCATACTCTAACCTCATACAGCTGGGACCCCTCCCCAAAACCTGCTGCCAGCCAGCCACCCCAGGCTGATCAGAGAACACCTGCAGCCTCAGAGGCCAGGGTGGCCTGAGCACCAAATCTGGATCTTCCACAGATTCAGCAGAACCCCACCTCTCCTCCTTCTCTGGGACACCATCATTTATGGTCCCAGAGGGAGGAGTAGGGAGTGCAGACTCCTCCAGGGCCCAGACAATATAGACACCCCCACCCACCAGCAGTTTCGTTTCCTGAGAGTTTTCTCCCCAAATTCAGTGACACCAATGATTCTCACTGGAATCATAATTTTTCAACTTGACAAAGGCAGAAACTGAGATCCGGAAAGGAGGCGGTGCCTAGGGTGCATAGCCAGAAGCGATAGTTCTGGCACCCAGCACTACTTCAAAGGGAGGCTCTAGATCACATGGAGAGCAAGCATTCCAGTCACTGCAGGTGCAGATATTTGGATGCTTCTGGAGTCACCAGGGATCTGCTGAGTAAGGGAGAAAATCTTACACTCATTAGAAATTCTCAGATCTGGGGAAAGAGCTTGGCTAGCATGTGTGAGTTCCAGGGGTCATGCCCAGTAGTGTGGTGGTGGAGGTAAGGGGTTATAGACAGAGAATAACAGCAGGAAGAGCAGGGGAAGAAAAGCGAGGAGAGGAGAGAGCAAGGTGGGGGAGGGAGGAGTGGAGCAGAGGAGAGGGAGGAGGAAGAGAAATGCTCAGAGGATGTAGTTTGCTGAATCTCAGGTTGTCTTATCATCCACAAAGCATTCAAGATGGAAGGCTGGCTGGGGATGAAGCCTAGTGGTAAGATACTTGTGTGTATGAGGCCTTAGATCCCAATCTTAGCCCCCGGTATATACACAGACACACACACACACACACACACACACACACACACACATCACACACAGATACACACACACACACAGACACATGCACACACATCACACACACACACAGATACACACACATCACACACAGATACGCACACACACAGACACATGCACACACATCACACATACAGACACACAGGTACACACACACACAGACACAGAGACACATGCACACACATCACACATACAGACACACAGATACACACACACAGACACACAGATACACACACATCACACACACAGACACACACAGAGACACACGCACACACACACACAGACACACACATCACACACAGACACACACAGACACACACACACACAGAGACATGCACACACATCACACACACACACAGATACACACACACACACAGACACATGCACACACATCACACATACAGACACACAGGTACACACACACACAGACACAGAGACACATGCACACACATCACACATACAGACACACAGATACAGACACACAGATACACACACACACAGAGACACACGCACACACACACAGACACATGCACACACATCACACACAGACACACAGATACACACACACACATCACACACACAGACACACACAGAGACACACGCACACAGAGACACACACAGACACACAGATATACACACACACACAGACACACAGATACACACACAGACACACACACAGACACACATGCACACACACAGCGAATGGAGAATGATGGTACAAGCCTGTAAACCCAGCACTGATGTCTAAGGGTTTCTGTTGCTATGACCACACACCTTGATCATAAGCATCTTGGAGTTTATTTCCCCTGAATCTCAGGACATACTCCATTGCTAAGGAAAGTCAGGGCCAGAACCTGGAGGCAAGCAGGAGCTGATACAGAGGCCATGGAGGAGTGCTGCAGCTTACTGGCTTGCTCCCCATAGCTTGTTTAGCCCACTTTATTATAGAACCCAGGGGTGGCACTGCCCACAGTGGGCTGGGGCCTCCCACATCAATCACTAGCTAAGAAAATACACTACAGGCTTGCCCAGAGGCCAGTCTTGTGGGAGCATTGCAGCTGGGATATCCTACCATTCATTCACTAACGTGCCCACCCATGCCCAAATCCTGGGCCCCTAGATTCAAGAATCACTCCCTGCTCCCACAAGCTCATGGGCTGGGAAGGATCAGAAGATGTAGGCACCAGTACTGGAGTACATGACACTGCCTAGGCCACAGGATACACACAGGAAATGAGCACCAGGGAGGAGGTGCACAGAGGACGAGGAAGGCATCCTGGGAGAAGACAAGCTCTTGAGTGGGCCAGGGGTCTTCCGAAGCCAGGCTGTGAAGTTTCAGGTTCTAGCTGTTTTCGGCAGGGCAGGTGCTGTTTCTTCACTTCCGAGGATGGTGCTTAGGATCTCATGGGTGCAAGCAAGCACTCTCCCACGGAGCTACACTCCCAGCCTGAGCTAGCAAGTGACTTAACCTCTTCCAAACCCAGTTGGCTTCAACTCTTTGCTACATTGTTGTGGCATCTAAACAAAGTAAAGTGTGCATGAGACTTAATGCCATGGTCATTTACGGCATCTGGATGGGTAGCTGAGACCAGATGCAAAGGAACTTCTGCTTTAGGGACCCTGGACTTGAAGAGACATCCCTAGGAGTGCTCCAGAGATTCTGATCTAGATGACCTGAAGGAGCCTGGGACTCAGCATAACGGGCAATTGAAGTGGGAGAGTATTTTGCGTATGTGTGTGCACACATATGGCTGCATTTGTGTGTGTGGGGGGGCTTGTGTGGTGAGAACGGCAGGCTTTAGACGCTTTCCTGGAAAATGTCTTCCACATTGGTATCTCTTGCCTTTGAGCAAGTGCCACACTGCTGTCTATGTCCTCACACAGCCTGACTGCAGAATTACGAGTCAGAGTGTGCTGTCCCGGGAAGGACAAGCACCCAGCCTGGAGTTGCAGTCTTATATATTTATTTGTATGAGACAGGGTCCAATGTATCCAAGGTCATCCTCATACTTGTTGTGATCTGAGAATGACCTTAAATTTCTGATCCTCCTGCCTCTATCTCCCGAGAGCTGAGATTACAGACATGCCCACTATGCCCAGATGAGATAGAGCAGGGGACCAGTTGTATCCCTAACCCCCAAAAACCTTGCTCAAAGTTCAGCCTCACCTCATTGACCTATCAAACCTGACCATCAAGAATGACACTTTCTTGTTTGTTTGTCTGGTTCTGCTGTATTTTGTTTTCAAGACAGCATTTCACTATGTAGCTCTGACTGTCCTGGAATTCACTACGTAGACTGGGCTGGTCTCTCCACCCCCCAAGTATACCATTATGGCCAGCGAGGAATGAGCTTTTAAGCCTAAGTTAATTATTTCCAGTTCCACCAAGTCCCTCTAAACTCTGACTATTCTGGACTGTGGACTTCCTCCTCCTCTGGCACAGAGATGAAGCATCAGTGTGGTGTGGCCACCACCTCTCCAGCCCCTCTGGCTGCAACCTCGGCAGGCACACTGTTTCTCTGACCTCAGTGTCCTACTCTGCAGGAGGACAGCCTTGCACACCCAGCAGAGCTGCCGCCAGTACCTCATGTGTCAGCAGCCGGAACAAGCAAGCTGGTGCTCACATCCTGACCCTGTCTGACTGCTTCCTTGGTGACTCAGATTTACACTGTGAAAATCAATCATTCCCTCATCATCACTTTTGACTTAGGCGTCCCCAGGACTGGGCATATCAGAAAGCTGAACTCATCACCATTTTGACTTCCTGACTCTGCCATCTGGGAATTCTCCCTCTCCCATGCCTCCCAAGACAACCTAGAAGAGATAAAAACCTAAATGCAAAAAGCACAAAGCCATTTCTCAAACCCCCTTGCTCCCAGCCGGTGCCAGAATGACCCACAGAGCAAAGCCTCCAGCCAGTTGTAATGAACTAGGGAAGTGCTGGCTGGGCCTTCCTGTGAAAGTAGAGTGTGCTGGCAGTCTCACAGTTGAGCATACCTGTTGCACAGCCCAGACACTGACTCTGATCCCAGTTCACACCATATTCTAGCTGTGTGATTTGGGGCAAGTTACTCAATCTCTCAGAACATAAGTAGGTATACTAACAGAATCTACTTGCTAGTGCTGGAGGTATGAAAGGGCAGACATAAAAGCAGAGGCAGTACGATCCTGCTTAAGACAAAAAACAAAACAACAACAACAAAAACAAACAAGAGAGGTCCAGAGGTTAAGAGAACTGGCTGCCCCTCTAGAGGACTCAGACCCCTAGGCTGCAGATCAGCCTAGGGGATCATTCATCCTCTTCTGATATCCACAAGCACCAGGCACACACTGCAGACACACACAGAAAACACTCAACATGAACTAATAGAATAAATAAAAGATAAATAAAACCTAGAGCTGGGGGTATAGTTCAGAGGCAGAGCATTTGCTAGCTAGCATGAACAAGGCCACTGTGTTTGACTCTTAGCATAAACAAATAGTTAAATACCACCCTCCCTTTCCATAAACTACAAGCTTCACATATGCTGCTCTAGGTAAGGAGAGTCCTAAGAGCCACAAAGGACTTGTGATGAGCAAGCCCCACTGTGTCTCTAGATAGAGGTCCCTCAGGATAAACAAACAGCTTCACTCCCCATCTCAGAAGCCATAATTAGCAAGCCACTCAACCAAAACAGCCCAGAATAGGTGTTGGAGCTGGTGGGTATGGTGTGAGCCAGACCTGTGAACCCACCTACCAGCACCCAGGCAGAATTCAGCTTCCCTCTCCACTGAGTCCCAGGGCATCAGATGTGTGGGCTGGATGATTAAGGCTTCATCAGCACTAGGCGGTCCAGAGGCTGTGGGAGTAGGGGAAGATGCAAAATTGTGTGCAATTCTGTCTTTGCAGCTTGCTTCCTCAAGAGTGTAGGGGTGGGGAGGCTACCTCATCTTTACTAGGAATCATACTTAAATTAGGCAAAATGAGGATGCATCTTAGAAATGAGAGGTTGGGAAGGGAAAGAGGGACAGGAAGGACGAAGGCTAAAGAGAAAGGAGGAGGCGCATGGTAGAAAGGAAGAGAGGAGAGGAGGGGAGGGGAGGAGAAGGGAGAGGAGGGGAGAGAGGAGACTGAAGAGAAGGGGAGAGGCGGGGAGAAGAGGGGAAAGGAAGGAGGGGAATGGGGATGAAGCAGAGAAAGGGACAAAGGACAGAGTCAAAGGAGCATGTAGGGTATTATGGCCACTGAAGAGAAACAAAACAAATTATCAGATTTCACAGACATAAAATTGTTGAATGGGGAAAGGGGAGTCCACAGGTGGCAGAGTGGGCAGGTCCTGAGCCTTAGAAGAATGTGAGGCCAGAAACTGTCCGCACGCCTGGTGCTGAAATGTTTCTGTTAATTAGACAGAGCGTTGCTGTCATTCCACAATTCCTTGCTAAGCACATACAGTATGCAACCATTATTCCAAGCACCGGAGGAAATAAGCAGTGGAAAACATGGACAGTTTTATTCTCTGCACAAAACTTATGTTGTATGGTAATGTAAGGCACAAGACCAGGTACACCTTAGTTAGAAAAAGAGAAACAGCTGGGCTGGTGAGACGGCTCAGTGGGAAAGGCACTTGCTACCAAGCCAAAGTTATCTCTGACTCTCTCTGTCTCTGTCTCTCTCTCTCTCTCTCTCACACACACACACACACTCACTCACCCCTGAGGAAGAGAAAAAGGCATTTGAGAGGTAGAGACAGAAGGCTCATGAGTTCAGGGTCAAGTTTCAGCTCTATATCAAATTTAAGGCCAGTGTAAGCTGCCAGATATGGGAAAGAGGAAGGGAAGAAAAGGGGGTTAGGTAGGTTTGAGTGCTGCAACCCACATGATGGAAAGAGAGAGCCAAGTTCTCCTCCGACCTCCATACAGATGCTGTGGCATGTGGATGGCACCTGCACACTCTCACACACATAAATAAATAAAGAAGTAGGCAACCGTGAGGTGTTTCAAATGAGACGTCCCCCATATTTTTGGAAACCTGAATACTTGGTCCCCAGTTGGTGGCACCATTTAGGGAGGCTTAGGAGACGGCTTCGCTGTGAGAAAGGGTGTCCCGTGGGTTTTAAAAACCATGAGCCCTTCCCACTCACCTCTGTCTGCTGCTTGTGGCTTGAGACTGGAGCTCTCAGCTGTCCCTACTGCCACGACTCCCTGACGGTGACAAACTCGCTCCTCTAGACTGAACCAAGTCATCCCTTCCTTCCATAACTTGCCTTGGTCATTTTTTCATAGCAACAGAGAAGCAGCTAATACAAAATGTAATACTTTTTTTTTTTTTAAACAAGAAGGTGTGCTTGACAGGCATGACACTAAAAACAAAACGTAAGCCAGGGCACACTGGTGCTGGGTCACAGGACTCACAGCATGGGCCCTACCCCTTCCCGGGCTCAGCTCCTGAAAGCTGTCATCCTAGGACCTCTCACTGCTTCCCCGTGAGACTTCTGGGCCTCCTCCGTGGAGGAGAAGTGGGTATGTGCACTACTGGCTCCGGCACGGGTGATTTGAGACCCTGGGTTCTGTTACTGAGTTAACTCAGATAAGCCCCCCGCCACTCAGACCTCAGTTTACCTGTCTGTAAAACTGGAAGAAGGGTCCCTGCACAGCAGAGGAGTGCCACTGAGGTGGCAGCAAGAACCCTGTGGTGTGAAAATTCTCTGCTGTACACACCGGGGAGGAGGGGCCCCCTCCCCTGGAGCCGCTTTCTTCGGAGTTATCGAGCTCACCAGCAATACTGAATGAGAGAAACGGAGACAACGGTACCGGGTGGGCACTCACAGTAGCATCACCTTTCCATGGGACTCAGGCAGCAGGTCTGGGACAGCAGAGGGTGAGGCACCTCCGAGTCCCCCACCTTGGGCTCCGCCAGGTAGAAAAGGAAATGCCAGTCATGGTGGTGCACGCCTATAGTCTCTTAAGCAGGCAGGTCAAGAGTTTAAAGACAGTCTGGGTTGAAAAGTTAAAACCCTATCAAATACTAACAAAAATGACTGTAATACCAGCACTCAGGAGGCTGAGATAGGGGTACTGAAAGTTCAAGGCCAGTCTGGGCCACATAGTGATACCCTGCCTCAATAAACCAATAAAAATGCCTGTAATACCAACATTCAGAAGTCTGAGACAGGAGGACAGACTTTAAAGCTAGCCTAGGCTATGTGACAAGACCCTGTCTAAAACGAAAAAAGGAGAGTGCCCTGAATGGTTTTATGTCAACTTGACACAAGCTAGAGTTGTCTGAAAGGAGAGAACCTCAATTGAGAAAATGCCTCCATAAGATCTGGCTCTAAGGCATTTTCTTAGTGATTGATGGGGGAGGGCCCAGCCCATTGAGGGTGGTGCCACCCCTGAGCTGGCAGTCCCGGGTTCCATAAGAAAGCAGGCTCAGCAAGCCATGAGGCACAAGCCTGTAAGGATCTGGCCTCCATGGCTTCTGCACCAGCTCCTGCCTCTGCCATCCTGTCTGACTTTCTCCAGTGATGGATTACAATGTGGAAGTGTCAGCTGAAATAAACCCAAGTTGCTTTTTGGTCATGGTATTTCATCACAGTAGTAAAACTCTCACTAACACAGAAAGGGAGGGGAGGAAGCAGAAGAGGAGAGGAAGGGAGGAAGGGAGAGAGAGGAAAGGGAAGAGGAGAAGAGGAAGGGAGGAGGGGAGAGAGGAAGGGGAAGAGGAGAAGAGGAAGGGAGGAGGGGAGAGAGGAAGGGGAAGAGGAAGAAGAGGAGAGGAAGGGAGGAAGGGAGGAGGGGAGAGAGGAAGGGGAAGAGGAAGAAGAGGAGAGGAAGGGAGGAAGGGAGAGACAGGAAGGGGAAGAGGAAGAAGAGGAGAGGAAGGGAGGAAGGGAGAGAGGAAGGGGAAAGAAAGGAGAGGAAGGGAGGAAGGGAGAGAGGAAGGGGAAGAGGAAGAGGAGAGGAAGGATGGAGGGAGGGGGAAGATGGGAGGAAGAGCAGAGGAAGGAGAACCTGGGACAAGCCTCCTTCAGGGGCATGCACATGGTTTCTAAAGACCTGAGTAGGATGTAATTGATTAAAATTTTCACCATCTTCCAATGGCAACTTCCTGGGAACTGAACTTCTAACATAGAATATTCAGGGTTCAAGTCATACCTGGAAATCTCCTTAAAGCTACCCTGGGACATTCTGGATTGAGATCTAAGGAGGATTAAGAATTGTCCCAAGGAGACACATGGGAACGTGGACTTATGGGATTCAGTGATACCATCATCTAATGTGTGCCTATCACACATAACAGAGGCTTAGTAAGCAATTAAGGGATGTATGGCTAGACATTGTCTTATTCACTGATAAATGTTAAGAATTCAGGAAAGTAAGCAAAAGTAATCTGAAACCACAAGGTCTTAGACAGGAATCATTCTTGGTTCTCACTGAATCACACGTTTTACTAGAAAACTGATAGAATTCATTCATTCACCCATCCATCTATCCATCCACTCACAAGGACAGATTGGTGAGGATATTGCAGAGATTATTGCATGGGGACCACAGAACCTCAGTACACATGATAAATTGGTAACAATACTGCTAGGGATTAGCACTGGGAACCACAGAACCCAGGAGGGGAAATTGACCTTAGCACAGAGTGATGGAGGCCACAGACAGCTTTCTGAAGGTGAGTCTGAAGGGCTGACCAAGGGTTCAGCATTCATGTCCATTTCATAGCCACAAAAGCCATCCTCTTAGAATTCACATGTTACAATCTGATGGTCCCCCTTCACCCACATCCCCCTCATTCCTTTTTGCTATCAACTGCTTATCAGATTTCCCACGCCTAAGAAAAAGCATGTGCATTCTGCAGACAGCTGAAGAGACTCAAAGGGACAAGGATCTAGTGGTGAAATTCCAAGCAGGATGAGAGACAAAAGGGGAGCAGCCTGGATGCAAGGGGCATCCCTACCCAGACCCCCTGCCCATGACATTTTTCAGTGTCTCAGAAAAGCCACTTGCCTCACCCTCTCAACATTTGCAACTAGCATTCATGCCCCTGCAAACAGCAGGGTGACTGGACCTTTAAATTGGGAAAATGCTTCATCATGTTCTGCTTCGCCTTGAAAAACTAGAAACTCCCTCCCCCCTCCTCCCTAGTGCACTCTCCTTCCAGTAAAACGTGGTTAAAGGGACAGTGCCATCACTTCCCTAGCTAAAAGGGTTAGACTGCGGCCAGGGGCTGGGGATAAAACACAGGGCAAGGAGAGGGGCAGGCAGGGGTCTTTTTTAGTCAGTCTGCAGTTTGTCTGTCTTGAGGATCCATCCCTCTAGAAAGAAAACCACAGTAAACTGGGGTGTAGTGGTACTTGAGGTAATTCCTGGGAGAAGTATAGCGCTGGTCAGTGGGCATTGGAGTGGGCTTCTCTCTGCTTCCGGTAGAGACGGTTTGCAGGGAGAGCTTCACACAGAAAGACAGGAACTGGACAGGACATGCAGGGGTGGGTCACTTACGTGCAAGGGTGTGTGACTCATCTACTCCCCCTCAGTTCCCAACCGCACAGCACGGGGTTGAAGCTTGGGAGCTTCTAACCTCCCTACTCTGTGAGACTTAGATCAGCCCTTCCCACTGGTCTCTGTCCCTGGTGCTGAAGTGATGGCGGCAGGGAAGCCTCCACTAACACGCCCTTTGACGGGAAAACCAATCCAAGAAGGAGTCGTAGTCTGAGCCTGAATGCTCTGTGGGGCTCATGAGGGCGTTGGACTTTGACACTGACAAACTCGCCCCCCCCCTTCCTCGGGATCATGAAGGGATGTCTATGGTACTGGCTATTGCGGAGATAGGAGTGAGATGACAAGATGAAACAGAAAAATCAGGCAAGGAAGGGAGAAAGACAAACTTCTCAGGTGTGGGAACGTGGGTGCTAGGTAACCACTGGCAATGTGGGCTCCCTTCCCAAAATTAATCCAGAGATCCTCCAAGCTGGAAGCTCCTGGGGCTACTTGGAGGTTTGGAATTGCATCTTGTCTCTGTTGCACACAAGCGAAAACCAAGTAGGAGAGAACACAATTTGCACAAGGTCATTCGGCTAGCAAAGCACAGCGCTGACCCCCTCCCCCGCCCTGTTTGCAGAACCTGGCTTGGGTGTTCTCTGATTCCACACTTAGAGCAGCATCTTGCTGCCTACTCAAGGACCCCTGCTTCTTCGCCCACAGTTTCACTTGCTGGCAAGATGCAGTCTCCACTTCGTCTTAGCCATTAGAGTTTTTGGAGAGCGCCAAGTTCCCCTCCCATCCTGCATTTCCTTTCTCCTTCTGCAGTTTCCCTTGTTCCCTCAGGGTAGCTCTGCACTCCTTTCAAACTCCTCGTCCCCCTTTCCTACCCCGATGTCAGCTGTAGAGTTCCATAAGCCCCTCCAGAGTGGCCGCTCTAACTAGCATCAGGGAAACATTGACCCAGCTAAGGGGTCTCCATCTATCTTGGATAGCGTCCATCGTGCAATACCATTCAGAATCCCTTCGTGGGTGGTTGCGGTCTTCATCTCAAGGTCCTCTCTAACTGTTAGGGAACCTTCTGTCGCCTCTCATAAGGGATCCTGCGTACTAATCATTGCAGAGTCGCAGCTCTGCAGAGTCGCAGCTACCCAGCCCCATCAGTTCTCAAGCCTTCTCCCAACTTCGAGTGCCCTCTCTTATTCTGAGCACACCAAGAGGGTCTTCCTACGTGCACCTGGAGGTCTGCACTTGTCCGCTCCGGAAGTCCTTTACTCTTTGGTCTGACCTCCGGAGGCTTCACTGACGATGCGACGATTCCCCTTCACTCCTGGGTCCTCCCCCCCAGCCCCGCCCACCTCACTGCGGCGGAGCCGGTCCGCCCGGGGCCGCGGGGGAGGAGGTGGAGAGGGCGGGGCCCTGCTCCCCAGCCCCCCACTGCCGAGGGGCCGGACCCGGCCACCGCGGATATAAAAGAGCCGGGCGTCCCGGAGCTGCCGCAGTGCTGCCCGCCCCGTCCCGGCCCTTCGCTCCTGCTCTGCCGGCGGCCGCACCTGCTTCGACCATGATGAGCTTCGGCGGCGCCGATGCGCTGCTGGGCGCCCCGTTCGCGCCGCTGCACGGAGGCGGCAGCCTGCACTACGCGCTGGGCCGCAAGTCCGGCACCGGCGGCACGCGCTCCGCGGCCGGCTCCTCCAGCGGCTTCCACTCGTGGGCGCGGACGTCCGTGAGCTCCGTGTCCGCCTCGTCCAGCCGCTTCCGCGGAGCCGGCGCCGCCTCGAGCACCGACTCGCTAGACACACTCAGCAACGGGCCGGAGGGCTGCGTGGTGGCGGCGGCGGCAGCGCGCAGCGAAAAGGAGCAGCTGCAGGCTCTGAACGACCGCTTCGCGGGCTACATCGACAAGGTGAGGCAGCTCGAGGCGCACAACCGCAGCCTGGAGGGCGAGGCGGCGGCGCTGCGGCAGCAGCAAGCCGGCCGCGCCGCCATGGGCGAGCTGTACGAGCGCGAGGTGCGCGAGATGCGCGGCGCCGTGCTGCGCCTGGGGGCGGCGCGCGGCCAGCTGCGCCTGGAGCAGGAGCACCTGCTGGAGGACATCGCGCACGTGCGACAGCGGCTGGACGAAGAAGCCCGGCAACGAGAGGAAGCAGAGGCGGCGGCGCGCGCTCTAGCGCGCTTCGCGCAGGAGGCGGAAGCGGCGCGCGTGGAGCTGCAGAAGAAGGCGCAGGCGCTGCAGGAGGAGTGCGGCTACCTGCGGCGCCACCACCAGGAGGAGGTGGGCGAGCTGCTGGGTCAGATCCAGGGCTGCGGTGCCGCCCAAGCGCAGGCGCACGTCGAGGCGCGCGATGCCCTCAAGTGCGACGTGACGTCGGCGCTGCGGGAGATCCGCGCGCAGCTCGAAGGCCATGCGGTGCAGAGCACGCTGCAGTCAGAGGAGTGGTTCCGAGGTGCGCGGGCGCTTGGGGTGGGAAGGGGTCGTCTCCTCCTGGCGGGGCAGTGAGCAGCTGATGCGTTCACCAACTAGATGGTAGGAGTCCTCCCAAAAGTAGTTGGACCCTCTGCAAAGTGCATGCCACCACATAAAATAGCAGTTTTACTCTGGCCCTCCCTTAGGGGGACCCAACCCTGGATTTTCCTTTAGTTGCCGCCCTCCACACTATTTATGTCTGTACTTAAACGCCGGGGCCAACCCCTCAGCTTTCCACACTGTTAAGCAGACCCCAGTTTCAGACTGGTCTGCTTTTCGAACAGACAAGCCCCATCTAGACCAGGGTATTCAGCACCCACTTGCCCTGCCAACTCTGGCCAGCCTTTCTTGCACCGTGTGCAGAGGGAGGAGCAGGAGTATTCTGCTGACCTACCATTCTTCTCCCCACTACTCGTTCAGTATGGAACCAGCATGTGGACCTCATGACTGCCATTGGCCAAGGCAACACTGCCTTACTTCATATACCCATCCTTCTCTCAAAAACTGGGACCTCACAGAGCGGCGGTGGCGCATGCCTTTGATCCCAGCATTCGGGAGGCAGAGGCAGGCAGATCTCTATGAGTTCGAGACTAGCCTGGTCTACAAGAGCTAGATCCAGAACAGCCTCCAAAGCCACAGAGAAACCCTGTCTCAAAAAAACAAAACAAAAACAAAACAAAACAAAAACAAAAACAAAAAAAACAAACAAACAACAAAAAACCCCAAAACAAAACAAAAACTGGGACTTCCCATCTCCCTTTCTCCTCCAATTTGGAGGGCTCTGAGTCAGCTAGACTGCAGTTGCCCTGAAGCACACTGCCCAGTAGCTGCAGGGTGACCTTGACCAACATTGGCTTTCTCTGGTTCATGTTTCTTTTGACATGGAGTAACCGAGTTTCCTAGTCTCAGATGCAGAATCCTTCCTGACATCAGCTATAAACCTGTGCATCGTTCTGAAGGAGAGCGCAGAGTCCAGGTGTTTTCCAAAGGTTGTCTGATGTCCATAATAGCTGAGACTCCTCACTTGGGTGGTTTTTAAGTTTGCTAACACCAGGGAAAGCCAGGAATACTGGGATTTGGATGCTTAGAATTCCCTCTTTTAAGCTCCACTCCTTTGCAGCGGCAGTGAATTGTCCCTCCCCCATCTCTGCAGCAAGGCTCCTCCCAGTGGGGACTTCTCTTCTTTTAGGTTTGTCCTTTACCCAAGCAGAGCATCCAAGGATATGTCCCCACCCGCTGGCCTCTGTCTTTCCACCAGGATCAACTCTTGGTTGTGGGGTGTTCCCTTTCAGGAGATTAAGACCAATTTCTGGTTTCTACTGGAAGATCTGAGAACCCAGAGCCAATGTATGGCTTCCATTGGCTCAGGAGCTGTGCCTGAGGATGAAGTCAGGTAGAGGAAGGGACAAAGGGCTGGTGCACAGGCCATGGGCTCCCCTGTGACCTTGGATTCTGCAGAAACCTGCAAGGAAGTTGCCATGGCTACATTGTAACTGATCGCTCCCACAGCTTTCATGCCTGGTGAGATCACAGGCATATTAACTTCCACAAGCCTGCAGACCCCAGCTGAGCATAAGGCCTCATGCTAGATTTCCCACCTGCACCCCCTCCTCCCCAGTATGCCAGACCTTTGGTAAGGAGTTCTGCCAGGCACTGGCACCAGGAACAGGACCTTCCTTTCTCCTGAGTGGTTTATGGATCAAGTTGAGGGAGACAAATCTGTTTTTCAAAGCCAAATAGACTAAATTTGAATCCTGCCACTCACTAACTGGGTGGCTTTGGACAAGAGTGACTTGACTGTCACAGGATGGGATGGATTAACATGTTGGTACATCTTCAACCAATGTGTGTCACTTTCCAAATCTGAGTATTGGAACCAATTTCAGATGTGCCTAACCTTGTGCCCTGGTTCCTCCCCTGTTCAGTGAGGTTGGACCGACTGTCAGAGGCGGCCAAGGTGAATACAGATGCCATGCGCTCGGCACAGGAGGAGATAACCGAGTACCGGAGGCAGCTGCAGGCCAGGACCACGGAGCTGGAGGCGCTGAAAAGCACCAAAGATTCACTGGAGAGGCAGCGCTCTGAGCTAGAAGACCGTCATCAGGCAGACATTGCATCCTATCAGGTGAGCAGAGGAACCGTCACTTCCCTTCTTAGAGAAAGACCTGGACTCTGAGTCAGACACTGTTCCTTGTTGTGGACCTGGAGACTTATCTGCCTATCTGGATTAAAATGTCTTTTCTGAAATGAGAAGAAGGAAAAACAAGAACAAAAACCACTGCGCTGCAGAGATGTGAAGGTCACCAGTGCGGGGTGTGTGTGTGGGATAACTCAGTGGTAGAGTTCTTTCCTTCCTACTATGTGTGAGGCCCTGGGCTCCATCCTAGCACCTATAAATAATTTACTACTTAAATGTAAATGTTCAGCATAATCTTGGTTAGAGTAGTTAATCTCTTGTAGTCACCAGTGTCTGTGGGTGTGGCCTGGGGGCAACTTTGGCAGGTTTTTTCAGTTAAAAACAATTGGGGAGAAAAGTGTACTTTCTTAGAATCACATAAACAAGTAATGTGATGATTACAGAGAAATTAGGAACTGAAGAAATGTAACACAAGAGATAAAAGGTAGTTGTAAAGGTTCACTTTAGGCCGTGCCCCAGTGGGAAGGTGTCTCATCTCTATGCATAGCTTCTGGGGACCCTCTGGCTTGCCAGGTAATCAAAGAGCAGACACTTGCCAAGAACTGACATTTACAGGCACTTTCGGAAAGAATAGAAAACAAAGTAGCTAAAACTGCTCTCTCCCCAGGGCCCTGTGTATGATGTTACTCAAGTGTTCTACCACTGGGCTACACCTCAACCCTTTCATGGAGCACTTTCTAAGGCATCTGTAAATATTCACCCATCATTATACTGAGTGAGCCAGTATCAGTTATATATCGTTCCAGATCTTTCCTCAGGCTAAGATTTTCAATCCAGAGTTTTCCATGTCTGTACATGAGTATCTTGCAGTTTTGTCAGGGTGGAGCTTTGTCCCCAGCCAGGTGGCTGAGCAGGGTGGCCCCAGCTTATCTGGAACTGAGGGCCAGGTACCAGCTGACAGATGACTTGACTGATCTGCCATCCACAGGATGCTATTCAGCAGCTGGACAATGAGCTGAGAAACACCAAGTGGGAGATGGCAGCACAGCTCCGAGAGTACCAGGACCTGCTCAATGTCAAGATGGCCCTGGATATTGAGATTGCTGCTTACAGGTGAGGCAGCCCAGTAGTCTTGAGCGGTACAGAGCTGCATGCTCTCAGAGCCTCGAGGCAGTATAGAGCTTCATGTTTTCAGATCCTTGAGGCTGCATGGAGCCCGTGTTCTCAGATCCTTGAGGCTGCATGGAGCCCTATGTTCTCAGATCCTTGAGGCTGCATGGAGCCCTATGTTCTCAGATCCTTGAGGCTGCATGGAGCCCTATGTTCTCAGATCCTTGAGGCTGCATGGAGCCCTATGTTCTCAGATCCTTGAGGCTGCATGGAGTCCTATGTTCTCAGATCCTCGAGGCTGCATAGAGCCCTGTGTTCCAATGAAGCAATAAGTCTCCAGTTTCAAGTTGTGTTTAGGTAGCCTGCTACTTTTTAAAGACAAAAGTTTTTTTTTTTTTTTTTTTTTTTTTTTTTTGTCTTTGTCTTCTTTTGTTTTTGGAACAGATTTTACTATGTAGCCCTATCTAGCCTTGAACTCACTATATAGACCAGGCTGCTTTATAGCTCATGGAGACCCACCTACCATTGCCTCCCAAGTGCTGGGACTCAAGGTGTGCACCACCTCAGCCTACCTAAGACAAAAATACCCCCTTCTCTCTCTCTCTCTCTCTCTCTCTCTCTCTCTCTCTCTCTCTCTGTGTGTGTGTGTGTGTGTGTGTGTGTGTATGTGTATGTGTGTGTGTGTGTGTGTACTCTCCTTCCCCTTTACATGGGTTCTGGGGATTGGATTCAGGCATTCAGGCTTGTGCAGCAGGCATCACTACCCACATGGCCATCTTACCAGCCAAAAGTATTTCAGTTGTGAACCTGAACCTTTAAGGGCTCAGCTATCCCTCCAGTCCTCATTATAGAAAAATATATTTAATTCTGTATAATAAGGCAAGATGGTTCAGTGGGTAAAGGGCTATCTGAGAGCCTAAGTTTGATCACCAGAATCTACTGCAGAAAGATAACGGATACCAGAAAGTTGTCTTGCATGCACACATGTAACCACACCCATGCACACATACAATAAAATTAGAGAATTTTAAAATATATATCTTAAAATTTGCCATTTCACCATTTTAAATAAACAATTCAGTGGTATTAAGTACATTTGCATATGCAGCACTCATCCCCATCCATTTCCAGAGCTATTTTTATCATCCCAGATTCCTCATTGGCCCCTGCCCTCAGCCCTGACAATATTCTACTTCCCAAGAGACAGAACTCTTGAGGCTAACTTATTTTTTTATATATTCATTTTTTTTTCTTATTTTACATATGGATCCCAGTTCCCTCTCCCTCCCTCCTATGCCCCCGGGTGCCTCCCCATCTCACTCCCCCCCCCACTCCACAGAGAGGGTGATGCCTTCAGGAGGGATCATTAAAATCTGTCAAGTCATTTGGAGTAGGGACTAGGCCCTCCCTTCTTCCTCTAAGCTCAGGGAGTATCCCTTCATGGGGAATGTGCTCCCCAAGTCATTTCATGCACCAGGGATCATCCTGGTTCCACTGTCTGAGGTCCCTTAGACTGCCCAGGCCTTCTGAGACGCACATTCAGGGGGTCTGAGTCAGTCCAATGCTGGTTTCACAGCTATTAGTCTGGGGGTCCATGAACTCCCCCTTGTTCAGGTCAGCTGTTTCTGTGGGTTTCTGTATCTTGGTCTGACCCCTTTGCTTAGTACTCCTCCCTCTCTGCATCTGGGTTCCAGGAGTTCAGCTCAGTGTTTAGCTGTGGGTGTCTGCTTCTGTTTCCATCAGCTACTAGATGAGGGCTCTAGGATGGCATATAAGTTAGTCGTCAATCTCATTATCAGGGAAGGGCATTTAAGGTAGCCTTTCCACTGTTGCTCAGATTGTTAGTTGGGGTCATCCTTGTAGGTCTCTAAACATTTCTGTATACTCAGTTTTCTCTTCAAACCTTTGATGGCTAACTGTATTATAGTATCTCTTTTTATTTTATTTTATTTTATTTTTGCTCTTGTCTATTCGTCCCCTGACTCAATCTTCCTAGTCCCACATGTTCTCCTCTCCTCCCCTTCTCTTTCTCCTAGCTCCCTCTCCACTCACTGCCCCCCCCCCACTCCCAATATGCTCAGGCGATTTTGTCCCTTCCCCCTTCTGTGAGGGACCTTGTATGAATCTCCTAGGTTCCTCCTTGTATCCTAGTTTCTTTGGCGGTGTGAATTGTAGGCTGGTGATCCTTTGCTCTAGGTCTAAAATCCATATATGAGTGAGTGCATACCATGTTCCTCTTTTTGTGACTGGGTTACCTCACTCTGGATGGTTTCAAGTTGCATCCATTTGCCTGTGAATTTCAAGATTCCATTGGTTCCCCTCCCCCACTGTGTAGTATCCATTGTGTAAATGTGCCACATCTTTTTTATCCATTCTTCAGTTAAGGGGCATCTCTGACTTATTTTCTTTTAATTGCATTTTATTTACTTATGTGTGTATGTGTGTGTGTCTGAATGCACACAAATGGAAATTAGAGGGTGTGTGTGTGTTTGCATGCACATGTATATACATGTCAGAAGTTTGGGGAGTTGGTGTTTTGCTTCCACCATGTGGGTCCTAGGTATAAAAAATACCAAGTCCTTGGTCTCAATGGTAGGTATACTTATACTTACCTGCTGAGCTATCTCATTGGCTCAAGTGACTTGTGTTCTTTCTGACTGGGACATACAGTCAGGGACCATCATAAACCCATTCTTAGCTTACTAGGCTTTCATTCCTTGCAAAAATAAATGGAGATGATAAAAACAGCATGCATGCCATGGGCTGTTGGGAGGCTGAGCCAGTCTTGTTCATAGGGAAATCCAGCTGACACAGGTTCTTCTGGGCAGTCACACAGTCTCACTGAATGGGAGCCATGAGAAGACCAGTCCCCAAAGATGAGCCCCCCCCCCCTTGACTGTGTCTTCTTCCTGGCTCTGGTCTAATCTTGATACTCAGCACAGTGCACTAGCCAGGAATCAGAGTGATCCTTGAGTTAGAAAGACAGGCCCAGGCTGCTGGATTGAGACCTGTAGTTTAATTAGAGCCAGGGCAATGTTTCAGTTGTTATATTTGGAAAACACTGTTGGGGGGGGACCTCCTATATTTCTTCAGGCAGACCCTCTATCAAGCTCTTAACATTCACCATTTCACAGAAGCAGCCCTCTGAGGTAAGGACTCTGGTGGTCATCTCTCTACCAGTGAGGTAAAGGGAGGCCTTCAGAGTCTGGGTAGCTCAGAGAAGCTCACAGCTAGTGAGTAGCTAAGTGAGAGAAGAAATCCCAAAGAATGGCTGCAAAGGTGATTGGACAGCTCCAAATGGCAATATCCCAAAGCTCTCAAACTACATTTATAAGTATCGGCTTGCTTGTCCTCAGCTTTTTTCTCTCAGCCATGGGAGGGATTTATTTTTCATGTGTGTGTGTGTGTGTGTGTGTGCGTGTGTGTGCGCGCGCAGGGTATAACTTTCAGTAGTCATAGTAGTTATGTCTCTCTTTTTCCAGACTCAGGACCTCATATACACTGGACCAGCAATAAACCACTGAGCCACACTCCCAGACCTCCAGCTTTCTCTTGAATGGGGTTTTAGTTGAGGGGCAATAAGTGTAAGTTTTGTAGGAGTTTTTCTATTGAGGGCCATTCTTTAGGGAGACGTTTCCTTTCATAAATAGCAGTGCAGCCCCCTGGGGATCAGGCTCTGCATGTGGTCACCAGAACGCTTTGTTAAGTAATGTTCCCTATTCTCAAAGTGCTTCCTGCTGAGGCTGTGACCAGTGGGGAGTGTGTGCTTGGCATGACCCAATCCTGAGCACCAGAAAAAAATAAGTAAAGAGAGAGAAATAAGGAATGAGAGAGAAAGGAAAGAAGAAAAAAGGAAACGAAAGTGAAATTTCATTCATATCCTTCATTCACCAAACCCTGTCATTGAATGCAGGGGAGCTTCTGGAAAACCAAGGAAAATTCCAAACCTGCAGTGTGCTCTGCGTTAATGGTGTGTTTCATTATCCATTCTGCAGAAAGCTCCTGGAAGGCGAAGAGTGTCGGATTGGCTTTGGTCCAAGTCCCTTCTCTCTTACTGAGGGACTCCCGAAGATTCCCTCCACATCCACTCACATAAAAGTCAAAAGCGAAGAGAAGATAAAAGTGGTAGAAAAATCAGAGAAAGAAACTGTGATTGTGGAGGAGCAGACAGAAGAGATCCAGGTGACTGAAGAAGTGACAGAAGAGGAGGAGAAAGAGGCCAAAGAGGAGGAAGGAGGAGATGAAACAGAAGAGGGAGGGGAAGATGTAACATCTCCCCCTGCAGAAGTGGCCCAATCTCCAGAAAAGGAAACCAAATCTCCTGTGAAGGAAGAAGCTAAGTCCCCAGCTGAGGTAAAATCTCCAGCTGAGGCCAAGTCACCAGCTCAGGTAAAATCTCCAGCTGAGGCCAAGTCTCCTGCTGAGGCCAAGTCACCAGCTGAGGCCAAGTCTCCTGCTGAGGCCAAGTCACCAGCTGAGGCCAAGTCACCTGCTGAGGTCAAGTCTCCTGCTGAGGCCAAGTCTCCTGCTGAGGTCAAGTCTCCTGCTGAGGCCAAGTCTCCTGCTGAGGCCAAGTCACCAGCTGAGGCCAAGTCACCAGCTCAGGTAAAATCTCCAGCTGAGGCCAAGTCTCCTGCTGAGGTCAAGTCACCAGCTGAGGCCAAGTCACCTGTTGAAGTCAAGTCACCAGCTCAGGTAAAATCTCCAGCTGAGGCCAAGTCCCCAACTGCAGCCAAGTCACCAGCTGAGGTAAAATCTCCAGAGAAAGTCAAGACCCCTCTAAAGGAAGGAGCAAAATTCCCAGTTGAGGAGTCCAAGTCGCCTGTGAAGGAAGAAGTGAAGTCCCCAGCAGAAGTAAAATCTCCAGAGAAGGCCAAGTCTCCAGTTAAGGAAGAAGCAACATCTCCAGCCCAAGCCAAGTTTCCAGAGAAGGAAGAAGTTAAATCACCAGCAGCAGTCAAATCTCCTGAGAAGGCCAAGTCCCCTGTGAAGGAAGAGGTCAAGCCTCCAGCTGAGGTGAAATCCCCTGACAAGGCTAAGAGTCCAGTGAAGGAGGAATCAGAGTCTCCTGAGAAGGTCAAGACTCTAGATGTAAAATCCCCAGAAGCCAAGACTCTAGGGAAGGAAGAAGCAAAGTACTCCGCAGACATCAAATCTCCCGAGCAGGCCAAAAGTCCTGCCAAGGAGGAGGTCAAGTCCCCAGAGAGGGTCAAGTCCCCTGAGAAGGCCAAGTCCCCTGAGAAGGAAGATGCCAAGGCTTCTGAGAAGGAAGTTTCCAAGAAGGAAGAGATGAAGTCCCCTGTGAAGGAGGAGGTGAAAGCCAAAGAACCCCCAAAGAAAGTAGAGGAGGAGAAGACCACCGCTACACCAAAGACAGAAGAGGAGGTGATCAAGAAAGATGAACCACCCCAGAAGGAAGCTGCAAAGCCCAAGGTGGAAGAGAAGAAGGAAATCCCAGGAGAAAAGCCCAAGGACTCCACAGTGGAAGCCAAGAAGGAAAAGTCTGAAGAGAAGAAAGCAGTGACCCCAGAGAAGGAGACTCCTGCCAAGGTGGAGGTAAAGGAAGAGGCTAAATCCAAAGAGAAGACAGAGACCAAGACAGAAGTGGATGACACCAAGGCCAAAGAACCCAGCAAACCTGCAGAGCAGGAAAGGCCACAGAAGGAAGAGATGCTGGCAGCACCAGAGAAGAGAGACGGCAAGGAGGAGAAGGCCACAGAGTCCAAGAAGCCCGAGGAGAAGCCCAAGACGGAGGCCAAGGCCAAGGAGGACGACAAGGGCCTTCCCAAAGAGCCCAGCAAACCCAAGACAGAAAAGGCTGAAAAATCCTCTAGCACAGACCAAAAAGACAGCCAGCCTGCAGAGAAGGCCACAGAGGACAAGGCCACCAAGGGGGAGAAGTAAGGCCACGACATGTTCATCCAGGAACAGCCAAAGAAACTCGGAGGGTCCCAGTACTAAAGAGTCAGTGTAATAAATTTTATTCCTTCCTTTCCTTTCTGTAAGAAGAAACACTGTTTAGATGATGGGCCTGCCCTCACCAAACAGGAATTTCTGTTAGGATTAAGCTAGCAAGAGAAGATACCCTCAGCCCTGGCCCCCGATGCCCCAAACCCACCCCAGGTGATGGACAATTATGATAGCTTATTGTAGCCGAATGTGACATATGCTGAATGCTACATGAAAACCACTTGACTAAAAACTGTCCCGTCCTTTCCAAATAAGTGCATTTATTTCCTGTATGTACAACTGACAGATGATCGCAATAATGAATGAGCAGTTAGAAATGCATTATGCTTGAGATGTTGTAACCTATTCCTGAATGCCTTCTTGTTTTCCAAAGGAGTGGTCAGGCCCTTACCCAGCACTCTATCCGGGAGGAGCTGCAGCAGGCGAATCAGGGCCAGGGCCACTGAACCATGCCAGAGCGCACTTTCCACTGGAGTCCACTTTCAATTGCTTCCATGCAATAAAACCAAGTGCTTCTAAAATAAAATTGGGGCAGTTCTTGTTTGTTCCCTTCCCCTGGGAAGGCTAGGGGCAGGGGCAGGAGGTCTAGATGTCACAGCAGATCTGTGCCAGTGACCTGGAGCACTTTCATCAGACTCCAGACTCCACACTGTTGATTGACATCACAATCTGAGGGGGAGGCATAGTACACACTTTGCCAAACCCCAGTGCACCCTAATGAACATTGATGCCTGGGAACAGTGAGCCCCAGGAGGATGTTGAACGGCCCAATGACTCTGCATGTTAGACGAAAAGCACCGGCGTATAAGGTCACACATGGTGAAGACTACAATAATTACCTACTTTATAGCCAATCTGCTTCTCTGGGCATGGATTTTATTTTCAGTACTCCACTCCCACCCCTTTTGTATTTTTATTTTGAGATGTTGTCTTGCTTAAATGCCTAGGTTTATCTTGAACCTGTCTCTCCCTCCCAAATAGCTGGGGTTGCATGCATGTTCCACTATCCCTGGCTCCAGAAGTAATTTTGAAAGCGGTGGTCCTCCTACAGGTTTCCATGGCACCCTCACTGTTAAATCCTTGGTGGTACTGGCATGACCCCTTATTCTGCTTGCCCTGAGTACTATTATTACAGGCATGGGCCACCTTGCCTGGCTCTCCCCCATGTGCCTTGCCTTAAAAGGTTACAAGCGTCTGAATATCTCCAAATTTCTTATAATGATGGCAAGTACCATGTTAAGAAATATCCATAGTACCTAAATGATCTGTGGTCTGTGTGTGTACCATTCTTCTGAGATGGGCTGTTGAGTAGTCCAGACTAACTTCTAATTCACTACATAGAGAATGAATGACATAGAACTCCTGATCTTTCTTTCTTAACCTCCCAAGTGCTGGGCTCCACGTGTGTATCACCACCCTGGCTTATGTAGTCCCAAGGGTCAAATCCGGGGCTTGTGCTACCAGTGAAGAGAGCACTGATCCCATTTTTCTTCTCTGTGGCTTTGGAAGCTGTCCTGGAACTAGCTCTTGTAGACTAGGCTGGCTTTGAACCCACAGAGATCAGCCTGACTCTGAGTGATGGTTTTAAACACATACACCACCACTGCCCGACCCAAAGGTTTATTTATTATGTATACAATATTCTGTCTGCAAGTTCACCTGTGGGCCAGAAGAGGGCACCAAATCTCATTACAGACGGTTGTGAGCCATCATGTGGATGCTGGGAATTAAGCTCAGAACTTCTGGAAGAGCAGCCAGTGCTCTTAACCTCTGAGCCATCTCTCCAGCCCCACTAGAACAGTCTTAGGTGACTGCAAGGTGTGCTATTAACTGTGAGGTGCTGCAAACATTCTCGGGATGTGAGAGAGATTTTCAGAATATTGCAATAACACTGATGTTAGAACCAGGATTCAACTCTAGAATTCTAGAATTCTAAAAAATTACTAGTTAATAAAATTTATGTTCACCAAAGCTTCAAGGTACACATATGTAACCTGGGTTTGTGGTGCACACTTGTAATCCCAACACTCAAGAGGTGGAGGTGGGAGGGTTAGAAGTTCAAGGTCGTCCTAGCACTACCCAAGAAGTTGGACAGGCTGGAGAGATGACTGCGTGGCTAAGAGTACTTTTGCTCTTGCAGAGAAACTCAGGTTCCATTCCCAGATCCCACATGGTGGCTTATAGTTGTATGTATATATAGCTCCAGTCTCAGGGCATCTGATGCCCTCTTCTGGCCACAGGCACTAGGCACACATGTGCAGATAGAACATACATGCAGATAGAACACTCACACACATAAAATAAAGCAAAAATAATTTTTAAGAAGCTGGAGACAGTTGAGACCCTGTCTGAAAAAAAATGAAAAAGAACAACTGAGTTGATTTTGTGTCTACTCACTACTAGTAATGAACACAACACACTAAACACACCAGCAAACACACAATCTGATCACACTGGACACACCAGCAACACACAATTGATCACACTGGACACACCAGCAACACACAATCTAGACACACTGGACCCACCAGCAACACACAATCTGAACAGGCTTTTTGTTTATTTTTAGATAGGGTCTCACCTGTAACCCCAGCTGGACTGGTACTTGCTATGGAAACCAGGTTGACCCTTGAACTCAAAAAGATCCACTCTATCCCTAAGCACTCCCTAAGCACTGATTAAAGGGGTGTGCTGCCACATCTGGCTGAACAGAGAATCAAAAAAAAAAAAATTATAATAGCATTAAAAGAGCCATTTGCAAAGGCAAGTAGATCAATGCAAGTGTGAGACCAGCCCAGCCTACACCCTGTACTTGTGTATCACAAATACACAACAGGGTCTCACATAGCAGTTTGGCCTCAAACACTACGAAGACAATGATGGCCTTTTAGTCCAGCTTCCACCCCCATTTCCCAGGTGCTGGGGTTTCGGTGTGCACCACACACCCTGCTCTTAATATTGTTTAAAGCACAATACTACCAGGGGTAATTTACAGATTCATTACAGTCCCTATCAAAATTTTCATGCCTGGGTCAGTGATGATGGCTTAGTGGGTCAAGGCAGTCACAGCTAAGTCTGATAAGCCTGAGATCTATTCTCAGGACCCACAAGTTGGAGGGAAAGAACAAGCTCTTAAAGGTTGTTTTCTCACACACCTTCGAGTGCACGCACACACATACACACACATTCAACAATAGTAATTAAAGTTTTATTGCTAAACATTTTTACTGATTCATAAACTTATATGGGACTGCTCATGCTCACAAATTAGAAAATAATGAAAAGAGGTACAGGGCACCCAGCAATCTTTCCTCACCTACAGACCTCTTTCCAAGGCCTCTCCCCTTACAGTCTAGACGCTGGGTATAATACTAAAAGTAGATTTGTCGGGGCAGCATGGCGGCACACCTTTAATCCCAGGGGAGGCAGAGGCAGGAGGATCTCTGTGAGTTCAAAGCCAGTCTGGTTTACATATCGAGTTCCAAGCAACCTAGGACTACAAGGTGAGACCCTGTCTCACACAAACACAAAGCAACAAATATTATGTTTTTTTGTTTTGTTTTTGCATGTATGTGTACATGTATAAACATGTGTGTTACAGGGCTGGTGTGGAGGTCTAGGGATAACTGGTGGGAGTCAGTCCACAGCTTCTACAATGTAGGTCCTAGGGATCAAATTTAGGACAATAGACTTGTATAGCAAGTGCCTTTAGCACTGAGCCATCTAATCATCATGCATTGGCCACTGGACATACATACATGAGGAGGTCACAGGATATTTTTTGTGTAGTCAGTTTCCTCTGGGATTTAACTTAGGTGACTAGTGTTGTAGAGCAGACACTTTTACCTCATTGAGCTATTTTGGCAGTCCCTAAAAGTGGGTTCCTAATCCTCACAACCACCGAACAGCTATCTCCGTTTGGAAATGGGGATTCATCCCAACACCAAAGATGAACTGGACAGCCTGTCCAGGATCAAGCATGCTCAGAGGTGAAAGGCACCCAGTGGGCCATCATGACACTAAAATATAATTCCTGACCACCAGGCTCCTCTGAGTATACAGACATGAACAGTATTGTTGAAATGTCTCACAGCCCAGCTGTAGCCTACAGCTACTGAGTAAGACTTTTTAGATGTGAACAGATCTGAGTTTAAACCTGGGGCAGAGCTCCACAGACATAGGAACATGGACAGTTATTCCATCCTGAGCCAGTTTTCTCTGTTATAAAAATGGAGGAAGGGGCCGGGCAGTGGTGCATTTCCTTAATTCCAGCACTTGGGAGGCAGAAAGCAGGCAGATCTTTGTGAGTTCAAGGCCAGCCTAGTCTACAGAGCTTAGTTCCAGGACATCTAGGACTATTACACAGAGAAACCCTATCTCGAAAGACAAAAAAAAAAAAAAAAAAAAAAAAAAAAAAAAAAAGGGAGGAAGGAGGGACAGCAGCTTGAGTAAGCCATGAGGAACAAGCTAGTAAGCAGCACCCCTCCACGGCCTTACTTCAACTCTTGCCTTCAAGTTCCAGCCCTGTTTGAGTTCCTGTACTGGCTACCTTCAATGATGTGCACTGATGTGAAATTCTAAGTTAAATAAAAATAAACCCTTTTCTCCCCAACTTGCTTTTGGTCATGGTGAGTCAC
This sequence comes from Phodopus roborovskii, assembly GCF_943737965.1. NCBI lineage: Eukaryota > Metazoa > Chordata > Mammalia > Rodentia > Cricetidae > Phodopus > Phodopus roborovskii. The sequence continues at coordinate 11,534,114 of NW_026126546.1, read as the reverse complement.
CACAGCAACAGGAACCCTAACTAAGGCAGATGAGCTGAGGGGTGCCGCTCAGTGGTACTTGCCTAATAAGCACGATGCCCTGTGTTATTCGATCCCTGGCACTACAATAAAGAAAAGGCAAGGAACATGAATGGGGCTTCCTGGTGCAGGGAAAGTGCTGGCTGGGGCTGCAGCTTGGGGTGTGCCCCAGCTCAGAAACTGCAAAGACTATTGTAGCTGAGAGGTTCTTCCCATCTATACACTATAGATATGGATGACTCCACTAAGACCAAGAGATTCCTTTGCTCTGCCTGCTCTTGGGGCAGGCTGTACCTAGCAAACACTGAGCTTCCTTTGCTCTGCCTGCTCTTGGGGCAGGCTGTACCTAGCAAACACTGAGCTTCCTTTGCTCTGCCTGCTCTTGGGGCAGGCTGTACCTAGCAAACACTGATTCCTTTGCTCTGCCTGCTCTTAGGAGGCTGTAACTAGCAAACACTGAGCTTCCTTTGCTCTGCCTGCTCTTGGGGCAGACTGTAACTAGCAAACACTCCCCAGCACTCACCCGCAGTCTTTGCAACAGTCCCTGCTTCTTTCTAGAGGTGAGTTTTTGTGCTGAGTCAATTTGGCCATCTTCCAGACAAGACCAAAAGAGGTGGCTGCAATGCAGGGGCCATCAAAGGACTAATTTTAGGCCCTATTTTAATCTTATTCAGCACAGGCAGTGAGATAGAGGCCTGAAAGCAGCCAGACCCAGAATATGCCAGGAGGGACTAACTCCCAGGCAAAGGCAACTAGGTCAGGAAAAGAAGCACCCAGATGCTCAAGCTACCTAAGACAGCAGAGAAGGAGCTGCCTAGAAAAACTGGCTCTCCTGTGTTCCATCTCACCAAGAAAAATGAGGGATGAGAAGGGACAAAAAAGTACAATGCCTTCAAAGAAAGGTGAGGGCAAAATGCATTTGGGGAACTCATTTAAAATATACTTCCTTGGCCCATCTTTGGTCTCTTGGGAAAATGCTTTTTGGTCAGCTTGTAGACAGGTAAGTCCTCTGTAGTTTGAGAGCCTCTGTCAGAGAGTGTCTTCCTCTGGTAGTCAGAGGGAAAAGTCTGTGTGGGGTGGAGAAGTGTTGAGTGGTGCTAGACATTTAAGGCTACCCTAAGGTACCAATCTCCTCTTGCTGGAATGAGGAACCTTGGCAGGTTTTGGAGTCTCCCAGTGTGTCTTAAAAATTTATCTTTAAGTGTGTGTAGGGTGGTGGTGGTGTGTGCATAGGTATCAGTGCCTGTGGAGGCCAGACACAGTGGATTCCCCTGAAGCTAGAGGTACAGGTGGTTGTAAGCCGCCTGACATGGATGCGGGAGTCAAGGGTCACTGGGAACCTTTGCCTGTCTCCACGTCTGAAGTCCTGAAGTAAAGAGATAATCAAGTCACTGTCATAAAAATCCTCCAGGGTTACCTGGTCTCACTCTCCTATCCATAGGTGCTAATTATGCCTAACTTTGCTTAATTTCTGAGCACGGATATGCTTGTGCATGTCCAGGGTAGTGTGGCCAAAGACTGGCCTCAGTCTTGCTATGACAGGGTATTGTCACTCACTGGTCAGTAGATCTGCATAAGACTCTCCAACACTGGTCTCACTGACCATAAAAATCAAAATATTTAGAATTATTCTCTGTGATGTCTATCTGCTTTCTATTTAAGGCTGTTGTAATGTTAGGCATTTAAAACATCCAACTGCCAAGTATTAGGTCATCAAGGGACAAAAACAGGTCTAGCAGAAAGAGTGAGGGTTGAGAAACAAACTGCTGACTTTGGTTTTTCCTATAACTTCCTGATAAGTAGAGATCTAGGATAATAAGCATTGAGATACTTTGTCCCTAAAAAACTAAGCAAGGTAGATGTGGACAAACAGGCGACACCTCTCTAGAACCAATACCCCTCAGCCACCTTTAAAAAGCTCATTCAAGCTGGAGGATGGTGGTGGTGGTACACACATTTAATCCCAGTGCTCGGGAGGCATCTCTGAGTTCGATGCCAGCTTGGTCTACAAAGCAAGTTCCAGGGCAGCCAGGGCTACACATAGAAACCCTATTTTGAAAAACAAAACAAAAAAATCCAGAAATAGTCCTTATGCTGCCTTGGTCCCACCAGCTCTTCCAGACAGCCCAAGTAGGTACAAACAAAGGCTATGTGGTCAGGTAACATTTTAATCAGCTGGTGTCTTTGGAAAATATGAAGAACTACACGTGTCCAGAGCAAAGAGCAGAGACACAGGACCCAGGGTTGGGCGTTGGAGAATGACAGGTAGAGAGGGACATCACCGGTGGCTGAAGAATCCTTGAGGATGGTTATATTTAAATGGCTTCATCCTACTTGGACCCCTAGAGAAACAAGAAAAGAGAACTGTTAATAATGTGCCTTCTGAACTGATAAAACAAATTACAGCTTACTCACAAGAGAACGCCATGGAGCTGTCATGGGGGAAGATGTCAGAATTGCATGGTTCAGGCACAGGGCACAGTGAGAAAAATCAGATCACAATGGTGAAGGTGTGATATCATTTTTGTAAAAGTGCCTCTATATACTTGCAAATGTGTGACCCTGGAAGATTCCTCAATGCAGCAGACATTTTGGGGACAGTACATGAACATTCTCATTTTTTGGATCACTGTTTACAACTTTATCATCAAACACTAGATTGCTATAATTGAAAAAATGAAGAGAACATTTAAAGTTGAAGACACAAGCAAAGGAGGCAAAATTTTGCACAATAGTATATGGCCAGGAAGTAACTGACACAAAAACCAGAGGTCTGATACCAAAGCCTATTTGTTCCAGGAAGACTGAGTCACAGCCGGGCAGAGCAAGACCTATGTTCAAACTTCCAGCCTGTGAAGATTTAGCAGGAAGGTAGGTCCTCAGACAAAGAGTCACAGCTCCACAAAGACAAACATCTACAAAAAGGACGTCTTCCTTCTCCATGTTTGTCTATGATTGACATCCAAACAACAGCTACACTCTGGGACTTGGTCTACGAGGGTAAGGATGGGTACAGGATAGTTGTTCTTGTCAGCTTACACACGTCAGAGTCAAATGGGAAGAAGTAAGCTGAGTGAGCAAGTGGTAAGCAGCATCCCTCCATGGTCTCTGCTTCAGTTCTCTTCAGTTCTCTGTCTTCTCTTTGGGAAGGACTACAACTGAAGTGAACCATTTCCTCCCCAGCTTGCTTTTGGCCACATGTTTATCACAACAGAAAAGTAACTAGGGGAATGTGAGTTAGCAGTGGGGAGTGGAAAGCGATGAGGAAAGTTTTAATTCTTCACCAGGGACTGAAGGTTATTAAACCCTCTTTTCTTCAGTGGCAGAGGGCTTATCCAGCCTGCATTGTGCTGGCATGTAACATTCTCCATCTCAATTTAATCTTTCCATCAATTCTTGTAGTATGTACTGCTTGAAGGATAAGGTCAGAGACACTTATCTCATATGTGGGAGCTAGGACCCATCCATGGCATTATAAGCCTCCAACCAGAGGGTACACCTAGGCAGAGGGGCCAGGTCTCAGGCCAAGCTGCAGGTCTACTACTGCTCACACCAGCCAGCATCCTGCACTTGTAGTCGGCTGGACTCTCGGTCAAGACCTTGCATCCCCATCCATCAATTATGTTATCACCTCCCAGAGCACTAGCAGAGCTCAACACTTCAGGAAATGAGTCTTCTGAACCATTTAAGAGAAAATAAGCACAGGCTGTGTGGGGCTTCCATCCTGCAAATGTGCTAGAGTAGGCAGAGAGGTGGGAAGAGCTTAGATCTCACACAGACCCACTGGAGGGAACAAGCCTCAGACTGGCATTTGGTGCTCAGCTCTGCTTCCTTGTAGCTCCTTTGGGCAGTGGAGGGGCCAGACCCGAAAGAAGAGGCTGGATACTTCTCGAATGTCAGAACTGTCTATTCAAGAACATGACTGAGAGCAAGGTGAGAACTCTTTTGTTCTATCTGTTCTATAGCCAAAGGAACTCATAGCAATGCTCCTGCCTCCAGTTTCCAAGTACTAAGATTTTAAGCATGAGCCATAATATCAGGCCTGATAAGGAATTATAGTCCAAACACTCCCACCTTCCTCACTCCCTTGCCCAAGAGAGAAGGGAGATCTAAAAGTAATCTCTAGAATTTTGAAATAATAATAATAATAATAATAATAATAATAATAATAAAACATTAGGGAACAAACAGAAAGAAAACCCCAACAACCAAGAAAATAGAAAACCAGCTTGAGATACTGCAAGCCCAGACACTCTAAACAGCACGTTGCTCAGACCTGCTAACATACTCTGAGGCCCTAACTTGGAGCAGGAATCGTCTGGAAACTTCACACAAATGATCTGAGTCACCCTTAGCCCCATGGAAGGTTTTCCTCCTCCTCTTCAGGCCTAGGCGCAGGGCTCAGCAGAACAGACTGCTCTGTCTCTGTCTTTAGTGTGCTCACCTCCCAGCCTTCTAGAAGTGGTTTTGTTTTGTTGTTTTCTCTATGCTACCTGGCTGTCCACTGTTTTTTCTCACTGAGGGAAGAGCACTCAAAGATGCCAGCAAGCTCATTAGGACTATGGGGCGCTGTGTGAGTGCTCACTTGGGTATCAAAAGTAAACAGGCCCTGCTGTTTCCACAGAAAACACTGAAAGTTCAGCCAAAACTTTTTCCCATGGCCTGGTGCAATTCCCTTGGTTTGTTGGCCTTCTCTAGGGGGAAACTAAGAACAGGTGAGCCAGACGCAGAGAAGTCTCAGGAAGGAGCAAACAAGTTCTTCCTGGAGATATGGCAGGACAATTTTCTGCTATGAATGAAGACAGGTGCCCTCTGTGCCAGGCCCTGTCCAATGAGACCCAGTCTTTGGGAGAACTCTGATCTTTGTTCACGTCCTCATGAGGAGTTGCTAGAGACCAGCCCTCTACTCACCTAAAAAGCCGCAGGCACATCTTCTCCTGGGGAAACTCCTTGGGACCCTCTACACTGTCATCATGGCTCTCTGTCTCCAGGTAGACATCAAGCAGCACACACAGCCTCTGCAGCTGGTTGGTCAAGAGCTGGTGGCTGGGCCGAGGGCCACATAGTTCCTTATAGCACACGTTGACCTCACTCTCCATAGCCTGTGTGGGTGGGGAGCCAGCACATCAGCATTTCCCTCCCAAGTATGGCTAGGCACACTGGCCAGGCTTTTACCTCATAGCTGTACCTGAGGACACCACAAGACCTACACTTGGCACCTCAGTGCATGTGTGGGAGCAAGCATGCACACGCTGGTCTATGTGAGGACCCTAACCTCCGACCCACGCAGGTATGACAAAACCTCCCCCTCCCCAACATGAGGCTGAGGAATGGCAATGCCTTCCCTTCCGATCCAAGTGGATGTTGACAGTGTGTTCAGAAAATGTCAACTATAACTTTATACCCCTTGGATATTTATGGCCAGGCTCCCTACAGAGCCTGCTCCTACTGGGATTATCTAAACCTGCCTCCTTGGTCCATCTGTGTACCATGACCCTGCTTCCATGTTCAACGCTATGTAATAAACATGCTGGGTTTAGGGGTGGACTAAGATTTCTCCAACTGAGACCACTGGATTCCAGCTTTCTCGGCCTTTTGTGTGTCTGTCTTTTCTCCCTCACTGCCCTCAGTGAGGTCCAAGGAGGCTGTACCCAGTCAACAATGCTATTTGGTGACTAAAAACAGCTGTGGGCCTCAGGGAAGTTAAGGGGTTAGCACATTCTATAACTCCTGTAAGTTACAGAGGCCCATGGCCTCACTAGGTGCAGCCATGGGCACTACCCCTTTCTAGGGGCTCTCTGTCCCTCCCAGCACACGTGAGGGCCTTACCCGAATATTGTCATCATTGCTGTTGGTTTTCTCCCCTTTCCAGTTTAGACAAAGTCGGAAAATGGGTGGGATGGAAGAGTAGCCAGGGTTCAATACCACAGCAGCCTGAAGTTTAGCTGGGAACAGAGGAAAGGGAGAAAAATCAGTGATCACCCAGCTTCCCATGGTGGTCTCCACACTGTACCAAAGCCAACACAAATGTCTCCTATTAATTTATGTACTGCCAAGTATACTGGTACTAACTGTTTTAGAATCTAAGTAGAACTACCAGGTTGCTGAGTATAAGATATAGTAACTTTGCTTCCTCCAAAATCTGGTCTACTTCAAGAAGTGTCACTAAAATTTTTAACACAGTGTGTGTGTGTGTGTGTGTGTTTGGGGGGGGTTGGTTGTTTGCCTCCAGGTATCTTTGCACCAACATGTATACAGTGCCTTACAAAGCCTGAAGAAGGCAATGCATCCTGGGACTGGAGTTACAGATGGTTGTGAGCTGCCATGTAGGTGCTGGAGACTGAACTCAGGTCCTTGGGATGAGCAGCCAGTGCTCTTAACCACTGATCCATCTCTCCAGCAACCCCCACCCCTCTTTAAGGAATTTGTTATTGCTGTTGTACATGAACTGGCATTTTGGAACCCATCCCCTATGGTAAGATGCCTTGCTCAGCTTTGATACAGGGGGAGGGGCTTGGTCCTGTCTCAAACTTGGTATGCCAGTCAACTGTGTTGACGCCCCAAGGAAAGCCTGGCCCCCTCTGAGGAGTAGGGGGGTGGGAGAAGGGGAGAGAGGAGGAACTGGGGTTGGTATGTAAAAGGAAAAATAAATTTTTAGAAAAAAAAAAAAAAGAATTCGTTGTTGCTATTGAGAGTCTCACATAGCCCAGCCTAGCCTCAAATTCAACATTTAACCAAGAATGACTCTGAACTCTTGATCCTCTTGCTTCTGATTCCCAACTAGGACTGGTGGCAAATATTCCCAGCTTCCCAAATCCAATTTATATATGAGGAAAATGACGCTCTGACAGAAACTTCCCTATCATAAAACAGATACAAAAGCACAAGACTGAGTAGAACCAGAACTATCTGCCATCAAATCTGCATTCATAATCCCAAAAATATATCTCCATATATTAATTTCCCAGGTGACACTTTTGACCCCTGTTGTTGTTGTTAAGGTTAACTTGGGTACTGTGTGTATGTGTTTGAGTGCAGGAGCATGCCACAGGGTGCATGTGGCCGGAAGACTGTTTCTCAGAGGCCACTTCTCTCATTCTACTTTGTTTTGAGGCAGGAGCTCTCCTTCCACAGCTATGCTACTTATTGGGTCTTCCAGAAAATTCTCCCATCTCTGGGGTTACAGCTGCACACCACTCCATTCAGCTTTTTTATGTAGGTTCCAGGAATTGAGTTCAGGTAATTAGGCTTTAACTCACTGAGCCCCTTTTCTGGCTCCCAGACATCTTTTGATTGGCACTTCTGAAAGGATTACGGTATTTCTCATGAGACTCTGGTTAGTGCCCAAAGGTGTTACTCCAGCTTCTTCTTTTACCACGTGATTTCTTCCATACATCTCTGTATTTTCCACCACCCATGAAGCCCTTCACTAGAGAGTCATTAGGTCATCTTGGATTCTTAGCCTTCAAATATTTGAGCTACCTCAGGCATGGTGACCCGTGAGTGCAATCCCAGTACTCTGGAGGCTAAGAAAGAAGATCAGGAGTTCAAGGCTAGCCTGCACTACATAATGGGTTTTCTGACCAGCTTGAGCTAATTTCATGAACAAAAATAAAACAATGAGGTAGTGCAAAATTTTCACCCCAGCACTCTAGAGGTAGATGGATCTCTGTGAGTTCTAGACCAGCTAGGTCTACATCTCAGTGCGCTCCAGAGAAGCTAAAGCCACACAGTGAGAATCTTTCTCAAGAAGACAAAACATACAAGCAGGCAGCGAGATAGCTCAGTAGGTAAAGGTGGCTGTTCCTAAGCCTGGAGTCCATAAGGTTAAAGGAAAGAACTGAACTGACTCCTCTGATAACGTGGAGTGTGTGTGTGTGTGTGTGTGTGTGTGTGTGTGTGTGTGTTGCTTAGACCCGAGTGCACACACACATGCACTAAATAAATGTAACAAAAATTGTTAACAAGTATACTCACCAGTGTATGAGTAAATAAGATCTCCTTTATAACTTTTCCAGCTTAGGTGATTTAATTTTGTTTTACTTATCTTATTTCTCTTTTTATGATACTGGGGAATAAATATAAGGCCTCAAGTATGCTAAGCAAGTGTTTTATCTCTGAACTATATCCCCAGCCCAAGAATTTTACATCATTCAAAATACTGACTAATACAGGACCACAGACTCCTCAGCTCAGGAGTCCCAGCTGTGCGGATGGGGGTTGGGACGAGTGAGCAGTGCCAGCTACTGAGGCTGGGGTGGGATAATAGCCTAATCACCCAAGCACGGCATCTTCAGGGCTCCAGTGGAAGGCCCAGCATGGTCAGGTGTCATTAGAGGGAGGGAGGTCCTGCTACCCAATCTTTACAATCAGTAACAGCTCTGCCCTTCTGCATATGAGGTAGAATTGAGGTAGGCTGCTACAGGGAACTAAAACAAAAAACAAGACCAAGCTGAAGTGAGATCAAACTTGTGATCTGGCCAGGACTGACTCAGCTCTACGATGGGATGAGCCCATCACCATAGTGACTATGTGAGGATTCAACATGACACGGTGTGTGCCCGTTTTGCAGAACAAGTCCTCACTGTAAGGGTGGTTCCCTGGCCACCCGTGTTTGTAAATCTCTATGGAGGAGTCTAGGACCTTTTGCTTCTTTCAGGAAACCCCCAGGCATGCGTGCAATCACCTACCTGTCCCCCTTTCAATAAGCGCCAGGTAGTAGAGATTGGTGTCCCCGGCCAGTCCAGCCTCTACTATGTCCTTAGTGAAATGCAGCTCCTAGAACAAGAACCAGGGTGAGCTGCTACTCCCCTAAAGCCTCTGCCCTGATGGCAGAGGGTGGGGACAGGAGCTGATGGGTGACATGGTCACAGGGGCTGCAGATCTACCTACCATGTAATCTTCATGGGCAATTATCACCCACTTTACCAGACGAGACACAACCTTGGCAGGGAAGAGGTACTGGCAGTCACTGGTAACTGGCACAATGCCATGTTCTAAAAGAGAGCAAGGCAGGAGGCATTGCATGTAGAAATCAGGTACCACAGCTGGGGATCAGAATCTGCCTGTGGCTTGCTAGAGGGCTACCATGACCTTGACACTTGTCCATATACCTGGTTATTCAAGAAGTACCTGCTCATCAATGCCAGGAATAGCCCACTTCATGCAGGGCTATGTGCCTGCGGTCAGACCCAGAGCCTGCTTTCATAGGTGCTTTATCCTTAATGCAGACAATGTCTAGCAAAACAAATCCCTGTAGCCATAACTGGCATCAGTGTCTCTGCAGCAGGAACTGTTAATTAGATCAAATAGCTGAGAGGGCTGTGTTTTCTCGGCTGACCTTGACAGAAAAACCAACTGCAGTGTTCTGTGTCAGTTCCCTGCTGGTGTTTCAGCGAACAAATATGCCAGCACAGGGAACACTGTCTGGACGACAGCCATCCAACCTTGCTAATACTGGCAATGCTGAGTGGAGAGCAAGGCCTGAGAGATAGATAGGTGATGTTGTCCTGGAGATCAGTGTCTGCATGAAACCAAACAACTGGCCTGGAGGTGGGGAGAAGAGGGGTCTTGTCTCCAGTTGGGTCCTGGAAATTCAGTGCCTAGCTTGACAGTGACTCTAATACCCCAAATCTGACTCCTTCCAAAACCACCCTACAAATGTCTTGTAAATACCCAACGAGTTTTTACTGAATGAACGGAAAGAAGCCATGTGGCTACTCCCTAGGTCAGTGACTCATCATAATCAGCACTAGCTGAGTAGGTCTTAGGGAAAGGATAATGGGGTGGCCCCTGTATAGCTACAATCAGTGGGCTGAATGCGAGCTCAGGAAATACAAGGGTCCTGTTGTCCTCCCTTCAGGCTGAATGGGTACCAGCATGAATTAGAGCCTCATTAATACCTGCCAAGTACATATATGAGTCTGCGAGGCATGGACCTAGGATAAGCCGCCTTGACGAACCTGTGAACTAGTGCCAGTGATTATGTGTCCTCTGGGAGGACTGGCGTAGAACTGCTGACTCTGAGGGAGCTCAGACTTCTGCCTGAATGGGCCTGCAGCTCTCCCTACCGGCCCTACCATCCACTGCTCAGTAAGGCCAGGAACACAGGTCTCTTTGATCTACAGTCAGGACTTACAAGGTAGGAAGGAAAGGAGGTGGCTTTCATTCCTATGTTGATCAAGTGGCTGTCAGCCCCTAGTTCCTGCCCCAGCTTACCCAGAGATGCGAACTGTTTGTGGAGAGCCAGGCGAGACTGTACCCTGGTCTTCAGCAGTTTCATGGTGGTCTCCATGTGGCTGGCACTCTGTGAGTGGTCTGCTATCACAGATTGCTAATAGTGAAGGACAATGAAGGGTACACATGAGAGCTCCCCTTTCCTTCCCTCAGGGACCTCTCCATCTCTCTTGGACTAGCCAGACTGCACGGTCATGTGGCAAGGTGGGTGCTGTTTGGGAATGGCAGTGTTGACCCACTGGCAAGAACACAAGATACCGGGGCTTTGACCAGCTCCTGAAAAAGGCAGGCTTCTATGGTCCCTGGTTCTTGAGATTTTAACCCATTCTCATTTGTAGCAGCAAAAGCTGTTCCTGGGCTATACCTGCGACAAGACCAAGTTATCTTTGGTTTATAAGGCTACCAAGCTCACAGGGAAGGCCAAGTCATTTCAATTCGTGAAGACGAGGTAGGGTATTTTGGTGCCCTGAGTAGATGGAGGTCAGATCACAGCCGCAAAGGGAGATACTCTGCTAGATCTAAACCCTATGAGGCTATCAGGGGCCTTTCTGGAATCTGTCCAGGAAAAGGAGAGGTACAGCTCCTCAGCCAAGGAGGCAGGGCCACAATACACACCTGGGGCTGCTCTTTAGGGAAGTGGAGGCCACCCAGCTTCTGTACCCACAAGTAGGGGTGACCTAACTCAAGTACATAGTCTCTCAAAGTCAGGATGCTGCAGAAAAGACAGAATAAAATAATTTTGTGAGTTGGGAATGCAGCTGAGGAGCAGAGCCCTTACACAGACCCTAGGCTCACTGCCTGGCCCCAACACAGTCCTCCTATATACACTGGGGCATCCCCCCAGGGCCCCCAAAACAGGCCAATCTCAGTCCCACAAGCTGAAGCTCCTTAACTGCATAAAATCTCTACCTAGAACTTCATCTCCAATAGTCACTCTTTTTGCCTTAAAACCTCTGCCTCATAAAGCAAATCTCAAAAAGGCAGTCACTGACCTCTTCACTGTTCTACCCACTCATAAAATACCTTTCAAATCTTGAATATTCAAGGGAATTAAAATGCCACTTGCTTTATTGCTGATACTGCTTTGTTATTGTTGTTTGCAGTACTAGGGATCTAAGCCACCACACCACTACTGAGCCACATCCCTAACCCTCATGTCCCTATATTCCCCAAGTTTTCATCTTTCCATGACGTCCCCTCCTTTTATAAAAGAAAAGGAAGATGTCCCCTCCAGCTCCAAGGCCTCTGGTCCTAACAGGTCTCCATCTTGGCCTGAACTACCAGATATAGGCACAGAATAATGCAAAGCTTTACTCACCCAACTTTATCAAACTGATACTGATTGGCTGGGTTTGGCGTTTTCTTTCCATGATCTCCAGGATACAAGCAGCTCAGGACCGAGTCAGGAGATAGCAAGTCTCTACAGAAGAAAAGACCACAGTGAGAACGCCAGCCAACATGGTGCCTCAAAATGGACCTGGGCATTTGGGAGTGGCAATGTGCCACTAAGCTCTTAATATGTCAACTACCATCTTTTTGTCTTTGTTTGTTTTTGAAATCAAGCTATCTCTGTGTGGCCCTGGCTGTCCTGAAACTCCCTCTGTAGACCAGGCTGACCTGGAACTGAGAGGTTCGTCTGTCTCTGCCTCCCCAGTGCAGGGACTAAAGGTGTACGCCACCACACCTGGTTCTACCACCATCTTTCACTGACTGCTTCCTGTGCTTCAAGCCAGTGGACTCACACAACATTGTGAAACAGAAAGGATTATCATCCCATTTCTCAAGGTATAAACTCAAGGCTTCCAAAGGTAGGACATTGAAGCTCATGATGCTAATAAGTACAGAGGCCAAAGTTCATCCTATCTGATCAGAAAGATAGCATTTTTTCTTTATTTTGTGTTCATGCATGTGTACTGTGGCACATAGAAGATGTCACTGTTGTGAGACATTTGATTACACTGTGTAAAGATGTGTCACTGTGATTGGTTTAGTAAAAAGCTAACTAGGCAATAGCTAGGCAGGAGGTATAGCAGGAACTTCTGGACAGAGAACTCTAGAAAGAAGAAGGGTAGAGTCGCCAGCCAGATGCAGAGAGAGCAAGACATGAAAGAGAAGTAAAAGCCACCAGTCACAGGGTAACATGTAGATGAATAGAAATGAGCTAATTTAGGTTATAAGAGGTAGTGGGATAAACCTAAGCTACAGGCCAAGCTTTTATAATTAAAAAGAAGTCTCTCTCTTTTTTTTTTTTTTTTTTTTGTGAGCTGGTGGCCCAAAGAAAAATCCATCTACAAGCCACTTCTTGTCTTCTGTCTTATTGAGGTGGGTCCTTCCTGCTTCTGCCATGCACAGTGTACTCCAGGCAAGCTGGGCTGTGAGCTTCTAGCTAATCTTCCTGCCCCAAACTCCCAACTTTCTGGGAGAACAGGTGCAGTCATATCTAGCTTTTTGTAGGAGTTCTAGGAACTGAACTCAGGTCATCAGACTTGCATACCAAGTGCTTTTACTGATAAGCCATCTTCCTGGTTTGTTCTGCTTTGCTCCATTTTACAAACAATCCCTCCAGAATTATACAGTGGGCCTGAGAAGGTGACTCAGTTGGTAAAGTGATCACTGCACAACCATGATAGCCTGAGTTCAGTGTCCGCCATCACATAAAAAAAAAAATCAGGTACATCCGACACCTACAATTGCTGAGGAGGCAGACACACAAGGATCTTATCTTACTATGTATCCTAGCCTGGAACTCACTAACTGCCCAGAACCCCACTACCTTGAATTCAAGAAGCAGCAGGATCTCCATGAGTTGGGAGCCAGTGTGGTCTACATAGCAAGTTCCAGACAGACTAGCAAGGACTACACAGTGACACCCCTCTAAAAAGAGTATCCTAGAACTGATCAGAGAACTAAAGAACCTGCTGAGATGTGGAACGAAGCTCTGGATTCCCTCTGCTGGAAACATGGTCGACTGCACCCAGCATGCCCCCAGGTAGCTCAACACTACCCCTCAAAGGCTGCAGGGGCCTGAAGAGAGTGTAGACCTAATTGCAGGAGACTCCTCCCATCTGGAAGAAGGAGAAGGGGTAGGAAGAGCTCTGCTCCATTAGGCACCAGGCCTGTGCCTTTCCGTTTTGTCTCCAGCTGACAGCAGGACCAGGCCAGGTAGGGCCAGGCTAGGGAAGTAATCCTCTAAGGGTGGGCTAGTTTACTTCAGGTTCTTTCTGTTCTCTGTTCTTCCTACTCTGGACTGCATGCAGAACAGGACTGCCATGGTCAGGGGCTTCCTGGGGATGCTGCCGCTGCCTGTTTATGGTCCTCTACTTACCACCAAGGTAAGGACAAACCTGGGGACTGAACTCAACTGGGAAACTAAAATCCTTGACACCTTGGGAAAGAAATGGGAAAAGAAGGGCCAAAACTTGTCCATTGGTTTATGTCTCCCATACCTCTTTCATGCAACTCCATGTATTTTACTGGCTACAAAAGCCAATGGCTCTGCCCTACACAGCAAAATATGCTGTGTAGTAAGAGGGCTTCACAAATGTTAATCAGAGACCACTTCTAAATCTCAGTGATGTGCCAGGACTCCCATGCCGTGAGGATACAATAACAGGTCAACATGGCAAAGGCCCCTCTCATAGTCAGGGGGAGGGTTGGAGGACAGGGGCTCTGCTTCCTCCACCACCACCACCACCACCACCACCACCACCCCTTGCTCCACCATGCCCGGTCCCCAGTGCCTTCCCCCTACCCTGCACTGATGGGGGTGATCAGTTCGACGGCAGTTGTCACTTTGGCTTTCACTGTCATGATGTTGAGGTTCATGAGATAGTAGAAAGTCAGATGAAGCACACTGTTGTCTGGAGAGGCAGGGAGATAAGAGATCATTTATGAACCAACATATCAGAAGCCAGGCGTGATGGTGCATATATTTAATTCCAGCTCTTAGAAGGCAGAGGAAGAGGATCTCTAAGTTCAAGGCCACCTGGTCTATAGAGCAAGTTCTTGGACAGGCAGGGCTACATAGTGAAGCAGACCCCCATCCCTGGCATGTCTCACAAGGATAAAAAAAGAAAAAAAGACTCCATGTAAAATGAAAAATGGTCAGTGAGACAGCTCAGGGAGTAAAAGCACTTGCTACCTGATAATTTCTGCTCAATTTCTGAGACTCACATGGTAGAAAGAATCAATTCCTACATGTTCTCTGACTTCCAAGTGCTTGCTGCAGTGGTAGGTGCATGCAACACACACACACACACACACACACACACACACACACACACACACACACACAGGAACATACGCGTGATAAAAACATGGTAAAATTTTTAAAAGAGGAAAAATAGACAAAGGAGATTGAAGTATTATAGGCAAAGCTTACTAAACTCTTTGCACCAACAACTGGCTAAGCTCTTAGGAACTATGGGAATTAAATGAGTACAGTCAGACCTTTGCACTTCAGATCAAGCAAGACAGACAGTGGGTGCCTTTTCAGCATCTCTTTGCGCTTGTCATCCAACTGAACCCCAAGTGTGGGTCGACGCCGTTTCTGGACAAAAGAAATACCTAAGCATGAGTTATATGAATCTCCCGTTTGCATGTCTGCTTCCCAGAGCTCAGCACTGCTGCCTGAGACTTTTTTGCCTCAGCTACCCAGCGGCCAGGCTCCTGTCCCAGCAGACACTTAAAACATCAGCATGGCTGCACGATATTCCCATACCAGGAAATGGCACTTACCGTGGTCTGCTCCTCCTCAGCATCTGAGTCGCTCTCATCATCTGAAGCCACACAGAGAAGGTAGTGAGAGAAGTGTGATAACTGTACAGGCTCCCTGATGACAAACCTCAACCCCAGAGACTAAGGGCCACCCAGACTGACCTTCATAAGAGAGAGAGAGAGAGAGAGTGTGTGTGTGTGTGTGTGTGTGTGTGTGTGTGTGAGCTTGCCCATATGGGCACATAAGGAGGTCAGGGGTTATACTCAGAATGCACTTAATGCACTTATCAGTCATCTTCCTACCTCATTTTTTTTTTTTTTTTTAAACAGGGTCTATATAGCCCTGACTGAACTAACAGGGAATCACCTGCCCCTGCCCCTCCCTCTGCGACTGGGATTAAAGGTGTGCCAGGCCCACATGTTTTACTGAGCTGGACATTCTGGCTAGACTGGCTGGCCATCCAGCTCCTGGGATCACTTCACCCCCAGCACTGATGTTAAAAGCATGCACTGCAAAGCCCAGCTTTTTTGATGTGGGTGCTAGGGATCAGAACACAGGTCTTCATCTTGGCAGCAAGTACTTTTACCTGCTGAGCCATCTCCCCGCCCTCCAATCCTGTTGTTCAAGAGTCTTTTAAATGCCATTTCTATGGAGCATAAAGCCCTTTGTTGGTGGTATGGTTGTAAAAGCAGCATAAATAACAGCAGCTGCCTGTATAATTAGAGGGCTGCTGTGTGCAGAAGTTAAGACTGTTCTTTCATGTAATCCACATGATAATTCTATGTGAGGAATTTATCCTTCTTTTGGGCATGGCAGGGGACAATGAAACAGGGTCTTAATATGTTACCATGGCTGGCCTGGAAGTTGCCTTATAGACCAATATGACTTTAAACCTGTAGCGATTTTCCTACTGCAACCTCCAGAATTTGGGTATTATAAGCATTAACCTGTAACCAGCTCCCACTACCTTTTACAATGTGTTAACAGCCTCAAATATGTTACCTGCCTTCCTTAGGCTCAAAGTGCTGGCGAGTACTAGTAAGTGGCAGAGTTAAGATCCAAAGGCTGCATTTGGTGACTCTGGAAACTGAGTTCTCTTGGGCCTACCCTAAAACTGACATTAAGGTCAGGCCTCCTGTTACACTGCATCAGTCCAGCTATTTCTCAAAGAACTCTTGGTCCTCCGGTAGTGACTTAGTATCCTTGGGTGAGGTATCCCAATCACCATGTTACCTTGAGAGTCCTCAGGGGGCTTGAAGAGAGCTTTAGCTTCGTCCACACTGCCTTCAATTGCCACAGACAATGTCTTATCTGGAGGTAAGAAAAGGCCTCTTGGAAAAGCTGCTGGGAGGTTGCTGAGTGCAAGCCAACTCGGCAGCTGTGTTTCTTCTACACCTGCCCCCGTTTCTTGCTGACTACGGGGGAGGGCAGACTCATTCAACACAGAGGAAGGAGACAGAAACACAAATCTTTTCTCTATGGTTTGCTAAGAACAAATAATCCAGAGTACTGCTTCCCAGGTGCAAAGCCCAGGAACTCAAACCCTGGCTTTGTCACCCCACAGAACCCTTCCACCATCTGTTCTAAAAAGCCCTCTTCTCCCAGAAGCCCACACCCATCCACACCCCAGAGATGATGGGCCACTCTCTGAAAAAAGGTCTGTGTTCTGCATGTCACTGAGCCCCTGGTCAGCACTGTTTCACTTCACAGAGCAGTGGAGAAGAGTAGGGTAGAACATGGATGCTGCAGCCTGGTCCCAGATCTGACTCCTGTCCCACTCACTACTGGATTTGTGACCTGAAGTTACTTGCTGATCTGAGGCTCAGTTTCCATATCTATAAATCTGCCTGCCTCTGCCTCCCGAGTGCTGGGATTAAAGGTGTGCACCACTACTGCCCTGCAAAAATATACTCCCAAAGCTCACAACAACAACATAGGGCATACTTATAGACATTTAGAGAAATTTAATGCTCAGTGAGGTGAGAAGCCACACTCAGGAAACAGATAAACCAGAGTCCTCTCCAGGTTGATTCACTTGGGTTTGGCTCTCAAGCACTTAGTAAACAATCTGTTCCACATGCTTTGCCTGATGTGGAACTCTGGGGTCCTACTGCTATGAGTAAGTAAGCAAGAGAAGCTACACTCTACTTTCTCTGTCCTTTTACTTTTCCCCTGATGGTGATGGGGATGGAATCCAGGGCTTAAGCTATACTCCAGCTCCTCTTCCATCTTAAGGGTAAGAATGTCATGGAACTCTAATAGTATTTGCCTATCTATGCCAAAAAGGAAAGAAAACCTCCCCCAATGGCCAACTACTGCTTTATACCTGGAAATAACACACAAACCAGTCCAGCCAAGCATCAACCAGCTGCTTACCCCCAAGTGAGCACTGGAGATTATCTTGGGGGATCAAATTCACCCTTCACATGCTAGACAATCACTCTACCACAGTTACACTCCTTACCTACAATATTCTTTCCAGTAGTTTAGTCTCGAATTTGACAGGAAAATAGAAGTGGAAACGGTAGAACTTTAAACACAAGAGAAAGTTACTCACCCTGTCTAGGGGGCTGGGAGGGTTTCATATGAGCTGATGATGGCAACGGGAGAGAACAAAGGGGAAGGAGAGGACGAGACGGACCAAGAAGACAGAAGAAAAGACACAATAATGTCTTGGTGCCATAGCTGGGGCAGGGGCATGCACAGGTATTGTCTATGTTTCTCTGATGCCATGGGGTAAGATGTGAACAAGGAAGATAAGTTTAGTGCTAAGTGAAAGCTGCACTGGAGTAGATGGAAAAACTTTAAAAACCTTAGCAGAGACTCAGGCGTCCTGAGCACACTAGGGGCTCATCCTTTCACCTGGTAATTCACCACGAAATCATGCAAGCTGATTCAGGGCACGTGAAAGCCTGGGAGTGCTGCCTAGGACCTGAAGTCACCAAGCACTCCACCCCCAAAACACAAAGGAGACACTGATCCACCTGCCAAGTATATCTTGATGGAGCGAGCACCTGAGAACCTACACAGGTGGCCTGGGCACTGTACCAAAGCTATGCAGCCAGGTTCATAAAGATTCAAAGCCATCCCCTCTGAAAGGCTCATCACATTCGTCAAGCTGCAGGCTAGCTGGTTCAAGCAGCCATGCTGAAGGAGTAAAGGGGAGGCAGCAGCTGTCACCTGGGGCTCTTGGGCAGAGCTGGGGAGCTCTCCTGGGCACGCAGTGCTTCCCCACTACAGCTCCTTCTCCCAGAGCCCCTCCTTGCCCAGCCCCCATACTCACCACAGGCCTGCCCATATGCAGTGGCCTGCACAAACAGCACATAGAGGGGAGGTGGCAGGTGCCTGGCAGTCTCATACTGCTTGTGTGCCTGGTCAAATGGCATGAACAGGTATTCTTGCACTGGGAGGGAAGCCTGTAAGCAACAAAAAACATTTTTAGTCTACACACATGGATGCTTTATAATAGTTTTATTTTGCTGTTTGTTTTTGTGAGACAGGATTTCTCTGTATAGCCCTGGCCATCCTGGAACTCATTCTGCAAACCAGGCTGGCTTGAATTCACAGAGATCTGCCTTCCTCTGCCTCCCAAGTGCTGGGACTAAAAAACTCAGAATGTAGAGAGAGACAGGCAGATCTCTGTGAGTTGGAGGCCAGACTGGCCTACATAGGGAGTTACAGGATAGCCAGGGCTGTGTAGAGAGACTGTCTCAAAAGAAAAAAAAAAAAGGAAAGGAAAAAAGGTAAAAAGTATATTCGAGTTTATGTTATTAAATGAAACTTCCCAGTTGGTTTGATGTGACTACAAGTTTTTTACTAAGTACACACAAAACTCGTGCATACATATAATCTCCATATAGACACACTACAAGCCGAAACACACAAACAGTACTAGAATTGTTTAGTAATAGCTCTTTTTATCTGGTTATTCTATGAATGGTATGCTCCTACACTTCAAATGACCTATCAGGCAATAAGGTTGCACGGCATATACTATCTAGCAATGCAGAGGGCCTGGAGTGTTCAATATAACCGGAACTGCTCATTTCCATTCTCACACTCCTCTCCCTTCATCTCCATTTCTCCCCTTCTCTCTTTTGCGTGTTTCAGACAGTCTCACTATGTAGACCAGGCTAGTGGAACATCTGTGCAGACCTGGCTGACCTCAAGGCAAAATACCAGCTTCCTGGTTTTTTGAAAAACTGTCTTGCAATGTAGTCTAAGTAAGTAGCCTAGAGTCTGCCCTTTATGCAGCCCAAGCCTTCCTCAAATTCACAATCTTCCTGCCTCAACTTCCCAGGCCCACCAGCAAGCAGCCAAGCTCCATGTTCTTTTTCTCTTATTATGAAGTTCTACAAGAAAAATATATTTTTGTTAACAGTTCTAATTCCATGCCTAGATAAGAAAGAAGAGCAGACCTCGTGAAGTCCTAGAAAAATGGATTTATAACTTCTCTAGAATCCTTTTACAAAGTTCCTCTATATTAGCCATTTATCTTGCTTCATAAAACTAAAAGGATTTAGACCAAATCTGGCTTCATAAACAAACAAAAGTCAGATCATATACACACATATACATTTTATAGACAGACAGAGCAAAAGAGACGGAGATTCTAAATGGGTAAAGCAGGAGCTTTTTAAATTGAGTCAAGTTCTTTTCAGAGATCAATCCACTTTTCACTATCAGCTCCTGAGGTACTGAGTGAACCTTCTAGACGTTCTCAGGAAGCAAGTTTAAATGTCTAGGGACAGGAGGCAGGTGAAGAGCACCCAGGGAAGGGGTTACCTGAACTTATTTAAATCTGTTAGTGTTACCTCAAAGTTATGGATAAACAACAGTCCAGGCATGTGTGAATGCTCCTGACACAGCAGCTCAATATTTCTTTACTCTGGAACATAACCCGTCCTTCCCAGTAAAAGGATTCTCAGTGTAACCGGACTAGAATGCCAGAGCTGGGAAGCACACAGTGAGGCAGGCTCTGTTGCCTCCGGTCTGACTGAGGTGAAGGCAGAGCCATGCTCACCTGCATGATGCTGTTGAGGCGAGGCTGGAGGCTGCTTAGATACTCCTTCTTCACCTCAATCTCCTTCAGGATCTTCTCCTTGTTGGACAGACATTCTCGATATTTCTCGGCCAGCCTACAGGGACACACACAGCACTGTCACAAAGGCCTTGCAGAGATACCTCAACATAGCTGTTCACTCACACCATACCTGGAACAGCTGTGACTACTCTAGTGACTGCCAATACTTACTATGTGCCAAATCCTCTGGTGAGTTACATACAAACACTATCATACTTAGTAACTGCATAAATCCTCAAATATGTCGACTTAAACATTTTCATTACATTTATTTACTTATGTGTGGGGCAGAGAGAGGGTATGTATATCATGGCTTACATGTGGGATCAAACTCAAGACATCAAGCTCGGCAGTAATTATCCCATAAGCTCGGTCATTGGCCCTTTATTTGAAACAAGGTCAAGCTGGCATTGAACTGTTTCCTACATCAGTCTTCCAAGTGACAAGATTACAAATGTGTGCCAGCATTCCCAGGCAACAGACATTTCTTTTTCCTTTCATCATTCTTTTTCCTTTTTTCTCATTTCCTTCTTCTTTTCCTTTTTTCCCCCTTTGGTTTTTCAAGACAGGTTTCTCAGTGTAGTATCTCTGGCTGTCCTGGAACTCACTTAGTAAACCAGACTAGCCTCAAACTTGGTATCTGCTTGCCTCTGCCTCCTGGAACGCTGAGATTAAGACAACATGTGCCACCACTACCTGACTTTTTTTTCTTATACACCCAAGAACCACCTAACCGGGGCTAGTACTGACTACAGTGGCTGGGCCCTTCCACATAAATCATTCATCAAGAAATGCTCCACAGGCTTGCCTACAGGCCATTCTATGGAGGCATTTTCTCAGTTGAGGTTGTTTCCTCTCAGATGACTCTAGCTTCTAGCAAGTTGACAAAAAATTAGCCAGCAGGGGGCTGGGGAGATGTCTCAGTGATTGAGAACACTGGATGATCTACCAGAGGACCCAGGTTCAGTTCCCAGCACCCAAATGGCAGCTCACAACTGTTTGTAACTCCAGTTCCAGAGAATCTGGTACCCTCACACTGACACCAATGCACATAATATATAAATATTAAAATATGCAAAGTCATACAGAAACAATATTTTTTAAAAAATTAGCCAGCACAACAACAGCAACAAAAAGTTGAGGGTGTAAGTCAGTAACATCAGCCTCCCAAGAGACTGAGGCAGGAAGATCCCAAATTCAAGGCTTACTTGAATGACAAAGTGAGTTCAAGACCAGCTTGATCACCATCAAGGCTCTGTCTCCCATGGAAAAAAAACAAAAAAACAAACAAACAAAAAAAAAACCCAAAAAAATCCAAGTAAATTGTAAACAGTCTGGGGCTATCTACATGCAATGCAGTGACAGAATACTTGCTTACATGTGTGAGGTTCAGAGTTCAAAGTCCAGTACCAAAATCCGTAACCACCCCCCCCCCAGAAAACAACAACAAACACCTCGTAAAGAGCATTATTTATGACAGTACAATATGGAAACAACCTAAAACGACTGAAAGAAGAATGGTTTTGTGATTTTTTTATACCTGGGATTGTGGTACAACCTTCTGAAACAATGTTCACAGAGCTTTGTAAGGCTAGCACAGGAACACACTTACAGATGTGGAAAATACAAAGTTCAAAGTTAGATCTACATGGCTGGGGATGTAGCTTAGTGGTAAAGCACTTGCTTAATACTCATGAGGCTTTGGACTGGACCCAAAGCATTGCAGGCAGAGAGAGAGAGACAGATCGAGATTGATTCCCTTTTATCCCCCTGTCAACTTGACACAAACCAGAGTCCTCTAAGAGGAGCCTCAATTGAGAAATTGCCTTCATCAGATTGGCCTGGAGGAGGGCCAGCACACTATGGGCAATGCCACACCCTAGGCTGGTGGTCCTGGGTTGTATAAAAAAAGGCAGGCTGAACAAGTCAAGAGTAACAATCCTGTAACAGCATTCCTCCATTGTCTCTGCTCCAGTTAAGGACTCAGCTTCCTGCCTGGCTCCCTTCAGTGACAGCGTGTGACCTGAGAGTTGTAAGCTGAAATAACCCCTCTCCTGCTTTTGGTCAGTGTTCTATCACAATAGCAGGAGCTTATTTAGGTGTTTAAGATACAGCTCAGTTGGTAGAGTGCTTGCCTAGCACCACATAAATCCAGGTGTCAAGGTGCTTTCCTATAATCCTAGCACCTGGGAGGTGGTGGCAGGAGGAGCAGAAGCTCAGACTCACCCTTGGTTACACAGAAAGTTTGGATAACGATGCTTGCTCTGCAAACCTGATAACCTGAGATCAATCCAGAAGGCATGTAGAGGTGGAAGGAGAGAACCAACTCCAAAGTTGTCCTCTGACTTCCACACACTCATTATGCTACATACACCCACATACATCATGCATACACACAGGGATAACAGGCAAAATTTAAAACAATATTAGGAGTTCATGCCAGATGGTGGTGGCAACATGCCTTTAATCCCAACACTTGAGAGTCAGAGTCAACCTAGTCTACATCACAAGTCCCAGGACAGCCAGGGCTACATAGAGAGAGACCCTCTCTCAAAAGCCCAAAATAAATAGTAATCATTTAAAAGGGAAAAACGGAGTTCATCCTCAATTATTAACATTTTTTAAGATTTTATTTTTAAATTATATGTGTGTGCTTGTTGGGGGTATATGTGCCTAAGTACAGGTGTCCAAAGAGGAACAGACATTGGATCCCTATAGCTGGAGGGACAGGTGGTATGAGCTAGCTGATATAGATGATAGAACTAAACTGGGATCCTAGTATGTGCTCCTGGGAAACTGGGGCAAGAAGATGGCTTGAGCAGTAGATTATGGCCAGTCTAGGCAATATAGAAAAGTCTTGCCTTTGGACATTGGATTTTGAACAGTGCTGAGAATGTTAAAAACTATGGGGACATTTAGAGATGGGTGGAATATATTTTGCATTATGGAATGACCATGAGCCTATGATTACAAGAGATAGGAGATTGTAGTCTAAAAGAGATCTAGAGATATACCTGGTGTCAACTTGACAAAGGATAGGGTTGTTAATATTGTCCCAACTCGAGAAGATCTAGAAACACCTAAGAGGGCCAGCAACATGATTCAGTGAGTAAAAAGTACTTGCTCAAGCCTGATTGGAGTTCAAGTCCCAAAATCCATGGTAGAAGAGATAAATAACAAAGTTGTCTTCTGACCTCCACATGTGTAAGCACTCCCTCCCTCACACACAGTCAGAATCACCTAGGAGATGAGGCTCCTGGAATACTGTTGAGGGAGAATCTTGACTAGGTTAACTGAGGTGGGAAAACTCACTTTAAAAGAGGGTAACAGGGCTGGACAGCCACCTAGCAGTTAAGAACACCTGCTGCTCTGCTCTTGCAGAAGACCAGGGTTCAGTTTCAGGTACCCACCCTCTTTAGGCAGCCCATAGCCACTACCCGAAACTTCAGTTCTAGAGGGGATCTGATGCTTTCTTTTGGCTCCTGCTGGCTGACCCCTGCATGCATATGATGAGAGAGAGAGAGAGAGAGAGAGAGAGAGAGAGAGAGAGAGAGAGAGAGAGAGAGTGCATGCATACACACACACACACACACAGTTAAAATGTCAGAAAGCAGCTGGGTGTGGTGGCAGGCGCCTTTAATCCCAGCACTCAGGAGGCAGAGGCAGAGGCAGGTGGATCTCTGTGAGTTTGAGGGTATCCTGGTCTACAAAGATAGAGAAACCCATCTCAAAAATCCCCCCCAAAAAAGCTTTTTTTTTTTTGTTTGTTTGTTTGTTTGTTTTATATCAGAAAGCTTTAACAGCCAGCAGTAGAGAAAGCCAGCAATCTGGAATGTGTTGTTCTCCTCCTGACTAGGACCATAGTGAGTACCAGCTGCTTCATCTTCAAAGGTGAGCCAAGATAAGACCTTTTCCCTCAAGTTGCTTCTGTTTGTGGATTTTGCCACAGAAACAAGGAAAATAACTAATACAGTTACCAAACAAATGGGTTTCACTGTGACTTTTTCATACATATATGTCATTATAGCTTGTCATTTGCCACTCCTGCTTTCCTCTACGACTCTCCCCTTATCTATAATTTGTTTGTGTATGTGGGTGCACATACACACATGTATTTGAGTATACTCATTTATGCATGCACATGTAGACACCAGACATCGATCCAGCTATCTAGTCTCTGTCTATCTTTTGAGACAGGGTCTCTCACTGAACCTGGAGCTCACTGATTAGGCTGGGCTGGCTGGCTGGCAACTTTGTGGGACCAACCCATCTCTATGCCACAGACTCACACAATTTCATCTAGCTTTTTCACATTTTTAGGCTCTAAACTCAAGTCCAAATCTCGCACAAGTACTGTACCTACTGAACCATCTTCCAGTGCTGTTGGTTTTTTCTCCCTTGTGTTGAAAATTAAGTGAAGAGCCTTGTGCACGATAGGCAAATCTACCACCAGAAAGAAGTCAGTCAAGTCTGAATTAATAGGAAAGTGGGATTTCACCCTGGAGACCATTCCATCTAACCCTGGGTTACTGTGTGGCTGATGAGGAAGGGAAGGAGGAAGCACTACCTTTTCCGCTGCTCCAATTCCCAATCCAAACGTGCCAAGGTCTGTTGGTGAGGGTCTCCCATGGTGATTTCAGCCTTGCTGATGTTTGGTGGGGCCTCTGTGTAAAACTCCTCTAAACTGACCAGATCAATTTCTTCATGCTTGGACCTATAAACAAAAACTAAGTTATCAGGCCGCCATTTTCTGGACTCCAAATTGTGGCTTAGCAGGGGTAGCTGTTCAACTTATGCAGCTCTACCTATAGCTACTTGAGATCCTGGAAGTCTCTCAGCAAAACACAGACATTTCAGTATGACAAGAGGCTATTAATGACATAGCACAAGGTCGTTTGCCCATGCTGCCCAACCTATTCATCCACGAATTAGCTGAAGGCTTGAGAAGGAAGGATGCTTAATGAATTTAGGAATGCCTCCTGGCCCAACAGGAGAACTACTGGCTAAGAGACTCAGAAGCCCCACAGCCTAGGCTTATGCCGTCATGTTGAAACCAAGACATGACATGTCACATGGAGGAATAAACCAGAGTCTATACCTAACTTTAAGGCATTTTACTAAATATAAAATGAGAAAAAAACAGAACTGGTGTGGAAAAAACCTAGAGGCTTCAATTTCTGCTTGTTTATAGATATCCTTATAAAAGAAAAGTCTGATTCTCTACCTGGCTAACATAACTTGAGAGATCAGATCCTGGAGAAATAAGCCTCAGAGTGACCATACATTCATAAGCATCATGCATAGTGGTATGGCACATACCCGTTATCCCAGCACTCAGGTGGCAGAGGCAGGTGGAGATCTATGAGTTCAAGGCCAGCCTGGTTTACAAAGAAAGTTTCAGAATAGTAAGAGCTACATAGAGAAACTCTGTCTAGAAAAATCCAAAAATAAAATAAAATAAATAAGTACCTATTACAAGCTATCCTCACCTCATCTAGTACTTAAGAGATGGACATTTTTATCTCCATTTAAAATGATTACTTATTATATAATTTAGCTATACTTTATTTTTTCCATCTTTTTTGTTTATTAATTTTTTTGTTTTTTTGGCTGTCCTGGAACTCACCCTATAGACTAGGCTGGTCTTGAACTGACAGATCCACCTGCCTCTGTCTGTCCAGTGCTGGGATTAAAGGTGAGCACCACCACAGCCTGGCTCTTTTTCCATTTTTCAAATGTGTTCAAGATCACACAGCTAGTGAGGAGCAGAGGCTGGAAGTTAACTCCAGAGCCCATGATCCTCCTCTGTGGCCACCTGCCTGAGTCCCATTACATTCTGACTTCGCCAACTTCCATCTAAGCAATTATAGAGTAGGGCATCACATTCTTTCTTGTTGGTTTATACATTTTTCAACAGTCACAGTGTCACAAATAACACTGGAGAGGGAGATGCTAAACAACAGGTACATTATTTTTTCAATAGGGCAAGTAGGTGCTGGTATTCTATACCACAGCAGATGACTATAATAATAATAATAATAATAATAATAATAATAATAATAATAATAATAATAATACATGTTGAGGAGAAAGAATTGCTTTTAACAAGTGCTGAGCCCAAAACTCAAAAGGGTCAAAGAGGCTTCCATGGTTCTTTGTGTAACTTGAAATGACTGCTTGAGCTTCTCCCATTCAAAATGATCTACTGGCCCTTTCCCCAAATCCTGCAGTCTTCCAAGGCCACTGACACTACTATAAAGGAATAGCTCCCACCGGTCTATGTAGAATAAGTCTTCCCAAACTCACTTGAACTCCAGACATTTGGTGATCTCCTTCTGCAGGTGCATCACTTCATAGAGCAGGTTCTGCAGCTGCAGGTGGTAGGCATCAACTTTTTGCTTGGCCTGAAGGAAAGATGAGGTAAGCAGGGGGTGGGGTGGGGAGCTGAGCAGCAGCAAAGTCAGAGAAGAGGTAAAGGGTCAGTCAAAGCAGCGACAAGGAAGGGAGATGAGAAGTCAGGCTATTAACTTCAACTCTACCTCATGGGTCTGATCCCTTCCTTTCTTTAACCTGATGTGGGCTAGTCGGTTAAGCTTCTTTAGAGTCATGAAATGCACACAGCTCTGGATCCTTCGCTCTTCAATTTCAATCGCCTGTGCACAAAGAAAATGGTAAAGACCACCAAAACATGATGGGTCAGACCCTAACTGCTGCCAAGCCAACCCCATTCAGGGCCAAAAGCAGGGAGCCTGGAACAGTAAGAAACACCATGAAAGAAATGGAAGACTAAAGCCAAGCATGATGGCACATGCCTTTAACCCCAGCACTCAGAAGACAGAGGCAAGAGTTCAATACCAGCCTGGTCTACACAGGGAGTTTCAAAGGCAAAGAAAGAAAGAGACAGAGGGAGGAAAGGGAGAGGAGGGAGGGAGGGGGGAAGGAAGAAGGAAGGAAAAAGCACATGCAACTACCTCGCATAATAATATCTACACCTACTGATCTTTTTGTTTGGTTTCATTTTTCCAAGACAGGGTTTCTCTGTAGCTTTGGAGGCTATCCTGGAACTCACTCTATAGACCAGGCTGGTCAGTCTCGAACTCAAAAAGACACACCTGTCTCTGCTTTCTGAGTGCTGGGATTAAAGGCATATGTCACCACTACCTGGTTACACCTACTGATCTTATAGAGATCCTTACCATAAAATTTGGCCTCTATAAATAATTTATGACAGTAATAAAATTAATAACTATAAAGCTTGATTATAGTAACAGAGCTATAGGATGTAATAATCTTACCAATATTGATCAACATTTATGAACATAAGTAAGGCTGCTGGGAAAAATTCATTCTTTAATTCATCTGTCTACTTTTTAGATATATTGTTTAGTTTTCTATCTGATTGACTAATTCATTTAACATCCATTATAATTTCATTTTGGGCTCTATGACTTACTTGTACATACTTCTCAAGACTTAGCAAAATGAATGACATATAAAAATCAAATTATAGTCATAGAAAAAAAAGTTATTTCGTACTTTCATTACTATAATAGGAGACTGAGCTGTTAGGCCCAATCTCAACAAATTAATAGACAGGTCTCTGGAACCTCCAGACCCCAACTCTAATCATGGCTGGGATAGAGGACAAGATCAGGAAGGGCCTAGTGACTGCAAAAGGAGCCCCAGCTGTGTAGACCAGGTTCAGTTTGCCTAGCCTTTCTCCTTACCACATCCTTACTGCCCTTGCTCTTCAGGTCCTGGATCTCGGCCATCAACCTTTGTAGCTCCTGGCATGTGTACTTGTACAATTCATAGTCTCTGCCAGGGTCCCGCAGGTCAACCTCAGCCTCCTCACTGTAGTATTTGCCTTCCTATGGGAAAGAAGAGAGGCCCTGGGTAGAGGGTAAAAGTCTCCCTGCCAAGATCACAGACAATAAGAATGAGAACCTCCAATAATATGTAAGAACTTCACAATTGCCAGTGTGTGACCAGTCTGGTCTACACAGTGACCCCAGGCCAACAAGGACTACACAGCGAGAATCTCAAAACAAAACATTACAAGGAAATTCTAAATCAGGTCACTTATGGTCCTCTTCTTATTTATTTATTTGCTTTTTCAAGACAGGGTTTCTCTGTATAACCCTGGCTATCTGAGACTTGCTCTGTAGATCAGGCTGGTCTTGAACTCAGAGATCTACCTGCCTTTGCCTCCCCAAGTGCTGGGATTAAAGAAGTGTGCCATGCCACTGCCCAGAAATTCTCAAAAAAATTATTTATTTATTTATTTATTTATTTATTTATTTATTTATTTATAGATTTCAAGGCAGGGTTTCTCTGTGTAATAGCCCTGGCAGTCCTGGAACTCACTCTGTAGACCAGGTTGGTCAATAACTTATATTTATTTATTTATTGGTTTTTTGAGGCAGGGCTTCTCTGCATTGCTTTGGAGCCTGTCCTGGAATTAGCTCTGTAAACCAGGCTGGCCTCAAACTCACAGAGACCCACGTGCCTCTGTCTCCCCAGTGCTGGGATTAAAGGCACGGGCCACCAACACCTGGCTTAATAATTTATTTTTAATTATTTTAAAATTATGCATATATGTGTATCTGAGAGTGATTTTGTGCCTGTGGAAGCCAAAGACATTGGACACTCTGGGAACTGGAGCTTTAGATGATTTAAGCCACCAAACGCAGGTGCTAGGAGCTTAACCTCGGTCCTCTGCAAGAATACTATGAGCTCTTAATTGCTGAGACAGTTTTCCAACCTCTAAAATGTTTTTCTTATTTATAAAATAGGAACCTCTGTCTCTTTTTGATTACAGAGTAATGCATGCCTGATGCCAAGAATTCATTAAATATCAAAAGCAAAGTAAAACATGGCCTGTGGGTCAGCCTGATGCCTCAATTCTGGACTGGAGGAGTTCTACCCGAAGGAGATGACTACCACAAGTGGTTCTCTCACTATTGTATGTGTCACATAGCCACATACCCCAAATGAATACAACACATTTTTAAAAATTGTCTATAATTTTACTCCTCAGCCCAAAACAACTTCGTTGTGAATACTTTGGATTTTTTATTTTATTTTCAAACAAGAAAGGATCACATTGTCCATGCTGATCAGGATAATTTCTCACCCCCAAAAAATATAGATCTTTGCCTCAATAAATAAGGTGAAGAGTAGTCAAGGAAGATATCCAATATTAACTGTGAGCCTACAGACACAAACACACAATGTGTGTATACACACACATACATGTGCACCTATATACACGTGCACCCACACACGTTAACCTACATACACATAAAAAATTAAAAAGCACTACTCAACAGGCATAGTGGCTTATTCCTATAATCATAGCACTAAGATGGAGGCAGGGCAATGTTGGCTTCAAGCCAGCTTGGACTATAGCATAAGCCCTAACAACAAACAAATTAACAATGCTCTGATCAGTGCAAAAAAAAAAAAAAAAAAAAAAATCTCTATATTAATTTTGATTTCCTAAAACTTAGGGGGGGAAAAAGTTGTTTCACTTTCTCTTTACTATATTCTTTCCATAAATTCCCATTTACATGTATTAGAATCAATTCAGAGGGTCTGGAGTAATGAATAGCTCAGTGATTAAGAGCACCTATTGATCTTGCAGAAGACCCAGCTTCAGTGGCCCACAACTCTCTGTAACCCTAGTTCCAAGGGAACCAGTACCCTTCTCTGGTCTCTGCAGGTACTGCACATACATGATATAGGCAAAAAAACTTAAAAAAAACAAAACAAAACAAAAAAAAAGTGTTTCTCTGTGTAACAGCCCTAGCTGTCCTGGAACTAGCTCTGTAGACCAGGCTGGCTTCTAACAAAGATCCACCTGCCTCTGCCTTCTGAGTACTAGGATTAAAGGTGTGCACCTCCCGGCTTAAATGAGTTTTTGGGTTTTCCTTTTTTGTTTGTTTGTTTGTTTTTAATGAGTTCTGGGTGGTAAAAGGGAACTTATTTTCCTCACTTATTTATAAGCTTCTGTCTGAGCTGAAGAGATGGCTCAGCAGTTTAAAGCACTGGCTTCTTTTCCAGAGGACCAGGGTTCAAGTCCCAGCACCCATATAGCAGCTCACAGCTGTCTCAAACTCCAGTTCTAGGGGATTTGACACCCTCTCACAGACATACTTGCAGGCAAAACACCAATGCACATAAAACAAAAATAAATAAATCATTAAAAAAATAAGTTTATGCCTACAAGTTAAACAAATACACAAATGCTAAAAGAAATGTCTCTGGAGCTGGAGAGATGGCTCAGAGGTTAAGAGCACTGACTGCTCTTTCCAGAGGTCTTGAGCTCAATTCCCAGCAACTCACAACCATCTGTAATGAGATCTGGTGGCTTCTTTTGACCTACAGACGTACATGCAGGCAGGATACTGTATACATAATAAATAAATAAATCTTAAAAAAAAAAAAAGGAAATGTTTTCAGTTTCTTGATGAGGTTCTAGTCCAAGGTCTTGCACAGTCTGAACACAAGCTGCATACAAGTCCATGTTGCTTTTTAATTTAAATTTAAACTGATTTGTTTCCTACAGTCTGCTCCAAACAACAAGCCAGTTATGGTGGCACACACCAGCAATCCCAGTATATCTAGATGATGACACAAGGTTGGAGTTAACCTTGATTACATGGTGAAACCCTGTTTCAAAACAACAGAAACCAATCAGCCTGGGGCTGCAGTGATGGTCCAACAGTTAAAAAGAATCAGTGCTCTTCCAAAGAACCTGGTTCAAGTCCCAGCATCTGCACAACAGCTTACAACCATCTTAACTCCAGTTCCAGGCATTCAGCGCTCTCTTCTGGCCTCCAGGGGCACTGCATACATGTGGTGCACAAACAAAGATGCAGGCAAAACATCTATATGCGTGAAATGTTTTTTTAAAAATTGCCAAAAAACCCAGAACAGCCTATTGGGATAGGATGGAGGCAAGAGGATCAGGAACTCAATGTCACCCTCAGCTACGGAGCAAGTTCAAGGATAACCTGGGCTACCTCAGACCTTGTCTCGACAAACAAAATAAAGCAAAATATCCTACATTCTAAGTCATGGATCACCTTGACAGATTCCAGGACAGAGAACTAGATAAAAGGGATAGAAAACCCTGCTGATGACAACAGTTCCTGGGCTGCAGAAGTCCTGTGGGCATATGACTCTGGTGTCAAGAATGAAATCTCCCAGAAGCTCTAGAGCTGTGCAGTTAGTGCAAATGTTAGGACCATGGGAACGCTGGAACAGCGTGCTGGAATATGCTCTGTGAGGTACTAATCACATCCAATAGGCTTGCCCCTGACGTGGATGTTCACCTTTTGTCAAATCATGGGAATTCTAGTCACCTGGTCTAGTACCAGCAACCAAAAGTATGTCTCTAGACACGTGCCCCTGAACTCCTGCACATTCAGGGGGAGTTGCATGGTCACAGTCTAGTTGTCCAGCAGCATGGAACCCTGGCTAATCTCACCTGCTCAGTGTCAGATCGGTTCCGTTTCCCTTCAGTTGGGGTTCCATCACTTCGGATCACTTTGGGTTTCCGCTTTTTGCTGGATTCTGATGACATTGTTGCTCTTCCAGGTCAGAGAGCTATTAAGAAGAGAAAGCTTTTAATGATTTCCCAGAGGGGCCAGAGGGATGGCTTTGCAGTTAGGAGTACTTGTGGCTTTTCCAGGTTCAACCTGGAAACTCCCAGGTTCAACTCCCAGAACCCACCTGACAGTTCAGAACCATCTAGAACTACTGTTCCAGGGTATCTGATGCCCTCTTATCTCTGCAAATACCAAGCACATACGTGGTTCAGAGATATACATGTTAGCAAAACAGACATACACTTTAAAAAAAAAAAACTTGAAAAATATATTGTATGACATTTTCAAAGAATTATCAAAAGTTTTTTGTTTTGGTTTTTTTAAAGAGAGAAAAGGGCTGGCAGGATGGCTCAGTGGTTAAGAGCATTGGCTGTTCTTCAAGGGGTCCTGAGTTCAATTCCCAGCAACCACATGACAGCTCATAGCTGTCTGTAACTCCAGTTCCAGGAAGTCCAATACCCTCAGACATGCAGGGAAAACACCAATGCATGTAAAAATTTTAAAAAGAGAAACAAGAAATGACAATGAGAGAGCTGATTCTTAAGAAAGACAAACCAGACAGCCAAAATCTTAGCCAAACTAACCAAAGGAGACACAGCTGGTATAGAATGTTTTCTGTCCCACCAGGTCCTGCCACTCAGCCCCAATGGATCTAAATTAATTGACATTAAAAATAAAAACAGGCCGGGCAGTGGTGGCACACACCTTTAATCCCAGCACTTGGGAGGTAGAGGCAGATGGATCAGCCTGGTCTACAAGAGCTAGTTCCAGGACAGCCTCCAAAACTACACAGGAAACTCTGTCTCCAAAAACAAACAAAGAAAGAAAGGAAAAGAAATAAAAGTAGATGTCCCGTGGATTCTAATGAAATTCGGAGGCTCACTAGAGAGACTTTAAGAGAGAGAAAGGATTTCCCAGAGTCAGGGATTGGAAAATGGCTCAACAGTTCGGTTAAGAGCATGTATTGTTTTTGCTGTAGACCTGAATTTAGTTCCCACATTGGGTCGCTCACAAACATCATAAAAATAAATAAAGCTTTAAGGTTTTCCAGAATTAAGCTGGGCATGAAAGTGCAAACCTTTAATCCCAGCACTCAGGAGGCAGAAACAGGAAGAGCTCTGTGAATCTGAGGCCAGCCTGGTCTACCTACATGGCAAATGAAAGGCAGCAGGCTACATGGAGATCCTGTCTCAAATAAACAAGCAAGATTTTCCAGAATTCAACTTGGGAGACCTTCCTGCCTCAACCTCACCAGTCCTCAGATTATAAGTATGGGTCATCATGCTGTGCCATCCCTTTCCAATTAAAAAAAAAATCTGGCCAGGTATGATGGTAACCACCTTAATGGGGGGGTGGTGAGGCAGGTGGGCCTTTGTATCTTTGTGAGGTTGACGACAGTTTGCTTGGTCTACATACCAAGACACTGTCTCAAAAAACAAAAACCACACAAAATTTTGATGGCTTCAAGCACATGTAGTTTCCTACTTTGTCGTTAACGTTTACAAATGGGTTCTTGCCCAGCCGTGGTGGAGCACGCCTTTAATCCCAGTGCTCCGGAGGCGGGTAGGTCTCTGTGAGTTTCAGCCCAGCCTGGTCTATGGAGTGAGTTCCAGGGCAGGTTCCAAAGCAACAGAGAAACCCTGTCTTGAAAAACAAACAAAAACAGAAATGGATTCTCTCTCAGAGCCTTAGACGGGGAAACCAAGACAGAATTTATCAAAAACTATCTGTTTTCATTATATTATGTATATTAGGCAATTCTATCTTTATCATAAGACAAGTGCAACCATTTTTCTGTTTATGGTACACAGACCTCAAGTTTTCTACCAAAGTAAGTTTAAGTTTAAAAAGTGACTGTGAAGTTGAGAATGCAAGTCAGCTGGTAGAGTGTGTGCCTCACATACTCAAAGGCCTTTAACTCCTGGACCTTACAAAACGGTGGTGGAACATGCCTGAAATGATAACACTTTGGAGGTAGAAGATGGAAGATAAGAAGTTTTAGATCATCCTTTGCTATATATAGCAGGGTTAGAGGTCAGCATGGACTATATAATAAAACCCTGTCTCCAAGGGAAAACTGGAGGGAGGCTGGGCAGAGACAGACTAGTACACATTGGTAACCACACTTGAGCGACTGAGGCAGAAAGATCTTCGCGAATGGGCAGCCAGCAGGGGGAGCTACCGGCCAGAATGGACTATAGTGACAGCATTCAAATTCATAAGAACAGGGCAGGTGGCACCTTTTCTCACTGACCAGGCCTTTGCAGTGTAACTTTTAAAGAAAAAAAAAAAAAGACTTTTTTTCCCCTTAAAAGTAACATAAGTAAAATATTTAGTGAAACGACTAAACCAAGTCAGGCCAGCTAGCTGACAACGGGGGACATTAGAAAGGAAAGCCAAGCTCCCCTCCTCTCCTGACGTCCACACGTCACGCTCCAACGATAAATGCACGAATTTCCCTTCGCTACGACTCCTTGGAGTCTTCTGCGGCGCGTTAGGTGAGGAGAGCGCCGGTCTCAGAGGGCCTCAGGCGGCTGTGAGTGACAGTTAATCGAGTGGCGGGCTCATCTGACAGAAGCCACAAAGGCGGCTGCAAACACCTGGGAAATCCCAAGCGTCACACAGGAGCGTTTCCCACACACACACACATACACACACACACACACGAAAGGAGCAAAGCAAGGCTACCACTGCCGCCGCCATCAGCACCCTCCGGAGACTGAGGGATGCTGCTGCGGCCAGGCTGGTTCCCCGGAGGGGACAGCCACGAGCCCCGGGGAAGCCGGCAGGGGAGAACCCCAGCCCGGGAAAGACGCGTCGTGTCGTCAGCACCTCGGGCCCCGCGCGCCTCGTGCCGACCAGCAACCCCAGCCCGCGACACTACCCTCGCTCACCACAATGGTCCTCACGCCTTCCAGCCAGGCAGCCACTTCCGGCTCACGACCATAGAGAAGCGGAAGAAAAGAGCTACCGGCCGGAAGTGAAACACAAAGGCAGCTTGGGAAGCAAGGAAGGGGCGTGTGCGCGGCTGGGCAACTCTTCTAATCGACCCTCTAAAACTGGGAAAACTGCGGCCTTGAGGACCGGGAGCCTCTGCCGAGTCCCTTGAATTCGTGGTGTGCTCAAGAAAGCACAAGAGTGTCGTTGTGCCACAGCGTGGACCCTAGTGGATTTGCCTCCTGACTGTGAGAGAGGCTCTCATGATGAGCACTGGCTGGCCCTGAACGCTTTGTACATCAGGCTGATCTCTAACTCACTCAGACCCGCCTGTCCCGGCCCCATTGGACTTAAAGGCTTGTGTCACCACGCCCGGCTCTACCTTGACTAATAGTCACTGCACCAAAGGCGTCACTTAATTAGGCGGATGTAATCCCCCTTCACACAAGTGCATCAGTGTTTCTCCATGTTAAACTCGATTTTCTCAAAGACAAAAATCGCTACTGTAATGCAGTATTTGAAAACCCCAGGTATTTCTGGAATGGATACTGCTTGTTTGGTGCCTTGAAACGTGTATGAACATCTGGTTATGCAGAAAGTTCCTTCTCTTCCCTGAGAGAACAAGGGCACACTATCCCCCAGCCAACTGGACACTGGCCTGCCTTAGACAGCTGCTGAGGTTCCTTGCAGATGAAGACACCACGACTTACAGTAAATATTTAATTTTGTTCCATCAACTATCCCAGTACATTTCCTTGGTATGGTAGCAAAACCATGCTAGGCAGGGACTCATGAGGTATGGAGGTCACTGAGGAGACCCCAGAATCACTGAACCCATGCCACAGGCCTGGTGCTTCTGCAAAATGAGGGTTTGCTGACAGAATGTCAAATTGGGGAAGAAGGAATTCAATATGAGAATACAGGTGTGTAGGGGAAAACAGCTAAGCCTCTCCATCTGTCTCAGGGTCCTCTCCCTAAGGTCTTCCATCATCTCAGTTCTGTCTTCCAAGCCTGTATTTCAAACCCAAAAGTTAAGTCCTATGTTTCAGCTTCTCCAGGATTCCTTCATTAAGTCTGTCTTACATTCTCAAATCCTCCTCCCTTCCCAGCCCCTCCGAATGGAATTCTGGGTCTCCTCCTGACTTTGATGACTTGAGAGTTTACAGCTGTTCTAGGTTTTTAAGGCTCAAACTTACATTTTTAACAAATAGAGACCAGGGAGTTCCTGGATGCCATATCTGGTCTGATATCTCTTCACACCCCATCTCTTAACAACTAGTCACCTGTTAGGAAACTAAGCCATGTCCACAGTGTTAGCTGGGGACTTGATGGCCAAGAGATGAAGAGTCTCAGGGAAATGTATGAATGCTTAAAAGGTTGCTATTCTTCATGAGGGAAATTAGAAACATCTTTCCGGCATGGGAGAGAGGTGGGGCAGGTATAGACAAAACTGTAAGTTGTAAGAAAACATCATCTTTTCCAAGCTGAACACAACCCATCAGAATTCTTCCAGAGCCAAGAGAAGGCCATGCCAACAGGCCTAGAAGCTGCTCTGTTCCAGGTTACTCCAAAGGAGAGAGGGAAGGAGGTAGGGCAGTGCCAGCTCACTGGAGAGGAGAGATCTTCAGAGGGATCATGATCCGTGACTCCATGTGTCGCACCAAGGGGACTGTGGAGAGAGATTTAGGAGGTAATGAGCTGAATATTTTTTTAAAATTCATTTTCTTAAGTATATGAAAAAAGCTAGCATAAAGTAGAGAGGTAGCTCAGTGCCTAGCATATATGAACCCCTGGATTCTAGCCTCACAGCCAAAACAAACAAAACACACTAAGCCTAATAATATAAAAGCAAGGACAAAGGCACATTAGGGACAACTTAAGATTTGAAGAAAAGTAATTCTAAGGCTGGGGTGTAGTTCTGTGATGAGGTCAATGCTGATTAGCATGTGTGAGGTCTTGGGTTCAATCCCCAGCCCCACCAACAAGCAAAAATAAAGAGAACTGCAGTGGTACACACTGGCAAGGAAAGTACTACAAGGGCTGAGGTTTGATTTAGTGCAACTCTCCCTCATACAGCGAGGGAGGCCACGTCCATGGGAGTAGGGGTATCAACAAACAGGAGGTCAGATTTTTTTTATATGTGGGTATGTGCACATGAGTACAGTGCCCATGGAGGCCAAGAGAATACTTCAGAGCCCGGGGGTGGAGGGTGGGGAGTGGGGGGGTTGTGTGTGTGGGTGTTCAGGCAGCTGGGAACCTCCCAAGATGAGTACAGGGAACTGACCGTGGGTCCTCACTAAGAGCAGTATGTATGCTTAACCACTGAGCCATCTATCTCTCCAGCTCAGAGTTTAGATTCTTGCTTCCTGTGCTTAACTTTCAGACTCTAATGTGTGTACAAATCCCCATATGTTTAGTTCACACAAGGTTGGGAGAAGCTCACTAGGCATTTCTGATGTATCCAGTGGATGCCAGTACTGTCAGCTGGGATCACACTTGGAATAATAGCACGGCTCATGCACCTACTCAGCAGACATGTTGTTGCCCACACCAAGT
Source organism: Phodopus roborovskii (assembly GCF_943737965.1). NCBI lineage: Eukaryota > Metazoa > Chordata > Mammalia > Rodentia > Cricetidae > Phodopus > Phodopus roborovskii. The sequence goes on along the minus strand of NW_026126546.1, from coordinate 11,496,952 downwards.
AGATGTGTGGAAGATCAACTGCAAACTCATCAAGGTTGGGGACAGACTATTGTTTATGTGTATGCCTGCGCTACCCACCCAATAGTTTCACATAGTGAAGACTCAGTCAGTATATACTGACTCTGGTTGGTTCTTTGGACTTCTAGCAGTGGTGACACATTGAAGAAAATATTGCAAGTAATTTGCTGTGTGTTTTGATGGTAGATCAAGGCAAAGCACTGCCCATATGTTAATTCTCCAAGTCCTCCCTGCAGCAGAGACAGCATCTGCATTACCATCTGATGAAGAAGATGCAGCTGCTGTGAGGAACACATCTCACACTGGGATCACCTGCCTGTGTGAGTCCTAAGTCTCAGGACAGATTGTATCACGTGGAATGTGTACTACCAAGACAAAACCCCACTAACGTAAGTCAAAGGACGTTCCCACTTGGGCACAGTGGTACAAGCCTGCAGTCACAGCAATTTGGAAGACTGAGGGAAAAGATCCACCCAAGATGAGCTTGAGCAATACAGCAAGACACTGGTTCAAAAGGTGGGGGTGGGGTGGGTAGGATGCACAACAAAACAACAACAACAAAAAAATAGAACAGTGAGTTCCCACACAGGATGTAATCAAGTGATGCTAGCTGGCCTTGCAGAGACCTGAGTCCTCAGTCTCCCAGAAGACCACTTGCAAAGGCGCCACTGCCCCACAGAGGAGACACCCACCTGTATAGTAGACATTTTCATCCCAGCCCCTCTTTCTCCAGGCCGCATTTCGAGTCTCCTCCCGAGACTGCAGATCTTTGTAGGCTGTGAGAAAAGCACAGGCTCATTCCTCAGAGAATCTGATCCCTTCCTCAGCACAGGGACCGTTCCATTGCCCCAAACCCTGCCCTATGATCTCTTCCTCCTCAGATACCTCCTCCTTAGACTGTCAACAAACACTGCCGTCAATACCATTCAGGCACACATACTGAAACGATGAATTTCAACTGGGCAGTGGTAGCACATGCATGCACAAAGGCCCCATGGTAAGGATTTTGAAGCATATTTGTATGTTGGCAACTCCTTCCTATTTCCAGTCTCAAACTCTCCTGTGGACTCCTATATTTGGTGCCCATGTGACATTTCAAGTTGGGAGCATCTGTATCATATAATTTTTTATTGCGTTTATTTATTTATTCAAGGTGGGGACTATGTGGAGGTCAGAAGATGAGTTGCAGGAGTCAGATTACTCCTGCCACGTGGGTCCTGGGAATCAAACTCAGTCTGTCAGGTAAAGGTAAACGCCTATACCACCATCTGGCTGGCCCAACAACGGCACCCTAAATATAACACTTCCAGAGTTACTCCAATCCCATGACCTAGCTCCTCCCCTAGACCTCCTTGTCTTAGAAACGAACACACAGCTCTCCTTTCTCCTCCAGCAATTCATTCTCCAGCCCCACCGATTCAATCTTTAGAGCGATGAATCTGTCTGGGCACGCTTCTGCCACTGCCTGAAGTCAGCTCATGGCCACCTGCCCGCACTTCCCGTGCCTAGTTCCCAACCTTGCTTCCCCACCAGGCACTCTTGGCAAAGCACATGGCAGCTTGGGAACTGCCATGCTGCTGCTGCCTCCTCCCACCACATCCATTCCCACAGCCCCTGAGGTCTGCTTCGATCTGGTGGCTGTCCTTGTCCATCCCATGTACACACACTCTTCCCCGTTCCCCCATTCCCCTCCCCCTACCCTCAGCAAAGGCTCACACACTGTTCCTTCTGCTTGTGACATCCCCCAGCTGGCTTCCTCACCCTTCATTCAGCTCAGGAGTCACATTTTACCCTTCAGAAGGACCGTGTCTATCCAAGCCACTAAAAGTCCCTTGCTTCTTCCTGCTGTCTTCCCCTGCCTAGTCTCCTGCAGCAGCTGTCATTGTGTGAACTTGAGTCCTTTTTGTTAGTTTGTCTGAGGGTGCATCTCCCCCTGCTGGGATGTAAGAGCGATAGGAACACCAGTGCATCCACATTTTATGAGGTGATGGCACAGACAGGCTCCAGGAGTGTCTCCAACTTACCCCATAGGTGGTGTACCACGTAGAGCTCTCCTATTTGTGAAAAGAAGCCTCCCACTGCCTCCTGGTTCTCTTGACGGTACTTGATGGCCCGGGCCCTGGAGATAGCAGAGAACATGGAACAGAGGTCCAGCCTAGGTGGCGCAGACTGATTGCTTGGCCACACTTTAGGGGCGGGGTCAAAGTGAGACCCAGGGAATGGATTCTGGAAGTGCAGCTGCCAGCTGGTTGGCAGCACTTTACAGAATCTGCACTGTTCAGGTGAGCAAAGCATGCTGGGTTCCCTGTAACGCATCCTGACAAGCCCCGTGGGAGCCTAATGGGGCAGGACAGCAGGGACCACCACATTCCCAACTCTAGCGCCACCACTTACCAGTTGTTTCCCCACTCAATCATGGTTCCTGGCTGAAAGAGATCCAGAGGGAGAAGGAAGTGAGCACCACCTTCGACTCCCAACGCCATAGGGGCAGGGATGGGAAACTAGCCTTCCCCAGTGCCAGAGGCTCCATTCATGGGCCCTGACACACCTGTGCAGCTATACACAGGAATACACACACCTCTGCTGTGAGCCCATAAGGAGAAGCGTCTGGCCCTCCTAACCTGAGCTCTTGCAACACAACAGCGGGGAAGGTAGAAGGCAAGAAAGAGGGGCTCTGTCAGAAGCCAGGTACCTTGAGTTTGTATGTCCTCAGCTCATAGATGTTGGGGCCAGCTCTGGGCTGTGGCTCATTCCAAAAGCTGAACTCCAGAAGCAACTGGTTTCTCCTGGACAGAAGCATCTTGCTCCGTTCCTTCCGGAACTCCAGGTACTCCTGAAGGCAGGGCATCATAGGCCATGGGCTTTACGGTGCCCTATCCGTGTGCTTTGTGGGTGGCAGCCCCCACACTCCCCTCCACACAGGGCTGGGGCTGGAAGCAACATGCACACAGGTTCTGGGATACCTTGTTGCTTTTTAGCTTGTTCATGCAGTCCATGAGGGCTGGATAGCCACCTGAGAATCGCCATAGGTGCACTGTGGGGACAGGGGTAAGGGTTAAGGAACTACAGGGAGCTGACCTGACTAACCGACACCAAGGCTGCACTGTGTATGTGGCAGTAGAGAGAGAGAGAGAGAGAGTGTGTGTGTGTGTGTGTGTGTGTGTGTGTGTGTGTGTGTGGCTCCTGGTTCCTTCTGTCTTGGTGAGGAATAGCACTAGGTGGGGGGTGGGGGGTTATCTTAGATGCAAAGCCAGGAGACCACTAGCTCTGCTGTGTCTGGCAGCCTGTGACCCCTCTAGGACTCAATGTCTTCACCCACATTCTCAAAATACCAGCAATAAGAGGATGAGATGAGGATGGGGTGGCTACTGATTATACATGTGCTTGGCATGCAGAAGGGCCTGGATTTCACCTAGAGCATCACAAACAAAGCCAAACAAAAGATGACATGAGTGTCTCCCACCCTAGGAACACCAGCAGACATGGGGATGAACAGAACACTCCGAGGTGGCTGATGCCATAGCTCAGTGGTAGAGCACTTGTCTAATAGGAGGAGATCCATTTCTAGCACTGCACAAAACAACCAACCAAACAATTACAAAACAAGAATGTTCCATGCAGTGAACTTAAGATAATGAAGAAAAAACAAAAAACAAAACAAAACAAAAACCCTGCAGCTATGTTTGGAGACAGGAACATGTAGTTCCAGCTCTTGGGAAGCTGATGCCGAATGATGCTTTAAGCCAATGTCTGGGTAACAGAGGGAGACCACACATTATGAAGGAAGGAAGCAGGCTGGGGATATAGCTCAGCTGGTAGCTTGCACAAAGCCCTGGGTTCAAATCCCCAATCCTGCATAATACCCAAATACATTTGTGTGGAGACAGAAAGATAGGAGGTTCAGAAGGTTCAAGGCCAGACTGAACTGCATAAAACCCTGTCTCAAAAAAAAAGGGGGGTGGGGTGGGAGAAGGTAGCAAGGAGGAAAAGAAGGAAAAACAAGCTAAAGACTGTGATACCTCGATACAACAGCATGTGGTTAGGGGTAGGAGGATACATACAGAAATGCCAATGTACACATGATCTCCTGGGGTTACTCAAGAGACCCCTTGGGCCTCCATTGAGAGGGTAGCTTCTTCATTTTCACTAAGAACTCTTGGTACTATTATATTCTCTGCTGGCTTGAATAGTAGCCCCTCAAAAATCCATGCCCTGCCAGAGCCTCACTATGTGACCTTGTTTGGAAACAGGATCACTGTAGATAACTGAGTTAAGCCTACATACTGGATAGACCTTCAAACCAGTCTGGTGTCCTTATCAGAGGGTGCATACAAAGGGAACACCATGTGACTCAGGAGACACAGAGCTCAGACTGATGTGTCCACATGTCAAAGAATGCCAAGGGTTCCTAACAGCCAGAAGTTGTGAGAGACAGGAAGCATCCTTCCTGAGGTCTCAGAGGAAGCCCAGGCAGAGCTAATGTCTTGATTTCTGCCTCCGGCTTCTAAAGTTGAAGGATGCACTTCTGTTCTTGGAGTCTGTGGTTTTTTATTATGGCAGCCCTAGGTAGCTAACGTGACTCCCGGTAAGATAACCATGAGCCAAGGTGTTGCTCAGTAAGAGAACATGTACTTAGCATATTCGAGGCCTAGGTCAACCACCCTAGGGCAAGAGGGAGGGGGATGGTGGGACAGACAGAAGAGGAGAGAAAGAAACTGGTGAACGACAGAACACTAATGGTGGGGATCACAGATGTGGAGGGAGGAAGGCCCCCAGGAGAGTGAGGCGTACTAGAGGTGAGGATAACAGGTTCTGTTACTTCCCAAGGTAGCCTATCCTTCATCTGACTTTATGGGTGCCTTGATTTTCCCATTTGCAAAATGGCCTGACCCTACGACTTAGAGGGCCTGTTCCAGAGGGAAGTACCTAATGTTTGTATGGATGGCAGTCTGTCATATGGCAAACCAAGAAAGCTGAGCCATGGGAAAGGGGCCAACTTAATGTGAGGCGTTAAGAGGACCTCACCACTGGCCAAGAAAGAAGTCTAATAATCGCAGTGACCCCTAGAGAAGACATATCGATGGTTTTGACAAGTTTATTCAAATGTATATTCCTGTGCCCTGCTCCTAGAGCCTGACTGTAATGGCCAGATCCTTAGATGACTCCACATAGAGTTGATAAATCTCAAGGTGTAGATCATGTAGAATGTGCTTTATAAATCAAAATTCATTTCAGTTAGCAAGCATGTTTTTGGTTTTATACTAAATAGTTCCAGACTGGCCTCAAACTCTTGCTCCCCCTGCCTCAGCCTCCCAGGAACTGGAATTACTGGCACAAACCACCAAACCTAGCTCAACCAGTAAACTTTTTTTTTTTTTTTTTTTTTTTTTAGACAGGGATTCTCTGTGTAACAGCTGTAGCTATCCTGAACTAGCTCTGTGGTTCTGGCTTCAAATCCACAGAGATCTGCCTGCCTCTATCCCCCAAGTGCTGGGATTAAAGGCATGCACCACCACTGCCTGGCACAACCTTTAAACTCTAGTTAATAGAATCCAGGAAGTTCTGCTACTGCCCATCAAGAGCAGAGATTGAAAAAAACCATGGTACTACGTAGAAGGTAAATGGCTTGTCTCTTGATTATCAGTGTTAATGTCTATCACCAACACAGAACAACAGATAATTATAGAGCTCTGTCTTTCTCTTTGTACAGATTTCCTGATATTATTTATTGAGTCAGGGTCTCTATGAAGCCCTCACTGGCCTGAACTTGATATGTAGACCAAATTGGCCTGAACTTATGGTGAACCTCCTGCCTCTACTTCCCAAGTACTGGGATTACAAATGTGTACCACCGGGGGCTGGAGAGAAGGCTCAGCAGTTAAGTGCATTCACTGCCTGCTCTTCCAGAGGACTTGGGTTCAATTCCCAGCACCCAGATGGGAGCTCACAACTGTCTCTACCTCCTGTTCCAAGGGATCCAACACCCTCATACAGACATTCATGTAGGCAAACCACCAGTGTACAGAAAACTAAAGTAAATAAATGTGTACCGCTATGCTAGGCTTAGATATTTTTTCTTAATTAGACACACATTTATCAGGATCGAGGCAGGTCAGCTTTTGAGGTGGTGAGCTCCCACTGTTGGGAGTATGTATGGAGAGCTGAGAGGGCTGTCTGTAATGGCTATGCCACAGTCTAACCCTATACCATCCAAACTGGCACTCTGCCATACTGGAAATGTTTTGGTTAAGTTTGGTTTTAACTTTTTGAGACATGGTCTCATTCACAGTAATCCTGCTCCAATCTCCAGAATTCTAGGGTTACAGCAGTCAGCTACATGAGCTTTTACAAAGTAAAAAATTTTCAAGATTAAGTTTATGTGTATGAGTGCTTTGCCTGAATGCATGTATGTGCACCATGTGTGTGACTGGTGCCCATGGAGGTCAGATGAGGACAGAGATCCCCTGGAGCTGGAATTGTAGATGTTTGGGTGATGGTCGGATGCCTGAAAATGAATCAGGTACTCTGCAAGTGCAAAAGGTAGTTTTAACTGCTGCGCCACCTCTGTAGGCCCCAGCATAAATTTTTTTAAAAATAATTTTTTGAGGACTATTTCATTTTACAGGTATAGGCGTTTGGCTTACATGTATGCCTGTGCACATGTAGTGCCTATGAAGGGCAGCAGGTGTGGGATTCCCCTAGAACTGGTTTACAGACAGTTGTTAGCCTCCAGGTGTATGCTGGGAATGGAACCTGAGACCTCTGGAAGAACAGCCAGTGCTCTTAACCACTGAACCATCCCTCTAGCCCCACCCCACACCCCAGCATAAATTTAGTAAAGAGAGGAAACATTTATATTGATTATTAAGTATTACAAAGAGATACAGCCCTGACTTCCAAAACTCACTACCTATAGGAGACAGCAGATAAGAATGCAGACAGCTACAGGGATACATGATCAAGGAATGAAGAGGCAAGTAATAGAGGTTAGAAAGCCAGGGATAGTGACTGACCCAGCAGGACAGTACCTGACCCACCAAAAATGAAAAGAATCTAGTCTTTAAGAAGGGTGCATGTCTACACCAAAATATAAAACAATAAGACAGACAAGGGCTGGTAAGATGGCTCGCCAGGTAAAAGCCTTTGCTACACAAGCCAGACAACGGGAGCTTGATCCCTGGAACCCAAGTGGAAAAGCCAAGTACGGAAGCTCACATGCATTTCTGTAATCTAGCCTGGAGTACACACAGTGCAGCAGCAGAAACAGAGGGGACCCTGCCTCAACAAGGTGAAAACAAGAACCATCTACTGATCTCTACGGGCATGCCACAGCACATGCACACCTGTACACACACACACACACACACACACACACACACACACACACTTGCACACATACAGGCATGCACCCCAAATAAATGAATAAATTTGAAAATAACTTTAAAAGACAAGCAAATAAGCCAAGTGTGGTGGTGCATGCCTTTAATCCCAGCACTTGAGAGGCAGAAGCAGGTGGATCTCTATGAGTTCAAGGCCAGCCTGGTCTATAGAGTGAGTTCCGGGATAGCTAGGGCACTGTCTTGAAAAACAAAACAAAAGAGAGTAGTGATCAAACCATTTCCATACTCAGGAGGCTGAGGCAGGTAGAGGCCAGCCTGGACTGACTACACAGTAAGTCCCCGTCTCAAACAAAATAAAAAAGAGGTAAAACAAACCAAGTAAAGTAGGCAAGGGAGAAAAAAAGAAAGAAAAAAAAAAAAAATTCAGGTTGGCCACCTATCGCGGAGAGTAGAGCAGTTCTGTCTGGGGAACTGATGAGTCAGAGGCAGGACAAAACAGTGAGCAGAGCGTGTAGTGAATAAGGCTGTGGACTGGGTTAGGAAGGACTCACAGGCCTCATGGGCTGCCTGAGAGCACTGAGGAGCCACAGCAGATGTTTGAGCAGGGCAATGAGGTAGGAAAGAAACAACATTTCCCCATGTTCCCAGAGACGCTGCAGAGGGATCTGAGAGCTATTGGAGACGCAGGCTGGGTGCCCACAGGGGCACTGGAGACAAGGGGAACTCACCTGCCTGGTCCTGCTCCCCGTACCATGTGTTCCAGTTGCCCACAAGCGAGCAGGGGTAGTCCTCGTCCAGGTGCAGCTTGGGCAGCACAGCCTCCCTGTGGGAGGGGCACAGGGAGGAGCACGGCCCTGAGATAAAGGTTCCAACTTGGGCCGCAGGGCTGAGCTTGTCTCCTCTCTAAGAAGCGTTGGTGGGGGAAGACATCCTTAAGGCTTCCAGCTCTAGAGCCTACACCCCTTAATTTTGGCAGGAGGATGAGGCGAGGATTTTTTAAAGGTTTCTTGGGAAAGAGGGCCTACCTCCCAGCAATGGCTGGGAACAGTAGATGAAGGACACTCACGTCAGACTGTTGTAGGCATCCAGACATTCAGGCTTCACATTGTGAACTGCAACACAGGACAGAGAGAGAGAGAGAGCAGGAGAAGTGCATGCAATACTCACACATGTGTGTGTGTGTGTGTGTGCGTGCCTGTGTGTGTGTGTGGAGGGGGCGGGTGTGAACAGGCCCCAAATAGGGCCAGAGCTCCCAGGACAGCATGGGGCCTCTTCATTCTCTCATCTCCAGTATCACAGCTCTTTACCCCAAACCCACCCACACATATATATAAAAAAAAATAAGCCTGAGGTGCAGCTAGGCAATCTAGCAGCTACTCACATTGTATCTTGTAGAGGTTACTAGTCTCCTTCTTGGACAGCAGAGTAGAGTGGGCGTCCTTCCGAGGATCCACCTTGTGAACAAAGAGGGAGCGGAACCAGCTGCCTTCACTGTCCTTGGAATAGAAGCTGTAGGACAGAGGGGTTGAGAGGGCCACGTGGAGGCACAGGAGCCCTAGCAATTCCCCTGCTCAGGTACGCTGCTCCCTTGGCCTGATGACCTACATTTCTGAAACAGGGCCATGGAATCCCACAGCAGCTACAGAGTGAAATGCCATGAGTTGGGTGGACACAGCGCCTTCTAGAGCCATCCCAGCTGTCCAGTCCGCATCTGTATCCTTGTAGCCTAGGAGGCCAGGCGAGAAGCTGTGCCTTTTTTTGCCTCTCTCCAGCTAAGAGGATTAACCCCCAAACTCGCTCTGCCTGATGCCCACTAGATAGGACCCTGGTGATGACAAAGACCCTGGTACTCCTAAGGCAAGCAGGCAATCACTACTCCCACAAGCAGCCAAGACTCTTGTTTTGCCTTTCTGGGTTCTGTGATAAACCGTTACAAGCTCCTTCCTACCCCCTAAAATCCTACAGGACTTCTGTAGCAGCCTCAGCTGCTACCCCGCCAAGCCCTTTTCTCAGAATGTACATGAGTAAGAGAGAACAAAATTCCCAGAATTCTGGACTCAGATCCTGGGGCCCTCTGAGAGCCCAACCATCTACTCTTCCAAGTCATTAGACCCAGTGGCATGGGATAGCTGTTGCCCTTCTGACTGGAAAGGCCTCTAAATTAACTCTGGAACCGAGGATGATAGTCTATATGCTCTAGCAGGTCCTTGACAATGGGGTTCAAGAGCCTTCTGCTGGATCTCAGCAGCGTCAACAAATACCATACTCCCGCAGAAACTCCAGAACTTAGGACAAAACTTACTGTCAGATCTCACCTAGAGCCCCTCACAACACCCACACCCAGAAGACCTGGCTCACAAATGGTGGCAGTTTTGGTGGCAGGACATAGCATCACAGAGGTCACAGAATCTGGGCCTTTTCTGGGTAACAAGCTCAAAGGCAGAACTAACTGTCTTCACCAAGGGCAGGAATTAACTCCTTTTTCAGGTAATGCATGTCTACACAATCTGGAAAAAAAGGGGTCTCCTCACTGCCCATGTTGCCGAGTAGCATGTCTCAGAAATTTTGGCCCTACTAGCTGGCTTCTAACTGAAGCGGCCACTGTTCATTGCCAGGCCCACTCTTGACAGTTCTTAGGACAACAACTAAACTGATCAACAGGCTTCCACTTCATCTTAATCCCAATCCCATTCTTCCACATTCTCAGAGAGCCCAAATAAAGCTCACCCACTTCCCCCCTAGCATGATGGCCAGAGATATAATAGTTCCAGTAGATAGGTACCTTCACTCAGTGGAAGAAGAAAATTCCTGTAAAGCGAGGAGAGGAGAGAGAGGAGGAAAGACCCTCACAGGCCACCACAGTTCTCTTGAATGGTGCCTACAGTCTGACAATGCTCAGCTTTCCTTTTCAGTATTAAGGAATAAATGAAAACCTCAATATTAGGTATGATCTCCATGCCTGTTTGGCAACTCTCTATCATCTGAAAAGGCTGAAATGGCTAATTTATTTTTATTGGTCAATAATTCTTTTTATTTGGTTAGTAATGTTATTATTTGATTAACAATTCTTTATGATTAACAATTCTTTTTATTCTTATATATTTAGTTTTATGTGCATGTGTGCTGAGTGTATGTTTGTGCACCACATGCTTACAGGAGCCCACAGATGTCAGCAGAGGCTTCAGAGCCACTAGAACTGGAGTGAGGTGTTTGTGAGCTGCCATGTGGAAGGCTGCTGCCTTTGCTTGCCCTCACCGCCTACCTAGAGTGCATTTCCTACTCAGCCACTTATTCGAATGGACCCAATTAATAATTTCTCTCCATACACCTTTCTATAGAACACTGTTCCAACACTCTCACAGCCAAACATGAACATAAATCCACTTCTTTGAATCTTTTCACTCACCAGGTTAGTGTGTAAATCTTGTCACATGTCAACCTACCTATTAAGCCAGGCTTGCTTGAATTGAGGTCACAAAGGGTCCTATCCCATAGGCATCTTTTTTTTTGGGGGGGGGGGAGACAGGGTTTCTCTATGTAGTCCTGGCTGTCCTGGAACTCTCTTTGTAGACAGGCTGGCATCAAACTCAGAGATCTGCCTGCCTCTGCTTCTGCCTCTGCCCTGAGTGCTGGATTTAAAGGTGTGGGCCACCATCAACTTGCCCCATAGGCATTCTTTAATCACAACTCTACCCTTCTCTTAGAGACATAAAAAGTGTACCTCTGACCCAGTTGATTGTGGCACACACCTTTAATCCCAGCACTCAGGAGGCAGAGGCAGGCGGATCTCTGTGAGTTCAAGACCAGTCTGGTCTACAAGAGCTAGTTCCAGGACAGCCTCCAAAGACACAGAGAATCCCTGTCTCAAAAAAAAAAAAAAAACAACAACAAAAAAAAAAGTGTACCTTTGTCAAACCCCCAATTCCAAGACAACGTACAGGTCTCACAGGTGTTTGCTCTTTGGCCTGCCTGATGGAGACTCTAGAAACACTCTGAACTCAAGTCACCCCTGATCAACTGTTTGTCCCAACACATCTCTGTGACAAACCAAACCTCCTCTCTCCAATAACCAACACTGGATCCTAATAGATCCCTGATGGTTCTATCTGTATTAGGAAAACAGAGTCAGCCCCCAACAAGCTCAGCTCCAACACCCCCTTAAACAGTCAGGCTCCACTTCATTTCATCCCTCCTTCTTTTGTGGAACATCTGACCATTAACTTTCCATCAAACACCACCGTGTACCTAAGCTCCTCAAAGTAATTCTTCTATGTGGAACTAAAGTTTATCTTCAGGCTTATTGCACTGGTACCTGCCTTCATTAACCCATCCGGCCTTCTTGTGTCTCTTTTAGGGGGGTCTCTTGACCTAGGAGAGCTGCCCACCTGAAACCCCTCCTACCAGGACTAGGCATTATAGCAGGAGTAGATACTAGGAGATGTAGACTTGGGTTCGCTGCTTGAGCTATATCTCATCAATCTTTGAGGACCAGGGTGTTTCAATAATGCTCCACACCTGTTGTGTCCTTGACTTATGCGTGGTGGCTGACTCTGCAGCTACACCTATCATCAGCACAGTACACACTGCAGGTTAAAGGATACAATAGACATCGAATTTAAGAGACAGTCTCAGGCACAGAGGCTGGCTTTCATGGCTACTATCACTCTTGGCCAGCTCACTAGCCTAATCCTTTCTTTTCTGACCCTTGCTTACTTAACCTTCTGGTACAGTTACTATTTTACAGAGTGTAGGCCATTAAGCTCCAGACTGTATAGTCTTCAGGGAGATCAACCATCACCATCAACAGCCACACCTGTCTCACCTCTGAAGACCTGCTAATTTTCAAATGATGCCAGTCTGGACTTCTACCTCTTGAGATAGCCACTCCTTTCCGTTTCACAAAAAGGGGCCTCCAGAGCCTCCTGTACTTTACTGCCCTGCAGTCCTAATGTGACTGAATCAGCAGCTCCAGCCAGGGCCCTGTGATGCCCCCACTTAGCTCTGCAGAGCTCAGAAGAGGGATCTTCATCTCTTGTCAATGACTTGACCTTGCTCAGCCAAAATAAAAACAAAATCCCCACTCAACAATCTGGCCTGATCTATGACATCTTTTTTTGTTTGTTTTGTCTTTTGAGACAGGGTTTCTCTGAGCAGTCCTGGCTGTGCTGGACCTCAATCTGTAGACCAGCCTGGCCTTGAACTCAGAGATCCACCTGCCTCAGACACCCCAGTGCTGGGATTACAGGTGTGTGATAGCACACCAATATTTTGGTGAATGGTTATGAGTGTTTTGCCAGCATGTAACTGCACCACCTGCATGCTGCACCCATGGAGAGCAGAAGGAAAGCACCTGATCAGCTGGAGCCACCATGTGGGTGTTGGGAACAGGCCCTGGGCCGCCTGTGAGAGCAGTGAGTGCTCTTACCCACAAGCCATCTCTCCAGCCCAGATCCCTATGGCCCAGATCCCTAATGACTCATGGAACCTTACACAAATGGCCAGTTCAAGATAAACAACTTGAGCCACAAGATTTACTATCACAGAAGAGAATAAGAGGTCCATCTATTCCCCCCAATATGAACCTGAACAAGAGCCTCATGACGGTAAAACCAAGTAGCATCCCTGTAGCTATTATAAAAAGGCTTTCTATCCCCTTTCAGGGGTGGGAACTCATGCTTTCTTGCAGTGTATTTCAGCAAGTTCTCTGGTAAATTCTTTTACAGCAGAGCCATCATCCTCCCCAAAAGTGTTTCATATAGCATAAACTATGTTCCTTTCCTATATGCACAAACTTATAATAAAGTTAATCTGTAAGTAATGCATCTTCTTTCACCTTATACAATTATGATGAAATTTAATTTATAAGCTAAGCATAGTAAGAAATTAACAATGATAAACTAAAATAATTATTCTGTAATAAAGTGTTCTGGAAGTTTCCATCTCACATTTTCTGACAAGAGTTGCTAGCAGATACTAAATTACAGAAGAGGAGCCAGAAGTAAAGGGTATAATATCTAATCTCCATTGTGCGACCACAGGGTTTGGGATAACCTAGGGACACACCTCTGGCCATGTCTATGAGGGGTTTCAAGAGAGGGTTAACGGAGAAGACACTCCCTACACAGGGGCTAGAGACCTAGACTGAATAAAAGAAAGCAGGGAGAAGGGAGCCAGATGAGCACCTGAATTCATCTCTGCTTCCTGACTGCAGACACAATTTGAGCAGCCACATCAGGCTTTGACTGACAGCGTGGATTGTGCACTCAAAGGCCCTTCTCCCTTAAGCTGCTCCTCCTCAGGTATCTGGTCACAGGAAGACAAGTGACCCAGAGCAAATGAGGAATCTATGCTGCTCACCTGGGAGAGAGAAGATACAGATGGCCAGATTTAAATTTTCGTAAAGCAAAAAGGATGCTAGCTTAAGCACTACACTCATGGGCTCTTTCAGGTACTGCACATTTATTTGTTCACTTAGCAAAAAGCAAAATGACAAGTGGGCTCTGCTACTGCCGCCTTCAGGATGAAGCGCATGCTCACAGTTTCAGGAACTTGCCAAGGTCAAATGGAAAACCAGAGTCCCTCAGGTGGGCTCTGAAGGCCATGGCCTTTGCTCTGAGTGGGGGGGGGGGGGGCTGCTTCCCCAGCAGGTCGTGACAGGGAGGAAAGTGGTTCTATTTGCCCACCAAGACCTTTGCTCCAGAGCTAGGCTCTCAGTAACTCATTAGTATCAGGAGTGGCCAAGACAAATACCCAGTGGCCAGTCCTGAAGAGCAAGCACAGAGGCTTCAGGGCTGGGAGGGAAGGAGGGTCCCGGCAGCTCTGAAGCCTTCCCTCTCTTCCTGCCATTCTAATTCCTCCTGCAGGTCAGCTTCTCAATGCGCTGAGTGAGCAAGACACAGCAGCCCACCCCCTAGGTCTTTTCTTTTTAACTGATTTTTAATTTTACTTTATGTATATGGGTGTTTTGCCTGTGTGTGTGTGTGTGTGTGTGTGTGTGTGTGTGTGTGTGTATGGTGTGCACCATGTTGGCTCCCTGGAGGCCAGAAGATGATGTCAGGTCCCCTAGAACTGGAGTTTCATGCAGTTGTGAGCCACCATGTGGGTGCTGGGAATTAAACCCCGGTTCTCTGGAAGAGTAGCCAGTGCTCTTAAGTGCAGAGTCATCTCTCCAACCACAGGAAGGAAGATCTTTTATATAGGTAAAATCTAAGGGACTTGTTCAGACCCAGGGGGAGTGAGTCTCAATTTCAAGCCAACACCCTCGAGTGTATATTTTTCTTAAAAAGATGTATTTATTTATTGTGTGAGTGTTTACCTGAATGTATGTCTGTATATCACCTGGGTGTTAGGAGAGAGTATTACATCCCTAGGAACTGGAGTTACAGATGGTTAGGAGCCACTGTGTAGGCACTGGAAACTGAGCACAGGTCCTCTGCAAGAGCAGCAATGCTCTTAACCGCTGGGCCATCTCTTCAGCCCTCAAGTGCACATTTACTTTTCCAGTGAATCCCTGCTGTTCTCCTACCCTGACCTGACCAACCTTTCTCACTCTGCTCCCTTGTTTTGTTCTACAGCAGTGTTTCTCACCCTTCCTAATGCTGAGACCCTTTAACATAGTTCCTCATTTGTGGTGACCCAACCATAAAATTATTTTTGTTGCTACTTCATAACTGTAATTTTGTTATTGTTATGAATCTTTTTTAATAATTTGTTTTTACTTTATGTACATGGGTGTTTTGCCCACAGGCATGTCTGTGTGAAGACACGGGATCCCCTAGAACCAGAGTTACAGACACTTGTAAGCTGCCATGTGGGTGCTGGGAATTGGACCCAGGTCCTCTGGAAGAGCAGCCAGTGCTGAGCCATCTCTCCAGCCCCTTGTTATGAATCTTAATATAATCGCTAATATGCAACCCCTGTGAAAGGGGTTGAGAACTGCTGTTCTACAGGAACATCTACAGCCCCATGCCTGAGGTAGGAATGTAGACCCATGGGAGAATATTTGCCTACCTACCATGCATGATACCCTGGGTTCCATCTCCAGCACTGAAAAACAAAAAAGAATTACACATACCAAAACCAAACCAAACCAAAACAAAACAAAAAAACCCAAAAACCCCAAACCTTTGTTTTGTTTGATTATTACACTTTATTTATTGTTTATCTTCCTACCAGATGAAGCAATACAAGGTTGAATCTGTTGTGTTCTGCTGTGTCTCCAGGAACTGGAGCAAGGTTAACACAGCTCATCCTCTATTTTTGGAAAATAAATGAATGGGATTGGGGCATAGAAGCAAAATGGATGGATGGACAGACAGACTGATAGAAAGATAGACAAATAGATTAAAGAGAGCACCTGACCTAGAATGTGGATTCAGACGCCTTTCCATTCCACAGCAGAATTAGTGCTCAAGAGACTAAAGAACTTGTCAGTGTTACTGACAAACCCAGGTTCTAATGCTAGCTTAGCTTCACCATTCTCTATACAATAGGGGGTAAAGGAATGTGACTATTGGAGAAAAGGCCTACCATGACAGTACAGGTAACATGGCCATTTCTAACTTCCCAATGGATCTTCTTCACATTTCACCCCTTTTCTTATCTGCCCCTTAACCTTTATAAGGTGGTACACAACTTTAATGCCAGCACTCAGGAGGCAGAGGCAGGCAGATCTCTGTGAGTTTGAGCCAGCCTAGTCTACAGAGAGAGTTCCAGGACAGGTTCCAAAGATAAACCCTGTCTTGAAAAACAACAACAAAAAGTCATTTTTGGCTCCTGCAGCACTAAAACAGAACCCAGGGACTGGCATATCCCAAGTGAGCAGGCCACCTCTGACCTACACCCTATTTTTTAAAGCATCGGCAGGGCCTCTCTGTGTTGTCCTGCCAGTCCTAGAATTAGCTCTGTAGACCAGGCTGACCTAAACTCACATAGATCCACCTGCCTCTGCTGCCCCAGTGCTGAAATTAAAGGCATGCATCACCACTGTCTGCCTTGAACTAATTTTTTTTTTAATGTAATAACAGATTATTTTCCTGGATACCCTTTCAACTCTCACAATGACAGAAACTGCTTGAGGTATAGGCAATGGGTAACACAAGCATGGCTTCTTCAACCCTCAACAATCCAAATAAGGTCTGGAGATGTTATGGTTTAATTGGTGGGAAGCGCACTAGCCTAGCATACCTGAGCTCCTGGATTCTTTTCCTAGTAACACAGAACAGTCCTATCAGACACATCCTGTTTCCTTCTACCCAAGGCCATCCCTCCACAAAAGGCTGTTTACAAGGTACACTCCAATGTCAACCTCTCCCTCTTTATCAAGCATGGAGGTGTAGGGCACGTGTCCAGCTCTGCTATCTCAGCTTTCCAAAAGTCCCAGGTCACAGTGATCTAGGACTCTATGGCTTCACTCCTTGGCTGGGGCAGGAGGAGCACGGGTTCCTTTCCACAGGTTTGAGGACAAGTGTTCTCACTTCTTTAGCAAATGTTCTTTGAACTTACTCTGTTCTCAAACCAGTGAGGGTGCAGGACTATGAAAACAGGAACACGACTAGGGAACGACAGGTTACCTCGGGGTCAGAAGTGGTCAGGGTGAGTGCAGAGAGTCGGTAGCACAGGGCAGCCCCGAGGAGGGAGGAGCAGCCCAGAGCCAGTCAGGGGAAGCCAGGCCCTCCACAGGGAGCTGAGCCTCTCTCCTAGCAGGCCACCAACGTGGTGCAAAGTGCAGGGTGCATCATGAGACCTGGGTCCTACATCCAGAGCAGCCTTTGCATGGCTCGGAGGCTGACCTTGAACAACTCTCACTCCCTTCTGTTGACCCACAGTAAAGTGCAGGGTGAGGAATCACCTTGGGAATTCCCACTGTACCCCAGTCCTCCTCTCCTTCCTCCTAGAACTTCCTGAGGGAGGAGCTGCCTGGCCCTAGAACCCCCAGCGCGTGCTAAACCACAAAGGCCAGGCTAGAAGACTTCTACCACTGTCCTCCGCCTTCGCCCCACTCCAGAGCTTAAAACCTGCCCCTCCCACTCACCTCATTTTTTATTCTCAGCCCAGACCCAGGTCCCAAACAGGACAAAGAACCTGCCCAGCAAGGCATGGTAATGCAACCAGTAATATCTAGGAGGCCGAGGCAAGAGATTCCGAGTTCGAATCACAGGTAGTGTGAGCCTGTTTAAAAACAAAATCCTACCCATATCTTTTCACTTCCCTCATTCTTTCTTACACTCCTCGGGCCTACATCCTGGCAGCTCCTCCTCTAACCCCTGAATTCCAAACCCAAGAGTCTGCTCTTCATTCCAGCCCCCTTCCCTGCCCCTATTCCAGGAACGCGGTCGACCCCGTCTGCCTCTCACCGCACAGCAGCCGCAGCCGCGAGGTCCCCAGCGCGGGGTCCCGGCTTCCCCAGCAGCCGCTGGGCCGATGCAGAGATGATGCACAACCGCGGAGCCATGTTGGACCGGAGCAGGTCGGAGGAAGGCCACGCCCCAGCCCAGTGGAAGGTGGCGGGGCTAGAGAAAGCCACGCCTTCGCCCCACCAGCCTCCCTTTCAAGCACAGCCATATGGGAGTCCTCCAAATCCATAGCTGAAAAATCTGTATCCACATCTCTGAGCTCCTGGAGCTATGCAGCTAATTGGCTCCGTTCTCTTGATCAGCCCTTTCCTCACTCTGTACCTTAGAATTCACCTGGGTAAATGTGAACATCCTGGACATTCGGAGGACAAACTAAAGAGGGTCTGCATACCCTCAAAATTGTATACAAATTATGTGTGCCTGTCAGTTCCCTTCCTACTAGGGTGCTGGGGGTGGAACCCAGGACTTCACCCGTGGGTAGGCAAATGCTTTGCCTACACCGTGTGTTCTTCTGGAAGAAGGCATCAACAGACAGTTTTTTAATCTCATCAAAAGAACAAACTCTTGGGCTGGAGAGATAACTCAGAAGTTAAGAGCACCTCTTCCAGAGGACCGAGGTTCAATTCCCAGCACCCACATGGCAGCTCACAGCTGAGCCTTTATCAGCTGAACCATCTCTTTGGCAATTTAAGACTGATGGTTAAGGCTTTGGGCAAGCAGAATGCTTTCTCTCCAAAGCCTGAATGTGATGGTTTACACTTGTAATCCCAGCACTTAAGAGGCTAAGAGGATCCAGACTATATAATAAAGAAGAAGAAGAAAAAGTCTTCTCTCTACCATCTATTCACCTGGGACCCCTATATTTGATTTCCCAGCCACACAAACAGAGATGGAAAGCCTGCTGATCCCTGAGAGACCCAAAGACACAGACATACCAACGGAAAGAATGCCAGCCCCCTGACTGGCAATTCCCACTCTGTGTGCCTGGTCAGGGACTTGCAGAAGACATAACTTCCTGATTCTTTCAACTGTGAGTCTAGCTAGGTAGGCCCCATCTAGGCTCTCGAAACACCAAAGGTTGGCTGAACAAGTCCTATCTGTATTAATTGGTAGAATTGGTAGCCAAGGCCTGGTGTAGGAGATAAATATCCAATCACTGCTGAAATCTCCAGAGCAGAGGAGTTGGTCACCCCACCCCTCCCTCAGCTAGGCTAACTAGCAAGTGAGCCCCAAGGTTCTTCTCATCTGTGCTTGCCCAGCACTGGGATTACAAAGCCATCTCTCCCTCCTGTGCTTTGCTGGGGATCAAACCCAGCAAGGTCTTTAGGCTCACATTCACTTAGTTACCCCCAACCCAAGATTTAGATTTAAACTGTGTGATGGTCTGAATGAAAATGACCATCACTGGCTCATGTTTGTATACTTGGTCTCCAGTTGGTGGGACTATGTGGAAAGAACTAGGAGGTGTGGCCTTGTTGGAGAGGATGTGTGTCACTGGGGGCAGGTTTAAAAGCCCACGGCCATTCCCAGGTGCCTCCCTCTATCTCTGCTTGTGGGTCAACATGTGAGTCCTCAACTCCTGCTCTAGCACCATGCCTGCATTAACTGCTGCCATGTTCCCCATCATGATGGCCATGGACTCCAACCTATGTAAGCCCACAATAAACTCTTCTAGAAGTTGCCTTAAGCATGGGTCTCATTGCAGAATAGAAAAGTAACTAAGACAAATTGTGATTCTTTTTCCCCTTGACGGTTTGTGTGTGTGTGTGTGTGTGTGTGTGTGTGTGGTTTTTCAAGTCAGGGTTTCTCTGTGTAACAGTCCTCGCTGTCCTGGAATTTACTCTGTAGACCAGCCTGGCTTCAGACTCACTAAGATCCACCTGCTTCTGTCTCCCAAGTGCTAGGATTAAAGGCATGCACCACCACTGACCCCTTGAATTTTTTTTTTAATGCAAACAAAGTTATTTAGCCAGGCAGTTTGCTGTGAAATAATCCTTCTGTACACTGTGCAAATTACACTGTGACTGGTTTAATAAAGAAGCTGACTGGTCTGGACAGGATAAGCTTAGGCAGGAAAACCAGGGTAAGGGTACTGGGAAGAAGAAGGACAGAGTCAGAGGAGTCTCCAGTGAGACACAGAAAGGAAATGGGAGACACAAAATGAAAGAGAGGTGAAGCCACGTGGCAGAATGTAGATTGATATAAATGGGTTATTTTAAATTGCAAGAGCTAGTTAGCAATGAGCTTGAGCTATCAGCTGAGCATTTTCAGTTAATATTGGGAACTGGCCGGTAGGAAAGAAAAGTCTACCTACTTCGGTTGGTGGCATATGCCTGTAATCCCAGCACTCAGGAGGCAGAGGCAAGTGGATCTGTATGAGTTCGAGGCCAGCCTGGTCTACAAAGCAAGTTCCAGGACATACAGGGCTCTTACACAGAGAAACCCTGTCTCCAAAAAAAAAAAAAAAAAAAAAAAAAACAAAAACAAAAACAAAACAAAACAAAACAAAAAAACCAAACAAAAAACTTTTAATTTATGTGTGTATATGCTTGAGTGTATGTATATTTGTGCACCAAATGCATGCGGGTGAGAAGAGGCATCAGGTCCCCCGGATCTGAAGCTGCAGGTTACAGTGAGGGTGCTGGGAGTCCTCCGAAAGAGCAGCACTAATGCTGATCACTCTCTCCAGACCTCCCATGAATTTCCTTAAGATGCTACAATGAACACAGCTTATTTTGTGTGATTTGTTTACAAAGGGAACTGTGTATCAATATGATAAGGAAGCCAGAATCAGTTGTCCCAGCAGTGAAAATCAAGGTTGAAGACTGTAGCTAAGACAGCAGACTAGCAAAGTGAAGCACACAAAGGGTGTCAGGGACACAGCTGGACCTGGAGAGTAGTCTCTTCGCTTCAGAAGTCAGTGTGATCTCTACAGGGTCCCAGTCCAGTGCCACTCAGGAAAAACCCAGATGGCTAGATAGAGGATCACGATGGAGACATTGCTGTTGTCATGTGGTGGGATGTGCTTTTCCTTTAAGAATGAAGAGGCTGGCTGGGCAGTGGTGGTTCATGCCTTTAATTCCAGCACTTGGGAGGCAGAGGCAGATGGATCTCTGTGAGTTCAAGGCCAGCCTGGTCTACAGAGTTACAGAGCGAGTTCCAGGACTGCGAAGGCTGCACAGAGAAACCCTATCTCAAAAAACCAAACCAAAACAAAAAAAAAAGGAATCAAGAGGCTGGAGAGATGGCTCAGCTCTTGCAGAGAGTGTGGGATCCAGTTTCCAGCACCTACATCGAATACCTCATAGTGCTTTAACTCCAAATCCAGAGGATCTGACCTCCATGAACATTTTCACACATGTGATGAACTAAACTCATACAGGTATACCCACACACATAAATAAAATCTCTCTCTCTCCATATATATATATATATATGTGTGTGTGTGTGTGTGTGTGTGTGTGTGTGTGTGTATACACATATATACATACATACGTATCTGTCCCCAAGACAGTCTCACTGTGTAGCCTAGCTATAGAGACCCAGGCTGGCTTTGAACTCATAAATCTATCTACCTGTCTTCCAGGTGCTGGAATTAAAGATATGTGCTACCATGTCCAGCTTTGCCCCCCCCCCCTTTTAACTTCCTTTCTTTCTTTGAGACAGATCTCACTAAGTTGCCTAGGCTAGCTTTGAACTTACCATTCTTTTGCCTAAACCTCACAAACACATGGATTACAGGTCTATACCACTAGCTCAGTTGTCATTTTTAGATTACTCATACCTACGTCACAGTGAAACCTATATAAATAATTGCTATGCTATATTGGCAACAATGACAAGAAAAAAGTCTATACATGTTCAGCACACATATCTTTTTCCCCAAATGTTTCCAATTATGTTTCTCATAATTAGTTGGGTGCACCACTCCTCCCTCGACCTAAGTTGGGGATGGACAGGAAGATGAAACAGGTTGGCTCTGGAACATCCCTCTCTTGATGAGGAGATATGGAAGGCAGGTCTTACTCTCTATCCCATGTGAAATATTTTCAGTATTCCAAAACTTCATGTGTTGAATACCTGGCCCTTAAAGTTATACATGAATGACAATTGGAGTGGAACTTTTAGAAGGGTGATGGGGTCAGGGGGATGCTGATCTCAGGCATGGTTAATTCATGAATTAATGGATTATTGGGTTATTGAGGAAATAGGTCGGTAGTCATGAGAGTGGATGTATTTTAAGAGTGGATGTAGCCCAGTGTTACATCATGTATGAATCCTGGAGTCTATCCCCAGAAACATAAAACAAGTTTGGCTGTCTTGGCTTTCTCTTGCTATATGATATTCAACGTCATCTCTTGACTCTGTAGAGTCCTGGCTAGCAAGAAGGACCTCTCCAGGTGCAGCCCCTCAACCTTGAACTTCCCAGTCATCAGAACTATAATAGTCTTCTTTATTTCTTTTTTCTTTAAGTTTACATACATTAGCGTTTTGCCTATATGTGTGTCTGTGTGAGGGTGTTGGATCCCCTGTAACAGGTGGTACAGACAGTTGTGAGCTGCCTGATGTGGGTGCTGGGAACTGAACCCAGATCCTGCGGTAGAGCAGTTGATGCTCTTAACTTCTGAGCCATCTCTCCAGTCCCATAAATTCTTTTTTTTCCAATGACTTACCATCAATTATTTTATTATAGCAATGGACAATGGACTCATGAACCATGATGCGTGGCAGCTAACTATAGAGGTAGCTTCAACACCCATTCCTCTCTACCCTAGTTAGATTGACTAACATAATCCAGTGTACACTGGAATGTCTCTGTTTGAGCCCAGAAAGTCCCTTGACCCAGGACCACTCAGTGTTATGGCTTTACTATTCAGGATATACAGCCCCGTCCCAGAATCTTCCCCTTGCTTTACACCCTGCTTGCTGAGCTGCTCTGTTCCATGCAATGCTGCAGGAGGAACATCTGCTGTGAACCTTGTCTTGCCCAATGATAATACATTCAGACCAAAAAAGCAGTTGAACAACAACAAAAAAAAAACCCACAAATAAAAAGTTTAGACCATTTCCAATGAAGGTGGAATAGATTATCCCAGATCTCAGCCTCAAACAGTAGACACTGACTATTTCTCAGGGCCCCATGGGAGCAGAATTGCAGAGCAATGGGGTTAGCAAGGGTGATGCTGGCTAAAATGGTGCAATCAGGATGTTGGCTCAAACTATGGTCATCTGAAGATCTCACTGAGGCTGGAGAATGCCCGTCAGTGATGAGTCATATAATTTAATGCTAGTTCATAGCAGGACGGTTCAGTTCTTTCTCCAGCCTGCTGTTGGGTATTCTCTCATAGACACTGGCTTCCTCTAGACTAGCAGATTAAAGAGATACCTTCAAGAATTTGGAAGAATGCACTCTGTCATTTCTACCCATCCTATTAGTTACACATGTGGGGCCTGATCAGTGTGAAAGTGGCTATACAAGAGTGTGAATACCAGCTGGGCTTCTAATCCCAGCTACCTACAAGGAGGCTGAGCCAGGAGGATCTCAAGTGCACAGGACGTCTGGCCTGCTGAGTTTTCAAGGTCAGCTTGAACAATTTAGTGAGACTGCAGTGACATTTTGTTTATGATCTAACAAAGCTTGCCTGAAGATCAGAATGCAAAGCTAGCCACACTAGTTAGCCATAGAGGCCAGGCAGTGGTGTTAATCCCAGAACTTTGGAGACAGAGGCAGATGGATCACCTTGGGCTACATGAAATCGATCCAGTCTAAAAGAGAAACAGAGTTCCCACAACACTAAGGAGGTGGAAACAGGACTGATATGGCTTGGCGGAGAGAAGCAGGAGGAGACCAGGGAGAGATGCAGTCTGAGGAGCAGTGCAGTCTAGGTGGTCTGGGGATGCAGTCTGAGGACAGATGGCCCCTGTGGTCTGAGCATTGGTAGAGGTGAGAACTCTCTAGTGGCTGGCCGCTTTGCTTCTCTGATCATCAGCATTAACACTAATATCTGACTCTGAGCTTTTATTAAAAACAATTAGAGTTTGAAACCATATATCAAACTAAAAAGTTAAAAGAGGGCTGAGGATCTAGTTCATCAGTAGAACACTTCTAGATACAAAGGCCCTAGGTTCAGTTCCTAGTGCCAAGTGTGTGAATGCTAACAAACAGGAATGCCAAGGGCATTGGAAGCAGGTTACTACATTTAGATTTTGCAGGTCCAACGTATTGATTTGAATTGGACTCAGTCCTCAAGCTCAGCATATCTCTCTTTTCAGGCCTGAAGGTAGAACTCAGAGCAACAAGAATGCTAAGCAAGAACTTCACCCCCCAGTCCTTTCAACCCATCTACTACAAGCAAGCCTCCCCAGCATGCCCTAGTCCTCCTGTCTCATGCCCTCTCCATCTACCTTGCCATCCATTCCCTTGCTCTCTGAGGCCCTTTCCTGACCACCGTAAGTCTGGACCATCTCTCTCCTTTGTGTCTCCCAGCCATCCCTTCCCCTCTGCAGGGAACAGACCCGTGCTCTCGGCTTCCCTCCCTCCCTTTTCCCCTTCCTCTCTTCATTTCTTTCCCAGACCACCCTCTGAGACTCCACCTTCATAACTCTTTGCCAAGGCCTGCTGTCCACTCACGGAATGAAATGAGAGGAACCAGGGACAGAGACAGATGAGCAGCACTGGGCAGAGAGGAGCAGGCAGGTTCATAAGTGTAAAATATGGACAAACCTGCCACCATCTATTCCCTGGGACAAATAGATCATCGTCGAATGGGCTGCAGAGGAGCACAGAGACAAATTACCCAGCTGTGGTACTGTCACCTGCTCCTTATTGATGGGCCTTTATGCCCAGGCTCAACTGCTCTCAGAGAACTGCATCCTCCAGCTCCTATGGGACCCCAAACAGGACAGACAGTGACTAGAAAGCTTTTATGCCTCTGCTGGGGCATTAGCCACAAGACAAAGTCCCAGCCCTTGGGTCCTAGACAACATATGCAGATATGCGTGATGCGACTTTGACATAGTACTACATAAGCATAGTGATAAAAATCCATGCTGTGTGTAAGTGATAAGTAATACAAGTGCTCCTAAAACTTATCTCAGGGATCCAGCAATCTCAAAGCAGCTGGTATGGAATGAATTATAAACTGTGCACAAACTGTTGCCACAAGATGGCACCACCTTAGCTTGGAAATGCAAGCTCTAATATGGGTTCTTCTGAGTGAATGTGACTGTTGTCATACTTTGCTTGGAAGACTCTAGCTGTCTATTGAGCTGTTTTTTTGGCCATTCACTTACTATAAATTGAGGAGCAATAGCAACATCCTATGAGCATAAGCTGAGTAAGTATTAGATACAATAAAGAAATTAAAATGAAGCCAGGTTGGGAGGGGGGAGCCTTTAATCCCAGCACTCCAGAGACAGAGACAGCTGGATCTCTGTGAGTTCAAGGCCAGCCTGGACTACAGAGCAAGATCCAGGAAAGCCAAGGCTGTAACAAAGAAATCCTGTCTTGAAAAACCAAACCAAACCAAACCAAAAACAACCCCAGAGAAATACTATTTCCAAATAAGGCCACAATTCATGCTACCAGCGTTAAAAGATCCAGATCTCTTTTGTAGGGGCATAACTCAGTATGACTGAGCCTCTCTAGAAATACTTCAGCAACCTTTTTTGCTTGTTTGGTTTTTCAAGACAAGGTTTCACTTTGTAGCCTTGGCTGTCCTGGAACTCTGTAGACCAAGCTGACCTCAAACTCAGAACTCGGCCTGCTTCTGACTCCCAAATTCTGGAATTAAAGGAGTCTGCTGCCACTGCCTAGCTTCAGCAACCATATTTTTTGTTTTGTTTTGTTTTTCAATACAGTGTTTCTTTGTGTAACCTTGGCTGTCCTGGAACTACTTGCTCTGTAGTCCAGGCTGGCCTTGTACTCACAGAGATACTCTTGCCTCTCGAGTGCTGGTATTAAAGGTATGTGCCACCCAGCTTCAGCAACATTTTTATGACAGGGTAGCTGTGGAGGCCTGGGGATGCTTCCTGTAAATGTCACAATTTAAAACTTTGCATTCCAAGACCTGTTTTCCCTCTATATCACATGACTCTTAAATCTCCACAACCACCTTGCCACAGTTTTACCTGTGATAGTGCTGTGTACTTTTGCAGCGATATTTCCGTCCATGGACATGCTCTAGATAAACAGTACACAGGGGCTCAGTCTTCATCTTAGCTTGCTTGCTTGCTTGCTTGCTTCCTTCCTTCCTTCCTTCCTCCCTTCCTCTCTTCCTTTCTTTTCTTTCTTCCTTTCTTTTTTCTTTCTTTCTCTTTCTCTCTCTCTTCTTTTCTTTGTTGTTGTTTTAAGACAGGGTCTCTCTGCATAGCTCTGGCTGTCCTGGAACTCACTCTGTAGACCAGGCTGACCTCGAATCACAGAGATCCATCTGCCTCTGCCTCCCGAGTGCTGGGATTAAAGGTGTGTGTCACCACCACCCTGCAGGGTTATTTTTTTAAGTGTGTGTGTGTGTGTGTGTGTGTGTGTGTGTGATGCATTTGGGGGTCAGAGGACAACTTTCAGGGAGTCAGTTCTCTCCATCCATCATGGGTTCTAGGGGTCAAGCTCAGGTTGTCAGGTTTTTGTGTCAAGCACTTTGGCTGCTGAACCATCTCCCTAGTCTGTCTATTTGCTTGTTTGGGTTTTGTTGTTGTTTATTTTCATTTGGATTTTCTTTTTTGTTTGGTTGTTTTTTGAGACAAGGTTTCTCTGTATAGCTTTGGCTGTTCTGGAACTTGCTCTGTAGACCTGGCTGGTCTCGAACTCATAGATTCCCCTGCCTCTGGATTAAAGGCATGTGATACCACCACCAGGCTTGGTTTGTATTCTCTTAAGATAGTCTTGCCATGAAGCCTAGACTTGCCTCAAGTTTATGATCCTCCTGCCTCAGCCTTGGGAGTGCTCTGATCATAGGCATAGACCATCATACCTAGCTACTGAATTTAGGGTCTGAACAGAGGTAATCAAATGATTGGGAAGCTCATCCAGGGCATTTGACCCAAGCTTGAGGCCAGCCTGCCTAGGTCACATGGTGAGTTCCAGAGCAGCCTTGGCTACAGAGTAAAACCCTGTCTCTAAAAAGAAAAGGATGGGAGGCAAGAGTTTGTACCACAGTCACAGACACATTCACCTAATAACCTTTTTTAAGGTAATCAAATTAAAATGAAGCATTAGAATGGGTCTCCTGGAGGTTTGAGTGATCATGCTTGACTATTTGGTCCCCAGTGGGTAGAATTATTCAGTAAGGATTTCGAGGTGTGGTCTTGTTGGAGGAGGGATGTCACTTAGGATGGGCTTTGAGGTTTCAAAAGACTTGAGGCATTCCCAGGGTGCCTCTCCTTACCTCCTGCTTGTAGGTTAAGGTGAGCTCTCAGCCATTCCTGACTCCATGTTCTGCTGTTATGGACCCTATCCCTCTGAAACCATAAGCCCAATTAAATGCTTTCTTTTTTAAATTGGCTTGGTCATGGTGTTTTGTCACAGTAGTAGATGTCATAATAAAGAGGCAGACAAGTGGTAAGGGAAAAGGTATGAAGAAATCTGAGAGGAGGCTTTGTGAGGACTGGAGATAATGCTGCCACAAGCCAAGCCTAGTCTAGGGTTACCAGATGCTGCAAAGATGAGTACAGGTCCTTCCTCTTGAAGGCATCAGAGGAAATGCAGTCTTTTTTGGGGGAAGGATTTTTTGAGACAGGGTTTCTCTGTACTGTTTTGGAGCCTGTCCTGGAACTAGCTCTGTAGACCAGGCTGGCCTTGAATTCACAGAGATCTGCCTGCCTCTGCCACCAACTCCTGGCTGAAAATGCATTCTTAATTGACACCTCCATCTCCGACTTATTGCCTCCAGAGTGAGATGAGAAAATCCCTCCTTCCTTTCTTTCCCCTGTGTTTGTATGGGTGTGTGTGTGAGGGCATGCATATCACAGCCTATGTGGAGGTTGGAAGGCAACCCTGGGTGTCAGCCCTTCTCTTCTACCTTGTTTGGGGCAGCTTCTCCTTGTTGTTTGGTGTGTCACACACCAAGTACCCAGAGGCTCTTAACCTTCCGAGATTCTCCTGTCTGTCTCCAGGTCTCTGCGGGATCACTGGGATTACAGGTCTGTGCACTACTATTGCCTGACTTTCACAAGGGTTCTGGATTCAAACTCCGATTACCATGCTGTTTGGCAGGTGTGTCCCACTGGACCATTTCCCCTGCTTGAAACTTCTCTTTTTCCAGGTGGTCCATTTTAGGGTGCTTTGGTACAAGTGGCCCTAGAAAACTAATGCCCAAGACCCAAGAGTATCAATCTGGCATAAATGCCAGCACCCCAGAGCCTGAGGCAGAAATATATCAAATTCAAGCCCAGCTTGTTTCAAACAGTGAGACCTGACCTTAAAAACAAACAAACAAAAACCAAAAGTATCAGTTTATAGAACAAAGAAACAGCAGTAAATTGTGGTTTAGACAGTGGCTTCTTAGACATGGTTCTTCTCTTCCAGTAGCATGCAGTCCTTAAAAAAGCTGTGGGCCCAGAGCCAGGACAGGATAAACAGAACAAAGGGATGTCTCACCTTCCAGGTAATCAGGGAAAGGCAAGACAGGACGGGGCAAGATTTCCTCACGGTACTCAACAGCGTGCAGTTGAAAACATGGATTTCATGTCGGAAATTTAACATTTTCTGATCATAACTGAGCAAGGGACAGCTAGATTTCCAACAATGGTCCCCTCCACTGCTCTTTCACAGGGGAGGTTATTATCTGCAGCTTGTTTCCGTTCAAACTCAGTACCTCAGCCAACAGTGGAGAAGCCTCTATCAAATTCCAGTACTCTTAAGGCTGAGGCAGGCAGATCTAGGCCAGGTAGGATACATAGCGAGATTCTATTTCGAACAAAACAAAAACCAACTCAGTGCCTCAGAATAGCACTTTGGGAAGGCATCCCCAACATGAAAAGATCTCCAGGTATGTTTAATGGGTCAGGTCACCTCCCAGGTTGCTAGCAAGCAAGAACTTCCTTATATGTGGGTGTTGGTGGCTCACTCCTTTAATCCAAGCACTCAGGAAGCAGAGGCAGGCAAATCGCTGTGAGTTCTAGGCCAGCCTGGTCTACAAAGTCAGTTCCAGGACAGGCTTCAAAGCTACACAGAGAAACCCTGAACCCAGTCTTGTAAAACAAAACAAAGAGAAACAAACAAACAAAAAACAACCCTCCTAATATGGCTTCTCTCTCCACGCCATCCTCAAAGCAATGTGATTTGGCTTATAGAAGTACACCCCAAACTGTGTGGTGGTATTTTGTTTGTGCTCTAATAAAGTTTGCCTGAAGATCAAAGGGCGGAGCTAGCCACTAGTCTGAAGGTCTGTACAGACAGACAGGAAGTGATATGGCTTGGTGGAGAGAGGAATACAAGGCAGGAGGAGACAGGAACTCACTCTCTTTTAAACTGAGAAGTTATCGAGGTTAAGATGTGGCTGTGGTTTGCTCCTTTGTCTCTCTGATCTTTCAGCATTTACCAGTATATCTGACTCCGGGTTTTTTATTAAGACCAATTAGGCCCGTACAAAAGACCTGAGCGTGTGTTCTTAGCTACTTTCAAGGCTGAGGGAGGAGATATAAAATTCCAGCCCAGGATGTGCTATTTTTTTAGACTTTTTTTCCAAAACCAAAACAAAATTCCTGAACATTAGTAAATAAAAGACAAAGCCACACTGGAAGACATTTGACAAATACTTGGTTGACTCTCTTTTTAAAAAAAGTCTATGTTGTATTTGTAAACAGGAACTTTGTGAACTGAGTGTGGTGGTGTGCACCTTTAATCCCAGCACTCAGGAGGTAGAGGCAGGAAAATCTCTGTGAGGTTAGCCTGATCTACATAGCAAATTCTTGGTTATCCACTAGGGTTACATAGTGAAACTCTGTCTCAAAAAATTGCTTTGTTGTTGATACAGTATAAGGATAACAAACAAGGGTTTGGGAGTGTAGTGCTTACCTAACATGCACAAAGCCCTGTGTTCCATCACCTGGGCCACATGAAACTACTGGGCATGGTGGTTTATGTCTGTGTTCCCAGCACTTGAGAGGTGAAGGCAAGAAGATCAGTTCAAGGTCATCCTCAGTTAGTCTGAGATCAGACTGGGATCCTTGCCTCAATAAAATAAAAAGAAAAAAACCCATAAAGGTCTTAAAGCAAGAGATTTGTAAATTTAGACATAGAACTGGCACAAGGAATAAACGGTAAATGGATAGGGGAAAGCCATCACAGAGTTCATAAGGGCAGAAAGAACAGAGCTAGGTCAAACATAAGGGAAAAGCCTGGCAGAACTGCCAGAGGTCCTGAGTTTCCTAACAGCAAGCTACAGGAAGAAGATAAGATTGCTTACCTGAGTTCTGTGCAGCCCTTAGAAAAATATCACAAAATATGTAATGATATGGAAATAATTCGTGGCAGGATCTTTCTATGTAGCCCTGATTGAGCTCTAACTTGCCACGGAGACCTAGCTAGCCTTGACTTTGTGTGGCTCCTTCTGCCCTGGCTTCCCTGATATCACAGGAGTATAGCACCACACCCATCTCACTACATGTTTATGTCAGCAAGTCAAACAATAAATGGAATATACATGTTAAAATCTGATTTGCTTTCTGGCCACTTCAAGTTTGTATTGCTATGTAACAAGTTGCTACACATTCAGTGACTGTAAACAACCTATATTCACCCAAGCATCCATGTGTCTAAAATCCATGCTGGGCTTAGCATGGATTCTCCTCAGGGTTTCACAGGGCTGTCCACAATGTGTCAGCGACACCACAGTTCCCATCTGGAGCTTAGGGCTTTTCTTGAAGCTCAGTTAGATTGTTGGAGAAACCACCTACTGGTGACTACAGGGCTGAGAGCCTGGTTCCTTTGGCTATTGGCTAGGGATAATTCCTGGGACCCCAAGGCCCTCCAGAGTTCCTTGTTCTGCTGCCTCATAAGAAGTGCAAAACTTAAATGTTTATTTTCTTCCCAGCCAGAAGGAATATGTTTTTCTGGCTTCTTTCATCTTCTACTTCTAGACCCCTTTAAGAGTTAGTTCAGGGACCTGGAGAAGTTGCTCAGTGGCTAAGAATGCTTTAGCAGAGGACCCAAGTTCAGTTCCCAGCACCCACATGAAGGCTCTCAGCTACCTGTAACTCCAATTCCAGGAGTTCAAACACCTTCTTCCGTATCCTCAGGCCCCAGACATAAAATAAAAGTACATAAATCTTTTTGTTGCTGTTTTCAAGACAGAGTTTCTCGTGTAGCCCTAATTGTCCTGGAACTCATTCTGCAGCCCAGGCTGGCCTGAACTCAGCGATCCTCTGCCTCCTGAGGGAGGGATTAAAGGTGTGCACTACCACCACCATACAATCATTTTTAAAAAAGAAAGATTCAGGCAGTGATGACATGATGATACATGCTTTTAATCCCAGCACTTGGGAGTTTGAGGCCTGTCTGGTCTCTAGGGTGAGTTCCAGGACAGCCAGAACTATGCAGAAAAACCCTGTCTAGAAAGACAGGAGGGAGGGAGGGAAGGAGAGAGAGAGAAAGAGAAAGAAAAAGAAAATGAAAAAGAAAGAAAAAGGTTGGCTTGGATGAATTTGTGGCACATGCCTTTAATCCCATCAGTTTCAAGGCAGAGGCAGGCCAATCTCTAAGTTCCAAGCTAGCCTGGTCAATGGAGGAAGTTCCAGGATAGTGTGTGCCACCACATTAAAAAAAAAAAAAAAAAAAAAAAAAGACTTAAAAATTTGTATGTATGAATATTTTGTCTGCATGTATGTTTGTGCACCGAAGGCATGTTCCTTGTTTGAGGAAGTCAGAAAAGGGCTTCAGATCCCTTGGCATTGGAGTTACTAAGTGGGTGCTGGGAATTGAACCTAGGTCCGCCAAGTGCTATTAACTGGTTAACCATCTCTCCAGCCCAAAGTGTGTAGCCCAGGCTATCCTCAATCTAGTGATCCCCGTCTCTGCCTCAAAGGCATTACCACAACCTCTTTTGATAAATACAAAAGGTTACAGATTACACATGGTGACATCCCTTTGCCATAAAAAGAACCACAAGAGGACTACTCCAAATTTCATAGGGTTTGTTCCAACTCAATGTTGTATATTATCTAAGGCCATGGACCATTGGAGGCTATTTTATTAGAACGAGATAGTTTTCTGTTTAATGTTTATTTATCTGCTGTGTGTGTGTGTGTGTGTGTGTGTGTGTGTGTGTGTGTTTGAGCACTTGTGCCAGAGTGTGCCATGGCACACCTGCGGAGGTCAGAGGACAGCTTTTGGGAATCTGGTTTCTTCCTTCCTCCATCCATGCGGTCCAGGAATGGAACTCAGGCATTGTGCATGCAAGGCAAGTATTCTCCTAACTGAGCCACAGCCTCAGCTCCTTTTCACTTTTAAAGAAAGAGTCCAGGATAGCCTGGAACTCAAGAGATCTGCTTGCCTCTGCCTCCAAAACAGGAATCTTTTCTTAAAAGATGCTTTTTATATTTATTCTTGACAATTTCATATATGTAAAGAATGTATTTGTATTATGTCCATCCCCAACTCCTCACTCCTCTCCCCCACACTTCCCCAATCCATTCTCTTCCCTCTCCCTTTTTGGAGACAAGTTCTAGTACAGGCTGGTCTCAAAGCTCCTGCTGTCTTTAGTGTCTCAACCTTTTGAGTGATAGAATTGCATGTGTGTAATTTTTAAAAGATGTGTATAGGTTACTTTTAGAAAGGTGTAAACTATGTCATTAAAAAAATGCAAACTGATCACTAGAAATACAAGTACTGAAGCATGTCAAATTCATTCCATGGTGGAGGATGACCCTGAACTTGTGAACTTCCTGTTTTCACCTTGAGTTCTAGGATCATAGGGTTGCACCATCATGGGCCCAGGACTTTGTGCATGCTAGGGAAAGACAGAATTAACTGAGCTACATCACTAGGCTCACAAAATATATTTCTTTCATGAGTTTCCACCGAAAGGATTCTGTGTGAACCTTTGTTATCTCAGTCTCATTATGTAGCCCTGCCTGGCCTGGAACTCACAAAGTCCTCTTGCCTCTGCCTTCTGAGTGTTGGAACTAAAGGTGTACCACCAAGAGAATGGCTGTACTAGGTTTTTTCCTTTTAGACCACCAGCCAACTCCCAAATCGCAACACAGAGACTTCTTATGAGCCTAGCTTAGGCTCCTTTCTGGCTAGCTCTTTTAATTTGAATTAACCTGTTTCTTTTTATCTACCCTTTGCCTCGGAGCTTTTTACTTTTCTCTCCTTCGGTATATCTTTCACTGTTTCTTGTGTCTGGCTGGCCCCTGTTCTTTCCTCTCTCCTCCATTTCTTGTCTTTTCCCAAGCCTAGATTCCTCCTCCTATTTAGTCTCTCTGCCTGCCAGCCCCACCTATCCTGTCTCTGCCTAGCTGTTGGCCATTCAGTTCTTTATTAGATCCATCAGGTGCCTTAGGTAGGCAAGGTGAGACAAATGTAACACATAATTAAACACACAAACGTAGACACCTTTACATGGTTAAAGTAATATTCCACAGCGTAAACAAATGTGACACCGCTTTACATGGTTAAATATTCCACAGCATAAACAAATGTGACACATCTTTATATAGTTAAAATAATATTCCGTAACAAATGGCCATATCTACTTTTTAAAGATCTTTTAAAAATTATTTCTTTATTTTATGTGCATTAGTGTTTTGCCTGCATGTATGTCTGTGTGAGAGGGTCAAATGTTGGAGTTACAGACCATTGTTGGCTGCCATGTGGGTACCTGGAATTGAATCTGGGTCCTCTGGAAGAGCAATCAGTGTTTGTAACCGCTAAGCCATCTCTCCAGCCCCTTAAAGGCATTTTATAATTAAATTTTTTTATGTGTTTTGCTTGCACATATGTCTGTGCACTACATGTGTGTTTAGTGGCTGAGTTGGTGAGTAGAGGACATTGGACCCACTGGAAATGGAGCTACAGACAGTTGTGAGCCACTATATGGGTGCTGGAAAGCAAGCCTAGGAATTCTGGAAGAGCAGCCAGTACTTTGTGTTGTGGTGGTTGACTTTTTTTTTTTTTTTTTTTTTTTTTTTTTTTTTGAGACAGGGCCTCTCTATGTTTCCCTGGCTGGCTGTCCTGGAACTTTGTTTCAGCTGGCATGGCCTTAGACTTACAGGGATCCTCCTGCCTGTTCTTAGTGCTGGGATTAAAGGCGTGTGCCATATCATACTTGGCACAGCCAGAGCTCTTACCTTCTGTGTCATCTCTCCAACTCCTATTTTATTTTTTACCTCTGTGTTTACATGTGCACCACATTTAGATACCCTGGAACTGGAGTTACAGATGGTTGGGAGCTAAACAGGTGCTGGGAATTGAACCCAGATCCTCTGGAAGAGGAGCCAGTGCTCTTTACCACTGAGCCATCTCTTTAGCCACCTGATCCACTTAATTTTTAATTATGTGTGTGTGTGTGTACACCTGTGTTGGAACCTGCACGTGAGTGTAGGTGCCTGATGAGCCCAGCAAAAGGGCATCAGATCCCCTGGAGTTGGATTTACACTTGGGTTCTGGGAATTGAACTCAGGGCCTGTGCAACAGACTAAATGCTCTTAATCATCTCCAGCCCCCATTATATCTATTTTCAGTCCTGGCTCTCTTTTTTAAGATTCAGAACTGCCTTTCGTACCTGGACATTGTCCCAAGAACTTTAAATAGAGTTTTTTGCAGATTAGCCCAATCCTAGCACCTAGGAAGTCTATAAAAATGAACCATTACTGATCATCAACCTTATATTTTAGCTCCTGCTGTGTGATCTACTTCCTTTTGCTGCTCCTCAGTGGGTTCCCCAACTTACTTATTTACTGGCAGTATCTTTGGCTCTGGGTTATTTGTTGTCCCTGCAGGAAGCTCAGGGAAGAATCTGACATGGTTTTCCCACCAGCAGAAAAGAACTGAAGCAATAAAAATGAAGATAATCCCCCACCAAGGCCCCAGTACCCCAAAGGATCATTTTGGTGGCATCCTCTCTGGTGGGTCCAGGCAACAATTTCTTCTCCCTGGCTGGTGCTTCCTGGTCTTCCAGGGGTCTGTTGTAGAAGAGCAAGACTTATGCTACAGTACAGTTCTAACAATGTCTGCTGAATACTACAGAAGTCCAATCATGTTAGTCATGTAATGCTTTTTAAACTTTCTGTGCATACAATAATGGGTTTCATTATGACATTTTCATACATGTAAACCCTTACACCTTAGCCTCATTCCCGGTCAATATTTTTTGAAGCTTCAACAAGGAGAAGTTAGATGCCTCACACAGGGTAGCACACTGGTAATACCAGCAGCTCTGGGCTGGAACAGACCAAGGTCCCATTTCCAGCCTTGTCTCTTGAGAGCTGAGTCAATTATGAGATTCCATCATGCCAGGCCTCAGTTTTTTCTAAGGCTACTTCTTCAGCACCACACATGCCACCATAATGAATAATGGACTAAACCCTGAGACTGTAAGCAAGACCCCAATTAAACGCTTTCTTTTCTAAGAGTTGCCTTGGTCATGGTGTGTCTCTTCACAGCAACTGGGCAGTGACTGGGACATATATCTTTAAAACAAACAAAACTCCACAACTCCCCCAGAGAGCTGAAATTCTCCTATATAGAACTTGATGGCATTAAGGTACAAGTACTACATGTATGTACTTTGGAAAAACAAACAATAAATGCAAAGGACAAAATGAAAATGCTTTCGTGTTTCTCACCCTTTTTTGATCTAGTTCAGTTTTATAGCATCAATCTAGTATGTCAGACACCTTTCTAAAGCTTTCTGTATGTATTAAACAAGCTTCAATTCCTCAATTACTCCATAAGGCAAGGAAGGAAAATCACGAACCCTTTGGTAGTTGTAATTCTCTTAAAGAGAAGCTAGAGAGGATCAGGTAGGAAAGTGGGGCCACTAAGTGCTTTTAAAATTTGAGAAATACAGGTCAATACATGAAATTAAACGCCAAAATGGAATTTCGGCCGGGTGTCCCAAATAAGACTCAGGCTCCAGGGCGACCATCTCTACGTAGGAGGTGTCTAATTACGATGCACCTCGTGCTGTGCCACCAGGGCCTCTACAGGTTTCCCGGGAAAGGCGCCGCCTGAGCCTTCTCAACCAGTCTTGCTAGAGTAGGCGTATTCTTTACGAACAAAAGCGTTCGGAGTGACCGCTTTTATAGCCACTCAACGCCAAGTACAGACCCGCGCCCCTGGCTCAGTGCAACTTGTAATTGGTGGAATGGCCTTAGAGGAGGCGGGGCGGATGGGAGTCCCGCTTCCTTTGGCGTTCCAGCCAATCACAGCGTCTGGGAAATGGCTATTTAGGTTGCATCGGTGTGTAGCGTTCTGGGAGGCCCGAGGGCGGGGCGGGGGCCCGGCGGGTCGCTGAGGTGGGGGTTGGTGGAGGGCGCTTCCCGAGGGCGCGCGGA
Source organism: Phodopus roborovskii (assembly GCF_943737965.1). Classification (NCBI taxonomy): domain Eukaryota; kingdom Metazoa; phylum Chordata; class Mammalia; order Rodentia; family Cricetidae; genus Phodopus; species Phodopus roborovskii. The sequence goes on along the minus strand of NW_026126546.1, from coordinate 11,460,741 downwards.
GCCGAGCCGGTGACAGACACGCACGCGCGCGTGCGCTCCCGGCTACTGCGCGGCGCCGCGACCCCCGTCGGGCCGCTGAGAGGCGCGCGGAGTCCGCGCCGCAGCCGTCTAGGATTCCAGCCCAGGGGCGTCCCCGACGTCCCCAGCCCGAGTTTCCGAGCGCCGGGCCGCGCCCGCTCCTGCCCGCGTCGCGTCCCCGCTGCCGTCTGAGACTGTCCCTTAACTGGTCTCTCCGCACCGAGGGCCGGGTCCTCGCGGCCCATGGTGGTCGCTGGGGACCCACGCAGCCTAGGTCTGTCTCGGGCCGGCCAGCCGGCCACCATGGTGGCCCTGAGGCCTGTGCAGCTTCTCCAGGGAGGCTAATAGACCTAGGGGTGAGAGGGTCTCTGGCCAGAACCCTGCGCCATGGCTGGAGCCATCGCTTCCCGCATGAGCTTCAGCTCGCTTAAGAGGAAGCAGCCCAAGACATTTACGGTGCGGATCGTCACCATGGACGCCGAGATGGAGTTCAACTGCGAGGTAACCGGCCGCCAGTCCCGACGGACTATGAGCGGAGAGCCACGGAATCCCTGCCTGTCCGGCTGGGGCGTGCGTCCCCTCCCACGGGGCTGCCTCGCTGTGGTGACAGTCGAGGTGGAAGCTTGAGGGATTCTGTATATACCATTCCCTGGGCAAGGGTGGAGATGGTCAGAACCGGAAAGGACTATCTAGGCCCAGATCACAACTTAAAGCTAGTTGTTGCCTTTAAAGAAAAAAAAAAAAAGTGGCCTCTTGGTTTTTCCTGAAGGTTATTTTCATTCATTTGTTATTGGAAAAAGCTGGAATCTTCCGTAGTAACGAACTGGTTTACAGTGAGTAGGGCTTGCGCATAAAATGCCAGGGAGTTTTTCATTAGGTGTTATTATGTACAGTAAGTAGGTCTTAAAAGTTACGTCTAGTTTTGTTGAAAGTTTGTACTTTTCCCTGTTCCGAACTTTAAATTTTCTAGGAAAAAAAAAGTCTTTGAGGCGAGAGTAACTTACATGTACTTCTCATAGATTCTAACATAGTGATAGTAGTTATCATTTGTTGAAAACGTGTGTGTGTGTGTCTGTTATCCAGGGCCTTGTACATGCTGTGCAAGCACTCCATCACTGGGTTATATCCACAGCCCTGAGTGTTTCCCAAGTGTCAGACATTTACACATTTAACTCTCAAAAAACAAATAACAACCAAAACCAGTCAGGTTGGTATCTGTGACACTGGGATATATTTGATCTGGTTTCCTGGCCTATTGCTTCTAAAACCTTTAAAATCTCCCAAAGTAGTATCTTCTTGTGTACTAATGAGTTGGCTGTTGTTGCCAGGCTTTAGTTTTAGGATTTAGCTTGGTTGCCAGAAAGGCTTAGTTAGCATCCTTAAGGTTGGGACTTCTCAGTTCTTTTCCCAAAATGGGACTGATTGCTAAATTGGTCACTAAAGGTCAATGATTTAATCAATGATGCTTCTATAATGAAGTCTCCATAAATTCCCAAAAGGCTGGGGTTTGGAGAGCTTCCAGCTGAACATGTTCAATAGGAGTGGGCATATAAACTCTGCACCCTTTCCCACACGACTTACTTTCTTCATTTAAAAAGATCTGGTATTATCTTGTGTCCCTTATAATATCTCTTTAAAAAAAAAAAGGTAGACATGAGTGTTTACCTACCTTCTGTGAGGTGCACTCCTAAACTGACTGAACCCAAAAAGGGAGTTGTGGCACCTCATTTTGGTGATAGTCAAGAGCATGTGACTGGCATCAGAAACAGGAGGCAGTCTTGTGTGGATGACACTTTTACTTATGAGATTTAACATTCCAGGTAGAGTGTGTCAGAATTGAATTAAAAGGATACTCAACAGATATCCGATGGAAGAAAGAACTGTTTGATGTTGCCCCCATCTTTTTTAATATCTTAGTGTAGCATTTTGGGCCAGGTGCATCAGCACATACCTGCAAACCCAGTACTTAGAGACTGAGTCAGAGGACTATGAGAATTAAAGGCCAGCCTGGACTACAGAATGTGGCAAAAGAGGTAGTGGGAGCTGCAGCAGGTGGATCTCTGTGAGTTAGAGGCCAGCCTGGTCTACAGAGTTCCAGGACAACCAGAGCTACACAGAGAAACCCTGTCTCAAAAACCAATCCCCACCCACCCCCCCCCAAAAAAAAAGAGAGAGGAAAAAAACCTTTAATTTCCCCTTCTTATATACGCAGAGAGCATCAAGATTTTGAACTTTAGAGTAAGTTTTTAGCCAGGATGATACTTAAGCAATGTAGTCTTTGCTACCTTGTGGTTGTCTCATGCCCAATAGCATTAGTAGGAGTGACCGTTAAGTCAGGAGTTATTGTTTCTGCACATGCCTGTATAGTCAATCATTTCAGCTCAACAGGCCCCTAGGACTCTGTTGGAACTAACTGCTCAGCTCTTTAGCCTTGCTTTTAGATAGGATTGATTTAAGCATGACAGTATCAGGAGCTCCACTAACGTATTCTGTTCCCAAACCAGTAAAAATTCTTTTGAAAACAAGCTTTGGAAATAGTTGTAAGGGTAAACGGCAAATGCTACAACAAGAATCAATGAAAATTTAATAAGGTGAGAGGCAGTAGTTTGAATCAAGTCTGTCAATGCTTCTTTCCTCATTGAATGAGTTGATAGATTCCACTCCTTATTGCTGGGCCTGAGTCCCGGGAAGGCGCACAAGAGGTGGGGGGCCTCCATTTTCTAGTCAGTCCCTACCTGTGCAACAGGGTGTGGCATCCTGAGACGATTTAGGACCTAACTGCTCTTGCCCCAACTTTGATTTGTGAGGAGGTTATTGACCTTAGGGAAGGCAAGTTGAAACTTCAGCCTACTCTGTGTGTGTGTGTGTGTGTGTGTGTGTGTGTGTGTGTTTGTGTGTTTTCCACCAAAGACTCAGACCTGGGATTGGTGGGGAAGGGGATGTCTTGGCAAGCTTGGTTTATCCCCCACTCCATTTCTAGGATGCTGGTTCAGAGATTTTGCCTGAGGAATGGAGGAGAGCAAGAGTTAAACATAATTGTTGGTTAGGGGTATAGCTCTGATAAAGCACTTGCAGGTGGCTCAAGATTCAACCCTTAGCCCCAGGTTGTCCCAATCTTATCCCAAAGGAAATAACTTCACCTGCAACACAGTGGAAAAGTTCATGCCTGGAGGCAGTCTTGAGAATACTAGTGAGAGAGGATTGGATTTTATGAGGATACAGCTTAGAGTGCATGTTTTCCAGTTTGCAAGAAATTATTAGGTAAGAATAAATATCAAACATTTACCTCAGAAACAGTTCCCTCAGAGTAACTCATAACTCAGTAGGCTAGTTTGTATACAAGTTGTGCTCCAGGGTACTGTTACAAATATTAGAAAAATAAGCCACAATTAGAATCTTAACAGCTAGATGGTCATGGAAAGGGAAGACTAAAGCCATGTCATTCAAGATTAACTATTCAAATTAACACCTCCCTGTGAGGAACTGTCATAGGTCTTCACACTGTGAGAGAAGTAGATTTTATTAAAAATCATTCAACCAGTCACCAAACAAATAAGTACATGGTAAGTCTTGAAGTTAGATTTGATGGTCTGTGTCTGTAATCTTAGCACTTTCAAGGCTGAGGACAGAGGAATGGAGCATTCAAGGTCAGCTTCAGTTACATAGCAAGCCCTGTCTCAAAAAACGCAAGGACAGTGATGGAGTGCTCTTCCTCCCCCAGCAAATAAAAGCCCTGGATAGGGAACAGCAGTACCCAAGAGTAACTAAAATATATTATCCGAAATGCCCAAAAGATCAAAAACTATGAGATAAGTAAAGAAATGGGAAAATATGACCAGAACAAGGAAGGAAGAGGAGGTGGGTATGGGAGAGCTAGGCTCACAAGTTCCTGCGAGAGCGAACAGGGGTCAGTTAACAAAAAAGGCTTCCGGGAAAATTGATCAGTCAGTAAACTGCTTGCCATGCAAGTATGAGGATCTGGGCTTTGATCCTGAACACCCAAGTGAAAGTTGTGTTGGAGGGTGAAGGCAGGGAGATCTCTAGAATCACTGAGCTCAGGGTCAGTGAAAGACCTTGTCTCTCTCAAATAAGATAGAGAGTAATAGTGGAAGACACTTGATAGTGGGAGACTTGTGGCTTCCACATGTCCATGTGCATCTGTGGACCACACATGTACATATACATGCGTGCGCGTACACACACACACACACACACACACACACACACACACACACACACACACACGAGATTTAGCCATTATAAATATATTCCCAGAACTTAAGGGAAACACAGAGTAGTAAAGGAAGGCTCCAAAGCACTGCCAAATCAAATGGAGATCACTAAAGAGAGGTATTCTAAAGGAGAACCAAATGAAAGTTCTAGAGTTGCAAAGTCCAGTAACTGGAATAGAACAGTTAGTAGAGGAACCCCAGTTGTAAATTTGAACTGTCAGAAGAAGTCAACTAAGAAGAAGAAAGTCAACTAAGAAGTATGTCTAGTAAAGCTGAATATAGATTAAGTAGTCATTTCAGAACAGTGAAATGAAGACAACAGATAATCAAAAACTGGGAGTATTTATTTTATTATAATTTATTTATTTTTTATTTTCTGTGCATTGGTGTTTTGTCTGCATGTTAAATCTGTGTGAGGGTAGTGGATCCTGGAGTAACAGACAGTTGTGAGCTGCTATGTGGGTGCTGGGAATTGAACCCAGGTCCTCTGGAAGAGCAGCCAGTGCGCTGAACCACTCTTAACCATGTCTCCAGCCCCAAGAACTGGGAGGATTTATTACTTAAAGACCTGCCATACCAAAAAAAATTGTTATAGGATCCTCCAGACTAAAAGCAAAAGATCCCAAACAATAATTCAAATGTGTATGAGAAAATAGTAAGGGTAATTATGTGATTATATAAGATGCTGTAAATGCATAGTTTTCCCCTTAACTGATTAAAAATGTTTAAATGCTTGTAATGTTGTACATATAATATGAGTTATATGTATAACACATTTGGTAAAAACACAGAAGAGGTGTGTTGAAACAAAGCTATAATGGGCTAAGGAAATAACTACAGATGGTAAATGAATAGCTCTAACCATGAGTTAATGTGTATGTGAATTTGATAGATGTATATAATAATGCCATATCAGAGCATTTCTGGATCATTTAAACTAATATAAACCCGAAGTTGATGTTGATAAGTCAAGATTATATGATAAGCTCCAGAGCAGCTACTAAAAAGATCTAAAAATATGAAAACAGGAGCTAGATAAATGACTCTGTGGTTAAGAGTTCTTGCTCCTCTTGAAGAGGATGCAGGATTGGTTCTCACACCTACATGTCAGCTCATAACCATCTGTAACTCCAGTTCCAGGGGATCTGATGTCCTCTTTTTGGCCTCCATGGGCATTGCATTCATGTGGTACTCTACACACAAAAAATGAATCTTTCTTTAAAAAAGAGAAAACATAATTAAAATTTTATTTATTTGGTTTGGTTTTTGTTTTCTTGAGACAAGGTTTCTATGTGTTGCCCTGGTTGTCCTGGAGCACTATAGAGGAGCTCGTTTTGAATTCAGAGACCCTCCTACCTCTGATTTCCCAATGCTGGGATTAAAGGCAAGTGATGCCATGCTTTTTTTGAGACAAGTCACTATGTAGTCATCACTGGCCTAGAACTCAGATTTGCCTGCCTCTGTCTCCCAAGTACTGGGATTAAGGGCATGTACCACAACACACCTGGCATCATTAAACACTTAAATGTTTCATTACTGGGCATTGGTGGCACATGTCTTTAATCCCAGCACTTGAGAGGCAGAGGCAGGTGTATCTCCATGAGGAGGCCAGCCTGGTCTACAAAGCCAGTTCCAGGACAGCCATGGGGGGTTACACAGAGAAACTCTGTCTCTCAAAACTTTAAAAAAAATTAATGTTTCATTAAAAAGTTTTGCTTATAGTAAGATGAGTGGTCAGATGAGGTGGCTCAGCAGGTTCTTGCTGCCAAGCCTGAAAGCCTGAGTTTGATCCTGGGACTCACATAGTGTAAGGAGAGAATGAGTCATACCAAGTTATCCTCTAGCCTCCACACACATACACACACATACCAATGTGTGTACACACCCAAAAGTAAACGTTAAGAAAATTAAAGGGCTGGGTGTTTTTGTTACTTTATGTGTTTGGAGTGTTTTTCATGTGGGTGTACATATATGTATGTATGTATATCAGGTGTGTACAGTGCCCTTGGATATATAGCTACTAAATACATGAAGAGGTATTCAGTGTTATTAATTATCAAGAAAGTGTAAATCAAAAGCATAATGAAGACTTTTCTACAAAGATAAGCAGCCAGTAAGATTCCTGGAATGAAAAAGTTACATAGTGTCATTGTGAATGTGGAGAAAGCCACTGGGAAGGAAAATTGGTGTGGTAGGTCCTCACTCAAGCAGTTTCTGTATAACCTATCAGTTTTACTCATAGACACCCATCTGATAGATAATGTGTTTACAGAGAAACTCATACAGCAGAATTACCATAACTAAGAAGTGAAAATAGTCCTGCTGTCCACCAACATGGTAAATGCATTCTATAGGATATAAATTGGCATTAAATGAAGTATCAATAGATGTTTCAACAGACTTTTAAAACAGGAGTCATAGGTGATAAGAAGAGAAAGGGCCAAGTGATCCAGTTCTAAGCTGATCTTGTTATGAAGACAATAAAAGAAACTCACCTCATTTGATTGTGGTTGGGCTTTTGGGAGGGAATAAACTGAAACTATCGAAATTCCCTTAAAGTTTCTGCTTGATGGTTGAATACAACTTTTAGGATTAAAAAAAAAAAAAACAAACAAACAAAACAGGAGTCATACAAGAACATAAAGTTCAATCCATGGAAAATCTAGAATAGGATATTAATGGAGGCAGACTATTGATTAGTAGTTATTCAGGGCTCAGAAAGTTCTTTTTTGAAGTGATAAAAATGTTCTTGGAGCTGAAAGCTAGAATGTATACTCAGCATGTGTGAGGCCCTGGATTCCATTTCCAGTGCTGAAAAAAAAAAATCATAAAATTACTATGGGCAATGTGTAAACATTATAGCTCGGATGAAAAGGTACCTTACCACAAAGTCACACCACACAACAAACCTCACACAGAGATTTATTGTCAGGGAAACACCTAGGAGGGTGGTTACCTCTGCTTGGGTGAGAAACAGCCGCAAACTAAGCAGGATACAGGACTTATGTAGAGTTTCTTGGGAAAGGGGTGGAACTTTCCAGGGTGGAGATGGGTGGGATTTCATGCCCAGAGATTCGATTTTTATTCTAAAGATGGGAGCAGGGTCCAGAAGTTAGGGTAGTAGTTAGGGTATTCCGTGGGTGGAACCTGGTAGTTAAAAAGGCCTCAGGGGCGGGGCCTGGCCACTTCTGTGGCTCCAGGGGCTTACATGATGGCTTTACAACTTTATGAATATACTAAAAGAAAATGAACTGTATAGTTTAGATAGGTGGATTCTAAATGTATGTGAATTACATCTTAAAAGAAACTTTTTCTAAAAGCCACCTTAGGCCAAAGTAAGCAGTGGCTATTACTCTGTTGCTATTCATAAAACTTTATGGGCATGAAAATTTGAATTTCATGAATGATAAAAATTAAAAATTTTTTGGGCTGGAGAGATGGCTCAACAGTTAAAAGCACTTGTTCTTGCAGAAGACCTAGGTTTAATTCCCGGCACCCATGTGGCTTACAACTGCCAATAACCTCAGTTCTAGAAGATGGATGCCATCTTCTGACCTCTAAGGGCACTAGGTCCCTTAGTGCTCAGACATACATGCAGGCAGGATACTCATAAAATAACATTTTTTAAAAAGTTACAAAATAAAATAAAAATAATTCTTAGCTCCATATACAATAAGGACAGTTTGATCTGTCTTATGGACCAAAGTTTGACAACTTCTAATAAGTTCTTGCTGAATGTTATGAGAAAGTCTGATTGACTAGCCAATAGGGAAAATAATTTGTTTGACATTTAGGCAACCATGATTTTGTCAGGAAAAACTTCCTTTTAGGATTGAACTTGATGCCCAGCAGGCAAGTGCCATAACACTGAGGCATTCTTTCTTTTGGGGGCAAAGAGGCAGGCCAAGGTTTCATACAGCACAGGTTGGCCTTGAACTTGGGTGTGTAACTGCACATTACCCTGAATTACCAATTTTCTGCCTCTGTCTTCCAAGTGTTTAGATTATAGATATGTGTCTTCGTGCCCAGCTGGAGTGATGGCTCAGTGGTTAAGACCATGACTGGCTGGGCACAGTGGCACACACCTTTAATCTGAGCACTCAGGAGGCAGAATGGCTCCATGTGAGTTTGAGACCAGCCTGATCTATAGATTAAGTTCCCAGAGCTACATATTGAGACCCTGTCTTGAAAGAACACAATAACAAAAACAGAGCATATACTGCTGCAAGTTGCAGAAGACCTGAGTTTGTTTTTTTCCTAGCACCCATGTCAGGGTACTCAGAATCATCTGTAACTCCAGCTCCAGAGAGATCTTATGCCTCTAGCCTCCACGTGCACTTGGATTCACATACATGCGTATACCTACACACAGACTCCTACACATACACTTAATTAAAGAGAGTAAAAACAAATCTTAAAAAAATGATCAGTAGAACCAAAAATAATGGATAGCATTATCAACTAGGGTGTAGTTTCTTCTCAGTTTTGGCTTATATTTGGACTGGGTAATATTTTTGTATGGGTAGCAGTCCTATGCACTGTAGGATTCTTTTGTTTTGAAAGAGTTTCTATGTAGTCCTGGCTGGCTTAGAACTTACTATGTAGTCCAGACTACAAGCTTATAGCCCCAAACTTGTAATGATCTTATTCCATGTATGGATTACAGGCTTGGGCTACCAGGCCTAGAGGTATTGTTGGATATTAAGTCCTCCAGCCTCTGATCCTAGCAGTATTCATCTATCTATTCCCAGTTGTGACAAAAATATTTTCAAGCATTTAATGTCCCTGGTGTAGCTTCCCCCCCCCCCACACACACACTGCAAATCTGTAGAAAGGGATAGTAGTAGTGGCAGTCAGACACAATGGTATAATACAGTTTCCAAACTTTAATGAACCCACAAATGACATGGAGATCTTAATAAAACCTGGGTGGATGATGATCTAGGAGTTCTGTAGTGGAACTTTGAAATCTATTTATCATTAGCTGTCAGATGATGCCAATGTTGCTGGCCCAGTGACCACAATTTGAGTAGCAGAGCAGTAATAGAAAGCAGACTGAGGCTTAAAGTTCTTTTTCTTATCCACTTCTGCTTGGGATATGATACTTAATGGTCAGTGGACCTCAGTTTCCACACCTGTAAAGTGGGACCAATAGTACTGGCCCTACACACATGTTATAAGGCTGTGTGATGCTTAGTGCCTCAGAAAGAAGGAGCAGAAAGGGCTATAACTGACCTAAAATAGGCTTGCATCACCTTGGGCACTGTCCTCTTGTGGTTTTTGTTAAGTCATTGCATCTCCCTGGACTTCAAATTATAGTGGAAGCACCATTTATAGATGTTTGTGTTCTGTTAAAAGTAATAATAGTTTATTCTGTGGTGGTAGAGAGCTCTCATCCTTTGCCTGTTCCAAGCTTATGCAAGGAGATGGCAGATGCCTTCAGTGAAAAAAGAAAGCCAGTATTTGTGGAACTCTTGGCTTTGTTAAGGTCAGGTGGTAGTGGCCTTCCAAGAAGGACTCCATTTTAGAACCAGTGGGAGCTGGCATATGAGTCAGGTTATACCTTATGGCAGTAAGTTCAGGATTTTTGCAGCAGAGATGGGGGGTGGACTCTTTCTTGTATTTGCTGCATTGCACAATTGGCTTGATGCTCCAGAAGATTTTTCCACTTGAGAGATTTGATATTTGTCATCTTGAGAAAGTGGGTGCTGAATTTAATTTGCCAGGAGGCTAAACAGTTATTTCTTATCTAGGCTGGAATTTTGCTCTAATAATTCAATCTATCAGTAAGATAGCCAAATGTGAAAAATTTCTTGAAATTGAGTTGTGGGAGATTCTAATACTATATTATGTAGAAAACAAAGCCTTCTCATGTTAGTTGGCATTTTAAATGTTTTCACCACAACCAAATGGGGTTATGGATAAATTGAATGCCAACATTACAGGTCATTACACCATATAACAAGTGATATAGTTTTTCTGTAACAGAAAGAATCTTTAAGGGAGAGCAGAAGGAATAATTCTGGTATTTTTTAGTAGGAACTTTATTCTTACATTTCCCAAAATATAGTCAAATAACCCCTGGAAATTATGGTTGTGACTATTTTATAGACTGTATAGGATGCTAGAACTGTGTGTGTGTGCACTATTATAGAAGTAAGGCTGTCATCTCTTTTACTACCTGTGTCCCATGGATATAGGCAGTGCCTTTGAATGGTTTGTGATGTGGCCCTGTGGTGAAGGACGGCCCTGTGAAGAGGCAGGAAGCATGCTGGTTAGTGCTGTTGTTGCATAGACCCCATGCCTGTTCCTTGTGGGATGGAGGGCTTTGTGTTGTTGTGTGTCACGTGCAGTGTTCTGTGCTTTAAATGCATGGTTCCATTTAGTGCAACAGGGCCTCATTTATTTATTCAGGAGATACTGAGTTTCCACATGGGCAAGGCAGCTTGGCTAGTTTTTTATGTGAAAGGGTATGCATATACCACAGCCCTTTTGTGGACTCAGCTCTTTCCTTCACCTTCTTATGGGTCCTAGGGATGGAACTCATGTCCCAAGCTAGCCTTGAACTTGCTATGTAGCAGAGGATGGCTTTGAGTCATCGACGACATAGGGGCTCGGTCCCTGATGCTGCCTCTGAGGAACTGAGTTCTTTTATTTCTCACTTGCATCATCTGGAAGATAGGAGTTGTCATGATTCTTTTTGTAGAGTTGTTGGCAAAATACTTAGACCAATACCTGGCACAAAGTAAGACTATAAAAGGGCTTTTGCATAAATGGAAGCATGTCCTGAGCCCCTTACCATTTCTCTGCTTCTTTTAGCCTCTCCTACACTTTGTCACACACTCTTTACTCGAGCTGATTGTGAACAGTCTGGAAAAGTAAATGGGACAGAGACTTTGTATAGGCCAGCCCAGTGCCTGGAATGCCTTCCTCCCTCACTTTTTGTCAGGCACAGAGATAGTGCTAATTCTAAATTGAATTCTAAAGTAACTAGTAATTAATTCTAAAATTAACTAATTAGAATTAGTAATTCTAAACATGACTAATTTAGATGCTGTCCAAGCTTGCTTTTTGTGCAAGGTGTCACACTGCTGCTAAAAGGTGGGCCTGGGATTTGAACCCAGTCCAGCCCTGTCTCCACTGTGGATGACACTCAGTAGGAGTCTCCACACAGAAAGGACATTTTAGACATCCCCACCCTGTCTCAAGAATTCAAATGGAAATAAAGGAAATAAACTTTTTTTGGGGGGGAGTTGGAGACTGAGTAGCCCTGGCCCTGGAACTCTCTCTGTAGATCAGGGTGGCCTCAAATTCAGAGATCCCCTCCCTCTGACTGGGATTAAAGGCGTGCACCACCACTGCCGACTAAAGAACTTTCTAATGTGACAATTTATTTGTCTTTGTCATTATTTTATTTATTGCACTTGGTGTAAGATTCTATCTGAAAACCATTTTGTGAACTTGCCAGTGGGCTTAGATTTTGCTGGGTAATGACATGACTAACAACCCTTTCTGTATTGCCTTGATATCTGTTTTATACTTTGAATTACCTGGACATTTTTTATAAGTGAATCTTTTTCGGTTGCCCATGATCAGCTTGGAATTCAAGTTTTTGGCCTGAAGTAAAGCTATTTCGCAATAGTTAAGTATATTCTAGTTGCATATTTCACATTCCTTATGGTGCCAGCAGTTCTTCCTCTGTAGCCAACCTGTGTCCTTCTGAGACATTTGATGTGCCCACAAAGATATCAACTGGTTACCTTGTTTCTTTTTCCTTTGTGCTGGGATTGGAACTCCGGGCTTGAAGCATTGCCAGATAAGCAAGCTCCTTGGTAGAGACACCATGGAGCTACATACAGCCTTAGCCTTGTTTAAATTTTCTTTAACTTTTTAGTTCTCCTCTCCCTTCTCTCCAAGTGTCTCCATAGTTTGGTTTTAGAGTACAGTTTCTGTACAGTAAGAGGAAGGGACTACAGGCATATGCAAATGCTTGGTTCCTTTTTGAGTTTCATAGTAACTATCTCAGGGGAGGTAAGGGTACTGACTTTCCAAGGTGTTCATGTTCTAGTTGGAGATCCAAACATATGTACAAAGTTTATGACACACACACACACACACACACACACACACACACCTCTCAGACATTTTGGACAGAGTCCTATTGAAATGGAAATAGAAGCCATACTGTGGTTTGTGTGCCTGTAGTCTCAGCTACTTAGGAGGCTAAAGTGAAGAATTACTTGATCCCGAGAATTTAGGACCATCCTGGGCAACAAAATGAGATTTTTGTCCCTTAAAAAAACAAAAACCAAAAATACCAACAACAAACAACCAAAACCAGGTGGTGGTGGCACATGAATTTAATCCCAGCACTTGGGAGGCAGAGGCAGGCAGAGCCTGGTCTACAGAGCTAGTTCTAGGACAGCCAAAGCCACACAGAGAAACCCTGTCTGGGGGCGGGGGGGGAAGCAAAACCCAAACCAAACTTTTTTAGAAGCATGTATAGCAGTTGGTGCTGTAACAAAACTAGGCAGATGTTAAAGGTCTAGGGAATGTTAAGAGCAAGGGTCTTCCTACCAAATAAACAGTTCCCAAGATTAAGGGTGAGAGGGAGTTCACTGGGCAAATGGGCTAGAGTTGGGCTCTGGCCTATACTCCTTTTCTGTATGTGGTTCCCTGTCACTTGTATAAAATCGTTGAGAGCCCTGAGCTGGGCTCTGAACATCTGGTTCATGCTCTTCTGGGCATGTTAAATACCCTGCCCTAGTTGTTCATCTGTACAATGATGGGAAGTCACATTTCAAAGGGTTTCATCTTTAGCATCTGCTTAGGAGAATGATCCCTGCCTTCCATTTTTTTCAGGACAGGTCTAGATGTGTAGTTTCAGCCGGCTTCATTCTGGATCCTACTCAGACTGTGTGCTAGGATTACAGGCATGCAGTTACCCTCCCCAGGTTTTTTCTTAGTTATTGATGACTCCCCAGTGATTTATGCTAGTTTTATATTACTGTCCAAGAACATTTTGGGCCCTTGCTTAATTTTAATTTCAGAGTTTAAAGCATTTGAGACTTAGAAAACCCATAACTGCATTTTCTCAGGGCTACTGATGGATTTAGCTAGCTGGTGCAAGGCTTCTCTGGTTTGTTACAGGATGATGCATTCTGTCCTGTGTGTGCTTTGTCTAATTTAGAGTCTAAATCCACATGTTTTAGGATACTTTTAGCATGTCAGAAAAGTCGTGCCAGCTTCAAGAAGAAAGTTCATTTTGATTGTGTTGGAGATGGAATTTATAGCCATAGGCAAACCCTCTTTCATTGAGGGACATCCCTCCTCTTTTTTTTTAAAAAAATGATAATATTTTTTTTTAATTTAAATTTGAAACAAGCTTGTTTTACAATCCCAGTTCCTTCACCCTTTCCTCCTCCCCTGTCCCCTTCCCAACCACCATCCCATCCCCTTTCTGCTCCCCAGGGAGAGTGAGGCCTTCCATGGGGGATCTTCAAAGACTATCAGACCATTTGGAGCAGGGCCTAGGCCCTCCCCCAGGTGTCTAGGCTGAGAGAGTATCACTCTATGGGGAATGGGCTCCCAAAGCCCATTCATGTACTAGGGATAAATACTGACCCACTACTAGAGGCCGCATAGACGGCCCAGTCCTCCTAACACCCATGTTCAGGGGGTCTGGGTCAGTCCTGTGCTGGTTTCCCAGCTATCAGACTGGGGTCCATGAGTTCCCTCTTGTTCAGGTCAGCTTAAATAGCAGGTTCTGGGAGGACCAAGCTGCTTGTTCCAGTTCAGGAATCACAGGCATCACTAGGTGGCGACAGAGTATTTTCTAAGTTACTGGGCTCGTTTCCTCTTTAGCCCTTTAACTCCAATTCTCAATGTTTTTCTCCTTTGCCAAATTTAGGCCTAGATTTGGGAAATTCACAGAAAGTCTTTGTTCATTTTGTTTCTTATGGCTTTCTGGTTTCAGTAGTTTGTTAGTTTGACTTTCAGATAAAACTGAATCTAGAGTAATTGCAGAACTTATCTGGACTGATCTGTGGTTTTAAATGCCTCAGCAATGTCTTTATCTACTATCTTACTCTTGCTGATTTTCAGATTAAGTCAGCCTCATAAATATGCTTTTTAAAAAATCTTCAGACCTCAGTAGTTCTTATCCATTCACAGAACCTTTTATCAACCCTACCCACTCCATAACTTACTGTTTCTTTAGTGTTGCCAAAGTCAGTGTTAAATCTTAAACAGAGACAGAATGTATATTTTCTGGCTGCTGCATGAACTGTTTGCATGCTTTGGTTCTATCATACAGGAGATTTTTTGGGGAGGAGTGCTCAGAATGGACCTATGCCCATCCTGCCTGTGCCTTACTACTGAGTTTTAACCCCAGCACCCCCAGAGATTTGAGCCCAGGGCCTTGAGCATGCTAGGTAACTGTTCTACCACTGAGCTATATCTCTAGTCCATTACTTATTTTAGTTTTTATTGGGAGAGAAGTGTGTTACTAGGTTGTCCAAGTTAGCCTTAAACTTAAAATCTTCCTGCCTCACGCTCCCAAATACATGGAATCGTGAGCCTGTGTCACTAGGTCTGGTTTAGGAGCTTAAAAAAGAAAAAACAAAAACAAAAAACTGTAGTGTTCAGGACATAATCACATAGATAATATTCTGCCATCTAATGTTAAGGAGCTGGAGAGATGTTTCTGTGGTTAGGAGTGCTGGTTACTCTTTTAGAGTAGCCATATGGTGGTTTACAACCATCTGTAACTCCAATTCCAGGGGATCTGATGCACCAGGGATACATGCAGGCAAAACAAACAAACACCCTACATACAAATCTTTTTTTTTTTTTTTTTTTCCCAGACAGGCTCTCTCTATAAAACAGTCTTGGCTGTCCTGGAGCTCTCTTCTGTAGACAGGCTAGCCTCAGACTTAAAGATCTGCCTGCCTCTACCTCCCAAAATTTTTTTAGAAATTAAATTTAATGTAAAAAAAAAAATCAGCTTTGTATCTTTTTTTTTTTTTTGAGACAATCTCTTCAGCTCAGACTGGCTTCAAACTCTCAGCTGTCCTCCTGCCTCAGGCTCCAGAGTGCTGGGGATACAGGTATCAGCCACCACTTCTGGCTTAGCTTCATGTCTTATCCCTACCAAACAATCCTTACTATTGTTTCTGGAGAATTGTTATTTTTGGTATGTCAAGTATTGTAATCATTGCTAATTGCATATTATCCACAGCATGCTACTTGCTAAAATCTTACTTTTCAGCAGTATTTATAATTGCTGTTTTTGTTGCATTAGAAGAGTTCATAATACATCTATGCAGTCAACTTTTTTCTTTCTTTTGAGAACAGGTCTCATGTATCCCAGGTTGGCCTTGATCTCATAATGTAGCTAAGGTTGGCTCAAACTCTTGATTCAATTGTCTGTACTTCCCAAGTGTTGGGATTACAGGTTTACAACACTATTCTGGCTATATGTTCACTTATGTTTGTGAGGCACAAGGGCCATACTAGCAGAGCCCAGAGTAATGGAAAACATTGTACAAAGTACACATAAACGAAGTATTAAGTATTTGTTACATTCCTAGAGATGGGTTGTTAAAGGGTTGACAGAAAATTATTACAGCAATAAAAAAAGTGCTATATGATTTATACAAACCATCTCAAGCTCATGAACACAGAGGGTGATCACTTGATGACTGCAGAAGTTGAGCCCCCGAAGAGGTTAAGTGACTTACCCACCACAGCAGGTTGAGGTGTTTATGGCTGTTTGACAGAGCTATGATTGCTCTCATGTTGTGATCTAAATTCTGCAGATACTTTCTCCTTGGCTTTTGGATCACAGACTCTATCTTGCTTTTATAGCACTGTAATTGTTTCTTTTTTGCTTTGTCATCTTTCAGCTGACTTTCAAACAATTACATCCTCTTTGCTCCAACACAAAATCTGGTGGTTACACAGGGCATGGGGAAATAGGGATGGAAACACTGGGACCTACTTGAGCCATGGTTCACAGAAGTCACAGGCTTCTTTGTGGTGGGTGGTTGAAGGAGGGGTCTGGAATATTGATCTCGTCTCTGGGCTTACTGCTGATCCGAGAGTCGCTCTCCACTTCAGTAGGGATGATGCCAGAAGCTACAGTCATAGGGACTTTTGCTCCCTGAAAAAAATCAGTAACTCATTTTGCTTTGAAAGAGTAAAGACTTAACTAGAGTTTAAAACCTACATTCTGTGGCTTCCCAAGTGCTGTGATTTGTTTCTTCCTAGTATCTTTTGTTCTGTGGAAAATTTTCTTCTTTGGTTCTTTGAGGTTTAGATTTCTTTGCCAAGGTATTTTTAGAAAGAGAGAATCAGTATGTGTCACCAAAGGGGGAAATATGTATCTTAAGGCCTAGTTATGCAATTAGAATTTTAATAAGGAGTGTCATAAATTCTTGCTTCATTGCAATCATTACTTAGGAGTGTTCTACTCAGAAACCTCATCTAGCTATCATCATCATTATCATCAACATTACCAGCCAAACACAAGCACTTATTGGAGTGTCCACAGACTGTGCAGCACTTGCTTCTATTCTGAGAGACTTAAAAGTGTGTGTGTATGTTCATGCGGACTGTGTGTGTGTGTGTGTGTGTGTGTGTGTGTGTGTGAGAGAGAGTATATGAGTGTGTTTCGTCCTTAGCTTCAAGGACGGGAATCTCGGGGAAGATAAACTCATTTTTCCATATACATAGTGAAGAGTTGAAGGGAATAGTTCTTAGAAAGGTCTAGAAGCACATAGCTCTTCTGAGTGAGTGTGTAGGCTGAGTTGTAATAAGGTTGGATAATTGGTTGAAGGAGAGAAGCAATTGGTGGAAAGCTTTGAAACTAATAATTTGTATAGATTGGGCACAATAACAGAGATGATTGGAAGACTGGAAGAGGAAAATTAATTGCTGAAGTTGATTATGGCAGAAACTGACAGGGCAGGAGATGGGAGGATTTTTTAATTTTTTTTTTTTTTTTTTTTTCTGCAAAGAGAAAGCTTCAGCCTGTGATGAGAGAGATAGGCTTCAGGACTGGCAGAGCAGCAAAAACAAACAGGTTTTTCTGCTATGTTCTTGTTTCTATTTGGAGGATCCCCTTTTCCCTATGCTGAGCAATAATGCCCACATGCAAGGGATGTATCCCTTAATTGCAAAACAAAAGGCTGGCTGTTTTTGCAGTTTAAGTTCAAGAGATAGGAAAGCCTGCTTTTGTGGTATAGTATTACTCCTTGCTTTTTAAATTTTCTTTGATTATTTAGATTTTAATGGAGTTCATCATTCATTTATTGCACAGCAAAGTTATATATATAAATGTTTGGGAGCAGGTTGCTGGGAATTAAATATGCTAGGCAAAAATTATGCCACTGAGTGCATTCCTAGCTCCTAATAACTCTTTCCGTTGTGTTTATTTGTTTTGGCTTTTTTTTTTTTTTTTTTTTTTTTTTTTTTTTGTTATCTTCCTGCCTTTACTTCATAAGAATTGCATGGAGTGCATCACCCCTCCTTGTATAAATTGAAATATTTCACACATACATACATACATACATACACACACACACACACACACACACACACACACACACACACACACCCCGTCTGTGTTCTGGCCTGAAACACTGTATAGACCAGGCTGGCTTTAAGCTCACAAAGATCTGCGTGGCTCTTCTCTGCCTCCATATAATGAGATTAAAGTTGTGTGCTGACATGCCTGTTGATACCTCCTTTTTCAAAACAGATGATTAAGTGTTGTATTTAGGTTTGACTCTTTTATACAAACATCTTAAATTCACAAGTCTTCTATAAATTTGTTCTCATAGGCCAGCTATGACTACATAATTGTGGATAAACGTTGAGCAGGGAAGTCTCAGTCATCTTGAGTTTTCCATTTCTGAAATAGTATTGCACATGGGGCACAGGCCCTGAGCCAGGGAAGCACAGTCCTGTCACTCTTTCTACAGTTTTTATGGAACAGCTTGTGAGTTAGTTAGAAGGATCTGATAACCAAATGGGGTTCTCTGGTTCTCCTTCTCTTCCTTTTTGGAATCAATAGCCAAACACCACCACTGGTGAGGGCCCACCTCCATCTCTGAGAGTAACCTGCCATGGCTCTTTCCAGTTGTGAGTTGTGTGTAGAGCCTACATTTTTCTTTGGCTCTAATTCTTAGGCATTTTACATCCAGCACAAAGTTGGGTTTACTTTCTTCAAGAGAATGGACCTTGTCTTGCTGTGGTCTTTCCCCATCCTGTAGCCAGTTTCTTCTTATCCGGCAATGTAGATTCAGCATGGACAAGGGGTTTGGTTGTCAGGGACTGTATAGTGCTACCAGAGGGGAAAAAATGCAGTGGGAAGACTGGCAAGGTCAAAAAAACAAATGGCAGTTTCAGGATTTCATGTAATCCTGGCCAACTGGTAAGATGGTTGTCCCAAGCTAATAGACTCTAATGAACCCCATGGGTTATTGGTGGCATTTGCTTCCTGTAACTGAAAAGTGCTGCATTCTAGCTATGTTCCTGCGGTGGAGTATAAGTATTCAGTGCTATTTACTTTAAACATTCTAAAGTTGATAAATGACAAGTACTTTACTCTGCATAAAGCTTGTAAATCTGGCCCCTATAAAAAATAACAAGCTGACAGCACTTAGTCCTGTTTATAAAGTTCATACGCATCTGTCTTTGATACAGGCACAATATATATCCATGACATCACACTGCAGCCAGTTAAAATAACAGGAAAGCAAGCACAGCCTTAGAGCCAAGCAGCTTCCAGAGGTCCGCCCTCCAGCCCCTCTGCCTGAAGGGCATTTTGAGGACAGGAGGCCTGCAGAGGGGATATCTGCCTAATGGAGCCTGAATTTCTACTGCCTCATGCCTTTCTCTTTCTGCATATCACCCTCGTTCCTTCTGCAAAATGAGCACCTGCCTCTTAGCCTCTCTCCTGTTCTCCAAGCTAAGACCAGAGAGGGAAGATGGCTGCAGAAGTGAAACAGTTTAATACTCTGGCCAGATGGAAAGAGATAGGGTTAAATGCACACTCCATCAAAAACAGAGACCTATAAATCTAACTAAAAAAAGCCCATAGATAATCATGTAGTGCACAGCTTGCCTCTTTGACTTGACTAGAAGTGAGACAAGAAGTCGCTGGCTGTCGGTATCCAGGAGGAGGAAACTGCAGTTGCTAGGTTTTGCACATGCTGGTCAATCATTTTTGTTTGTTTGTTTGTTTTTAGTTTTTCAAGACAGGGTTTCCTTTTTGTAGTCTTGGTTGTCCTGGAACTCACTCTGTAGACCAGGCTGGCCTCGAACTCACAGAGATCGCCTGCCTCTGCCTCCCAAGTGCTGGGATCAAAGGTGTGTGCCACCTGACTTGGTCAGTCATTTGCAAACACTGGCATTTGAACTAGACAAAGGCTTTGCGATTCTAGGCCTTATCACAGTGGGAAGACTAAATTCCAGTAGGTCTGAGGCATTGATCCATGAAATGGGCATGGCCATGTCAACAATGTACACTCATTCAGGACTTCATCTGCTGTTTACATATTCACTCAGTTCAGGTTTCCTTGGCTTCCCATATACAGGGCTGGCAAGATGACTCAGTGGGTAGAAGCGCTTGATAACCTGAATTTTCTTAAGGTTTATTAATTTCATTGTGTGTACGCATGTTTTGCTTACATGTGCTGTATGTTCACTGAATATGTGTATGGTGTCCACAGTACCAGAAAAAGGTATTAGAATCTCTTGGAATTGGAGTTAAGGACAGTTGCAAACTGACATGTGGGTACTGTTAACAGAACCTTGTACCCTCTGCAAAAGCAGCAAGTATTCTTAACTGGGGAGCCCTCTCTCTAGTCCCCCTGATGACTGAATTTGGTCTGCAGGATCCACATGGTGAAAGGAGAGAAACAACTCCCTCAAACTGTCCTCTGACCTCCACATGTGTGTAACCCCCCCCCATTAATGTAATTTTAAAGATTATTTTAAAGGTCTGTAGGACCATCTAGTGCCATCAAGATGATCTGGCAGGTAAAGGCTCTTGCCACCAAGCATGATAACCTCAGCTCAAAAGCTCTGGGGACCCACATGGTAGAAAGAGAGAACTAACTTTCACAAACTGTCCTCTAACCACATGCATTTACACACACATATATACTCAAAAAATGTTAGAGGTGTAAATGTAGGTCTGACAGGCCTAAGTGTCAGAAACACTTTTTTTTTCCTTAGGCAAGATCATGCTCCACAGTTCAGTTTAGCTTAGAATTTGTTTCACCCTCCAAAGGACCACAGTCAGAGGCTTGTGCCATCAAGGCCTGGCTAGGAATGTTTTAACAGGAAAAGAAATAGACTCATCCCATTAGTCCTGGCTTCTGCTCCTACAGATACTATTGTAGGATGCATTCCCTACTTTGATCCAGTGCCCTGACACAGCCTGCTTCCAGACCAATTGTGCAGAATGAGAATTGTCACATGTACCAGGCCAAAGCTACATATCAGTCCTGCATTGAACATTCAGTACTGCAGATTGGAAATCATGCTGTTTGTCAGATCCTAGAAAAGTGCAGAGAACATTCCTTTACTTCTCAACAGCTTGGACCCAAGTGCAGACAGGCTGTTCCTTCAGGCTGGCATGACCTTCCTTTTGTCAGCCCTCTCCCCACAAGACCCAGCTCAGCCAGTGTTGCCTCAACGTAGCCTCCTTCCCCCAAGTCTCCTAGGCTCACTTGTGTTCCCACAACAGCCTGTTCTGTTAGCCCTAGCAATTTGTTTTCCCTTGTCCGTTTACCTGTCTTCCCTGTCAGACACGCACAGGGACTGTGTGCTGCCCTGAATTCATCATTTATCTCCTGTGCCGAGCACAAAGACTAGGACATAGTGGCTGCTCAATAAATGTTTGTCAAATGAAAGATAGGATGGTTAGCTCGATGATAATTCGAGCCCTTTCCCATCTGTCATCCATCATTGTGGTATGAAGTAGGGCTGGGAGGGTTTAAGCAGCTCCACTTGAGAATCAAGGCAGGGAGGCAGAGTGGGAATTAACAATAACTACCCCTTATTTGCTCTGGACCCAGCACTGCCTTAGTCTTTTTAAAATGGATTAATTCACTTTATCTTTAGATCAATCTGCAGAGACAGGGTCTGCTCATTATCCTTGTTAAAGCATGAGGAAGTTCAATAACTTGCCCAAGGTCATGCAGTCACAGCACTAAGATATACTGGTGGCAGATATCTCGCTGACCTACGCCTTTGTGGCTGGTTCCTGGAAAGAAGAACTGATATCTTGAGGCATCCATCTTGTGTAATGATTTGACTTGCCTTCTGTGTGTCTAGAATGATACCAGTTGTGTTCTATCCTTAGGAGACTTAGAGAATTTAGTCCCGAGATTACTTTCTGGGTTCTGTGGTTAGATTCCAAAAGTAGAGTTTGACAGTTGACAAAACATTTTGTTTAGATCCTGGGAATTTTATTGTTGTTTTGTTGGTTTTTGAGACAGGGTCTCATTATGTAGTTTTGGCTGTACTGAAATTCACTATATAGACCAGATGGCCTCAAAGTCACAGAGATCCACCTGCCTCTGCATCCCAAATGCTAGGATTAATGTTGTGTGCTGCTAACACCCAGTGCCTGTCCCTTGTTTCTGCTTTTTGAGAGATTCTTGCTATGTAACGCAGGCTGAAATTGAATTTTCTCAGTCACCCTGCTTCATACTCTTGAGTGCTAGGATTACAGGTATGTGCCACCATGTGTGCCCATAATTTGGTTCTCAAATTTTTTCATCTCTCTCTCTCTCTCTCTCTCTCTCTCTCTCGCTCTCTCGCTCTCTGTCTCTCTCTCTCTCTCTCTCTCTCTGTGTGTGTGTGTCTGTCTGTCCATCTGTCCGTCCATCCGTCCGTGTCCAAGTGTGGACACACTGTTCCTTCAGGCTGGCATGGCCTTCAATTTGTCAGCCCTCTCCCCACAAGACCCAGCTCAGCCAGTGTCACCTCAGTGAAGCTCCTGGGCTCACTCGTGCTGAGAAAATGGGAAATTTCTTTTCTCTTGCCACCAGTGGGTCCTGAGGATCAAACTCATGTAGTCAGGCTTGGTGTCTGACAGGGTGACAGGGTGCCTTTACCTTTGAACCATTTCATAGACTGGTTCTATTATAAATTCAGAAGTATTTTGTAATCTAAAATATTTTGATTTCCCCTACGGATTCTAGACCTTCTAGATCTTTGAATACGGTATTTTTTTCTGCCTGCAACACTCTTTGCTGCTGTCTCCTCCAAACCTAATCTTCACTTGACTTCTCTTTTCCACCATGAGTCAATTTAGATGTCACTTCTGTGATAAGGGGGCTTGCTTTCTTAGGAGTCTTCACAGTCCCTGGGTATCCCTGTCATAACACAAGTGTTTCTGTGCTGAAACCCTCACCTGTAATGATCATCTGTTCTTGGCTGACTTCTGTTTAAAAAAAAAAAAAAAAACATAAATGCGAAGGCTTTTCCTTTTTCCCTATTGAACCCCTGTACTTGAACACAATATGTGTTCACTGTACATTTGTAGGAGTGAATGTATGGGATAACTGTGCTCTGAGCCTTTGAGCCTTGGGTTTTAAAATCATCTAGTCAATCGTGTCAGACACCTGCTGTTGAGTGTCTTGTGTATTCTGTATACTTTCCATTGGACACTGGGGATGATGACTAATGCTGCGCCTAGTTAGAGGTGCCTGCAGGCTGGAGAGACCTTCAGATGACAATGAGTCACTTCAGAACATCAGCATAACATAAAACAATCGTGTTCAGGCAAGCCACCTTGCACCAAGAAAGCCCAGCCTCCCTTTCACAGGAACTTGAAAACTCTCTAGAGCATCCGTGGCCAATAGTCTGCTTATAGAGAAGCAGAAGACAAAGGAAACCTCATGCATTTGAGGAAGAACATGTTGAAAAGCACAAACTTTTATAGGTAACATGTGGAGATTACATTTAGCCAACCAGAAATCTTCCAGGTCTTTTTGTTTTGTTTTTGTTTACTTGCTTGTTTTTTGAATCCCTCTATATAGCTAAAGCTGGCCTCTTGCCTCAACCTCTCAAGTGCTAGGATTCCAGGTGTAAGTCAGCATGTCTGGCCAAAAAAATTTACTAATTGCTTAAAGACAGCGACAAAACATTTTCTTTTGTTTTGGAATGAGGTCCCACTGTATTACGCAGGGTTATCTTGGACTCCTGGGCTCAATAGATCTTCCCCTTAACCTTAGAATGCTTTATTTTATAAATGAAAGTCTTTAAATCTTTGAAAAATATTTAAATGCATTTACTTTGTGTCAGTGTGGGAGCACATATATGAAGGTCAGAGGATGAACTGTTGTGGGGGTCAGCTCTTTCCTACCACATGGGTCCCAGGGAATACTAAGGTTGTTAGGTTTGGTGGCATGTGCAGCTGAGCCAACTCCCCAGCTTAGAGGGTTGAAACCTAAATATATTTAGGCCATCTCTGCCTGCCTGCCTGCCTGCCTGCCTGCCTGCCTTCTTCTTCTTTTCCTTCTATTCCTTCTCCTTTTTGGTGGGATATCAGGTACTCAAGCTGGAAATGCAGGTAGGTGTCTTTGAGTCTCTCTCTCTAGCCTGTTGAAGTGCTGGATCGAAGACTGCCTCCTCCTGCTTCTCAGCCTCTTTCCCTCTGCCTTCTTGATGACAGGAGGAGGTCGCCTGCCCTGTGCTCCTGTCTGTCCTGTAACTGTCCTTCCCTGAAACTTACTCTTCACCCTGGCATTTGAATGCAGGCATAAAGCAGACGAGTCCTCAAAGCCTGAGCCACCTGCTCCAGTGGCAAATGCCGCTTGCATCTCCCACTCCTGAGGCTGGCTCTCAGTTTCTCAGTTTCAGTCCCATCACATGGACTGCAGTCCCCTGTAACGACCACAGTTTTTTTTTGTTATTAAGATAGAGTTCCTTCCCTCCGTCATTGAACCCTCACTCTCAAGTCCCCTCTGACCTGAGTTCTTGCCTTTTTCTCCCACAGACTCCCTGCCCCCACCATTGCACCCTTTAGACAGAGCAGTGTGTGAACAGAGCAGTGAATGAGCTGTGTCTGACTCTTCTCAGAGGGGTTCTGTTTTAATAGTGGTCATTTACTGGCCAAGGTAGAGGCAGAAAGATTTGATGGTCACAGAACTGGAAAAGGGGGTTTGTCTACCTTGGGTCACTGTGAAAAAACAGGCCAGTATTTATTTTGATGGACTGCCAAAGGATTGGTGACTTAGTTTACTCAGTTTTACAAAAGGCATAGATTCACAGTGGGTGACTCCTAAGGCTCATTTTCAGCCCCCATAGTCAGTGATTCTTTGCACCAATGTTAAGATATAAGTAGGGAATTCTGGATTGTTCTGAGAATCATTTCTTCACTTTATTTCGAGCTCCATGGGGGCAATGACATTGTCTTTTTGCCTTTAACAAAAAAACAGGCCTGCGATTTAAAAACAAAGAGGTGGAGGGGGACAGGAAAGCTACGTAAGGTTTTCAGCTCCCCGTGTGGAAGCTTTCCTTCCAGGGCTCTACTCATCCTGCTTGCTCACAGCATTTTGTGCCAAGGCCTGGCCTGGCTGTGAGTTATGGAGGTTTGGGAGTGATGTTCCTATCCTCTTGTTCCTCTGGTGTTTAACTTCTCCAAGTTAATGCCTGTTCTTTAGTGGCACATTATCTTGTGGCAAGGTAGGCATTTATAATTTATATACTGTGTGCTGCTTAAAATAGAGACAAGAGGATAATCAGCATCCTGAAGCTCCCAGTTCTCCAAAATAACATTTCTTCAGTTAAGTCTGCCTATAGGAATTAAGGCCTTCCAAGAATTAAATAGCCCTCTGTCCAGTTGTCAAATGGGTGTACCTATTATCCAGCCTTATAAAAGGGGGAAAGCAATTATATTTTAAAATAAAAGTTTTTCTGACTCAGATACCTCTAAAGATTTCCATGTTTGCAGTCAGTATTCCAGGGCCCTGACTACAGTCAGGGGTGTGGGCTCAAGGTTGCAGGACAGATAGAGAAATACCTTGCTTGCCAAAGGACCAAAGCCAGTATGCCATTTATGTGCTGTGATCATGGAATCCTACCATTTGGGTTGCTGACTCTAGCTGCAAACACAGAGATGGCTTCTCCTGTTGAGTACCTGAAGAGGGCTCTATTCATTCACATCTATTAAAGCCGGGAGTATGGTTCCATAGTAGACTACTTAAGAAGAACAAGACCCTGAGTTTGATCCCTAGCACTTGGGTGGGGGAAACGGTAAAAGGATGAGCAAGATGGCTAGTGGGTAACTGTACAAGCCTGTGTATAAGAGTTTGGTCCCCAGAGCCATATGAAGGTCTAAGGAGAGAACCAACTCCACCAGCTTGTCCTCTGAGCTCCACATATTCATGCACACAGCACACACCCTACACAAACATTGAGGTGAGGTCAGTCTCTGGTTCCTCAGCTGCCATTCACCTTTTTCATGATTTTAATTTTACTTATTTATCTTGTGTGTGTGGGTGGAGGGAGACAGGGTTTCTCTGTGTAGCTCTGACTGTCCTGGAATTAGCTCCATAGCCAGCCTTGAACTCAGAGATCTTCCTGGCTGTTATGTAATGCCTGAATGCTGGGATTAAAGGCCTCTGCCACCATCAATGGCTCTTTTCCTTTTTTTTTTTTTTTAAGATTGATTAATTGACTTATCTTATTTATATGAGGGCTCTATCTGCATGTACACCAGAAAAAGGCACCAGATCTCATTACAGATGGTTGTAAGCCACCATGTGGTTGCTGGGAATTGAACCCAGGTCCTCTGGAAGACCAGCCAGTACTTTTAACCACTGAGCCATCTCTCCAGTCCCCTTTTTCTTTTTAAATTTTAATTTAACTTTATTTTATGTGCATTAGTGTGAGGCTGTTGGATCCCCTGGAGCAAAAGTTACAGACATTTGTGAGCTGCCATGTGGGTGCTGGAAATTGAACCCTGATCCTCTGGAAGAGCAGCCAGTGCTCTTAACCGCTAGGCCATTGCTCCAGCCCCTTTCCTTCCTTCCTTCCTTCCTCCCTCCCTCCCTCCCTCCCTCCCTCCCTTTTCTTTTCTTTTTCTTTCTTTCTTTCTTTCTTTCTTTTTTTTTCTCTTTTTTTAAAGCTAGATGCTCACTGGGACCTGGGTTCTTTTATTAGGTTAGGCTGGTTGGCAAATGAGCTCCACTCCACCCTACCCCTCTCCAATGCTGGATTACAAAAATGGGCTACCACAACCAAAATTTATTTGGGGGGTGTGTGCTTCAAGAGGGTTTCATTGTGTAACCCTGGCTGTCCTGAAACATTGTATAGACCAGGCTGGCCTCATTCAGAGATCTGCTTCCTGAGTAGTAGAATTGAAGGCATGTGCCACCACCACCAGGCTCACAACCAACTTTTTACATGTTCAAACCCAGGTTCTCAGGCTTAAGTGAGAGGCACTTTACTGAATTGCCTCTTGGAGGGTGGAGGTTTCCTAATGAGTGTGAGAGAAGGACAGCTCCTTCTACAATCAGGGTCCTTATCATCATCCCCTTACATTCTCATCTCAGGATTGCTTGTGCATATGTTTCATAAGATCACAACTGTACTCAAGGGTTTGATATATGGGGTAGCTGGGCAAGCGTGGCTAAGAAGTGATACAGGAAAACATAGCTGACTGAAAGCCACTAGGTGGCAACATTTACTCAGCTGCCCCTCATCGCATCCTCTGTTCGCTGTGAAGATGTGTGAGCTTGCTTTTTCCAGCTACACCATTGAATAGCAGAGGTTTAGAGGGTTAGCAGTGTCTGGGGGCTTTTGAAAGTGAGGCTGCAGTGAGCATTTGGAATTGCCTTTTGTGCTTGTGGACAGGTTGCTTCTGTCTGGGCCCAACCAGGCATCCTGATAGAGATCTGCAGCTGGCCATCTGATTTCTCATTGTTCTTCTGCTCCACAGTTTCTGTGGCTTTAGCTACAACTCCCATATATTTAATTTTTTTTCCTAGTTAAATTAAAGAATACTTACCTTTTATCAAAAGGCAGAGTCATGACTTAAACAACCCCCTCCCCCCAAATCTCAAGGGAGTTAGTGTCTCACAAACTAGCCATCTTCCTGGGCTAATTTAGGAGGTTTGACTCTCCTAAATGAGGCTGCTTATTTACCCGGTTTCCTAAATTAGCAGCTTCGGGATATTGAGATCTGTACGGAACTGTCCAAGGAGGTATTGTGTGTGCTCTGCAGCAATTGAGCCATTAAACTCTAATTGGTATTTTCCCACTCATGGTTTTGTGTGGGAAGCTTTAAAATTATTTAGGAGTTCAGGGCTCATCGGCCATTTTGCTGACAGTAGAGAGTGCTGAGAACACTCCCATGTGTGAGCTGACTATGATTTTGCTCACAACGTCCTTCCCTCTTGGTTTGTTATATTGCAGATGAAATGGAAAGGGAAGGACCTGTTTGACTTGGTGTGCCGGACGCTGGGGCTTCGGGAAACCTGGTTCTTTGGACTGCAGTACACAATCAAGGACACTGTGGCCTGGCTCAAAATGGACAAGAAGGTTGGACTAGATCTCCGTGAAATCAGTGGGGAAGCCTTGTGCTTTCTGTTTTGTTTTGTTTTGTTTCCCCAAGCATGCACTCGGCTTATTTGCTTTTTGTTGGGGTATCACAAGGCCATGGTAAAGAAAGGGCTGATTTTTTTCTATTAAGTCATGTATGTAGGAAGCAAGTCCTACAGGCATTTATGCTCTGCACAGACTCTCCCAGACGAGCAGGATTCACCAGGACTGAACCACGATTAGCTTTTCGCCCATTGTTACTGCCTTGTTTGCTTTTTGTCATTATGTCCTTCAGTGTATTGAGCCACTAGTCAGGGGTATGGATGACATTACTGTCTTTGTATACTTCCAAAAAAAACCCCAACAATTCATGTCTTTGAGAGATTCTCCTAGGGCTCATGGTCATTTTTTTTTTTTTTTTTTTTTTTTAAATAAGTCTTTGAGAACACCAAGACTCAACTGACTAAATGAAGAGCTTGAGATGAAGGAGCAATCCCATTTCCTCCTCAGGATTCTCTGGGATTTCTTAAGCACATGAAATCTAAGTTTCTAGAAAATTGAAGGTGGCTTGAAAATGGCTATGGCTTAGGGAAGGTGCCCATTTATGGGTTCATATATTCACACAAAGACATGTCTATCTATTTTCCTGGCCACTTAATAGTGAAGACAGCTGGAGAACAGGGCCAAAAGACCCTGGATTCCAGAAGTAACTCCATGTCTAATTCTGATCCTAAATGGTGCCCCTGTCATTTGCCCTTGAAGTTATCTACTGCATAAAGTGGTAACTAACAAAAGTGTCACCGTCCTAGTGTTAAGTGAGATGTTCAAATTGTATTTACAACATGTATATAGTTACCTCCTCATGCTTACAACTCCTGTTGGTTGTCAGTTTTCAATGGTCATTCCCAATGGTTAGAAACTCCAAATGCCACAAAGATACAGTGCTGAGGAGGGCAACTAGATTAGACTTATTTTGAGTCCCTTGGGGGCTGCCACTGGAATTTGGGCCGGCATATGGAGAATTGTATATCTGAGACAGCAAAGCTTTCTGTGTCTTTTTTATGATTCTCAGCAAAGTGAATTTTAAATCATACCTGAATGTTAGCCAAATGGATATTAGATTGGGGGCATCAGGAGTCATAGAACCTGCTGCTCAAAGGAAATAAATTATGACACATGTTAATGGAGCCTGGTAGCATGTTTATGTCCTGAAATGAAATTCACTCTGGAGAGCAGATGGTCCAAGCTTTTCAGGGGGTGGGTGGGATTGTTAGAAGATTAAAGGCAGTGGTTTTCTTACTGCACTGCAATATTTTGTGGCCATCTCTGAAAGATTCCAGGAACAAAGCATTGCCATGATGGCCATGTTTCACTTCTAGTATTCATAATATAATGATATCACAAAAATCTAGTTTATTGTGTTTAAGTTGTATTCCAGCAGAACCTATTCAAGTGGGCAGTAGCAAAGAATAAAGGAAGATATTACTATTGCAGGGGAAAAAAAAAAAACAAAAACAAAAACAAAAAACTTTGTAAATCCTGTCTTCCATAAAGGATAATGCCCAAGACCTTTGAGTTATGCATTCTAGCTTGTAACTATTTCCCATGGTTTTGAGAACACTGGTGCTGTCACTGTAGCTCTGTTCACCCCTTGGTTGGGTTTATTGATTGGTTTGGTTCAGAAGCCCATGTGTGAAGTGTATGTTATCTCCTGCTATGGATGACTCTGTGAATACTTCCAACTGTAGAAACACAGCCTGGAAATGGGATGAATGTAACAGGGGAAGGGATTTTATGCCTTCCCTGCAAAGCATGCTCTGATGAGAGTACATGAAGAGAAACCAGCACAGCATGTCTTTTGCTCTGAAATTCTGCAGGTGTTGGATCATGATGTTTCAAAGGATGAACCAGTTACCTTTCATTTCCTGGCCAAATTTTATCCCGAAAATGCTGAGGAGGAGCTAGTTCAAGAGATCACACAACACTTATTTTTCTTACAGGTATGCCTGCCAATGCTATATCCCCTAGTTCTAAGAGGACTTATTTGGGTATGGTTGCAGAAGCATCCCAGGTGAACCCCTTGGAGTTGACCATAAATGCTCCTACGCTGCAGAAAATGTTCTACCTCCAAATAATCAGTCCTTTTGGTTCAATGATGGGAATATCTTCAGAATAGAACTTTACCCAAGAGATGAGAATTGCTGTCAGATGAAATTGCAGATGTGTGATGAAAAATAGACAGAAGGAATTAACCAATATACAAACCTCCATGAACATGGATCCCAGTTTCTTCTGGCTAACTTGAAAGTTCTCTGAGGCTATAAAGAAAAACTTCAGAGACTTAGCAAAAAAAAGTTCCTTTAAAGTTGAAGATCTCCCATCATCAAGGCAGGTCTTCTGAATGGTGGTGACTCCTGGCCTGTCCCATGCCTAAGGTGTTTCAGACAGCCTGCTCTGTGCTACTGTCGGTGTATATTGTCCTCTCCTCCTTCATTAGCATGAAAGCCCCTTAAAGATAGGCTCATTGTGGTTGGTATTCTTGAGTAATCCTTCAACCAAACTGAAGAAATTAGGTTTTCCAGAATTACAGGTTGACCATCTAGGAGCACAGGGAGGTGCTTCACTGAAGGAGAGAAACCTTGTTTTGTCATAGTCAGGGAGCCTCCTCAGTTTCATGGCTATCTGTAGCGATTGATACTAAAGCTGCTTATGTGTCCTAAGGTGCCCCATTGTCCATGATATAAAAGATTATAACAGGGCATTAAACACGTTGATTTCCTAGATGTACATCTATGATTTTTCACACAATCCTTATAATATGGAGCCTCTATATAATGTGTATTACCGTCCATATAATGCTGTGTTGTGCTGTTAAGATCTCATTCCATAGCTTAGGCTGGCTTTGAACTTGAGATCTTGAGATGTGTGTCCCATGCCTAGCTAAATAGTTTCTTTTACAAAGGAGTTACATGCGTGCAAGCCTGCATGCATGTGTACATGTTTTAGGTCAAAAGGTAGCTCCTTTCAGATTTTTTTTGTATTATGGCTTCTTTTATCTCTTTGTAAAGAAACTAGGAGATTTGAAGGGTCCACTGCTTCAAAACATCTCTGCTTTCATTTTTTCTTAGTTTTAAAGCCAGATAGGGGTGTGTGCAGGGAATGTATGTGTGAATGAAGCCACACGGAGATTCTTTAAGGGTTGGAACGTACTGTCTGTAAAATGCTTGCCTTGTATTCATGAAGCCTGGGGTTCCAACCCCAGTGCTGTATAAAGAGCATAATGTACTTTAGTGATCCACAGGAGGGTCAGAAGTTCAGGGTCATCTTCAGTTACAGGAGACCAGAATACCGTAGTGTTAAGAGGAATGGCTTTCCTGTGAGGGCTTGAGGCAATACCTATTCCCTGTACTTTTGCTTAGTTTCCCTTCATTCTGAAATGTTAGGTTGTTTTGTGAGTAAGCAAGGCAGCATCTACTAATAGGAATCTGTGAAGAGTTGGCTTTGCCTGCTGCACCCCACTTCATGTGGCTCTCTTGTCCTTGTGTCTGGAACATCATACACTGCACCAAGCACTATACGGAATTAGGTGCAATGAGATATGGAAATTCAGTATTATGGCTTAGGAATTATATTTCCTGAATCTCATGTGTACTTAAAAGTTGAATCAATCAAATTTTATTGCTTCCTTTTTCCTTAGAGCAGCGCATTGGAAGTGGTGACTTTTTTCTATAGTCATTATTCAGTGGCCTTGGTGACTTTTGTCTTGTGTGAAGATTTGAAAGTAGGCTCCATCTCTGGTAGCATGAGTGTTCCACAAGCACCAAGACTGAGACCCAGTGCAGCTACCTTAGTCACGGCCCCCTGTCAGTCTCTGCACGTAGCTCACTGATAATCTCTTGGTGGCTGAACTGTCAACTAAAAAAAAAGTACCCTTTTTCAGAAAGCCATTAGCAGGCTGCTTTGGCAGCCGCCATTTAGAATACCCTGCAGCCATCTGCTGTGACCAGGCGGCACTGCTGTCCTCCACAGGTGCCATCTCATCTCTTTGAATGCCCCTTTCAGGTGAAGAAGCAGATTTTGGATGAAAAGATCTACTGCCCTCCTGAGGCTTCGGTGCTCTTGGCTTCCTATGCTGTCCAAGCCAAGGTGGGTGCAAGGAAAGAAAAATGCATTTTCCCTCAACGTTAACTGTCACAGCATGGACCCAGTTTTCCATTCCTTTGGATTTGGGGGACTTGCTCCCAAAAATGAGATGTCATGCGACTTGGGGCATCTACTGTTGCTGCCTCAACTTCTGTGTGTTTTGTATGTGTGTGTTGTTTATACAAGTGACAAGCATATCATTCTAATGACTTACAATTCATTCTAAGTGAATTCATTCAAAAATGAGATGAATTTTCTGTGTAATCTCATTATGCACATGTGGTTCATTACATTCATCACATCAGCTTCGTTTTATTAGGAAAAGTGACTTTGTGGTCTCTAATTATGATCAAATGAGACCTTGAAGTCAGCAAGACCCAGATTCTCAATCCAAACTCATCTTTCCAGAGACTACATTCTTAGGAACCACACTCCCGGTGAGGCCCAGGTGGCAGATTTTGTACATATGGCTGGGAGCTGAGTCTGCTGAGCCTGCTGGACTCAGTGATGCTGTCTCCTTAGCCTAAAGTCATTCACCCTCATTTAGACAGCAGACCAGGGGTGGTGGCAGAAGAGCATCATTCTTTGCCCCATCTTCTAAGACCAACTAGAATGTTTCATGACCCTTGGGTTTCCCACCGCAATCACATTTTAATACAACTTCAGATCAAAGCCAGGAATGACTTGCTTGTCATTTGGGTTGGGAAAAGGACTTCGAAGTGTGTATGCTGGTCAGGCCAGTAGAAGCACACAGTCACTTTAATCATTTGGTGACTCATTAGTGTCTACTGAGTAGTCACAAGGCATGGACACGAGGTTTGTTAACTGTCAGACGCAGGCACTAGAGCAAGTTCTGCCCTCAGTGATTCTCCAAGGTCATTGGTACCTTCGTGGGTAAAGCTCGAGACAGAGTTTATGGCTTTAGAGTTGTGTTTTATGTCTTCCTTGAAAAAGGAGTAATTGAGAAAACAGAAAATGGGCTGTGGTTCAAGTAAAGCATATGCTCCTTCTATGCTTTGATCAAGAATATTAGTAACAGGAAAAATGTATCCTTTTAGTCCTAATGGTGACAAAGCAGTCATCATTACTTCCATTAAACCCATGTGCTTCTTGGCCTAGAGCTGAGTTCCTTCTTGCATGCTTTCTCCGATTTGAGATGCAGGCTCTCAAGGATACTACCTCACTCTCAGAGGCTGTGGGTTTTGGGTCACAAATTCAAAGGCCACCTGCATGGGGACAGAGGGGTGGGGATCATTTTTCAAGGAACCGGCAGATGTTTGTTGAACAGATTTCACTGCAGGAAAGCCCTACTTATTTGGCTTCTGCCAATTTGGAGATGAAAGTGATTCACAGACAACATATGTGGCTCATATGGATGGAGGTGGGTGCTCTTAACTATTTTTTCCGGTGTTAAATTTAGGAATCTTAGAAATAAAGGTAATAACTAGCTTTTAGAATCTGTATTCAGGCTGGGCAGTGGTGGCACATGCTTTTATCCCAGCACTCAGGTGGCAAAGGTGGGTGGATCTCTGAGTTCGAGGCCAGCCTGGTCTACAGAGTGAGTTCTAGGACAGGCTTCAAAGCCACAGAGAAACCCTGTCTTGAAAAACAAACAAACAAGCAAACAAACAAAAAAGAAAACAAAAAAAACCCCAAACAAATAAAATAAAGAAGTCTGTATTCTGGCTGGGCATGGCAGTGTACACCTTTAATCCTAGGCAGTGTAGTCAGATCCCTGTGAGTTCCAGGACAGCAGGGGCTGTAAAGTGAGGCCCCGTTTGCATTCAGGAAACCAGGGGTTACTGTAGCAATGCTACCAGTGTCTTGGACTGCTGGTTAATAGTGAGAGGATATTTAGAATGGACTGAATGAGCATATCCATAATGTTTAGCAAAGCGTTCAACAGTCTATTTCACAAGATACTCCATGTGGTATTTTTTAGAAGCCAAGGCTTGTGCTTGTTTTCCTGATGACAAAATTAAAGGTTAAAAAAGATGAATGAGTTGGGCATAGTGGTGCATATCTTCAGTCCCACCACTTGGGAGGCAGAGGCAGGTGGATTTCTGTGAGTTTGAGGTCAGCCTGGTCTATAGAGTGAGTTCCAGGATAGCCCTATCTCAGGGGAGGGGTGGAGGAGGAGAAGAAAACATTAATGGTTTGTTCAAAGTCACAGCACTTTTATGTTATTTCTGTACTTATGAAATGTGTAAACCACTTGTTTTGTGTTTTGTTTTCATGTTGCAAGGGACAGAGCCCAAAGCTTTACGCGTGTGAGGCAGGTGCTTTAATGTACAGTTAGTTACCTGCTTCTTCGTGAGGGTGGAGACAGTGGGATGAAGGGCACAGCCAGGCTGGAAACCCAGGTGTCTGGGCTGCCTGACCCAGCACCTTGTTCCTGTCCCTCATTGCCTAGTGAGGTGTGTGGAGGTCAGGCACTAACTTTCACTAAATTCTAGTTTCATTTACAAGATGAAACTACCTCCGGGCTGGAGAGATGGCTCAGTGGTTATGAGCACTGGCTCTTAACCACTCTTAACTGCTCTTACAGAGGACCCAGGTTCAATTCTCAACACTCACACCCACACACACACAGCTCACCAGCTCCAAGGGCTCTTAACACCTTCACACAGACATACATGAAGGCAAAGCACATAAAATAAAAATAAACAAATAAAATCAACCTGAACTTTTCAGTAAGCCATACTGGCTCCTTCCATTGTTTACAGTTTGTTTTCTTCCTAGCCTTTCTGAATAGAAAGAAACTCTAGCAGTATGGAGGGGAAGTGGAATCGAGCTCATTAACACATGGGACATAATTGAGTGCAAATGTATTCATTTCAGTATTTCAGCTGTTGGAACAGTATAGACACACTTAATTCCAAAGCATAAAGAAACAATTAACTTCAAAGTATAAATACAAATATTAATCACATGGTTCAGTCAACAAGAACCATATTTCTTGGTTCTTGTTTGAGTTAATGCTATAATCAAAAGAACAGATAAGTCACATGACAATTGAAACCATCTTGTAATTTTTAAGACACCTGTTGGATTTTATATGGACAATTTGCTGTTTCAAATATGCTTTTTTTTTTCTTTCAGAAGTGTTCCTACTGAAAATTACTAGGAGAGAATAGGCTATCTTGGTGCTGTTTGTAGGCTCTTTCAGAAGAAAGAAAAGAGTAGTGGAAGATGGAGCTGGAGAGATGGCTCAGCGGCTAAGAGTGCTTAGTGTTCTTGAATCAGACCTGGTTTGCTTCTCAGAACCTACATGGCAGCTTACACCTGCCTGTAACTTCAGTTCTGGGAGATTCAGTGCCTTCTTCTGGTCTCTGAGGGCTCCTGCACACATGTGATACACATATACTAACTCACAAAGGCTCATATGATACATATAAAGTAAAAATAAATGACTCTATCCAGGCTTTCTTGTATGCACCTTTAATCGAAGCACTTGGGAAGCAGAGGCAGGAGGATCTTTCTGAGTGTTGAGGCCATCCTGGTCTACTTGCCAGGTTCTAGAACAGCCAGGTTTACA
Source organism: Phodopus roborovskii (assembly GCF_943737965.1). NCBI lineage: Eukaryota > Metazoa > Chordata > Mammalia > Rodentia > Cricetidae > Phodopus > Phodopus roborovskii. The sequence goes on along the minus strand of NW_026126546.1, from coordinate 11,425,242 downwards.
TACAGAGACTTTGTTTCAAAAACAAAACAAATAACAAAAACAGTGGGACACGCTTAGTGTCTCTTAGTACTCTAAATTGACAGGGACAGTGGCTAAAAGCAATTCAGTAAGAAATTAAGTACACATAAAAACAGTACAGAGGCAAGGGTTGAAGGTGAAAGCTCTTTAGGGGAGCAGATCCTGAGAAGTCTTACCACTAGCCTGTGGGTGCTGCTGAGGCAGTCAAGGGTCTATATTTTGCATAGAACCTTTGGTGGCTATGTAAAGAACAGATCAGTGCTCAGTGTAACTCAGTAAGGCTTTAATTCCAGCACCAGGGAAGTAGATGGGTCTCTGAGTTTAAGGATAGCCTGGGTTACATAGCAATTCCAGGCCAGCCAAGGCTACAGAGTGAGAGAAGTCTAGAAACAGATGTATTAAAAAGTTCTAGTGATTGTTTAGTCAGAGATCAAGCTTTCCACTTCAGGCAGTGGTTGGATATGTCAAGGAGGGGACTGGAGATGTGGTTCAGTTAGTAGAGTATTTGCCTAGCATACAACAAGCCCTGGGTTCTGTCACTAGCAACATACAAATGGAGAGTGGTGCTATGTGTGTGTAGTCTGTTATGTAGGGCACTTGAGTTTAAGGCCATGGTGAGCTCACTACCTGAGACCCTGTCTCAAAACCAAAACAGTCCATGCATGACACATATCTTTAATTCTAGCTGTCAGGAGGCCGAGGCAGGCTGATCTCTGTGAGCTCAAGACCTGCCCACCTGGTCTACCTAGTGAATTCCAGGCCAGCTAGGACTATACAGTCAGACCACCCATAAATTTCATGTTGGTAAATTTTTCCTCAAATGCTACATAAATGCCCTCTGAGTATGTTCTGATCTAACTTCCAGCAGCAGTATGTGAGAATACCTGCTTTTGAATGTCTTTCCATCAATAGATATGAGCAATCTTCCGAAGTTTTGCTGACCTGCTTCAAAAAAAAGTTTGTTGGTTTTTTGTTTGTTTTTTTTTTTTTTTTGTTTTGTTTTTGTTTTTAATGTGTTGATTTGCAATGGAACTAAGCATTTCTGGGGTTAACTGGCCATTTGTTCCTTCTTATTCTGCAGTGGCTGTTTATGACTTGCCCCTTTTCTACTGTGTTCTTGTCTTTTTCTGATTGATTTATAGGAGCTCATTTATAATGATAGCAACCTTTGTCTGCTGTTTTGTGCCAGGCTTGGGAATGACTTCAGCAACCACCATTGTGACCATCCTCTCATCTAGTACCTCTATGGATGTTTGTTTATAAGGTTTTAAATCCTTGATTCATACGGAATTTAGTAGTGGGAATCTATTTTACACAGATGAATACAAAGAAAGAAAATATATATATATATATATGCCAGGCATGGTAGTGCATGCCTTTAATCCCAGCACTTGGGAGGCAGAAGCAGGAGGATTGCTGTGTATACAAAGTGAGTTCCAGGACAGCCAGAGCTACACGGAGAAACCCTGACTTGAAAAAATAAAAAAGAAGAAAGAAGAAAGGAAGAAAGACAAATGACAAACTTTATTAGAACAGTTGGTCTGATTTTTTTTTTTCCCATTGTATATACAGAGAGGAAATTAATACCTGGAAAGAGTCTGAGGCAAGAGAATTGTCAAATCCAGGAGTTTGAGGATATCCTGGGCAACAAAGGAGATACCCAAACACTTAGCTTCCTGAAAATAGGAAAAAAAGACTTACAGAATGTAAATAAATGGTGAACTTTTGGTTTTGTAGTACTGGAGATCAGACTCAGGTCAGTAAGTACTCTGCCACAGAGCTCTACTCCCAGCCCCAAAGCAGCAAAGAGCAGGGTTTTGTTGTTGTTGTTTTTGTCTTGTGAGACTGGGTTTCTTTGTGTAGCTCTGGCTGTCTTGGAACTTGGCTTTGTCAACCAGGCTGGCCTTAACTTAAAGATCTGCCTATCTCTGCCCCCTGAGTCCTAGGATGAAAGGGGTGCGCCACCACTGCCTGGCAGAAGTTGATCTTTAAAAAGAAATTTAATTATGCTGGGCATTGGTGGCACCCATTTTTAATCCCAGCACTCGGGAGGTAGAGACAGGTGGATCTCGGTGAGTTCAAGGCCAGCCTGTTCTACAGAGAAATCCAAATAATCTTTAAAAAATGAATTACATATTTATTGTGTGTTTGCCTGCCATAGCATACATGTAGAGGTCAGAGGACTACTTACAAGAGTCAGTTCTCTCCCTTGCGCCATGTAGGTCCCGGGGATTGAACTCAGATTGTCAGAGTTGACTTAACAACGGGAGGCATCTCAACAGACAAATGATGGTTTTGTTTTGTTTGTTTTATATTTTAAAATTCATTTATTTTGTTTGACGGGGTGGGATGGGATGCAACTCTTTTTTTTTAAACCAAGACATGGATGTAAAGATTAGAGGACAACTCCATGAGTTGGTTCTCTCCTTCCATCATAGGTTCCTAGGATAGAACATAGGTTCCTAGGTCATTAGACTCTGCAACAGGTAACTTTAACTGCTCAGCTATATCACAAGCCCAAGAAAAAAATTAATTATTTTATGTATATAGGTGTTTTGTCTGCATGTATGTCTGTGCATCATGTATGTGCAGTGTTCAAGGAGACCAAAAGTGGGGGCATCAGATATCCTGAAGTCACAGACAGTTGTGACCTGCCATGTAGGTGCTGGGAATCAAACCAAGGTCCCCTACAAAAACAGCAAATGCTTTTAAGTGCTGAGCCATGTCTCCAGTCTACCTCCCCCCCAAGAATTTTATCTTCATTGTTAGTTCCTTAAAGGGATAGTGATATTTGCTTGGTTTTAAAAAGTGAACATGGGTCACTTTACATGCTAAGCTACATCACTGATCTACACACATCCCCAGTCTTCTCCTCCTTGAATTTAAAGTCAAGCTGTTTATAAGGGGCAGTATAAGATCAGGTTTTTTGTTTTATTTATTTTTGGTTTTTCAGGCCAGGGTTTCTCTGTAGCTTTGGAGCCTATCCTGGAACTAGCTCTGTAAACCAGGCTGGCCTCCAACTCACAAAGATCTGCCTATTTCTGTCTCCTGAGTACTGGGATTAAAAATGTGCAACACCACTGCCCGGTGTATAAGATCAGGTTTTGTGGGCTCTGAAATTTAGGCAATTTAGGGGATGTTATTTAATAGAGGAATACCAAGTGATGAATATAAAATTAAGTGCAAGCCCACAAAGCTGCAGAGCTTTGAGACTCCAGCTTTCTTACTCTCACAGTAAATTCACCTAGATCTTATCAGAACGCTTCTGTTACATAAAATGCCGAGGAGTTGTTTCCATCTATAGTGTGGTATGGTTTTCTTTTATATTTACTGCCACAGCACTGGCGTTTCCCCTTTGGTTTTAAATAGACGTCAGGGCAGCTTTAATGTTGTGAGTTGAGTTAGTTCGGTGAAGAAGCTCTTGCAGCAGAGTCTCCCCCACCTCTGCATCGCTCACAAGTCATATTTTCCATCAGTGTAGCTGGGAGCTTGGTATAATTTAATAACAGGGGTCGTTAATCTTGCAAGCTTTTGAGACCTGATTTACCACTTTAACTTAGCATATCTGCTTACTTTTGCATTAAAATTTGGTTGGCAAGTGTTGAAAGGCAAGTAACATGGCTTTCAGCCATATATGCTATGAAGTCTCGGTAATGCAAAGGGTGCCGGAATGAACCTAGCACCACCCCAAAATGCTTACCTTGATTTCTTTACAGTTGTTCCTTGCTTTACAGGTGAAGATGCTGTGGCTTTAGAGAGGATGCCTTATTTAGAGACCTCCTCAGCAGCCCTTAGAGGTCTCCTTGGGGTCCTCTAGGGCAAGTGCTTTCATTTAAGAAAGCTTAGATTTGCAGAAATTTGATCTTTTTTCTTTTAAATTTCTTAAAAAATTATTTTATGTGTATAAATGTTTTACCTTGTGTGGTACTGGCTTCCCTGTAACTATCATTACAGATGGACCAGGCTTGAGTCCCAGCACCCATGTGGTGGCTCACAAACCATCTGTAACTCTAGTTTCCGGGGATCTGATGTCTTCAAGGGCAGTAGCACACACATGGGACATAGACATACCACATGCAGGTGAAACACTCATATACATAAAATGAAATAAAGCTTGTAATTAAAGAAGAGAGATAAACCACTGTGCTGCTGAGATGGCTCAGGGGGTAAAGGCGCTTGCTGCTAAGTTGCTAAGCCTTACAACTTAAGCTGGATCCCTGGCACCTACATGGTGGGAGGAAAGAACTGACCCCACGAAAGCACTGTGGCATTGCACCTCCCCCACATAAGTAAATGTAAAAGAGAAACCATTGACTGCTGGCTCCTAAGATAGAGGTTTTCTGCTTATATTCTACTCTATATTCTGTCTCTCCCGCCTATTTATTTCCATTTTACTTTGAGACAAGGTCTCACTATGTAACCCTGACTGACCTCAAACCCAGCTGCTTCTGCTGAGGGCTGGGACTAAAGGTATGCACCACCATGCTTAGCCTACAGTCTCTTTATATCTGGGGCTGGGAGTTGAACCTGGGACTTTGTGCATGCTAGGCAAGTGCTGTGCCACCGAGCATCATCCCTGCCACCTTCCTTGATAATGGATGATTCTCTGGTCTGACCTAAGTTTTCTAGGAAAGAAATGAGTAGTGTTTAAAAACAAGAGAATAAGTATCTGGGTTGTTGCTCCTGGAGAAGTAACTTAGATCGCAGGCCTCATTAGCGCCTGGCTCGACAGCTTTTGGCTATATCAGTTAACCTTTTATTTGTTTCTTTGTGCAGTAGGAATGACAGACAGTATTGATATCAAATCTTCCAAAAGCAATTTTGAGAGCCTTGAGCAAAAGGTACTAAAAATATTGCCTGCATTATTCCCTGGTCCCACCTAGCAATTGGCTCCAATTACCGGCCACTTAGAGGCATTTGTAGGTAAGGCTCTTATCACACTTTGCTAATCACAACTTTCACAGTTGTGTTTTGTTGTTTCCAGTCCAAAGCTAATGTTTGGAAATGACTGCTTTCTTTGAGGGTTAGGAAACAAACTACATTACCATACAAATGTCACATTCTTATTAGCACATCACCTATCCATCCCTTATGGGATTCTGCAACTCTGCGTATAGATGTAATCAGCTTTGTATTTTCATTCAAGGATAACAAACTGGCAAGGTTGAAATCTTGTCATCAGAATTGAATTGCTCCCTGGAACTGGGAGGAGGGACCAACTGAGTTAGTTGAGCCTTGTTCAGAAATGCCAGTTGTCTTTAGAATCTGAATCACCAGATCTCTTTTCTTTTCCTTCTAGTATGGTGACTATGACCCCTCTGTGCACAAGCGGGGATTTTTAGCCCAAGAGGAACTGCTTCCAAAAAGGGTAAGAAATTAAATTCTGTATTTGGGAAAACAGCAAATGGGCTGTGATTTGAAGGAATGTTGCAAGTACAAAGCAAGCACATTGCATAGTTCATAATCGTGAGAAGAATGTGGAATCTTGGTTAAGCATATTTACTTATTAGTGTATGTGTGTGTTGTTCATGCCTGTGAGTATGCAGGTACATGTGCTCTTTCACATATGCAGAGGCCAGAGCTGGACTTCAGGTGTCTTCCTCTATTCTCTTCCTTATGTCATGAGACAGGGTCTCTCAGCTGGAAGCTTCCCTTTAGGCTAGGCTGGATCTGCCTGTCTCTACCCTCAGGGCTGTGGTTGCAGGCATGTATATACAGTCGTAATTGTGCCTGACTTTTTAAAAATGTTTTTATTTATTCCTTGAAGGCTTTTTTTTTTTCCTGTTTGTTTCAAGGCAGAGTTCAACTCACAGAGATCCACCTGCCTCTGCCTCCGAAGTGCTGGGACTAAAGGCATGTGCCACCACCACCCAGCTTATAACTTAAAAAATTTATACAATACATTTCCCCTATCTCATACCAGATTCCCCTCACCTCCCTATTCACCCAACTTTGTTCTTTCTCTGTCTTAAAACAACAAAACCACCAAAAGTAATGGATTCCAATTTGTGTTGGCCAACTATTCCCAAATGTGCTGCCTGGGGTGTGGTTGACATACCCTGTGGTCATTCCATTTGAAGACAATTGATTTTCCTTCTCCCAAATGCTATCAGTTTCTAATAGCTTCTCATGCCTGGCACTACTGGGAATTCAAACTCAGGTCCTCAAGTTTGTAGAGCAAGCTCTTTACCTACTGAGCTTGCTCTCTGTCTAGCTCCTAATTTTTGAGACAGGTTCTTGCTCTGTAGTCCAGGCCAGCCTTGAACTCACTATCCTCTTGCCTTAGTCTCCTCTGAGTACCGGAATTACAGGAGTATACCACTGCACTCAATTTTCTTGGTCAAGTATATGAAAAGCAAAGATGCTGCTGCGTGTAATGGTTCATATCTGAACTCCCAGTATTCAAGAGGCAGAAGCAAGAGGATCATGAGGTTAAGGCCAGCCTGGGCTACAGAGTGAGATTTGGTTTCAAAAAAACAAAATGCAAGAGATTGCAGAATTACTGTGGAATTGCTAGGAAGTGTGTGGCCTGTGGGTATTTTTCTGGTGTGGCAATTTCTGAAGGTAGTTGGGTGGCATTGACTTAAGGGAGCCATGAGACTGTGTTTGCTGTGCAGAATTGAGCTGTTGGGGGTGGAGAAGATGAGGTGGAGGCGGGGCTTTTAATCCTCATTCTTGTTCATCTTACTCATTAGACACAGAAGCAGCCTTAGGCTGCTTCCCTTCCTACAGCCCCACTCTGTCATCTGTCCCTGGGTAATAAAGGCTTTCCCCAACCCTTCCCTGCTTTTACCTGTCCTTTGATGGCTTCTATGCAGTTGAAGGCCAGAGTGAGTAAGTACTGCTCTACTGTCAGAGGTGGTCCCTAGATGAACAGCTCTGGAAGCAAAAGTGGGTACTCCAGCCCGGGAGTGTAGTTAGGGCTGGGGAATGCTGTACTTTGCAGGTTGATCCTCCAGTGGAAGGGCACTTGTTTATACACCCACCTCTGTGTGTGACTCCCTGCATGCAGCTTTTTAAAAATAGCTTTGCTGTTTTGTAAAAATGAACCATAATTATAAAAATGGCAAAAAATACCCAGACTTGTTGTGCATGTGGATTTTCTTTTTGCTGTCTTTTTGGTAGGTGATAAATCTATATCAGATGACTCCGGAAATGTGGGAGGAGAGAATTACTGCTTGGTACGCGGAGCACCGGGGCAGAGCCAGGTGAGGCTGCTTCATCCTTGTTTACATTTTTTCATGCCCCTCCCTCCCAAAAGAACTATAAAACTAGGGCATGCTTGTGGATCAACATGCATTATTGTTGTGTGTTGCTATGAAAGGGGCACATGACAACCCAGGCATGCAGCTCAGTGGTAGAGTGTTTGCCTAGAATGTGTAAGATGCTGAGTTGAAACCAAACTCATAAATTAATTAAAAGTGGTCATGTGTTCTGCCTGTCAGGATATACAAACCTGGAATATTCCGTGGCAGTCTAGTTTAATATTCTGTCTGAAGGTCCTCCTTTTGTTTTGCATTCAGGTCTATATTGATGGTATTTAGAATATCTGAATATTTTTCATTTTTGCAGTGCTATCATATAGTTGCACAAGTCTAGAGGGTAGGTCCTTGGAAGAGAGTTAATGGTCAAAGGACATGAACATTTTGTGTTTTGACAAATGAAACTAAATTACTCTCTGAAATAATTGTAGGGGGACAGTGGTGGTGCACACCTTTAAACCCAGCACCCTGGAGGCAGAGGCAGGCGGATCTCTGAGTTCAAGGTCAGACTGGTCTACATGAATTAATTCCAGGACAGCCTTTCTTGAAAAATAAACAAAATAAATAAATAAATGTATGTCTTTTGGCACACGTCCATCACCAGTGTTAGTAGAATGTTCCCACCACCCTAGGTTTCTTCCAACATTTGTTTTTAATCAGCCTACAATTTTACTAAATTAAAATTAAAACAAAAATTTCTAGTTTGTTATAAGTATTCCCTTGATAGCTTTAGATGTTGATCATCTTTGGGCTAGTCCCATACCCCAATCCTTCAAATCAACTTCCTACTATATCTTTCACTATATTTTCCCTATTATGTATGTCTGTGTGTCATGTGCACTTGTCTGGTGCCTGAGGACGCCAGGAAAAGGCATCAGAACTTGAATTACAGCTGGTTGTGGGGCAGTATATGTGTACTAGGAACTAAACTCTGGTCCTCTGGAAGAGTAGTCAATGCTCTTAACCACTGAGGCATCTCTCTAACTCCTGTATCTTTTTTTTCCCCTTTATATCCACAAAATGGACAGATCAGAAGTGCACTGCTTAATTATTTATCACAATAAGATAAGAAGTAGTTCATGACTTCTCAGATTCCTTTCTTCCTAAAAATAACTAGTTTTCCAATTTCTTTTTATGTCTTGGGTCAAAGTTTAACTATGTAGCTCTTGAAGTCCTGGAACTTGCTGTATATTCCAGACTGGTGTGGGAATCTGCCTGCCTCTGCTCAGTGTTGGGATTAAAGGCTTGCTCCATCACTCCCAATCCAGTTTCCCAATTTCTAATTAGTGCTCCCATAGACTAGTGTTTTCAGTTACCATTGTTATATTACTAGTTTGTAGTGCTAAAGATCAAGTACAAGGTCCCTCACATGCAAGGTAACTAACTATTCTATCACTGAGCTACATCTCTAGCCACCATCACTCATTTTAAACTTTAGATAAATACAACCAATTTCAATATTAAGTGCCTTCTTTTTCTCAAGAACATCTTATGGGATTTGAGTACATGGCAGGTAGCAATAATTTTTTTCATTTTCATGGCTGTGCAGAATTCTGGTATATTAGTATAACAGATTATTTATCCATTCTACCATTGAAGGATCTTGGGTTGTTGGGGGTTGTTTCTTGGTTTTTGCTGTTATAGGTAATGTTGAACAGTTTCCCAAAGTAATTGAATCAATTTACATCAGCAGTGTGTGATTTCTGGTTCTTCCACCTGCTTGCCAACACTTGGCATTCTCTCAGGGTGAATTTTTAAAATCCATCTGAGAGCATTTTGAGATGAGAGAGAGAAGGACAAGGACAAGGTCATAGGGAAGCTTGAGTTAAATTTCTTCAACACATTTACTTATTGGGGAGTTTTCTGCAAGTCACTGCTGCTTCCAGAGATTGCTGTAAGTTTGAGTTATAACAGACAAGTGTTCACCCACTGGCCTGGGTTTTATGGCTCAGATAGTTCCTGCCTTGACCTTCAACAATACCCCAAGAGACAGAATCAGGAAGGTAGATTCTGTCAGTGTTTAGAAAAGCTTGTTCACTACTAAAGCCTCTAGGTTAAAAAAGTACACAGAGATAAGGCAACAACTTAAATAATTCATCTTGGGTTGAAAATAACATGTTGTGGTTTTGGTTTTCCTTTCGCTATTGCTAGGGATGGAACCCAGAGCTTTGCACGTGCTGAGCGAGTGCTGTACCACTAAGCTACACTCCCAGCCCCCACATTCTTTTTTTTAATCATTTGAGACAGATGTCACTATTTACCAAGGGCAGAGTGTGAAATTGAAGCCAAGAGACAGTGTAATGAGTCTGTTTTCTTATTTTCACGGGGACTTTGAATTGGGAAAAGCTTTGCTGGTGTCTGGTCTGTCTCATATCTTGCAGGTGTCGTGAATCCATAGGAAGGCATGCTCAGAATACTTGGCAAGTGTCTGTCCTCCACCCTTATCACTTAGCCCCAGTAACGGCATTTTTCCATTCTCCTTACAGGGATGAAGCTGAAATGGAGTATTTGAAGATAGCTCAGGACCTGGAGATGTATGGTGTGAACTACTTTGCAATCCGGGTGTGTTGACTCCTCCCCAAGTTCCCTGGCTACCAGATAGACTGAGCAGGGCCACACAGTCAGATAGGTTACTTCCTAATCCCAGAATAGTTAGAGTCTTTTATGGTTCAGTAGTAAAGAAGAAAAGAGGAAAACAGGTCTAGGGCCTGGTCTTTTATTTGGGGACTTCAAATTAGATCAGAGGTAATTAAGTGTCAGTGGTACCTTCAGGGACTTAGACCTGGCTTTCTTCTCAGCAAAAACCTGTTGGAATGCTGGCCATGTAATGTTTGATTATTCTGGCCTCTTGTGAGATCCAAGGAGCACCTGAAAATAGTGTCTTTCCCTGGGGCCCACTGAAAGTAAGGCTGCTCTTATAGATTCTTAATTTGTTTGGGTGGAACTTTTGTTCTCACTGTGAGGCTAATTAGTTTTCTATTCAGACCATTAATGGTCCCCAGGCCTCTGGGAACCAGTACTTGTGCAGAGAAAGGCATTTGTGTTCTGCTCAGGTCTGGCTCTAGAGCATGCATTTCTCCTGTTGGGGTATTTGGCTGCTGGTTGCAGGGTATCCTTGGCTTCCTCCAAAGGAGTCAATGCAGTTACCCAAACTTTTCTTCACTAGTGGATGGTTGTTGAGATGCCTGGCCACAGATGAGTAGATCAGCTGCAGTTACTCTTTGCTTTCCTTTTTATGTTAACTGAGTAAATTGAATTAAGCACATCTCCAGTATTCTAGGATAGCTTTCTATTTAATTTGTTTCCTAAATACAGGTTTTTGTGGGTTTCTTTGCATAAAAAAACAGGGCACACTGAAATGTTTTGTTACAATAAGCAGGTGCCTAGAAATGTATTTTATAGGAATGCAGAAGGTTGTAGGGGCTGGAACGATAGCTCAGCAGTTGAGAGTCATAACTGCTTTTGCAGCAAGACCCGAGTTCAGTTACCAGTTCCCAGTTTGGGAGGCTCGCACTGCCTGGAACTCCAGCTCTAGAGGGATCTGGCCTCCAAGGTTACCTACACTTATGTGCACAGACATTTAAATGTGTAACTAAAAATAAAAAACAAAAAACAAATCTTTAAAAAAGAATGCAGAATCTTTTTTGTTTGTAATGAGATGGAATAGTAGATGAGGCACTTGCTGTCTGGCCTGACATCCTGAGTTCAGTCCATGAATGAATCCACATGGTGAAAACAGAGAACTGATTCTGTACATTGTCATATGATCTTTTTAGTGTGCTGTGGCATAAACATGCATGCACAGATACAACACACATAAGTAAACATGCAAATATTGAATAATTTAAAGTTTCATTAATTTGTATCTAACATGCATTTTGTTGAGATTAGATTAGTGGGTTTCTGTGACTGGATTTAAGGAAGGAAGGAGGGGAGGTAAGGAAGGACGGACGGACAGAAGGAAGAAAGGAAGAGAAAGAAAGCAAGCATTTTGCAATCCTTCAAAAAAAAAAAAAAACCTCTTAGGCGACGGGCATTGGTGGCACACACCTTTAATCCCAGCACTTGAGAGACAGAGGCAAGCGAATCTCTGTGAGTTCAAGGCCAGCCTGGTCTACAGAGTGAGTTGCAGGATAGTCTCCAAAGCTACACAGAGAAACCCTGTCTCCAAAAAACAAAACAAAACAAAAAAGATCTTTCAGGCTAGGTGATGGTAGTGAACACTTTTAATCCCAGAATTCAGGAGGCAGTGGCAAGTGGATCTCTGAGTTCACGGACAGCCAAGGTCACACAGAAACCCTGTTTCAAACAAAACAAAACAAACAACCCCCAAAAAACTACCATTGTTTCTTATAAATTTATTTTACTTAGAAGAAAAAATATATATATATTGTGTGTGTTTGTGTGTCTATTTATTCCTGGTGGTGCACTAGACTTCCCTTCTACCATGTGGGCTCTGGGGGTCAAACTCAGTTTATCAAGTTGGGGCAGTAAGCATTTTGACTCACTAAGCTACTCAACAGTCCCAAAGCTAGGTTCTTCTCCTTAATAGGAGTATTTCTACCTGAATAAGATGAGCATGGACTACTTTTTATGTTTTTTATGTTGAACAACTGACAAAGACATTTTAGTAATTTTATGTTCTTGAGATCTTAAATTCTCTCATTAACTAGGGAAGATAAATGCTTAAAATACTTTAACTGATAAATTGGTACTTATACATATTAATGGGGTACTAGGTGATTAAAACAATTTCAGAGGAGTTATTTTGTGCTTACCCTCTCTAGTCTCTAGAAGTGTCATAGTCATAATGACAGCAGAGGGGTGGAATCTTTTTTTATTTTATTTAAACTAAATCATCAGACACATAAGGAGATTCCCTATTTTCCAAAATGGGTACAGATGTAAGAACACAAGCCTCACTCCTGAAAACCAGCGGAACATTCTTACACCTAGGTGGCAGCGCCTGGCTTCGGGTGTTAGAAGGAATAGAGAGAGTGATCTTAAGAGCGTGCACCTCCCCATCTAACACCTACTGTTAGATGGTACTTCTCGTCACAGCCCAAGCACCTTCTCAGTGTGCAGGTCTGCTGTCCTACCCTTGAGTCTTGGCTTAATTTCCTTGTTGTCAGCGAGGGGTCAGGAGCGGTAGTGTCCCTGTGTGTGCAGAGAGTTTCTTTCTGTCTATGAGGATGGGGCCAGTGGCTCTAGAGCTGGGTCAGTAACTTGGGGCACAAGGCACTAAGCCTCTGGTTGTGCTAAATACTGATCAGGACTCCCCTCAGATGTGTAATAGCATTCATATAGTTAACTAGTGTTTTAAACAGTTCCATTTGTGTATAATTTGTATATAACTTATTTTTACCTTCCAACATTTAATTATCAAGCATTTTGAAACATATGGGAAAATTGAGTTTTCAATGAATGCCATATATACCCACACCTAACTACCCCTAAAATGCAGGTAACATTTTGCCATATTGGGGTATGGTATAGTAAAGCTACATTGAGATTGCATTGTAACCCACAATAAGATCATCTAGTCCCTAGACTTAAATTTTTTTCTTCTAGAAATCCAACAACTTGTGTGTGTGTGTGAGATGATGAAGATCAAATCTAAGCTCTTATACCTGCCAGACAAGAACACTGCCACAAAGCAACAGTGACACCATGAAGGGGAGAAATGTACAGATGTTGATTTCGGCTCTCCCTCTGATAATCTGGTTATCTAACTACTACTCACACATTTAAATTATCATTTCTTCAGCCTCCAAGCCAGTGACAGGGGCCTGAGTCCACAGTGACTCAGGGGACGTACCAGTCACAAATATGGTATTGTTTTGCCTCTGCTTTCCTTCGCAGAACCTGGAAGCCTCCTGGGTTGCAAGAGAGCTGTGATTTCTGTTGGGACTTGTTGAAACTTGTCAAATGTAACAGTGTGTGCCAGATTCTTTAGAAAGTGGAAGAAAATCCCCAGCCAGAAGCTGACAACAGCTGCTCTTCTTTGGCTTTGCAGAATAAAAAAGGCACAGAGTTGCTGCTTGGAGTGGATGCTCTGGGGCTTCATATCTATGATCCTGAGAATAGGCTGACCCCCAAGATCTCCTTCCCTTGGAATGAAATCCGAAACATCTCCTACAGCGACAAGGAGGTAGGACATGTCTGTACTACAGGTACCGCTTGTGGTAAGTGGTCCTGCAAAAGACCCTTTCCTGTTCTCCTCTTTGCCGAAGCTCACAGGCCAGGCCATTTCCTTGTCAGAGAAAGTCCTTTAATTCCCAGGCTTTAGAACTTTGGTTGTTGATTTTTAAAGTACTTACAGAACAGTCTTGGCATCCTTTCTTCAAAGGACATGGCTAAAGCCTACTATTGACTAACAGGAGAGTGAGCAGCTCAACCTGTCAGGACTAAACCCCAAAGAACAGAAAGAAGAAAAAAGGACATTTCTGACTACTTGGCTTTCTGTTTCTATTTTAAGTGTGGTCTATGTTAAGTTTCTACCTATGTGCTGTTTGTTACATGTAGTGGAAAAGGTAGGTGTGTGTGTGTGTGTGTGTGTGTGTGTGTGTGTGTGTGTGTGTGTAGTTTTGATTTTTAACAGGCTCTCACTTTGTAATCCTGGCTGACCTTGAATTTTCTATGTACACAAGGCCAGCCTTCAACTCTGAGGTCTGGCTCTGTTTCCTGAATGTTGGGATTAAAGGTGTGAATCACCATGCCAGGTTGATAGTTAAACATATTTTGTAGGTGTATTAGTCAAGATTCCTTAATGAAACGGAACTGACAGGATGAATATGTATATTAAAAGGGTATTCACTAGACTGGCTTACAGCATGCAGTCCAAGTAGTTCAACAATGGCTGTCTCACACTGGAGAGACTGAGAATCCAGCAGTAGTTCAGTCCACAAGGCTAGATGTCACTACAGTCTCGATCTGTGTTGAAGCCTGGTACTACTTCTGGTAGTTTCTGGTCTTTAGTAGTGTTATAATCCCAATGAAGTCAGTTCTCATATTTTTAAAGGAGTGCTGCAGCAGCAGGGTATATAAACTTGCTTTCAACACAGTGAGAGCAAGCAGGCAAAAGCAAAGTTTCCTTTTTCTGTGTCCTTTTATGTGGGCTACCATCAGAAAATATGGCCCAGATTTAGGATGGGTCTTCCTGCTTCATAATCTGATTTTAAAAACCCCTCATACCTTTAATCACAGCACACTGGAGGCAAAGGCAGGCAGGCCTGAGTTCAAGGAAAGCCTGGTCTACAGAGCAAGTTTGTAGGATAGTTAGAATTGTTACACAGTTCTCAAATAATCAAAAAGGAAGGAAGGATGGAAGAAGAAAAATCCCTCACAGGAGTGTCTGACGGCTTGGGTTTTATTGATTCCAGGTGCGGTCAAATTGACACCCAAGAATAGCCATCAGTGGTTTTTCCTCTCAGCGGTGTGAATGAAGACAGTAGGCTGCCATATGTAGAAGGGTTAGAAGATAAAGTTTGAGGAACACTTAGATAACATTAGATAACATTCATCGGGTTCAAATATTTCTGTGTAGCCCAAGATGGCAATACTCTGCCTCAGCCTCCTAAACTCAGAGTGCTGGCATGAGCCTATGCCCACAGTGGATTCCCATATTTCTGTATAAGATGATAGCTTTCTCCAAATGCAGCAGTCCTGTGTTTTATGTATTTTTTATTTTTTTAATCTTTACTGTGTGGTGCTGGGGATCAAACCCAAAGCCTTGCACATGCAAGGCCATTGTTGTCCCACTGAGCATCACCCTAGCTCCCTATACATTAATTTTAAAAGACATTGTGCTTTGTGCCAGGTACCAAACAGAGATGTAGAAAGACCAGCATTAGCCCTCCAGGAAATCATGGTTCAGTAATGGCTTGACTGCTCTAGTATATAAATACAGTGTGGGCTGCTGAGATGGCTCAGTGAATAAAGGTTCTTGTTATCATGCTGAATTACTCAACTTCAATCCCTAAGACCCATAAGGCAGAAAAAAAAAAAAAAAAAAAAGAGAGAACTCCTACAGGTTGTCTCTACACGTGTATGCCTGGGCATGTACTCCACCCTCCCATCAATAAGTAAGCAAACAAAGAAATAAATGGGTAAAGTGGAAGGGGCTGGTGATGTGGTTGTGGAGGGCCTCTATACAAGTGCATTGCTTCTGGCTATCTGATCGAGTCCTCAGAAGAAAGGTACTGTAAAGTCAGGGGCATGTTTGGTAATCATGTCATCAGAAAACAGATACATGAGATCCTGTGCCTGATAAGTGGAGTGGCAAGGACTGGGAGCTAGAGTGCTTCCTGCTTATCAGGGGTCCCAGAGGCTGGACCTTGAGAACACAAGATGCTAGGCAGAAGATGGCAGCCTGGCCTGTGCACTTCTACGGCAGAGTAGCAGTAACTAACAGTGATAGCTATGTTGTCTGCCGGTCTTGGGAGCAAGTTGCCTGTTTTTTTCTTTTTTAGCAACTCAAGGAAAGGAATACTAGGCCCTTGTTTCCAATCTGTGCTTTAGATTACTCAACCATGCTTGATGAGGCAAGTTGAACTTGCCCCTCTCCATCGTCCTCTCCCTCTATCTGTCTCTGACAGTCTTTCTACATGGCCTAGAACTTAGTCATCTTCGCTCCACTTCCTAAATGCTGGTGTTACAGGCCTGCACCATCACACCAAACTCAATGAGCTGCTTTTTTTACATTTATCTATTTACTCATTGGAGGAAGGGTGTACTGTGTACTAGGATGAGAGTGTAGAGCTCAGGGGACAACTTCTAGGAGTCTTACTCTCCTCAACCATGTTGGTACCAGGGATCACACTCCATTCTTAAGGATTGGTGACAATCACCTTTACCTGCTGAGCCATTTTCCAGGCCACTTGGCTTTTTCTTTTCTTTTCTTTTTTCTTTTTTCTTTTTTTTTTTTTTTTTTTTTTTTTTTTCCTCCATATAGAGTTTCTCTATGTAGCTTTTGTAGATCAGACTGGCTTCGAACTCGCAGAGATCAGCCTGCCTCCCGAGTGCTAGGATCAAAGGTGCCACCACTGCCCAGCTTCAGTTACATTTCTTAATCTAGACGTCCTGACAGCTGGTTTTATAGCTGCTTATCTTGGAAAGTGAGTATCTGGTAGTTCTCTTTTTTCAGGTTCTTAGAGTGGAAGCTCCACGTGACTAACTAGTAACTAACAAAGTAACTAACTAGTCCTTCACCTCCCTATTTCACAAAGGGTATTCACTACACATCACACACTTGTAACTAAAGGTTCCTCAAATACTTGTTTTTCAGAGGGCTGAGGGATTAAGGTCCCCTAGTATAGCCTGACACAGCAGCCTCTAATATACCCTCTCTACGGGCAAGGTACCATAGTGTCCCATCTCATCAGTACCTTACTTGGCAAGCAGACCCAAGCTACTTTGGCATGCCATAATGGGAGGTACTCTTGGGAGTTATGTATAGCAGTCATCCTGCTAAAATAGTTTAAGTTGATTGAGTCTTTGTGTACAGCCTGGCATGACACAGAATCTGTGGTTTCCATACTTTTGTAGCTCCCCACTGACAGCTTTAGGGTTCATTAGCAAGGCTAGAAATAAGCTTATGAAATTCATAAATAATGTTTTATACCAGAGCAATACTATGATTAAATTAACTTGGTTAGAACCTAAGCAAAGAATTTTTCTGTTCTTTGTATATTCATTTCTTATTGGACAATATAAATACGTAAATAAATATCCAAGAATTTGCCTTCCCTGGTAAGTTTATTTGCTAAGCAACTCATTCTTTTTGTTTTGTTTTATATTTAGTGGTCCTGTGAATGGAAATCATATGCAGACAAGAGCTGCACCTCTGGCTCAATCATTTACTTTTTTCCTTCTTTGCTGGGGGTAGCTATATAAGTCTTTCTTGAGAATGTGTATGCAGTTTTAAAATATTTGTTAGCATATGCTAATTGTACGGAGTAATGGGTGCCAGCAAGACATTTTCATATATGCATATAAAACTCTTTGGATCTAGATATGCTTTTTTGTTTCTTTTGATTTTGAAGCTGGTCTCACCATATTGTCCTGGTTGGCCTGGAACTCTTTATAGAAGAGGCTGGCTTCGAACATTGGTCTTCCTCCCTCTGCTTCCTGAGTGCCAGTATGATAGGTATATGTTATCATGTCCAACTGAGAGACACATTTCCAGGGACATCCTTAGAATATTGGAGCTCTCTGGTCTCCTCATTCATTCAGAGTAACAGTTGACACACGTGCGCATGTGTGTGTCTCGTGTGTGTGTGTGTGTGTGTGTGTGTGTGTGTGTGTGTGTGTGTGTGTATATCTGTATCTGTCTCTGTCTCTGTGTGTGTGTGTGTCTGTGTGTGTCTCTGTCTCTGTGTCTGTGTGTCTCTGTCTGTGTGTGTGTGTCTGTGTGTGTCTGTGTCTCTGTCTCTGTGTCTGTGTGTCTCTGTCTCTGTGTGTGTGTGTGTGTGTGTGTGTGTCTCTAAGACCAGCTGTAATACCTCCCATTTGTACTAGATCACTCTAACCCTCTAGGATATTTATGGCATGTCCCAGCAATGAAACC
The DNA here is from genome assembly GCF_943737965.1 of Phodopus roborovskii. NCBI lineage: Eukaryota > Metazoa > Chordata > Mammalia > Rodentia > Cricetidae > Phodopus > Phodopus roborovskii. The sequence goes on along the minus strand of NW_026126546.1, from coordinate 11,407,395 downwards.
CTGATATATGGTGTTATCTTTTGAGTATTTGGCTATTGTTGGACTGAGTCCTACTAGACTGAGTTATATGAAAGCAAGGAGCTGTACCAGTGTGACTCCAGAGCAGACCCATCCTGGATCCCAACTCCAGGTTGCCAGTGTCAGTCCCTCACATCTACCCAAGATGGTTAGGGTCATGAACTTCTGCAGCCCCAGTCTTGATCGCTGTGTGCCTCGACTCACCAAGACTTCATTCCTGGGCACCAGGAGGCCAGGACTAGGGGCAGTGTGGTTGCTACTTATGTGGATTCCCAGTTGGTGTCATATGAAACTATACTTCTTTTTTTCAGTTTACTATTAAGCCACTGGATAAGAAAATTGATGTCTTCAAATTTAACTCCTCAAAGCTTCGTGTTAATAAGCTGGTAAGTTGAGATCCTGGTTTTCATGACAGAGAACTAACCTTTCTGAGGAATTATACATACATGCATACATATTAGACATATATATTATATATACATGTGTACATATATACTCTGCCAGGGTTCTGTCCCTATTTTATCTTGCTGAGAGGTATAAAAATATTTGATTTGGTAAATACTTTCTTTCTCTATAGAGTTAACCTTTTGGGGGAGGGGGCGGGGAGAGTGGAGATAAACTCTAGGGCTTTGTGCGTGTCAGGAAACACTCTACCTGAGGTATATCTCAGCCCTCCACTTGCCATATTGATTTGCATTTTATAATTACTAATAAAGTTACATCTTTATGTTTGTTGACTAAATCTAATTTCCTGTTCAGTTAAATTCTTGCTTCGTGTCTTTTGGTCACTTTCCTCTTGGGTTGGTTGTTTGTTTTCTTTATTATTATCCTCCTTGTGAGACTCATTTTCCTTCTTTATGATGTTATGGCAAATAAAAATTTTCACCTTTCATGTTGACACATAAAATACTTGGTAATAACCAGGCAGTGGTGATGCATCCTTTAGTCCCAGAACTTGGGAGGTAGAGGCAGGCTGTGAGTTCGAGGCCAGCCTGGTCTACAAAGCTAATTCCAGGACATCAGGGCTGTGACACAGAGAAACCTTGTCCTGAATGCTCCCCCCACCCCAATCTTCAATCATTTGTTCTTCTGTGTTTTCTTACTTGACATCTTTCCTTTTTCCTGATGTAAAAATTCTCTGTATTTTCAAATAAAAGTTACTTTTGTAACTGGAGTCAGCTTTTTGGTATGAGGGAGAGAGTGAGCTTATTTCTTTCCATGTGAATAACCTTTGACCCAACCTAACTTCCTGGTTGTTCTTCTATGCCCCCCCTGTCTGTCTAGCCACATCTTGCCTTAGGAGACTGGGGTACATTTTGTTGACTAATGCAGTGTCCTCTCCACTCGTGGGTTTTATCTGCTGGTTTGTCTGAGGCACCTTCATCGTGCATGTTTCTAGAACTGAGCATTAGAAGACATTAGCAGGGCTTTTGTGTTTTATTCCATTCTTTCTTTGTTGGGTTTATTGCTGCTCACAGCCCAATGCTGGCATGGTGGACTGATAGGCAGCAAAGTGGATTTATACACTTACCATGTTTTCTATTTCTATGGCCACAGATTCTCCAGCTATGTATTGGGAACCATGATCTATTTATGAGGAGAAGGAAGGCTGACTCTTTAGAAGTTCAGCAGATGAAAGCCCAGGCCAGGGAGGAGAAGGCTAGAAAGCAGGTGAGTAAGACTTCAGGTTCTGTTCCTTTCATGTGGTTTGTGTATATATGTATTTGTGCTCTGGATATTGGAGGCCACAGGTCAACCTTGGTTATCATTCTTGAAGAACATCTACTTTGTTTTTTGGGTCAGGGTCTCTCAGTGACCAGGGACTCACTCATAAAGACAAGCCAGCAAGCCCTAGGGCTCTGGCTGTCTCTATCTCCCTAGTATGCTACTATGCATAACTTTTTTTGTGGGTGCTAGGGATCAAACTCAGGTACTCATGTTTACATAGCAAGCACTCTATTACCTGGGCTATCCCTCCAGTCCCTAGTTTGTTTGTTTGAGGCACATTCTTACTATGTAGTCCTGGCTGCTGTCATACTCTGTAGAGCCAAGTCAGGCCTCAAACTCAAGACCGTTTTCTTTCCTCAGCTTCCTAATTCTGAGATCACAGACATGTACCACCGTGCTCAGCTAAGACATGGTGTAGAGCTAGCAAAGGTGGCTCATTAGGGAAAGGTACTTGCTGTGCAAGTCTGACGTTGTTCATTTAATACCTGAAACCCATGGAAAAATGGAAAGAAAATGGACTCCACAGAAGTTTTCCCCTGATATCCACACTGTACCAAAGGACACGTACCACACATTTCATGCACTCAGTCAAACACACAATAATGAATAATAATAACAAAAGATCTTGTGTTTTGGCTTGGTGTTTTGTTTATTTTATTTTTTGTTTATTCAAGACAGGGTTTCTCTGTGTAACAGCCCTAGCTGTCCTAGAACTTGCTCTGTAGACCAGGCTGGCCTCAAACTCATAGTTGCCTTCTTCTGCCTCCCAAGTGATGGGATTAAAGACATGTGCCACCATACCTGGCCTAAAGACCATGTTTTAATTGATAATATTGCTTTTGGCTTACAAGATAAGGGATGGCTGTTTGTGTGCCTGTTTATGGACATACCTGCTCTTATTTCATTCCTGTTGGATATTTTTTAGCTAATGCCCAGATAATGGGATGTCAGCTATGGAAATAAGCACATGGCTGGCTAGATGGCTCAGTGGGTAAGGGTAATTGCCACCAAACCTGACAAACCCGAATTAGATGCCTGGGAGTCACATGGTAGAAGGAGAAAACTCACTTCTACAAATTGTCTTCCGACTGCCACATGCATACTTACATATATGAATAAATAAATGTAATAAAAATTTGAAGGGAATTCATACTAAGTTCTAATAGCATATTTAAAAACAAAAGATCTTTATCATTTCTATACTTACCACAGACTTGGAACAAGGTAGCCAGGCATGGTTTTGTGTCTCTGTCCTTTTTTATGTCTGTCTCCTCTGCCAGGTCGGTGCCCTTCTAATTAGACGGTGATAGAATACAAGGCGGCATTTCAGTGCATGTTGTAGAATGCTGATTAGGTTCCCGCTGCATTTCCTCACTGCAGATCAACCTAGGCACACATGGCTGGCCCTCTGCAGGAGGTACTGGCAGTACCTATCAGCAAACTGGACTAGCTGCATCGATGTTTTCTGCACACAGACTCTTCTGCTCACTGAAATCCACAGCTAATTTGAGCCTTGCTGCTGAGAATATCAATTGTGGTTTGGGATGAACTGTTTGATAGAGTAGCTACAGCTGCAGTTGGCTCCCCTCAGGACTTGTAAGCTCAGAGGTGTAATAATTAGTCTTTGTGGTGTTCTCTGATTTGGGAACCCCAGAGAGGCTGGCTTCTAGCCCCAAGTTTTAGAGAGAAATGCCCAGTTTGAGCCAGTGAGCAGTAAGCTTGCCCTCTGTTTGCGTTCTGGGACAGTGGGCCTCAGTATCTTTTTCTTAATGATTTAGGGATGATATAGGTTCTTTTGACCAAAAAAAAAAAAAAAAAAAATGCCACTAAGCTAGCATGGGATGTAGTGGCAACTTTAAGAAGCACACTCTTTGACCTCACTTTCAGCAGAGGAAGGTTTGGAAGCCAGAGATCTAAAAGCATCTAGGAGAGTGAAGGTCCCTGAGCCCTGGAAGGGAATAGTGCAAATGCCGTCCAGTGGAACATAGCGACCTTACAGCTAAATCTTGTCTGTGTGACTCAGTTTTCTCATCTGTCAAGTGGAGCTGGTGATGCCTCTTTTCAGAGGACAGATTGCACCTGCAAATCTTTATAAGTCTTAACCTGCCTTAAAAACAGGAAGTCATTATTATTATTTAGGGTGAAGGTCTCATGAAAAGTACAAGGCTGGGTACTGGGGACAGCCTGGTCTTTTATTTTTTCAAAAGGAGAATAATGGAAATTATATTTTAGTAGAAATTGAAGAACAGATTGCCAACTGTTCACTGAGGTCAAGAGGAAAATCAGAGAACTTACTTTATTGCTTATCTATTTTGCATGATTCTTTCAATTACAGGGCACTTAGGGAGCTCATATTTAGAAAGGGTGGCCTTGTAGTACTGAGTTTAGGTGGGATTGAAGGCAGAAGGAGTAATTAAACCTGATTTTGTTATCTAAGGCAGAAAATAGTACCTTGGTCACTTCTGGCTCAGTGCCCTGGAGTCACAGGGAACTGCCTGTCTTTAGTCTTGGTCTCCTTATTAAGCTTGGCAGGTGGCCCAATTAACACTGTGATCCAGAAGGCTAGGGGGTGGCAGTAGAGGCTTTGTACTGTTTCTGTAAGAGCGGGGTCTGTGTTCCTGCCTGGCTCTGAGTTGCCTCCACATGGGGCGTACGAGACTGTGCAAAGCCACTGCAGCTTCCTGCTGTGGAATTCTGAGTGGCAACTATCATTCTCCGTGAGCAGAGGGAGGAGGTGGCACTACTGTGGATGAAATTGTGTGAAGGGCCCGGGTAGGGACTAACAGTGTCAAGGTGGCTCATCTGAACAGACAGGGAGCAGTTTTTGGGGGCCGCTGTTTTGGGGAGGAGGAGCCTCTGTGGAGACCTGCCAGGCACAGAGCAGAGCCATGAAAGTCTCCCAATAGCAGCCTTGTAAGGTCACATCACAATGTGTGCACGGATGCCCTTTTCTCTGCACATAGAGACTGAGTCTGGGTTCTGTAATTCATACTCCCTACTGAGGAGTACAGCTTTTAGTTCTGAAATTAGTTTAGGACAGAGGGCAGACAACAAGAATGACCCAGGCTACCTAAAGTAAAGACACTCGAAGGATCTGCAGAGGAGAGTAAGGCTCCAGAGACCCGCCGTTCTTGGGTCTCTGCAGCACTGTGACTCGGAACTGTTCTTACTCCCAGATGGAGCGCCAGCGGCTGGCTCGAGAGACGCAGATGCGGGAGGAGGCTGAGCGCACCAGGGACGAATTAGAGAGGAGGCTTCTGCAGATGAAAGAAGAAGCAACGATGGCCAACGAAGCTCTGGTGATTCCCGGGTTAGGGCTCTGGGAGGTGACGTGCAGTCACAGGTGACTCGTGGGGTCACGCCTCCTGTGGACCATGGATGTACTTCACTGTTGGAAACACCAGTACCTCTCCTTTCAGAAAAATTCAGGCGAAGTTCATTTGCAACCAAACTCCATAACTGAGTTGCCTTTGAATCGGCTTCTTGGCTTTAGTCCTACCAGTTCTTGGGGGAGTAATACCAACCATAATCTGGGAGTAGTTCTCTTCATTGAGGGGTGTTTGTAATGTCCTTACCTCTACCTGCTAGCTGCCAGTTATGCCATTCTGACCTCAACAGTGTCCTAGGACTGGGATGTGACTAAGGGACACAGCCTTTTTCTAGCATGCCCAAGATTCTGTTTTTACTCATTTTCATGTATTTTTGGGACGTGGTTAGTGGGAACAGGTTTCAGGTGCCTCAGACTGGACTTTGAATTCATTATATATAACCAAGGAAAACCCTGCACTCTTGATCCTGATTGGAGGAGAGGCATACCCACCATGCTCAGTCTACCTTGCATTTAATTCTCCAGCACTGCAGGAAAATAGTCTCCTGACATTTGTGCAGGAGTAGGCAGTGGGCATGACTCCTGCGTTTGAATCACTGAGTTAAAGGGACAGAACAGAATTTAAATTGCTTATTCCCCTACAAACATAAACTTTAGCTGAGACACATTCTCTACCTAGAATGCTTTTTTCTTTTTCCTGTGATGGGGCCTGTAGAGCTGAATAGTTAGTGTGTAGTATGTCATCTGTTGTCAGAGTTTCTCGGTGGGAAGGCGCAGGGAGATTAAGACTGGCTCCTGGGTGCTGGAGAGATGGATCGGTGGTTAGTAGTACTGGCTGCTCTTCCAGAGGACCAGAGTTGATTCCCAAGACCCACATGACAGCTTATAACCTTCTGTAACCCTAGCCCAAGGGGATCCGATGGCATCTTCTGGCTTCCAAAGGCACTTTGTATATAGGTGTACAGACATATATGCAGACATAAAAGTTAAAAAAGACTGGTTGTTGCCATGTTGGAGAGACCAGATGTGTGGAGATAAGTTTGTACAATGTCTGAGAGCATTTTTCCTTCCCAGATGCGGTCTGAGGAAACAGCTGACCTGTTGGCTGAAAAGGCGCAGATCACGGAGGAGGAGGCCAAGCTTCTGGCACAAAAAGCTGCAGAGGCTGAGCAAGAAATGCAGCGTATCAAGGCCACAGCCATTCGGACAGAGGAGGAGAAGCGCCTGATGGAGCAGAAGGTGCTGGAGGCGGAAGTGCTGGCACTGAAGATGGCTGAGGAGTCGGAGAGGAGGTGAGTGCTTGTCCTGGGCACTGCAGCCTGGAAAAGGGTTGCTGGCTTGGTTCCAACCCTACCAGAGCTGGTTGCAATGTCCTTAACTTCTCCTCTCTTGTGGAAACACACTATAAGGCTCCTTCCTTGACAGGCTGGTGGGATGGGAGGTTCTCTGGCCCAGGAAACCTTTCTGTCATGCCTCCTTCTAATCGTGAGGTTTGCAGGAATAAACATTTAAGCATATCCACAGGCTGGTTTTAGCTGAAGAGATGAGAAGAAGCCTTTTTTGCATTTCAAAGAGGGGGGGAGCGTGTACTTGAGAGATGGTTTATGGAGGTCACTGGCTGCTCTCTAGAGACTCTGGGTTCGATTCCCAGAACCTACATGGTGACTTAGAACCATTTGCAATTCCAGGTCCAGGAGATGCAACACCCTCTCTGGCCTTCATGGGCATCAGGCAGGGCATCAGGCATGCACATGGTACACAAACATACATGCAGGCAGAACACCCATACACATAATAAAATAACTTTTTAAAAGGGAAGTGGGGCCAAGGAGATGGCCTGATGAGTACAGTACCCGCTGCGCAAGCTTGAGGACCTGAGTGTGTTGTGTCCCGAGCACCCATGTGAAGCCTAAGCGCAGTGACATGTGTCTACAGCTTCGACACAGGAGTTAGGAGAGAAAGCGAAGACAGGCTGACCCATGGAACTCACTGGCCAGCCAGTCTAGTTGAATTAATAAACTACTCATTTATTGAGAGACCCTCCACTAAGGTGGAGAGCACTAGAGGATTATACCCCACAATGCACCTGCTCACACACACCTACACACACAAAATCATCTTGGTTCCTTTCCCTTTTGATGCAGATCAATGGCAATTAGTTACTTCAAAAGGGAAACTAAGTACCCATTCAGGTAGTTAGGGGAACAGAGCAGCTGTGTTTTTGTGGCCAGGTAGCTCCAGCTTGTGTCCAGGTTGAAGGATAGAACTGCTATTTATACTCTTTAGACTGTTCTAGGCTTTGGATGGTTCTAGTCCTGTAGCCTTCAGATAAACACTGACACACATTCCTTGCAGCCTCTGGCTCTATTGATTTAGAGGACTTGAATTTGGCTCTGAGCTACTTAGGTACATTCACTACAATTTTTCTCACCTTTTTTTTTTTTTTTTTTTTTTTTTTTATTTAATGTGCATTGGTGTCTTGCCTGCATGTGTGTCTGTGTGAGGATGTCAGATCTTGGAGTTAGAGTTATGAGCTTCCTTGTGGGTGCTGGGAATTGAACCCTGGTCCTCTGAAAGAGTCAGTGCTCTTAGTGTTCTTAACCACTGAGCCATCTCTGCAGCCCCTTTCACCACTTTTTGCATGTCATTCTGAGAATATGGTTCCTTGATGCTTGCCCACCCTAGGCTCCTTTCTGTGTGTGCATCATATCTCTTGGGCTGGACCCCTATACAAGCCTTCCATGGCTATACCTAACTCATGGAGCAGGATTCTGCACAAAGACACAGATGCCTTTAGTGTTAGGACTTCTTCCTGCCCAAGGAAAGTGTTTTACTGGGGGCATGAAAAAACAATTTTTTTTAAATTTGTGTACTACATATAGAGTATTCTGTTTGCATGTTTGCCAGCACACCAGAAGAAGGCATCAGATGTTATTATAGATGGTTGTAAGCCACCATGTGGTTGCTGGGAATTGAACTGAGACCCCTGGAAGATCTGTCAATGCTCTTAACCTCTGAGCCATCTCTCCAGCCCTGAAGAAACCATTCTTTCACATTCTGCCCTTTGTGGCCCAGTGAAAGGCTTGAGATGATGTCCTCCTTTGTCCAGCCCACCCTTCACCCAGAAACAAGCAGAGTGTCTCTGAGCCCTGCCCACTCTCAACCTGTTTCAGAGATTGGGTTGGTTTTATTGTTTGTTTCTTTGTTTTGAGACAGAGTGTATCCCTGGCTGTCCTGGAGCTCACTATGTAGACCTAAGCTGTCCTCAAACTCAGATCTACATGCTTCTGCCTCCTAGTGCTGGAGTTTAAGGTATGGGCTACCACACTTGTTATTTTTCTTCTTTTGAGATTGCATCTACCTGTGTTGCCCAGGCTGGCTTCCAACTCCTGCCCTTAAGTAATTCTCCTGCCTCAGCCTCTGGGGTAACTGGCACCACAAGCACAAACCACTGTACTGGCTTGCAGAACTGCCTCTTTTGTTGTTTCCCACCAGCTACCCCTTATTCTAATCTAGCTTTACCATTGAGATAAACAGCACCCAGGAATACTGTTAATACTTTAGAAGGTCTGGTTTCCTGTAAATGTCCTTGTTTGCCTTGGTAGGCGCCATGTACAGTGTTAATGCAGGTCCTTGCTCTGGAGGTAAAGTAAAAGTCTACTCACTCTCCCTGCCCCCTTCTGTGGAACTGACATCTCTTTCTTTCTTTCTTTCTTTGCAGGGCCAAAGAGGCCGATCAGCTAAAGCAAGACCTTCAGGAAGCCCGAGAAGCAGAGCGAAGAGCCAAGCAGAAGCTCTTAGAAATCGCTACCAAGCCCACATATCCAGTAAGCCTGGCTCATTCTAGTAGCCTTTGCTGTTTTGACCTAGCAACTTCCCTAAGCCTCCCAGCCCTTCACTTCACCTCACAGTGCCTTCAGGGTGACAAAGCAAAGCCTGGATAGGACACTCCTGGTCTGTCATTTAGCCTTGGACTGACTAATCAGTTACTACTCCTGTTGCTTAGATAACAGACCATAGGGCTGTTTCCAGCTCTGGAATGCTTATGACTACTACAGTCTCTACCCTCAAGAGAATTTGCTATCTAGCTCCCTAATGCCAAGCTAAATGTAATCTTCACCTGTCAGTATATACTGTGTGCCATAATATAGAGTCTCAGAATGAAACACTGCTGTGCCAGAAACAGCTGCCAACCTCAGTTTGGGGACTGGGAAACTGACTTGTACTAAATGGGGGTCACGAGATAAGCAGACATCACTTCCCTTCCCTTCCTCTGCACACTCCGCTCTGCAAAGGTTTTGCTCACTTGTTCTTTATCCATAATACCATCAATTGGCAGTCTCTATCCTGAAGATATTCACAGGTGCTCAGACCACAACCCAGCTCTGGAGACAGGAAAGGCTTGATATGGCTGTGTTTTACAGAGGAGCTGCTTGCTGATCAGGGAAGAGAGGATGGGATATTCTAGGCAAGGACACAATGTATTCACAGCCCAAACAGCCCGTTCACACATATGCTACACACACACTGCACAGTTGTGTACATGACAAACACTGCTCATTTGTGCACATGCACAGATGCATTCAGGACCCAGAGACAGAAGTGCCCAGGGTTTGGGTTGGGGAAATGTGAGCAGTTTGCTATTGCCATGTGTCCTTGTTATCTATTCCTGGGTAACAGACAACCCCCAAACCATTCATTTGTCTCTTGGGCGTGATGTGTTAGTCAGGCTCATGTCTTCTCTCAAGATCTCTAGGATGGTCACATTCAAGTGACAGCTGGAACTGTGATAATCTGAGGGCTCAGCTGGGCTGTGTACCTGAAATGCATGTGTTTAAAACATCTATTGGAGCAAACTTTATAAATTGCTCCCTTTGCTCTTTCTTTTAGCAATGTGTCCTGGAGGAGAACACACCAGTTTTCTTAATCACGTCATGTCCTATGAGTGGATTGTAATTCGGCTAGCCAGTCCCTATAGATGGGTATTTGGTATAGTTTCTGTAGCAATTTTGAACACAACTGAACATCCCTGAACATAAATGTCTGCATACGTATGTGATAGCATTGATAGAATCAGTTCTTGTAAATAGAACCGTGAGGTCAGTTGTTCAATTGTGATACTTACCAAAGAGGTTATACTAGTTTCTGTTCTCACCAGAAGGGTAACAGCTAGTATTCTTCCCTCCTCAGATAATTTAGATATGCCTAAATTATAACTATCCAGCCTGATGAATTTTCATAGAGCAGACTCATATACCCAGGATTCAGCTTTGAAAACAGAGTATATGTAGGGCCCAGATGTCCCTGCTCAGAGCCATGTTTGACGCTCTCCACAGACCCTGCCTGAGACCTCATTGCCATAAATGGAAGTTCAGAGGTTCTGTTCCTCCCACACACTGTTCCAGACTCGGTATAAAAAAAAAAAAAAAAAAAAAAAAAAAAAGTCCAAGGATGAAAAAACCAGTGTGCCCTCAGGAAGCTTGTAGACATTGAAAGAAAAGGAGAACCGTGAGGGAACTTTGCAGCTGGGGTTGAGGGAAGACCTGTTAGAGCACTGTGCATACCATGCCAAAGAGCAAAGAGCAGCCACTTTGCCAAGAGGGGCCTTTGGCGAGAGACTGAAGGGGAACTTGCTAGACATGATGACATGCACCTGTAATCCTAGTGCTCAGGAGGCTGAGGCAGAAGCTCACCAGTTTGAGACCAGCGTAGGCTATGTGGTGAGATCCTGTCTCAAAAATGACAGCAAAAGGGTTGTGGTATAACTTAGTGGCAGAGAGTTTGCCTAACATGCACATGGGAAATGACAAGGAAGGTGAAGAGAGAGGAAAGCAGCCAGGAGGAAAAGAAGGAAGGATACATGCCGAGTACACAAATGTGAAATTGCCATGGCCCAGGGGATAATTAGTACTGTTTACGATTCAACAGGAGAAATAATGGGGGACACTTGAGAGGTAGCTGGGAGCTCTATGTTAGGTGACCTTTTGTTCTGGGGTGAAAGGGTCCTGAAAACAAGTCTAGTGACTTCACCTCACTTTATTTCAAGCCCTCCTGACTCTGTCTTCTGAATCTAAGCCCCTAACGTATGAGCAAAGCCTTTCTGGTCCAAAGCCAGTCTCTTACCAGCTTCCCCACAGGGCACCACAGATGCTCAGTGCTCCTGTTGGGACCCCCCCACCAACCGCCCATCACCATGCCTCTTGCCTGGTACCCTTCTTTGGCTTATTCACTGATCCCCATGGAAGCGGTACCCTAGTGACCCCTCCAGCCTCCTAAGCCTCTATTCCTGTCCTGGCTAGTGTTTACCTTACTGTGAGAATTTGTAGACATCTGCTTCCTGAACAAGACTTCCATGTGCTTAAAGCCAGGGAGTCTGTCTTCTCTGCGTCCGGCTCACAGCCCCGTGCCTGGGAGTTTCCCACATTAAAAACTGAGTGCCCGTTTGTATTTGATTCAAATGATCATGGAAATGGTGAGGTCTGAGGAGAGTGGAGTGACTTTTCTGAATGTGCTTCCCTGGCAGTACTGAGTATAGAGGGCTCCGTCATGTGTACTTTCAACCTCCTAATCTGAGCTTTCTCACTGACAGCCCGTGAACCCAATCCCAGCACCACTGCCCCCTGACATACCAAGCTTCAACATTATTGGTGACAGCCTGTCATTCGACTTCAAGGATACTGACATGAAGCGACTTTCCATGGAGATAGAGAAAGAAAAGTATGTACCCTCTGTGGCCTGCTTGCTGGAGGCCGTTGTGAACATGAGAGAGTGGATTGGTCTGGGGACACGGAGGTCACCACAGCAGCCAGGCATTACCCTCCCAAAGGTTTGCTCTGTTGTCACCCACCAGAGAACACATTTTCCTAATTAGAAATTAAAGATCGCCGATCAGGAGAGCAGTCAGTGTCCCAGAATAAAACAACACTTGATTGGTGGCCTGTAATTTATAGTGGTTCAAACCTTGACTGAAGAAAAGACTGGATCATGGTAAGTCCCTGAGTCAGACTGTTGTTTGCATAGTGCTTAACTAGTTTTCTTCAGCAGTGGGTCCTATGTCTAAAACAAAGGTGAAAAACAAGAAAAAAACAAACAAAGCAGGGTTTTTAGGCTGAGCAAAGCCTGGGGCCTGGTGGAACCAGTTCCTCTGTGCTGGAAACCAGTGCTATCCCAGCCGTCAAATGCCCTGCACCTCCACTTTGTGGTCAGCGGAAGTGGAGCAGAGATGGAGAGGAGTCCCGTGGTAGAGGAAATCTAAGTAAGATTCCCCTCAGCCCTTGAGCCAGAAGTAAGTTGGTTAATAGTGCTGGCAGAGAACAATCACAGAGGCCCCGTGAGTCTGGCTTTTTAGTGTTTGTTGTATTTAACTCATATTAGTTAACAAACATCCCACTAGCATCAAAGGCGGGTTTTAGGGACTGGTGACAGATATAGCTTAGTTGGTAGAGCGCTTGCCTAACATGTGCAAAGCCCCGAGTTCAATCTCCAGCACAGTATAAGTCAGGCATGGTACCTACACCAATAATCTTAGTTCTCAGGAAGTAGAGGTACGAGGATCAGAATTGCAATATTATCTTTGGCTACATGATTCCAAAAATCAGTTTCAGTGTCCAATTTAGACTTAGTTTAATGAGTCACCCAGCATCACATAGCTGTTGAGGAGCAGGACAAGGATTGAAACCCCTTACTCACTGTGGTACTCAGAATAGTGCTGTGCAGTCCAGCACGAATCAGGCTGTCATCCTTTGATCCCTGTACTGAGAACAGCTAAGGAACTGTGATCCAGATCCGCTTCTGCCAGCATCAGACTGAGTCCCTCTCTCGTTGTCCAGATGTACATGTTTATGTGGTTGTGATCAGCATAAGGCCACATCCTGTCCTGTGCCTTGGTTTTTTATAGTTTGTATTTTCTTACTGACTTAGTGTGTTTGGCTGTTGTAACAAAATGCCAGAGGCTGGAAAGCTTATAAACAACAGAAATTTACTTCTCATAGTTCTGAAGGCTTAGAAATCCAAGGTTGAAGCATTGTCAACTCAGAGTTCAATGAGAGTCCTCTTCCTGATTCACAGATGGACCTTGCTGTGTGCTCATGTGTCAGGATCTCTTTAGGGTCTTTTTCTTTTTTTAAGGACATAAGTTCCATCATGAGGCTGATGAACTAATTACTTCCCAGGGCCTTACCTCCTAATACATGGGTGAGTTGGCCACAGCATGTGAATGGGACACTACATTCAGCCCATAGCACTTACCTCCTACACTGGCTGGCAGAGCCCATCCACTGGCTGCAGCAATACATTCAGAATGTTTCCTTATATTTGTTTTCAATAGTCTTCTGTTCATGCTCTTATTGTTCAATACTTTAACCTCTTCAGGTGAAAGCGGAGGCCTATTTCTTCTCAGTGTTGGCTGAGTGTCTGCCATTTTATCCTCAGGATAAGTGGGAGAGTCGATCACTTGGGTGACTGCTTCAGGACGGGCAGAAACAGACGAGTTTTGGGGGTCCAGGGGGTCTGCTTGATGTGATTCTTCATACAGAACTGAGAGCTGTCCTGACCAGAGGCCCTGTAATTATTATCCCAATTGCACTGAAGTGGAAAGAGTCATAGCAGTTAAGCGGGTAGCCCAAGCTCCCTTGGCTTCTCTTTGGCCAGATTCAGTGTGAACCCCAGGCTGCTCCTGGCTGCCATGCTGAACAGCTTTTAAGTCATGGCACATGTGTCCTGAGCCTCAGGGTCTGCCCTGCTCTGATGCATGGTTCCCTCTTGCTGCAGAGTGGAGTACATGGAGAAGAGCAAGCACCTGCAAGAGCAGCTCAACGAGCTCAAGACGGAAATTGAGGCCCTGAAACTCAAAGAGAGGGAGACAGCCTTGGACGTCCTGCACAATGAGAGCTCAGACAGGGGCGGCACCAGTAGCAAGCACAATACCATTAAAAAGGTACCCTGATCCTGGGTTTTCATGAACAGGGTACTTATTGATGAAATGTGAGGTTGGCATCCAGTGTCCTCAGGAGCCCAGTCATTAGACTGTTGCCTTCTTTCTTCCTTCCTTCCTTCCTTCCTTCCTTCCTTCCTTCCTTCCTTCCTTCCTTTCTTTCTTTCTCTCTTTCTTTCTTTCTTTCTTTCTCTTTTAACATGTACTTAGTTGAGGATTTTTCAACTCCTGACAGAAAAAGAATTTAATCTGCCAATGACCATGAACCCATTGGCTTGATGGAAGTGGAGCTTGAGTTAAAAGCTCTAATGAGATGAGTCCCTGTTTGAGGCTGGGTTTTGATCTATCACTGAGCACTAAAGTGATTCTGTCTTTAAAGCCAGTGGAACTAATGCCCAAGGAACTGCTTTACTTAATGAGAAAGCACAATGAATTAAAGGCTGTTGAATGGAGTCCCTCATCTCTGTGTAAGACTATGTTCTAAGTCTCCAACTTTTTCATGCTTAAAAGGAAGTATATAGGAGAGCCTTAATATTTAAGAAGATGACACTTCATTTATGAGGCTCAGAGTTCCATCTGTCTCTCCTGATATTTAGAGTGCTTGTCACTTTAGAAGTTACTCAGCCCAAGAATGTACATATCTCTTATTTGGGCAAAGCAGAAAGGTTTTTCTGGGAAGTTAATGCTTTGCTTTTAACTGATTGCCCCTGTAAAACAGGGGTTATAAAGTGATTGGTGTGGTGGCATCCAGTTGTAACCCTAGCGTTGGGAGGGAATGGAAGGAAGATTGCAAGTTCAAAGCCATCCTGGCCTACAGGATAAGACCCTGTCTCCTTTGAGTTTGAATGATAACTGATATAGTTAAGTTTCACTCTTTATTTCAGTCAGTAAAGCAGTCTCAAGTTTAAGGACTATCTCTTTTTTTCAGTGATTAAGTTGTCACTGGAAATCTGGAGAAACGCGTATCTCCCTGCCATCACTGGTGTGTGTGTGTATACATGCACATACATACATACATACATACATACATACATACATACATACATACGAGAGCTCTACTTCTTAACATGTTACAGTGGACACCAAGTAGAGAACTACTCCCAGAATCATAACCTACCAGGGGAGGCATTGCCACACACCACACCCTATTTCCTCCAGCTCCTGCTGTTTTCTGGGTTTCTCCTTTCAAACAAAATTATTAAACATCAAAGGGAGTTAAAACCAGGCATGGTGGCCCACAGAACTCAGGAGGAGGAGGCAGGAAGATTGAAGGTCATTTTTGGATACATAGAAAATTTATGTTCAGCCTGAGCTATTTAAGACCCTGTCTCATAAAGTGAGGGGAATAAAAGGAAGGCCTCATCAGGCAGTGGTGGAAGCAGAGAGAGCTGGATCTCTGTGAGTTCGAGCCTAGTCTATAGAGTAAGTTCTAGGACAGGCTCCAAAGCTATACAGAGGAAACCCTGTCTCAAAACAAAAACAAAACAAAACAATATGTGGAGGCCTCTGTCCTTAAGCCAAAACAGCTCTGAGGGAGGAACTTCAGACCCCTCACCCTGCCTCCTTGTCATCTGGCTACTCTGAGCAGCAAGTAGCCTGTCTGCTGCTCTGTGGTGAACGGGGCTCTCTCTGGAGTGCTGAAAACCAGAGAGGCCAGTGTCCAAACCATGAAAATACATGAAGTCACTTGTCTTGATTTCTGAGCATTTTGCAAATGACACGTGTGACATTTTGATTTCACAGGGTATGTCTTTGTCTTTTCATTTTATTTTGCTGGTTTAGCCTCAAGCCCAAGGCAGAAGACCTATCTGCATTTGAGTCCTCAAAGTAGGTTATTCCCAGGTATTCTGTCTGTGGTGATGGTCCTGCCGTGTGTGATACTAACCCATGCATGAGCTTGCCTGTCTCTGTCCTCAGGCCACACAGAGCCCTCTCGAGGGCAGGTGAAGCCTGGGGCCTGGCCACAGCATGCTTTAAGGGTGAGAGCAGGTGTCTACCCTGGGGGCCCAGACCAACCTCCAGGGCCCAGAAGGCTGCCTCACTCTGAAGAGCATGTCATGGGCTGCAGGACCCGTGCTTTGTCTATCTCGTGTCACTGTTGGGCTGCGGAAGGTCATGGCTTCCTGTCCAGTCAGATCTGTCTCCAAGTCCTTTGTCTTCTTGGTGGTGTACTCCCTTGGCAGATAACTCGAGCATGGAAATGGGGTCCATTCTGAATCTTAGACTGGTGGCTCTGTATGAGATCACTCCTTCCCTGTGGTGTGCACTCTGCAGACCTATCACCGCTGGTGGCTTCGGGTGTGGGGCACTCGTTCTCGTTTTCCTCTCATTCTCTGGACACTCCTTTTCTTCCCCAGGGCAGCAAACCCCGAGTACTGGTGCATCGGTGAGCCGGTTGCCGTGAGCTGGCTGTCCCATGGGTGCTCTAACGGCCACTTTGGTTTCCACCCCACCCCCTCCTTCCCATAGCATGGAGAGAGCTGTGCATGAACAATCTCATCTGCAACAGCCCCATTGCAGATACCCCCGAGATGAGCAAGCAACATATGTGTTGAGTCAATTAATTAAAGCATTGCAGATGATTCTTTCAACATGCGTAGACAGTAGAAGGAATTTATTGTGCCCAGTATTAAAATGTCACCCTACCTCTGTTATCGCCTAATCCCCAGTCATCCCCATGCCACTGTGCCTGACACTTTCTGACAGGAGTGTAGGCTGAGTCCCTTAGCATCCTCACTTAGTCAAGTCAAAGAAACTCAACTTTCTGCCCAGGAGATTGGTATTTGCTCACTGTCCCAGCAAAAGGGGTTAGCTATTAAAGTCCCAGGCAGATCTTTCATGAGGTGAATGAGAGCTTTCAGAGATCCCAGGAACCCATGGCATGAACACTAACCTGAGAGTCACGTGAGCCTGACACTGACGGGACTCCTGTTTTCCAGCTTCGTGCCCACTTTGGTGGTGTTACCCTGACACCATGCAGGGTGACACTGCCCAAGTGGTGGCCCCAGGGCATCGGGTACCCTAATGGATCTGTGGTTGGTTCACGAACTCTGGTTAACACAGAGCAAGCAGAAAATCCTGACTTGTTTGACCTAGTGCATCAGATGTTCCCTGCATCAAATTAGGCAGCTTCATGTGAATGTGGGGTCATCTTTTTTGTGTGTGATATAGAATATTTACATTCTCCAGGGTCCTAATTTTGCTCATCAGTTCTCACTGAGTTGTTTTAAACAAGAGAAGTTTTCTTTTTAGTCAGCTTTGTATTATTTTTAAACATATACCCATGGCCCTATAATGACATTTGGCTGATGACTGCTGAGTACACAGTGGTGATTCTCTAAGTTTGTATTGTCCAGTGGCGTTACAACCATTTTAGTCTGTGTAAAAAGCACATTCTATGGTTTTCCCTTAGTGATAAGATCATCTAATGGCACATTTGTCACAGAATGACCCAGTCATCAAGCAGTGACTGTATATGGAAATGTTTGTTCGTTTGTTCATTTGTTCGTTCATTCTTTATTCATTCATATGAATGTCTAAATGTGAAGTTGTTTTCAAAACAGGTTGCTAGGTTCTATTTAATTAAGAATTCTGATTAGCCAGGGGCTACTAAAAGCAAGAACTTGGCTTTTAATATGATGTAAGTTCTTTCAGCAAGTCTAGACCAAGTAATGGTGGGTTTTGCTGTACAGGAAGTTGGAGGAATGTTTCATTCACTAGATATTGGCAGTCCCTATGGCTAGTAGCCAGGGGTCATGGTTGACAGGCACCTGCCTGTGCAGAGTGGCTCACAAGTCAATGCTAGCCTATGCTAGCCTAGCAGCAAAAAGTGAGCCTTCTGGCTTTGGAAGTGTGAGTACCTACGTATCAAGGGAAGAGCTCAATTTTGACACTGGGGGTGAGAGACTGTCTTAGTCAGGATTTCTGTGGCTGTGAAGAGATGCCATAACCATGGCAGCTCTTAGAAAGCATTTAATTGGAGCTGGCTTTTACCTTCAGAGGTATAGTTAAGTCTATTATCATCATGGCAGAGGCATGGAAGCACACAGGCCGACATGGTGCTGGAGAGGTACCCGAGAGCTCTACATCTCAGCAGCCAATAGGAAGAGAGAGACACTGGGTCTGGCTTGAGCACCTGAAACCCCAAAGCCCAACTTCAGTGGTACACTTCCTTCAACAAGGCTGCGCTTCCTCCAAAAAAGCCATACCTAATCCCTGTCAAGTGGTGCCTTTCCCTAGTAACCAGACATCCAAATATACGAGCCTATGGGAGCTATTCCTATTCAAACCACCACAGAGATGTTAAGACTGATGGTGACTTGGAGAGTTTTCAGTCTGAGGGCCTGTGTCCAAACTAGCCAACGTTGGCTTTTGTTCTGTTTTCATGAGTTGTGGTCATAGGTTTCTTCAAGGAACAGGTCTCTCATTCTAATCCAGGGTGGTGGTCTTGCTTTCACTATTTTGCCTCATCAAGAAGCTAACTGAAGGGCTTGGATTCTCAGTGTATAAAGTGAGGGCATAACTGCCCTAAGGTGTGGCTAGGAGGTTTTATTGGAGATACGAGGGAGGGTGCACCCAGGGCATCTGGAAGAGTCTACAGCAGGGAGAGAAAGTAGGATACTGAACATGGCCAGCAGACTAGACTGCGCCATGAGAGGAGTTGGGGGGGAGAGCAAGAGAGGAAGGAAGAGAAAATGTGAGCAAAGGAGATGAGAGGAGCCAAGAGAGGGCACGGCTGAAATGGCCAGAAGCTGCGGGAAGGGAGGCCCATGAGCTAGAGATGTGTAAGACAGAGAGGTGGGGTAAGAAAAACTGACAAGAGCCACAAGCCTTGAGTGTTCCTGCAGGCCAGCTTGTGCTTTGGTGTGCTGATAGACACCACAGTTAGCCATTTGTTCTGAGTTTCTTTTGGACCTGACACTTAGAATGTCGAAAGGTGGGGTTCTTGTCCTTTCTCAATAACTTTTGCATTCCTTTTTAAATTTTTATGTGTGTAAATATTTTGCCTGCATGCATGTCTTTTATAGTATGTTTGTGCCTGGTGACCACAGAGTCCAGAAGAGGGCATCGGATCCTCTGGAACTGGAGTTACATGGATGGTTGTGAGTCACTGTGTGGGTGCCAGGAATTGAATCCTGATCCTTTAGAAGAGCAGCCAGTACTCTTAACCACTGAACCATTTCTCTAGCCCTCAGTTTTTGTTTTTTTACGAGATAGAATCCTTATCTGTAAAAGATAAATGAAGCCTAGCAATGGCTCACACCTATAAACCAGCTTCTTAAAAGACTGAGGCAGTCAAGGACAGTTTGAGTCAAAAAGCAAGACACTGTCTCAAAGAAACGGGACAGTGGAAGAGCACTTGCTACCATCCATGAGGCCCTGTGTTAGATCCCAGTAGCAACTGAGATCATCAAAATAATCTGCCAGGTATAGTGTCACACACCTTTCATCCCAGGCAGGCAGATCTCTGTGACTCTAAGGCCAACTGATCTACCTACCAAGTTTCAGGCCAGGCAGGACTACACAGTGAGGCCCTGCCTCAAATCATCACCATCATATCATCATCTTCATCAGCTTCCCCCAACCCCCAGGATTGTTCTGAGGTTAAATGAGAGAAGTCACGTGAGGCACTTGGTGCACAGTGAGGGTTTAACAGTATGAAAGGAACGTCTACTTGAGGACCAGTGATTAGGGAGGAATTATGGGTTGTACTACCAGTGAAGTCTGTACTGGTGGTGAGCACTAGGTGTTGGATGTGAAAAACTTCTAGAGCCAAAATTGGCTTTTCTAACTCCTTTTCTCATGTTCCACTTTTCCCGACTGATGATCAGTGCAACTGGTGTGGCATTTGCATCTGAGTCAGCAAGCTGCCCTGGGGAACCAGGATTCATTTTACTCTCAGAGGGAGAGACACATGTTCCTGGCATCTGGGCCCTGAGTTGCAGAGTGAAACCAGCAGTCCAACTGAGCGGGCACGCAGGCCACCTTAGGTCTGAGTGTTTGGGCTTCAGAGCCATAGCGCTGCTGACAGTGGTAGCCAGGTGTGAGTTAGCTCAGCCACCATACTCTGGACGTGAGAGCATCATGGATCAGGTACCCTTCAGGCCATCCTGTCAGTCTCTCAGGATTCTTATTTCAGTCTCCTGATCTGGAGTTGATCCAAGAACCCACAAACAAGTCATCATTCTCATGCCCGTAACCTCCAACAGAGCAGAGGATTTCTAAGGAATCATGGGGTCGTGGAGCTGAAAAGGCTTACTTCATTTGTAGATGGCTTAGATTGTCAGTGTGCACTGTGTGTCCCACTGTGGAGGAGCAGGAATAGCAGAGCTTTGACGTTTATGGGAAGCCCAGCTGCCTTTCCTGGATCAGGAAGACAGAAAAGACCAATGTCAATGTCATCTTCAATTTCTGCAGAGTCTCCTTGGAGATGCAGGGCTTGCGAAATGAAGTAGAACACTTCAGGCACCTGGAGAAGTGATAAATCGCAGGGAGAATTGAATATGTGTGAAAGGCATCTTCCACAATTAAAACAAGCAACCAGGGCCTCCTCGGTTACCTCTGGTATACATGGCTAACCTCAGTTTGCTGCTGAGAAGTTCAGTGCACGGTTCACGTGTCTCGGCTTCACTGTAAACCTGTGGGCTGAGTGTCCCTGATTGCTTTAGAAATGGGGCTTTGTCTGGCAGAAAGAAGATCCTTGGCCCTGACCTAAAAGCCTGCATACTGGTTCCTCGGGCTCCAGAATCTTCCTTGATTTCTGCATCCAGGGAAGGGGGAGAGAGAAGTGAGGTGGGAGCAGCAGCAAGGCCAGATGTGAGCACAGAAGACCCAGAAGAGACCGCATTGCCCAGGGCCCCTTCTCAGTGCCCAGGCCGTGGATGCACACACAAGGCCTTAAGAGCTGGTCTAGTTTGGTTTTTGTTCTTTGAGACAGGTCTTCTACATAGCCTGGCTGTCCAGGAACTCACTCTGTAGACCAGGCTGGCTTCAAACTCGGCGATCCATCTGCCTCTGCCTCCTGAGTGTGGCACCAATCCTGACTTGAAGGCTGGTCTTAAAAGAGCTCTTCTGGGACTGGAGTGGTGGCTCAGCGTTTAAGAGCACTGACTGCTGTCACAGAGGACCCAGGTTTGCTTCCCAGCACCCCAGGCTCACACCCATCGGTAACTCCAGCTCGAGGACCAGACATCGTCTTCTATCTTCCTTGGGAACCAGGCACAGACACTCATTCATATAAGATATAAAAACAAAACAAACACAAACAGGGTTCACTTCTTGGTTGTCATCCTGTGGGCTCAGTCCTGAAAGCCATTCCTAATACGCCATTTCCATGAGTCTTGTGGCTGCTGGGGGCTGTGGTTTTCTTGCTTGTTTCTGGAAGGTCCAGATAGAGTCAGCCAGTCCCTGTAAGGCTACAGCCTGATCCTGGTTTTGGTTGGAAAGCTTTACCCTGTAAAGGAGTTTGGTTTTGGAAGTGTTGAGCCTACAAACCCTGCCTTGTGGCCTAGAATGTTTTATGATTATTAGAAAGTGCCTGTGGCCATTACTGGGCCTTATTTGATGCAGTAAAGCATTCCATTTGGCCCCTTGGCTCTGAAGATCTGTTTCGTTTCAGCACAGCGCTCCCAGGGCACCTGATTTGTTGCTGCCATGGTGGGAGGGAAAAGCAGGGATGCAAACTCATTCTGCAGGCTCCGGGTTCTGTCCTTAGGAGCCTTGCCATGATTTCTCTTTGGAGATTGGCAATTTAGAAGTGACATCCATATAGCAGGGCCTCTTTCCTAAGGCTTTTGCCCAGAGTACTTGGTAGAGATCATTTAGCCTCTACCTGTCCAGTGAGGTGAATCAGGCCGATGAGTTCATTTGTTAGGAGGAAGAGCGGAGTAGTAAAAGGCCCTTCCAGCATCATAGGGCAGCAGAGAGACAGCAGACATTTCCAGGCATATTGCTGCTGCTTTATATCCCTATGGGTTAATACAGATTGGATTCCCCAGGGATTTCCTGGGCAGATTCCTCTGTGAAGGAATTGGATTTGTTTCTTGGGATGGATGTGGCCTCTCATTCCACCTTTGTTTAGGGACAAGCTCTCTCCATGCACACATGGAGAAGGCAACCAAGACTGCAGAAGAGTTGAACGTACATGGTTTTTAGTAGCACCCTCCCCCTTTGTCAGCACCCCCACCTTGGCTCCAGTTTAGAAAGGGAAATGTTTATCGTACCCAAATGAAGATCTTGTTGAATCTGTTGGTGCCGTCTCTGACTGTCACCTTTCTGCTGGAGTCTGCTTGTTCCCTGGCATCCTCATGCCAGAGAATCTGCATGCCCTTTCCATCCCCGCCCTCCCCCGCTCCTTCATTTTCAATGTGTAGTGGCGGAGAGGAAGTATAACATGATTTTAGGGCTTGCATTTCAATTCCACTGCGTTTTTATGGGACGAGCTGAGTCTCAGCACTGGGAGTTATTAGGTTAGTATCTAAAATGGGGTCGGCACTGTGGGTCTTATTATTTAAAATGAATTAGACAGCCCCTCCCACTTTCCTCTTCTCCCTGGGGCTAAGTGGATTGAGGCAAGGCCCCCAGAGAGTAGTTTAAGGAATCCTGGTGCCCTGATTAGTTTTGTTCTTTCCACTTAATTGTAGAGCTTCCTCTCTCCCCACTGATAACCAAAGTGCCTCTGTCCTGGCTGCCTCTCTACTCCCTTTTGCGTTAGTACAAGATTGTCACAATGCAGCCTTGTGAATCAATTTTCTTTCTGTGCTGATGAAAGTGTAATTCATTCTTAATCAAGCAGCCTTGCTGCTGCAGGCTTCATGCTGGAATACATTTTGTTACCCGTCTGTCACTCTGGAAAATGGTCCCCAAAAGGACTTTTAGAGGAGAGGTGGTCAGAGTTGGCAGTTTGCCTTCTCATAGTGGGTTTCCATCAGGCGGTGCTCTTGGAGTCGATGTTGGAAGGACCTTAGTAGTTAGACTCCTCCCTCCTAGTCCATCAGCAGGGCAACTCTGGTTACAGATACCTTCCAGGTTTGGTGTCTGCCAGCCCTAGAGCTGTTTCTCAGGAGCATCTTGATGAAGTTCCTATCATAAGGTGAACAGGAGACTTTTGTTTTGTTTGAGACAGGGTCTTTGTATGTATGTAACCTTGACTGGTCTGGAACTCACTATGTAACCCAGGGTGGCCTCAAACTCAGATGTTCCCCTTCCTCTGCCTCCTTAGTGCTGATATTTAAAAGTTAACACCAGTATATCCAGCCAGAGGTTTTGGGTTTTGTTTTTTGGGGTTTTTTTGTTTTTTTTTTTTGTTTTTGTTTTTTCTTCCTTTGTATTGTTTTTTAGGACAGGATCTATGTTATCCAGGCTAGCCTTGAACTTACTATTTAGAATGCCCCTGTCTCGGCCTCCTGAATTACAGGCATGTGCCAGTGTGTCTCTTGTCTTTTGTTCATTTGTTTGGGTTTGGTTTGGTATTTGAAATAGGGTCTTGCTGTGTAGCTCTGGCTGGCCTGACCTCTGCCTCCCAAGTGCTGGGATTACAGGTCTGCCCACCATGCTTGGCATTCCTGTGTGTCTCCCAAATCCAGACTTGTGATTTGTCCATTTTTGTCACATAACACAGAGGGACCTTGCTTTTGCTAAGTGGTTCCCTTTCCACAGCCTGGTAATGTGGTGGGTAGGAAGAAAGGTGCTTCTTCCAGGTTCTGTCTGAGTGCTGAAGTGGGAAGGAAGATCAGGGCCCATATGATAAGAAACAAAGACACATAGAATCTGCCACAGAGAAAGAAAAGGAAGTTGGTCTCTTCAGATTGGAATTGGTTTAGTGTCAGGCTAATGGAGGGGAAGGGGGGGGGGGTCTGTCAGGAAAGAACTTAATTTGTTCTGTATTCGCAGGGCTGATTCCAATCAGATTCGAAGACAGCTAAAAAGAGCAGGTCAGCCTAGTGCTTGGAGAGGAGGCGCTATCTTCAGGGAGCTGGTTCCTCCAGGTTTCCAGCCTTCCTGGAGGAGCAGAGTCTGATGTCCAGATGACTGATTGACCTTGTCTGGAGCTAGTGTTAGTTTTAAAGGACTAGGCTTAGCAGAATGGTCACTGGTCTGCATGAGCTCAGCTAGCTTGTTCAGAAAGCAGGTCCCAGCATGCAGCACTGGACCTGGTGGCCTAGCCATGTCCTGAGCTTCTTGGTTTTACCGCCTGATTAAACAGAATTCGCCTTGCCCAGACAGTCTCCCAGATATCTTAGTGGTATGAGCGGAGCCTTTACCCCACATTCAAGAGGCCTGCCTCCACAGCCAAAGGATACATACTGAACTCTGCAGTGGGGAATCTGCAGCCCACATTGAAGGGATGCACCTCCACGGCCGAAAGCATATGTGAACACTGTAGCTGGGATTCTGCACCCTACTCCACAGCCAAAGAGTGCATATGAACATTGTGGCTGGGCTCAGGTGGGTTCACTGTCACCTCAGTGTGACATGATATGAGGCTCCTGTGAAAGGAAATAAGGCTAGAACCTTTGTTTGTTTGTTTGTTTGTTTTGTTTTTTCAAGATAGGGTTTCTCTTTGTGGTCCTGGCTGTCCTGGAACTGTCTCTCTGTAGCCAGGCTGGCCTCAAACTCAGAGGCCTCTGCGCCACCTTGCCCTTCTGAGGCTGGAATCTTAGTAGGGTCTCTATGGCACTCTCTGGCTCTTACAAGCAGAGATGTTACTGTGCTGCGCATAGAGATCCAATCCTATCACTGAACAACAGTTGCCATGGACTTTTGGATGTGAGAGTCTCACAAAAACCCAGGAAGTTTGTTGGCTGTTTTTGTTTGTTTTGTTTTTTAAGATTTATTAATTATGCATACAGTGTTCTGCCTGCAGGTCGGAAGAGGGCACCTGTTCTCATTACAGGTGGTTGTGAGCCACCATGTGGTTGCTGGGAATTGAACTTGGGTCCTTTGGAAGAACAGCCAGTGCTCTTAACCTCTGAGCCATTACTCCAGGCCCTGTTGGCTGGTTTTATGAAGGACTTAATGTCCATTTCCTCAGAGCCTGAGCTTTTCCTCTCATGAACACCTCCTGCTTGTAGTATGGTAACCCACTTTCTAGGATGATCCCCGCCTGTGTCACAGAGAGCAGGCGGCATGCGGTAGCTTACCCACAGAGTGCCTAACCAGGAGCACAGTCCATAGAAACAGGCGGCAGTGCCCCCAAAAAGGGCTTCTTGGCTCTGGAATGCCTCCTTCATGGGTGCCTTGAGTGCATACTAAAGAGAGAGAGAGGCTCAGGGCTTCTCCCGGAACATCATTGAATCACTGCCCCCCTTCCTGCATAAGCTCTGCCCTCCGGTCCTGCCAGGAGGAGGGCATTTGATGTCTTAAGATGAAGGATACTGCTGAGGGAGAAGCAGTCTGAGGTGGCCCCTGGAAGCATTCCAGCAGTGGGAAGTGAGCACACGCTATAAATTCCTCAGACTTTGGCTTTCTTGATGGAATTAGAAGTGCCAGGAACTCTGTATAGAAAGGGTAGAGGGTGGGGTAGTAGCAGTCAGGCCTCCCTCTGATCTGGGCGCTGACCACAGGAGGCTCTCAGCTACCCTGTAAGGGGGACTTATCAGCCTGGAGCCCCTGAAAAGCCACTCATCTGCACGCCACTGCAGTGCTGGCTGTGCTTTCTGCCCACCTGGCGCACTCATACTTTCCTCTGTACTAAGGGCAGACCCTTCTGGTAAGAGACAGGTCATCTATCCTGCAGAGGCACTGGTGGGAATCAGGGAGGAGCAAATCCCGAGAAGAGAGCTTTGCATCCTAACAAGTACAAGCTGGAGTACCTAGAATCGGATGCTGCCAAAACCCTCCCCAAGCACCTTGAGGGGACAGCCAGCGTGCTTGGGTAGTGGATCCAGGAATTCTTAGAGCCAACATTGTGGAAACAGGCAAGAGACTTTCAGAGGCCCCCACAGCCCGGGTGTCATGCCTGGAGAAGTAGTCAGGTCTCTCTGGGCAGTGTCTGTCCTGGCTCAGAGGCTGGCACAGTTCATGGCCCTTCTGCCTGCATCTGATCTAACCAGGGCTCTGCTCCGATCTGCTTCCCCTAGAAGGGGTATGATGGCACAGTTGGGAATGACATCTGATGAGTTCTTAGTATGGGCCAGGCGGATGCTGAGTGTTTCCTGCATTACCCTGTATCACTGTGGGGAAACTGACGCCAATAGGTTTGTGACCTGGTCACTGCACAGACAGTTCTTAGGTCTCGCTGCGCTTAGATTTCACTGGAAGTGGCTGTGGGTGTGTCCTATCCCTGCCTGCAGGCTCCTTATTCCCAGAAAACTCCTGAGGTTGTCCCAGAAGTGTGGGGACACCTTTTGATATAAGCCTTCCCTGGAGAGGATTTTTGTCCTAGATCTCTGGCACCATCCTCTCCTTTACCGCCCTGGTCCCTATTATCACAGGACTCATGCACACTGTCCCCTCTGCTGGCACTGTGGAAAAAACCTAGCCAAATGCAGTTCCCGTCTGGAGGGTGTTTGCCTCAGCAAAGAAAAGCCCTCTCCATTCCTGGCAGAACTGGGCTTCCACAGAGCTTCTGGAATTGGTTCTGCTGAAGAAAACAGCTCAGATGCCTCCTTGCATCCAGCTTGTTAGTCGGGAACTTCAAGGCCAAAAGATTTGGCAGGATTTGAAGAGTCGGCTCTCAAGCTGTCTCATTTTGAGCACACTAATGCTGCCTGTCTTTTGATGGTGAGGTGGGTTCACAGTCTCCCTCTCCTGCCCTTTGTAGAGCTTTGGTGAGTACAGTGGATTCTTCAGGCTGAGACTGACTACCCTGGGCCCAGGGAAGGACCAGACCAGCTAGCCTGCCCCATGGCTTACCTCCAGAGGCATGGGGTTCAGAGATGTCCAGGGTGTTCACTGAGGCCACACAGTGATCTGGAATAGAAACAGTCAGCCCCGTGTCTCCCTTTTAGTTAGAATTGTGGCCCATATCCCATTCCATCCATTCAGTCTATTCTCCCGCTCAGAGCCAAGCTCTAAGGTAAACGTTTGGGGGATGGAGATGGACAGTGTGCAGTTGCTGACTGGGAAACTCTGGGGCTGCATTAAAAACATAGTCTTGCCCCCAGGGCTCCGTTTTCAGGAGTAGCAGGAAATAGATGCCTATGCCAGATGCTTCTGTCTGGGGAGAGGCTGGGAGGCAGCCCCAGAGTCGGGGACTTGGGAAGGCATATCTGCCTCTGCTCCCCTTCTCCATTTTCCTGGGTGGTATCCTGAGAGGTAGGGGTGGCCTGCCAGGCACTGCCCAGTACTCCTGTCCTGCAGAGAAGGAGATTCTACATGTAAGAACTGAAAGGCTTGTGGTGCCAGCCTGGACCTCAGCCCAAAGAAGCTGGTGTACTCCACGGCACAGGACGGGAGCTGGCATTCAAAGCCAAAGAACACGAGAATCACAAACTAGACTCCCTCCTCTGGGGAAAGCTCTGCGATGGGCGTACCCTCTGCGATGGGTCTGCCCACCAGCCACCCTTTCTGGCTTGTCATTTGTCATTCCACATTTGAACCCGGGGCTCAGTCTGGACCCTTATCCGGGCTTGACCATCAGTGTCTTGACCACACTTCCTGTCACTGTACCTTTGAGGTTGTCCCCTTTCAGCCTCTCTCTCCTTTCTTACAGCTCACTCTGCAGAGCGCCAAGTCCCGAGTGGCCTTCTTTGAAGAACTCTAGCAGTGACCCAGCCACCTCAGGATCTGCCACTTCTGCCCCTGACAGCGACCGGATGGCCCTGGCCCCGTGGGAGCCATCAGTAGGGGACTGGCTTATTTGGGAATTCTGAATAGAGGGCCCAGTTCCCTTCATGTGCAGTTGGTTTTGAACTCTGGCCCTGTAGAGAGCTCTCGAGGTGTCTAGCTCTGCCTGCATCTTTCTTTTCTTTGTGTTTTTTGTTTTGTTTTGGGTTTTTTTTGTTGTTGGTTTTTTTTTTTTTTTTTTGAGAAGTATTTGTTGTTGTGCATGGCTGCCATCCTTCCTGCGTCCTAGGCACTGTGATGCAGGTGTCCAAGTGCCTGCTGCTCACTCCAGAACCTGGTTTGGGAAGTGGCTTTAGGAATCCAGTGTGGAGGCTGCCTAAAATCTACCATGCTGGTGCTACCCGCTCCCCCACAGGGGTTCTGAGATATGCCTCTCCTCCACAATGAGGACCGGACACGGTGCAGAAGCATGGCCAGGCTGAGCTTAGAGCCGGCAATGACGGTTCCTCGGCCAGGCTCCTCCCCTGAGACAGTGTTGTAGCTGTCTGATGGCAGGAAGCATCAGAGGATGGGAGCTGTGATGAGAGGCTGAAGGGCTGGGAGGCGAGTGGAGCCCATGCGGGCTCTGAGAGGATAGTGTGTACAGGACTTCCTTCAGGCTCCATGCTTGCCTGTGGTCTGCCAGGGGCTTCCTGGTCACATCCCCATCAGTGCCTGGGCTGCGACAAGGGCCTCCATTATCCCACTCAGCACATGGAATCCCAGAGCCCGGCTGCCTATCCCAACATATTCTTCACAGCTCTCTAACACCTAGGCCTCGTGGTCTTCCCTGAGGATCCTTCTTTCGCTAGCCTGACATAGGTGTCCACTCACAGTTCAGCAGTCTCACAGGTGAACCCTATGGGTTGCCTCCATGCTGGGCATCAGATGCATACCATGTGGCTCTACCTGCATAATGGGTGTCACTAACAGAGCAGGTGGTATGTCTCAATCCATGAGAAGATGTGCATTAACTGAAGAGTGGGGTTGAGGGACTGGGAGCAAAGAAATGCTCCATAGTACCATTTGATTTTGAGAAACTGAGGCACTCTACCTTGTTCCCACTGACTGGCTGCTCGTGTGGCCACTTCGCCATAGTTAGCCACCCCTGAGGGTTACCCCAGCCTCCTTGGACACCTGGGTTAGGACTCTAGTCTGGAACCTGACTCTGTTGTCGAGCTGTCTTCTCGGGCCTGAAACACATGCCTGGCTTTCTTCCTCTCTGTAAATTGAATCTTTGACAATGGTTGTGGACACAGGCCCATGATGCTGGTTTATAAAAATTACGTCCGGCCTTGTTTTTTAATTTAACTACTGATGTGTCTCAAATTTTCAAGCTATATGGCCACATGGGAACCCTGGTATTTGAGCAGTGGCAGGTGTGACCATTGCCTGGTAGGTGGGACCTGAAGCCCACTCAGTCAGGAGCACCTCGGCTCCCCCGGAGAGGAAGGCTGGGGCCCTCAGTATCTGCAGCCCCGTAGGAGGGCTGAAAGCAGTGCCCTCGAGTCTGCCTGAGCCCTTTCTGTAGGCAGCTGAAGAGTCAAGGAGGAAATGTCCCTGCAGTCCAAGGAGCGGGCCCAGCCTTCACTGTTTCATTTCTAGCTGCCATGGCTCTTGTGCAGAGGTACCATGATACTGAAAGAGTTACTGCTCAGTGCGGGACACTGAGGCCTTGCTGTTGGCCTGTGGCCAGTCTATATCTTGACTAAGGTCATACCTCAGCCGCCACAGCACTCTGACCTGAGGTGACTGCTCAGTTATTTATGTAGTAGCCAGGCCTTGCTGGACAACACCCATGGATGTACATAACACTCCTTGAGTTACTGTTTTATCTTGTAGACAGGTTTCTCTTGCTCCCTCACTTTCAGAAAAGTCCAGAGGCTGACAACCAACAGCAGTGACTAACTGTCCTTGCCAACAGGGCCAGAGGCTCAAAACCCTTGGTGCAAGCAGCCTTTGTGGGGGGTGCGGGGGAGGTTGGACTCCACCTCTCCCAGATGCCTTGTGGCCAAGCCAGAGCAATGCCCATGGGCTTCCATTCCTCTGTTCTCTCATTATTGACTGCTCACTCCTGTTGGGCCCAGAACATAAAGCTGTTTTCTATTTGGGGTGGGGTGATTGTAATTTAAGTGATTGTTTAAATAAAATCTTAAGTGCAAGAGTCTGTCACTGGTGTCTTGTTTTTAGCTTTATTTTTGTCTTAATGTACACTTTGCATGTATACATGGACACCACGAGTGTCTGTTACCCACTGAGGTCGGAAGACGGCAGGTCTGGAACTGGAGTTGTGGATGTTTGCGTGTCACCTCATGGTTGCTGGGAACTGAACCTCTGGAACAAATGCTCTTCTGACCCACATGCATACAGGCAGGACACCGGCACACAAATATTTCATGGCACACACCATTATAGCTGTCAGGAGACTGAGGCAGGGGGATTTTGATCTGAAGCCAGCCTTTCTCCAAAAATAAACTAAGTCATACTCCCTTGTGATACTATCTTTAGCATCAACTCACATCCAGTGGCTCCATAGGCTGCATCACCTAGTGACTGACCGTATGTGAGAACGCTCTGATGTGTGAGACAATGAAATCACCTAACATTGCATTTCAGAACCTGTCTCCATCACTGCATGATGGTGCATGGCTGGATACGTATGTCCCAGGTCTGAGTTAAATGCTATTTTATATATTTGGGAATGATGTTATAACAATTACAAAGTTTTGGCAATGTTTTGATATGGAATATAGAGTCCATAACTGATTAGACCATACTGGTTGGAGGTTGCTTTTTGCTTTTTTTGTGGGAGGGCTTTTCAAGACAGGATTTCTCTTTGTAGCCCTGGCTGTCCAGGAACTTGAGTTTAAGTCCAGGCTGGCCTTGAACTCAGAGATCCTTCTGTCTGGACTCCTGAGTGCTGGAACTAAAGGTGTGCACCACCATATCCAGCTTAAACCACACTGTTTTTTGACACAGGATCTCACTATGTAGTTCTGGCTGTCCTCGAACTCAGAGATTCAACTGCCTCTGCTTCCTGAATGTTAAAGGTATGTGCCACTATGCCTTGCAAAACAGATTGTGTGTGTGTGTGTGCGTTGGTGTTGGTGGGGTGTTTTTTTTTTTTTTTTTTTTTTTTTTTTTTTTGGGTTTTTTGTTTTGTTTTGAGATGACTCATGTGGCCCAAGCTACCCTGAGTTTCACCACACAGCTGAAGATGACCTTGAACTCCTGTCTGCCTGTTTCACCCTCCCACCCCTAGTGCTAGGACTATAGTCATGCAATAGCACCCTTGATTTATGTGGTGCTGAGGGTCATACCCAGGCCTTCAGGCATGCTCTTTTATACTGGATCAATTTAAATACAAGCTTCCTAAGTATAGAATGTTTGTTCTAATAACTGACTTCCTGGACAGTGAAAGCAGAAAAATTGCTCTGTATATGTTAAGCCATTTTAAGCCATATTTTTACCTGACCCA
Source organism: Phodopus roborovskii (assembly GCF_943737965.1). Classification (NCBI taxonomy): domain Eukaryota; kingdom Metazoa; phylum Chordata; class Mammalia; order Rodentia; family Cricetidae; genus Phodopus; species Phodopus roborovskii. Next base: position 11,376,144 of record NW_026126546.1, on the reverse strand, counting down.
ATAGCCTGAAGCACTCATATGGACAATCTAACATCTCGTCAAGCAGAGCTGGAGCTGACAGTATTTGGTGGTAGTTCTATTATTTTGAAACACTATGTAGTCCAGGCTGTCCCCCCCACCCCCCCACCCCCACCCCCGTCTTCCTGTCCTGCCTTGCTCACCCTAGTGCTGGAATGACAGGTTTTCATCTGACATGGAGTGACATGCTCTGCCTGGTATCGTGGTGTGGAACAGAGTGCCGGAGTTCTAGTGTTTTCATTTGTTCTGAACTATGATGTCAACTCCGGGCACCATAGACCTTGGTACTGTTCATTGTGGTATTCCCAGCCCAGTGCCATGGTGTCCACTGCGGTCCTTATGGCCTCCCTGCCAGCACTGCCTCCTCTGCCTTGTACCTGAGTGCAGAGTGCCTGGCAGCTGTTCCCTAGTGCTGCGTGTCCCAGAAGCCTTCATGGGGAAGATCAGATTAGGAGTCGCCCACGTGTAATGAAGCCCAAGTCTAGAAGGGCAGAAGGTTCTGGCAGAAAATTGGTGCAACCTTGTCTGAGCCAATCCCTTGCAGTCTGGAGAAGAGAAAGTCGCTGCCTTCAGCTCTTGTCTCCCTGCAGACAGCCCGACATCCTCTCCAGCACTAGGGCTCTCCCCCCGCCCCTCCCTGCTGTGTGGGGCTCCCTGGCAGCCTGTCATTACTGCATTACGGCAGGATCCCGAGGCTGCAGTCCCAGCCCTGTAGGGAGAAAGCTCCTTCAGCCATCAGCGTGGTGGCAGGGCAGAGGTAGCAAATTATGGGACCGTTTATCAGCGCAGCAAGGTCTCTATCTGGCTCAGAGAGGACCCCGCTGGTTCCTGCTTGTTTCCACTGGATGCCCATTTCTTTCTGGGGTGGTGACCCCAGAATAGCACCTCGCCTGCTGCTGCCAGGTAGACTTCAGGGCCGCCTGAGAGCTTTGAGGTGGGAGCCATAAAACCCCCAAACCCCAGCCTCCGCTTACCAGCTCTGCCCACCCTAGGGAAAAGTGGTTGACGGTGATACTTCTTGGGGCCTCAGGCAAATAAAGAATGAAAACAAAAAGTACTCCAAATCCACAAGAGGGCTTACCATTAAGACACTTGATGTTCAATTCTATCGCAGGACCCACGAGATATTGGAAGGATAGAACCAACTCCCACAAATTGTTCTCTGACCTCTACCCAAGCACCACAGCATGCCATCCCCCAATAAATACATGTAATTAAAAAAAGTTAAGTATTCCAAGACAATAATAAAATGTAAATGCCAGGCACAAGTGGCACACACCTTTAATCCCAGCACTCAGGCATCAGATCTCTGTGAGTTCAAGGCCATCCTGGTCTACAGAGTGTCAAAAAACCAAAAAGAAAAAAAAATTTTTAAGTATTCCAATTTCTCAGGAAAATGTGCTATGGGCATGTAAGAGCAGGAAGAGCATAAGGAACAGAATGCTTTTATTTTTAGACAGGCTCTTCCTCTATCCCAGGGTGGCCTTGAACTCAAGGAAACCCTTCCACCTCATCTCCCAAGTGCTGAGACAGCCAGCAAGCATGTGCCTTTTGCATCTGGAATCTTCTTTATCACCAGTATCTGGGCACTGGGGACAAGTTTTGTCCTAGCAGAGGGACTCAAAGCCTTTCTTGAATTGTCTATCTAAGCCTGGGTCCCACACCTGCTCAGCCACTAACTAGCCATTCCAACCTAGGCAAGTGCTTTCATGTTTGGATGCTGTCAATGGGACTTTTAAAGGGTTTTATAGAGATTAACGTAAGGATGCCTAGGAGGCCCTAAGCAAAGGACCTAGACATATGGCCACTCCAGGGTGCTGGCTTCCTCTGAATAGTGCCTTCTGGAGGGCTGAGGTAGAAGGACACAGAGAAAAGGACTAGAATGACCCAAAGGAAGTCACAGCCAGAGGCACCAGGCGTACCCACTGCCCCATGTGGCCCCCACCTCACCCCCTGCACCTGGAGCTTAATGACCTTGCATCTGGTCTCTTTGTCTACAGTGTTTGCCCAGTGCCAGCTGCAGAGCCCACGAGATGATAGATAGCCCAGCCTGGGGCTGCCCGGGAAGGATGTTATTGTGCCACATTAATACTCTCCACTTGGGTCAATAATTTACTGGAGATTACAGGAGGCTGTGGATGGACCACGGTCAGCTCTGCATACAGTGCTCTCGCCCTCTCCAAGGCACCTAGGTTGAAAGGATCATGCAGCAGACAGTAAAAAGATATGGCAATGACCTAATTTTCTCTTATCAGGCATAAGGGAGTAGTCCCCACAGAGCCTTGCCCATTTCTAATATAAATAATGTAATTCCCTACCCACCCCCCATTGGGGAGGAAGGGGCAGCCTTTGATCTGAAGGAATTAAGTCAGTAAACAAAAGCAAGAGCGGCTGTGGAGGTGTCTTGTGACAGGTACCTGCTGTGCCCCAGAGACTAGAGTTAAATTCTAACTAAATTCTAACACTGGGTCAGCACAGCTTGGCTTGTTCCAAGTTTCTCTATCACCAGCTGATACCCCTCTAGAGCTCCTGGCACTCACCTATGGGAGCTAAGCCCTTTCCTCGCTGGCTGGAGGTCCTGATGAGGGAGTAGTTTTCAGTGGAGAGTGGTAGCCTGGGAAGCCTGTGTGAAAAGTTTGATGCTCTGGGCTGTGTGGCTTAGTCCAGGCCCGAGGGTCTACAGGCTGAGAGCAGAGCCCGAGAAAATCCTGAGGAGCTGCTGCAGGCAGAGCTGTCACCCCTCCAGCTCCTGGTCTCCTCTCTGGGCTCCTGAGCCTTAGCTGTACAGGCCACATTTGCATAAGAATTCTGGGAACCCTCTGACAGTGGAACCAGGATGTATCCCCTGGTGCACGAAAGGACTTCAGGAGTCCCTTTCCCGTGGTGGGATACTCCTTTAGCCTAGAGACTCGGGGGAGGGCCTAGACCCTACCCCAAATGACTTGATAAATATTGATGATCCCTCATGAAAGGCCTCAACCTCCCAGGGGAGTGGATGGGGGTTGGTGGAGGGTGTGGGAGGGGGAGAGGGAGAGGGAACTGGGATCGATATGTAAAATAAGAAAAAAAAATATTAAATAATAGCAACTTTTAAAAAAGAATTCTGGGATCCCCTAAGCTTCAGTGTCACAGCCTGGTTTTCCTAGGCTCTGTCAAGAGTGTCACCATTTGGGGAAATAAAAGAGGAATGGTGGAGATGGACTAAACCCAGCCAGCTTGGCCTCACCCCACATTCCCTCCTAGCCCTACATTCTTTGGCACAGCTTGGGAGGCCCTGAGACAGGAGGTTAGCATGGCCACCCCAGACTTCCCAGTGCTCTGCCTCTTGAGTTCCAGGTCCTGACAGTCAGGATGGAGGGTGGGGTGGCAAGAGCTGAGTCCTCAGCCTGGCCTGCTGTGACAGTTGCTCTGCTTTGAAATCCACGGGGGACCATGCCCATCCCTCCCCTCCTCCCTCTTCCCAGCCTGCAGCTCCCAAGCTGAGATCCCCAGTTCCCTAGGCTGAATCTATTAAGTCCTTCATATTAACCAGCGAAGGGGGAAACAACCCTCTTTCATCTTAAGCGAGTGAATTTGCATTAACACCTGGGGAGTTCTGTTTGCCTTGAGAAAGCCCATTGCTATTCTGGGCTGCACACACACCAGCGCAGAGTTAGTTGCAGCATTCTATTCTTTTATTAATACGGCTTTTCTCTCCTCCCTCTTCTTTTCCCACGGAAGGAGGAGAGTGGCAGGGGATTCCAGGGCTCCCCTCTCCACATGGGGATGCCAAGAATGAGGGCAGGGAGCAGTTCCCAGAGGAACGTGTCTTCCCGGGGAAGACAGCTGCGCTGCCCTCTCTCTGGGATACTGCAACTTTACCAGCCACATTCAGCTCAGCAGTCCCTGCTGGGGCCGGTTCACACAGAGCTGGGACCCAGCACTTTAAGGAGCACGTTAAGAAGGGAAAGGAGAAGAGTTGGGGCGGGGGATGCCAGGAGGTAGGAACTGTCTACCACTATTCAGGGGAGGTGCTCACTGGCTGACCGCCCTAGTGAGCTCCATGTGGAGATCAGCTTTCTCAGGGGCCTGACTGGCAGTGCTTGTCCCCCTCCAAGGCTGCTTCTCCTGGCTCCTCTCAGAGGAAGCCAGGCATGTCTGGGATAGGTATGAGTTGGGCTGCACGCACTTCGCAGGTTTTAGACCCGGAGACTGAGTTTCAGGAAGAAGAGAAAAGGGGTACAGTGGGGAGTGAATGCCTCCCCTCTGCTCTTAACTGAGATGGGCTGTCTCCAAAGCTTCGGGGAATCCCAATTGCTCCTACAGCTTCCCTATCCAGGATAGGCCAATGCGCCATGAAGAAGCAATAGCCCAACTTCCAGAGCAAACTCCCACCCCAGGAAGCTGATGTGAGATTTACTGGAGTAGGGACTGCGTGGGTGGAAGGCTGGGGTCCACAAGGACCATGTGAGGATGCTCTGGCCATGTTGCTGCTTGGCCTCTCAGTTTTGCATCCCTTTCCAACTAGTCACACCTAGACCCACTACAGGGTCTTCCTGGGGCCACATTAGCTCGCTCGGGGAGCCCTGGCTCTGAGCCAGTACCTGCTGCAGAGAGAGTGTATTAAGCTAGGCCGGCTGCTGTGTGGTTATAGCTGTGTGCTATTAGCTTGTCCTGAATCAGTTATTGAAGGCGACAGCTCAAGGCAGGGAGGGCATGGACCCAGAGAGCTCTGCTTGGTTCTACTTTCCATTCAGAAGCCCAGGGCAGCTGGGCTCCCCTTTTTGGAGCCTCCAAAAGTAAAGAAAGGGGCAAACGTGGCCAGCCAAGACCCAGCCTGGAGTTTTTGTTGTTCCCGGTCAGAATTGGTACTGGCGTTTTCAAGCATCCCCAAGCTGTGACAGAAATCCAGCCTGGAGGATGCAGCCATCCTGGAACACTGGGAGGGGAGTCCACGGGCACGGGGGGGGGGGGGGCCCTGGTCCTGCATCGGCATTCTCAGGTCGTCCTCAGCCGGCCCACTCCCATCCGCAGCTGGGCCATTGCCAGGCGTGTCCGTGTCCGCTGCTCTCCAGTGACATTTACCAGCTGAGAAGTGGCCATCGAGACGTGAAATCAGTGTGGCCTGGAGCTAACTCACTTCATTAGAGACTGCTCCACTAGCCGGACAGCAAAGCACCTCCTCAGCTCCTCCGGCTCGCCAAGCTCCGCACAGCCCATCCCATCACCACCTGAGCCTCATCCAGGGGATCCAAGCACAGACCTGTGTTCATGGGATCAGGACCACTGTCTCCTAAACACCTGCTCTGTTCAGGCCTGAGAAGTGGAAGAGTAATTGATGACCTATCTGTGTGGCCCAGAACTCAATATGTAGCCCAGGCTGCCTCAGACCCAGTGATTGTATTGCTCCCTCCCTCCCAAGTGTCCAGATTACAGGTGTGCACCACACACACACACACCTAGACTCTGTATTACAAGATTTTAATGTATTATTATTATTATTAATATTAGTGTGTGTGTGACAGAGGGGGCTGCCCATGCCACAGGAGTTGGTTCTATCTATATGTGGGTTCCAGAGATCAAACTCACGGTCAAGCATGCATGGCAATCATTTTTACCCATCGAACCACCTTAGGCAGGGTCTTACTAGGCAGCCCTGGCTGTCCTGGAACTCACTCTGTAGACCAGGCTGTCCTCGAACTCACAAAGATCAGCCTGTCTCTGCCTCCCAAGTGCTAGGGTTACAGGCATGCGCCACCATGTCAAGCAGCCTTTGCACTCTTCATCAAGCTTTATTCCTCATGGCAGTCCCAGGAGAGGCCAGGACACTGTGTACACCACAGCCCAGTGGCTGCAGCAGCACCTGCTTGGGTCCTCACCCAAGGCACCATGGGAGCCCTGAGGGTCCTATGTTCTGCTCATTTGTATGATGGAAGGGAATGGGCTCAGGGCCCATGTGACTTCTCACAACTATTATGAGCCCCATTACCTGCCATGCCTGGGTTCATCCTGTACTTAGCCTCAGAGGAAAACCACTATCCCCATAGGACAGGACTCCTTTCCCTGAGTTACCCAGATGTGGCCAACAATCCTCTGGGGACTCAGCAGCATCTGGATGGACAGTCCTAGGCCTGTCCCGCCCAGCAGCAGGGCACTGAAGAGGAGGGCAGTCTTGGTACACCCTGATAGGGAGACAAGAACACAAGTTGTAAGCCCAAATGCTGCTCTCCCCTCCAGCGGCAGGATCCTCCCAGAATCCTGGTATCTCTTTGAGCTTGGGTTTGCTCACTGGAAAGGAGAAGCGTCAGTGTCTGCCGTGGACAAGTGGATGAAATGATGTTCATAAAGTACATGCATGGGCCCGTCACTGCCAGAGGGCTTGGAACATCAAAGGGCTAATGTCCCTAACCCTCTCCTTCATCTGTGGGGCCCATGCTCGATGCACAATTCAGACGCCCCTGTAACCTCCCCCAGTGCACAGGCCAAGCAAGTGGCCCACGCCTGCTTCCTTGTCCCTTGCCCAACACTGAGTCCCACACCTGGGAGTGTCTGACACGTACCGCCTGGGTGAGTCCTGGATGAGGGTCTCAGGCTAGAGGGGCCTTGTGCAGCACAGGTCAAACAATGGCTCAGAAAGGACTCCTTCTGGGCTTCCAGGTCTCAGAAAGTCCCCGAGGATCAAACAAGTGAGTCCCGGAGGTGTCACTCAAATGTTCATTGTTCGGACCCCAGATCCCCATTTTGAACTTGTTTCCCCTTTGCACTACAGAGCAGAAATCTCCTGCAGGGTCCACCCTAAGCAGCCTGCTTTGAGGCCATAGCCTGTCCACCTCCTCGGAGAGTCCCTGGTACAGCGTGATGGATGGGGATCCCACAAGGGGCCCGATAGGCACGCCCACAGGCCTGCCACCTACTGTGGGTAATGAATCGTCTCTTCTCCCTCCCCCAGGGCTCAGCTCCATCTGGTCAGGCACGCTGCCAGGCTGATGGATAGGCCGCCCACCAGGCCACCCTCACTGCCATGTCACCTGCACTCATGAAGCTGTGCTAGGCAATCAGGAGGGCAGGTCTGGGGCTGCTTATTCAATCGTTCAACAAACACATACTGATCTAGGACCTACTATGTGCTGGGACACAGTGCTAAGCCCAATCCAGCTGGACATTCGCAGTCACCGAGCCAGGAGACAGGGTAGCTGAACACCTCCTCGGACCTGGCAGGAGACCAGCTATACGAGCAGCTCATACAAAGTCCTAGGAATGAGGAAGGCAAGGCCAAGGCCATGGTGGTGAGATGGAGCAGGGATCAGGAGAGGAGGATCGTACTGGCATCAACAGTGGCTCAGCCAGGAGGTGGGTACCAGTCCAAGTCCAGAGATGAAGCAAGCTCAGAGATGGAGGAGGACTCGCCCAAGGTGAACGCTCTTGGCCCCTCCCTCCCTGAGTTCCAGCCTCATCCAGCTCAGCCTGGACATGGACAGTCTTGGGTGTCAGGCCTTCTCACTTGTAGAAGCAGCTGTCCCCCCTCTTGCTACCACTGACAGGAGCCAGGCAAGAAATATCACATCATTAAAATGACAAATCCCTTCACTAACTGGACCAGAAGGCCTGCCGCCCAGCCTCACATCCTTTTAGCGCCCTCACCCCCGCCTCAGGCTCCTCTCCTCTCCCAGATGTCAGTCCAGCATGAAAGCCTGTGCAGGGTGTAGCCTGGGGTGCAGCTTAGGACTAGCGCCTTGTCCCTAAGGTGACCTTCTGTCCCCAGCCCTGACTCATGGGAAGATGTGGTACTTAAGACCTCACCAATTCTGTCCAACAAGAAGGTGGGAGGGAAGGGGACTCCATTCCACAGAAGAGGAGGCTGGGGACCAAGTGACGCGTCCCTCTCCAGAGGTGGTCTCAGGCCGGGCACTCAAGCAACCTTGCCCAGCGCTAACACCAAAGCCTTCCTGCAGGGTCTGTCTTCCCGCCTTGGTGCCTGCATGTATGTGTGTGAAACACGTGTGTGCCTGGTACCCATGGAGGCCGGAAGAGGACGTCAGATCCCCTGGAACTGGAGTTATAGATGGTTGTGAGCCACCACGTGGGTTCTGGGCATCGAACATGGGTTCTTCAGCAATGAGTCATTTCCCCAGCCCTCATGGGAGGGACACTTTCTAGCGTGTTTTCCACCTTTTGCAGAGGACAGAGTAGGTCTCAGTTACCAAGACTCCTACCCAGGACCCCAGCAACCTGAGCCAGGCCTCTGCCTTCAGTTTCCCTGTCTGACAATGGAGGCTGGTCTTCTTCATCTTGCCTGGGGCTGTTTTGAGCAGCACTTAATGCATGTTAAGTGTGTATTCACACTTATATGTGTGCAGCAAACATGTCCCAGCCAGATGTGAATGGTGTGTGCACACTCACACTGGTCACATGTCCACATGTGTCTGCACCTATTCTGCTAACACCTGTGTTCTTGGGATCCAGTTGTCAAACCGTTCATGCACACACACACACACACCCCACATATCCAGTGACTACAAACATGTTTGTGTGCAATCTCAGCCACCAAGTTGTGTCTGTGCTACCTAGATCTGTCTGTGTACACCTGTGTCACAGGTCCACAGTCACTGGAAGCCCCACATAGTGTCCAGAATCCTCTGAGGAGCACGATAAGAGAGCAGATGGTAGGAGACACTGCCATCCTGCAAGCAGCCCGGGTCCCCAGAATGACACCCCTCCTCATCCCTCTCCAGGCCCTGCCTGCAAGGACACACCGTCCGCCTGATGTCCTGGTCTCCTTGGATGCAGACAGAGCTCACAGAGGCGTCTGGCGCATCCCAACTCGGTCACAGCAGCTGCACTGGCCCCCAGCCCCCTTCCCTGTACCCAGCGCTGCCCTGATTGTCCCTTATCCCCGCCGGGCAACAAAGGTGGCTGGCACGGGCACCCAGGGACCACAGTGAGGAGAGGGCTCCTTTCAAAACCCACCAAGAGGGTTCTCCTAAGGTCTAGCCCTGACCTTGCCAAGTCCTCCTCCTAAGGTCCCATTTGAGAGATGATAGGGAGGGTGTTGGGGGCTTTCCAGGCCTGGTTCTCCAGAAGCCAAGGGAGGGATTCAGATTCAGAGATGCAGAGAGGGGGCCCAGGACTTGAGTGTTGGATTGCAGTGGGCCTGAGTCTAGGGACTGTCTCTCAGTCCATGCTGTCTCCTCATGGTTCCTGTTGGCCATTTTATAGTTGAGGGAATTGAGGCCAAGAATCCCCCTGCAACTCTCTCTCTGTGTACTGCCCCACATTAAGACTAGTACATGGGCACCGTGCCCAGTGCAGTCCCCGCCTCCCATCTTGCCCTGGGTCAGGGAGTTGACGTTCCCGGAATGGTTTCTCCAGAGCCAGGCGCCTGCCTCCTATGCTCATAGCACCTGGCTCTGAGCCTGCTTCCCAGCACTGCCCATTCATCCGCTGTCACTTCCTGGCAGGGCAGTGGGTCGTACATCACCTGGCTATGCTGAGGCAGCCAGACCAGGCAGGTGGGCAGCGTGTTGCTGGGCTCAGCACTACTCACCATGATCACCATGATGGTTCCTTCCTACAACCAAGGTCTAGTGTCTGCCTAGGAGGGGCCATCCTGGGGCCCCAAGGCCCAATCCAGATGCAGCCATTTATAGGAGGAGGTAAGAGTCAGGAAGATCCCACAGGGTGACCTGGCTGAAGGTGGCAGCTGCCCTATTTGGCAGGACAGGATTTTTGTCTACCAAACCCTTCCTCCCAAGTAATTGGCTGATATGAGGTGCGGAGTCACTGTCTCCTGTGTGGGGCTTGAGGACTGGGAACTGGATCGATCAGGAACAGACCCCAGGCAAGGGTATCCTTCTAACCACTCTGTCCCACATCAGAATAGCCCTTGCTCAGCCCAAGTCTTGGCCACCTAGGGACAATTCTGTAAGCAGCCTCAAGTCCTTCGTTTGATTCAACGATCATTACAACCATGAACAAAACCCAAGCCAGACAAGAAAGGTGCGGCTGTTTGTTGTAGGTCACGCTGATAAATGTACTGTTTCTTGGATGAGGACGAGAAGCATCACTTGCCTGTTTGGTTGCTTGGTTAGTTTAAAGTGAAGGCGGCCAGAGAGGGACCATCTGAAAGGTGACTCTGGGGCCTGAAAAGATGGCTCAGCAGGTATCACTTCCTGTCTTCTAGAGGACCCAAGTCTGGTTCCTAGTACCCACACTGTGTGGCTCACAACACATGTAACTCCAGCTCCATGATCTGATGCTCTCTTCCAACCTGTGCAGGCACCTGCACACATGTGGCCCACATACCCCAACAGACATGTACTACAAAATCTAAAAAAAAAAAAAAAAGTCTTTAAAGAAAAAGAAGAAGGAGAGAAGAAAAAGAAAGAAGAAAGAAAGAAAGAAAGGAAGAAAGAAACAGAGGAAGACGAACGACCAAACTTCGGACTTTTGAATTAGGACCTACCTGAAAGAGTGAGGAGTAACATTCTAAAGGGAGAGCATTTTTGGCAAATGACAGACTAAGTACTGAGGCCCTGAGGCAGGAGGACACCTGGCAAATGTCATGAACAGGTAGGGCCCGGGTGTCTGCTGGAGTACGGGCAGAGGATGAGGGTAGAGGGTGAGGAAAGAGGCATTGCTGGCCTTGTAAGCACTTCAACTTGGACAGGGAGGCATCGGAAAGGGTGCTGCAGGCTAGGCGCCCAGTGGAGCATCTGGAGGACAGGGGCCCAGTGGTCTGTCTTCAGGCTTCCTTCTCTCTCCCTTTTTCATCAGTTAATCCAGCAGATATTTGTTGAGTGCCAGGTACTGTTTTAGACTTTTTTTGATGAGTTCAATCTAAGGAATGCCCTCTTCCTGTTTCCCACAATGCATTTACAAAGTCCATCCCATGAGGCTGGGCCAGGAGCCAGGCCCCTTACAATTCCTCACATTCACCCACATGGTTCACATGTGTGCATGAAAACTGACCACATGTTGGTATCCAGGGCTGGTCAGCATGAGTCACATGTGTGTGTCAGAAATTCATCATAGAACACATGTAGGGGTGTCTTCCACTGAGAACTGACTAAGAGCGTGGACACAAGAGCCCTTCTATTCTAAAGTCTTCCTTTGGGCCCTGGGGATGTGTGGTGATAGCATGTCCAGTGTGTGCAATGCCATGGGCTCTGTTCCTGGCACTGTAAAAAAGTAACAGCAATCAGATGCAGACTTTTTGTAGCTAGCCCTGGAGCTCAGAAAACATAAAGAAGTGTCCCTCTGCCCCTATGGAACTGGGCTATGAGATTGGGGGTCCCGTCAAGTAGCACTTTGCAAAAATCTTTGCCTCCCAATATGATGGAATTGAGACTTCAGAGAGGCAGCGTGTGGGTCTACTACCAGCCCCCCTACTCAGACACCTAGGACCCCAGCATGGAGGATGAGCAGACCAGAGGCTCTGTGATGACCCAGCTATGGCCTGGCAAGGGGTGCTGTCTGTTGTGCCCTGCCCCCAACCCTGCATGTCCCCCTCCAGTTCACCCTGCCCCCTACAGCTTCTCTAATTACGCAGCCATAAAGCACAAATCTCTAACGATCCAATTAGTAACGCCATTGCTGCCCTGTCCAGGATTAATTACCAGTTAAACTGCAGCTGGTTTATCGTCACTTAGGCTCTACATGATGGGGTGCTGTGGGCTTGGCCCTGAAAGAAGCTTCTCCACCTACCACCCCCCAGTGCCTCCAGCTAACCCAGTCTTCTAACACTGGGACCCGGTGCCACACAGATCTGGTGGTGGCAGGGGCTGAGGAACTCCCTAAGGCCAGTCCTCCAGAGACAATGCCTCCATCTTCACCTCTCACACACTCCGTGTGAACAAAGCATTTCCCTCTGTGCCCTGGATTGATGCCAGGCTAATCTCAGTGGCCGAGCCATGGAATGAGGGACAGGGAACTCACCTCCATCCTGGCCTCACTGCTCTGTTCTGACCCCTTCTGACCTATTTGTCTGCCCACAGGCTTGCATGAGGGGAGAACACCACTCAGCTGGGCGTTCACACTTTAGCCTTGTCCCTTCCCAGGGAACACACAGGTGGTCCTTCAGGACCCTCAGTGCTTTGTGTGGGGACAGGAGAGATATTTGCGTACAGAGGCAGAGTCCAGGACCTGGCACATGCCGGCCACTTCCTCTGGGCATTAAGCCCCGTCCCTGGAGGTATGCAAACATGCTGTGTCCAGGCATAGGAGGGCAGGTCTACCTGAGGTCCCTGACACCGAGGACTGCCATGGAAATGTTTATGCTCTCCTGGACGCCAGGCTCTATCCCTTCATCCCTTTTTCTTTCTGGGTTCTCTCTTTTTCCCAGCAGAGGTACCCAAACTCTTAGAGATCCAGTGACTTGCTCTATAGATACCCCCAGAGGAGGAGCCCAAACTCTACAGCTCCCAGGTGCAGACCCTCACCTTCCGGGTCACACAGGTCAGCACTCAGTAAGCCTTACTGTCCATGCACACTGGAAGAGGAGAGGACTGCAGGGCCCTAGTCTTCCTCCGGCCAGAAGACAACTTCCACTGACGTGTCACCCAGGGCTGTGGCACCAGGTTGGCCTGAGATGGACCCAGCAGGTACCTCAGACAATTGCTTGCGCTTACAAGCAACAGACTGAGACAGGAGTCTGGGAGGCCGGAGCTATTAGCACCCATCTTACGCCTCATGTCCACTAGATACAGATATCTCTTAGGCCCCCACTTTTCTGAGGGGAAGACTGAGGTCTGTGGTGACAGGGACAGGATGCTGGTTATTTTCTGGGTGAGACACCCCAAACTCTTCTAGCCGGCTAATCCGTTTCCCGCCCCCACCCCCAGCATCTTTCCATGGGGCATTTGGTCTAATCCTGCCTGTTCCCCTGGAGGCTGCCATTGAGCTTTAAAAGTACACCCAGTGCAAGCGGCATTTCTCGGGATAAGGGGCTGTATGCCAGAATGTATGTCTGGTGGGCTGGGTTTCTATGGTTACTGATGGCCAACCTTGCCCTGATGGTCATACGTGTCTCCCCATTTGTGATCACATCTCTTCTGTCATTCAGCTCATTCCAGGATAGCTAGGTGAAGCAGGCCACTCCTAGGCTCAGGGGATCATGAAACCTAGAGAATAGGCCCAGAAAGTCTAGAGCCAGGGACAGTGGCATCAGCTACCCTCAACCTCATTACTCAGCAGATCTTTGAGGCAGTCTGTGTGCTGGCAGCATCAGCCCATTTCACAAGACAGGAAACTGAGGCCAAGACCATTATCACCGTCTGGACACAAAGCCAGTGACAGCTTGTGGTCAGGATTCATCAGAGCCACCCTGAGTACCACACCTCCAGGTTCTTTTCCATCTGTAAGTTGCTTCTGGAAGGCCTACAGATTTAAGGACTGTCCTCACCATGTCCCTCAGATGACTGCTCACACTGTCATGTTTGAGCCTATCACCTTCAGGAGCCAGACTCTAAAGGCTCAGAGGGTGTTCAGTATGGGACAGGGATCGGGGCAAACAGGGTCCATAGGTTCTGGACTGCACCCTCTCCTGGCCCAGCCGGAGTCTGCAAGCTTATAAATTCCATTATTCGTCAAGTGAGTGCCTGGACAATGAATATTTTATTCACCTCCAGACGCTGTCCCCACTAGTTTCTTGGAACAACATCGTTATCCCAGAGCCTCTGCTGTCCTGAGACACCCCTTTCCCCAACCTGTGCCTCTCTCTCCAGTCACACCTTTTGACCCTGGCACCACTGTGGCCAGCGCTGCAGAGATGACCTTGGCTCTTACCTTCCCTCAGTTTGGCTCTCGCTGGCCACTGGCTCAGGTTGTCTTGGCAGGCTCTTCCTTTCAGCTCTGGGCCTGCTGGAGCTGTGCTGGGCGCTCTCCCTGGTGCTGAACGTGGGTGGCAAGAGGCCGCGTACTGCAAGAGGGCAGGTCCAGCAAGGGAGTGTGTGTTGAGGAGAGAGGCCTTCAGTACCCAGAAGGAAGGGCCCTGGTCTTAGCCAGGGCAGGAATTCTGCTGCTCTTGGGGGGAAGGCATCACTCTCTGGACTTGGTGAACCCCTGTTGCTCTCTTCTTACTGGGATGGCTGTTGAGGAGACAGTTTTGCTTTCAGTAAATCGCATCCCTTACTCTCCAGCCCCTTTTGCTGAGGGTAAGCCCCGAGGTCTCCGAGATCCCCTCGGGAAGGCCTGGGGCCCATGCATCTATCAGTGTGATGGCAGTGGCTCCTTCCCCAGATGGGGAGCGACAGACATAATTCACACCCTGTGATTGCACTGTCTGCTCCTGTGACATGCAGAGAGGACAGTGTGACTATCATCCATCCATCCATTCATTCGTTCATTCACTCTCTTATTCATTTCACAGGAGTTCCTGTTCCTCTGCCCAAGACCAGCTCAGCTCCAGCCCGTACATGGGAAACCTGAGTGATGAGGACTCAGACCTGCCTTTTTAATTTTTTAAAAAATGTTCATTGATGTTTTGCCTGCATGTGTCAGATGTGTGAGTGTTGGATCCCCTGGAACTGGAGTTACAGACATTTGTGAGCTGCCATGTGGGTGCTGGGAATTGAACTCGGGGTCCTCTGGAAGAGCAGACACTGTCCTCAACTGGTGAGCCATCTCTCCAGTCCCCAGAGCCCACCTTCTAAAGCTAAGACTGACCTTCACACCTCTAACCTCTTCACTCCACAGCAGACTTCTCCTGGCTTGATGAACAGAGCCTACTGTTCTGCACTTAGATGTATTCCCATTTAATAGATGAGTAAGCTGAGGCTCAGGGAGGACACCTGCTGGAGAGCTCTGGCTTCTTCTAGAGTTCCAACTATTCATCACATCACTTTTCCTGACCCCATGTCCTGAGACTTTTGAACTCCTGCCTTCATGTCCCCCTGTAAAACTTTTCTCCACTTACATCAGACAGTAGAGCTTCATCCTCAGCCACACCCTGCAGCTCTGCGGCCCTTGCTCCGTGGGTCCTAGGCACAAGCAGTGCCTTGCCTTTGTGCTGGCATCAAATGCAGGGTCTGGCACATGGGGCCGTCCACTGAATGTCATACACAGCACTGGAGGGTGGAGGAAGTTGGCAGTGCTTCCCAGGCACACCCAGATTCCCAGAGTCTAGAACAGGAAGGGTCAGCACATCCCAGAGTCTCTGCCTTGGGCCCCGTCTCCAGCTCTGCCTCAAATGGCTCTACAGCTGGATTTGGTCTCTATAGCTCCCTCAGCAGGCACGTCTCTGCCTATAAGTGGGAGCAAGGCACTGAGTGAGGACAGGGACCAGGCAGCTTGCATGCATAGCCCAGGTATGTCCTATGTCCCCAGCCAGTAAGCAAAGGGGAGCAAGAACAGCTACTAGTTCACAAAGTGTAGTACTAACAGGCAGCCCACTGGGCCAGCAGCTAGTGTCCTAGCATAGTGCTAATGGGCAGCCCACTGGGTCAGCAGCTAGAGTGTCCTGGGGTGTGGCTTTGTATCAGGGAAGAGCAGAGGGAACAGCTTGAGTCACTAGGCAACTGAAATGTCAAAGATTGCCCAGAAGAATATAGTATCTAGGATGCTAAAGCTATCATCCCCGAGTGCCCGCCACTTTGACCTGGAGAATGCCTGTTCTGGAGAGTACCTTATCACACGACTGGACAGCTTGACCCCTTGGATGCAGACCAAGATTAATGTCTGGGGGTCAGCCCCTGAATGCATGGACACCTGCACCTTTGGCACAGACTTGCAGGGCCTGGCTGTGTGGAAGATGTCCACGTGATTTGTCCTTTATTCCTTTCTGCCTTTTCTTTTGAGATTTCCCTGACTGGGCAGCAAGGCCAGGGGCTTCAGGGAACCGGAGGGAGCTACCTTATCCCACTGTGGCAGCTTCCAAGAAAGCACCAAGAGGTGTGTTTCCTTCCAGCTCTCTGCCCTTAGCCCAGTAGCAAACTGTCTGGAAAGGCTTAGCAAGTGAGGCGCTTACAGATCACCCCTCAGTCAAGGCTTGACACTGGTTATTAGTTCATGATTCCATGGAGGGGTTTTCATGCTAATGGGAAAGCCCCAAGAGATTTGGAGAGCCATTCACATTAAACCACTTAATTCTCACCTGTGCCTGAGAGGTAGCATTGCCATCTTTACCTCACATGTGGGGAAACTGAGACCCTTGGAGGTCAAGGGACAAGACTAAAGTTCCATCAAAAGAAGGGGCTAGATGCAAGAGCCCAGGGTCTGCCGGGTTGGTGGCCGATTCTTCCTGCGTCACAGCTCTGCTCCACTAGGAATCCTAAAGGGTCACAAGGACTCAGCTGACTTGGTGTATGGGCAAGTGGGCAGGAAGGGCTTCCGGGTCTGAACAGGCAACCAACAGGCAGAGGCCTGGGGCACACATTCAGATGACAGCTGGGGTTTGTCTGGCTTCTCTACAGGTTTCATATGCTTATGAGAGATTCAGAGCGTGTCCCAGGGCTGAAAGGTTCAGGCCTGCCTTGGCCCAGGGTGGCTGGGGCTGGTGTCTCTCACTGAGCCCCCTCTCCTGGCCCAAGTCAGGGCTATGATTAATCATCAACAAAAGCAGAAACAAGCAGAAAAAATGTAATCAGCTTGGGAAGGGCATGGCCGGGCAGGGCTGTGGCAATCAGCTTTCCTGCTGGGGCCTTTGGCTGATTGGACCCAAGAGGGCAGGCAGATAGTTCATGTGGGGGTTCCAGGAATGAGACAGGCCAGCTGAGGCCCACAAGGCCAGAGGGTCACCGTATCCCGTAATTGTACATGTGCATACATCCGTGCTTGTACACATGCCACTCCCAGCTCAAGGGCCTTCACACCAGCCCACACCTGCCTCCCGCCTTATGCCCTTCCCTGCCAGCTCACAGTCCTGGCACATGGACACGGTCATGCACACTTCAGACAGTCAGATCTGCATGTGGGTTTGAAAACGCATGTACACGGCGTCCTGGACAGAGGGTAAAGATAAACACATGCACATGCTGCCCCTCAGACGCTCGATCCCACCCCCGTAGCACACATGTTCAAGATCTGGAAAAGGTCTAACCTGCAGCCACGTGACCAACAGACTCTGGGTCATCCGTCTCCTCCTCACTGTCCCTGGAGACGTAAGACAGACCTTGGCTTCTGCGCTGCAAGCTGAGTGGCAAGGGCTCAGGAAGGACCCACGGCTAGAGACCAGTGTGGGATCCAGTCACCTGCTGGTGTCAGCCACAGGCCAGTAGTCTCCTGCAGATCTGGCCTGGTGACCTTGGCCAACGTCCTTTTCTAAGCCTCAGTTTCCCCACCTTGGAGCCTCTCCTGGCACCCACACGAGGATCACTGGTTTTGAGGATCCCCGCACGGGGGGGGGGGTGGCGGGCAAACCTCACCTTTCTGGGTCTCTAGTCGTTAGTTCCCATCTCTCCGCGCTTGCTGGGGGAGGGCTAGAGGGGGCAGGTGGGGCAGTGGGTACAGGGAACAGCTCCACCCCCGTCCACACCACCCTGGTCCCGCTGGCTGAGAACGTGGGGTGAGGGAGACAGCAATCCGAAGCACCCTGGGAGAAACCAGAATCGGGGCGACCGGGAGAGAAGGCGCCCGGGCAGGCTCGGGGCGGCCGCTCAGGGGCCAGCGGCGGGAAGGGGCGGGGGCGGGAGGGGCGGGCGGGGGAGGCGGGAGCGCGGCGAGCGCCGCACAGAGCGAGCGAGCGAGCGAGAGTGCAGGCGGCGGCGGCGGCGGGCCAGGCGGCCGCACCAGCGAGCGGACAAGCGGGCGGCGAGCAGCGCGGAGCGCGCGGGGCAGCGCGGAGGGAGCGCAGCGCGCGGCGTTCGGAGCCGGGAGGCCGGAGCAGCGCCGCCCCCGCTGTCCCTGCGAGGCCCGGGTAGGGAGCCGGACCAGGGAGCTGGCGGCATGGCCCGGCGGCCCGGGGCGCGGGGGCGCTAGGTCCCGGGCGGGTGCCCCGTGTCTCGCCGCCGCCACCGCGCGCCGCACCGCGCGCCCCGCCCGCTCCAGCCGCCCCCGGGGCCGCCGGCGGCCGATGAGCCCCGGCCTCAAAGTTTGCGGCGGGCGGGCGGGCGCGGAGCCTCCAAGATGCCGTTCCACCCGGTGACGGCGGCGTTGATGTACCGGGGCATCTACACCGTGCCCAACCTGCTGTCGGAGCAGCGCCCGGTGGATATCCCTGAGGACGAGCTGGAGGGTGAGTGCCCCGCCGGGACCCCCGCCACGCGCCCTCCTACCTGTGCGCCCAGGTGCCTCGCTGGCCGGCTCGGGGGAGGGGGGCGCCGAGGACCCTGCTGCGCGACTCGGCTGAGCCGTTGCGCGGGAGGCGGGACGGCCCGCCAGCCCCGGGCTCCACGGTAGGGGTTGCCGCGGCGCGGGGACAGCGCGGCTCCTGTCCGCGTGGCCCCCCGGCGCTGCGGAAACTTGCGGGGTCCCGCAGCGGGGTCACTGGGCCGCGCGGCACGCGGAGATGGTGCGGCAAGGCGACGGGGGCTGAAGCGGGGGGTCCGAGCTGTGCACCCCGCGCCCGCCGCCCGAGCGCCCGCATCGTGATCCCTTCCACGGCGGCCGCCCGTGGCTCTGCGCTCCTATTGACATTCCGCTCGTGTCGCGTTCAGAATCCAATCTGCTTCGGCAGCGGGAGAAGGGGAGAGGGCGACCGCCCCGCTCTTGCCGGGTGCGGGGCTGCCCTCATCCCCATCTGCGGCCCTGCGAGGGACCCCCCACCCGTGCGCTGCCGAAACGGCCGGGAGGCGGTGGCGACAACAAGTGGCCGGATTGGGAGGCTCAGTCGCGACAGCGAAGCCTGAAAGGGAAAGGTAGAGGCCGGAACCCAAGCCTCCCCCGACCCTTGTGCCTTTCGGGAATAGGGACCGCAGGTAGTTGGCTATTGAAGATCAGCGCAGCACGAAGGGGCTGGGGTTCTCTGACCGCGTGTCCTGGGGCGCAGTGAGACCCCCCCTGGGGCCTTCCTAGCTCTTTCTCCGCTGAGATTGGGGGTGGGGGTATGCTCAAGATTCCCCTCCCCCAGACCTCTTGAGGCCCCATATGGAGTGAAGTCGGGGACTCTGAGCTGATGGGAGTCTTGGTCCCTTAGGATGTTTGTTGGCTGCTGGGGGAGGGGCTTCTACTACCCAGAGAATGGGCCTGTCTCTGATCCATGGAGTCCAGGGGTCTCAGTCCTGGGGTCTTACCTAGGCCCATAGGAGTGCCCTGGAGGGACCGACACAGGAAAGGACAATAGTGGGAGCCCGGGGAAGCCCTTCCGAAAGTCTTTCCTCAGCCCAGGCCTGGTCTGGGGCAAAATTTGGGCGAGTAGACTGTGGAGAGAGAGAGAAAGCAACTACCATGCTCCCTGCACCACAGGCCACCAGACACCTGCTTCCCACAGCCAGCGCCCAAGAAAACCATAGAGGGGGTTTCAGCCTCCATGGGACAGATGGACGGGTGCAGTCCCTGACCTGACCTTAGCATTCACCACGTGAAGTCCAGGTCCTGTCCTGTCTGGACCAAAGCAGAGCCTCCTCCAGGTGGAGGGGGAATGGGGAGGTGACAGGGCTCAGGAGGGGCACAGAGCACTGGCCAGTTCTCCTTTACTCTATTGCCTTTCATTCTGGGCCACTGCAGAAGCCTTTCCTCCTCATCCCTGGGACAGAGGCAACATGTCTTCCCAGACCCCAGGCAGGTGCGGCCTCGTTCCCTCGCTTGCACCCAGCGTCCCTACCATGGCCCTGGCTCCTCAGTTCTCACTGGGTCTCTCCACTCCTAGGTCCTAGAGTGCGCAGTCAGGGTAGGGAGGAGCTGAGGGAGACCGGCATGCAGGGGTGAACAGGGCAACGGTGGGCAGTGCAAGGGCAAGGAGGCCCAAGTTCTGAGCCACCCAGCCGATCTGCTGGCAGAAGCCCAGCGGTGTTAGTCACCATGGCACCAAACACACTCCCTGCTTCTCTCAGATCTCCTTCTGGTCTAGCAGAGGGGCCCTGGTGCAGGGGGCACCTGAAGGACAGGGCCATCCTGTGGCTGGCAGGTGGAGGGCACAGAGCCAGCAGACGCTTGTGGGAATCTACACATTAAGACAGGAAGTTCTCGGTGATTCTTGTTGGCTGCTGAAAGCCTGATGGCCCTCTTCAGGCCCTGGGCTCCTTGCAGCGGGCTTGAATGCCAGGGCTGGGTGCAGTGTGGCTGTCCTTCCCACAGATGCTACTTTTGGCCCCTCAGCCTCTCCAGGACACACTAGCACTCCTGTCCCAGGGCAGTTGGGGTTAGACCTAGGTCCATTGCTGGAAGGAACCCGTGAAGGAGCCACATGGACTAAGATGGGGACGGTGGCCTGGGACGAAGCTGCAGACACCTTTTTGTGCCTGCCTGCTGCAGGAATCCAGGCGGCTCAATCTGTGTGGGGAGGAGGACCAGGAGCAGGGGAGGAGGAGGGGAATGTGGGGGTTAAATGAGAATCGCCAGAGTGAACTTGAACAATCATTTGCCTCCGAGTCTTGGTTTCCCCATCTATAAAATGGGGTTGGCAGAGAATGCTGTGGGAGTACTCAGTGCAGGGCCTGGCAGTGGGGGCTGAGGACCCAAATGTAATAGCAGAAGAGACTGAGGAAGAGCATCCTATGAGCTTGGAAACATAGGGCCCATGAGGCATGCACAGCAGCAAGGGGCATGAGTATTGAGCCAAAAAGGCAAGCTGGGGGCCAGAACTAGAGACCTGTGGGAACTGGGCATGGCTATTGGCCAGGGGAGGAAGGGCCTAGACAGATATAACTAAGAGGCCCACCCAGCCCCTGTGTGAGAGGCCTGTGTGCTCCCACATTTCTCCTAATACCCCCGCATGGTTCGAACATACCCCCCCCATTCTGAAATGCAGCCAAGCCGGAACCTCCAGGAACACTGACAGACTGGTCACTGAGACAATGAGGTCCAGCCTTCAAGGGTAGGGATGGGAATGGCTAGCCAGAAAGAGGACAGAGGCAAATGGCCACACCGCTGGGTTCTGGGGTGGGCACTTGACTGTGGAGCCTGTGTTGAGGGTGGCCAACTAGGGGCACTAGTGTGGGGCCACCCCCCCCACTCCGTCCTTGTTTCCGGAAGCCAAGTTCAGCAGTCACCTCTGCACAGGCCAAAAATTCAGAGAGGATGGAGAGTTGGGGCTCAGGGCCAATGCCGCGGACAATGCAGCCACCACTGCCCCGTCCAGTGTCACCCATCCATCTAGACTCAAACTCTCTGGCAGGATGCTGGCTTCCTTTTGTGTTTGCTGGAGACTTGGGCCTCTGTGCAGCTCCACATGTTGGGGAGGGTCTGTGGATGTCAGGTTAAAAAGAGCAAGTAGGAGACAATATCAGCCTGGAAACCTAGAGGTCCTGCCAGCCTGTTTCCCAGCCAGACATCCTTATGCCAAGATGGAGTACAACGAGTTTTGCCTGGCCTCACAGGGCAGAGAAGGCTTTCGGGGAATGCACCTAGCAGTGATTATTCATGGCATACAGTGACCGGGTCAGTGACAGGCAACCTGACACCAACCCCCTCAGGGAGCCCTCAGCAGAGGCCAGACCCCAGCCTTGGAACAAGAACCTCATCCTGTTCCATAGCTAAGGCATGCCAGACTCAGAGAGGGAAATAAGTGCCTTGCCCAGGTCTTGGCAGTTGAGCAGGAGAGCTAGAATTTTAACCCAGGCCTTGGGTTTTGATCCCAGCCAGCCAGCAGGCAGGCCAGCCTAGCATTCCAGGATCACCTTCCCACACCGCCATCTGGGATGGTCTGGTTTGCAACGGCCACCTCAAAGTCAGGTTTGGCCAAACACATGCAGAAAAGTCTCGCTGTACAGGTAAACAGCCAGATGGGCAGAGCTGGGATTCAAACCTATGTTCCTGACATCAGAATGTTTCTCTGACAGAGATGATTCCTAGACTGGGCCTCTGTAGGCAGATGGGGGTGGACTGGGCTGGGGTGGTGCTCTGAAACATTAGTGTGAGCTGGGTGTGCTGGGAGGTGGGGGTGGGGTGGGGTGGGAGGGGGGATGCACAGATGGAGAGTGGCAGGCTGTGAGTTTACCCAATAGCCTTGGGAGGTCAATCCTGCCTGGGAGATGTCTCAGAGCCTGTCCCTTGAGCACATGTCCCACTTGTCACTTGCTCATTATTGTCTCTTCTGTCTGGTGTATTTTCCTCGGGGGCCTCAGAAAAGGGTATTGAGCCATCCCTGCAATTGGGGAGTCACCTTGAACCCTGCCAAGGTGGGACATACAGCTCAATCATCAGCTCACAGCAGAGGGTGGCTTCCACAGCACCCCCCGCTGGGACTTTGCCATCCTTCCTTGAGCTCCCTAATGGGCCTCATACTCCACGGGGTATAATTTCTGACTTTGAGGTTCCCCAAACCAGCCCATGGCTGGTTCCCTCACCTTCGCTCAATTTCCCTCTTCTGTGGGTGGTTCAGAGACCTCGCACTGAGGTGCATAACTCTCTGCTTGTGCCTTCCTGAGTGCTCTAGGAGACACGGTCCCAGGTCAGTTATTCAGTCATTGAATAGTTCACCTTGTCTATGCTTCAGTGACAGGCCCTGCTCCGGGTAATGGGGGCACTGTGGGGACAAGACCCACCTGTTCAAGAACATTCCGTTTTAGGGAAAGAGCAGATGTGTGGAGGGCAAGCAACCAGAGAAAAGGCAAGGCCAGCTTGGGGCAGAGAGACAAAAATCATGCCTGCTGGGAATCGACTACATCTGAGTTTGATATGGGAACAGAATAATACTGCGGACAAAGCTGCAGGTTCAAAGAGGTCTCAATGCCCCCAGGCTTGTGGGGATCTCCAGGGACTGTGTCCAGGACACCAATCCAGAAAGGTGACAGCATGGTTAGAAATGAGAGTAGGGGGAGGGGAGGAAGGGAAGGAGAATGCAAGCACATCTCCACTATGCAGACACTCCAAGCAGCTGGACTCCCTGCAGCAGCCCTGGCTGCTGCCGGGTCTTCATCTCTGGCCACAAGGGGCACATTGCCTCCTTCAGGGCCCAGGAAAATGTTGGTGGTACTTGACCTGGACAATCTGGCTGAGATCTACCAGCCTAGCCACCTCCCTGGCCCTAAAGCTCCTGATGCAGAAACCAGTCCCTAAGACTTGCCTGAGGTGTGTGCTGTGGGGGTGGGGGTGGTAATGTTTACTTCAGCCTGCTTGTGGGACTTTGACTTTCAGATTCCACATAGAAGAGCCATATGAGGACTGGGACCTGGGGTTAAGCCACCTTTCTGCTCTGTGTTAGCGTCAACACTTAGGCTGGCCTGCACTCTCTATTCTCCTAAGGCCAGAGAAAGTATGGGATCTTACAAGTCATTTCAGGGCTAGTAAAGTCCTAAGGCCTGTGATAGTGTAGTAGCCTTAATCCACACTGAGCTAGGCTGGCCTCCTGGATGCTTTTGTTTTAGTGCTGCTCATGCAGTGCCTCCATTTGCTGTGGATAAGACTAAGGCTGGCCAGACAGCATATGTTGCATTACTTGCTCCCAAGATCCTAGTCAAGTGTATTGTTCCTTCCAGAATCCCTCAGGTCCTCAGGCCTCAGTCTTCCCTACTGTACTACAGAGAGCATGAAGCTCAGAGATCATGCCTGGGCCTTGTGGGGAATCACTATTATACCTATTTTTGTCTAAGCGAGGAGGCCCGTGAATTCTAGCCGTCACTCACTAGCCAGAGTCACACGACCATCCCACCATGAGCTAGTGCTGCCTGATGGCAAGAATCTGAATTGGGAGAGGAAGCCCAGTAGGAAGATGAGACAAGATAATGTCAAGCAGGGCATCTCCAGCCGCTAACCTGGCTAATCTGGTGTGTTCCCTGCACCCACCATATGGTATAATCCTGAGCATACCAGGGAGGCTGTCAAACCCTCAGGGGGCCACTGTCTCAGGCTAGGTGCACCTTTATCTCTTCTGCCTTGCCTGTTCAGAGACTCCAGATCATGCACGGCCCAAGAATGTGTCCTGGCCACCCTATGACTGGCTCTCAACAGAGCTCTGGTTTCTGAGTGGGACTGTCAGACCCCAGGAATCTGGGAAAGGGGCTGTTGGGGACAAGGCTGAGGTTTCAGCCTCTGTTCCTCCACAGAGATCCGAGAGGCATTCAAGGTGTTCGACCGTGATGGCAATGGCTTCATCTCTAAGCAGGAGCTGGGAACGGCCATGCGCTCCCTGGGTTACATGCCCAATGAGGTGGAGCTGGAGGTTATCATCCAGCGGCTGGACATGGATGGTGAGATGCCCGCCTTGATTTACTTGCCCATCATCACCTAGGCCCTGGGGCCTGAACCATGGAGGCTGAGTCCACTCTGGCCTCTTGTTTCCTGGGTGGTCATGGCCTACTAACACTTCTCAGCTTAGAAAGTGGAGGCCAGAGGAGGCGTGGCAGTCCCGGCCACACACAGGGTCCAAGACTCCCCACCCCCACCCTGTGGTCTGAGAAAAATTTAAGTCTGGAAAAGGAGAGTGGAACAATTATCTCAGTTTCCACCACCCAAACAGATGGTGTCTGTATTTGCTACCTGGTATTTTTATTAAAGAAAAACTCTAATGATTAGTAATGCCAAGTCCCCTCTGCTCCAGCCCACCTGCTGCCTCTTCCCCCTCTCCTCTCCCTCCAGACAGCAGGAGTGAATCTGGCCAGCCAGCTTCATGTAACCATCTGGATGGCAGGGTGTTCAGCACTGTGCTGAGGAGCCACGGAGGGTTCTGAGTGTACTAGAGTTTCCCACACCTGGGGACCATCTACCACTCTCCTTCCCCAGCCTCCAGTAGAGCCCCGTCACATTTGGTAGCCTCGACATCACATTAGGCATCCCTGAAATCAGGGAAGGGGTTGAGGTTCCACGGTAGGTCTGAGGCAGGTCCAGACACCATTTCGTGTCTTTTGAACTCTGGGATACCTGGTCATGCTCTGTCTTACCCATTCATTAGTCCTGTGCCCACTCTAGGTGATGGCCAAGTGGATTTTGAGGAGTTTGTAACACTCCTGGGACCAAAGCTTTCCACCTCGGGGATCCCAGAGAAGTTCCATGGCACTGACTTTGACACTGTCTTCTGGAAGGTATGCCCTGGCTAATGGCACCCTGTTATGTAACCGTGGAGGTGTTGAGGGGGCCTGTGAGTGGTTAGACCCACACCACAATGAGTGGGCGATGACCACTGTCCACTGGATGTCCTGCCTCTCGGAGGCCTGGGCTCCGTGGGGGAATGGACTAGGTGGTTCCAGTCTTATAGGGTCTGGGGGCCTGTTTTAGGGCTTGTGAACCTACAGGGTGCTGGGTGGGGACTGTGGTAGGGGAGTGGCCAGAGCACTTGTCATTTTGCCACCCAAGTGTGACATGCAGAAGCTGACGGTGGATGAGCTGAAGCGACTCCTCTATGACACCTTCTGCGAGCACCTGTCCATGAAGGACATAGAGAACATCATCATGACAGAAGAGGAGAGCCACCTGGGCACTGCTGAGGAGTGCCCTGTGGACGTGGAGAGTGAGTGGGCTGCCTTGGGACTTTGTGGGTGGGTTCCAATGCTTGAGTGGGGGTGGGGAGGTGGGGCTGGGGGGACAGGGACATACCAGGGGTTTGCATGGGGTCCTCCTTATTTGTCCCCAACCTTGTATCCTTGTTTGCCTGGAGTCAAGTTCATGTGCCAAAGTGCAGACCTGACTCCATCCCTTCACTGTCCCCTTCTGTCTGTGCCCGGTGTTCCTGGTGGGCGGCTGCAGCTTGTTCCAACCAGCAGATCCGCCAGACGTGTGTGCGCAAGAGCCTGATCTGCGCCTTCGCCATCGCCTTCATCATCAGTGTCATGCTCATCGCGGCCAACCAGGTGCTGCGCAGTGGCATGAAGTAGGCACCATGTGAGTGCCCACCTGGCATTTGTAGTGCCCAGGCTAGCCCCACACCCACCGCCGCCTGCAGCCCTCCCTCACAGCTTACTCCTTGGGCCACCACCCACGGGCACTTCGAGCCTGGACATTGACCACCCCGATCCTCACCCCATAGGCCTTGCATGGAGCCATGGCCCAACCGTGAAGGACCTGGCGGTGGCTCTGAGGACAGTACTAGCCCCTATACCCTGCCTGTGCCCTCACCTGGCCTGTATGCAGCGTTAACTACCCACTGCCAAGGAGCTCCTGGAAAGGAGGGACTTCACAAGAGTCCCTAGGATGCAGTTAGTATTGTGATCATCTAGGCAGGCGAGAAACTTATGTCCGGAGCTGTGGGTGGGGTGGTAGTGGGCACAAGGCTGGGGTTCCTGGGTCCCTTTCTCTGACCCTCCCTAGACCCAAGGCCAGTCTTCCTATCCACCTTCTGGGGCCTGTGTGTGCCCATTTCACAGGTGAGGAGCCTGAGGCTATGAGGGACTAAGATCTGGCTTCAGGTTCTTCTTCCACACGGTTTTCCGTGTGGCAAATGCTCATGCAAGAAGGGCATCAGACATAGCTCTTAGGCCTATGAACTGCTGAGCCTTCCACCAAAATCCTAGAGACCAAGGACCAAGTTTCTCCCAGCACAGAACCTCAAAGCCCACCTGAGGAGGAAAACAGAGATCCTGTAGCCCACGTGCCCTGGCCACTGGCCAGGGTGCAACCTTGGAAGGCTATGGGCTACTCCCAAGGAACCCGAGTCCCCTGAGGACCTGGCACAGCCAACAGGTCACTCTTCCCTGTCCTCTTGGGGGCCCCACTTCTCTGTGCCCTCAAGGCAGGAGGTCCAGCTCATCCTGCCCCACGCGTGCCATCCCATTTCTTGGCACGGGCACAGCCTGGGCAGATGCATGGCTGCAGCTCTTCAGGGGCTGAGGCAGTTGGCAGAGGCCTTGGGCTCCTTTCCCTAGCCTGGGGCCACTTACAATCTGGGCCACAGCCACACTGACATGCTTTGTGCCCAGCCTGGCTGAGCCTCTACTGATCCCTAAGTAAGAAGGACTGTAAGAGGACACCCTAGAGGGGATTTTGTCTCATTCCAGCCCACCTGTCCCTGGATGGAGGCAGGAGGACAGAGAGAAGAACATGAGTGCCAGAAAACCATTGAGGACAGACTTTATAAACATCTGGATGCTTCTCACCCATCTTCTCAAATATGCCCCGAGGGATGGTGGGTGGATAGAGAGGCCAAGCTCATAGTCTCAGAGGCTCTGGGGAAAACAGCACCAAAGCAGCTTTGCTTCCTAGAAGTCAGGCAGGGAGGTGGGGAAGAGCTCAGCCCCACTGGACCCTGGGCTGCAGGGACCATCCTCCAGGAGGGGGTGCCCGCAGGGAGGGGGGCAGCTCCTGCATTGGTGGCCAGCCCACGGGGTACTGGAAGACAGTGGTTCTGATGGGTTCAGTCCTAGAGAGAAGAAAGGGAGAGGGTCAGAATGGAGCACCTCCTGGATCCGCCTTGCTCTCCCTCCCACCACACTGGCTGCCTGCATGGCCCTTCTGGAAGCAGAGGCTTGATAACATGCAGACCCTCAGAGCCAGCGACCTCTTCTCGGAACTGAGTCCAAGACGGGGTTTAGGCAGAGTCTGAGTGACAGGAACGGCCTTGGGCAATATGGAGGCCCTCTTAGTTTCCACCTGTGGGGACCAGTTAAACATATATGCACGCTAACAGCAGAGAATGCTAAGTAGCCTGTGTAAAACTCAAGGCCTCTATGCACTGATGAGGAAAAAATATACTATGTGAGTAAGGAGAAAAAGCTTATAAGATAATGTATATAGCATGATACTATTTTTGTTTAAATATATATAACATATATAAATGCATAAAAACAACCCTGACAGAAAATGTTAACAGTGGTTCTATCTGAGTGGCGCAGTTATGGATGGGTGGAGTTTTTTTTTTTTTTTTTAACCTTTTTATACTTCTCAAAAGTTTTACAAGCACATAAGCCTTTGAAACCAGAAAAAAAAATTAATTTAAAAGAAAGCGCCTTACCTCTTATGCTACTCACTCTCCTTACTATTCACATCCCTAAAGTCAGGACACATCCTCCTTAGGAAGGACCCTTGGGTGCAACCTGCTGTATCCGGGCCCAGAGCAACATGCAGGCAGGCAGCCTGCCACTGCCCCCCACCCAGATCCTGCAGATCTGCCTGATGTCTCACGGTGGAGAATAGCAAAAGGGATGGCATTTATACCCTGCGCCTGGTACAAGGAGGCCATCAAATGACACAGTCATGCCAGACTAAGAGCTCTCATAAGAAGAGACACCATTCTGGAGTCCTCATGCAAACCCCTCTATTCAGGGAAGGCAACTGAAGTACAAGGAAGGGATCAGTCACATGTCCCAAGTTTTACAAGCACACAAGCCTTTGAAACCAGGGGTTGGGGAGCAGTTCATGCTGGCCCAACACTTCAGTTCCTTCTGCCTCAACTTTCAGGGAAAGAGAGGTCCTGATAGCTCCCACCCATCTTGAGTGCCAAGCAACCCATGCTGTGCAGAAAGAGAAGGACCTGGGCCTTCTGTGAGGTATCTCACACAACTCAGGACTGAGAGTTTGCCTGGCCACATCCATCCCTCCCTCCTGCCCTTAGAGCCAGACCCACAGCAGCAGTGCCTAGAGTGGAGGTCTTGCTGAGAGCCCTGAATGAAGCTTCCAGAACTCTCTCTGTGAGGACAGGGATGGACAGGGACATCCCCCCCCACCCCCACAAGGGCAGAGGACAGGGACATCCCTGCTCAGTGGCTTGCTGCCTGCCCGAAGCGCAGAAAGCAGCCCTGACATGATTTATGGTACTGGGATTTTATAAGCTCCACCAACCACAGCGAAGATGGTATGGGAGAGACTCCAGTTGCTGAAGGGAGTGCACCAGATGTCAGCCAACCTGGGGGTTCCTGTGAGGCCACAGTAATGGTGGGGCTCCCCAGGGAAGGGTGGTCTTGGGGAGTTCCTGCCTCCAAGCTTCAGACCTTTCCCTTAACAAGTGGGTCAGCCAGTGCCCTGTCTGCTCTGAGGCCCCTGACAGGAGGGCATCACTCCTGTCCACTCATGGACACTGAGCCCTTGCTAGGACCCTGCCTCAGAGCCCACTCCTGCAGAGTGGTCACCGGTGCAATGCTCTTCATGGCCTACTTGCTCTGTGTACAAGGGCAGCAGCAGGCGCCTGGCATGTCCCCAGCTCTGGTCCTTATCAAAAGGAAATAGTCTTACAGGGGTGAATGTGCAGGACAGAGCGCTGGCCCAGAGAGGGGTGCATGGGGGAGATTAGGAAGGATAAAGGCACAATCAGAAGAGCCAACAATAGGAAGCGTGGATAGCAGCGCCTGACCGGCCAGGGATTAGTCTGTGTGTCCGAGGTCTGAGGCCAGTCGCTCCCTTCTGCGGCTGCTGTCTGCTCTTGGCTGCTCCCTCAGGGTCAGGGCTGAGGAGACAGGCAGACAGACGCCAACAATCTACACCTTTGGGAAGCCTGTGTCCCCCATTAAGAAGAGCCAGCCTGGCTTACCCAGGGTTTCTCTACTTGTGGATGCTGGAGCCCACAGGTCTGGGGGTTCCCTGTGCCCCAGGGAAGAAAGCATACACCCAGAAAGGAGGAGTCCCCATAAGGGGCCCTCAGTGATGTCATTCAGACTAGGGTCCCTGATCCCCCAAATGTGTCCTGATAGTCACCATGTTCTGGCCACTGTTTCTATTAAAGCTTGCAGGCTGAGCAGGGTTTTACCAGGAGAAGAGGTGAGGAGGGAGTGTCCAGTGTGTCCCAAGCAAGGTTAAGAGATGGGTAGCAGATGCTGTCCCTGGGGACTAAGCGTGGAGTCTGGGTCTTCCTCATCGCAGTCTCGGGAGGGATGGGTACCTTTCAAAACTAGTGGGGCTGTGATGTGGGGAGGGATTGCAAGGGCTACAGGGGCAAAGGTGACACAGCTCCCACGGGGCTCCTCTCAGGGATGCAGGGATGCAGGGCAGGGTAGCCCACAGTGAGTCCAGAGATGCAGAGGCAGAACCCAAAGCCCCTTTCCAGCCCCGAACACAGATCAGAGGAGTCAGGCCTAAGCAGCAGGGCTACAGTTCCCTGGCCAGGAAGAGCAAGCTCCAGAATTGCAGAGCAGTGCGCCAGGTCCCTGGACGCCTGGGACCATGAACAGGACACACCATGAATACCAAACCAAGCCACCGTGTGGCCACCCTGTAGCAGTAACTCAGGCTAGCTCCCATATTCACACTGGGCATGTGTCTGTACTCAGGCGGGGACTTTGGGCCTGAGCCCTTCTCTTACCCCAACATGCCCAGGCTGTCACTCACTGCCACAGAAGGAGACCACGGAGGCAGAACAGTGGAGTGAGCAACAGAAACATCACAGTTCACCCTTATAGTGGGCTCAGAATGGTTCTCTGACCAGCAAGAACCCTCTCACACAGCTGAAGGAGTCTAGAATCCTGGAAAATGTTCAAATTACATTCCTTCAAATAGGTCCAGAAGAAAGGGGCATCAAATTCTGTTTAAGCTATATCTCTATTATATCTTTCTTAAGTGGGGTATAGACACTGGGTACAGGTTTAAACTAAAAGTAAACTGGGGCTGGAGAGATGGCTCAGCAGTTAAGAGCACTGGCTGCTCTTGCAGAGAGGACCCAGGTTCGATTCCCAGCACCAACCACAACATCTGTAACTCCAGGTCCAGGGACCTACTGCCCTCTTCTGGCCTCCATTGGAACTGCAAGCACATGGAGAAGGGCTGTCAGGCAAAACACACACATAAAAATTAAACCCCTTAAACACACACACACACACACACACGCTCAGCAGGTGAGGGTGCTGCTGCCAATCTGCTGCCCTGGAACTCACATGGTGGGGAGAACTGACTCCCACCTGCATGCCATGGCATGTGTGTGCATGTGCACACCTCCTCCCAAATAAATGTCAACACTGACCCCTTTCCACTGGGGCAGAGCCGGGAGGAAAGTTTTCATTTCATAGAATGTCTGACAGACATCCTGAGCATAGCCAAGCCACTGTTCCTTGAGGCCACAGCATAGAGATACATGGGGTCTGAAAACCAGCGGCGATCTGTACAAAGCCACACACAGCTCTCAAGCTCAGCCTTAGTCCTTCTTCCTCCTCTACCGTTAACACTTGGACTGGGGCTGGGAGCCCTGGCCTTGCCTTTGGCTGTAACACAGAAGGTCCTGGCCCCTGCGCTGTACATCTGTTTGCTGGGGTGAAGTGTGGGTGCATCCTGACTCTCCAAAAGAGGAGAGCACACAGCCATACCTCCAATGGTGCCTGGCTCAGCACAGTCCCGGTATAAGAAGGGGTGGTGCCATTTCGGAGCATCCTGAGTCCCCAGGATGCAGAGGGACAATGACCTTGTTGTCGTCCCCCTGCTCTGTGTCCCTACAAGTCCCAGCTTCCCCTTCTACAGGGCCCTACAGGGACAGTAAATCCCAGGTACATAGGGAGTTTGTTTGCCATAGGTAGAGCCCTGACCTTTTACCACGCCAAGCGCAGGGTCACATATGTTTGGCCCCTAGCCTCTTTCAGGCCTGTGGGGTGAGCTATGAAAAGAAGGGGCCAAGAGACCAGGCAACTTCTCTAATACAACTCCTTCTGGCTAGAGGCCCACCTCCAAGAAGCTCTGTAGTGGGGGTTCACGCTTGGTCCCTGGACCTGGACAGTTCGTATGAATGCCTCAGTTTCCCCAAAGGACAGGTTGGCTCAGGCAGCTCTCAGAAAGAAAGGAGGGATAATCTGGGGCCGTCACCTGCTACTTGGGGCTGAGCTCAGCCTCTTAGCTCTCTTCTCCAGCCAGTCTTCCAGGTGGCCCTCAGGAAGCTCAGCCGTCTCCAGTGGCCATTCTCTGGCCCGCCTCTCCTCTGTGGGGGACAGAGTGACAGGGAAGGGTGAGGGCACAACCCCAGTGGCCTGAGTCTCACTCTTCCACAGAGCAGCAGTTGCTGGTCTGTCTGGGGGAAGTGGGCTGGTAGGTCAGGATCAGAGCCACAGGTTTGCCCCCTTCATTCCCCAGGTCCTGTGTCCACGACGATTCAGTGATGTAAGCTGTGCTCTGCTCTCTGTCTAATATAGACATGCTGGCTGTCGCCAAGCCTTGGGGAGCTAGGAGCGGGACGAAGATGCAGCGCTGAATTCTCAAGAGGGGTCTAAATTTTGGATGCAGGAGGCAAGTGGACTGCAGAATAAGGCTAATCACAGCCCTGGCACCTGCCAGGTGTCTGACCCTAGGCAAGATAATAAGCCTCAGTTCCCTGGTTTTTCTCCTCATCCAATGTACTAGAAAAATGTTGCTCAATATACTAAGAAAACAAGCAGTGAAGGAAAGAATTCACTGAGGCTGGTGAGAGCTAGGCAGTGAGGATCTCAGTGCTGGGGAGGGAGCCTTGAGCCAGGGGAAAATAAACCTGTGGGTCCACACCTGCTCAGGCCCGGGCTCTGCGCTGACACTACATAGGTGTCATCTCACAACCATCATTGCCTCCAAGAATCCATTCATGGCCAAGTCACAGGGGAGGCGACAGAGCCAGTGCCATTTAAACTGTCAGCTGCCCCAGGCCTCACCCACTGTGTGCCTGACGGCTAGAGACTGCAACTGCCAGAACTCTCTGGCTGGCCCCATGAGGCCTCACTTCCACCCTGGGAAGTTTCTGGAAACCCTGTGTGGTGCCAGCCTGCAGGTGCTTCTGCCTGAATGCTGGCTCATTTCCTCCACCTGTTCAGTAAGGTGCCACAGGAGATATGACAATCATCCAAGTGGGACCTCCTGGATCTATAATGGGAATAAGCAATGAATTCCAAGGGCAGACAGGCCAGCTTCCATGGGAGCCACAATCACCAGGCTGTGAGGAGCCTGAACACAGGGAAAGGGTTTTTTTTTTTTTTTGGTTGGTTGGTTTTTGTGGGGGGTGGGGCAGGTGGGCAGGTCCTCATGCGCTCAGGCTGGAACTAGTTATGTAGTTCAGGTTCAGGCCAGCCTTAATTAAACTCTAGATCCTCCTGCTCCCACCTGTCAAGCCTGAGGTTACCGGGTGCTTCACCAAGCCCAGTAGGGAAGTGTTTTCTGCAGACTTCTGTCCTCAGAGGGTGCAGGCATTTGCTGGTGCTAAACGGGGACTCCGGTGTTTACTGACTACAGGAGGGAGGGAAGAGAGGGAGGGAAAGAAGGAGGGAATTTGGAGGGAGGGAAGCATCCAGAACAATAGAGACTAGTTGAGTTGTGGTGAGCCGAGGACATACCCTCAGGGTCCTGGGAAGAAGTCAACTGTGCTTCATACTCAAGGTACACAGCCACCCACACCCACACAATGGGGTGGGTGGCTCAGGGTTTCCCATTAGCCCGGGCAGTCCTAGGCTTACTCACACAGTACATGCCAGTAAGGGACAAAGTGGGGTGGCACCGCTTCCTGGTATTAGAGCCTCTCCCATTCCCACCCCTCAGCTCTGTTTCACCCCTACGCACCCTCCACCTGGATGCTCAGTTCCTGCAGATCTCGTTCTGACATGTGGGAAAATCTGCAGTTGGAGCCAAAGTCGCACTGGCCTGCAATGGGAAGACAGTTACTTTGCTGTGACAGACTGGTCTCCGAGTGTTAGGGGCAGGGATTTTAGGATCTAGAGTAGTAGCCCCACCCCAGTCTGGAACGAAAAACCAGACTCTCTGGTCCTGCTCACATTCAGTGGCCTGAGGTCCAGCCTGACCCATGATGCTCTATTCCTGGTGCTCTGCAGGGAGCCTCCATGTGCATTCCTGGGAGGCTCACCCTTCCTCTCTAGACCAGGCCACTGCACATGCTGTGTGGTCCTACCTGCTGCTCTGCTCATTGGCTTGTACAAGCAACTGAACGGCTCCTCAGAGAACTTGGGGGCAACTTTGCCAAGGAGAAGTCAATGTTTGGATGGCTTTCCCATTATCAATCAAGGAATCTGAAGCATGGCTTTCAAAATTATAGACCAGTGGCATCCTCAGCTAGAACAACCTGCCAGCAGTGTAGGCATATCAAGCCGGGTCTGTGGGGGCCTGTGGCCTGCAGGCCTGGTGGCCACTTGTCAGGCAGCACTGTCTCCTGAGGGGAGTCCAGCCATTTACCCAGCTACCTATTACAACACAGTGCCTTCCCCATTGGTAAGCTCCTGTCTAAACCATGTGAGTCCTGTGGTTTTCATTTTTGCTTTGATTGCCAGGAAGCTCAGGGCTAAACCCTTAGAAGAGTACACAGGTCCCAAGAATGGGCATGGAAATTAGTTATTCCTGGACTGTCTGACTTCCCATCCTTAACCGTCTTTGCTTCCCTTACTCACTGTATCTTTATTTTATTTTGTTTTTATTATTATTATTGTTGTTGTTGGGGTGCGCGTGCGCGCACGCGCGTGTGTGTGTGTGTGTGTGTGTGTGTGTGTGTGTGTGTGTGTGTTACTTTTTTCTAAAGGTAGGGCTTGCTACAATAGCCTTGGCTGGGCTTGCCTTCACCTCCCAAGTGCTAGGATGATGGGCAGATACCACTACCCCATCCTATACTCACTTTTGAGCTGAGCAATAAGCACTCACAGGAACACCTAGCACCCATGCTTCTGACTCTGAACTTGGGATTACTAGGCCATCCCTGTTTCAGGCTCTCCCTACTGGGAAGGAGGATGCAGGAGATCAGGCCCCCTGGCTAACCTAACCAGCTTTCCTTTGACCTTAGTAGTGTTCCCTGGCTTACACTGCCCACATTCTTACTCTAAATGAGTCAATAAAACCACAGCCTATGTCTGGAGGTCTCTAGGTGAGAACAAATTCCTAGAGATGCCTCAAATGACCAGTCAGCTAAAGCCAAGGCTACGAGGTGGCTCAGGACGGCGGCAGGGACTGGAGGAGACACTACAGGCTGCCACGCTGGACAGACAAGTTGTTGCTTTTCTGTAAGGATGAGAGCTGAGCAGATCACGTACCTGTCAGCAGAAACTTCCTGCAGGGTCTCTTGTTCTGTTCATCCAGCAAGATGGCAGCTGCATCTAGGAAAGGAATCTGGATTCAGATGACCCCACCATGGGTGAAGCCTCAAGGGCATGACATCAGTGACACTCGGTCATAAGAAGAGAGTTCTCCATCCATGGAGGGCTGTAAGCTAGGGTGGCCACAGTGGGCAGAGGCAGTGGATACAGGGATCCAAACTGAGTGACCTCGACTCTTCATACCCCTCAGGACTAGCTAAAACCATGAGGCACTTTGAGGCTAGAAGCTCTTCGGGTTGTTTGCCAATTGGTTTAGATGGGGGGGGGGTTTAAAATCTAGCACCATGGGACGCCTGTACAACCTTCCTAACTTCCTGCAAGTCTGTGAGTGCAGTCATAGACCCTGCAGGTCACAGGTTCACTGCCTAGTGATGTGGGGGTTGTTTTAGCCTGTGATATCCACACATGTGTCCCTGTTATAAGCGACACATGATAATTCAACATGAAAACCTTTGCAGGAAGTCCAGATGCACAGGCCTGTGCTCCTCCCACCCACACAGTGTCCAGGGAAGGCTCCCAGTGCGACCCCTACTCCTTTCAATCTCCCCTGCACCAGTGGTGGGCACTCAGGGCCACACCAGCCACTGCCCTGTACAGGGATTTCCCAGCGAGCGTCCTGGATGCTCGTTCTAACCCTGACTTCCCATTTCTCCTCTCTTTATTCCTATCACACAGCTATGCTTTTAAATGTGTGTGCTTCCCAGCAGGAAAGGTATCAGTCAAGAATGTGTGAGTAGCCCAGACATGGTGATGTGTACCTACAACCCTCACTACTTGGAGGGATGACACAGGACGACCGGTTAAGAGTTCAGACCAGCGTATGCCAGGCAGTCAGATCCTGTTTCAAAACAAACAAAACATCTGAGTAAGGTAGAAAGGTGGCGCACGTGGCCACGGGAAGCAGCTGTCTTTCCTGGGTTGTTTTCCCCATGTAATGGGAAGAAAACTTCCCACTTGGTGGGGCTGCTGTGGAAGTTTAATAGAACAACAGATGGGGAGCCCTTGAGAGGTGGGTCGCAATCCTGCTGGCACTTTAGCACCACAGGACTTGGCAGCCTCAGCATCCTCTTCCCCAGCACTTAGAGTACTACCAAGCAGCCAGTGATTCCCTCCTGAAGAGCCTCCTGGGCAGCGCTAACAGCTCCAACCTGTAGGGGTGGGACTGAGCCTGAGACAGGGAACGAGCTGCCCAAGGGTACGTGCTAGGAAGTAGCAGCGCCTAGCCTGCACTGTGGTGAGTCTAGAGTCCTGCCCTTCCAATATGACTGCTTTCAGGTGGCTGAGGAGGTGGACAGCGCTGTGGGCATGCTTCCTTGCAGAGTAGCTAGTGGCTAACAGGGCAGGTAGTCCTCTGGAATTGGAGTTCCTTGTCAGAGAATTCATTCCAGTATGACGCTCCTAGGCTGGAGAAACACCCATCTGTCAGATCCCGCTGGGACCTACCTTCTCAGGATCCTTCTGGGCCTGGGCCTAGGATGGCTGGGGCCGCTTGTAGGGCTGAGCCGACCCCTAACAAGAGGCCCTGAGTGAATGGTCAAACGTGGGAGAATACCGTGCTACCTAGCCTCTTGCTGTGTCTCTCCACCCAACTCACTTTCCAAACCTGGGGCAGCTATGGACAATCAGTCCACTCCTCTCAGGTTCAGACAGGTCTTGAACTTAGGATCCTCCTGTTTCAGTCTCCTTTGGACAGGGTCTCACCATAATGTAGCCTTGGCTGGCCTTGAACTTTATCTCAAACTCTTCATCCTCCTGCCTCAGTTTCCTGAGTGCTGGGATTATAGGTAGGCATGTTTCCCAGGTTCTGTATTAATTTCTCTTAGAGGGAAAGTCACTGTGATTGCTAAAAATTCCTCAGTGCCCCTGAAGGATACCAGATTGCAGCCCAGGCTCTGCTCAGAGCGGCCTTGTTCCTCTACATCATATGTAATGCTCTTTGTGACCTGAAGAATCAATCCGTGAAGCTTCACCTTCCCAAATACCCAGCTGCCCCTGGTGCCCATGGCTGTTTGCTCAATTTAGCCCTTCATCTCTCAAACATTCACTGAGTGCATCCTTCCTGTGTATCAGGCACTGTGCCAGGTTGAGTATTTAAATACAGATCAAGTGAGACCCTGTCCTTCCTTCCCGTCCTACCGCTGCTCTGGTCTACATGGATGTCAATGCAGTGTTGACCCTGCCACCAGATAAGCTGGCCCCAGGAATGGGGAGCCGTTCCTGAGAATCTGCTGTCTGACTTGGGTTCTGAGATTCAGGGACTGTCCTGATGGGGAAGGACAGCAGGAAGGGCATGTCCACAAAAAGTATATGCAGGGAGTGTGTGCCCAGGACCAGGAGGGAAAGGCCAGCAGAACATAGAAGCCAGCACAAGCCTGGGACTCAGCCCAAAACATCTTGCATAAGTGACTGCAGGGCCCTTGAGACGGCTCAGCAGATAACAGCACTTGCTGCCCAGTCTGACGATTTGAGTTCTATGGTAGAAAACACTGATTCTCTTATGTTATCCTCTGACTTTCACATGCAAGCCATCACACACACACCACACACACACACCAAATTAATAAATGTAATAAATAACTTGTACAAACTACATAAAAGGAGGGCTGAATCTTCAAAGGCTGGCCGAGCTAAGTACTGCTAAGTACTCACTGAGCAATGGCTGACTAAACGAGCTCACGAGACAGAGTCTGAGGCCAATGCTTTTGGGGGCACACAGGCATCGCTCCTGCTTGCTACCTTCTGTGCTTTCACTGCCGAGCCCTGTCACTATTGTTACATCTGCTTTACATACGATGAAGTTAGGGTCCTATTGCCAGTGACTGCCAGGCAGCTAGTCCTCAGGGCCTGTGCTTGTCCTGACCAT
Organism: Phodopus roborovskii; assembly: GCF_943737965.1. Taxonomy (NCBI): domain Eukaryota; kingdom Metazoa; phylum Chordata; class Mammalia; order Rodentia; family Cricetidae; genus Phodopus; species Phodopus roborovskii. Next base: position 11,338,365 of record NW_026126546.1, on the reverse strand, counting down.
GGTCCACGGATCACCAGTTGCTGAGGGCTCGTGGATTTGTCTGGAGGGACAAAGCAGTGTTGAGAGAAGTCCCAGGTGACACACACAGTGCCTCCCAGGGTCTGCAGAGTAAGCCAAGGGGAGGCTGCTCTCGGGAAGCCTCCTGAGGAAGTGCTAAGAGCTCACGGGTCAACTCAGCCACCGAAAGCTAGATCCCGGGCACTTTGTGTTTAAAGTTATCATCTAGAAGTAGGGACTCCTGGGCCACCAGCCGCTCTCACAGAGCTGTCCAAAGGGCTGGGTGTGGCTGAAGATGAGGAATCCTGAGGAGAGGAGCTTTTCTTTTCTGTAAGTAATATGAAGACTTCTGCTGTGCAGTCCTGAACCCAGGACCTGGAGGAGGAGCCAGTGCCAAGATGATCTTGGCCCAGTTGATGCCAGATCAGTCTCCACAGGATTTGGGGGACAGGAGGCATTGCCTGATGCCAGGTTTCTGAGGAGTCCCACCATTTCTGAATTCCTAACCTACCCCCCCTCTCAGCCACTGCCCCCCCATGCTGCTAAGGTTCCAGGATCTGGGCTCCTCCACTTGTTTGAGCCCTTAGAGCACCCAAACCGCCCATCTCAGTCCAGGGACTCCTGGTCCATTGTAGCCACAATGCCAATCACCTGCACTTTCGGCTGGCTCAGTATGGCTCCTACCTAGCAAGACAGGCCCTGTGCCAGATACTTCCACCTCAGTCCATCAAGTCACTCTCAGGCCGAGAAGCCTTTTCTAAAGGGCCCCCTTCCCTGGCAGATGAACTGTTCAGCACCCTCTGTGCCTGTCACTGAACAGCTACTTCCTACACCCTATGCTAACCCGCAGCATTCTTCAGAAGGTTGTCCTGAAGACCCAGCCACCGCCTGCAGTCAGCTTCAGCTTCTCCTCACCTCCCTTACAGGCTGTGTCCTCTCCCCTGCTCCCATAAATATGTCTGAAGTCTGTATTTCAGCCAGTGCCTCAAAGATTAACTCCTCAAAGAGGGCTCTTAGGTGGGGAGTCATGGTGGGCAAACCCAGAATCCTGGTCAAGGTGGCTGGAAAAGGAAGGTCTGCTATGGCCCACCCCTCTCTCTACCTTTTTGGGTTTTTTGCCTTCCTGCCTTTTTAGTACTGGGAATCAAACATAGGTCTTCTGTATGCTAGGCAAACAATCCATCCCTGAGTTATAGCTTCAGCCCTTGGCTTTATTGGGTTTTATGACACAGGGCCTGGCTAGCCTGGAACTCACTATATAGATCAGGCTGGCCTTGCCTCAGACTCCTAGAATTTCACCTACCTCCGCCTCCTGAGTGCTTGAAATAAAGTTATGCATCCCCATGAGTTGTTCTCTGACCTTCATATACATTCACACTGGGCAACGTGCACATGCACCATGCACATGCACGCGCGCGCACACACACACACACACACACACACACACACACACACACACACGCACAGGCACACGTACAATTAAAAAAAAAGACAGAGCTGATAAGGACCTGGGTTCAGTTAGCACCTACATGCTGCAGGACATCTGACACCTTCCTCTGATCTCCACAGACAGCAAGCGCACAAGCACTTACATATGTGCAGGCAAACACTCACATAATACAATAAAAATAAATGCTAAAAGAAAAGCAGTCAGCCAGGTGGTGGTGGTGCACACCTTCAACCCCAGCACTCGGGAGGCAGAGGCAGGCGGAGCTCGGTGAGTTAAAGGCCAGCCTGGTCTCCCCGTCTTCTCCAGGATAGCCAGGGCTAAACAGAGAAACTCTGCCTCAAAAATACCAAAAAAAAAAAAAAAAAAAAAAAAAAAGCCATCCCAGTCTGTCCCTAAGGTGGTCCTTGTCTGGTGGGAAATTAAGTCAGCGCACAGGCCCCCGAGCCAGCCACCCAGCCCACAAGCACCCACCTCGGAACATGTCGTACCACACCTTCTTGGCCTTGAGATGCTGCAGCCCATTTAGGTGCTTCTTTCGGTTGTGGAGGTTGTCCTGGAAGGACCGGTCACAGTAATCACAGAAGTATCGCTTCCCCATGGCCACCTCCGCCAAATGCTAAGGTCCCTGCAAAGCCACAAAGCACTTGTTCAGACATTGATCATGTGCCAAAGCTCTGGGCATAGGGCCCTCAACTGAGCACCGAGAGCCAGGCTTGGTCCAAGCCTTTACTTAGAGGCCCACTTCCTGTGCAGTGTGCAGAGCTGACAATCAGGGGTAACAGGCCTCATCCCGAGGGACCTTACACTTCTGCTATAGTCTCCAACACTGGCTGGCCGAGCTACGACTTCAGGGTATGAGGTCCAGCTTTGGAGATATTTATTTATTACTTAACTATTTGTTTTTTGTTTTTTTAGATAGGCTTTCTCTGTGTAGCTTCAGAACCTGTCCTGGAACTCGCTCTGTAGATCAGGCTGGCTTTGAACTCACAAGATCCACCTGCCTCTGCCTCTTGAGTGCTGGGATTAGAGGCGTGTGCCACCAACACCAGCTGGAGTTTTTTTTTGTTTGTTCTTTTTTTTTTTTTTTTTTCTTTCCCAGCTTCTAGGTAATTCTAATAGTGGACAGGCTGGAGGACCGTCACCTTAAACCCTCTGGCTAGCTTCCTTTGTGCCTGTGGAACCTCCAGCCTCCTTGCTGTCTCCATTTAGATTTCCTCTCTGCTTCTCACAAGTGACAGGCATGTGGCTACCTTCTTGTGTTTGTGCTTGCTGTCCCTGGGCCTGAATGCAGTCCCTCAGATACCTGTCACACTTGCTCGCTCTGTCCTTTGATCTTTGCTCAAATGCTACCTTCTTCACAATCCATCATGCTCACTGGATCTGAACTCGACCACTGGACCAGACACACAGGACCCTCTTTAGTTATCACCACTTTGTGCTTTATTTTTCTCATAGCGCCAATCTTCTCACTATGTTACTGTCTTTCTTTTCCAACAAGAATATAAATCCGTGAAGGCAACTATATTTTGTTGTTTCTTAGGTGTCCCAGCACCTAAACGATACTTGGAACAGAATAGGTAAGCAATCGAGTATTTGCAGAATAAATTAATGAATCACCATGTTCCCTTTGGGACAACTGGGGTTCAGAGGGAGGAAGTGATTTGCCTAATGTCACACAGCTGGTAAGCAGAAGGCAAATACAGGTCCCCTAAAAATTCTGTTGCCAAGTATCCCCGCCTCCTACAGCTAGCTCAGTGCTCAGGGAAGCCAGAGAGCTAGTTCCCAGCAGGTGCTTCCTGAGGAGACTACTGCATCTTGGGGGAGGAGGTTCCCAGCCAGCATCAGATGGAAATGGGGACACTGCAGTGTCTTAAGGCCCTTTAGCAACAGTTCCCTCAGCCACCGTTCCATGCCAGGACTCTGCAGCCCAAGGTGGACAGTGACAGTCAGTCTCACAGCCAAGTCCTGGGTCTTGCCGCTCACTGGGAGCTAGCCAGAGGGACTGCAAAGACTAAGGCCAGAGCAACCCCTCCCATGGCAGAGCTGGCTCCTGAGACCCAGGGGAAGGTGGAAATGACTTCCCCGAGGTTACGAGGTAGCTGCCTAAAGTGGCAGCTGAAGCTCCAGACTGCCAAGCACCTGGCAAACTAGGCTGACTTTAGGGCTCAATCCACAGAGCAGACAGATGGGGAAGACACCTCAGGAAGAAGGGACTGGGAGAGAAGGGAGACAGTCACCATGATGGTTCAGGCAGCCAAGCAGGCTGATGGAGAAAGTTGCTCCTGCAGCAGACAGGGATGGCAGCCATTAAGTCAGGGGCTGTAATGGGATCAGGAACAGCCAGTCATTCCAAATGAAAACGTATAAAACCTCTCTTCTCCCATTACTCCCGAGAAACTGCATCCCAGACACGAGGACTTGATCTATTAAATTTGGCAGCTCTAATGCACCCCGTCTTGCCAATAAACTTATAGGAATTGGATTGAAATTGTAAGAGATGAACGCTTAACGGCCGAGTGCTTAACCAAGCCATTCACGAAGCTTGAAGCTCCAAGGAGCTGCTGGCTCTGGAGACTAATGGGAAAAGGAGGGGCGGGGGAAGGTATCCCTCTGGGAGACTGACGTGAGGTGGACCAGTGCGGCTCTGCAACAGCCTGAGGTGGACAAAGCCACACAGAGCACAGGGAAAGCAGCTGTGTGCCTTTGTGCAAGTTGCTGTCCCTTCTTGACACCTGTATGTTACTGTGTGAATATGAGGCAGCGGACTTGAATGATCAGCTATTATTTCAGAATATAGAGAAATATGCTAGGACAAATTTACATGTTAAGGCTAGGCTATAGATCAGCAGCAAAGCACTTGCCCAGCGTGCATGTGCCAATAGATTCAATCTCTAGCACCACAAGTAAAAGGACTATGGACTGAAACCAACGCTCATGTTTAGCATTAAGCAAGCGCTCAGAAAATATTTTTGGAGCTGTGGTTCTGAGCATCTGTCATACACTGGCTAAGAGCTTTGCATGCATCTTCTACACAGGCCTCGGCAATGACCTGCAAGGGATGCCCATGAAACATCAGGATAAGGACACTGGGACCCCAAGATGCAAGGTCACACTACTAGAAGGCAGCTGAGTTGGACTTAGAACCCAGGTAGGAGGTCTGTATTACTAACTACTTGTCTCCAATAAATCATATTGATGCTTTACTATTCACTCACCTCCAGTACCATGCCAGTCCCTTTGAAACCCAAGATGTATGTACTAAAACCTACTTATGAATGAGAGAGCTGAGGAGCAGAGAGGTACCATGAAGTGCCCTGATAACAGAACAGGTTTCAGAACAGGGAAGCCTCTATTCACAACACTGCAAACACTAGCCCGGTAGGTAAACCAAGGCCTCACGCCTCTCTGACTGCCTGCTCAGCTATACCAGAAACCAAATAAGTTCCAGAGAGGCTGTGTTTATGTGACCCCTCCCCCACGCACACATACATGGTGGCAAACCTCCTTTATGAACCTCAGTTAAGAGTCACAGCTGCTCACCCATACCCTCCTCTGCCTACTCCAGACAAGGTCTGCCATTGCCCTCCAAGGGCCTTATTGTGCAGTGGTCAAACCAGGCTATCTCTAAGGACCTTTGCAGGCCTAATATCTGTTCATGAGATAAGATGATGTCCAAACAGCGCCATTCACTCAACTGTCACTGCTAGGATGCCACTGAGCCCCAGGCACTGTTATCACCTAGTCTAGTTTCTAGGGAGGTCATGTGGGTCAAGAGCTGAGCTGTACAGTTCCAGTCTAAATTTAAATCGAAGGCTACTGCTTTCTAACTCTGGTCTTGTTGTCATTTGGTTCTGACTGCTTCCTGTGAAAGCAAGGATGTCAAGGGTGGCTCATGGCTGGCTGTGAGCATCAGAGCATTCATGTTTGAACACAGCACCAGGCCCATATAGGCCCTCATGAAACTCTAGCTATCAATACCATCATTATTATAGGCCTGATGAAACTGGATGTCAGTGTTCAAGTGATCCGTAGAATTAACCAGCTGACACTGCAGAAAAGGCAAATGAGTATAAGAGAGGACCATAGAGTTACCAAAGGCAGACGTGGGACTGGACCCTCAGCACCACAGACCAGACTCCCACATTGCATGATGACTCTGTACCCTCCACTGCCCAGGGACAACAGTAGAGGCTCAGTGCTTTTCACCTGTCTCCAGGCTTGTCCCCATAGCCAGGTGCTCAAAGCCTTGGCAGGAGCTGGCCTTTAGCAAGGTGACCTCTCCAAACTAGAAGTTCTAGGAGCCTGGTCCAACTGCCTCCCACTCAGGCTTGGGCACATATCAAGGGCAGCCTGCAGAACCTCCTAGCCAGGTACAGCATCTTACCACACTGTAAACAAAACATTCATGCCACCGCCAGGCATCCTTGCTCAGCGCATACACTGCACCACTCTGCTCCTTGACCCTGAGTTGGCAGAAGGGAGACAGCTGGAGTGTCTATGCATGGGACCATTCAGCAGCATGGGGCGCTGACTAAGCGGCCTTCTCTGCCATGATTCATCCTCATCTTTAGCAGAGTGAGCTAGGCCCTATCCAGTACACAGAATGATCCAGCCCCACTCCCCACCAAGAGCACAGGAGGTACCACCAACCCACTCTCAGGAACCAGGTCCATGAATACAACAGCATTTGCCGGCTCCCCAGAACTTCAACAGATCCAGGGCTGGCTATTCATGGCCAAGGGACAATGCTTGAGTTAGTGAAATTTAAGCAGATTCTAATGCCAATGCCCTCTGCAAAGCTATCTCATGAACTGAGTGTGTCCTCAGCTATAAAACCAGAGTCTCAAAGATGATGGCACGATGGCTCTTCAGCATCCGTGGGGGATGGGTCCCAGGACCCTCATGGATGTTACCCCCCCAGATCATCTTTTATATAAATGTCACAGAATTTGCATTAACCCACATACAGCCTCTTGTATATTTTAAATCATCTCTAGAGTATTTATAATACCCAGTAAATGTAAATGTTATAGAGACAGTTGTTTTATTGTATTGTTTAGGGAATAATGACAAGGAAAAAAATCTACACATATTCAGTACTTTGCTTTTGTTTTGAGACAGGGTTTCTCTGTGTAGCCCTGGCTGTTCTGGAACTCATTCTGTAGACCTGGTTAGCCTCTAACTCAGGGGTCCGCCTGCCTCTGCCTCCCGAGTGCTGAGATTAAAGGTGTGCACCACCACTCTGGCTACTTTTTGAAAACTGCAGGACCCTGATACCTCACTTTGCATGTAGGCGTATTGTCTTGTGGGCCTCCTTCCCCCTCTAGAACACAGGCTAAAGGACAAGAACGCTGTCTAACCCACCATCACTTCCAGTTGTCAAGAACGCACTGCTGGCATAATAAATGAGTGGCTTGCAGAGCCAATACCTCCCTCCATCCTGCTTGATGCCAGTGCCGCTCAGGCCCTTTTTGGAAAGGCCGAGCAGGTAGGTCTCTCACTATACCAGTCCCAGCCACACAGGGCACCTGACTCTTGCAGAGCTCTGACCAGTTCTGTTGTGTAGCTGCCCATAGAACTTACCCCTTGCCCTGGCTGTCTCACTGCACCTAACAATCCTCCAGGCTCAGTGACCAACCTCTACCCACAGAGGTACAAGAGGGAAGAAAAGAGACGGGGGGAGGGGGGGGGTGAGGTGAAGGGAAACAGGTTCAGATTTGACTCTTGCATGCTGACGTCTCACTTTCATCCTTTAAAGACTTGTTTCTTACTTTCTTTTTATGTGTATGAGTGTTCTGACTGCAACATACATGTGCACTGTCCAGAGGCCAGAAGAAGACACTGGATCCCCTGGAACTGGAGTTTCAGATGCTGGGAACTGAACGTGGGTCCTCTGGAAGAGCAGTCAGTGCTCATGGGGGAGCCATCCCTCCAGTGCCCGAAGGGCTCTGGAGATTGAACAGAGCCTTGCGCACTCTACACTAAGGTATAGATCCCTCTCTTTCTCACTCTGTCTTTCATGGAGGTCGTTTGAGGTGGGCGTCTGTTCGGCCCATGAGGAACAGTTTCTCAGGACCCCTCCTCTGCTCACAGCTGGCAGAGTTGACAATAATGGCAACAACTATCGCTACTGATAACAGTGTCTCCTCTGCTGACGGCTCTGGACTAGTAATATCGAGAGCCCGCACCTCATCTTGTGGCCCTTCCCTGCCATGTGCTGCTGGAGGCCCCACAACCAAAGCACCCAGAGCAGGGCTCTACAGCTTGCTACCCCTCCCCCACTGCCCCAAGGCTGTAGCGGGGCACATTTATACTTCATCAGCATTGTCCCTCCCACTGTGTGCATCCTTGGCCCGGGGCTAAAAAAGCCAAGAGCCTGGCCTTGGCCAGGGGCTGGAATGTTCACTGTCATTACCCTAGACTTGTGCTCACCACATGCTGCCCTCACGCTCACCTAACATTTCATCTAATTATGACACCCTCAGAATCCAGGTAAACAGTAAAGCCAAGCTCTATCACATGCCCACAAATAGCTCAGCAGTGTTCCAGTGCCATGTCTGCTGTCGGGAACTGATGGGATCAGAATTGGTCTGTAGGGATGGTCCAAGGCTCCCTGCTCAGGACCCTGCTCCAAAGGAAGTGCCAAGGAAATGCAGGTGGGCCTTGTATGTAGGAGCATCTGCAGGTACTACAATGCTGGGCTGCAAACATGGCTTTGTCATCCAGCCCTTAGCCCTGTGCTTGCCTCCTAGCACAGGGGATGAACTGCATCACCTCATTCCCAGCAAGCTAAGGCTGGGGGCCTACCAATTCAGTGGTCTGGGCTAGAGCCCGGATCTAAGCAGGCTCTGCTCCCAGGTACTCAGAGCAACAGTCTAGGGTGGTAGGTGATGGAGTGAAGTAGAAAGAGCAAGGGTCTGTAGTCACAGACTCAGACCGACCCTAGAAAGCTAGTTTTTCCCTAAGCACAGAGTTCCTAACTTAGGGTGATTACACACCTTCCATAGAAACTGTACTTAAAATACCAAATGCTGATCTTCTCCAAGCTGGGAACACACAGCAGGATACTGGGCATCAGGAGCAGGCCACAGTAGTCCGTTGGTTCCATGACCACAAAAGGAAACACCAGTTGAGAAGCCCTGCAAACCCCTCAGCGCAGGTCTGAACTCCATCCCCAATGCCCATGGCTGTGCATTTAACTCCGTACTTCATCTGGGAGATGAGCCCATGACATGGTTTCCAAGAAGCCTCTGAGGACCAGTCACACGCGCTGGGTGCTTGGGATACCAATGGTACTCAGTGCCCATTTGTGGAAGGATTGGTCAGCCTGTACACTCCAGTGAACTTCCCCCCAGCTTTTCCAACTAGAACAGTCCCTTCTCAAGCTGTGTCAGAGCTGATCTATATGACCAAGGACAAGTTGTAACTCAGCCTCTAACTTGGCTCTCTCAGTCAGTCTGTGGGTAGCTAACTACCACACTGTGGACAGTGTTGATGGTGACACCCACATGGCCAGGGGCTGAGACCCTGACACCCCACCTGCCCACTTCTAAGAGCCTCCTTCCAGTCCAAGACATCTCAGGTGACCCTGGCTGACAGGCCAATTAGTATCTTTCAGCTAAGTCCCAACCAAATCCTGACCCTCAAATTTAACATAAGATAATGGTTGTTGGTAACACATGCTGGAGGCAGTGGATCTCTGGGAATTCAAAGCCTGTGCAGATAGCACAGGGTAAGACCTTGTCTCAAAAAAAAAAAAAAAAAAAAAAAAAAAATTATTGATTTAAGTCTAAGTCCAATTTTTTTTTTTTTTTTTTTTTTTTTGGGGGGTAGTTTGTCATCCATCAAAGACAACTAATACAGTGGAATAAATGAATTTTAGAAACCAGCTAACAGCTGAATGTTGTAGTGCAGCCCTTTAATCCCAGTACTGGGGAGGTATTGGCAGGGGGATCTTTGCAAATCAAGGCCAGCCTGCTCTTCATAGAGAATTCCAGGGCAGCCTGGGCTATGTAGAGAGACCCTGTTTTAAAAACCTAAACACCAATCAATCAAACAAATGAAAACAACAACAAAAAGCATTTAACAATCTGTGACAGTCACAGGAACACAGAATCCCTAACCCAAAACATTCCTGAGCCATGTCATCAGAAGTCCCTCTTCCCTCAGGCACCATATTTCCTCATTCATTTATTCACTTATTTGTTCACCAGCCAAACAAGTAATGAGCATTTCCTTCCCCTCAGACCAGAGTTCATACTTTACCACCCAGTGCCTGCTCTCACAAGGACCACGTGCTAGGACTGGCTGACAGATTTGCCATTGTACAAAGTGACAAGCTTGGCGCCCCAGAACCCCAATGGGTGACTGCATCCCACAAGGGCAGCCAGGGTGGGGAGGAATTCCTCTCAAGGAAAAGACTTTTTTTTTTTTTTTTTTTCTTTTCCCAGAAGACCACAAAGTCATGGGCACAGCTGAACAGCCTAATGCTGGAATTAAGTTTTTTTTCCATGTATTTTGTTACTGCAATGTACCCCAAATGCTCAAAATCTAAGTAGCCTGGTGGCCCACGCATCGCTCAGCTACACAGTGCAAACCCACGAGGGGCCCCCCCATCTTTTCAGATTGACAAATCTGAGGGACTGGAGCGAAGGGTGGCTCAGGGGTGTACCAGTTGCTAAACACTTGGCGTGGCTGAGGAGGGCATTTACCTCAGTTGCCAGGGGACCAATCGGTGTGGTGAGTCATGCCTGTACTCCCAGCACTGGGCGCAGCATGGTCTTTATTGATTTGGGTCAGCCTGGGACACAAGACCTGTCTCAGTAGACTCCAAGACAGACAGACAGATAGTTGTTTGGTAGGTGGTATTCCGCAAGTCGGTTCTTGGTCTGTTCTCTGAGGGGAACTGTTTATCAGCACAACTCACACAGACATTCATGCAGGCAAAACACCATCGGACATAAAAATAAATGTTTGTTTGGTTTTTTTGAGACGGGGTTTCTCTGGGTAGCTCTGGCTATACTGGAACTTGTTCTGAAGACCAAGCTGGCCTTGAACTCACAGAGATCCACCTGCATCTGCCTTGCAAATACTGGGATTAAAGACACGCACTACCAGCAAGATAAATCTTAAAAAATAAAATTCTCCTCCACTCTACAAATAAAGAGACTAGAGTAGACTTAGAATATTTACTGTGGTTATCCCTGGTTCAGGAATTACATGTGTTTTATTTTTCACTTTGCATTTTTTCTATTCTTACAAGAAGTTCTATATTTAGTGTAGATGGTTTGAAAACCTTTAAAATAAAAAAAAATTCCCTTTAAACAGTGGGAACTGAACAGACTGTGGTGTCTCATGTTTTAATCCCAGCACATTGGAGGTACAGGCAGATCTTTGTGAGTTTGAGCCTAGACTGGTCTACATTGCAGTCGGGTCTAGTCCAGTCACGGCTACATAGAGAGACCTTGTTCCAAAAAGGGACTAGAGAGAAGGCTCAGTGACTCAGAATGCTGCTTTTGTAGAGGACCAGTGTGGAGTTCCCAACACCCACATATTGTGAGAGATTCAACAATCCTATCTCCAGGTCCGGGGGACTCAATGTCCTCTTTTGACCTCCACCAGCACCAAGCACATATGTGGTGCTCACATGTGCAGGCAGGCAGGAACGCATGCGCGCGTGCACACACATACACATACACACACACACACACACTTTTTTTTTTTTTAAGTTTTATGTAGGAAACAAGATGTGGCTCAGTAGTAGAGCCTTTATTTGGCTCGTGTGAGGCTCTAGGTTTAGATCTGTCAGACAAGGATAAATTTTACTCTTTTCCCATTGGGAGGCTGCCATGGATGGTTCCAAGGACTTTGTTCACCTGGATAAATCAGCTTGTGTGGACATTGAAAAGGACAGGATAAATACTTCTTTCAGCTCCCATGGACAAGGAAGCCTTGGTTCTAACCGGTCTGGCTTAGCCACCCCTAGTGAAGGTTGGCTGCACCTGGTCCTGGGCTCCAGACCACCAGCTGCAGTTTTTCATCAGATGGTTACAGGTCTCGGGAGGCTGAAAGTTTCCAAACAGCAGAGACAAAAATAGTCTGAAGGAGGCTGAACTAAGTACTAGACTCCAAGCATTCTGCCCCTTCCTCCTTCTGTTATCATGGTGCTGCTCAAGCCAGACTTCCTCACTTGTAGCCAAGGCCCCTCTGCTGCCTGACCTGCATCGTGCACCATCCCAACCCTTCGAAAATCAGCCCTCGTTTGTATTAAGCAAGCACTCCACCAACTGAGTTAACCCAGTAATGTTTTTCCTGTTCTAAGTTTTTAAACAGTACCGAACTATAAAGAAAGAAAACATAAAGTTGTGTAGGTGGGGGGGGGGGGTCTGGGAGGAACTGGGAGAGGGTTAATGATCTATATATACTATAAGGTTTGAGGCCAGACTGTTCCACATAGTGAGTTCCAGGTCAGCCAGGGATACCTAGAGAAATCCTGTCTCAAAAAACAAAACAAACAAAAACAACATATATACATATACATATTCTATGAAAAAAACTCAATTAGAGAAATAGTAAGCTAGATGTGGTGGTGCATGCTTTTAATCCCAGCAGCAGTCAGGAGGCTTAGCAAGGCAGATCACGGTGTTCAAGGCCAGTTTGGTCTGCATGGTGAGTTCCAAGACAGTCAGAACTACACAGGGAAGAGACCCTTCCTCAAAAGGACAACAGAAGTGCTACAGGGTTCCACCTCATCCCTTCAGAACAGCCAATGCAGGGAGGATACTTCAGGAGACAGCACCCTTCCCATACACACCCTGTGGAAGTGTGTATTAGTCCAGCACTGAGGAAATCAGTATGATGGCTCCTCAAAACACTAACAGACAGCTAGCATGCACTCAGCCAGACCACTCTTGGGTAATACTTGAAGAACTCAGACACCTGCCCATGTTCATAACAGCTACGTTATGGGGTCAGTCTAGGTGTCTGTCCAACAACATGCAAATGGATTAAGGAAATGGGACATACACACACACACACACACACACACACACACACACACACACAATGGAATTTTACCTAGCCATAAAGAACAAAATTATGTCATTTACGGGAAATGGATACAACTGGAGAACATCATATTAAGGGAAGTGAGTCAGAAAAACAATTATCATATTCCATCTGTAGATCCTAGATTTTATACAGATACATAAAAATCATAAATGCATATAAGATTCGAAAGTAGAAGCAGAACTATGAGTGGGAATGTTTGGAAATAACAGGAAAGTGCCAAAGAACATAATAAGTTTATATAAAAATGTGTTTATGAATTCTATCCCTATGCACAATCAATTTTAAAAAGTATTGAACTGTTCGTAAGAAATTTAAATTCAGTATAAACTTAATTAATTAAATTTGCTAGTAACTAAATATCCTTGGGGAAATTGAGCTTGTTAGGTTATGCATCCCAAGTACTTAAAAAGAAAATCAAATATATTAAAATTATAAATGGAGCTAAATGTTTGAGGGGATGTAATTAAACTGTAAGTAGAGCTGAGTGTCTAGAGGAATTTAGTTTGTTCAACTTGAGTTCAAACATTAATCAAAAAAAAAAGTTAAGGTTGTTTTTCTTATTTCTCTAAATTTTTGTGTAGAATATTGAAGACTTTTCCCCCCACTGAGACAGTCTCACTTCATAGCCTAGGGCTGGCTTCAACCTTTCAAAATTTCTGACTTAGTCTCCCAGAGTGCTGGGATTACAGTTAAGCGCCACTGTGCCTGCCTCAACAATTACATTTTTGTTGTTGTTGTTTTTCAACACAGGGCTTCTCTGTGTAGCTTTGGAGCCTGCCCTGGAACTCACTCTGTAAACAGGCTGGCCTCAAACTCAACAGTTACATTATTTATAAAAATTTTAATCTTTTGCTGGGCAGTGGTGGCTCACACCTTCAATTCCAGCACTCGGAAGGCAGAGACAGGTGGATCTCTGTGAGTTTGAAGGCAGCCTGGTCCACAGAGTGAGTTCCAGGACAGCCAAGGGTACACAGAAAAAGCCTGTCTCCCTGCTCCCAAAAGAATAATAATAATAATAATACAAAAGCTTGGGTGACCGCTCAGTGGTTCAAAGCATTTGTTTCTCTTGCAGGAACCTGGATTCAGTCTCCAGTACCCACATTGCAGGTCACAACTACCCATAATTCCCTAAAGGGATCCAAAGCACAAGTGTGGTGCTCATACACACACACACACACACACACACACACACACACACACACTCACACTCAGGCAAAACACTCACACATGCAAGGTAAAAATAATAAATGTTAAAAAAATAACACTTTAAGTAAAGATTAAATAAATAAGGCACACCTTTAACTCCCTGTAGTCACATAAAATGATTCCCTGTCCTCTGAACTTCCAATCAACCTAATTTGTTGTAGGTCTCTTGTAGGTGATCAGCAGAACCTAAGTAGTCTTTCCCTGCAGGCTCACGACTTCCTGCCAGGAGTTACCAAGATGCTGTGCAGGCAGTAAATACCCGGAGCACATCCTCAGTGCTGTCCACTTTCCTTTCTAGTCCCTAACAGCCTTTACTGCTGCTCTTTACAGGTTATATAAAGCAGACAGTCAGGCCTGATCAAGGTCACATAGTCAGAAGAAGGGCTAGGCCTAGAGACCAGCCCTTGGTTTAATCTAACTAACTAATTCCTTTAGAGAAAGAGTCTAATGTAGTTCGAAGGCTGGCCTCAAACTCTGTGTAGCCAAGGATAACTTTGAACTCCTGCCCCTCCTGCCCCACCTCCCAAGAGCTGGGATTACAGTTCTGTGACAGTCTGTCTTCAGCCTTCTCTAAATTTCAGAATCAGCCCCATTTGCCCTAGGTGTTTCCACTTCATATCTAAGGGACAACTCACATGGAACACAATTTACAGAGCTGGAGAGCATGCCAAAAGCATGTAGTACTCTCACAGAGGACCCAAGTTTGGGACCTGGCACCCACACAGGGCTAGCTCACACACCACCTCTAACTCCAGCTCCTGGGGATCTGATACCCTCTTCCGTGGGCACTGCCATTCAGGAGCATATATCAACCCCTTTACCCACCTTTTATATATGCATAGTTTACTCAACAAAAAAATAAATCTTTAAACACATACAATTTATAGGTCAGGCATGGCAGTGCATGTCTATAATTTTAGCCTTCCAGAAACAGAGACAGGAGGATCACCAGGAGTTCAGAGTCAGACTAGTCTGTGTAGCTGGTTCCAGGCCAGCCAGATCCAGTGTGAAAACTTGTCTCAAAACAAACAAAAATCATTTGATCTCTAAGGTCAAACTTTGATTTATCCCTAGATGTTAATTTGTTGTTGTTGTTGTTTGTTTTTTTTTTTTTTTAGGACAGTTTGTGTGTGTAGCCCTGGCTGACATGGAATTCATAAACCAAATTGGCCTTGAACTCTCCAGAGTCCTGGGACTAAAGGCCTGCACAATGAAGCCCAGCTTTTATTTTATTTGATTCGAGACAGGGTTTCTCTAAGTAATAACTCTGGCTGTCCTGGAACTAGCTCTGTAGACCAGGCTGACCTTGAACTCACAGAGACCTGCCTGCCTCTGCCTCCCAAGTGCTGGGATTAAAGGTGTGAGCCACGACTGTCTGGTTTGAGCCCAGCTTTTAATTCCTCTTTTTTTTTTTTTTTTTTTTTTTTGCATACGTCTGCTAGCTTGCTGGGTCTGTCCTACCTCCCAGAACGAATCTCAAATCTGATGATTATTCTAATCTACTCTACTCTAAATCACACTCCTCTGTAATAAACCCTCTTCAGTCTATTTTCTACCAAGAAGTCAGAAAGATAACATTAAAATGTAAATAAGATTTTGTCACATTCCAGTTTAAAGCCCTTCAGTGACTCCCTAGTGCAATTAGGAAAATAAATAAATAAAGGACTCCTTACCACGGGTTACAAGGCCAGACTAGAAATGACCTCAAGCCACCTATTCAGAGTCCACTCTACACTTTAAGCACGCAACCGCCTCTAAAACTTTGCACAAACACTGTCCCATTTACCCTGCTACTACATATTCACTCCTCCGTTAAGTGGCTACCCAGGCTTAAAGAGCACCGCCTGCCTGTCCAAGCATTCAGTTTCCTCTGCTACAAAGTGCTAGTTTCCAGAAGAGCTGGGCCTCTCCATTACCCACACAGTAGCCAGAGCACTCCAGGAGAGCTAGGACCAGCTCAAGACCGAGAGGGAAACCTCAGATAAGCATCTGTAGGGTGCCTTTTACAACCAGATGGCCTGCCTTCGAGGCCAGGCTTCTTGGCTTCAAAGCCTACGAGCCGGAGGACAGGAAGCAAAGGCAAAGCCAACTTTTTCTGTTGAGGAGTGGATGAATGGTTAGACCTCTAGGACCCGACGTTTGCCACCTCCAAACCTACACCCGGAATACAGGTTCACAGAAGACAAGGCAGAGGAGCGAGGTGAAGCCACAGAAGCCCAGAACCCCTCGCCTCTCTATCCACTCCCTATGCCAGAAAATGCTGATAACGCGGATTTAGAACGAAGTTGTTGTCATTCTGGGTAGAGAAATGACCTAGAACTCGGCCCAGGATGTCTAGCCAAAGATACCTGGCTCCGTGGCTGGACGGCTCGGGCTCCTCCTCCTGTGTTCTCGAGTCGCGCTCTGTCCTCTGGGATTCGTAGTCCTTCCTAGTTGTATCCGCGAAGACTGATCGCTAGGGCGAGACAGCGCGGGGGAAGATGGGGAAGCCAAAGGGCTTTTGGGAGTTGCAGTTCAAAAAGTCAAAAACAGCAAGAAATAATTGAGGAGAAAAACTGGGTAATAAATTTTGCCAAACTTTGGCTGTGTGAATATCAACATCGTAAGAATCTGATATCCTAAGCACACTATTAGTTTCTGTGTGGTTCAAAACGTCAACGCTGAGATACAGGGGAGGAACTACAATTCCCATAAAGCAGTGCGCACCGAAACTTTTGGTTGGAGCGAGAAGTAGGTCTCCACGCAGGCTCAGTGGTGTCGGTTCAGTAGCGAGGAAACATGGCACCCACGATCACTTCGCGTCTGTACTCACTGCTGTTCCGCAGGACTTCCACCTTCGCCCTCACCATCGTAGTGGGCGCCCTTTTCTTCGAGCGCGCCTTCGATCAGGGCGCAGACGCGATCTACGAGCACATCAACGAGGGGGTGAGGGCCTGGGCCGTCCTGACCTTGGGCCCGCCTGAGGGGTGACTGGGAGGGAGGGAGGAAGGACGAAACTCAAGTCTTCCCTTACCAGGACCGGGGTGCTGAGATCATTGTCATGAAACTGTACCTTCAAACTCACCTAGTGTGAGCCCTAAATCTCATAGTGACCCCGCATTGCAGGGGCTGGGAGTATCGGTATGTCCTGCCACACATTCCCACGTTCTTTCTCATTTGCAAAATCTAACACCTGAGACCTTAAAGGTCCCTAAGTCAGTGGGTTGCAAATGGATTGGAACTCAGACCCCTGCATCCCTTATCGTTTCAAGGGCAGCAGGTCAGCCATTAAAAGTATGTGACCGTAGACAATGTGGCTGACCTTATAAAACTGTTGTTTAGTTCCCAAGGCCTCCCACGCAGGCATCTTTTTAATGGTTAAAAGTGGAGGGTATGAATTCTCAAGCCCTGGCTGGGAATACTGGAACTTCCCACTTAACTGTGGCATTAAGTTGATTAAGTTGAGTGAAGATCATAGTAGGGACTACCTACCTCTTGGGACGCCGATGAGGTGTCATCAATCATAATAGAGAATACCAGTGAAAGATACATTTACCTCATGTCTTAAAGAACGTGGGAACATAAAACCGTTCCAGGTTCTGTGCATGTTTTATGTCATGAGATGTGGCTGTACTGAGAAAGCACAGAAGGCCAGCCTGTTCCTCGACTGGTTTTCTATTTTTATTTTTCAAGACAGCGTTTCTCTGTGTAGCACTAACTTTCCTGGAACGGGCTGTGTAGACCAGGCTGGCTTTGGACTCAGAGATCCACCTGTCTCTGCCTCCCAGGTGCTGGGATTAAAGGCGTGCACTACCGATGCTCAGCTACTGATGCTCAGTTCCTCTACTGGTTGTCTTCTCCTCCTCCTCTTCCTCCTTTTTGGTTTATTTGGTTTATTTTAAATTTTATTGTTTCAATTTTATAGGTATATGTTTGCCTGCTTGTATGTCTATGCACCACATTTGTGTCTGTGGAACTCCCTCTGTAGACTAGGCTGGCCTAAAATTCAGAGAAATCCATCTACCTTTGCTGCCTCAGTGCTAGAATCAAAGGCATGGGCCATCACCCTCCAGGATAACTGTACATTTTTAATCAGGGTTTGACACTGATTTCTCAATAGTCTTTGCTTTGGACAACAAACATAGTTGTAAAGTGTGAAGGCAAAGGTTATAATTAACTGTTGTATTTTCAATGCAGAAGCTATGGAAACACATAAAGCACAAGTATGAGAACAAGGAGTAATCCCTGTGCCAATGGCCAGAAGGAAGACTACCACCCGTCACCTGTTTGCCTGGAGCTGGACCTCAGCCTGAGGATGAGTTTGAAGCGTCTCTTCATGGACCACCTGTACAAGCAAGCAGTGTCTCCACCCTACAGACTCTAGCTTCTGCTGTGTTTGAAGTGTATGACGACAGTTATCAGCAAATAAAAGTAAATTGTTCATGAGACACCTGTTTTTGAACATTATTAACTTCCTGATTGGTTGTTGAGATCATGTCCAAGCCCCATGCAAACCCCTGAAGACTCCACCATTTTAAGTTTTCCTATAATTTTAAAGAATTATGATTTCAACGCATAAGCCTGATAGACATTTCCTTTAAAACATTAGTTACAGTGAGTGGGTGTTGTGGTGCCCAAGGAAGCATTAGATCTCTGAAACTGGGGTTACAAATAGTTGTGAGCTGCTTGGTGGGTGTTGAGAATTGAACCCAAATCTTCTGGGGGAGCAGCCAGTGCTCTCAATTGTTGAGCCATTTCTTCAGGGCCCCTCCATTTTTAAATCGCACAGTGATTGTTCTTTTGGACATGAGGAAGCACTGTGGTCTTGGCTAGGAGTCGTGCCCCAATCTCTGTCTCAGGCTTTAACTCAATGAGTGGTTTTTTATAATCTTCATGTCTTTCTGGGCCTCCTGCTAGGGTTTCTACAAGGGTTTAAATCCAAGCCCAACAATTCTTTTTTTTTTAAAAAATATTATTTATTATGTATATAGTATTCTATCTGAATGTATGCCTGCAAGCCAGAAGAGGGCATCAAATCTCAGTTTGAGATGGCTTATCTGGGCTACAATGTGGTTCCCTGGGAATAAAACCCGCCCCCCCGGAAGACCCCCCAGTCCCCTAACCCCCGAGCCATCTCTCCAGCACCCAAGCCCACATTCTTAACGTATGTACCTGCAACCCCCTCCTCTGAGAGTACTTATCTGTAAAGTGGGGTTAATAGAGATAACCTATTGCACAGGGAGTTTGGTGAATTTTTTTAAACTTTAGGAGGCTGGAAAAAAGGCACAGTGACTAAGAGCACTTGCTGGTCTTACAGAGGTTTGAGTTTTTTTTGGTTTGGTTTGGCTTTGGTTTTTCTGTGTAGCTTTGGAGCCTGTTCTGGAACTCACTCTGTAGACCAGGCTGGCCTCTGCCTCCTAGTGCTGAGATTAAAGGCCAGTGCCGCTGCTGCCGCCTGAGGATTGGGGTTTGAAACCAAGCACCAAACTGCCTGAAATCCCAGCTACAAGGGGATCACACACTCTGCTTTGGCCCCCAAGGGCACCATTCATTCTCAGACACGGACACACATGCACACACAATTCTTTATCACAGATCCTGTCACTGGGAGGCAGCTGCTGGTGCAAAGGCATGGACTATGAGGACCCAGAAAAGGGCACTATGGCTCCATTGCCTTCGGGCTGCAGCAAGCAACATGATGGTGTGAAGCATAGTGCACTGACCTCAAATAGCCAATGAGCAGGCTGCGGGGTGGGGCAGACGAAGCATCCTTAGCATTCTGGATGGTTGGAGCAATAGGAATATAAGGAAGAGGTACCCAAAAAAACAAAAATAAAAAAACAAAAAAAAAACAAAAAAACAAACAAACAAACAAAAAAAATAACAGCAACAAATACTTGGGTGGCCCTTGCCTGAAGGGCATAGGGTAGAAAATTGCATGAGGATCTTGAACACCTAAAGAAAGGGAGACACTAAGTACCATGATGTCATTACGTAATGAGTCAAGAGCTCTGGGGAACAGTGCAAGAAGAAACAGCCACAGGGAAGTTGGGGGCCTCCAAATAGCCTAGAGACCTGTGGGTGATAGAATTGAGCATTTGGGTTGGGTCTTTGAAACAAAGCTGAGGAAGCAGGGCAAAAGGCCCTGAATTTGTTTTTTGAGGAGCAAGGAGATGTAGGTGTCTGAACTTGATTGAGGGAAAGAAACCGAACCAGATCAACCTCAGAGTGTTACTGCTGCTCTTAAATGTGGGCACTCCGGAAAAACACTGCTGCTAGAGCTAATCACCTGAAAAATCTAGAGACATAGGTAATCCAGAACCTTCACTGGTGGTTCAGATCAGACATAGGAGACACCCTAGGAACACTTGTGTTGTATCCTTAGAAAGTCAGGGCCTAGGAAATTACATTCTGTCAACTGCGTTGTCAATGCTTGAACTGAATGAAGCAGAGCTGAATTAGATTTTCAGGAATAATTTCTTCAAAGTGGAAGTTGAGGCAGGAGGATTACAAGTCTGAGGCCACCCTGGAATTACAGGTATGTTATGAGTTTTGTTTTCCTGCTGGCCTGGTCTGGACCCACCGCTGCACCAGCCCCAAATACCACACTGAGACGCTGTATTACATATAATGCTGTTGGCCTGTTACTAGCATTATTTATTGGCTAGCTCTGTCTTAAATATTAACCCATCTCTATTAATCTAAGTATTTCCACGTGGTCTTATCTTACCAGAGAGAGGGCCCGGACCTCTGTTCTCTCCAGTCTTTACATGTTGACTATCCTCCCAAATACTTCCGGAATCCTCCTTGTCTCCTAATCCTGCCTATCTTGCTTTCCTATTGGCCAACAGTGCTTTATTCGTTAACTAATACAAGAAACATATGTACAGAATGACATCTCCCATCACATGTGATTGCCACTACACCTGGATATTTCTTCTGCCTCCCAAGTGCTGGGATTAAAGGCGTGCACCACCACCACCCTGCCTCTGTGAGCCTTTATTTCAATTTTTGAAGAACCTGGGGCCCCTGGGTATAGTCAACACACACACACACTCACCACTGAAACATTTTTTTTGGATTAAAAGAAGAAAAAGTAGACCCCTCAATGACTACCTATACTCACCATGCTTTTCCTTTCATTTCCCCCCCTACGGTGCTAGCAAGGGTAAATGACATCCCTGGCCTTTAGGAAGTGGCTAACTAAAGAAGTAGATTCCGGGATGCCAGTATAGTTCTGCCTTAGAATTCCTGCATAGCATGTGCAAGGCCCTATGGAAAAATCAGAGTGCACCTATGTAGACAGACTTTAGAGCTATGTAGAAATTACAAAGATCCTGTGTGTTCTAGATAGTTTTCTGTTGCTGTGTTAAAACATTCTTGGAGTCTGGAGAGGAGGTCTGGCTGCTCTTCCAGAGGACCCGGTTTGCTTTCCATCACCCACACGGTGAATCATAACTGTGTAACTGCAGTTCCAGGGGATCTGAGCCCTCTTCTGGGCTGACCAAAAGCAGCTTGGAGAGGAAATGGCCTATTTGGCTTGTACTTCTAAGTCACAATCCATCGCTTCAAGAGCAGGGCAGGAGCTCAAGAAGAAGTCATGAAAGTGCACAGTTTATTGGCTAGTGCTCATGCTCAGTTCACTTTCTTTTTCTGGAAATAGGGCCTTTCTGTATATATTGCTGGCTGGCCTGGAGCTTGCTGTGTAGACCAGGATAGTCTTGAATTCACAGAAATCCACCTACCTCAGCCTCCTGGTGCTGGGATTAAAGGTAAGTGCCACTGCACCTGGCTCGGCTAACTTTCTTATACAGCCTGCATAGAGGTGGTACTGCTCATGATGGGCAATTAAGATAGTTCCTCACAGACATGGCTGCAGGCCAAGACAATTCTTCAATTGAGGTTCCTTCTTCCCAGGTAACTCTAGGCTGTGGTATTTTGACAATAAAGACTAACCAGTTGCTGGGTGGTGGTGGCATACACCTTTAATCCCAGCACTCTGGAGGCAGAGGCAGGTGAGTCTCTGTGAGTTTGAGGCCAGTTTGGTCTACAGAGCAAATGCCAGGATAGGCTCCAAAGCTACACAAAGAAACCCTGTCTTAAGAGAAAAAGACTAACCAGCACAAGGCATATGATGTTGAAGGAAGATTAAATGGGGGAGGGGGAATCAAGCTATAGTAGTTCAGTTTGACTCCTGTGTGTGTAAAGCTATACATTGATGCAAGCAGATATGGCCCTGTGGGATTCATGCCCAAGTGGTTAGCTTTCCGTGTGGGGACTGAATAGTTCTTTGGTTTTATGTCACAAATTTCTTTACCATAATAGGACCACTATAAGGGGACAAAAGACAAACCCTTGCCAGGCATGATGTCATACACCTTTAATTCCAGCACTCAGGAGGCAGAGGCAAGTGGATCTCTGTAAGTTCAGGGCCAGCCTGGTCTGCCAAGTGAGTTCTAGGAAGCCAGGGCTACACAAACTTGTCTCAAAAACAAGACAAAACAAAACAAAAACAACAAGACAACAACAACAAACCAAACAAACCCCCAAGAGCTCTTTACCTCTTACCTGTTCAAAGCATGCTCTCAACAAACAGCTTTGCCATCAACACCAGTTGAGCCACAAGGCTGGAATGTTCCCAGACCTGGAGCACTTAGGAACACAGCAAATAAAACTAGTAGTGTTTGAGAAGGCTACACTTAGGACAAAGCCAGGAGGAGCTGTTGCCAAAGAAAAGCCTCAATCAATAGAACTCCTCCTGCAAGCTCCAGAAACCCATATGTCAGGCAGCTTGCCAGAGCAAGACCACAAGCATTTGCTCTTCATTGATTTCAAAATCAGTCATTTTAGAGGTCACCCAGGCAAGCAGGACATTATCAGCCGCCTGGTGGCTTCCCTGCAGATCACCCCTCTGATGTTTGTGTGATACAGTTGCCTTGGTTACTTCTAACAAGCTTTCAGGCTGTCCTTGCTAAAATGCCTATCCTTTATTGGCCCCTACAGATGTCTGATGGGTGGCTAAAATGGGATAAAAAGCTTGGTGGCAACTTCACCTTCAGATTTTGTTGTCCCCTTTGCTGCCTTGGTCTCTGGGTCAGATTCTGTTTAGCATTGGATGGGGCATCAGAACACATCTGTGATGCCAACTCTGAGTCAACAGCTGGAGGATCCCTGGAGCTCACCCAGGCCAGCGAAATCAGTGACTGCTGGGTTCCGTGACAGACCCTATCTCAAAAAATACAGTGAAGACTGATTGAAGAAGGCACCCTGCATCTACCTCCAGCTTCAAAAAGGAAGCTGGGTGTAGTGGTGCATACTTTAATTTCAGTTCTTAGGAGTCTGAGGCAGTACATTCCAACTCAAACTTGATTACATAGTAAGACCCTGGAGAGAGAACGAGAGAGCGTGCTGTGCCATCTGGGAAGCTGAGCTGAGGCAGGAGGGAGGACTGCTTAAGTCCAGCAAAGTGTCAGAAAGCAACACAAATTCGTGTGGTGCTACATTATTTATGATTTACTAAAGCTTGTCTGAGGATTCAGAAAGCAAAGTCAGCCACAAGCCATAGAAGCCAGGCACACACCTTTAATCACAGCAGCCAGAAGCTAGGAGGTGGTGGTATACATCTTTAATCTTAGAACTCAGGATTAAGAGATAGATGGATCTCTGTGAGTCCAAGGCCTCCCAGATCTACACAAGAGTGATCCAGTCCTAAAGAGAAACAGCTCACACAAAGATGATCTCAGCGCCTGGGATCACAAGCCTTTAATCTCAGCACTAGAGGGGTATGAAAGATAGGAGCGGGGTCTTCAGTAGTCAGTATCAGACATTCATTCTCCAGTCACATTGAAGATAGGAAGACCCTGAAGTCTCAGGATTCTCCAGGCATGCTGAGGAGAGGCAGCAGAATCAGCCCATTCAGCCTTAGGTAGAGGTGAGAGCTAGTGGCCCTCTACTTTGCTTTTATGGTCTTTGAAGTTTGAACCCCAATATCAGTCATTTATCTATCATGTTACAAATTCTAGAATTTAGAATGCCTTTGAATTAATTTATTAGAAAGTAGCTTTAGGCAAGCAGGACTGTCCTCCTGAGCTCCTCCTCAGACACCAATTTCTCTCCTATTCAGAAAAGTCTCTCTACTGGGGCTTAGTGGTGCACACCTATAGTCTTGGCTACTAGGGAGGCTGAGTCAGTTGAGTCTAGAAGTTCAAGGCCAGTCTAGGCAGTATAGAGGTCCCATTAAAAACAAACAAACACAAAACAAAAAAACAAATGCCCATTAAATAACCAATAAGCCAGATGCAAACACAAGTCTGAATGGAACTGAAATGTAGCTCAATGGTAGAGCACTTGTCTAACATGCATGAGACCCTGGGCTTCACTTCCAACACCACAGACTTTTACATAATGAGCATCCATTTAGCTAGAACAGGTTGTTGTTGTGTGTGTGTGTGTGTGTGTGTGTGTGTGTGTGTGTGTGTGTACATATGTGTATATGTGTGCATGCATGCACATATGTACGAATGCATGCATATGGTTATATGCATGGAGGCCAGAGGTCAGCCTCAGGTGTCTTTTTCAATTATTCTTTACTTTTTTGGTTTTTAAAAATTGATTCTTTTTTTAAAAAATAATTTATTTAACTTTATTTTTTGTGTATTGGTGTGAAGGTATCAGATCCCCTGGAATTGGAGTTACAGACAATTGTGAGCTGCCATGTGGGTGCTGGGAACTGAACCCCGATCCTCTGGAAAAGCAGCCAGAGTTCTTAACCACTAAGCCATATCTTCAGTCCCCAAAGTTGATTCTTAAAATTGTTGTTTGTCTTGTTTTTTTGAGAGAGGATCTCTATGTGTAGCTTGGGCTAGCCTGGAATTCACTCTGTAGACCAGGCTGGCCTCAAACTTAGAGAGAACTGCCTGCCTCTGCCTTGATTTTTGCAGAGTGCTAAGGATCTAAATTCAGGCCCTTGTGCATGCACAGCAACCACCGCCCACTGAGCCATCTCCCAAGGCCAGGGCCTTTTCTGTATGGCACTATCCTAGGTTCTGGGTACATGTTAGGGACAAGATAGGTACCTGGTCTCTTGAAGCTGATGTGAGGGAGACAGAGAGATAGTACAGAGGAAATCAGGTAAGAGAGAGGTTTTATTTTATTGTTTTTTAATGTTTTGTTTGTTTTGTTTTTTAAGATGGGGTTTCTCTGTGTAGCTTTGAAATCTGTCCTGGCACTTGCTTTGTAGATCAGGTGGCCTCAAACTCACAGAAGTCTGCCTCCTAAATGCTGGGATTAAAAGAGTATACCATCACTGACCAGCCTTTTTTTAATTTTTTTTTTTTTTTT
This sequence comes from Phodopus roborovskii, assembly GCF_943737965.1. Lineage (NCBI taxonomy): Eukaryota > Metazoa > Chordata > Mammalia > Rodentia > Cricetidae > Phodopus > Phodopus roborovskii. The sequence goes on along the minus strand of NW_026126546.1, from coordinate 11,313,323 downwards.
TTTTTTTTTTTTTTTTTTTGAGAGCGGGCCTCTTTACGTGGTTGTGGCTCTTCTGGAACTTACTCTATAGACCAGACTGGCCTGGAACTCACGGAGATCCGTCTGCCTTTTCCTCTGCCTCCCCAGTCTGGGATTAAAGGCGTGTACCACCAACACTGGGCTCCCTTCTGCCTTTTACCTTTCGTTTTTGAAAGAGGGTTTTGCTGTGTGCCAGGCCAGGCTGGCTCAGAACCCCTTGTGACAATCCTCCTGCCTCAGCCTACCAAATGTTGCATAAAGATGTGAGCCATTGCCTAGCCCAGCACAGCTCCAAGAACAGACCTGTTTTGGGCATTGAGGGAATGCAGTAAAAACAGACAGAAGGGACTCATGAAGGGGCAGTTAGGATGGATGGTCTGGGCTCTCTACCGGAGCAGCCACCGCATCACAAGTGCAGCATGCTTATTAGACAGTGTTGACAGAGGCAGGGTTATCATATACACGCAGGGAGTTATTTCATGCAGGTAGTCGAAGTGGCAGGGTTTATGGCATACAGCTCAACAAGGGGGCAGGTTTAGCTGATCTTAGGGGAGCAGTCTCCAGGCTGTAAACACCCTGGGGAGAAAGCTATGGAGATGCTTCCTGCACACACTGTCAAGGTCCCCACTTGGACCTGAGGAAGACTTTGCCATCTCCCTAGGTCTAGCCTGGGAAGACTGCTGTTTCTCTATTGCTCTGAGGCTTTTGAGTCCTTACGAGGCTGTGCTCATGTCAACAAGTTTTCTGTTTAAGAACTCTTCATGGACCATTTCCTTTAAGCCAGATATTGACTTGATTGCCTTACAATGTCACTTGCATTTAATGTGAACAATCCAGAAGCATGCATTTCAGTCCCCAGAACAGCTCTAATGGCATGCAGGATGGTCTTGAGTTAGACTACAAATGTGACCACTGGCTGATTGTGTGAACATCAGCCAGTTACTTACCTTCTTGGAGCCAGTGTCCTTATCTGTAAAATGGCAGGATGATATTGTCCAATGGAAGCTACGATCCTGGCTTTTTCTGGCCACCTGAGTAGGGTAGCCCTGTACAACCTATCCTTCCCTGGCAACCGGATGAAATCTGTAGCCAGGAGCCACCCAGGAATCTTCAGAGCATTTTAGGCCTGCACACCGAGTGCATCTAGAATTCACTATTGGAAGACAAACACCAGGATACTCACTGGTTCAGGAGTATGAACTGCATGCTGGGGACCTGGTGCAGGCCTTTCGTTAAGCAGCATCTTTGGGATGGGAGCCCAGCAGTGGAAGGGAAGATCTACAGGCAGGAGAAGTCAGGCTGAAACACAGATGAAGAGCTGGGCCTGGGGATACATGCTTTTGATATCAGGTACTCCAGAAGTGAAGGCAAAAATCTCATATTAGGGACCAGCCTGAGAGAGAAGTAAGATCAAGGCTGGTGATCTAACAAGACATCTCAAGGATAAAAAGTAGGAGCCATGACTTTAATCCCAGCATTCAGGAGGCAGAGGCAGAGGCAGGTAGATTTCTGTGAGGTCAAGGTCAGCCTGGTCTACACAGAGAAACCCCATCTCAACATAGAAAGGCAGGAGAGATTTCTCAACGCTTAGGAGCTGCTCTTGCAGAGGACCTGAGTTGGATTCCCTGCACCCACATCAGGTGGCTCACAACTGCCTGTGACTCCAGAGAATCCAACACCCTCTTTGGACCTTTCGTGACACCTTACTCACATGCATGTACATCTTCAATATATACATAATTAAAAAATAAAATAAGTCTTAAAAAAAGCTTAGGGTCTGGAGAGACAGCTCAGTGAGTAAAAGCACTTGCTGCTCTAACAGAGGACCTGAGTTTGATTCCCAACATCCACATGGAGGTTCAGAGGCATCTGTAACTCCAGTACCAGAAGATCCTTTGTCTGAACTCTGTGGACACCAAGCATGCATATAAAACATGCATGCAAATAAAACAAATAAATAAAGTTTTTTTTTAAAAGGCAGGACCAAATCGAGGGGTGGTGGCCCAAGCCTTTAATCCCAGCACTTGGGAGGCAGAGACAGGTGGCTCTCTGTGAGTTCGAGGCCAGCCTGGTCTACAGAGTGAGTTCCAAAGCTACAAAGAGAAACCCTGTCTTGAAAAACCAACCAAACAAACAAACAAACAAATAAATGACCCCATAATTTTATTCTTAAGCCTTTATCCTGAGAAACTTATGGACGTAGGCAGATACTTAGACAGAAGGCTCTTCACTGTCTCCTAAGAGGATATAACTAGAAATAACCGAGTGTACACTGTAGGGGCAGCCAGACTGAAGTAGCCTGAGGTGGGGTGTGAGTGGTCACTAAACACAAAGTGGGAAGGAAATGTTCACAGATAGCAGGGTGCACAGCCTAAACAGTGTATTCAGCATGATCCTGTTTTTGCTGAAAACCAAGCTGTATATTCCTCCTTTCAAACCTAAAAAATGGCTCCAAGAACTCCAGAGTTAACAGCAATTAGCAATTCTTTCCACATGCGGGGGAGGGGTGGGATAGAGGGGGATTATCATTTTTTTTCTTTACTGATTTGTGGGAACTATACTGAGCATGTTATTGCCTTTGTAGTAATAGTAGAAAGCCATGTACCTTATTAAAAAGGGATAGAGTCCATCCCTGGCACACAGCCAGCCCTTCCCAAAACAAGGAACGGGGGTTGCCCTACAAATGAGCTTCAAGTTTTCTGAGGACAGACAGAAATCAATACATCGTAAATGTCTAAGCAATGGGCAAAGTCGGGATGGAATACAAATTCCTTGGATGAGTCAAAGCTGAAGGAAGCTGCTTGAGTGACAGCAAAGGATGAACATGCTGTATGGGGTGAGCTACTGACACACGCGCACGCGCACATGCGCGCGCTCGCGCGCACACACGAGCACACACATACACACGAGCTATGTTTGGACAATTTGGCATCTTAGACCCCTTGAGTCCACTCATATGATTTTGCAGTTTGGGGACACCCTTGTCCCACAGTGCTCATCGGAGGAATGTGGTGGCAGGAGTGCACAGTGGCTCCTCTGTGTAGCCTTGGCTGACCTGGAACTCAGAGGTCGCCTGCCTCTGTCTCCAGAGTGGACAATGCTGGCCAGGAGCCACTCCGCTGGCAGTCTGCACTGATGGCCTTCTTCTTGCTGCTTCCTGTCCTAGCTTTGTTTCCAAACTTTCTTTCTTTCTTTTGTTTTTTTGAGACAGGGTTTCTCTGTGTATCCTTGACTATCCTGGAACTCACTCTGTAGACCAGGCTGGCCTTGAACTCAGAGATCTATCTGCTTCTACCTCTGGAGTGCTGAGATTAAAGCCATGTGTCACCACCACTGGGCTGTGTTCCCAAACTCTTGCAAGGAACTTCCTCAGACCATCAGCCCCTTCCTTACCCACGTCAGCTCCCCTGCTCAAAGGCCGTCTAAGGCTCCCCTGCCTGCTCTGCAGATCCAGGCTTCCTCACACCTCTCTTTTGGGAGCTCCCCTCTGCTCCGCAGTCTGTGCTGTCATAGGTTATAGAAACGGGATGGTTGAACTAAAATCCTACCCCTACAAACCAGAGAACTGGTTCAGTGCGCTAGCCACACGAGCGGGCTGACTCAAACTCAATCCCCAAACCCATGTAAAAAGCTGAATGTGGGAACCAGAGAGGTGGCTCAACCATTAAAAGCACCAGATGTTCTTCCAGAGGACCTAAGTTCAAGTCCCAGAACCCAGATGACGGTTCATAACCGTCTATCACTCCAATCCCAGGGAATCCATGTCCTCTTCTGGTCCCCTTGGGAACCAGGTAAGCATATGCTGCACAGACACACATACAGGCAAAACATTCACATGCACAAAACTAAAAAACAAACAAACAAACCCCCCAAAACAACAAATGTAGTGGGGTACATCCATAATATCAGCATTCCTACAGTGAGATAGAAAATAGAGACCGGAGAGTCTGCCTGAAGCCAGCTAGCCTGGAGAATGTTCCAAGGCAGCACTGAGAGGCCCCACCTCAGTAAGGTAGGAAGGACCAACTCTTTTTTTTTTTTTTTTCTTTCTTTTTTTAAGAAAGAGTTTCTCTGTATAGTCCTGGCCTGTCCTGGAAGAACTAGCTCTGTAGACCAGGCTAGGCTCGAACTCATAGAGAACCGCTTGCCTCTGTCTCCCAAGTGCTGGGATTAAAGGTGTGTGCCACTACCACCCTGCAAGGACCAACTTTTGAAAGTTGTCCTCTGATCTTCACATGAGCATGCTTGCATGTGCACGCACACACACACACACACACACACACACACACAGAGTGTTCAAAAATAAAGGAATCCTAGCCCTTCCAGTCTCCATCTGGGGTACCTGGAAGGCTGTTTATCCTCTCATATGGGAAACGGAATGATAAAGATTACAGTGCCTCTGGGGATGGTAGGGATGTTATGCCTCAGTATTTACAGTATGCTTAGCCCAAGCCTACCAGGTTGATTTTGTTATACTGCAATAATACAAAAAAAAATTAACAGGCACGGGCTTGAGAGATGGCCCAAGCATTAAGAGCACTTGTTGCTCTTGGAGAGGACTCAGGTTTGAGTCCCAGCATCCACATTGTCAGGGTGGCTCACAACCATCCTTAATTCCAGTTCCAAGGGATCCTACATCCTCTTTTGCCCCTGCGGGCACTAGGTTACATGGGGTACACAGACATACATGCAGGCAAAGCAGTTACACATATAAAATTAATCTAAACATTTCTTAAAAATGTAAATGGGGGCTCCTTCTCCAGACTTCAGGGAGCAGCATAAATTAGCATATTTGATCCACTTGGTGCAGGCTGAGAGCTTTGGGGCTGACTGTGCAGCTGAGTCATCTAAGTGTCTCTTGCTTGCTATTCCCTTTGAGGCCTGATCATGTCCTCCTGATTGCTACCATGTCCCCGGCAATCTTGCATCTCCAACACTATTTAAACCCGCAGCCTCGTGCACTCCTGGGGCAGCCTTTATCTCATCCCACACCTTACCCTATGTAACTGAATCCTCTTCCCTTCCCTGTCCTTGATGTCTGCACAGATCGGTCTTCCTCTTGTGCAGGCCTCCAGCAGCGAGGGACATGACCAGCCTCTGGTGGCAATTTCGTATAATGCCTGATTGCCTAATGAAGCCTTTCCAACTGGGCCCTCCTAGGGGAACTCCCTCCCTCCATTGAGAGACGCTGTGGTAAAGTGGAATTTACAAAATGTGTTCTGGCCAGCTTCCTATCTTTCCTTTCCTCCGTCCCTGTTTTACAAAAGGACTTGAATTACAAGTGTGGCAGCAGAAGGACCATGTTTAGAATCAAGGAGGTGATGACCCTTCCAGCTCCATGTTAAGCCAAACATACACGGAATACTTCCCCCCCCCCAGCTCAAGTACCAAACTAGAGAGGAGCAGGAGAGCTGAGGGGTTTAGGATGTGGACTCTGGAGGCTGGCTGATGTGTTTGGATTCTGCTGTGGCTTTGCCTCCTTAAGCAAAGGACTGAGTTGTTGCTGCAGCAGCTGCTGCTGCTGCTTGAACTCCCCCTCTGTAGACGAAGCTGGCCTGGAACTCACAGAGACCCACCCACCTCTGCCTCCAGAGTGCCAGCATTAAAGGTTTGAGCCACTCACTATCCCTGGCCTATTGCACCTGCTGTTACTTGGGTGCTGGGGATTAGAACCCAGATCTTCCTGCATAGACAGCATACAGTTGACTAGCTGAGCCACCTCCCCACCTCTTGACTCCTGGCCCTCAGTGTCTTTTGACTGCCTCATCCTCCTTTATGGATGGATTAGCAATAAAAAGAACAGGCTTGAGCAGGCCCGAGAGTATGGTGAAAGAATGTTGAACAAGGAGATGAGAATGTGAGATGGAAGGCTGGCCTGGAGCCTGTGTACAAATACAGCAAATAGCGTGCTGGAGGTCACAGGAATCAGGGTTCAGCTTGGCTCCTGGGCGAAAACCACTTTTTTTTTTTTGGGAGGGGGGTTGCGAGTCATAATTATCTCCTTGGAATGGCAGAACACTTATGAGATATCACAGTGACAAGTGGTGTCTTGCAACTGGTAAAACAGTTGGTGTCATAATGTCACTTTTGGAAAATAGAACTCAGTGCCTGTCACTTTTGCCATTCAGACCCACAGCAAGGAAACTGCCTGGGAAAGCTCCACAGAAACTCAGAGATCCTCAAGATACTATGCTAGGGGCACTCGAAGTCGTGGGGGGAGGGCGAGGGCTTGATAAGCTCAGAATGCTACGGGCCAGTTGACAGCTGTGTGAACCCTCTTACTAATTGGTGGTAGAGATTTTTCTGAGTGACGTGAAGGCAAAATCTCATGGCTGTTTTCAGGACCCATCCCTCACCCACACCCTGTTCACGACAGGGCTGTCGATGGTACTGTCACTAGCATCTACCTTTCCAATTTCATTGTCTTGTGTGTGTGTCTTTTACTTGCATGTATGTTTGGGTATCCCATATATGCAGTTGTCCCCGTCCCCCCCTCCCTCCCCCCCCCCCGCACCCTGGTCAGAGAGGGCTTCTGATCCCCCAAGACTGGACTTACAGAGCCCTGCCATGTGGGGACTGAACAAGGGTCCTTTAGAAGAGCCATTGCTCCAGCCTCAGAGCCAACCTTTCAACCTCGGTTATGGCTGCAGAGTTGCAACAGACACCTTTGGCCTCTGCCAGGGCCCTCCCTCATTGCTCCATATCCAGGAATCTTGGTAAGAGCAGAGGCCAGGGATGGCTTAGCAGCTTGGTATGGCTTCCAGCCCAGCCTTTCTCCCAATGGTCCCTGGAGCTCCACTCCAAATCCTTCAAGAAAGTTAAAGGTGGGGCTGTGCCAACCTACCTTGTTTACCTTGGGCCTTCTCTTCCTCCTCTGCAAGGCTAGGTTCCAGAACCAGCTTCCCTGCAGCCTCTGACTCCTCTCCATACCCCCACCCCACCTTCATTGTTGGCCAAGCCAGGCTAAGCTCCATAGTCTCTGGTGACTCCCAGCTTCTGCTCAATGCCCAAGCACCCTTGGCTTCTTTGGTGGTTTTGCTTTTCTAAAACATTTCATTTAATGTCCACGTGCATTGTGACTTCCAGGAGGGCAGAGGTGGCTGATGTATGGATGTTGACACCCAGCAGGGCTTTGGAACACATGCACAAAATAGGGGACCCGGTCCTTCACTTTTGGCTTCCCAATAGGCTGGCCCTTAGTGCAGGCAGAAAATGTGGATATTGGCTGATTGGGGCTGGTCCCTGGGACAGGCTGGACATGGCCAGAACTCTCCCAGGCTTCAGTGCCGTTCAGGCTCCAATCAGGACACCATCACCTTTCCCATTCCTCTCCTGAGGTCTCAAACCTATAATCCCACCACACTGGAGGCTGAGGCAAGAGGATCTTGAACTTGAGGTCAGCCTAGGCTACACATCAAGTGCCTGTCTCACAAAATATAATAAGGACCTGAGAGAAAGGTCAGAGGTTAGCAGTGTGCACTGCTCTTGCCGATGGCCCCTGTCCGGCTGCCAGTACCCATGTCAAGTGGCTTGCAATTGCATTTAATTCTAGTCCAGGGGATCCAACTTCCTCTGGTCTGAGCAGGCACCTGCACACATATGGTACATATAAACTCATGTATGTACACATATATGTAAATATAAAATAAAGCTTTAGAACAGTTCCTTCTTTAAAAATAAACACACATGGCTGGGTGGTGGTGGTGCACTTGGGAGGCAGAGGCACGTGGATCTCTGTGAGTTCAAGGCCACTGTGGTCTATAGAGGGAGTTCCAGGACAGTCAAGGCTACATATAGAAACTGTGTCTTGAAAAACCAAACGTTATTTATCCCTAGTATACGAAAGGACTTTGGGAGTCCATTCCACATAGAGGGGTACTCTCTCAGCCTAGACACACGGGGGAGGGCTTAGGCCCTGCTCCAAATGATATGATGGACTTTGAAGATTCCCCTTGGAAGGCCTCACCCTCCCTGGAGAGCAAAAGGGGATGGGATAGGAGTTGGGGCGGGGGGAAGGAGAGGGAACTGGGATTGGCATGTAAAACAAGCTTGTTTCAAATTTAAGTTAAAAAAAGGGGAGGGGGAGAAAAACCAAACACCCACAAAACAAAAGCATTATTCGGTAGGCTGAACAGTAAACTCTCACATGTTCTCAGTACTTGCTGTGTCTTCTTTGGTTGCAGTGAGAGGGGACAATGTGGCTTGGAGCTAAGAGTAAGGCTTCAGGAGACACTCCTGGGACTGACCCTAACCAGGGTCCTTGCTGTGTGGCCTCAATTTTCTAACCAAGCAAGAGAATGAACTCCAGGAGAAGACAGAGGAGAAGGTCTGGCCTGAATGAGGCTCAGGAAACGTGTTTATTCCCAATAGAAGTAATCGTGGCCCTGCCACAAGCATCACCCACGCACCCCCTTACACACTTTGTCAGGGTGAGAAAGGAGATCCAACATTCTCACAAACAATGCCTGACACTACGTTCACACATTCTGCTTTCAAGTTTGTTCTTTAGGCGGGGCGGTGGTGGCACACGCCTCATTCCCAGCACTCCGGAAAGCTGAGGCAGGTGATTCTCTGTGAGTTCGAGACCAGCCTGGTCTACAAGAGCTAATTCCAGGACAGCCTCCAAGGCCACAGAGAAATCCTGCCTCGAACCACCACCACCACCACCCCCCAAAAAAAAGAAAAGAAAAAAGTTTGTTCTTCAGAAAGATTGTTTTTATTCACTCTTACTAACAGGGTTACATGTAGCTTGGGCTAACCTTGAACTCTGTCTCTACTTCCCAAGAAACAGGTGTGTGCCACAAGTCTAACTCTGGCTGACTCTGATTTTGTTTTTCTGCACATATTATTGAACCTGAGCTTCTGGCAGGGTAGTAACATGCAGGTTTGTGCCAACGGTTTTCACCCCCAGGCTGCATGCAGCTGGGTAGGGACATGCAGCCATGGCTGTCACTATGGGCAGATTATTTGCTCAGCTCTTCCACAGCTCTGAGGTCTCATAATCCACCTCTGGTTTTGCATCCCAGGGCACAGCTGCTCTTGCAGCCATTCACAGACTAGGGTTAAAGACACTTGAGTCTTGTGTCCCTTCAGAGGCACAAGATTTTAAGTTTCTCCAGAAACATCTATGATGGTCACAATCTCTGCAGGGCACAGAAAAGGCACTTAGAAAATACCGGAACAGAGCAGTGGGGTGGGCCACCCACCCAGCACTCTTGCTAATCTTAAACTTGGAATCCCCTTGGGGACTTCCTTTGTGCATGTAGTACTGAGGACAAGCCCATAGTTGTGTGTGTTAGGTAAGTGCTCTACCACTGAGCCTCAGTCTCCATCTCTAGAGACTTCACCAACACCAAATAGCGCCAGTCACCTGGTCCAATGCTCTCATTTAGGATGAGGGGAAGGGGCGACAGGAATGCTTTGGCTGGTTTTAAAGGGCCACAAAAGGCTGTCCTAGTAAGCTAAAGGGTGCAAGCAACATGTTGCTCCTTGGGGGACTGTGCTTGATATGGCCTGACATGCTGGGAAACAGAAAGATGGTGATGTTCTATTCTTTTGGCCAGACTGCTCCCAGGAAACCCAGGCGGTGCCCTGGGTAGTTTCAGGGGACCAGCAGCAGGCAGAGCTCCAAAAGCCTTGCATGAGACAGCAACTGGGTGTGAGCTCAGTCGGGGAGAAATGACCCTGCCATTGAGCTGGGCCACTGCTAAGTGCTTCCAGGAGGAAACTTTTCCTGCTGTCTGTCAGCATGGCTTACTCTGCCAGATCTCACCTAATTTGGCAGCCCTTGGGGAGGACACCACCCCATAACCGCTGTGCATCTCAAATGCTCCCAGAGGCCAGCAAGGCACAGGGATTGCCATTGATTTCCACTTGTGCAGGCTGGCCTAACAAAACAATTCATCAAGCGTCTGTCTGCCTGCTCGTCCTAACTGCAATCAAATCAATGTCCCTGGTATCCAGAGGGCTGCAGATAAGACTTGAGCCCTGCTGGGTCAGGATCAGCCCAGCAAAGACCTCACTGTGGTTCCCTTGCACATCAGTTAAAGCCCAGGGGACCTGTTAGCTGATGCCCACTGCAGTGGGCCACACCTGGACTGCAGCCAAGTTCCACTCACTTCAATAGGGCTTGGCAGTGTATCTTCACTTCTTTTTAGTAGCTTCTAATCTCTAGAATTGGGCATAACTACAAGGCTCTATAACTGGCTAAGTATCTTTGTTCCAGCTGTGACATAGGGGTTGACATCATCTACATGGATCTACAACCTGTACAGCTAGGGATCAGACTGAGTTTCCACTTCCTGCCTGTGGCCTAGGAACACACTCTCAACCGATCTCACTTCCCGATCTGTACTGTGAACTGGAAACCATTCCCACCTCCTGAGGAGGAGAAACATGAGGTAGCAACAGAGGGGACCTTAGGCCTCACACTGGTGACTTCCTTCCACAGGCACACAGAAAGGGCTGATGTGCTTGGGCTCACACAGCAAGGAAGAACAAGCAACATTAGGAGTGGCGCTGAGGGCAAGCACGGAGAGTCGACTGACAGAGAATGGGGGCCACTGTGCCTTCTTGTCTTTCAGGTGGCGGTGTCACTGAGGAATGAGAGAGGGAAAAGGCTGGAGCATGTCATGGGACATTGTTGAAAGGTCAGAAACTTTATTCACGGGCCTCTTGTTGCTTCTGAATATACAGGTCTCCTGCCATCCAGGACTTCCGTGAGGTGGTGTCTTGCTGCACAAAGTAAGGGACACCTTGGCTTTTCCTCCCCATCCTTTCCAGCCAGCACTGCTGGGAGACAGCCTGCTTGATGACACTGAGTCCCTGCACCAAGGGATAAGGCACTTTGTGTTCGATAGGAAGGCGCTCACGGCTGGCTGGCAGGTGAGGTATGGTGGTGGCCTTGCAAGGCCTCCTTCACCCAGGCAGCTTTGTGACCTCAGGATGGGATCATGCCTTTGCTTCTCTTCCGGTCAGCCATGGTTCTGCGGTTGTGGTTGGCTCTGGTTGCCTTCTTGGCTTCTTTCTTCCTCCGCTCCTGGGTGGTTTCTCGGCTTTGCCCATGACCCCGGGGGCTGCCAGTCACTGCTGCAGAGTTCTCAGGCCGGTACCTGAAGGAGCAACGCCCACCCCACAATGATGGGCATCAGTTGGAAGAGGCTCTGACAGGAAGACTTCCACAGTGCACTCTGGTGGCTACACTGAGGTCATACCCTGGCCCAGGCCAGTGGACTGGATGATGGGCTCTTCCCTCTGCCACCCACACCAGCTTCAATGCTCTACTTTTACACACCAGGTTCTAACCTGGTGGCCTCCAAAGGCCAAATGTGCTCACAGACCAGGCTGAGGTTCTCTGTAGCCCACCAGCCTCTGGGATCTACTCAGAGCATTACCTCAGGGGGATGTATGGAAGAAAATCACAACAGCTTTGCTCTGATCAATAACCTGTGACTCCCTGTTACCCTCAGAATGAAATCAAATGTCTCTTGGTGAGGTCACCTATGCCCAGAGCTTAGGATGGGACTGGACTTCTACCCCTGGCCCATGCTTCTTCTACTCTTGGCCCATTTGGCCAGTTTCTTTACTAAGAAAGAGGGGACCTGACCGCCATCTCAGGGATTCCTGCTAAGACCCTCTCTCTGAGAGTGTTTCTTGGACTTTTTACCCTAATAAAACTCCTCCCCACCTGCGCGGTGTGGCACACACCTTTAATCCCAGCACTCTGAGTTCCAGGCCAGCCTGGTCTACAGGACAGCCAACGCTGCACAGCGAGACCCTGTCTGTAAAAACAAAACTCCTCTTCCACACCTTTCCACCCCAAGGCCTTAGCTCAAGTGCCCTGTGTCCCACCATGACTCTTGTCCAAGGATGTGTTTTCCGCCTGGGCTCTTTTCATTCCACCAGGAGCCTTGCACACACTGCCATGCTGAGTGACAGACTTACACTGTGAAGTAATGATTACGGGTGCGGAACACAAAGCTGAGCCATCTGCGCTCAACCCTTTTTATTTGTTTCCGAGACAGACTCTCACTATGTACCCTTAGAACCAGAGGTCCTCTTGTGGAGTATTAGTTAAAGATGTGTTACATTCCTTTATCCTATTGAACATTTGTTTAATGATGTAAAGATGTGTGGATTCTTTTATGCTGCACTTGTTTAACTCTGTAGAGCTGTGTTATTTGCCTGTCTAAAACACCCGGATGGTTTAATAAAAAGAAGAACCACCAATGACTAGGCAGGACAGAGAAGTAGGTGGGGCTGGCACACAGAGAGAATAAACAGGAAAAGAAAAGACAGGAGGGAAAAATCAAGAAAAAGAGGCGTGGAGGATGGGGGGGGGGCACCCAGCTACCAAGCCAGACACAGAGTAAGAAGGTAAGAAAAGATGCACAGAAACAGAAAAAGCTCAAAGCCCAGAAAAGGTAGACAGGATAACTTAAAAATAGCTGGCTAGAAATAAGCCAGGCTACAGGCAGGCATTCATAAGAAAGAATGAATCCGTGTGATTCCTGTTTGGGACTGGGTGGTGGGCCTCCCAAAGGGTAAAGAACAAAACCAAACCCTCCTGCACCCTCTGTCCTTTGTCACCTGAGTACGGTGCTCACAGGCTCACACTGTGACGCTTGGCTTCCATGTGTGACAAGGTTTTGCTATGCTGCCCAGATTGGTTTTGAAATCTTGGTTCAGCTTTCCAAGTAGCTGAGACTACAGGCACACACTTTGATTGGCTTCCATCTTTGGGTGATACTTAATGCTGTATGACCTTTACTGAGTTATTTAACATCTCTGGGCCAAACCAGATGATGAAACTGATAGTAACAGTTACTTGCTAGAGCTAGACAAGAGCTAAGTACCCCAAAGTCCCCAGGGGCTGGACAGTGGGGGGTGCACACCTTTATTCCCAGAATTTGGGAGGTAGAAGCAGGCAGATCTCTGAGTTTGAGGCCAGCCTGGTCTATAGAGCTAGTTCAGGACAGCCAGGGCTAGAAACCCCCAGAGTTTCCTGCACAGTCAGCTTGGCTCCCCTGATGGGTCTCCTCCAGGTGAATTAGCCCCTCCAATGCTCACCCTTTCCTGGCGAGGAAGGCCAAGCGTCTGGCTTCAGCCTTTTCTCTCAGCACTGCAGGATCCTGGATGAAATGGTCCAGCTGTAGAAGGAAGAGAAGACAAAATCTTCAATCATGTGCTTTTCTATTCCCAGGGGCTGTGTGGATCCATGCTGGAAGGAACCCTGATGCATCAAACATGTGGGGATTGCTACCGCAGGTAGGGTGGGAAATCTTCAGGATTGAGCTAGCTTGTTGCCAGGTGAAGCTTCCTTTAGGGAGGGAAGAAGCTAAAGGGATATGAGGCAGGCTGTCGTGGTGAAAAGACCACAGTTGCCACACCAATGGGAGTGTGTGTGGCTTTGGCAGAGATGGCCAACAGGAAAGGACACAAAAGGCCACGAAAACTGACTAAGGCCCCAGGAGGCAGGCTTGCCCTGAAACTCGAAGGTCAGGGCTCACTCTGGTGCAGGTCAGGGCTATGTGAGAGCTCCCTTTGAGGACAGCTTTGTATGCTCAAGGTGTATGGTGGATCTGTGCAGGGGAAAGTTGGGACCTCAGGAAACAGGCAGGCTGACAAATAGCATATCTTAAAAATAAAATAAAATAAAAATCCAAAGGAGTGGCATTAGTGACATGGGAGATTCATATGCAAACCTGGACTTAGCACAGGTTAGGCAGAAGAGGGATGGAGCTAAGTGTCTGAGAGCCCTCCGGCAGGTCATGTACTTCCCATCACTTGGGCTAGTTCCCACCAGGGCCTCCATGCAGCCCTGGGAACGGCTGGCTTTGTCTCCTGTTGGGGGCTGACTGGCTACTGCCCTCAAATGGAACAAAATCACTTTTCTTTGGTTTTCTATGCTGAATTTCAAGTTAAGATTTCAGCTGAAGAAGTTTACCTGCTAAGACTGACTTTTCAGACCTACTAGGTCTAGATGACCTCAGAGCCTCAGGGCTCTAAGTCTTCACTAATTTTTAAGAACCGTTAGCCTGGGCACAGCAGCCCACATCTACCCTTCCTTCTTCCAGACCATAGCACCTAATGAATGACTCAGCTGTTCACAGACCCAGCCTCTAATCTGTCCCCTGGGAAGCCCCTGGGCAATGGAGTAGAGATCAATGCTAGCAGCTCTCCAAACAGTCTATGCTTGAAGGGACCCTCCCCAAACCAGCAGGGTCAGAGGCAGGAGAGACTGGAGGCAGTGTCTAATTTGCCCTTCAGAGCTGCATCTTTTTAATCTGCCACCTGCCCAGGATATACCTTGGGGGCCTCCTCTTCAACCTCCTCCGCTTCATATTCCTCCTCCTGTCCTTCTCCGGGCATTTTGGTTCTCAGCACCTGAGGGATGGTGAAGGGCCTGAGGGTTGAAAAAGAAAGTGAGATCAAAGACTGACTTGGAGAGTGGCCTCCTGCCTCCAGAGCAGGCTGGGGAGGTGCACTGTTCAGGAGGCCAGGGAACCCCCACAGGGGTTTTCAAACAGGCTTTGCTTTAGTCCCCAGATTCTTTAAAGGTCCCATGGTCTGATGTAGAGAGAGCAGGGGGTAGCTGAGCTGGGGCCCTAGGGATCCCCAGTCTTCTTGTTCATCAGGGAAGCCTCTGCTTTGATCTGCACAGGAGAATCCCTACAAGATTCTGCTAACAAAAATGTTCAGCACTTAGGAAAAAAACATGACTTGCTAAGATCAAAAAGAAAAATAAAAAAAAAGTTTCTGATTTGGTATGGGCTGGGGTGAAGGAGCAGAGGGTGGGGGTGGGAAATCCTGGCTGTGGGCTGAGTCCTGGCTTCCTGACACTAGTATGTCAACCTTACAACTCACCTGCGGCTGATGAGTTCATCATCAGAGTCTGCATCGTTGGCGCCCACCTGGTTGCCATCATATGTGTCATCATACTCATCCTCATAGTCATCAACCTGGTATTCTCCTGGCTGCAGTGGGACCTGCAACAGCAGACTCATAGGTCAGAGCAGCTGGGGGACTGCTGGATTTCCCACACCCAGCAGGGGCCCGGACTGGACAGCCTACCTCCTCCATTACCACACTGTACTGCTGGTAGCGATGCCACTGAGCCAACACAGCTTGCTTGTCATTCACCAGGCTTCTGGCGTTCTCCTCCTTCCTGGAGCCAGGGACAGCAGGGAGAGAGGGAGGACACCATCAAGTTCTGAAAGACTGCGGAGGGCAAAAGGTCCACAAAGATGCTGGGTTCACTTCTTTATACCTCAGACCCTGCTGAGGCCACATGCATTCTTTGTACTTAGCCCAGGAAAGCCTCAAGCTCTCTTCGGGGAAGCAAGAGGGGGGTCCAGCCTCTTCCTCTTTCCCCCTTCACTACTGCAGCTCCCATCCTGTTCTGCAGCTCCCATGCGAGAGAACCGTGGGAGGAGGAAAGTCTGGTAGTCCAACTGCTATCAGCTGTGTCGAAAGTGGGGACAGATGGCAGCGGTGGAGGGGAAGGGACACACCTGGCTCACCCTGAACTGTGTGCATCACGGTGTCGGCAGGGCCTCAGGCCTCTCACCATGGCTTTGCAAACCTGTAGAGAATCTTGGCTTGTCAGCCACATACACAGGCTCAAGGGATGTGGGTTGTTTGTTTGTTTGGTTTTGGATTTTGGGCCCTGCAGGGAAAATCAATTAGAGATGCCAGGCAACGAATCCAGCTTAGTGATGCTATCTGGTCTCTGGAATGTATCAAGAAGAAGAAGAAGGGGTCCGAGAAAAATAAAGTGAGACAGAACCGTGCAGACTCTGTGTAGACCTTCCAATGACTGGCTCTGGGTGGGTGGCCGGCATCTGGGTCTGTAGGGTGTCTGGGAGCAGGTTGGAACTGCAGTCTCAGTATGGTCAGTAAGGCTTTGCCGCCCTGTAACAATCTTTATTAAGGGCTTCTACGTGCCAGGCCAAGTTCTAAGGCTGAGCAGGGAAGAGATTCAGAAAGGGGTCA
This sequence comes from Phodopus roborovskii, assembly GCF_943737965.1. Lineage (NCBI taxonomy): Eukaryota > Metazoa > Chordata > Mammalia > Rodentia > Cricetidae > Phodopus > Phodopus roborovskii. The sequence continues at coordinate 11,297,312 of NW_026126546.1, read as the reverse complement.
GGTATGTATCTGCACTCACAGTGGAATTGGGGGTGAAAGGCACAAAATATGCTGAATGGAGGTGGGCTACCACCTGACAGACAGAAGAGAGGGTGCCAGCGTGGGTCTGGAGGAAGGGGCAAGGAAACCCCATGACTGGAGGGTATTTGATTACATCAGGAGCCCACAATGAGACACAAAGGATGTTGTATTTGATTTAGATCTGAGAGAAACCTTAGGTAAACAGGAATCTTACTTGGCTGTGATGATTCATGCCTATAGCTCTAGGATATGAGAGTCTAGGGTAGGAGGAACTGCCAAGAGTTAAAGGTCAGCCTGGGCTACAGAGACCCCTGATTATGGTGGCAAAAGCCTATGATCCCAGAACTGAAGAGGAAGCAAGAGGATCGGGAGCTCAAGGTCAGCCTCAGCTACATGGTGGGCTAGAGGCCAGCTTAGACTACATGAGTCCTTGTCTTAAATAAAACAATTAAAAACAAACAAACAAGCAAAAAGACCAACCTAGGAATCCTTCCCAGACCTGTAACAGTGGCCTTGGTTTTACATCTGACTCTCCTTGCTAGTTTTGCAAAGAGGTAAAAAACTGAAAGGGACCCAAGCCTCCCCAGGAGGCTGGTACCACTGGTGAGAACACATTCACGCACTCAGCCATGCTTTCTGAGATGCCAGGTTCTGTGCAGGGTCCATGAAGAGGAGAGGTGTCGTCATTGTCTGGCAGCTCCCTGAGGCTCCTGGTTTCTGTCATCACTGGGCAGTGAAGGTGGGTAGTGTCTAGTTATGTGGCCTTTTGCAGGGCCAAATGGAGAAGTCACCCTTTATAGAGCCCCCCCCCCCCCGGGCCTTGGGAGAGGACAGGTCGCAGAGCCAGGGGCCTGGGCAGTCTGTCTAGGGCACTGCACTTTGCTTCCTTGACTGGATTTGGAGCCAAGACGAAAGAGGATCCCACACCAGCAGCTGGGAAAGATCCACTCATAAGCTAGGCCTTCACCCTCCTCTAGACACAGGCAACGGGCTCTCTCACTGCCTTTGAACTCGTGGCCTCCTAGGAAGTGGCAGCAAGGCTGGGAGCATGCCTGCTCTCCTGAAGCTCGTCGCCCTTTCTCTTCTCATCCACTCAACCCTGTTCTAGAAAGACTGGATTCAAACAGGTCCTTAGTGGCCTGGACAGACAACAAACATTCCAGGTGAGGAAGCTCTGGGACACACAAAGGCAGAGAAACCTGGCCAGCGTCACAGCTTCTAAGAGAAGGTTCAGGGCCTGACTTGGGTTTGCTCTGCACTTACTTTCTTTTTGTGTTTTTTTGAGACAGGGTTTCTCTGTGTAGCTTTTGTAGACCAGGCTGGCCTTGAACTCACAGAGATCCTCCTGCCTCTGCCTCCTGAGTGCTGGGATTAAAGGCATGTGCCACTACTGCTTGGCTTGCTCTACACTTTCTAAGCTGGGTGACTACATCAAGCCTCTAGCCTCATTAAATCATAGTTCCATGCATGATATGGACTGGAAAGATGGTTCAGTGGTTAAGAGCACTGGCTGTTCTTGTAAAGGACCCAGGCTCAATTGCCACTACTCACATGGGGGCTCACAACCATCTGTAACGTACGTATGTATGTATTTATTCTGTGAGTTCCAGGCCAGCCAGGGCAACACAGTGAGACCCTATCTCAAAACAAGACAAATAAAAAATCCCCTTAGTTTCTGCTAATGTATTCACTTCGCAGGGGTGAGCTGGGAACGAAATGAGATGATGTGTGAAGCTGAGCAGAGTGAGGCAGCAGCGTGCACGGCTGCAATGCCAGTGCTGGGGACGTAGTACAGGAAGACAATGAGTTCAGAGTCCTCTTAGGCTGCTTAGTGAGTCTGAGGCTCACTGGAGTTGCACTAGACTCTGTCTCAAACAGAAAACAACAATAAAACAAAACAACAAAACCAAGGGGGGAAAAAAAAAGACAAAAAAGATACAGACATGGACCAGCATTTGCTGTGCTCAAAAAATTGAATTCGGTTTCTTCTGTTTGTCAGTCTTACATGCTAGTGTACTCTGTGATTCTCCAAGAGGCAGACCAAACACAGACATACCTGGCCACAGAACCTTTGTGGAGGGGGACCTCTTATTGTCTTCTAGGGTTCTATAGAGCAGTCCAAAGGAGTTAGAGGACCACATGTTGTATACACCAAAGCTACCCTTCAGTCTAGGTACTCTCCTAACAGACTTTTTTTTCTCTTTTTACTTATTTTGAAATAGCTCACGATATAGCCCAGGTTGGCCTCAAGCTCTAAAACCTCCCATGTGCTGGGATTGTGTGAGCCAGGCCTAGTCCAGACTCAGGTTCAGATCGTTCTAGTTTTGCACTCCAAAGTCTGACCCAGTTTGTTGATGACACATGAGGAAAACATGGAAGCTTGTGGGCAAGCTTTGTTCTTTTCTAAAAGAGACAGGGACTGGGATAGTGGCACAAATGCAGAACACTGGCTGGGCATGTGCAAGGCCTGGGGTTCGGTCCCTAGCATTACGAAAACAAGACAAACAAAAGATAGAAGAAAGGCAAGAATACCTTATCTGGACTCCCTCTGGCATTATGATGTCTAGTAGCTGGAGTTTAAACAGCTGGAGCGCCCCCCACAAGTCCTCTAAGAACCCCTAAGCCAGGGTCCCAGAAGACAGAAAAGGCCCATCTTGTGCTTGTAACCAAATAAAAACTATAGAGTAATCTCCTCTGACCCCTATAGCTCTTTGCCTGTAAGGGAAGACCAGAGCCTACTTGTTACTAGAGCTGCCAAGCATGTTCCTCACATTCAATGCATATGTACACAGGTGTGATTTGCTTTGTGCTACTTGATTCTCCACCTGCTACCTTGCCCTTCCACCTTTCCCTGACTAGGTAGGTGTCCCTGTTGAACTCCTGGTGCACCTGCTTATTTGATGATCAGTCTTTCCCACGGTCTCTGCCCTTTGTGGGCAAAGCCAGGGTACCCTGTTCACCTTGTTTTCCTGGTGCCTTGAACAGGATCTCATGCTAGTAAAGCACTTAATAAATATTTGCTGAGTGGATAAATACTGAACCATGAATGAAGGCTTTACCTCTTTACAATCCTTGCCCTGGGCTGCCCAGCAGAGTGGGATTGGTAAACACTGGTCATCCAGTCTCTGTTGGCAGTCAGAGTGCCATGGAATTGGGACATAGCCTTCAGGACATCTGGCTGATGTCCAGCTCTTCTGATGACCTGGACAGCTGAGAGCATTCCACTGGCAAAAGCTTATAGGTGACCTCCAACTGGGTGGGGATGAGGAGTGACCTAGGTGAACCTACAGATGAATGTCAAGGGGAAACCTGTATCCAGAGAGGCTAAACTCTGTGGAGGGACTTACCAGGCAGGCTCCCTGCGCCTTCTGCTGGCCTGGGGGGAGGGGGAGGCTGTTTAGCTCTCCCGGACAGCAACCATCAATAGGAATAACAGTTCTGCCCGGGATCTAGGGAATGTCACGATTTGACTGATGAAGCAGTGTGCTAGGGCATCCTGTGCAGTCAGTCAGATGGCTTCAGAGTTGGCCTGTGCCTGCCGAGCCCACAGCCAGCAGGCTTCTGGCAGCATACAGCCCCAGGGAAGGGGAGCAGCCCTGGGGCCTAACTGAAGCAGCAATTGATGTTTCCGCTCAGGGCTCTTACCAGAACAAGGCCACAAGATTGACAGTCTCCTCCCTTCCCAGACCCTCTTGTCCCCACTATGATGGGGAGAGCAAAGGCTGCACTTGAACAGAGTCCCTGGATTTCTGGGTTCTATGAATCAATGTGACAACAGGACTTGGAAGCAGAATTACTAACTCCCTTGCCCCCATTCTTTACCTGGCTGTCATTCTTTCTGCCATCACCACTGATTCCAGTTTCTTCCCAGGGGAAACCTGGGAAGTATTTTATTTTTACTTAGTTGGAAGACAGGGTCTCCCTTAGATTAGAACACAGTATGCAGTTATGGAAAGGTTCTGAGGGTGTGAATTAAAGGCATGAGCTACCTACCATGCCCAACTTGGGTGACCTTTCTAAAACACAAAATTCATGAGTTCATGGGACCTTTACACTGGCTTTGAAGCCACTGTTGTTTTTGCTCACTCAGCTTGGGAAGTTCCCTCCCTGCTCTGCAGAGCCACCCTACACACCCTTCAGCTCTCCGTCACTTTCTCAGGGGAGCCCTCCTGTCTAGGTTGATGGCCCTAGCAAAGGCCCAGGAGGCTGCTCACTATTGTGCTTGTTTGATGAGCTGAATAATGCATATTTCACATGGATGTAGGCAGTGTCTGCTTTACTTCCCACTACAGCTCCTGTACTAAATTAATCCAGGGCAATAAGCACCAGGCAAATATTTGTTGAATGAATGAATAGGTCATGAATGGATTACAATGCTGAAAAAGTAGGAAGAAGAGAAACTAAAAGTAAAAGAAAGTTTTAAAACAGAATTCTTTCATCTTTGGAAAAAACTTACTCACTATACTTAATTATCTTGTTTTGTCACAGCCTGGAGATAATCATGTCAAAAAATGGCTTCTAGGAAGCACTGACTAGCTCCACGCCCAAAGAGGCAACAGTCCACACATTAAAAGACGTAGTAGAAGAGACAAGGGGACAGATTTGACCCTCTGGACTTTTACCACTTACGAGGTGTCACTAACAGTCACCCCACACAAAGCTGGACTTAAGGCACATCATTAAAGATTCTGCTTTTATAGGCCACCAGTGCACAAGGCTAGGCCTCAGGGGGACCCCTGAAGGGCTGGAGAGATGGCTGCTCTTACAGAGGACCCAGGTTTGGGCCCTACATGCCAGCTCACCATTGCCTGTAATTCGAGTCCCAGGCAATTTTCTGGGTGCACACATACATGGAGGCAGAGCATTTGCCCATCAAGAAGGGCCTTTGCTTTCTCTCCGTACCTCCAGAGCTGGGATGCAGAACCCTGTGTCCTGCTAGACTCACCTCCTGCCCTTGTGCACTCGGCTCAGGTCCACTGAGTCCCTGCTGAACACATCAAACTCATCATTCTGGAAGACGTTGTGACGAGATGTCAGCAGGGGTGTAGGGTCCGGCTTCACCTGTCTGGAAAGCACAAGACAGAAATCAATTGAAAGAGCCCTGCTGGTTGACATCTACTTGTGTCCCAAACCCCACTGGGTTCTCCCCATCATATTGTCCACTCCATCCCAAAGCCATGCCTAGGACATAAGTTAAGCCCTTTAACGGGGAGCCTTCAATTAGGTTTTACTTAACCTGGCCCCTGTCAAGAACCCACAGCCACACCTCACCCTCATTCCCTGTGTGCCATGCATACCAGTGTTCTATGGCCCTATGAGGCAGAGTTATAGGTCGCTCAACCTCTTTTTCTGGGGGTGTGTGGGGGGGTGAAGAACAGTTGTATTTGCTTTTGGTAGAGGAATGTGATATACAACCTCACACAAGCTAAGCCCATGCTCTACCACTGAGCTCCACCCTCAGCTCCTAATCTACCTCCCTGTGTGTCTTAGCACTGTCGTGCTTAAAATGGAACACAAACAGGCTGAGGAATGTGTCTAAGGGCACAGAGCTAACTTCATTTATTTCTCTCGTAAACATCATTTGTTCGTGGAAGCAGCATCCACTGTGCCCTTGTACTTGCTGTCTCCTGAGGCTTTCAGGATGGCACTGGCCACAACCATGAGGTTCAGTGCAGAGAAAGTGAGTGGCTGCCCTAACTCAGAAACTGGGGCTGTACTAAGAGCGAGGCAGGTCTGGACCTGGGGTGCACTAGCTCGAGCTGCTGAAAGCACTGCTGTCCCCCCCCCCAGTCTAGGGGGGAGAAGGGGGCCCTGCCTTCAGGACCTCTTCCCATCTCTCTCTCACCGGTCTAGGCTGCGGTCCAGCTGGCGGAGTTCGGGGGCCAGCCGATCCTCCAGGATGTTGTTGATCACCTGCTCGGAATCATAGCTGTAGTGCTCCAGGCAGGCCAGGATGAAGCCCTCCCCAAGGTCTGGCAGCAGGTCTTTCACTTGGGAGATGAGGGAGTCTAGTTCCACACCACACACAGTCGGGGCCAGCGCAGCTGCTGCACCCATGCACTACAATGCAAGCCAGGGTGATGGAGGAGAGACAAGGCAGTCAACTGAAAGGGTGAGTCTAACAGCGCTGCATTTGTCATCAGGGGCCCTGGCCTTCTCCCTCCTAGCTGTAGACCTTTTGTCAAGTGACTTAAATTTGAGCCCCTAATTTTTCATTTGGGAACTGGGGAGCTCTATGACTTCCTAGGTGAGTTATGCCCTCCCTCTGTGATTTGGGGCACTGTATGTGAACTGTTCCCACCTTATGAAATAGACAAGATATCATTGATCTCATGGATTATTTCAAATGGTTCAATGAAGAAGAGCACCTGGTATGCAGGAGGCTTTCCACAGATAGTCATGTGTTAATGGTCAAGGTCCTTGCCCAGCTCTACCAAGGGGACTGATTGCCTTTAAAGGGCAAGAACAACTACCAGTGGGACCATGTGGACATGTCCCTTAAGTAACGTTCTTTTCAGTAGGAGATTTCATTTCACATACTGCCCAATGTGGCTTCATTTTATAATGCGTTTTAAGGAGATGGGCTGGAGATATAGCTCAGTGGTAGAATGCTTGCATAGCACCAGCAAGGACCTGGTTCGATTCCAACACTAGAACATCATGATGATCACAAGGATGAGAAGCTGCCTAATAGGGAAGAACGGATCAGGGTCTAACAGGAAGAATAGCAGCATTTGCCACTGGGTATTGAGGACCAGCTAGAATCAAGTGTACCACATAGCCCAGGAACCCCACTAACCTCATGGAAGCAGGGACTGCACTTATCTCTATGTACAGAGGAGCAACCACACTCAACACAAGAGATATGCCGCACACAGCAGACCAGACTAGCACGGAGCAGCTAGCCCTGAGATGGTGTGGTCTCCATGCTTGTACCACACAGGGACAAGTCCTGGGCTCCATGGCCCTTCCACACAGACTCAGCTGACCTGGGAAAAGCAGGGACAGGAAGCACTAGGTCCAGGGCACCGAGCTTCGCTGCCACCAGAGGAGCTCCACCTTACTCGGTGTGGGAGGGGCTGGGGGCCGGGGACTGGGGAAGGATTCCACAAGCAAAAGCTTCACCTCCTCATTTCACAGAGACAAAAGAGCTGGGCATGGTAGTGCACGCCTGCAAACCCAGCAGTTGGAGGATTGCTGTGAGCTCAAAGCTAGCCTGGACCATTGCATAAGATATCTTGTTTGAAAATGAGAGAGAAAGAGAGACTTATCTCTCAAGAGGTAGCCAAGAAGGCTAAGGAATCAGGGGTCAGGGGCAGGAACTCCCAGATACACACCTCCTCATCCTCCTCTGAGTTCTCCAGCTGCGAAGGCATCTCAGTGACTGGCTTCACTGTCATTGTGACACCATTATTAGGATCCTTGGCCCTTGATGGGTCTTTAATGTCCTTGGTTTTCTGTCTGTCCACCCCTTCCCATGCACTTTCCACAGCCTGCAGGATGTAGGCAGTCCGGGTCTCATCCCTATGAAGCAGTGTTAAGGGCTCGCTTACTCAGGACCCACCTCCCCAGATCTGGGTAGTTTGACTTCTCACTCCCTCCCTGTCCAGCATCTGACCATGTGCTTTTTCCCAAGGACTTGCTGGCCTGCCCAGTGCGTGTCACATGGAACAGCATGCCAGACACTAGCCCAGCAGAGCAGCTCTGAGCAGACAGGGCTGTGGATTTCATTCAGTGTCCCAGAATTTTAGCTTACTCTTTTGCTCTGATATTCAGGAGGGCCAACAGTACTTTCACTGGACTTTCTGCCCACAAGGCTGAGGGTATTCTGAAAAGGCTGAGGGCCTACTTGAGGGCCTTGAGGCAGGACTGAACCTGATGCAGCAACAGAAATGGGCCAAAGGCCAGCTCCTCCCTAGCCCACCTTTCTCTCTGACACCCTGGGCATTGGGCGAGAAATCTCAGTTGCGCCACACCCTTGTTCTACTCTTATTCCAAACCCTCATGATCCATGCAGCGAGGCCTGTAGTAGCCATCTCTGCCTCTAGTGGTCCCAGGCCAGTCATTCTCCTCCCAAAGCCAATTGGAGCCTTTCCAGAGTATCAACCGCCCAGGCCACTCTGCTTCCCCGACTCCCATGCTTGCCAGCCGTAGCATATAGCCCAACTTCTCCACAAGCCTCACACAAGGGCCCTGAATTGTCATCAACTCCAGCTCACTTGCCACATCCCCAGCAGACATTCCTGCCCACTGCTATGTACACAGTGACACATGATCAGAAGACCCCTTTGTCAGCTCTCTTTGCCCTCCCAACCCCTGCAAACACTCTTGTCCTCAACCTAAGTTTGGACCAGGCCATCTCTTCTTACTTGTTCTATTTTTGGCTTGGGTATTTTCCTCTGGTGCCCACCCTGAGTACTGCTATGTGAGGTGTAGTCCTACTTCTCATTTGACACATCTTAACTGTCCGTTCACTTGTCCCCATCTCCTACAATGGGGTTCAGGTTTCTAGAGTACAACTTGAATACACAGACCCAGACCCTCAGAGCACACCTAAAGAGAGCAGCCTTTCCCTTGCCCCAGGCTTCAGAGCAGTTGTCACTTCTAGAAAGAGAGAACTGGGACCTTGTTAGACTTCTTGATGTGAGTGCTCTGGGGGGGGGGTCATCTTCTGCCCCTCTGGGCCCCAGCATGCCATGTCTGATCTAGTCAGGCCTTGGCCCGGTGAGCTGTAGTAGGATACAAGGCTGATGAAGCCTGCTGTAGCAAGCTGATGTCTTCAGCAATAGGGAAGAATGAGTCATAGTCCCGGAGGAATCTGCAGGGTAGAGTACAGAAAAGAAAGTCAGGGTTGGGACCATAGCAACATGTACTCTGGCAGGTCACTCCGTGTCTGCTACCCAACCACAGGTTCCAGAACCTCCATTCCATGCAAGTATATATTAGTGGCTCCACTGTGCAAGGCATCATGGGACTGGAGAGAGGGGCTCAGCCCCACGCACCTCTTTTCCTGCAGCAAGGAGCTGAAGATCTGAAGGAATTCTTCAATGAAGCCTTGAATGTTGTCACAGCTAGGATAGGACATGAGGGAAGATGAGCTCATGCAGTGTAGGATGACTTGCAAATCCCTAGATGCTCACCCTACCCCTCTGTAGTCTCTGGGCAGATGGAGAAAGGCATTTTTCTGGTTTCCCGATATGTTTGGCAGAGTAAGAAAGGAGAGGTGATGACAAGCGCCTGCTATGTGTAGAGGCTCCTTGAAGCTTACCTGCTCTCTAGAATGGGAAGGAGGCAGATCTGGTTCAGGATGATGTGAAACACCTCCATTAGCTTTTTCTTGGAATGGGAGAGCCTCTGCCACATGTCACCTAGCAGCCTTTGATGGCCAGAGAGAAATAAACGTATGAGATGAAAGGAACCATGGAACTTCTTCCTAGCAGTTGCAGATGCTTGCCCACAGCTACAGTAGTCTTAAAGGTCACTGATAGGAGCAGCTGACAAAAGGGGGGTAGCCAGCTGGCTCCAGACCACTTCAGTGAAACAGAGGGCCAGGAACAGCAAGGTCAGTCACCAAGAGCTTGAAGCAATTGCTGAGCTTACATACAGGGACCAGCTATGATCTGCCAGGATTTGGGAGACACTGAAATAATGGATTTAGTGGTCAGAAGGACTCTCAGACAATTCTCACAAGGTGGCCTGTAGCAAGCCAATGTACAATTCATGTTTAAATCTCTATTTGTGCAGTATATGATGACTAACGCAGACTAACCAGTCAATGTGTAGAGAATGATAGACCACAGAATGCTAAGCCCCAAATGGTACATCTGCATCAAACCCCTTCTCCCAAGGTCAGAGGTCATTGCAGAAGAAGGGGTGGAAAGATCGTAAGAGACAGAGGCTGTGGGTGGCTACAAGAGTGTTTTCTGACCCAGCAGGATAGCTGCACATAGAAACTCACAGCAGCTGTGACAAAATGAGCAAGGCATGTGCAAACTCAAACCAGCCCAAATCCCAGTATGGAGGGGGAGGGTGGGCACAAAGTCCTACCCCTAGCTGAGGAGCTTTGGCAACTGACAGCTACTGGGAGAGAAATGAGTCAGTTTTCGTTAAAGGTGTGGCCCCAGTAGGTTGAGCACACCACAGAGGATGGCCACATATCCAAGAGTATATGGGCAGCCCAGATTTGACTTGGTATGTTAAGAGAAAGAAAGAAGAGAAGAAAGGAAGGAAAGGAAGGAAGAAAGTTGGGTAGGTAGGGAAGGAGAAGTGAATCCGGGAAGAGTTGGGGGGGGGGGCAAATATGATCAAAATATAGTATATGAAATTCTCAAAGACCTAAATAAATATTTTTTAAAGCAAGTAAACAATAAATCTCTACTTGCCAAAGTATTTCTCTTTAGATCCTTACAAAGCATGTTTTTTTTTTTTTTTTTTAAACAATCTTCTTTGGGTGGCAGTGGTACTTGTCTTTAGTCCCAGCACTCTGGAGGCAGAGGCTGGAGCTCTTTCAGTTTGAGGCCAGCCTGGTCTACAAAGTGAGTTCCAGTACATCCAGGGATACACAGAGAAACCCTGTGTTGAACCCTCCTCCCCCCCCCCCCCCCGACCCTGCACACACAAACAAAACAATCTTTAAGGTCTGAGGTGTGCTCAGCATGCACAAGGCCAAGGGTTCAATCCTCAGCACACAAAACAGAAAGTAAAATTCAAACCTCAGAGCGCTGGAAGAGCGCCAAGCCCGGAACTAAGAGCCCAAGCTACCACAGTCCTTGGTCCCCCCTTTGCCCTAGCAGTGAGGATGCTACAGCCTGTGCTCAGGCTTCCCTTCCCACACAACATTCTTAGTTTTGTCCCTGCCTCACTTGCTGTCTTCAAGTCTCCTCTTCTTAATTGCAGACTCCATTTCAGGAACTGCCATCTCATAAAAGGAAGCTAGTCTGCAGAAGTAAACATGGGGAAAAGGCCACATTATTCATAAACACCACATTTTGGTGGAAAACAAAGCCATCCCAAAGGAGCAAAAAGGTTCATTTATTTATCCCATAAATCCATAACGTGCATGTTCTTGTGTGTGTGGAAGCCACACGCTAACTTCAGTGTGAGCTTCAGGAAAGCAGCCCTGATGCTCACCAATCAGGATAGGCTGACTGTCAGAGGGCCCTAGCACTGGTACTGCACTGAGTACCACCACACCCTACATTTGTACATGGGTCTTGAAGGGATCAAACTTGGGCCCTCACTCTGCCTTACTAAATCAACCCCCTGCCCCCATCCCATCCTATACCTACTTTCTGGGGCTACCCCGGGGCTTTCCTGAGCCCACAACAGAATGATGTACTGTGCTGCTCCATCATGAAGTGACCACGGCTGTGTCTATTCCACCAAAGTGACCGGAGGGCTACACAGTACTCCCTGGGTTTATGGGACAATCTTCCTTCTTACTCAAAATTTGCCAGTTCTAGGAGCCCAAAATGCCTAGTTACCAACAATCTTTCTCACTCTGGTTCTAAGATATAAAGAAGTATTTTTTTGTTTTGTTTTGTTTTGTTCTTTTGCATGATCTGGAATCTCTACAAATGGTTTACATGTGACAATATCAACACAATGTATTTATTCAGAAAAGGCTAAATGTGTTCAGGACTTACATGTACGTATCATACACTCTACATTTGTTTTATGACAGTTAGCTTAACTATGAGTCTTTTTGTTGTTGTTGTTGTTTTGCTTTTTGAAGCAGGATTTCTTTGTGAAGCCCTGGCTGTCCTAGAACTCACTCTGTAGTTCAGGCTGACCTTGAACTCACAGAGTTCCCCCTGCTTCTGTCTCCTAAGTACTAGGATTAAAGGCCCAACAATTATAACTCTTAAAAAAAAAGATTTTAATTATGTGTGTGTGTCTATTTGGCAGTTGGTATGTAGACATGAGTACAGATGCCAACAGAAGCCAGAAAAAGGTGCTGTCCCTTGCAGTTGGAGTTACAGATGGTTGTGAGGTGCCTGATATGAGTGCTGGGAATTGAACTTAGTACCTTAACCACTGGGCCATCTTTTCAGCCTATTTTCTACAACTCTTAACAAAAGTTTATAAACTAGATGTGGTCCATGCTTGTAATTCTAGCATTTGGGAAGCTGAGGCAGGATGATAGCAAGTTGGAAGACCATACAGCAAGACCCTGTCTCAATAGCAAAAGAATTAAAAATTATACACACACACAGGGCTGGAAGGGTAGCTTAGTGATTAAGAACAATTGTCGCTCTTCCAGAGGACTAGAGTTTGGGTCCTAACACCCACACGGTGACTCACAACCATCTGTAACTCCAGTTCCAGGATAGCTGATGCCCTCTTCTGAATTCCACAGACATTAGGCATGCACATGCTACACATACATGCATGCAGGCAAACCATTCACACAAATAAAATAAACCTAAATTTTTCTAAAAAAAATCATACACACATACATTATGAGTTTCAGCACAGTTACACATGACTATACTTGCAGCTAATTGGGAGGCGGAGGCAGGAAGATGGCTTGAGCCCAGGAGTTTTAGACTAGTAATAGGTGAGCAACACAGGGAAGCAGCTGTCCTTTTCCTCCTGTATCTCTTCCCCTCCCTGTCCTCAAACCCTGTACCATTCCAGGCCTACCTCCCCACTGTGTACTTCCCGGCTATACTTAACCACAGGATTCTTCCTTCCAGGGGCCAAATTCACTGCACACTGAACATGCTGCCCTGATAACTGACTGAGAGTTGCTGCTTTTCTATGATGGAATTCTTCCTCCAAACATCTTGTGTCCCAGAGTCAGAGATGCACTTAAGTGCCCAGTGTAGCGCTCACAGTGCTTGCAGGTGCTCTGTGAGCATGTCACATCCGTTGGCTGGCTTTCTGCAACGTCTGCCTCACTGCAGCACTGCATGTGGCAGAAACAGCTAAGCCAAAAGAGACAGGTCCTACTAGACACAGCATCAGCAGAGGCCAGAGAGGGCAGTTTGGCCCAAGCTGATTCAACACTTGCCAGGCTGTGTTGTTGGTGGGTAAACCAGAACAACCCCCATGGAAGGTGATTTGGCAAGATATGGGAGAATTAAAGATGCACATACCATCTGTCCCTGAATTTCTACTTCTAGGAATTAATCCTCAAATATGCTTGCAAAGGTACAAAAGGATGTATGTACAATGTTATTTATTTTGAAATAGCAAATAACTGGGAAAAAAGCCACAGAAACAATAACCTGTCTCTGGTGTCCAGTATGCCAGATGCACAGTACTACCCTGTCACTCTGAAGGCACTGAGCCATCTCCCCCAGCCCCAGCTCAGTGGTAGGGTTCCTACTGAGCATTTATAAAGCCTTGGTTCCAGGCCCATCCCTGCAAAAGCAAAGGGAGGGGAAGGTATACTGTGCATATTTTCCTATACTGCATATCTCTGGAAAATCCCACCCAAACTTTGGCAGTGTTGACACGTGAGGAAAAGAACCATAAGAGGGGGTGGGAGACAGTTCATCATATATTTCACGTTTTTAAGTTATTTGCGTGTGTGAGACATATGTGAGGGTGCCCAGAGGCCAGAAGACCTGGCGCTGGTGGTATAAGCAGTCGTGAGCCTCAGACAGGGGTGCTGGGAAATGAGCTCTCCTTTTTGGAAGAAAGAACCTGCTCTTAATTGCTGAGCCATCTCTCCAGTCGCTATTTTACACTTTTTGAGCTCTGTCAAAGTGAAAGTACTACTGACTCATGACTCAAGAGCATAAGCTGCGCACTGGATGAGTGGATGGGAGAGGGAAATGGAGGAAGCTGTTCTGAGCCGGCCACGTGAAAGAGCTCTCTGGGTAAGTGTGGCCCTTAACCCAGAGCTGTGGGAACTGGGCTTGCGTGTGTGTGGGTGTCGCTAGCAGCACAGGCTGTAACAGGCTGGGCCAGCTGCAGGCTAAGCATGAGTCAAAGGCAGAGTCACTTCCAAAGCGCAACCCTTTCTTCCCCATACTCCAAGATGGGTGGGGACTCGTGCTTCCGCGTCTCTTGCAGGAAAAATCTGCTCTTCCAAAGCTTCCTCCCTCGGAGGCCATCTGTGCTTACTGGGAGAGATGCTTGGACAAAATGAGAAAAATGCAAACAGGCAGAGTATAAAAATGCCAAGAGCAGTGTAATTCCTAAGAATGATTTCACAGTTTCTGGCTTTCTATCTTTTCTACATTTCCACATGCTCTTTTATCATACTGAAATACCTTTCCTCCCTAAAGTGGACAACTACAGCCCTATCCCAAGCCCTTTCTTCTCTGGAGAATATTAGTTGGCACTTTATTTTAATGATCCCTGTGAAGCTGATCAACTCTAAGGTCTGACTCTCATAAACAGAGGAGACCAAAGAGGAGTCAGAGGAACAGCTGCCATCTCTGGCACATGTCAGAGCTAGATAAATGTTTTGCTGAATGGGTGAGTAAATGCCAAAATGGACAGATAGATAGGTGGGAAAATGGGATTGGGCAGCTCCCAGAAGCTGCTGCAAATGGTTGGGAGAGATGCCTGGCAAGAACAACAGTTACAGGCCACTGGGAATGGGCCAGTACTTCTTGTTGCCAGTCAATATGCAGGCTGCTGGTTCTTTCACACCAGCCTGGGAATGTCCAAGCCCATGCTCCCCACCTTCTCACTGCACAGGAAGATCTCATGATGCTAACTAGGCAGTCTCCCTCTCTGCCATAAATTCCTCTGAGTTCTTCTCCATCTTAGCACAAGCTTTGCAAGAACTCTCCAATGGTTCCCACTAACTACAGAATAAAGACCCAACTCCTGCCAGGATTTCAACATTCTTCACACTCTGGCACCAAACAGTGAATCCCTCATTTTTTTTACTGCCAACTCCTTTTCCTGTTGTCCTGGTTTTTTTGTTGATGTTGTTTTGTTTTGTTCTATTATTGTTTTTGAGGCAGGGTCTCTTTATGTAGCCCTGGAGGTCCTGGAACTCGCTATGTAGACCAGACTGGTCATGATTTCACAGAGACCTACCTGCTTCTGCCTCGCGAGTTCTGGGATAAAAGGCGTGCACCACTACACCTGGTGGTTAGTCTGTGCTTTTTGTACATTTCACATCCGCTTCAACACCCTTGTGTCAGCATAACCTTTCTGTCTAGGACATTCTGATCCCTTTTCTTCTCCTTAGATTCTGAGACCACATCTAGTTATGCTGACTAGACTAGCCTCAAATCCTGGAGCTTGAGTGGCCCTCCTGCCTTAGCCTCTTGAGGAGCTGAGATGAAGGAACAGCCAGTGTGTCCAGCTTTTTGCTCAGTATTCAAGGCTGTTTTTAGGAGTCTTCCTCCTGTACACGCTTGCACAGAGGAACACCTTTGATGCTTCCTCATTATGTTAGTTCTTACTGGCTGTCACTCTGTGCTCCATGATAAGACACACAAAATAAGACAGACTTAAAACTGCCATCTTCTTTCTGTGGGTTTTCCCCCTTCTTGTTTTATTCTTAACCAAAATTGGGAGAGCTCCTCTCAGCATGAGTCTTATCTGTGTTTCTCATTGTGTGTCTCCACAATGTGGAAGATGGACTGGTATATTCTTTTCCTTTTAATGATTTATTTATTTTAATTTTATGTGCATTGGTGTTTTGCCTGAATGTATATCTGTGTGAGGGTGTCAGATCCTCTGGAGGTGGAGTTATAGACAGCCATGAACTGCCATGTGGGTGCTGGGAATTGAACCCAAGTCCTCTGTTACAGTAGCCAGTGCTCTTAATCACAGGGCAATCTCTCCTGCCCCTGGACTGGTATATTCTAAGGAACAAGTCAATAGGTATGTGTGTGATGCACGGACCAGACCCCTACTTTAACAGGCAGAAGTCCCACTATACCTGTAACAAAATTCATGTTTCTGGAAGGTTTGGCAGGCCAAAGGGAAGATATCCAGAAAGGCCCAGAGTGTGGTACAGGTATCACATAGGTAGAGGACAATGTCCTTTAATTCCTGTTGTCAAGAAAAGACACAGTATTATTTTCAAGCCCCACAGACAGCTCTGCAGAGGGCCGGAATCGTAACTGACAAAGCTAGAGTCCACAGCAGGCAGGAAGTTGCTCGAGAGGAATAGGGAAGTGGAGGCTCCAGAGACAGCCTGAATGGTCGGTCCATCTCTAGGAGAGCAACCTGAGCTATGTAATCATCTTGTCTCAGAGTTTGCCGTTGCAGTTTAGTGGCCTACACTCAATGATGGCTAAGGTCACCTGTAATTCTGACATAGTCTCTCTTCTACGCTGCAGGAAAATGAACCCTGAGTCTGAACACTGCCGAGAGAGATCACCCAGCCTGGTGAGACAGGAGCAGCAAGGCCACCCTTTGCTCACATTTTGAAGAGGGTACCTAGAACACAGGGTGTCTGCTCATCTGCTCTGCTGATTCTCGTGCCAACTTGAAGGAGCAGCCTGGGTGGCTCTTCATGTTACAGACAAGGAAACTGAGGCTCAGAATGCTAAGAGGCTCAGGGTGCTCCCACAGCTCCTGGCCTGTACTCCTCTGAAACACTTGCTCAATGGATATTTCCCCACCAGGTGGCAAATGTCAAGAAGGAAGCTCACAGCTGCCACATCTCAGCTGTTGGTAGAGCTTAGCACAGCACCCAGGCTCCCGAGAGTTTACTTTTGGGATGTCATCCTCATTAATGTTCTAAGTGCCATGAGATGGACACCATGTCTGCACCTGATTGCTGCTTTATCCCCCAAGCTCAGCAGAGGAGGACCTGACGCAGTCCCTCAGTATAGTGCTCAAGCAATCAATGACTGGTTAAGGAATGGGCCTGCTGAGCAAAACTAAGTAAGGAGTAGACCCAGTTCTCAAATCCTAGTGTCTTGTCCTTTCTGCTACTCCACAAAGTTTCCCGGGGAGGAAAAAACCTGCAGAAAAGCCTAACCCACAGGGCAGGTAGAAACACGGGTTGCGTCCAAGGAAGAGGTCAAAGGCAGGGGAAGAAACAACTGTGTTCTGAGGCTTTGGCAATTTTCTCAGTCCCAGGGTAGCCAGGCTTAAGGATCCCAGTCAGAAGGAGCTGGGCTGAGAGGCAACCTTACCAAGAGAGGCATGTCACTGGGTGTCAACCGACCCTTCTCCCCAAGTTTCTGGGGTGTGGTGCTGGTCCCATCCCCTTGCAAGCCACAGTGCTGGAGGATATTGCTGAAGACCTTAAAAAAAAAAAAAAAAAAGGGGGGCTCTTTTTCACATCCTGAACAAGCACCTACAATCCCCACCCGGCAACTAGGGACAGGAGACCCAAGAACTGACTTAGAACCTAGGGACAGACCATCCAATGTGGGATGGTGAATAGGATTAAATGCAACCCTTGTAGGGCCAAGTACATGGAAGGCCCTGGGTTCCAGGCCAGGTGTGGTATTACACACTCTTAATTCCAGCTCTCAGAAGACAGAGGTAGGTGGATCTCTGTGAGTTCAAAGCCAGCCTGTTCTACATTTCCAGTTCTAGGCCAGCCAAGGCTATATTGTGAGTCCCTGCCTCAAAAAACAAGACCCTGAGTTCCATCTTTAGTACTCCCACACACAGTATGCATATAATATAAAGCCCCAAGAATTCTGCACCTATGACTTGACCTGATAGACTCAACAATATAGATAATGTCTGAGAAATACCTTCAGCAACACTTAAGAAATGTTTAGGCTCCTTTGAAGACGATTACTTATAGGATGATTTTATACATGTATGTATGTGTATCTTTTGTTTGTTGTTTTGAATAGGGTCTCATGTAGGCCAGGATGCCTTTGATCTCACTATGCAGATAAGAATGAAGAACTTGAACCCCTAATCCTCCTGTTTCTACTTCCCAAGTGCAGGGGTTACAGATGTGTGCCATCATACTCTGTGAGTATCAGAGCTTTATTAAAACAAAAGACAAATTATCAGAGAGTTGAAAACTTAACCAGTCATAAAATCAAGCAAGACTGAATTGGTAGTGTCGTCTTCCTCTCTTCCTTTCTTCCTTCCTTCCTTCCTTCCTTCCTTCCTTCCTTCCTTCCTTCCTTCCTCTCTTTTCTTTCTTCCTTTCTGTGTGTGGGGAGCATGTGTGTGAAGTCAGGGGACAACTGTGGGAACCCATTATTTCTTTAAACTATGTAGGTTCTAGGGATCAAAATCAGGTCCTCAGGCTTGGTGGCAGGCGCCTTTATCTACTAAGCCATCTTGCTAGGGCATATTATCCTTATTTTCATAATTAAAATATTAGTTTTGTTTTTTGAGTCTGGCCTGGATTTTACTACATAGATCAGGTTGGTCTCTACTCACAGGTCCCTTCCGCCTGTGCCTCCTGAGTGCTGCCACATTATCATTAAACAGTCTAGCATGTAACTATTCCAAAAGTTACTTTAAACAGATGTATGTGTAGGGATCTCTACAGTGGGTTATGGAGGAATAATAATATTATTTAATGATTGTTTTTGTATTTTTTTTTTTTTTGAGACAGGGACAGAGTCTTACTATATAGCTTAGACAAGCCTTGAACTAAAGACTATTTGCTCCTCAAGAGCTGGGATTACAGATATGAGTCACCATGCCCAACTCTTGTCAGATTTTTAACATTCTTCATAGTTTCTTTTTTTAAAGTAATTTATTTTTATTTTATGTACATTGGTGTTTTGCCTGCATGTATGTATAAATTTTGAACAATTATAAACTGCCATATGGGTGCTGGGAATTGAACCCAGGTCCTCTAGAAGAAAGCCAGTGTTCCTAACTGCTGAGCCATCTCTCCAGCCCCCATTCCTCATATTTTCTGTAATACACATTATTCTTTCATGAAATAGTTTTTATAAACCTTCACAGTTCCTATTTGAAAAATACAGGTCTCTGAAAGAAGTAACTTTTAGAGAAATGACACAAAATGCAAACCAAATCCTGGTTGTGAGTGCCAGATAATCTTTAGATTTCATTCTCATTCAAGAAGGCAAGTAGGAGAAAGAGAAAATCTGGGAGACAAGTTCTCTTTTCCAGCCTCCTCTTCCCTCTCCTTCTCCCCTCTCTCCTGCTGAGGGTGGAATCCGGGGCTTTGCACTTGTTAGGTAAGTGCACTATTACTGTGCCACACTTCAGGGTGTGTCTGGAGAAGGAGTGGAAAGCAAACATTTCTCTAGGTTTTTCAAGAAAAGGCCAAAGACTTGTCTTCCCCTACCCAGCTTACTCTACCCTGGGCAGAGATAAGAGATGGTACCTGAAGTATGGTGGGAATGGTTTCATCCAGGTCATTATAATAACTTGGCTGCTGGGTAAATATGTTTCCTAAAAAGAGAAGAGAAAGGAAGAAGCAGGGAGAGGTCAGGATGGATGGAGAGGACACATTAAAATTGATTATCAGCATGCTCTGTGACCATTCTCCCTTTCTGTAAGCCTGTCTGTAGGGAGGATCTAGGATGAATCTTGTCTCAGGCCCAGCTGGCACTGAGCTTTGTCCTCATTGAGAACCCTCTCAGGGCTGGGAAAGGAAGTTATTCAGTACAATTTAACTTTTAAAGTACCTCTGAATTACATAAAACAAAGAGCAGCCCTGGTCAAACCAGCTAGTCCTGATGTCCCTAGGGAGTGACCAAACTTAGGCACCATGCCTCCTATGACAGCATTGTGGAACTGGGAGTTGCATTATCCAGGAAAATTGGGTACTGTAATTCCTTCATCCAACAAACCTACAATAATTCAGGAGTCTTGCCAAGTTACACCTCAAAAAGTGTGAGGAGATGCCAGGGAGAGATGTCTGGAAGTCTTTGATTTGAACGTGCTACCATCTCAATTCACTCTCCTGCAAACAGAAGGCAGGAGCAACACATGGAGATGGACTTGGCACACATCTGTGGTCGTTCTGTTCAGATGGAGCTCATCTCCGATGTTTAGTACTCTCTACCTGCCGCTGCATGGTGTGCTTAGAGCATACGGTAGCTGGAACAGAACCCAGTGTTTCTCTGTCCAAATGTCAAGAAGACCAGGGAAAGAATCATAGCTAGGGACATGATGAGAAAGGCCAATGCCCTCAGATGCCTCATCTCTCACTATCACTTCTGCCTCTCAGGCTGGTAGTCAGTTTGAGGAACCCCTGCTTCTGTGGAGGTCTAGTTGTTTTTGTTTTTTGGGGTTTTGTTGTTGTTGGCAGTGGTGGTTTTGTTTTTTGTTTGTTTGTTTGTTTTTTGAGACAGAGTTTCTCTGTAACATCACTAGCTGTCCTGGAACTCCCTTTGTAGACCAGATCAAACTCAAAGATCTACCTGCCTCTGCCTCCTGAGTGCTGTAATGAAAGATGTGCACCACCACCGCTCAGCAAAGGTCTGGTTTTTATGTAAGTGCCAGACAATGTTTAGATTTTAGTACTGTCTGAGAAAGATAAAGGGAATTCAAAGGCTTTGGCCAAGAGTAGGACAAAGAAACTATGTGGGAGAAAGAAGTTTTCCTCTCTGTCTCTGTTTCTCTCTTGCACTGTGTACAAAGGCCAGAGCATACAATCTGAACTACTCTGTAGCCCTAGTCCAATTCCTGGGAATCTAAACATGAAGGAAATCAAATGCCAGGTAAGGCTAATGAGTAAGGAAGTAGCTGGGCTTTTCATCAGCACAGTTCAGGATGGCATTTACTCCTTGATTCCAAAAAGCTATTTTCTAGCTCTGCCTCCTTAGCTCAGGGCTCCTACCTCCCATAGATGCTCACCCCATAATCTATACAGGTGAGCCTGGACCATCTACACCTTCCTTATCCATATTGCAAAGAATATCTGAGCCAGCCCCTCCACCAACTTTGTTCCTTGTTCCTCTTGTCCTGATCCTCCAGGGCAAGTCTAAACTCCTGATACAAAAAGCCCTGAGAAATCTAGCCCCTGCTGGCATGCTAGATCACCCTGCTTCCAATCCCTGCAATGGAGCCCTTCTTTGAATCATCCTTAACCTCAGACAACAAGCCCTGTCTCTTCCTTCTGCTTGAAATGACCTCCCAGAGTTCCACCTTAAGACACCTTCTCTGGTAGTACTCTGACATAGGCACTTCCAGAGCAAAGGCATATCCCTCTTACCCCCCTGACTACTCAGAACATTCCCTCATTGCTTTTCAGAAAAATAGAAGTTTTTTTTGTTTTTTTTTTCCCTCTGACACACATCAAGATAACTCAAGCTTACTTCCTTCTTCCTTCCTTCCTTCCTTCCTTCCTCCTTCCTTCCTTTTTTGAGACAAGGTTTCTCTGTGTAACAGTCCTGGCTGCCCTGGAACTCTCTTTGTAGATCAGGCTGGCCTCAAACTCAGAGATCCACCTGCCCCAGCCTTCTGAGTTCTAGGATTAAAGGTGTGCACCACCAAGCCTAGAAAGATAGCTTAAATTTCACAATCTATTCTTGAGGTCTTCAGAGTCTCTTTTCTTCTTTATCTGATTCTAATGACAACAAAGATCTCCTTTGCTTTTGATTAAAAAACAAAATAACGAAAAAAAAAAAAAAAAAACCCTAACAAAACACAAAAAACAAAAAGCCCCCCAAAACCAAAACCAAAAATAGCCCAGAGAGATGGCTCCACAGTTAAGAGCACTTGCCGCTCTTGCAGAGGATTCAGGTTCAGTTCCCAAGATCCAAATGGTGGCTCACAACTATCTGTAACTCCAGTCCCAGCAGACCAGACACCCTCTTCTGGCCTCCATGGGTGTCAGGCACACACAGAGTGCACGTACGTACGTGTGTGTGTGTGTGTGTGTGTGTGTGTGTGTGTGTGTGTGTAGACAAAAACATCTATACATTTAAAATAAAAATAAATATGTACCTTGGGGCTGGAGAGGTGGTTCACTGGTTAAGAGCACTGGTTGCTCTTCCAGAGGACCTGGGTTAGATTCTCAGGACCCATATGGTATAACTCCAGTGCAAGAGGATCTTATGCCCCTTTCTGGCCTTTGCAGACACTGCATGCATATGAACACACAAAAATGCAGGCAAAGCATCCATACACAGAAAATAAATAGTTAAATAAATAAACCTGTCTTAAGAAATACTACAAAGGTAAGGAACAAGTGGTGGCCTCTGAACTGCCTCTTCTCCTCAGACAAGCCCGGGGCGAGCAGGAGACACTGCCACAAAGATCACTAAACCTACGAAGGAGTGACGACCTCATTTTCTCCTGATGTGCTCAAGAAAGACTGACTGATGAGCCCTGCTTTGAAAAGCTGATAGCCGATACCCAATGCCAACCTTGTCAGTTTATTAAGAAGGCTAGAGTAAGGACTGTGCTTGTGCCCACAGGGCAGCTCACCCTCTCTTGGCTTTTCTTCCTCATCAGTCTTCTTACAAGTAATGCTTTGCCCAAGAGACTTTGTATATCAAAGTGGAGGCTGCTCTTGGGCCTTCTACTTAAGGATTAAAAAGAGCGCTGCTCTGAGGTGAGTTGGGAGGGTGCTTCTGTAGGCTCCTTCTCTACTCGCCACACCTGCCAACACACACACACACACACGCACACGCACACGCACACGCACACACACACACACACGCACACGCGCAAGCTCCCGATGCCTGGTCTGCATCTTTTTTTGAATCAACTACCTTCTAGGAGCCAAAAATGAGGTTCTCCGTAATAAGTCAGTTTAGAATCCTCAACCTGGTGGTTTAAAAAAAAGTATGTGGAGCCAGGCACAGTGGTGTACACCTAACACCCCAGCATTTGGGAAGCAGAGGCAGGAGGAGCATGTCTTCAAGGCTACCCTGGGCTATGTAGCAACTTTTAGGCTGATCTGGGCTACATAGTAAGAAATAACCTCAATAAATAAATATAAATTAAAAAAAGCCAGGCATGGTTGCCTACAGTTATAATCTTAGCACTATGAAGCCTGGGCTTCATATCATTAGGAAAAACAAAATAAATCAAACAAAAAACCCTTGTGGTGGTGGCACTCAACTTTAATCCCAGCACTTGGGAGGCAGAAGCAGGTAGATCTCAGAGTTCAAGGTCCAGCCTGGTGTACAGAGTAAGATCCACAATAGCCAGGGCTACACAGAGAAACCCTGTCTCTAAAAACCAATATAGATAGATAAATTAAAAATAAAAGTAAATAAAGGCACGGTATTATGACTAGTTTTATGTCAACTAGACACAAGGCTAGAGTAGTTTGCAAAGAGAGAACCTCAATTCAGAGAATGCCACCACCAGACTGGACTGTAGCCAAGCTTGAGGGACATTTTCTTAATTGATGACCGATGTAGGAGGGTTCAGACAACTGCAGGTGGTAATGTGTGTAGGCAGCTGGTCCTGGATGGTATAGGAAGGCAGGCTGAGCAAGACATGGAGAGCAATTCCTCCATGGCCTCTGCTTCCATTTCTGCCCTAAGTTCCTGCCACGCCTCTTCAATGATGCACTGTGGTATGGAACTGTAAGCTGAATAAACCCTTACCTCTTCAAGCTTCCTTTGGCTATGGTGTTTATCACAGCAATAGAAATCTAAGTCAGCAAGATGGCTCCTTTTACCATGCTTAATCACCTTAGTTTAAGTTTGATCTCCAGGATCCACTTAGGGGATGGATAGACCTACTCCCACACAAAGTGAAATTCAAACAAAAAAGAAACACTCTCAAAATGTGTGAAGCCCATCTTTCCTCTGATTCTTAAAGGAGCCAGTGGCACAAGTGACTAAAACCTAGGGCAGCAGGCAGGGCTTTCTTGGTCTGTCCTTGCCATTTCATCTCCCAGCAACTCCTCACCACAATCTTGAACAACACACTCAAAGGTTTCCTTGCTTCTAACTCACAACCCACATCACTAGGTCCTGAAGCCTGTTTTTCTCCACACTATTCTCTTGCCCTCCATTTTCTCCAGAACTGTTAAGGTTTCTCTGGGTTCTGCTCTGCATCTCAAATGTCCCTTTCTGTTCCAGTAGCCAACTAGGTACTCACCTTCATTCCCATGATGATGTGCCTGCTTTTCAATTGCCTACTGTTTCCACCCCCTAACAGACTGACCTCCTGCTCCAAGCTCCTGGAGGCCCCACAGCCTCAACACAGTAAGAGCTCACACTTGCCAAGCGCTTGCGTCTTGCCAGACCCAGTGTTATGTGTGCTGTCCACTTTTTCCCATTTAATTTCACACCAACCTAAAGAAGGCAGGCCATCAGCCTTTCCTTAACTAAAATTGAGACTTCACTGACTTGGTGAAGCTGATACACCCCAAAAGAGAGCTGGATGTGAGATAGGGTATCCAGTGGAGGACCAGTGGGCACTCTTGCTTCTCTGAAAGCTGAATGGAACCTTCCCAGTGACTCTCCCTAGTTCCTGCTGCTCTCTCTTGGAACCTTCCACTCCAACCAAACTGGCCTGGTAACTATTTCCCTAACGTACTATGCTTTCTGTTACTTATTCACCCCATCCTCTAAGTCTACAATGAATTTATGAAAGGTGTTCCTCTTGGAAAATAAACAATATTAACCCATACTCGGGCAATAATTAGACTCAAACAAAGAAACCAAAGACTGTTTCAATGAAAATGACAGGTGTAAAATTTCACATGTAAGGCTGGATGATGGTGCATGCCTTTAGTCCCAGCACTTGGGAGGCAGAGGTAGGCAGATCTTTTTGAGTTCAAAGCCAACCTGGTCTACAGAGCAAGTTCCAGAACAGCCAGGGCTACACAGAAACCCTGTCTCAAAAAACTGAGAATAAATAAATATATTAAGTGAGTAATTAAAAAAAAAAAAAACAAACAAACAAATGGACAGCTATCCCTTGGGATAGTTCTCTCTCTTCCTCTCTTCCTTTTTTTTCCCTAATAAAGTTTGCATGCATACATACATACATATACATGTATGTAGTTATATGTGTAAAGTTACAAACTTTATATATAATTTTATAAGTATATAAAACAAATATAGTTGCATACATAAAGTTACATATGAAAACCTAAATTTTACATATAACTATATAATTATGTAAGGGTTTTTTTTTTTTGTTTTGTTTTTGTTGTTGTTTGTTTTTCAAGACAGGATTTCTTTGTGTAACAGCCCCAGCTATCCTGGAACTCGATTTGTAGAACAGGCTGCCCTTGAACTCACAGAGATCCACCTGCCTCTGCCTCCCAAGAGCTGGGACTAAAGGTATATGCCACCACCACACGGCTAGATTTTTTTTTTAAGCCAGGATTCACTATAAAGTCTATGCTGGAGTTGAATTCGTGAGGCTCTTACCTCAGGCTCCCCAAGTGCTACCCAGCTTTTGCAATCAGATATTTAGAAGACTACACCCTACAGTCTGAGGATGGGCAAGGCTGGCAGGAGAGCTCAAATGAACTGACATCTTTGCAGCAACCCCCACCACTCGCACTTCTGAGTGAACCTGCAGCCCACTTCTGTGTTAGGGAATCCAACTCTTTTCACAATCACAGAGTCTCCAAACTATGTCCCCATCTGCTCTCAGCAATGTTGCATATAGCTGCTATTTTGGAGGCAGCCTCGTTATCCTGGAAGCAGGAATCAGAAAGAGCAAGAGCTCCAGGGTCACCTTTATCCAGGTAAGTTCCCACTTGGCGGCTGTTGACTGCTAAGGCAAGTCCCTTACAGCTCAACCTGTCTTTTCATTTATAAATGGGGGCAATGTCAACACTGATCCCAGACAGCTCCTGTGTACATCCAGTAGAGATAACAAATAGGACATGCATGTCATGACAGAGACCAGGCCACATTCCAATGAAGGCTAATGTCATTGCAATCTGACTTTCATTGCCAAGGCAAATTTCTCATTCCTACCACTGACTGACACCTGTCCTAACACTAAGAAATCCAGACACTCTGTTTTGGCTGTTGCCCAAGCTGGCCTCAAACTCATAACCTTCTTGTCTCCACCTCCTGAGTGCTGGGATTGTGGTTATGCACCATCCAGAAAGATTTGCAGATTCCCAAGGCACTGCCAGATACAATGTTTTAACTTTCTTTCAACTCCCTAGTCATATTTCACGGCCGACACATCTATGTGTGATATATAAAACATCTGTATCCCAGCACCACAAGCCTCCAACACTCCTGTGCTATCTAAACCAAGCGTTTGTGACCTCTGCTTTGGCATGTGGGGGCCACCCCTGTACATCCTCAGGTCCTACATCCTACATACCTATCATTTTCTGGAGCAGTGGTGAATTGCCTTTTCCAAAGAGCACACAGAGGTCCAGGATCTTTGGGATGTCAAAGAGGAAGTTATCGTAGAGGATTTCCCCAAATGCAGATGGAGAAATAAAGTGATCCTAAGGGAAAAGTACAGAGAGAGGATGGAGGCCGAGTGTACAGACACTGCAATAGCAAACTCTTGAGAAACCACCTTGATGCTCATCAGCTGGGAACAGGCTAATCAATGGTCACATGTCTATACTGTACATATATGTCTGAATTTTATGAAAAGACTGAGAATTACAGTGATTCTGCATTTTCATGTAAATAAAAACAGAAATACCATGAAAAAGTCAGCAGAGGCTGTTTTTAAGTATTGATGGGCAAATCAGCCAGTGTCTGTGGTTATATAAAAACAGTTCACCAAAATAAGCAAACTCAAGGGAGATTAAACAAGATAAACAAAACACTGGTAAGAGGACATGGGATTGAGTCATTGTTTGGTATACATGAAACTTTCATTCAAATATATGCATAGATTTGAAATTTAATTATAATGAAATGCAGCTTAAAAATTAATATCTATTGGGTTTGTTGGTGAATGCCTGTAAAAATCAGTATTCAAAACTGGGTGGTGGTGTTACATGCCTTTAATCCCAGCACTCAGCAAGCAGAAGCAGGAGTTCAAGGTCACCCTAATCTACAAAGTAAGTTCCAGAATAGCCAGGACTACACAGAGAAATCCTGTCTCAAAAAACCAAAATAATATTTGTAATAGTAATAAAATATATCTTTTTTTTTTTAAAGTATGTTTCACTAAGTAGATCAGGTTGGATTTAACTTGAAGAAACCTGCCTGCCTCTGCTTCCTGAGTTACTGGGATTAAAGGTTTGTGCTACTATTCCTCACAAAACAAATATTTAAAACAGGATTTTTTTAGATTCCATGAAGGACCATGCACATTAGAAGTAGTGACTCCGAAGGCTGGTAAGATGGCTCAGTGTATAAAGGTACTTGCCAACAAGTCTGGTGACCCAGTCACATATTTATGTATATACATAAATGGAGAAATATTCTCATGTATAAATTAATTAAAAATAAAATAAATATTTTAAAAAGCAAACATATGAGGGCTAGAGAGATGGCTCAGTAGTTAGGAGCACTTAGCTGTTCTTCCAGGGGTCCTGAGTTCAATTCCCAGCAACCACATGGTGGCTTACAACCATCTATAATGGGATCAGATTTCTTCTGGTATTCAAGAAAACAAAGCACTCATATACATAAAATACATGAATAAACAAATCTTTTTTAAAAAGTATACATAAGAGTTCTTCAAAGAGTCAGACTCAACATCCTTACCTTCTGTCACATGAATAAAGGCACTGCCAACTGTGACAAGGACCCTGGGTCCCTGCTGATGAGAACACTGAGTGTACTGTGGGTAGGCTGGTGGATTAGAGAAGGGAAATGAGTGGCACAGATTTTTCCCCAAAAGATGGGAATGAAGAGGGAGACAAAGAGGAAAGCTGACACTCTCAGAGCCTTCCTTCCCATGGGCAGAGCCTGGCAGAGGTGTTGGGTGACAAGTGGAGGCGTGTCACAGGATCAGAAGCTTACTTTGGATTCCTTGTGAGTGGACATTCGGAGGAAGATGAGGAAGATGCTTCGATGTAGGTGTTTCTGCATGTCAGCAACCTCAGGGGTCGGGGCCACCCACTCATCAAACTTTCGGGGTACATAGCGTAGATAGGAGTCCAGGCACTTCTGCAGGGTCTCATCAAAAACAACCTATGCCAGGAGAGAGGAAAGCAAGGACCCATTGCTTAGGTAGACTACACAGGTGCACAAGGCCCATCATCAACCCTGACACATCGCAAACACTCCAACCCAAGGACCAAGGAGGTATGAATGAGCCCAGAGCTAAATACAAGTTTCTTAAATGACAGTGTGTAAAACATCAGGAAGGTTGCAATATGAGTCAACAATCCAAACCACTATTTGCTGTTAAGGATCCAAGTAAAGTAGACAAAAAAGCAACTCCTAGGGAAGAGAAAACAGCAACCAACCAAAGACAGACATGTCATGTGCTTTGTCTTAGTGTTAATTTTGATAGAATGTTACCTGGCACCAGAATTTATCATGAGGCAAGGCCAGGAGCCAGTCGAGGTCATTGGCTACGAAGGTGGCGCGTTCCAGGTACTCCTCCACTAGGGCGGGAATGTTGTCTTTAGGGGGCGGTTTGTATAACACAAAATACCGGTCTGCCTTCTGCTCAGGGTGCTACGGATCCAAAAACCACGTGTTAACGTGGCAGAGGTTAGTCAGCGAGGGCCCATTTGCCAACCCACAGCAATGATAGTACTTGGCTGTTCCAACCAGAGACCCTCCAAGGAGCTTGTAAGTATAAAGAACCCAGTGTATCTAACAAAGATGCCATGGTTGCACCCAGGGAGTGCAGGTGGTTGTTAAAAAACATGTTTTTGGGAGAATTTTTAGAAGAGAAAGGACACAAAACTCCAATATAACCAGGTTTGGAATGTTTTTAAAGTCTATGTATTTGCATATCGATACAGGTTTTTAAAAAAGTAGTAAGGAGGGGGTCTGGAAAGATGGCTCAGTGGCTAAGAACAGTTGCTGCTCTTCCAGAGGACCAAGGTTCAATTCTCAGCACACACATAGCAGCTCACAACTGTCTTTAACTCCGGTTCTAGGGGATGTGGCATCCTTAAACAGATATACATGCAAGCAAACACCAATGCACATAGAATAAAAATAAATAAAATTTTTTTTTTAAAGAAGAGGACAATCCCCAAATTTTACACTGGTTATCTTGGAGCTAGAGAATTATGGCTTCAACATATTTTTCAGTATTTTTTTTTTTCTTGAGACAAGGGCTCACTATGCAGACCAGCTGGCCTCAAACTTAGAGCTCTACCTGCCTCTGTCTCTCAAATACTGGAATAAAGGTGTAACCACCATGTTTGACCTTATTTTCCCATTTAAGAACAGTGAACATGTATTTTTTAAATTAATATTTAATTATCCGAGTACCAGGTACACATCTTTTTTTATTACGTGGGCTGAGGGTATGGCTCGGTGGCAGAGTGTGTATGTGAGGCCCTGGGGTCAATCCCCAGCACCAGGAGGGGCGCGGCAGGAGGGAGGGGAAACGAAAAGGTGAGGAGGAGGAAATGGGAGAGGCGCGCACTTTGCTAGTCCCCACGACCTCCCAGGGGAAATCACTGACCATTTGTTGTCCTCCTTACCTTTCTAGGCTTTTACATTAGAATATAGTGTATGCATATCAATTATTTGTTTCAGCCTGTTTTTCCTTTCTCATATAAACAGCATTATACTGTATATATCACTTTTTTCCTTTTATATAACCAGAAACAAAACAGAAAACCTCTAATTTTTTTTTTTTAAAAGATTCTAATCAAGTAGCTGCAGATCTGAGCCTAGAGTCACAAGTTCTTTCTCCCAACCCTAGCCATGCCATGAACAAACCCCACTTTGTTCACATAATGAAGAGCCCATGGGCTCAGTGGCTCGGCTTTCACCCCAGTCTGCGTGAGAGCTGAGAGCAGCTTTCTGGGGAGGTTGTAATAGGAGGAGGACCAGGCCTCAGCTGTTATCAAGCACAGCCTCCCACTTCCAGAGCCAGCTCTAGGACAGTCAAGACTGATGGGTCAGTCTCCTTAGGAACCTTGAGGAGTATGCAGGTTCCACAAGGATCCACTGCTGGCATTTAGCATACAGGTCTGTGGGAGCTGCTCCCATTCAAATCCCACATATAGAGTGGCGGCATTCAGCCACTAATCTGTTGAAGAGAGCTTATCTCCTCTTGCATTCCAAGCTTCCTTCCTCCTTGACCTGCTGACACCCTTTACAGGGTCCCACTGTGTCAGACACAAGAATAAGAGCATCTATGTGCTGAAAGTCTCAGCTCAGAGTCTCAGGTCTTCTCCAAGTCACATCTAAGCCACCAAGGGAGCCCTAAACAGATGAAGTGACAACGTAGGCCTGAAGAGTCATAG
This sequence comes from Phodopus roborovskii, assembly GCF_943737965.1. NCBI lineage: Eukaryota > Metazoa > Chordata > Mammalia > Rodentia > Cricetidae > Phodopus > Phodopus roborovskii. The sequence continues at coordinate 11,267,164 of NW_026126546.1, read as the reverse complement.
GAGCACACCCCCCCACCCCCCGGGAAGGGGATGCTTCTCTGGGGAGGCAGTACCTAAACTGAGCCTCGGAGGAGGAAAAGGACTTTGTAGGTGGAGGAAAGTTGCCTGGTTCTCCCTTCCTCCCTCCCTCTCTCTCTCTCTCTCTCTCTCATGTGTTCTTACCACACAGCCCTGGCAGGCCTGGAATTTGCTATCATAGACTAGGCTGGGCTCAGATTTAATAGAGCTCTGCCCGCCTCTGGAATTTATTTACTTATTTATTTTGATCTCTCAAGACAGGGTTTCTCTGTAGCTTGAAGCTTGTCCTGGATCTCACTCTGTAGGCTAGGCTGGCCTTGAACTCACAGAGATCCACTTGACTCTGGGATTAAAGGTGTGTACTACCATTGTGAACAGGCAGAGCTGGGCACTGGAGAATGGGTTTAGATGGCCAAATGATGACAATAAATCTATCACTTATTGAGGGCCCATGCTATGCCAGCTGTGGAACAGGTATGTCAATTTCTTTCTTTCTTTCTGTTTTTCATCTGCAATTAGCTAAAAAGAGACAATATTCTTCTTGTCTGTCAGAGGATAAAATACTTAGTAAGGTCCAGGAACTTTCTGAAAGGCCTTGAGGTTAAATAGGCATCTGAGGCAGGTCTTGAAGCAAAGCTTACGATGCAGAACAAGTATGATCTATGGCACACATGTGCTACCCTAATCTCACTTCTTGTCCTTCTGACCTTACTGCCTCCTAAACCCTTCCTAATTCTCCTTTAGGCTGGACTAGGGCATTGTGTTCACCTGATTATGGCACTTGCTAAACGGCATCACTTGTTGTTGGGTACAGGGAGAAAGGAATAGATTATAGAAGTTCACAGGGGACTTTCAGGGAAAGTAAAAATGTCCACTGTCTTGACCATTGGCAATGGTTTCACTGGTATATTACCAATGCCAAAAAACAATCAAATGTTGACTTTAAATACTCAGTTTACTATATCTTTCAATGATACTTCCACAGTGCTTGGCATTGAGAGGATAGTCCACACATTCATTAGCTGGACAAAGGAATGAATGGCCAGATCCTGCCTCTGAAGGGCTTAAAATGGCAAGCTTTGTAGGAGGGAACTCTACTCTAAAATAAGTAGCCATAGATGGTTTCAGAGCAGGGAAGCAGCAGGTTCCAGGTGTGTCTCTCCTACCCAGGTTCAACCCCACCTTTCAATAAGACCGGCTTAGGGACTATCTGCTATGGAAAACTAGGAAAATACAGCCTTCTACGTATCTTGATAGGAACTCATTTTCTTACTGTCCTTCAAGGGTCCAACACTATTTCTTACAAGTTTTTCAAGTGCATGCTCCTTGAATAATAGCTACTCAATAGACACCAATATGCTCCACCCATCACTCTGCAGAGGTACCGTAATGACTGTTCCTAGGGCAGAGATCTTTTTGCCCCAAGCTGAGACTCAAAAGACAAAACACTATGCAAATCTCAGGACAATGTTTCAGGAGTTTAATGTTCTTCATTATGACCAACAAGACCTGTCTTCAGCTAGACAATTGTTTTTGAGCTAGTCCCTGTCCCCACCCTAGTCCCACAAGGGAAAGGACTGAGGTTGCCACTCAAATCGCCATCAGCACTGTCCAACAGAATATTCTGTGACAATGCAACTGCATCATCTGCCTAAACAACACAGTAAGCATATCATATGATGGAATTTCATTTGATTTGATTAGTTAAAATTCCTGTTCCAAGTCGGGCATGATGGTGCATGCCTTTAGTTCCAGCACTTGCGAGACAGAGGCAGGCGGATCTCCGATTTTGAGGCTAGCCTGGTCTACAGAGAAAGTTCCAGGACAGCCAGGGCTACACAGTGAAACCCTGTCTTGAAGGGTAAAAAAAGGAAAGAAAAATAAAAAATAAATACCCTACTCCAGGGTACTAGACACATTACGACTGTTACACAGGTATATGCTTCCTAACAGATGGCTCCTGCACTGAACAGTACATACAGTTCTAGCTTCCCTTGTTTCCTGGTTTTGTGACCTTGAACTCTGTAAAATAGTGACAATCAAAGCATCCATTCATAGGGCTGTGATGCAGCTTAAAAGAGAAAAACTGGGCAGGAGGACACGAAGTCGCATCCCTAGCTATGGAACTGTTGGTAACTGAGAGCTGATGGAAGGTAAAGTCATTTCTCTCTAAAGGCACAGTCACTGGTGAGTTGAGCACCTTCCAAGAAAGGCCTCGCATCCAAGAGCACATGGGTAGCATCAACCAGACTTAATAGGCTTCAGAAAACAAGAGGATACAAAATTAGCTGGGTGAGGAATGGGGGCCAAATCCGCACAAAATTCTCAAAAAACGAGTTAAAAAAGAGGGGGAAAACGAAGAAGGAAAGTTAATTTGGAAGACTTGTTCAGAATGGCTTGGCTCACATGAGGCACCCTGTACATGCTAAATTCTATTATTAGAGACTGGATGGGAAATTATAAAGGCCAACCAAAATGCAGAAGTTAAAAGACTGAGTGCCCATTTCCCACGACTTTACTCAGGCCTCCAGAAGCATTTCTTCCCACCTTGTGCAAGTAAGCTCATGTTCTGGGGAAATCTACAAGAGGGTACAAGGACTCAGATCCCCACTCTCTCTCTTCCTTTAGCAGCCTGGCACTTCTCCACGGCTCTCTAATCTCTCTGATGCTGGGAACTGGCAGGTCCTCAGTCTCCTTAGTTTTTGGGCTTACAGGCCCTGTCAGAGGCTATGTATGTCTCACTTCTTGTCCCAGATAAGAAAGACTGACCCAACCTCTGAAATCAGTGATCCAACAGAAGTATGAGCAGCAGCTTAGATTTAAACACACACACACACACACACACACATTAGATTTAAACGTATATATTTATATATATTCCTATATGAATCATTAAGTCCCCCTCAAAGGCCAATCACCAAACCAGGACTCAGAACCATTTCTAGCCCAGCTCAGACTATGTCAGAACTGCTTTCAGACTGACTGGAAATTAAATGCTTTGACATAGAAAATACTACTCAAATTTGCACTGCTTCTCAGAAACCAAGTTCTACACTAGGCTTGCAAGGGGCTAGCAGTATCTCAACTACTCCACAGTAGCCATTGGACCTAGGGTCATTCCTGGAACAGAAGACGAGGACTTTATTTTTTGTTTCTGAAATTGTAAAGCTGATTCTTATCAGGCTAAACAGCATCAAGACATTGGCTCACCAGTGCTGGCAAAGTCTTCGGCTTTCCGGTCTTCGGGTCTTTATGGGTGATCTGGAGTTGGTCCAGGGGCAGAGCTGACATTATGCCGTATGACCCTCCTAAAAGGAATATGGATGGGAAAAAAAGAGCAGACACACTGACTCCTAGAGGCAGGGCCTACTCTGTAACTGATCCCAGCACCACCATCAACTCCTGGTCACAGTGAACTCCTAAGTTCTTAGACTACTTTTCTCTTTTTGTTTTTATAGTGCTGGGATGGAACCAGGGCCTCACCCTGTACTGAAACAGCCTGTGGGCACTGAGAAGATGCTACTCACAGTTCTTTCCCTTTCTAAAACCAGCACAGGCCTCGCCAAACATTGGATGAATGATAGTGATGAGAAATTTTCACTGCTGTGATGGGGAGAGAATTCATCACAAGTGCTAGGCTAGCTCTGCCTCTGAGCTACATTCTTCAGAACAAGAATACTCTTCTCAGATCTCACAAGACGTTAGATCTTTCAGGGGTTGGGAAATGGACTTTTCCTCATTTGTAGAATGTGTTAAGACTTAACAAGGTCTCCAGGCTTCAGAGGACGGCATGACAAACAGAAGGAAGAGAAAATACATAGGATTCTGTAAATACATGATTCCTTCCACAGAGGTGCCAAACTGGCTTCAATGCCAGGAGTTGGTCAGCTGGGCACAGCTCAGGGAGACAATCTGTGCTTACCACACACAAGTCCCTGGGCTCAACCTCAAACAAAAATAAAGTAATGAAATGGCCCCCAAGTGGACTTTGGAGATAGTTCAGTCAGTGTTGTCCAGACTACACAAGCATGGGAATCTGAGTTCAATCCCGAGAACCACTCACAAAAAGCGGGATGTGATGGTATATGCTTGTGATCTCAGCATTGAGAAAGGGGAAGATGAAAGCTTCCTTAGCCAGTCAGCATAGTCACTAGGCAAGCTCCAGGCCAATGAGAGACTCTGTCTCAAAACAAACAAACAAACAAACAAACAAAATGGATGACTTCTGAAGAACAACTCAACTCCTGAAGTTGATCTTTGACGCCACACATGTACATTTGTACCCACATATATGTGAACACAGTTCCCAAAGCCAGCCTAGCAGACAAGCTCTTCTGTGTTCCCTTTTTATAACACCACTTGCCTTATTCTCAGGAAGGACATGTGTATTGCTTGAATCATGGAATGTAGGTCAATTAAGCCTTTCAAAAGACATGCCAGTAAAAGGCCATTATGGTCTCAACAACAACAGGAAAACAAATCAAGACTAGAAGGAGGAAATCGCTACCTCCTCACAGATAAACTGAGGATATAAGTAGCCATTTGTTACCAGGTGTCCCAAATGTCAGATATCTGGCCCAGCCCTGGTGACATGAGACGTATGGACAAGACAATAGCAACATGCTTGTTAGATATTGAGTACTCGTCTAAGGGCTTTCCTTGGCACTTTAATATACCTTTTAAAGTATTTATGAGACAAGGTCTTGTGATATAGGCTAATTCTTAACTCCAGTAATCTCCTGCCTCAGTCTCCTGAGTACTTGTCTACACTACAACATGCAACAACTGGCTCACTCTTTTCTCCTCTTATCATTGTTTTTTTTTTTTTTTTTAATTTTGAGACAGGATAGACACAGGATCTCATGTAGCTTAGGCTGGTTTTGAGCCACTCCTCCTGTCTCGGCCTCCTGAGTGCTGGGATTACAAGTTTGTGGCTGTAGCTACTTCAGTCCCTACTATGTAGCAGGTAATGACGTTCAGAAAATACCAACATGGGCAATGAACTGACTGGGTGGTGCCATTCACAAAGCTTAGTCTTCATGAGAATAACAGAGACAAAGTCAATTGCCATACAAATAACAGTGTCATGATGTTTGCCGAATATGCAAGGTTCCTGAAGCATTTAACAAAGAGAGATGAGTTACAGGAGGAAGGCATCAAAGAGGATTTGAGTTTTCACTTAAAATATGGGTAGAAAATAAAGCAAAGACTAGACTTTGAGTCAAAAAAAAAAAAAAAAAAAAAAAGATAGCTGTGCAACATATACCTTCTGGGCTGGACAGCAAAGGCCAAAGTTAAGAAAGTGTTTTCGGGGAAGCGGCTTGATAAATTAATAACTGTTATATGGCCAGTGAGCATCTCCAGGGCTACTTACTGCCGCCTCAGTCATCCATCACTTTGCTGGTCTCGGTTCAACATTAATCTATTTAGAAACCTTCCCAGATCCTCCCTGAAATAATCTCTGTCCCTGTGACTCACTGTCATGTCTGTAATTGCTTTATGCATTTACTTGTTGACTGTCTCCTTCCTCTAGACTGTAAGTTCCACGAGCACAACAGCTGTCTGTCTTGCTGTTTGTGTCCCCGGAGCCTAGGTCTGTACCAGGCACATGGGAGTCGGTCAACAAACATATTCTGAATGCATGAATGCCGAGGAGACTGTAGCTGGGAGAGGAGGAGGTGACTGGGGTTCGTCCCAGGTCACTCTGAGACCAAACCTTAAACCAAACCGGAACCCCAGGCTCCGGTTCTCTTGGCGACTCACGGCCCCTGGGGCAGTGTAAGCCTAGCCCCGTCGAGAAGCCCATGAGCTGGGGTGCCGAGGGTGCCCGAAGCTCGGCCCTGACTCTACCGAGCTCCACCGGCGGGACCAGGCATGCACTCACCTCCGGGTTCCACACCCAGGCGCGGTACACGGTGACAGCTTCCACAGAGCCAACACTTCCGGGGTCAAATGGCGATTCCGCAGGCGCAGACAGGAAGCCCTGCGCTGCTCGCCGGGCCCGTCCCCCGGAGCCAACGGTCGTAGAGGATGCTAGGGCGGGCCACGCCCCTACAGGAGGACCCCGCCCCCTAGAGGCGCTGGGGCTTGACCCTGCATGCCTCTTTCCCCTTTTGGTGGCCACGTTTGGATTAAGGCATTCATTCCTGTTTGGGAAACTCTCAGAATCCCAAACTTCCACTGCTTCAGTTACCGTTTTACAAATTTAATCCAGAAAAGTTTTAATGAGTCAAAATCACAAACGTGATATTAAGAGAGCAGAAAAAGAGGTAAGCTAGTGTAGGGTGTGGTTCCACTTACTGAATGTTTTAAACAACAAAAGTAACAAGTATTAGAGAATTTTGGACCCACAAATGACAATGGAGGTCTTCATCTTGGTGGTGGCTATATACACATGGATTTACTTAGGAAGACTTAGCAAATTGTACGCTTAAGATTTTTCCACTCTTCTATATGTGTATCTACACAGTACAAAATTATTTAGACGGGTCATTGTAGGCAGGTTGACATAGAATTCACGATGTAACTCAGGGTAGCTTGGAACTGGTAGCTATATTCCTGCCTCAGCCCACCTAGGGGCTGGGATTACAAGTGTATCACCAGCATCAGGAGTTGTTTAAATCAGAAAGACTGAGGAAAGCTATCTTAAAAGCAGGATCCAATTTTTCCATGGAAATGTCTCAATTGATGCAGAGCTAATGGCTCGCAAGCCTGACTAAGAATCATCACAGTTGGGGGAGGAAGCTGGAGGAGAAGAGGGATGAGAAACTGGTGGTATGTAAAATAAATTTAAAAACCGGGGAAAAAGTTATTACAGAAAGCTAGTTGATAATACTCATCTGCTGCTGGTAGTGGTGTAACCTGTAATACCTGCAGTTGGGAGGCTGAGGAATGATTGAGAAATCCAGGCCAGCCAGGACTATGCCATGGAAGAGCTCACACTGTAGAAGAAACAAAAAAAAAAAAAAAAAAAACAAAAAAAAAAAAAAAAAAAAAATAGCTATGAAGTCAAGTGATATGTGTGAACTCATTGAAGAAGTGGGGTGATGGGTTTTAAACCAGAAATGGGATGAGGGAGTTTTACTAATTGGTTATGTTTCACTATGTAACAAATTCTCATGGACTTTGTAACTTATAACAACACAGCCCACCCACATTCTCTGTGGGTTAAGAATCTAAGCATAGAGACAGGCTGTGGTGGTACACACCTTTAGTCTCAGCCCTCGGGAGGCAGAGGCAGGCTGATCTCTATGAGTTTGAGGCCAGCCTGGTCTACAGAGTGAGTTCCAGGACAGGCTCCAAAACTACAGAGAAACTCTGTCTCGAAAAATCCAAAAAGAAAAAAATAAAAAGGATCTAGGCATAGGGATGAGAGGTGACACAGTGGTTAGGAGCACTGGCTGCTCTTCCGAAGGACCCAGGTTCAATTCTCAGCATCCACATGGCAGCTCCCAACTGTTAGTCACCCCAGTTCCAGGGAATCCAGCACCCTCCCACAGACATATTTGCAGGCAAATTCCCACTGTACATAGAAAAACAAATTTTTTTAAGTAGCTTGCTTCAAAGAATGCAAACTGAGAAGGCAGTAGAGAGCTTCTAGGAAGACAGAAATAACCTTACCATGTCAAAACATGATTTTTTTGCTGTGTTCTGTTAGTGAGAAGCCAATCACAACTTCTGCTGAGGGCATGAGCACCAAAATATGGGGATCAAAAAGAACCATCTTAGAGTTGGCCTGCCAAGTAGAAATCACCCATCTACCCGGGTCTGAGGACATGGTAGAGGTAGTTGTGATATAATGAAAATAGTGTTACACCCTTGCTTTAGTCCAGATAATGGATATTGAATTTCATGTGTATTATTTCCTTGACCACAAAACTTGTAAGAAGTAGAAGGCAGTTACAGTGATACATACCCATAATCCTGGCTCTTGGGTGCCTGAGACAAGAGGATAACCAGTTCAAGGCTAGCCTGGCTTGTATAGCAAGTTTCAGGTCATTTTGTAGAGAAGTATAGAGAATAAATCAGTCCTAGAGGTGGTAAGAGAGTAGAATGAGAACATAACCATCCCTGTGGCTCTGGGACCTGTCTTCATGACCTTCTTGCCCAAGGGCCTTCCCAAGACTCAAAAGCTAAGTTTAGAGGGGACTCAATTCTGGTAAAAAGCTTTGTGGCCACATGCCACAAAATGTGTCAGGATAGTGTACATTCCCCTTACTGTTGTCATACTTTAGTCAACCCAATTGTCTATTGCCATGGAAAGGGCTGTCTTGTTTTTCTTTGTCAACATACATGTTGGGCGCAAAGGAAATCTGGTCTGTATTTTGGTGGCTGGTTGGGAGGAAATCATGTGTAACAGACTTTGGTATGAGCAACAATTAAGTTAGGACTTCTTGGGGGAAATGAATGTACTGGTTTCACCTTTTCCTATGAGTACAAAGATACTCAAATCACTGAGGTCTTGGAGCTACATACCTTAATGATACACAGACAAAATACATCCGATGAAATATCCAACTTGGGACCGTAGGTTTCAGAGGTTCAGTTCCCAGCACTACAACAACAAACATCAGGAATGGAAAATAATCTAATTTCTCCAAACGCAGCTCAGTTTAGTTTTTTTTTTGTTTGTTTGTTTTTTGTTTTGTTTTGTTTTTTTCCCCTTTCACAGTTTCTCTGTGTATCCCCGGCTGTCCTGGAACTCAATCTGTAGATCAGGCTGACCTCAGAGATCTACCTGTCTCGGCCTCTCAAGTCCTGGGATTAAAGGCATGTGCCACCACTGTCCTACTTTCTTTTGACAGAGTGTTATTTTGTTTATTATGCAGTTTAGGTTGGACTTCAATTCACAATTATCCTGCCTCAGTCACTCCAGTAAATGTTAGAATTATGGGCTTGAATCACCATATATGACCCAACAGAGTTCTTTCTATTTTGAATATATATTTCATTTTGTTCTCTCTCTCTCTCTCTCTCTCTCTCTCTCTCTCTCTCTCTCTCTCTGTGTGTGTGTGTGGGGGGGGTGAGGGGCGTGGGGGAGGTAGTACCACAGTGTGCATGCTGAGGTTAGAAGACAACTTTTAGAAGCCTGTTCTCACCTTTCACCTTGTTGAGGCGGGGCCCCTCTTGTTTCTGTAGCAAATGCCCTATCTTTAAAAAGGATCACTTGGCTGGATGGTACTGGCACATGCCTTTACTCCCAGCACTCTGGAGGCAGAGGCAGGAGGATATCTGTGAGTTCAAGGCCAGCCTGGTCTACAAAGCTACACAGAGAAACCCTGTCTTGAAAAACCAAAACAAATAAAAAATAAATAAAAATAAAAACAATCACCTTTGGACCTGTGAGGTGGCTCAGTAGGTAAAGTTGCTTTCTGTGGAGCCCACACGGTAGAGGGGACAACCCCAGAGCCCATGTGGTGGAGCCAGAGAACTGACCCCAGAGCCCATGTGTTGGAGCCAGAGAACTGACCCCAGCACCCGTGTGGTGGAGCCAGAGAACTGACTCCAGCAAGTTGTCTGCACTGCATGTTGTGGGATTGTGTACATACACACACTAAGTAAATGTACAAAATATTCTAAATAAAAATGAAAAGTATACCTAAGTCCCCTAATTCTCACCTCATCACTATAAGACTTAAATAAGATAATATAGAAAATTTCAACACATAGCAGGTTGCTATGCTTTGTATCTGAAATGACCCCAAAGACCTTGTGCTAAAGGTGTGGATGCCAGCTGAGGTGTCCTAGGAGGCGGTGGGAGCCTTGGGGCTGGAGGGATGCCTCTTGCTTCCAGTGGTCCAGCTCCTTCCCCTTTGACCTTTCTCCTCCCTTCTCCCCTCTCTCTCCTTCCTTCCTGGTTGCCACGAGGTGACTATCTCTGTTCCACATGTGCACCCCACATGTTAGCCTTAACACAAGCCTAGAAACAATGGAAGCAAATGAACACTGTAGGACAGCTGGTAAGTCAATATTCTCAGACATTTTGTCACAGTGACTGAAAACTAACCAACACAGGTGCTCAAGAAAGTTTAGTGGAGAGGAAGGAAGTAGAGGGAGAAAAAAAGAAAGAAAGAAAGAAAGAAAGAAAGAAAAAGAAAGAAAGGGAGAAAGGAAGAGAGGGAGGGAGGGAGGGAGGAAAGGAGGGAGGGAGGGAGGGAGGAAGGGGGAAGGGAAGGAAGGAGGAAGGGAGGGGAAGGGAGGGAGGGAGGGAGGGAGAGAGGAAGGAATGGAGGGAGGGAGGGAGGGGAAGGGAGAGGGAGGGAGAGAGGGAGGGGAAGGGGAGGGGGAGGAAGCACCGAAGTGGGGAAAGAACAAGGAAGGCTACAAGGGAATGAGGGAGAAGGGAAGGAAAAAAAGTAGGGAGACTATTTTTGGAGTGTTTATCCCTACGTTCCTTTCATCCTTCTCCTGTCCCAAAACAGAACAAGGAACGTGAGATTCCAAAGGAGGCATCTTTGTCCGAGATAGCACATATTCAACTAGAATTAAATTAAAAAGCCAACTCAGCAGGTTAAGTTTCTGGCTGGGCGGGGGTGGTGCACACCTTTAATCCCAGTACTTTGAGCCACAAGCAGATGAATCTGTGAGTTCCAGGCCAGCCTGGTCTACAGAGTGAGTTCCAGGATAGCCAGGGATACACAGAGAAACTCTGTCTCAAAAAAAAAAAAAAAAAAAAAAAAAAAAAAAAAAAAAAAAAAAGAAAAAGAAAGAAAAAGAAAAAAAAAGCTCAAAATAAAACAACATAAAACAACAAAACATATGAAGCCTCAAACCAGGCACCAATTATGCACAAATACAGAGGAATTTCTTGGCCTGTATTTCCTTCCAGATGAGAACAGCAGCTAACTTAAAGGGCAGACATTTCAATTGGCAAAGGAGAGGAGCATCCATAGTGCTTACTGCCGACCAAGTGTGAGGGTAATTAGGGAGAAAGCTATCATGTTGGAATGAGAAAATCAGCATAGGACACAGTATCCAGGCCTGAGTCCTGCCTGACTTGGGTCAACATAATGAATCAGTTGTGCTTTTCTTTGTTCTTCATTCTTCCAGCAAGCGTGTTCAGGGCATTGTTGACTGGTCCAAACCTTTTCTTAGGTTTTCCTACTAGTCCCAATTTAATTACTCTATGGAGTAATCCCTCCAATTTACCTCACATAACTCCCTACTCAGTGCTATTCTTTGGATCTGGAATCCCCACCCCATCTCCACCAAGGACTTAAGTATTACAGGTTTTGTGCCTGAACTATGTTGGTATTAAGAGGTAGTAAACCTGTAAGAGGCAAAGTCTACTAGTAGGCCTTGAGGTCATCCAGAATGAGTCTTTGAAGGGGATTATGGAATCCTGGTCTCTTCCTCCTTTGATTCACAGCCATGAGGACCTTTTGCTCTGTACACATTCCTGCCAAGATGTTACCACAGGCCCAAAGCAAAAGGGTAAATTTGCTGTGGCCCAAAACTATGGGTTAAAACAAATCCTTTCTCTTTACAAGTAGATTTGTACTTTGCATGGTGATGGAAACCTAACACACTTAAAGTTTAGGTATTTGAATTGTATTAGTTATTTAGTGCTGCAAACAAGTCCTTATGAAACATAGTGGGTCGAACACTAATAATAACTTGTTATCTTACACAGTCCCAGTGACTTGGTTAGATGGTTCTGGCTCAGAGTTTCTCAGGAAGATGCAATCAGATGACAACTGGAATTCAGTCATTGGAAAGTGTTCTCATTTGATTTATGTTGTTGTGATAAAATACTCTGACCAAAAACAATTTGGAGAGGAAAGGATTCATTTGGCTTGCACTTCCAGGTCACAAACCATCATAGAGTGAAGTCAGGTCAGGAATTGAAGCAGGAACTGAAGCAGAAACCATGGAGAAGGCTACTTTCTGGCTTGCTCTCTGACTCACACTCCTCTGGCTTTCTTAAACAGCCCAGGCCTACTTGCCTAGGGATGATGCCACCTACAGCAGGCTGGGCCCTCCCGCACCACTCATTAATAAAGACAATTTCTCACGGCCATAGGCCACTTTCATTGAGCCTTTAGTTCAATTCACCAAGTGATTCTAGATTGAATTAAGTTGACAATAATGACTAGCCAGCACAGAAGGCTTAATTAAAGCAAGATCTTGCATAAAACAAATTAAAAAAAAAATAAAAGTTTCCATCATATTCCCAAATAGCTTTACCAGTTGGGGACAAAGCATTGGACACCTGAGCCTATAGGGAACATTTTATGTTCAAACCATGAGACCCCAAAAGGGTAAAAGTAGGAGCTTCCAGATTTCTCAAGCTATAAGCTCTGAAGCTCACACAGTGTCAATTCTTTCATGTCTTAGATAGAAGCAAGTTAAAACAGGGTGTGGTGGTACATTCCTGTAGTCCCAGCACCAAGGAGGCAGATGCAGGAGGATAGCAAGTTCCAGACCAGATAGGGCTAAATAACAAAAACCTTGTCTCAAGCTACACACACACACACACACACACACACACACACACACACACACACACACTATGTATGTGGGCATCCATGCAGGTCAAAATACAACTTTATCTTTCCTTTTACTATGTGGGTTCCAATGATTGAATGCAGGTGTTCTCAGGCTTGGTAGCAGGTGGAGTTACTCTCTCAGCCACCTCATTGGCCCCACATCCAGCATTTTACATGAGTACTAAGGCTCCAACTCGGGTCCTCATACTAGGACCCCATAGCAAGCACTTTATTGATGAAGCTACTTCCCAAGCAGCATAAGGTACTTGTGATTTAAGGGAGGGAGGGAGGAACTAGCCTTCTTCCTCACACAAGCTCTTTGTCTCTATACAGATACTCGGAGGCTGTTTTCATTTGCAATCTACCAAAGCCAGGAAGACTACTGAATGAGAGAGATTGGAGTGAGGGTTGACAATGTGTAAAGAAGCACCCTCATGAGAAATAACTAATAGCAGTTAAAATGTCTTTGCAAAGTGTTACATAAATAAAGGGTTTCATAATCCACTCGGTCCCCAGTCAGCAACTGTTGTCCCCAGCAGTTTTCCATTAAGCCAGGCTTTCTTTCAATAGGCCTCTGCTCAGCATCTCCCCAACCCCCCTGCCCTCTGCTGAGTCCATCAAAGCTTTTGCTGATTCTGGAAGAATCCAGAGAATGAGCATTGGGCCTCTAACAGCAAAGCAGCCGCTCACATTCTCGCCTGCTCTCCCAAGCCCTGGCTTTAGTGAAAAAACTGAGTTCAAAGATAATGAAGGCCAGGGCCTCCTGGCTTTGAAGGTGGAAGGTTTGCTCTGAAGGCAGCTGGTTATCCTCTCGTTATAATCTACAAATAGTCCTTGTCTTGCCTCCTGTCCCCAGTCCGTGAACTACAGAAAGGTTAAAACAAGACTGTCTGAGTTAACACATTGTAGAAATCAGAGGGCAGCAGTACAAGGTAATGAGAAATCTTAATAAACATTAGATCTAAGCCTCTTGCACTCCAGCAAGTGGATGGGACCTGCTCAGTGTTGCCTGGCAGCTGAGTGGGCATTGGCACTGAAGTCTCCCAACTGGCTTCAGCCTAAAGCTCTCCGAGGGTCCAGGTCTGCTCCTGGCAGCCCGGACGCTCTATTCAGACTACCCATCAGAGGGGCAGTTAGTGTTCTCTGTAATCACCAGTGTGGGATGTCAGAACCACCAAAGCAAGAGGTGGAAACGGCTCCTTTGGGGCTGGACACAGTTAAAGTCCAGAGGGCACTGGGGCGGGGAGAGCGGTGTGAAGACATCAAGATAAACATTTAAACTTTTCTTCTTAAATTTGATTTCATTGAGAGGAAGGACTTTCAAGGCATCTCTAACAGACCGGATGTTGGGAAACTTGATAGTGTGTGTGTTCATATTTTCTGTGGGATGTGTGTGTGTGTGTGTGTGTGTGGTGGATGAGTGTGTTCAGAAGACAATGTTGGGTATTGGTTCTTGCCTTCTATTTGCTTAGGACATGGTCTCTTTGTTCTCACATGTTTTTATCAGGCAGCTGCCACTCAAGCTTTGTGGGACTCCCCTGTCTATTCCTTCCATTTTCCTGGAAGTGCTTGGGGTGACATCCACACTTGGTAGCACACTTGGCATTTATGTAGGTTCTGAGAATTCAAACTCAAGACCTCAAATGCCAAAGGCAAGAGCCACCAAACTCCAGCTTCAGTTTATCCGGGTTATACCAGCCCCCTGATACACACATTCCTACTTTTGGCACTTCCCTTGTGTGGCACTGGGCAGTTTATCCTTTTGTACTGATTATGTGATTATTTAGTCCATGCCTCCCTTGTTAGAGTATGTGTTCAGACATTCAAGGGCTTCATCTGTTTTGTTCACCAACCTTATCTTCAGTTCTTATCTTGGTACCTGGCACCTAAAAATTCACAAGTAATAATTGCTGAGTGAGGACTGGGAGTGTGACCTAGTGCTAGACTATTAGCCCAGGATGTACAAGGGCTTGGGTTTGATTCCCCACATGGCAATTTAAAGAAGTAAACCTGTTTTTGAAATAGGGCTTTTGGACCAGGGTCTTTCTGTGTGATCAGGACTGGCCTGAACTTGTGGATTCTGCCTCCCTCAAGTTGTATCCATGTGTTGCTAGGGCCAGTAACTTTGATGAATGAGTAAAATGATTTAAGTACCAGTATAATCTTCTGATATCCTTGTGGTTGGTTTGTTCATTTGTTTTCTCAGAGTTGAGGACCAAACCCAGGGGCTTGTCCTTGCTAGACAATTGCTCTGCCACTGAACTAATTCCCCAGTCCCAGTATAATCTTTTATACCAAACTTCCCAATTGCAAACCAAGAAACTGTGGCCCAGAGATGGGCAACTTGCCCAGGGCCAGACAACTGCATCTAACATTTCTTTGCTTATTATTCACTTCCTTAAAATACTCCAGCCAAGACACATGCCAAGGACTGTGGAAGGCCCAGAGATGAAGCTATCTTACCTGTTGGTGCAGATATAGGCAGAATTTCTTAGACTGGGTAATTTATAAAGAGTAGGTATCTAATTTTCACTGTTATTTTTGCATATGGGGGTGGGGAATATGTGTGTATGTGTGTATACATGTTCATGTGTGTGTGCATATGCATGTAGACATCAGAAATTGATCTTCAATGGTTTCCTTAGTTGCTTTCCATCTTTTTTTTTTTTTTTTTTTTTTTTGAGGCAGTGTCTCATTAAATCTTGAGCTCACTGATTCAGCTCAGCTAGTTTATTAGTGAGCTCCAGGGACCCACTTGTCTCTGTCCACCCCAGGACTGGAATTAGGCATGCATGCTATTGCATCTGGCTTTTATGTAGATGCTGAGATCCGACCTCAGCTCCTGATGCTTGTATGACAAGTACTTTATTAACTGAGTCATCTCCCAGCTCCCCTCACAGTTCTTAAGTATCTGTAAAGTCCAAGTCCAAGGCACCAACAGGTTTGCTTGTTTTGTAAGGGCTTCTTCCTGCTTCTAAAATGATAGTTGATGCTACACCCTCTGGAGAAGTCAAGAGCTATGTCCTTCCTTCCCTGGCAAAAAGCAGAAGGGCAAGAGGGATGAAATCCTTCATTAAGCCCTTTTGTATGGCCATCAAGTCCTATCCATGACGGCAGAGCCTCAAATATCCTGTAGTTTTGTTGTGTGTTTTTCCTTCAGACCGGGTTTCTCTTTGTAGCCCTGGCTGCCCTCCAATTCACTCTGTAGACGGGGCTGGTATGGAAGAGATCTGCCTGCCTCTGAACTGACACACCATCCTGTAGTCCATCTTCTCAACAAGACTCCCCAGGAAGCAGGGGTTCCAGACCTGGGTTCACAAAGAGGTACTGAGATCTACGTCACCTTTGACTTGTACATTAATGTGCGGGGAGTACATTTCGGCAGAGAGACTGCAAGATTCTCATCCAATCCTGAAAGGAGCACCCCCTAAAATCCTAGTCCTTAGGGGCGGCTGAGGCAGGAAGCTTGAGAGTTGGAGAGCAGTCTGGGCTACATGTGAGAACCAGTCTAAAAGAAAGAAGAGTGTGCCCCGTGCAAAAAAAAAAAAAAAAAAAAAAAAAAAAAAAAAAAACAAAAAAAACAAAAAAAAAAAAAAACAAAAACAAAAAAAAAACCAAACCCCTCGGCACCTCACTGAAACTCCACTTCCTTTTCAGCTACAGAAGCCCCAAAGCCCGAGAATCTCTAATGGCACACAGCTTGGCCCGAGACAGGTGGGGAGAAGGCAAGAGATCTATCACAGATGGCGTAAGATAGAAATCCATTTTCAGCTGCAGCTGGTTGAGGCTAGAGGAGAGGTTCATCCTGAAAATGCTGTCACTTCAGCTGAGTTGTAATGGATGGTAACGTCCAAGAGCTTAGTGCAGATGTGGTGGAAGGTAGAGTGGGAGTTGCGTCTAGCAGCCCGGATGTCTTCATTGACTATCCCGCCTAAAAGGAGAGTCTGTTTATGGCAGTTAGTACTGGACTCACTCTCATTAGCCTGGCTGTTGAATTTCTTTTTGCCTTCTCTGCTTGGATCAGATGTTGGGGAGAGAGGGGAATGAGCTGGTTTTGTGACGTCAACTGTCACCTCTTTGTCCCTTCTGTTGAATTATTCATCCTGCAAGATAAATTATTAATTTTCAATTTCTTACAGCAAATGCCAGGCAGGCAAACAGGTAGAAATGGAGTTTGAGACCCTGGGCTTAGAGCCATAGGCTTCCCAGGGTTCCCTGAAGCACAGGCTATCAATGCCAAAAAATTATGCAGGAATCCACAAGGGGCTCACCCTGGAATGCACTTGTCTGAGGATGCAGTTGGCATATGGTTAGGGCGTCCCTGAGGTGGCCAGGCTCCATTATCTGCTGTCTTTCAGGCTTCATTGTCTCCCGTGTCTTAGCCAAATCACCCCGGTAGGCACTGCACATCCATCACGAGCTTCAGCGGCAGCCCTTGGAGCCCTGACTTGATGTGACTCTGACTTATTCAAGCAGCCTTCTCAGCTTCAGGCCTATTAATATGGACCCCTTTAAAATGGTTGTGTGTGTGTGTGTGTGTGTGTGTGTGTGTATTTTTTTACCGTTTTATATGCATCGGGGTTTTGTTTCCATGCATGTCTGTGTACCACTTGTGTTTTGTGTCTGTGAAGCTGGAAGAAGGCATCGGATGCCCTGGAACTAGAGTCACAGATGGTTGAGAGCCATCATATGGGTTCTGGGTATCCAATTGGGGTCCTCTGGAAGAGCAGCCAATGCTCTTCCCCGCTGAGTACCTGTCCGGTCCAACATTCCTCTTCCTTGGACTCTGGTTTGTTCAGCCTGATTGTTAGTAACATACCTGCTGCATGCCAGTAGCACAGCCCTTTACTCTCTGCTCCAGTTACAACCATCAGAAACACCTCTAGATATTATCAAGTGTTTCTGGTCTCCTAGTGGGGAACACTGGTTCCATTTGAGAATGGGTAAATACCTTCATTTGTTTGATTTTTTTTGTTTCTTTAATTTTTAAGTTAATTTTTATCTTATGTATATGTGTATTTTTCCCAACATGTGTATCTGTACACCGCATATGTGCCTAGTACACTTTGAACCAGAAGAGGGTGTCTAATGTTATAGACAGCTGTGAGTTGCTTGTGGGTGCTGGGACTTGAACCCATGTCCTCTACAAGAACCATAGGTGCTCCACCACTGAGCCCTCTCTCCAGCCCTTTGTGAATTAAGATCTCTTTCACTATATGACCCAAGCTGGCCTCAAATTTAAGATTCTGCTGCTTAACTCTTGGGATTATAAAGGTGTGACTTGACACTTAGCTCCTTGAGTTTCTTTTTATAATTTTTTTTCTGGTATTTTGAGACAGGGTTTCTCTGTATAACAGCCCTGGCTGGCCTGAAACTCACTCTGTAAACTAGGCTGGTCTTGAACCCAGAGATTGCTTGCCTCAGTTTTCTGAGTGCTGGGATTAAAGGCAGGTGATACCAAGCCCACCTGTTTTTCCTGATTTTTAAAAGTGTGTACCTTTGAGTGTGCATATGAGTGTATGAGTGTGTGTACATGGGTAGGTGCCTACCAAGGCCTGATGCATCAGATCCCCTGGACCCGGAGTTACAAGCAGTGTGAGATGGGAACTGAATTGGGGCCTTCAGGAAGAGCACTGAGCCAATCTCCCCAGTATCCCACCCACACCTCTTTTTTTTTTTATTTTAAATAAAAAGTAAACAAAGCTGGATGTGGTGGTGCACGACTACTAGAACTCAGGAGGCAGAGGCAGGAAGATCTCTGTGAGTTTGAGGTCAGCCTGGTCTGCAGAGTGAATTTCAGGATAGCCAGAGCTATATAGTGAAACCCTGTCTTAAATTCCCTCACCCCCACAAAAGCAAGCAAACAGCTCTCATATAAGCAGAGGCTGGCCTTGAACTTCCAGTCCTCTTGCTCAAGCTGCCCCATGTGTTGGGATTGCAGGCATGTACCATCCTACCCAGCTTACTCTGGGAGGTTTTTTTTTTTTTTTTTTTTTTCTTAATGCATGAAATAATGGTTCATGTTTAACTTCGGGTTTTGGTTAAGAAGATCCACCTTAAATACCTTTGGACAGTGAAAGGGAGTGATTGCTTACATAGCTGGAGGTCCAGAGGAAGTATGTTGAGCTTCAGGTTTGAATGATAGAACAAGTTACTCATCCTCAAAGACCAGTTCTGCCTCCTTGCTTTGGCACAGGCAGTAGGGACAGGATTGGTTCACTTTGGGTCTTAGAATGCCTTCTAGTACTGATGGAACTGTGGGCTGGCTTCTTTCCTTCCTTTCCTTGGTGGCAGAAGGGACCTGTCAGAGTCCTGAGAGTCACACTGGGTGAGCCATGTAGGTCACATTCCTATTCCACAATTAGTGTGAATCTTCAGTAAAATGGGTGTGCAGATTGGTTTAACTCCAACATGTTCCACCCCTGGAATTTTGGATGAAATTGTATCTCATATGCACATGGCTTTGTAGATGATCAAGTTAAGGTTTAAGCACCAACAGGACCCACTGACTACTTCCAAACCAGTCATAGCTGGAGTGGGAGGAACAGCCTATATCGATTGGCTGGATGGTCCTGGAGTTTTTTTTTTTTTTTTTTCTTCTTGGGGTTAGAGGCATGCAAAAATTAGGAGGTCAGCTTACCTCACCCAGCCACAGGGACTGGAAGTTGGGGAGAGCCAGATTCCTTATCCTAATATAGAGATGCTGCCAAAAACAGGGGAAATGAATGCCGGCCACGCAGGAGCGAAGGGCAGATACATGAGACTGAGAAAAGGAGTGAGGACTGGGGCTAAGCTACTTGCAGAGGGAAGGGGATCCTTCGGGTGCACCGTACCGTCCTGGACCCCTCCTGTGTTCCAATCAGAAATTGGTGCTCTCAGGCACAACTCAGCAGTACCTTACCTTTCTCATCCCATGCCATGGGGGTGTGGAGCACCCACCAATGTAAATGCTCATCCATATGTAACTAGGAAGGATTAGACAATAGACAATTAGTACCCTGTGAAGCAACCCTTGCCCAATAGGGGTAGGAATTGATAGATAAATGTGTTGCCCTTTATTACTCAGAGGGAATGCTTCCAAGATGTATTTCCTGAGGCAGTTCAGAAGGTCTCCAAGGATTGAGCCATTAACTACCATATTAGGACCATTGTTTATCCTAGCTTTTAAAAAAAGAACGTGCGTGTATGTGCCTGCGTGTCCGTCCGTGTACTTGTGTGTGCATGTGGAGTCCAGAGAACAACCTTAAGTTTCATCTTCAGGATTGCCCACTGGTCTGGAGCTCACCAATTAGGCTAGATTGGATGGCCAGCCAGCCCCAGGGATCTGCTTGTTTCTACGTCCCCACAGCTGGGATTACAAGTGTGTGCCCCGAGCCATGGCTTTTTACACCCGTGCTGCAGATAGAACTCAGCTTCTCACATTTCCAAAGCAAGCACTTTCTAGACTGAACTATCACCTCTTAGCCTCCCTAGATTTTCTTTATTTCATTTTATACAGGGTCCCATGTATCACAGATTTCCCTTAAATTTACAATGTAGTCTGAGGATGATCTTAAAGCTATTGTTTCTTTCTACCATCCTTCTTTCCTTCCTTCCTTTCTTCTTCTTCTTCTTCTTTGTGTGTGTGTGTGTGTGTGTGTGTGTGTATGTGTGTGTGTGTGTGTGAAGTGTGTGAAAATTACCATGTAGATGCTCCTGCCTCCACTCTCTATGGGGCTGGGATCATAGGTATGTGCTACTATCTTTGCTGGTTAATGTGATGCTAGAGACTGAGCCTAGGCTTTGTGCCCACTAGGCAAGCACTCTACCAACTGAGCCACATTCCTTGGTCCTATACTTTTTTTTGGAACAGAGTCTCACTATGTAGTTCTGGCTGTCCTGGAACTCACTGTATAGACCAGGCTGGCAGAATTCCACAGAGATTCTCCTGCCTCTGCCTCCTAAGTACTGGATTGAAGGTGTCCACTGCACACTGATCCTTACTCCTGTTTTTGTCTTTGCCTGTCCTGTGCTTCTGCATGGTGGGGTCATGTCCTAATAACAACTGTCCACTCAGAAGCCTCAGATCAGACCTATATTCTGGGGGAACCGTCACAATCAGAATTCAGATTTATTTTCTCACATTTATTTGTTCTGTGTGTGTGAATGCATATATGTGTACACACACTCATGTATGCGCTACAGCACACATGCAGTGATCAGAGAATAACTTATGGGGATTCAGTTCTTTTCTTTTGTGTGAGTTCTGAGGATGGAATTCAGGTGATCAGGCTTGGTGACAAGCATCTTAACCTGCTCAACTGTCTGGCTGGCCTGTCTTTAAATGTATAAATAACATACATAAAATAAATATTTGGGGGTCTGAGTATGTAAGTAAATGCATAAGACCCTTGATTCAGTCCCTCCAGCACACACATGAAAAACAGGTTTTGTACCTTCAATTAGTGTCTTGCCTTTTGGTCAAACATTTGGAACCACTGGGGGCCAGGCCTTTCAGGGGAGTAGGCAGCAAGCACCCTGCTAGTTCTTGTATCTGGGAAGACCAGACAAGTGGCAGAAGTGTCCCAATATGAACTGCTGTCCAGATAAGGTGTCAAGGACTAACTTCTGGCCCTGAAGGCTTTATCAAGATGTCACTAGCCAAGCAGGGAAGGTTGCCCTGCCTCCGGCTGAGTTCCTATGATTCAGATGTCTGAGGGCACCACCATGTCCCTGAGCGCTATGTGCTTGCTTAGGGTAGCTTGCCAGCAAAGGCAGAAAACAGCCTTTGTGGGGACCCTGGGGTGAGACTGAAGCATGGGTTGTCACCTTGTCTACAGGATCCTCTCTCCTCCCAGGGACCATCTCTGCTTCTGCTGCCCTGGACTGGGGTTCGTTTCCTGGTGCCTACTGATCACCCTGACACTGGAGGAATGTTCCACTCTCTCAGCTGTCTGGCCCTTGCCCCACCATTCTCTGTGCTTCCTTTGGGATAAGGTTGTTGGCTACTCGCCCGAATAACAATCCTCCTTGTTCCTTGCTGATAGCCAAAGATGCCTTTTACTTTCTCCATAACAAAAAAACGACAGCAGCGTCTTCAAGGCATCAAACTGCCCACTTTATAGGCATCCAGCCGAGGCTCTGCTTGTGATGGAGGCAGGAAGGCTGATGTTTTCCAGCGGCTCCCCACCGCAGTTCAAGGCTTGTGTAAGTTCTTTATCTTGTCTTGTCCCACAACCATCCAACCACCATTAAAGAGCTGTGTTGTCTAAGCAGCACATGCTACACTCCTCTCTCATGCCTGTGGCCCAGCAGGTCCCTCTCTGCAGGATGTTCTTTCTACTTCTGTTCCCCTTTATCTCTGGCATGCTTTGAGTCATCTTTCAGGTCCCAGTTAATTGCTAGGTACTCCAGGAAGTCTTTGCCGTCTCCAACTGAGCAATGTTCCTTCTCTAAGTCCCCAGGTTGCCTAAAATAAACCTTAGCACATTGCTTGTGCCCATCTGCTATGTGTTTGTCGCCTGTAGTAGGTGATAAATTCCTAGACATTCAGGTCCCATTTTGAGTTCATTCATTAGGCCCTCAAGGCCACATAGAGAAGGTACTTGGTAGATATTTGTTAAGTAAAATGAAACTCAGTTGTAGAGCCATTTCCTAGCATGTGTGAAACCTCGATTAAATCCTAGCACTTCCCCCACCCTTCTCCCAACCCAAAGGATTTCAGCTCTCAGAATGGCTTAATTTGGAAAGTCAGTCGCCACCTGACAATCTAAGTTTGTCTCCTGGGACCCAGATGGTGGAAGGAGAGAACCAACTTCTACAAGTTGCTCTTTGATCTCTACATACTATGCACCCCCTCAAGACAGATAAATGTAAATTAAAAAATGCATGTGTGCTGTAGTGTCTGTTTGTGTGCGCTATGTGTGAGCTTGTGCACATACACATGTAAATAAATAAAATTTTGCACCCAAGAGGCAGAGGCAGGAGGATCTAGTGAGTGCCTGATGTACATAATGAGTTCCAAGTCAGCCAACACTATAGTGAGACTCTGTCTCATAAATAAATAAACAATTAAGAAAATATCTAAGAAGTCTAGTTGAGGGTACTCAAGGAAATGAAATCATATAACTTTTTAAAAAGTAATATAGTTAGGTTAATTTGTTAAATGCATATTTGCATAGTCAAATATCTTAAAATCAGCACAAGCAGAATTAAAAACTATTATTTAATGTGGACAGAAGACAAACATAGCAACAGAAAACACAAACAGTGTGTTTTCCGTTAGGCCTTGCCTGTGGGCAATGGTATTTTTCTAAGTAACAGCATATGCCTTTTCTACCCTTTCACTTAGCGTTACAACATCATTTTTTTCACATTGGAATGATGACCTTTGGAGCTAAAAGGAACTTTAGAAATGGTCCCATCTGTATGCTTTATTTTTAGAGATAAGAAAAACTGAAATCCAATACAGTGACTGGTTCCAAATCTCCCAAAAAATGAAAACTCTAGTTTCTTAACTTTTTGATCCATGATATCACCTTCCTGCCCCCTAGCATTTGAGATCTCTTTGGTGCTTTTTTCCGTTATTGGTTCTGAATAAGAAAACACTTGGAAACAAGGATTCCAAGGTCAAGACCAATCAAAATTCAACTTGCATGTAATCATTTTATTAGAGATTAATGCTGCAAAATTGTGTTGCCATGTGGATGGCTCACACACCGATGACTGGGAAGTAAATTAGTATGACTACTTTGGAAAATAAAAACTGTTCTAGAAGCCGGGCAGTAGTGGCTCATGATTCATCCCAGCTCTTGGGAGACAGAGGAAGACAGATCTCTGTAAATTTAAGGCCAGCCTGTTCTAAAAGCAAGGGCTGTCACACCAGGAAACTGTGTCTCAAACAACAAACAACAAAAATAACAACAAAACTGTTCTAGAATCTACAGTCTATAGTTCTGGTCCCGGAGTCCGTATAGTAGAAGGAGAAAATTGACTCATGCAAATTGTGATCTTCCTGTACCTGTGTGCACACACCTCCCTCTGCCATTCTCCATAAATGAATGAATGAATAAGAGATGGGTCCACAGGTTGAACAAACATCACACATGTACAGGGAAACTCACAACTTTCTTATTCGTAGCGACAGAAATTGGATGCAATCGCTATGTGCACCCTCAGCAAGTGCATAAATAACTTTGGTCTATTCATTAAAAACAAAACCATAACAACTACTTGGGGCTGGAGAGCTGGCTGTTTCAGAGGATCCAGATTTGCTTCCCAGCATCCATATAGTGCCTCACAACCACTAGCAATCCTAGTTCTGGGGGATCTAATGTTCTCTTCTGACTTCCTGGGGCACCAGGCACACATGTGGTACACGTACATACCTGTAGGCAGCACACCATACATGCACATAAAATAAATCTTTAAAGGTCGATTTAAAAAATACCGCCCCACAGGGAAAAACAATGAGCCACTGCCACATGCCAAGCCACAGATCCACAAACACACGGTTGACTGAGAGAAGCCAGGTATAGGGAGGAACAGGGCTTAATTTATTTAAGGTTCAAGATGGAACAAACAATAACGATAAGAGAGTGGTTGTCAGCCGGCGCTGTGACCCACGTGTACAAGGCCCTGGGTTCCAACCCCTGCACTACACAGCAAAAAACAAAAATAAGAGAGTGGTGGTTGTGTAGGAGAGAATACCGACTTAACGAGGGTATGAGGAACCTGGAAACAGTGGAATGGGGTGGTGATAACATCTATATCAACTAAAACCAATTATTTCAGACAGAGTCTCACTAGGGTCCACCCTGGCTTGGAGCTCACTATGTAGACTGAGCTGGCCTTAAACTCACAGAGATCAGCCTCCCTTGCCTCCAAAGATCTGGAAGTAAAGGACTGTGCCACCACACCTGGCAAACAAAACAAAACAAAACATTTTTTTTTTTTTGAGGGGTGGTGGTTACTGGGAGTATAGCTCAGCAGTAAAATATTTTTATGTAGTATGCAAGGTTAAGGCTTCCATTTCCAACACCATAAAACAGATGACCACCAAAAAATGCACACAATGTTTTAAAATAGAAAGATGAATTTGAAACAAAGGAAAATAGTATAGATACATTTGTATATAGATATGTATATAGGTAAGATTAATATATATATGTATACACACACACACACACACACACACACACACACACACACACATATATATATATATATATATATATATATATATACATTGCCCAAATTCTGAACCCCCCAAATCACCAAGAGACCCATTCTGATGCAAGAGCAGAGTCTTTCTTTCATTGTTTAACGAGTTAACTGTCTTTAACTCAGGCCCTTTGTCCCTTCATCACTGCTGTGGTGTGAGAAGGACCCCAAGAGGTTGCGAGTCGAGGGGGCGGGGATTATTGAGTAGAGCAAGAGGAGTGTCTAGGAAGAGTCTGCAATGGTTTTAGTCTCAGGACTGGTGCACTCCGGCTTGGGTAGCCTGTCCTGTGTTGATTGGTCAACTGGTTACTATGGCCTAGACCCCCCCCCCCCAGGGTGGTTGCTATGCTCTGCTTATCACTGTTAAGCCACTTGCACTGTAAAGCCCGCCCAAAGCCCACCAGCTAACTTCTGATTGGTTCCTCACCACAGGGGGGTATCGGACCTTCTAGTGACTGGGAGAGGGGCAAGGTCAGGTAAGCACATCTTGCTGTGTCAGGGGCCTTTGTCTTGTTAGGTCTTTTCTGCAGCCTGTCATGGCTGCTAAAGCAGGTGGCTCGGTTCATATATGTTCTGTTTCTGGGTTTTTGTTTGTTTGTTGTTTTTTTGTTTTTTGAGACAGGGTTTCTCTTGGCACTTGCTCTGTAGACCAGGATGGCTTTGAACTCACGGAGACCCATCTGCCTCTGCCTCCTGAGTGCTGGGATTGAAGGTGTGTGCCACTACTGCCTGGCTTTGGCTCTGCTCACATTTTGGAAGTGTCAGTCCATGATGCACTGGCTCCATTGTTTTGGTGTCCAGGGAGGTAGCACGTCGTGGCAGGAGCTCATGGCTGCCTCATTGTCAGAAGCAGAGGAGGAGAAAGGGAAAGAGGTGGGGTCTCCTAATCTCCTTCAAGAGCATATTCATTACAATTTAAGAACCTTCTAGTAGGCACCACAGAGCCAATGGGATGGGTCACCAGATAAAGTGCTTGCTTGCCACCAAGCCTGACCACATGGGTTAGATTTCAGACTCGAAGAACTGACTTCTGCAAGCCGTTCTTGGAGCATGTGCCCCTCCCTCAAACAATAAACAAAGAAAAGTAGTTGTAAATATTTATTTTTATTTCATGTGTCTGGGTGTTTTGCCAGAATGTATGTGCCCCATGTCTGTGCAGTGCCCTTGGAGGCCAGAAGAGAGTGTTGGATCCTCTGGAACTGGAGTTACAAACAGCTGTGAGCAGCCATGTGGGTGCTGGGAACTGAACTCGGGTCCTCCGTAAGGGCAAGAAGTGCTCTTAACTGCTGAGCTATCTCTCCAGCCCAATGAAGTACCATTTTTATAAATAAAAAGAAAAAAAAAGATACCATGGTCTCCCAGTAGTACCATTCTGGGGATTAAGCCTTTACCCGTGGGACCTAAACTCCAGCAGGTTTCATGTTCAGAATCTGTACACTTCGTGTAAGAAATGAAAGTTTTAAACAGATTTTATGCTTCCCAGACTGGTACAATCTGATTACAGTCTATCGTCTTATGAATTATATTCTGACAGCTTCCGGGTTTGACAATGTGATACAGTTGTTTGAGAGGTTGCTATGGGGGAGGGAGGAAGAACACTTTGAGTGATGGGTGCACATATCCTTCCTCTATGGTTTTTTTTTTTTTTTTTTTTTTTTTTTTTTGCAGTTTCTTGAGAGTCCATAATTCCAAATTTAAAAGTAAACTCCCTAGTCTACATTTTAAGATCAGGTGGTCTAAACATAGGCCTGTTAGTCATGCTCCTTCTACCTTCAATCAAAGGAAAGGATGTTTTCAGTCTTTTGAGAATTTCACGCAGTTCATTTTGGACACATTCCTATCCCTCAACTCCTTTCCTTTACCCTCTCAACCCTTCCCACTCAACTTTGAGATCCATTTTTTTTCTTCCCCTATCGAATGCAGTTTGCGTTACCCTGATATTCTTGGGATTCCGGCCTGCGCCAGTGTATGGTCAGGCTACAAGGGTCACGTCATTTTTAAAAGACTGACCTTCTCTCTCCCGGCAGCTATCAACCACCAACAGCTCTTCAGCTGGCGGTGAGATCACGTGCCCCTTTTCTGTCTGTGGGGTTCTGTCTGGGCGGGGCTTGCGCAGGTCTTGCACTTGCTGCCACACCGCTATAAGTTGAGTCTGGAAACAGTTTCCTGGAAGTTATCCACCTCCTTTGGCTCCTGCAGTTTTCCCACCTTCTCTTCTACAAAGATCTGTGAGCCTTGGGGTGAGCTTTCAACCTCACTGAAGAATAAAATATATTTACAGTATTTTCGAAGTGCCTTTCTTCCTTCTTCAATTCCTGTCATTTATCTGTGTGTCCAAATATCCATCTATTCACCTATCCATTTTCCTCGTATATCCATCCCCTTCCTCCTTTTCTTCCTTCCTTCCTTTTCTTGTACTATTATGATGAGGCTCTTTCCTCTTTCCAACCCTCATAATCACTGTATATGCTTGCCAGCCCAGAGGGGACCATTTCCACTTTGCTTCTTTGGCTCTTGTTACCCAACACTTATGAATCCAAGAACTGGGAAGTCTAGAATTTTTATATTTTATTTTATTTGACTGGAGGAGTTACATGTAGCCTAGGCTAATTTCATAGGTAGCTGAGCATGAACCTCTAATCCTTCTGCCTCCACTGTTGGTATTACAGGCATGAGCCACCACTCCTGGCTTCTAAGTCTAGAATTATTTCCACTCTCCTCCCTACTCCAACCCCTGGTGACCTATGGCCAGGCCTTTAATTTGTAAGTCTGGATTCACCTGTTTGGAAATGTGTTGGATAATATGTACCTCCTCCCTCATCAGGGAGCTTTAATTGCTGTTTGCAATGTTGCTTAAGATGTGGAGATGAAAGGCACTTTTAAAAGCCCATGTTACTGGCCCTAGTAATAAAGCTGAGGAATTTGTTTGCGAATTTGCAAGGTTGCCTGTCATAGCTGGCAAAGCACACAAAAAGGTTGATTTTTATGTGGAAAAACTTTGCCCTGAACCAGCCACAAGTCCTGCTTGGTATAAATAGTAAGGGCATGTTGTACCTTAGAGTACTTTGCAAATTCCTCATTCTTGTGTACTCCTGAAAAGACAGAGATCACACTTGCAGAGTTGAAAACAAGTAGTTACCTGGGGTTATGAGACAGGAAATCCAGGGGCCAAGATCATTCTCTGCTCTCTTCATAGTTTGTGGGGAAAATTTGGTTACACACAAGACTTTCTCTGATCACATTTCTATCAGAATTATAGTTAACAAGACCTTCTGGGAACCTTCCATTCTGGAGAACATTTAGAAGGTGGTAAGATAAAATAAAGGTCTAAAACTCAGCCTCAAAGCATTCCCCATCAAACCAGAGGATAAAGAGGACTGAGTGGCCTATATTTAGACTTTACTTCACCGTGCCCTGTTATTAATAATAACTGCCCCCTTTGGTGTGCCCAGAGCCCTTTGAGATGCATTACTTCATCTGATCCACTGACAGTGCAGGAATGTCAAGTTCTGACTTAGGGACTGAAGCTGGAGGTGAAGTGACCTCTCTAAGGCAGCACACTGCAAGTGAGGCTCTTAGGATTTACACTTCGTCTTGGGAACTAGAAGGATCTAAGGGATTCTCAAGGGATTACCGAGAAGAAAAGCCCTGGCTAGTCTTTGACCAAAGATCTGAGGCCTCTGACAGAGAGGAGGTACAGTGTAAAGGTGTGGGTGTGGAGGCTCTGCTCTGCTCTTGACTCTTAGTCTCTTTGCGGACTGCAGTATGACTTCACATGCTGAGTTCCCATTTCCTCCTCTGTTAAATGGAAACATAATGATAGTGTTTCTTTCTTCTCTGGCTCTGTTAAACAGATGATGTATGGAGGGCACACATTATTAGAGGAGAGCTGAGGGACAAACTAAATGGCAAATTCACCTTGAGCCATGGAAGTTGGTTTTTCGAGACAGGATTTTTCTGTGTAGCTTTGGAAACTGACCTGGAACTCACTCTGTAGACCAGGCTGGCCTCAGACTCACAGAGATCTGCCAGTGTCTGCCTCCCAAGTGCTGGGATTAAAGGTGTGTGCCACCACCGCCCAAACAGCCTGCTTTCTTATAAAACTCAGGACGACCTGACCAGGAATGGCACTGCCCACCATAAACTGGGTCTTTCCACATTAACCATTAATTAATAAGACACCTTACAGATGTGTCTACAGACCAATCTGATGGAGTTATTGTCTCTATTAAATCCCCTCTTCCCACATGATCCTAACTTGTGTCAAGATGATAAACAGCTAACCATCACACTTTTTATTCAAGGTTGGCCTTAAATTCATAAAACTCTTTCATAGCCTCCAGAATATTGGGATTATAGGCACCATGGGAATACAGGGATTATCATCACCATGCCCAGCTTATGGTAACACCATGTATAACTATCACAGCTAGGAACTTGACATTCTTGTGGTCTACCATCCAAGTATGTGGCTCATGTCTGTCATCCCAGAACTTGCAAAGCTGTGAATTCGAGTACATATTGGGCTACGGAATGAGTAAGTACCAGGCTAGCCAGGGTTATGCAGCAAAAATCTGTCTCAAAAAATAAATGAGGGGACTGCAAATATGGCTCAGTATTTAAGAACCCTTGTTGCTCTTGCAGAGGACCAAGTTTGATTTCCAGAACCCCCACATGGTGGCTCAGTTCCAGGGGACCTGACTTCCATAAGCACCAATACCAGACATGTAGGCAAAACACTCAAAACACATAAAAATATATATATATATATATATATATATATATATATATATATATATATACATACACACACACACACATACACATAGGTTTTTTTTTGAGACAGGGTTTCTCTGTGGCTTTGGAAGCTGTCCTAGAACTAGCTCTTGTAGACTATGCTGGTCTTGAACTCACAGAGATCTGCCTGCCTCTGCCTCCTGAGTGCTGATACTAAAGGCATGCACCACCACCACCTGGCAAGAAATAAAAATTTAAAGATGGATAAAAAACCAAAAAAAAAAAAAAAAAAGAATTAATTAATGGATGGATGAAGGAATGAATACATGCAACATTTAACACAATGTATCCATCCATCTTTGAAGTCTACCAGTTTTATAGCGTTCATTTATGTGTCTATCTTCCTGTGCCTGTCTATTTCTGTACATTTTTTTCACACGTGTAAAATTTTTTGGCTACCACCACAGTCGAAATAGAGAGCATTTTCACTGAGAGGGTGCCTTATGCAACCCTTTTATAGCACACTGTTCTCCTGTCCTTCCTTCTTACTTGTGAGCACCAGTCTATTTACTCCCTCTACAGTTTTCCCATATAAAGAATGGTTTAGAAATGGAGCAACTCAAAGATTGAAGGATTTACTTGGGCCCCCAGTTCCGGGATATCAGAGGCAGCTGGTCATGTGAT
Source organism: Phodopus roborovskii (assembly GCF_943737965.1). NCBI lineage: Eukaryota > Metazoa > Chordata > Mammalia > Rodentia > Cricetidae > Phodopus > Phodopus roborovskii. Next base: position 11,237,036 of record NW_026126546.1, on the reverse strand, counting down.
GGTAACCAGTCAGCAGAGAAAGGTTTATGCTAGTCTCAGTTCATTCCCTCCTTTAATTCAGTCTGGTACCCCAGTATATAAAATGGTGCTGTTAACTCAACCTAGAAACTCTCTCACAGCTGGGCAGTGGTAGCCAACACCTACAATCACAACACTGCACTGGGAGGCAGAGGCAGGATCTCTGTGAGCTTGAGGCCAGCCTGGTCTACAGAGTGAGTTCCAGGACAGGGATACACATAAAAACCCTGTCTGGGGGGGGGGGAGAGAAAAGAAAGGAAGAAGGGAGGGAAGGAAGGAAGGAAGAAAAGGAAGGAAGGAAGAAAAGGAAGGAAGGAAGTTCCTCTCATAGACACTTCTAGAAGTTTGGCTTTAAGGTGATTTGAGATCTTGTAAAGTTGAAAATCAGGATTAACAAAACCACACAGTATGTATGCTTCTGAGATAGTATTTTTATTTTTATTGGTTCATTAATATTAATGTTTTTGGGTTGTTTTGTTTAATTTTTCTTTTTATGGCTATATTTTTGGTGTTGGATCTAAAGACTTTTGGCCTACCCCTAGGTTTCAAAGATTCTCTCTTACTTTTCTTCCTAAAAGTTGTATAGTTTTATATTTCACATTTAAGCCCTAAATCCATTTTGAGTTAATTTTTTATGTGATCTAAGTTTATTTGCCTGTGGATAGTCAATTACTTAGATACCATTTTTGAAAAACCTATTTTTTCCTCTATTGGATTACTTTGACATCAGTCAAAACCTGATTGGCTACATTTATATAAATCTATCTCTGATCCAAGAACCCAATGGAATTTTAACTCAAATATTGAACTTGGGTGAATAGAATGCAAGAAATCAATTCATATAAAGACTGAATGAAGGCTAACATGAGAAACATTTATCAAACAAGCTAATGCTCTACGTAATTAAATATGACACCATAAGAAATTGACTGTGAGTACCATGATCATGAGCTCAGGGAAGAGGTTCAAATCAGCAGGAGATATTGTGACAATTTCTGACTGTGGAGCCAGGGAGACCAGGTGTTATGCTGTGAGTCCTACACTTATTTCCTGACTCTGAGCAGGTAAACACATTAACTAGCCTCTTGGAGCATCAGTGGGGATCACATTGACTTGCCTCATAGAATCAGTTTGAGGATCAATGAGATGGGTGGTTGACACAAGTTTTTTTTTAAATTATTTAATTATTTCATGTGTATGTGTATTTTTTCCTGAAGCTATGCCTGTGCATCACTTGTGTGCCTGGTACCCAAGGATGATAGAGCAGGGCATTGGATTCCCTGGAACAGAAATTACAGACATTTGTGAGTTACCTTGTGGGTGTTGGGAACTTAACTCAGCTCCTCTGGAAGCACAGCCAGTGTTCTTAAACACTGAGCCATTACTCCAGCCCTGACTCTGTTTGTCTATAGTAGCCACAGCATGGCAGATTAAAGGCATGCACCACCACTGTCAGGCAATTGGGAAGTTTTATCCCATATTCTCTGTTAGCATCCTCTTGAGTATCTGCAAGTGGGTATGTTATTCTTTCTAAAAAGTAGTGCTTGTGTGTGTGTGTGTGTGTGCGCGCGTGCGTGCGTGTGTGTGTGTGTGTGTGTGTGTGTGTGTGTGTGTGTGTGTGTGTAGGAGAACTGGGCATTGAACCAAGGCCTTATGTAGTAATCAGGTGCTCTACCACTGAGCCAGCCCAAAAGCTACTGCTCTGGCCCCTTGTTTCATAGAAATAACAGATATGCTATAACTACAATTCAGCGTCTTCTCTCCTAAGTATTAAGGTCTGGTGAGTTCTCCACAGGCCTGGCATTTAAAAATCTCTACTTCAGTTTTCTCTCGCTATTAAGTCACCCTGCAAATGAGACTCATCTTTGTCTTTCTTTGGATATCAACTCTTCCTTAGAAAAGAGAAGAGGCTTAGTGGCTACTATCTAGGGTGGTTTAAAAGGACCGACAAAAACCAAAACGCAGAAAACCTGGTAAATTTCTGCACACCATTCATGGATGTAGTGAGCATTGTTGAACATGAGTCAGCAAGCCATGGTCAAGCCAAAATCCTGCTCTGCCCTTCTCACTGGCTTGTGTTCTTGACCTGAGAGCTAAGAATAGTTTTCACACTTCAGAGAGGAGAGCGAGAGAAGGAAGAAGTGAAGGAAGGAAGGGAGGGAGGGAGGGATAGAAGAAGGGAGGGAGGGAGGAGCATGCTGGGGAGCTGTATGTGGCTTACAAAGGCTAAAATACTCATTGTCTGGTCTTTTATAGAAATAGTTTGCTGTACCTTGTTGTAGAAGATAAACACAAGGCTCCAAAAGCAGAAGCTAGCAAAGTATGGTGGCATATTTCTTTAGTCCCAGCACTGGGGAGGCAGATGGATCTGTGAGTTTGAGGCCAGCCTAGTCTACATAACAAGCTCCAAGACAGTCAGGGTTACATAGCGAGACCCTGTGTCAAAACTGACCAACCTAACAACCAGCTGAACAAACAAAAGGGAAAATGCTATCTGGCTGGAGGTCACACAATAAGGATATAGATATTCACTTATCTAAAACGCAGATTGAATTCACTCTCTATATAAGAATATATGCTTACCAAATTATGAGAACATTACGCAACTTTTCCAAAGTGGGTTATAAGTCCCAGGAAGTTGCTCTGCAAACTCTACAATTCCCTTTCTCTTGTTTGAGACAGGGGCTCGCTCACTCCGTAGCCCAGGCTGGCCTAGAACTCACTGTGTAATTCACTACACAGTCTAGCATCAAACTTGTGGCGCACTTTTTGCCTCAACTCACAAGTGCTGGGTTTACAGAACTGAGCCGCCATGCCCAGCTGTAACTTTCTTTTGTGAGAGCATGATGTGCATTGCTGTATCAAGGCTCTGAGAAGTTCTGCAACAATTTATCTTACTCAGCTGGGAAATTCATTTATTGTTTATTGTTCTCTCTCTCTCTCTCTCTCTCTCATTCCAAGGTCTTACTATGTAGTCTGACAATCCTGGAACTCACTCTGTAGACCAGGCTGGCCTCAAACTCATAGAGATCCTCTTGCCTCTGTCTCCTAAGCCCTGCAAATCATGGCCACCATGACAGCTTCTTGTTCTCTTTAGTTTTAGACTGATATATAATATTAGACTAACTATACAATACCTTCAGCCAGAGTCATTTTTGACTCTCAACCCAAAGACCTTGGAAATTTCCCATGAACACATCTATAGGAAGTTGGGCTTTGAAGATCCAAATTAGGAGATCCAACATGTAACTAGAAATTAGTCTCTCATTTCCATCAAAGACCCAGAGAAACTGACTGACTGTCTTAGGCAAACAGGTAGCCAATCCAGCCTTGTGACTTCTGAATTTCCCATATTTGAGATATTATTGTATTATACAGGATTTCCCACCTGGCTCTATTCTGCTGGCCACTGGCCAAATCAAGTTTATTTATCAACTATAAAAGCAACACATATTCGCAGAATACAGAAGGATATCCCATATTACACCACTGTCCAGAGAGTTGCTGGGACAGGGTTATCCCTAGAGGTGCTGATGAAGCATTTGTCATAGTGAAAGAATGTAACTGTATGGAACCCAGCCTGCACTTTATGACTAACACCACATTAAGTCATAGGATTTCAACATCATTCTCTTAGGACCATAGTAAGTTGCTTAAATAAACCAATACCTGTTTGGATTCGTTGCTTTAATGGTTCAATAGATAGATCAGTCATCTTTTGCCTCTAGATCTTTGTGCTATGTCCATTTTCTCTCCCGTCAAGTTTTATCCCATATACATCTGTTTTGTTTGCTTGTTTTTGTTCCTTTTGAGACAGGATCTCATGTAGTCCAGAATGTTCTCAGACTTGTTATGTAGCAGGATGACCTGGAACTCCTGAATCTCCTGCCTTGACTTCCAAATGCTGGTATTACAGATGTGAGCCGCCATTCCTCACTTCTCAGTGTACGACTAGTCCCCCTTTTAGTTGCGACATTGAAGTCATCTTGGCCTTTTTGCATCTCGGGTGGCTTCTTCGACATCTTTACAGCCATGCTTCCTCAGTTTCTCTATCTGAACTCTAGCCTGGGCTGCTGCTTTGCTTCCATGACTAGGCTGTGAGTCTCAGTAGAGCAGGGGCTGGGCTTGTGTTCTTCATTGTTGCATGAGCAGAACTTGTCCCCATACTCAATCGATGAAATGTCCAACCAATGCTGGCAACACACAAAGACTGACTGAGGGCTGGATGTGTAGTCAAACAAGCATGAAGCTCTAAGCTCCACCACCATCACTGGAGAGAAGGGACAGGGAGAGAGAGAGATTGAGTTTGAGGATATAGCTCAGTTAGTGGCTGTAATCCCAGCATTTGGAAGGTGGAGGCAGGGGGATCAGAGTTCAAAGTTATCCTTCATTACATAGCAGGTTTGAGGCAAGCCTGGCTTGCATGGGACTCCATCTTAAAAAAAAAAAAAAGAGAGAAAGAGAGAGAGAGAGAGAGAGAGAGAGAGAGAGAGAGGGAGAGAGAGAGGACCAGGTATGGTTGTTAATGCCTTTAATTTCCCTCAAGGAGGAAAATTAGACAAATTCAAAACTGGCTTGCTCAACATAGTAGGTTCTAGGCCAGCTGATATTATACATAGATCCCCTGTCAAAAATAATACAAAATTTCAAAAAGGAATAAAGAAGAAAGGAAGGGAGTAAAGATTGAGGGAGTGTGTACCTCTCTCACTTGGCACCTTAGTTCAATCCAAGCACTGGGAAACAGCCTGCCTCGCAGACTCCAGAGAGCCATATCTGGGCTGGAAATGGAATTGAGATTCTCTGACACACTAGTTGTAAAGTTGTTTCATATCTCTGAAACATTTCTTAAACAACTTAATTCCTCTAGAAGAACTCCCTGGCCTCATTCTCTCTTCTCTTGTCATCACTGCCGAGGTTAACACTGTTTAGAGAATTATTTTATAACAGATGGGATCCTGGGGCAGAGAAAAACGTATCTAGCTCTCAGGAGTAGGAGAAATGTGTGCAGTTGGACCTTGGATTTAAATGAGGCAGCAAATTCCGGCAAATTCTCTCCCCTTGCTGGGTCCCGTCTGCTTCGCATTCAGCAAAGGAGAAAGGCAGCCTGTGTTGCCCATGATTTATGCCCTGCTGTTTGCTCGCTTCCCCTAGAACATTAAATACCCAGAGCAGAGCGGGAAGAAGAGGTGATCTCAGGATGCCTGGCGGCCAGATTTAGTGTCTGTGAGCCTGCAGAAGTGGGTAGGCGCTCCGAGCTCTTTGCTCTGTTGAAGCCTGAATTGCCTCAGCTTTTCGAAAACAGCTGGTCTCTGAACCAAAGGACCTGGGTGTTTTATTTACTCACTAAGTGACTGCTTTGAGAAGAGGCCTCTCTCTCTCTTCTCTCTCTCTCTCTCTCTCTGCCTTAGTTTCTCCAGAGAAGAGGCCTCTCTCTCTCTTCTCTCTCTCTCTCTCTCTGCCTTAGTTTCTCCAGCTGTCAAAGGTTGGCCTAGATGGTCTGAGCTCCCTTTGTAACTGGCATGTCTGGAAGGAATGGAGACATCTTTAAACTGGTGCTGGCATTCTGGATATCTGGACTATTGAAACAAGACACCCCAAGGGATTGATATCCCCCCCCCCCAGGACTTCTGAGAGAAGGAAGGTGCTGAGCCTGGTGTCAACCAGAAGGGTAACTTAGAACGCTGACACTCCAGACCACCTTTCTTGTAAGAGACTTGGAGCCTAGACAATGAAGGGTTGGGGCCACCCCTTGACCAGGACTACTTAAATATCCAATTTTATTTTATTTTTTGAGACAGGGTTCTCTATGTAGCCCTGTCCTGGAACTTGATCTGTAGACAAGACTGGCCTTGAACTCACAGAAATCTGCCTGCCTTTGCCTCTTGAGCGCTGGGATTAAAGACATGCACCACTGACACCGGGCATATATTTGTATCTTTTGCCCTCTACTTAACTTGCCCTCATGCTAGGACCATGGACTTGGAGGTCACAGAATGTCTTTGTCTCTTTCCAAGGAGGACACAGTAAATACACCTTTTTCATTATTAATTTCTTATTTTAAATTTGCTTATTAAAGAAGAGTGGTCTAGTCTGGCATAGACCCTGACACTAATAATGCTAATATTTTCAGCCTCAAGGATTTGGAGCTAGTTGGCCTTGCAAGGGGATAATTGTATTACAGGGGTTCACCCATTTGAAGGAGAGGTTCAGACTTCATCTCTACCTCCCTGTTGTCTGTGTGACTTTGGGGGACACTCCGCACCTCTGTGAGCTTCAAATGCACTGTTGAGTCAAGTCAATAGCCTGGACTTTCTTCTTTTCTTTTGTTTCAAGATAAGGTTTCTCTGTGTAACCCTGGCTGTCCTGGAACTTTCTTCATAGATCAGCTTTACAGAGATCTGCCTGCCTCTGCTTTCAAAGTGCTGGGATTAAAGGTGTGTTCCACTGCCCAGTTAGAGACCTTCTTTCTTGGCTTCTTGGGAACTATAATCAGGAGGAGAATATAATGCCAGTTATGAGTCAGCGCCGAAGAGTCAGCTATTACTGGGGCTCCTGCTCCCTGGATGGTGGTCTATAACCCTGGGGAACTTGGTGCCCCTCTATCTGAGTTCCTGGCTTATGGCCTGCACAGTAGGGCAGAGTGTCCTAATGAGCACTTGGAAGTCCTGGGCAGGAGGAAAGAGGAGCTATTTTCAGTGGGTTCTCGTTCTATTTGTAGCTGGTGAGTTGGCCCAGGCTGCGGGGAAGCTTGCCGAAGAGTAAACTGGATGCTGAGAGGGGTGTGTTTTGTTAAAAGAGGGAGAGGAAAAGAGGGGGAAGCCCGCCCCACCAGCAATGCAACGCCCACCTCCCCACTTCTTGCCAATTTATTTCATTTCCTCTGCCTTTCCTGGGAGAATTTAGAGGGGGCACCTGACCTTTTAAAGGTGGATTTAGTTAGTAACATGAAGCATCCATCAAGCTTGTTAACCTAGTGGAGGCCCTACAGTATTGATTTTCTCAGGCTCAAGTGAGATTTGTATCCTCCCTGGAACTGCAAAGTGTTTGCGAAAGCATGTGGTGGCTAAACTGCCAAACCTCAGAGTCATTTCTCAAAGAACAGACGATGCCCTTTCATTTCTCCACTGGGTCCTAGTAAGGGCCTGACATTTCCTCCCCACCCCTGGCAACGTGGCTAAACAAATTGCTCAACTTTTCTCTGCCTCAGTTTATTAATTTGTGAAATGGGTTGGGGTGCCAGGGAGACATCTTGCTCTTGAGTCCTTTCCAGGCACAAATCTGTGATTCTCTGATGCAGTCATCAAACAAAGTAAGGCAGATCCTTTAATCAGGATGGCAGAAGACCTGGCAGGTTCCACAGGCCATGACATACTACCCTGTCATTTTCTGGATGGGAAGACCGAGGCTCAACTGGTAAGGTTGGATTAGTCAGTGAGTCAGTGGCTCAGCTGAGTCAGTGACCCAGGCCTTCTACCTCCTACGGTTGTCAGTCTACTCTGATGCTAGAGTGCAGGTAGCTCTCCCTGAGAGGGCAATAGAAGCCACTTGTCCTGTACATACACTAGCTTGTAGAGACCACGTTTTCTTTATCGGCTGTTGGAACCTGCACTTGGATTCCTGCCATTGCTTGGCTATTGTGAATGATGCTACAATGAACACAAGATGGTAGATATTTGTTCTACATATGGCATCATTTCCTTTGGATATGTACCCAGTAGTCAGATTGCTGAATTTTATTCTGCCTCTAATTTTAGGTTTTTTTTTTTTTTTTTTTTTTTTTTGGATATGGTCTTGTGTTGTCCAGGTTGGCTTTAAACTCATTATGTAGTCAAGGACAACCTTGATCTTCTGATCTTGCTGTCTCCATCTTCCAAGTGCAGGAATTACAGGCATGTGCCTGTCCAGGTTTACGTAGTCATGGAATGGGGGGGTGTGTGGTCAAATCTAGGGTTTCATGTATGCCAGGTAGCACTCTGATAACTGGACTACATCGCAGCCCTACTTTTATTTCTTTAAAGTACTTTCATGTGTTTTCCCTAATGGCTTCACTGATTGACATGCCAGCCAACAGTCAAGTTATCTTTTCTCTTTATTTTCACCAGCATTTATTTACCTGACTTATTGATAATATTCATTCTAAAAGGCATTGTGTTCTTTCTTAATGTGTTTATTTTTGTCATTCGAAGGTTCTGGATGCGTGATTTAGGGCCTTGCTCATGTTAAGCATATACAAACAATGTTTACCATTGAGCCACACACCTCAACCCTTCTCTCTCCTTCTCTCTCTGTCTCTGTCTCTGTCTCTGTCTCTGTCTCTGTCTCTGTGGTGTAATGTATGTGTGTGTACAAGTGAAGGTCAGAGGCTATGTTTGATGTCTTTCTCTATTGTGCACCACCTTATTTTTTTGAGACTGGATTTCTAATTGAACCTGGAGCTCACTGATTGGATAGACTACTTGGTCAATGAGCTCCTGGGATCTCCTGCTCTGAATTTTCTGCTATGCCTGGGTTTTACCTGTATGTTGGGGTCACATCCTTGTGCAGTAAATCTTTATCCCATGAGCCATCTCTTCAGACTGTATTTTGCTTTAATCTTTAATATACATTTCCTGTATGACTAATCAAGTTGGATTTTTTATAATCTGCTGGTTTTTTATATGTCTGTTCTTTTTGTTTGTATTGAGACAGTGTCTCATTATGTAATCTTGGCTAGCCTAGAACTTGTTCTGTATACCAGGCTGGTCTTGAACACATAGAGCTCTGCTTGCCTCTGCCTCCCAAGTGCTGGGATTAGAGGTGAGCACCTTAAATCTGGCCACATATCCAGTTTATTTCTTAGTTGAGTAGTTTACTCCTTTTTTTCTTTTCCAAAACCGGACTTCTCTGTGTAGCCCTGGCTATCCTAGAGACCAAGCGGTCCTTGAACCTCCCAAGTGTGGGGAATCAAAGGTGTGCCCTACCACAGCCTGTCAAGGGGGCCATATTAAAAAAAAAAAAAAAACCAAGCTGGCTGTGTTAATGAACACCTTTAATCTCACCACTCAGGAGGCAGAGGCAGGCAGATCTCTGTGAGTTCTAGGCCAGCCTGGTCTATATAGTGAGTTCTAGGACAGCCAGGGCTCTGTAGAGAGAAATAAAGTAAAATACAATAAAAAAAATTCCACTGCCTAGATCATTGTTACATGGGTTTTTTTTTTTTACTCTGGTAGTGTTTGTTGTTGTTACTTCTTGTTTTATTTTACATTTACTTCTTTGTTTTCCTTTTTTACTATTTGAAAACTCATACTTGTATGCAATGGAATATGATCACTATCCACTCCTATTTCCCCCTCCAACTTCTCCTGAATCCCACTACACATCTTTCTCCCAACTTCTTTTCTTCAGCCTTTAAGACAATTAAACTTTATTTTTGTTTATGTGTATAAGTGTGCACCTGCTTGCCTGTGTGAGAAATCTGCACTATTGTATTTGCTTTTACATTAGACTTTTGGCAGTTTTCTATGGTGAAAGTAATGAAGAAAATCTTGTCTCATACAGGTAAGATACTTGTGTGTATTTTTTTTTCTTGCTATAATAAAACTTGCCAGAGTCTAATGTTTGGTTGGGTAATTTATGTCAATGAACCTTTAGGACTTCGTTGCATTAGAACTCGCGGGTCTGTCTATTTGGAATGTGTACAATTTGTTAACAAACTGAGTTGATCCTATGGAAAATATTGTTAGTTCACTGGGCTACACAGTGCTCTTGGCTCATCTCATTATGTGCTACCACACATCCCCTTTTGCTGGTGTTGCCACTCATCTCAGTAGAAAAGGTTTCTTTGCTTTGTTTTGAGACAGGGTTTCTCTTATTCTTGGATCTTGCTCTGTAGACCAAGCTGACCTTGAATTTAGAGATTCTCCTGCCTCTCTCTCCCAAGTGCTGGGATTAAAGGCCTGTTCTACCATGCTGGACTTTCAGTAGAAAAGACTCTATGTATTGAGAAAAGTCAAACTTTTGGTAGGAGATTCAAGTTTCCTAAAGTCACAATTAGGCTTTAATTTTATCATTTATTGTTTTAGTTTTATATCAAAGCACCAACAATTAACTTTATTATTATAGCAAATACAACAAACTGTTTTACATGAAGTCACAAACTGCACAGCTGTTTTGAGACAATTAAGCCAAATAACCAACTATGACAAACTGGAGGTTGCATGTTAACCATTCCTTTATGTAAAAATAGAGACCAGTTAAAATAAGAGACCAATTCACCTGCAACTCAGACAATGACAGAAGGATGTTCCTTGAGATAATAGGGAACAACTGCTTATAGGACACAGGCTTTTATTTTAAACTGATGGAATGTTTTGGGATTGGATAAAGGCAGTGGTTGCATAACACTGATGGTATTAAATGCCCCTGATTTGTTTGCTTTAACATGATTAACTGTTCTGTGAATTTCAACTCAATAAACTTTGAAAAAAGTGCTTTATACAGAGTTTCTATTTCATCATACTGGAAAGCAAAAGGCTTGTCATCAAAGACCTGGAACCAATGAAATTCACTTTTTTTTAAAAACTGCTTCTTAAAGGACATTCTTAAAGTGAAATTGACAATTGTTTAGTACCAGCCCATTTTGTGACGAATACAATGGCTATTAGAACACAGTGTACCATCGCTTTGATTGTGACAAAGTACCAGCAATTAAACCGGAGTCCTTTTGTGCCATCGGCATAAATATAAACATGATAAAAAGACAAGTAATTAAGGGAGACTGGAGAGATAGCTCAGCAGTTAAGAGCACTGGCTGCTCTTCCAGAGAACCCTGGTTGAATTCTTAGCACCCACATGGCAGCTCACAGTTGTCTGTAACTCTGCTTCCAGGGGATCTGATGCCTTTAACCCAATACACATAAAACTGAACACGGAGCCGAACTCCTGGAACCCAGTTGTAGAAAGGGAGGAGTGCACGTGGGTGTCAGCTAGGAGGTCTGGGCAGTCTTTAGGGCTTCTGGCAGTGGAACTAGCATTTACCCCTAGTACACCAATGGATTTTGGGAGCCCATTCCCCATGAAGGGATACTCTTTTAGCCTAGATACTAGGCAATGTTCCAAATGACTTGACAGACTTTGATGATCCCTCATGGCAGGCCTCACCCTCCCTGGGCAGTGGATGGGGATGGAATGGCGGGTGTTGGTGAGGGGCATAGGAGGTTGGGAGGGAGAGGGAACTGGGATTGATATGTAAAATAAAATTGTTTCTAATTTAAATTTATTTAAAAAGATAAATAATTAATTAGTGTTATTATGAAAAGAGTTCTAACCCTTGAGAATTTCAAGTTACCTGAAGAACTTGTGAACCACAATTTGAAATCCATTGTTCCACATTGAATTAGGACTGAAGTTGACTGATCTATTTCAGTTAGTAGGGGTATCATGTGCTGTCTGAAAAATCTTGGGGAATATTTTATCTTACTGGAAATTTTAATTTAAGCATACACACAGTGCTATTCTTGCCTTGTTCTAGAATCATGCTACTGGATACAGAATAAAAGGAGAGATTCTAATAATGGCATATACTTTATATTATTTTTAAAAATTACCACTTTCATGATTTTGGATAAAGTAATTATATTCTCATTAATATCACTAATGTCACTGTGATCTTTTCTTGAATATAGAAAGGTTCCTTTCTTGCTTGTTAAAAATAGGCCCTGATATATATATCTTACAACAATTAATGAAAAAGAAACCCTGAATTTGCAAGGGGGAATGGTGGTACATGGGAGAGTGTGGAGGAAGAAAAGGGAAGGGGAAATGATGTAATCATATAAAATCTCAAAAAATCTTAAAGGCCCAGAAACAAAGCTACTAAATGATACTTCAACCCACTGTTAAGCTCTTGAAATGGCACTATGATATGAGTGACTATGATGTAGTTCATGTAACTTGGGCTGGAGGCTATGTAAAATTACTTGGAAGCTCCAAAACTTTGCTCTCTTGTCCTGAGTTCACATCTGAAAGATTTTGAATCGGGGAAACATGACTTTATTTCAGTTTCTGCCTTCTTTGGACAAGCTGTTTTTTCAGCAGCTGGAAACTTAATTACTGGGTTGGTGAGCTGGATTGGTAGGTAGAGAGGATGCTACTGAAGTCTGTGATGATTGGAGGCTACGTCACACAAAGCTTCTCAGAAATGAATAGCTTTATCAATAAACAGCTGGATCTAGTGTTGGGACGTCTGCATTTGTAGGGGTTGAGGGAATCCCAGGGGCACTTTGAGACTCTGGGAAGCCTCCACCCTCCTCCAGTCAGCCTTTCTTCCCATTTGGGCTAATTCAAAGAGTCTTCAAGAAGCTGGGAGAGACTGAAGTGAAGAATAGCAGGAAGGGGGAAAGGAAGTCAGGTGGGGAGAAGAAGCCCCTTATGTGAAAAGTAGGGTTGTGAGAAGTGCTCTGCTGAGCTGGCTTGCTTTTCCTCTCTTCCCGTGACTCTCCTTTGGGTTTTGTCTTCTGCTTGCAAGGATCTTATCCATTGATTTAGTTTCTTTGTAAGATATAAAACATCCTCAAATCTTGGTCCTAGAGAGATGGCTCAGTGGCACTGGCTGCTCTTGGAGAAGACCTGGGTTTGGTTCCCAGGATCTGCACAGTTTCTCACAACCATTTGTCACTCCATTTCCAGGGGATTTGATGCACTTATCTAGTGCCTTCATGGGCACCAGACACACAGATGGTGCACAGACAGACATTTATGCAGGCAAAATATCCATACACATAAAATAAACAAATCTAAAAACCTTTCAGATCCATTACATCAGAGAACTGTTACATACCTCTGTGTGATAAGCACAGTAGTGACAATGACCACATGACTGACCAACAAACTGGAGCACAGGAAAAGGAAATGAGAAACAAGTGTAGGTAAGTACCAGGATTCAAATTTCAATCATTACACTCAGCTTAGATCTCTTTGTTTTGTCTTCTTAGGTCCTTGTCCTTGATATTTGTTTTGTGGTAAGAGAAATCAACTCCAGGGCCTGGTGCATGCTAAGCACACACTCTACAACCCCAGCCCCCTAGAAGTAAATTTTCAAGGCCATGCAACAGTTTGCTCTTTTGTATTTAGAGACACTTTACTAACATCTACATTATAGATTAGTAATAGTGGAGAGGGAGTGTAGTATGATGTTCACAGTTGTCCTTCCAAGTCAGAATGCTTGAGTGCAAACTCCAGCCTTCACATCTCTGGTACAACAAAAGCTTGAGGTGAATCTGACATTAGATTTACACAGAAAATGCTCACATAGCTTAATGCACACTGAAAGATTGAATGCATACTGTGAATTCATGGGTACAGGAAAATTCCTCCAAATGTTTCAAATCCTGGTTAGGGATCCAGTCAAGGATTCCTTTCCCTCCTCAAGATCAAAAAACAAATTGCTATTCTTTATAAAGAGATGAAAGTGATATGCCAACCTGTTTGCTCTTTCCATGTGGATTGTGGGTACTTTGGTACTGGTGGAGTGGCTGAACTGTCTATCTAGAGCTGTTTTATTCTCAGCTGACTATCCAACTGGGGATTGTCCTGGCAGTTAAGTGCTAGTTTCAATCTGATCAGTGGCCACCCATTGGTGGCAGTCCATTTATTACCCCATATATCATGTCATTTGTCTGTTTTATGCCCTATTTCTTTCCTGTCCCTCAAAGGCCATGGTAATATACAGAAGGGGAAATCAGGACAGTGGTATATAAATGAAAGGGTAGAATTTATTCCTATCACTATCTTTTTTTTTAATTTTTAGGTCCAAGAGATATAATCATTGTGTTTTAAATTTGTCTTGGGTTTTTTTGTGAAGGTAAAAACTGAGACACAACCAGCTGTGTGGAAGAGGAAGAAGACATCAGTTTCTTGGAGAGTAAGGGGAAGTCTTTCCTAACTCTGAACTGAGATGTAATGCCTTCCTTGAGATTTTGTGATGTAGTCAGTATCACAACCTAGTGAGTGATAGCATAATTTTGTTATTGGCTGGGTCTGGGTTTTAATTTTTAGTTAAGTTCATCTTATTCTGGGTTTTACTTTATTCATTTGTAAAGTGGAGATAGCTCTACCCACTAAAGTTCTAGATAAAATATTTATACCTGTTATTCCTTAGTTAATTAGGAGATTTGTCTGGCTATTGTGTTTCTCAATTCTAGTTGCTGGAGACCTACTGGCAAATAAGACCGCATCCTTTCCCCCCTCCCTAATTGTTCTTAAATTCCAGTGGGAGAGAAGGCAATGATGTTGAATACAAAGAAACAAAAAATTGCAGAGTGCTGTGGAAAAAGAAAAACAATGTAACAAACACAGGGATAAATTTCATTTACTTGTTTTCTGGACAAGTCAAGGACTCATCTGTGGGAATGAGAGATTAGAACCTAAGGCAATGGTTCTCAACTCCTAATGTTGCCATCCTTTAATACTGTTCCTCATGTTGTGGTGACCCCCCAGCCATAGAATTATTTTCCTTACTACTTCTTAACTGTAATTTTGCTACTATTATGAATCGTAATGTAAATATCTAATGTGCAGAATATCTGATATGAGGCTCCTGTGAAAGGGTTATTGGATCTACAATGGGCCAACTTATTGCAGTGTTGGACTTTGGGGATTCATTCTTCTGCAGGACAGTTTGAGCGGTTTTGTTGTTGTTGCTTTTTTTTGGCTTTTGTTTGAGCACTGAGATTTTTTTTTGTTTTGTTTTGTTTTGGAGACAAGGTTTCTCTGTGAAACAGTCCTGGCGGTCCTGGAACTCACTCTGTAGACCAGGCTGGCTTCGAACTCACCTGCCTCTGCCTCCCGAGTGCTGGGATTAAAGGCATGCACCACCACTGCCCCGCAGCACTGATAATTTTATTAGGAGCTGAGGTTGAGGCAGTTTGAATTTGTATTGTAAGCATAACCTGTAGCATAGTATATCGACACGCACTGTATTAAGTTAGTTTTATAGCCGGGCGTTGGTGGTGCACACTCTTAATCCCAGCACTCGGGAGGCAGAGGCAGGTGGATTTCTGTGAGTTCGAGACGAGCCTGGTCTACAAGAGCTAGTTCCAGGATAGGCTCCAAAACCACAGAGAAACCCTGTCTCGAAAAAAAAAAAAAGTTAGTTTTATATTGACTATAGTTGCTGGGATAATATCACTACTGTTCTGTATTAATACAAAGTAAAGTAAGTCAAAGTACTGTCTGGAGCTACTAAGCTAGCAAAAGAAGCCGCCCGAAAAAAATCTTTCTAGTCCTTGGTTTTCTTTTTCTTAATTTGTAACGGTTCATCTATTCATTTTCCATTTTTCTAGTCCTTTTCGCCTGACTTCTCCGGACGCTTCTGGGCAGCCACTTTCTGCCAACCTGCAGCCCCGCCCACATCCTGGGGCGTGACCAACTCGCAGGCTCCGCCCTCGTCCATCCCGTGACAGCCAGCTCACTCCTTCCCACCCCCGACCGCCGGCAGCGTGCCGGAGCGTGCGCGCGCGCCCCCGCTAGCAGCTCCGATCGGTCTCGGGAGCGCGCTCTGTGTGGCCGCTGCCGCCATGTTGTTGTGGTTGTGAGGAGGCGGCGGCGGCAGCGGAGTAGCCGGCGGAGACGCTCCAGCGGCTCAGGCGCTGCCCCACGCCGGCCCTGGCTGGCAGGCTCGTGGGGTGGCGGAGGAGGCCGTGCAGTGGCGGGCCTCGCCATGTCCTGCCACCTGGTAAGAAGCCCACCCCCCCGGCTCCGGTTGCGAGGAGGTGCTGGAGGAGGGGCGGGCCTCGGCCGGGCGCGGCGGCTGTCACCGGCTGAGGAGGCGGCGGGCGGCGGGCGGCGGTGGCCGCGGCCGCCGGGGCAAGCGCGCCGAGTGGCGCTCAGAGGCCCTGCCGGGGAGACGCGGGGGAGGCGGGGTCGCCGAGCTGAGCGGCCATCCCGAACCTGGCGGCCGGTAGCGCTCAGAATGTGGGACGCTGCCCCTGGAGCGCCCTGGAAAACGCTTCCGGGCCCCCGGGAGGTGAGCGTGTGGCCTGAGGCCCTGGCCGGAGGTCGTGCTGTTGGAACCCACGGGCGAGCCGTGCGGGCCTCAGCCTGACTGCAGCAGGGCATCCTCCTGACCTGGTAGCACTTGAAGGGGAATGGAGGGTCAGGGGTGGTTGAAAGAGCTCAGGGAGCATCGGTTAAATGGCTCAGCAAAAGACTAGTGTTATTTCTTGGGTTGAAATTGTGCTGGATAGATTGCATTTCAGGACCCAAGATGATATTGTTGGCTGGGGTCGGAAAACTTCTTTCAAAATCATGAGTAGAGTTTGCGCCTTGTAATAGGCACTCTGGAGTCTGTTTATCTCACTTGAGAGTTTTACACACGGGCTCTGGTTAGATCTCGACGTTCAGTCGTCTTCAGACTGAAGTTTACATTCTTACTGTCTTGACATGCACTTGGGTTTTTTTTTTTTTTTGACATTTTAGTTTTTTTTTTTTTTTGTATTAAAAAGTACATATGCTCTTGTAGTGGAGGAGGTTCAGCTTCGTTTCTCATAATGAGAACAGTGAACCGTCAGAGGGTTATTGAATTATAGAAGGTGATTCTTATCAAAATGTTTGATTTTGTTTTGGCGATGTGAAGGATGCCTTTCCCTTTGAGATTCTGCGATGTTTCAGTGTAGCAAAAGACACATGCTCTTGTGTTTTTACTTGGAGACCAAATAAATACATGAGTTGCTGGCCAAAGACTGACTTGTTTTCAATGACTTGAGCAAGTAGAAGAGTTTACAGAATGAAAACACTGTTTTGGGTAAACGCTGTGCAATATATTATTAGACTGAATTTAGAAGCTTCTAGAAGGTTAGCTTGATTGCCTATGAAGACATCTTTCAGCTCTACAACTTTTACATTTAGATAACTGAGCAGTTGTGGGCAGCTTAGTGAATTTGTTTACAAGGTGATAGAATACATTTTATCAAATAAATCAGATGCTATCAAACTGAAGGTATGTACAGAGATACACCGAAGAACCTGGAAGAAAGTAGAGGAAGTGAGGCATGAAGTCAGTTTCCTGCCCACAGCGGGGTTCTGAAAGCGCTTTCTAACATACTAACATTGTAGTTACTCCGGAACCATCTGACTCAGGTTTCTAGTAAAGTGGAGGGTAGGAGGGCGCCTTACAGTCATTTGAGACCAAGGTTGCAAACCTGGAAGGTGTACTGTGGATTGTGAAAAGTACTTGAAATTTGCCCCAGGCTGTGAGGTGTGGTAAAGTCAGTTTGAAAACCTGCTTACAGCCCTGGTTATACTTTCTGTGGTAAAGTGGAATTCTGAGTTGTCAAGGGATGTATTCATACTTTAGAGGGGGTGTGTGGAGGATTGTTACAATTTGGAAGAGGTGAAAGAAGGTGTTGTTACAGTTGTGTAGGGCCTCGTACTGTCCTATCATAGAGAAATATTTTTATAGAGGTACACCCAGTTCAGTAAAGACCAGAAGCCTTTTGTTTCCTGATGTCCCCACTAAGCACAGTTATCAGCAGACTTTTCTTTACAGATTTTTTAAAGCCAGTGATAGTAATGGTATGAGAAAAAGCATTAGTTATTAAAAGTTACTTGATGTCTTACATTGCAGAGGGAGTTTTCATTCTTTGCAACTTTGACTTTTCTGTTTTCTGTAGACTGTGAACTGTTTTTGAGTCTTTTTTATTTTTATTTTATTTTTCTGAGACAGGATTTCTCTGTGGCTTTAGGAGCCTGTCCTGGAACTCGCTCTGGAGATCAGGGTTGGTCTAGAACTCACAGAGATCTTCCTGTCCCTGCCTCCCCAGTGCTGGGACTAAGGCATGTGCCACCATTTCCCAGCTTTGTTTTTGAGTTTTAATGTTTTTAAAACATTAGGAATTAATGCATTTTAATGAATTTATAGGTAGTATAGACTGATGGAAAATTCTTCATTGGCAGACAGATCATGGATCATGATGTCATTGTGTCATTAATTACTGTTGAGATATTATTTCTCTGGATTTGAGTTTGCTTTATTTATTGAGCTCATATTTAGGCTAATTTTACACATTAATTTTTTTTTAATGTAGGAAAGTGCATCTTCTTTTATTTAAAAGAAACAACTACTCAGGGTAAAATTGCCTGGAGTTTGAGATCATTGTGGGCCACTAAGCAAGTGAAGTGCCACGTCAGCTGGGGCTTCATAGTATAAGACCCTGTCTTGAGAAATGAAAACAGCAGGAGAGATGGCTCACTGGGTAAAGACAACTACTGCTAGGCCTGAGTTTGATCAGCTGGACCTGTGTGATGGAAGGAGAAAACAACTCCAAGTTGTCTTCAGACTTCTACATGTGTGCAATGGCACACATATGAATACACATACATACACACACAAATTTAAAAAGTTAATAAAACCCTTGCCCTAAAATTCCAGAAATAATATTCTGTCTTGGGTCTTGCTTTTAGCTTATGGATTTTATACATTTCCCAAAAGTGCTGTGGAAATTGAGTGCATGTTGCAAATATGCAAAAAAAAACATGCTTATGCTGTTTTAATTTTCTTAATGTTGAAATCAAGTTGGATTTCAGAGGAAATGTCATAATTTTGTGTGAAAACACAATACTAAGAATGTTTTGGGAGAAGTTTGCGATCTATAGGCTTGGTTGTTTCTTACAGATGACCCAGTTATGTAATTTTAAATGGTGAATTTGTTTTTAAGTTTTAGAAATTATACCTGTTTATTTGTGTGTATGAATGTGGGTGCATGCCATGGTGCACATGTGTAGGTCAGAGGACAGCTTGTAGGAGTAAATTCTCTGTATTCATCGTGTGGGTTCTGGGGATGGAATTTAGGTTGTCAGGTTTGGCTGCAATTGCCTCTATTTCCAAGCTATCTCTATAGACCCCCTATGGTGATTTTCTATGTAATTTCATAATCAATGAAACATTGATTTTGAATTAAGTATGAGGTTACATCTATATTGGATTGAACTAGGGTTCTCAGTAATTCAAGACACTACATGTCATTGCTGTTTTTAATCTTAATTTTGTGATTTTGATACTAATATGCATTCATTTTAATTTTTGTACTGTATTTGTACTTTTAAGTTCATAATACACTAAAAATGAAAATTGTTTTATCGTGATAGTAGATAGACCAGTAAGTCTTGTCTATGCTACTCATTAGCCTTTTTGTTTTTGGGCAAGCTATATAACATTCCCTTGGGGCTGGAGAGATGGCTCAGTGTTTAAGAGCACTGACTACTCTTCCAGGAGACCTGGGTTCAATTCCCAGCACCCACATGACAGCTGACAACTGTCTGTAACTTCAGTTACAGGGGTTCTGACACCCTCACACAGATACACATGTAGGCAAAACACCAACATAAGATAAAAATAAACAACAACAACAAAAATTCTCACATTATTAAAGGAAGAACATTGTCTACTTATTTCTCATGTTGTGAGGGAAGATCAAACAGAAAACAACCTAAAACTGTAATGATGTTAGAATCCTATTGCATTAGAATTCTTTTTTAAAAATAAATTTACTTTTATTTTAATATTTTGCCTGTATGTATGTCTGTGTAAGGATATTGGATCCCCTAGAGCTGGAGTTACACAGACAGTTGTGAGCCATTATTTGGGTGCTGGGAACTGAACCTGGGTCCTTTGGAAGAACAGCCAGTGCTCTTAACCTTTGAGCCATCTCTCCAGCCCCTACAATTCTTTTTCTTTTCCCAAGACAGGGTTTCACTGTTGCTTTGGAGCCTGTCCTGGAACAAGCTCTGTAGACCAGGCTGGTCTCGAACCCACAGAGATCTGCCTGCCTTTGCCTCCTGAGTGCTGGAATTAAAGGTGTGTGCCACCATTGCCCAGCTCCCTAGAACTCTTTTTTTTTTTAAAGGTTTTCATGAAAGAGTTGGCTTGTCTAGATGGGTGGTAGTGCTGCACACCTTTAATCCCAGCACTCAGGAGGTAGAGGCAGGTGGGTTTCTTGTGAGTTTGAGGAGTCTGGTCTACAGAGTAAGTTACAGGACAGCCAAGGCCACACAGAGAAATCTTGCCTTTCACCCCCCAAATAAACAGAATTGGCTTGTGAGCTGTGACAAAACAGATGCATGTTGTTCAAATGCAGGATTTCCTAATGCCACTAATAAGGCAGCAGAAGTGGAGAAATCATTCAGCACTTGCATCTGTTAATAGTGTTGTAGGAGCTCCGAGAGAGGCTCTCATCTTGCAGTGTGAGCCCTGGTTGGGCCTTGCTGCTGGAACTGGAGTAAAGCCCATCAATTCAAATGCCCATAAGGATCACACAGAATAGACTTAATGTATTAATTAGATAGATCCCTCTCCTCTCCCCTCCCCTCCCCTCCCCTCCCCTCCCCTCCCCTCCCCTTCCTTCCTCTCCACTCCCCTTCCCTCCCCTCCCTTCTTTTTCTTTTCTTTTAGATTCTTTTGATAAGGTTTCTCTGTGTAACAGTCCTGGCTGTCCTGGAACTTTGTATACCAGGCTTTGTAGACCAGGTTGGCTTTGAACTCATTGACATCCACCCATGCCTTCCAAGTGTTGGGATTATAGACATGAGCCACCATCACCAGGCTTGATCTGTTTTCTTATTTTGGAGCTGTGGTAGAAAGTGGTTGGAGCAAAGGGCTTCACATATTCTGTATAAAGTTTTCGAACTGTGCTTTAGTTCCTTTTTTAATTAATTTTTTTTTCTTTATGTGTGTATACCATGTATGTGCAGGAGCCTGTGGAGGTCAGAGAGTTGTCAGATCCCCTGGAGATAGAGTGACTGATGATGATGTGCTTCTATGTGGTTTCTAGGAACCAAACCCAGGTCTTCTGCAATTTCTCCAGCCCCAGAACTGTGCTTTCTAAATGTTGAGTGGCATATTACAGGGTAATGCAATCAGTGTGATTATTTAAAAAAGCCTACAAAGATAAGTTAGTACATTGCTAATGGTAAAAATGTTGGTTTGAGAACTGTGTTTATTATTATCTAAATTTGTATTAGGCATGGCATACACCTTTAATCGTAGCACTCTAGAAGCAGAGGCATAGGATCTCAGAGTTTGAGGGCAGCCTGGGCTGCATAGATATGTGCAGGTATATATGTGTGTGCATGTGCATTTGAGCAAAGGCTAGACCTTAACTTTGGGTGCTAGTTTTTGAGAACTGCCCGTCTTGTATTTTGAAATACTCTCTCATTGGTCCCTGGTGCTCTGTATTTGGATTGGTCTAAGCTGACCAGCTGTCTGACCTTCTGGCTCCAAAGATCTGCCTGTTTATGTGTGCCTCATCATCAATGCTAGGATTACAAGCATGTGCCACTAACACACAGTTTTAGGTGCTTTCTGGGGATTGAACTCAGGTCCTCATGACTGTGTGAGAAGCACTTTTCCTTTTGAGCTGTCTCCCTAACCTTGTAACTTTCTTTTTAGATTTAAATTTTTTTTTACTGTATTTTTATTTCGTGTGTGTGTGTGTGTGTGTGTGTGTGTGTGTGTGTGTGTGTTCATGTGCAGGTATGGATGTAGGTAGGCACTTGAGATGCCACAATGTGTATGTAGGGGTCAGAGCTCAACTTGTGGAAGTCAGTTCTCCATCTTGCTTCTCCAAAGGATTCAACTAAAGTTGTTACTCTTGGCAGCAGCAAGTGTCTTTATCTGCTGAACCATCTTGCTGGTCCAAATTTCTTTAAAAAGTCTATCTTTTTAGTGTAAAAATAATTTTGTTCATGTATAACATTGTACTTTGCACATAATTTCATTTGTCCATTGTCCTTTGCTCTCCAATTCCTGTGGTGGCCTTCTTTCTTCCACCCCGGCTGATTTCATGTCACACATACACACATGCACACACACATGCATGCACTGTTAAATTTAGATTCCACATAGGATGAAAGACATTATTTACTTTTGTTTCACTTTTAACTTTTCTTTTTCCCTCTACCCCCTTGGTCCTCAGCTCTTTTTTCTCATATAGTTCCCTTTTAAAATGAAATTACTTTTGATTATGAATGTTATAGTACATGTTCATTAAAAAAAAAAAAAAGCCACAAGATGCTTGGTGTGGTGGCACACTTGTAATCTCAGCACTTGGGAGGGAGGTGAATGCAAGAGTATTGGTTTAAGGCTAACCTTATCCACATAGTGAGTTTGAAGCCAGTTTGAGCTATAGGAAAGTCTGTACAAGAAACTCAATAAACAAACAAAACACATTCCCAAACCCAGACAGCCAACCCAATGCCAAACCAGTCAAACCATCTCAGGAGAATACATAAAAATTGAGCTGGTCTGTCCAACATGATTATATATATGTCCAACTCTTTGATTATATATTATTGATTGGAATACTTTAGTATTCTGTAATCTTAGTTTACAACTTTTTTTTAAAATGGTTTTTCAAGACAGGTTTCTCTGTTTAACAGTCCTGGCTGTCCAGGAACTCACTTTGTAGACCAGACTGGTCTTGAACTCACTGATCTGCCTGTCTCTGCCTCCCAAGTGCTGGGATCAAAGGTGCAGGCATGTGCCACCACTGCCCAGCCTTAACTTTTTTAAAGTAGTGCTGTGATGAACTTGTCTGGACATTTTTCTGCAGTTATATACTATTTTATTAATCTTGTAAGTTTGCTTATCAGGTCAAATATTTTTTTTTTGTTGTTTTTTTCTTCTTTCCTGACTGTTGAATCAAGAGCCTTGAACAATGCTTAGAACCTCCATCCCTTAAAATGGAGGTGTTTTAAAATTTAGATATAATAAAGGTATCATATTGATAGGATGGATGTCTTAATTTTTCATCAACGTGTTAGAACTATTTTCATATATTCATACCAGCACTTGACCATCTATAGCTAGTAATTGTGAGATTAAAGTGAATTAGTTTCCCTGTTCTTTCTTCAGCACCAAGACTTAACCTCTGTAGTTTAACTCTGTGGAGGGGTAAAAATGAGCTAAGTAACAAAGCAGTACTTTAGTTCTCTGATGTTTAGGCTAAAAGTTACTGTCCTATCAGTGGAAAAATTTGAGCATTAATCTTCAGTACCTTGGTGTTTAATTTATAAACTATATATTTGTTTTGTGAAGTATAAAAGACAAAATGAACAAGGATGAAAGTTACAGATGAAGCTTAAATCCCTTTTTCTTTCACCCAGTGGTGCATCTTTGGGTTCCTCTTGAGGTATATTGTGTTTTGCTTTGGCTGTCAGTGATTAAGATTTTTAAGATGGAATATTGTTTTCTCTCTCTCTCTCTCTCTTTTTTTTCCTTTTTTTGAGATAGGTTTTTACCATGTGACAGGTAGTTTAGAAGAATTGTTATTCAACTGTTTCAATCCAGCTTGGATTGGAACTCACAGAAATTGACCTGCCTCTGCCTCTCTCAGAGGGCATTTCTCTAGTTTTACAAATGGTCTGTTTAGTTGGATTATGATAATCTTTATAAAGTGCTCCATGTTTTTGAGAGCCTTTTTTTGGTTTCTTTTTCCTTTTTCAAAATAGGGTTTCTCTGTGTAATAGTTTAGCTGTCCTGGAACTTACTTTTGTAGACCAGTCTGGCCTTGAACTCACAGAGATCCACTTGTCTCTGCCTCTCAAGTGATGGGATTAAAGATGTGACACGCTATTTTTAACAAGGCAATGTACACCTAAATCAACTAGATACTTTTTGTGATTTTTGACAAATTGAATTAAAAAAAAAAAAAAGACAACTCATATAACCGGGAATAGTATAAATAGCCTACTTCTCTTAGAATTGATACTGTGTAGAGTATATATTTTGTGGAAAGCAGTTCTGCTGTAACACATCCTTGATCTTTTGAGAGTTTTTGAAGACTGAGTGAAGCAATATCATTTGCTGTTTGCCTTCCTTTGCTTGTAAAGTATCACAAGTAACCTTTTGTTTTAACTCTCCATTAAGAAGGGCCTGGTCTCTACCATTTTAAAAACACTTTATTGGGTTGTGGTGGTGATGACTACTCCTCCTCTTTGTTTTTGGTCTGGGAGTTGAACCCAGGGCCTTATTCATCTAGGCAAGCACTCTACCCCTGAAGTGCATCTATAACCTGTTTATTGCTTTTTAGTTTGAGACAGGATCTCATTAAGTTTCTTAGGCTGGTTTGGATCTCATTCTGCAGCCCAGATTGGTCTTGCACTTGAGATTCTCTTGCCTATACCCCTTGAATGCTAGGATTTAGTCCCAGCACTTGGGAGGAAGAGGCAGGTGGGTCTCTACCTTCAAGGTCAGTCTGGTCTGTAGATCAAGTTCTAGCATAGCCAAGGCAATACACAAAAACCCTGTCTAAAAATCAACCAAGCAAACAAAAACGAACAAACAAAAAACAAAGCACATGACATGCCTGCATGCCTATTCAATAGTTTTTACTTTCCCCATAAGTTAGAAGTCAGGAATTGTGTGTGTGTGTGTTAGTGTTAGAAAAAACAAAAGTCCCCCTCTCTTTTACAGATAGGGAACTTATTTCTTGTTGTTTTGTATTGGTCATTGTCAAAGAAAGATGTTAAAATTTTTGAGATTGTGAAAAGAGATTATAATTAAGCAACTCCGTGGCTTTCTTTGTTCTAGCTAAAAGAAACAAGATACTTAATGTTGAAGGTGATTACTTTGTACAAGGTGCCTTGTACACTTATCAGATACCTTTTTTTACCTTGTGCAGTATGATACAGAAGATCCTTCCTAGGTGGTAGTGGTGCACACCTTTAATCCCAGCACTCAGGAGGCAGAGGCAGGTGGATCTCTCTGAGTTCAAGGCCAGACTGGTCTACAGAGCTAATTCCAGGATAGTTGGAGCTACATAGAGAAACCCTATCTCCAAAACAAAAGTTAAAAAAAAGGTTGTTAGATGCCCACAAGAATTTGAGACCATTTTTAATTGGAGATATTGTAACTTAGAGGATTTGACATTAGGCTTAGAAATAGGTGGAAATCTGCAGGAAGAACTGGCAGTTATTTGCACCTGCATTCCCTGCACTACTCGGTGCAGAATAAATTTAAATATTCATGGGCTGTTTAAACTCTCAACTTTATTTTGGAGACAGTATCTCATGGAGCCCAGGCTGGCCTTGAGGTTGTGTAGCCAAGGCTGGCATTGAATAGTCTGATCCTGCCTCAGCCTCCCAGGTATTGGGGATTATAGCCCTATGCCTGACCAGCACACATTTACTTACTCACATGTAAATATATTAGACTGTTCTTTTAAAAACATTTATGATTCTATTTATTATTATGAGTTTGTATATGAGTATGCTATGACATGTGTGGAGGTCAGAGGACAGCTTTTGGGAGTTGAACCCTGGGCTCCTGGGATCAAGCTCAGGTAGTATCAAGCTTGTACAGGAAGCTCTTTTACCTGCTGAGTCATTTTGCCAGTTCAGATTATTCTTTTATGTAATGTTCAAAGAAATTTTGCAGTTACCCCTTTATCTCTCAAAGTCTTTTTAAGGGTTGGAAAAAAAGTAATCTCTTAAAAGTCCTTTTACTAAGTATATAAGGAACATGCTGTGCCCTATATTATGTCCTTAAATTCCTTTTCATAGTTTGCCATGGGAGTGAAGGAAAAAGAGCAAGGCTGATTGCCTTCACCCGTGTCTCATTTTCTTCGGTTCCTTAAATATATATTCATAAAACACTGAAGAAAATTAATCTTCCAGAGAAACAGTATCTATCCCTTGTTCTGTGGTACTTAAAATCTAGTTTGGTAAATGAATTAATATGTTTATACACAGGTGACAGACATCTTGCCCAACATGGGTGGACATGTGATTAATATCTGTCTGATGAGATAATGTGACTTTTGTGTTTCATGTTCTTTTATAATTTCCTAATTTCCTCTGATGAGTATGTTTACTTATAGTCATGAAAAAGAACATGTTTGAAAAATCAATTTAAAAACTAGTTGTAGTTCTACCAGCACAGAACAGAAGATAGTGGAGTTCAAAGATAAGCTTGTAAAGTATATTCCATAAATTGTCAGACTCAAATCATTAAAATGTTGGAATTTTCTTTTACTGTATACTGAGTCCTTTTAGGTTTTTGAAATGAAAGGCAATGTCAGAGAAGAGGTGTTTATGTGCCTAAGTGAGGCTATGGAAAGATTGGAAACAGTACCCCTGTGCTATACTCAGCAATAACATCTGAAGTAAGGCTGTGGCAAAGTGATAATTCAGTGGAAATGGCTAGATAGTTAGCTCCTTATAGGAGGTATACATCTTAGAGATCTGAGTGGAGAGGAAGAACAAATTGTCTTCTATGGTGTGTCTGTCTGTCTGTCTGTCTCTGTCTATCTAATCTATCTACCTATCTATTTTAACTGGCTTTAAATACTTATCGGGGTGCCACAGGAAGGAGCTGGAGTGAGTTTGCTACATGTGTGAAGTTGGGGTATCCTTAGAGACAAAAAAGGTGACTCATATTACAAGGTCACTGGAGTGCCCCACCCCTATCAAAGAACAGGGGAGTAGACTCTTAGAGGTATTGCTGGTAGCTGGGGTGACCTGAGACTGCTGCGCCTTCTTTAGGGGTGAGCTGGCTGGGACCTTCCAGGAATAGGGGTGCATTGCAGTACTGGCAAGTGATATTGCGACATCCTTAATGAGGGCCAACAGGATGTTGTCCATCATCATGGAACCCGCCGTGGTCAGCATTCACTGAATGCAGCCAGCACAGCCATCCATGGTCAGTGTGCCTTTGGTGGTGGAGTTCCAGGGGTCTTCTTTGTCCCAAAGCTGCATCAGGTAGCAGTCAATGATGGAAGACAGTCCCCTACATACTGTTTAGCTGAAAAGCTTACCTCCAATCACAGGTACTTGGATTCTCACAGCATTGATATTACCTCTGAACTGGTATTGAATTTCATGAGAGGTGTTTATTTGGGCCTCTCTGATTTTTCTGCACAACAGGGATACTATTTAAATCTTCTTTTGTAAAGTGATTTAGGTAAAATGACAGGATTTTGTTTTTTTTTTTTGTGTTTTCAAGACAGTGTTTCTCTGTTGCCTTGGCTGTCCTGGAATTTGCTCTATAGACTAGGCTGGCCTTGAACTCACAGAGATTTCACCTGCTTTTGCCTCCTGAGTGCTGAAATTAAAGGCATGCTCTACCCCTGCCCCACCCCTAGATTGGGTTCTGGGGTCAGTGAGAGAGTCTATAAAATGTTTCAGGCACCTGATGTTGTCCTCTGGCCACACATGTATGGATGCATACCTAGCCAGTCCAACTTTTTGGTGTTGTGACATGACATGACATCTATAAATGTGTTGGAAGTATTCTGGGACACATGTGTCAGCCTCAGGTTGGTCATGCCTGGATGCTGGACCTTTTGAAACTTTACTGCAGATTTTGAAAAGACTTTTCATAGACTATCATCAGTTGTTTAGCAAACTTCACTCCTAGAAAAACCCAGTTAGAATAAACTGTTTACATGAATATTCTTGTACTGTTAACTATAAATCAAATTTTTTTATTTTACTTAAAAAGTTTATTGGGGCTGGAGAGATGGCTCAGTGGTTAAGAACACTTGCTGCTCTTCCCAAAGGACCCAGGTTTGATTCCTAGCACCAGCATGGTGGTACACAATCATCTGTAACTGGTTTCAGGGATCCAACATTCTCTTTCGGACTCCAAGAACATCAGGCGTATGCGGTACACCGATGTACATGCAGGCATATACACATAAAAAAGCAAAATAAATTTTTTTTTGAGACAGTTTTTTTTTGGGGGGGGGTATAACAACCCTGGCTGTCCTGGAACTTACTCTTTAGACCAAGCTGGCCTTCAACTCCAAGAGATCCATCTGTCCTTTGTTTCTTGAGTAGTGGGATTAAAGATGTGTGCCATGACACCCGACACTAGTTTTTAAAATTTGTAGGAAAAATTTGATGTCTTCTAAAGAGAACAGTACAATGTGCAAATATTTATCTTTATTTTGTTTATTCCCAAAACATTAATGATTCATTATGGTATTCAGAGTAAGGAGCCGTCTCACTTTGTTTCTGTGGAAATAGTGTCTGTCTGTCCATCATCCACCTGCCTATCTTCTCATCTCAGTATTTTTTATTTTATTTTGAGACAGGGCTTCTCTGTGTAGCCTTGGCTGTTCTGGTCTCGATTTGTAAACCACACTGGCTGCTAACTCAGAGATCAAGGTGTGTACCACCATGCTTTACTTTCTCTAAGAATTCCCCCACCTCCCTCCCTCTCTCCCTTCCTTTCTTCTTCCTTCCCTCCTTTCCAAGTTAATAGTATCTTTACTATTACAGGTACAGGGGAGTAGACTTTTCCTCCATTCAGAGATATTCTTGCCTGATTTGAAAAATATGACTTTTCTGTCTTCAGGGTTATACGAATTTAAATATTTGCATAAAATCTGCTCTAAGAAAATTACCAGGAAACTTTACAGGACAGTTTTGGACACTTGCATACAAGACAATTTCCCATTCTCTGTATTACTTGTCTCCCCCACCTCAAATTTTTTATTTGTGTATGTGGGGAGATGTTATGTTACTCAAACATTTCAGTGGCTCGATTTGATATGTCTCTGATTCCCCTGCTTGATAAGTACTTGAGGGAGTCTTGAAATGTGTTGTTTTAGTTACTGTTCCCACTCTACAAAAATGTTTTTATATTAAATCTAGTAGAAAGCAGGTTGGGCAATAGTCCAGAAGCTGACTCACTAAGGAGTAATGATAGATACTTTGAAGGGAATGACCTATCCCAGGATTCTATTTCAAAGCTGAGTACTGTGATTACATCAGTAAAAAGCAGCCAAGAAATCAAGATGAAATCTTGCTTGTGCCTCCTAGCAGTAATGCTCCACATAGGAAGGACCTTTCAGAGTCGTATGCACTAGTATCTATCTGGTTTAAACACACACACACACACACACACACACACACACACACACACACACACGAGTGTATTTTTTGCTAGCAATCATTTTTTTTTGGGGTGGGAAGTAAATTGAGGATTCATAATGGTGATAACCATTGTAGGACTGACATGCCTTTTCCCTTTCCTGGGCCTGGATGAGAATAGCCTTATGGTGACTAAAGGTTAATTCAAGAAGCTCAATGCAGATCAGCTTTCTAGAGCTAAAGGAATATACTTAGCTCAGTAGTAAGCACAAGTATCATGTTCATGCTAGACACTGTAACCACTGTCTAGGCTCCTAAATTAAACAAACTGGAAGAAACCAAAGCAAGACTAGTAACAGTTCAGTTTTGAGGGACAGCCCCTTTGCCTATTTGCATTGCATATTTTACAAGTAAAATGGTTAGAAAATGAGCTTGCTTAGAACTGGGAAATCAGTACTATGATGGTTTTGTGGATTGGAATGATTGCCTTTCCATTTCTAAATTTGATTTCATAGCCAACTCAAAAGTTGAGTTAGTGGTCAACTCAACTTTTATAATCACTAATGAAGATTGCTTGCTTGAATGGAAAGCACAGGAGTGTGCCAGTTTTATGTTCTAAGGTGTCATAGAGATAAGAAAACATCTGAATTACATCAAAGTATTTTTCAGAAGTAAGCCTTAGTATACTTAGATTGACCCATTTGATTATGGTAGAACTTTCTACTTATCAGTAAAATGTGCTAATCCTAATAAAAGTATTAAGCACAATGGTATTTTGCTATAAATAAGATGAAGGGTTGTGTTTAGCTGTTTGCTGTATTTCAAGTGTATTATTTAGGAGTTAAAAAGTTTTCAACTGGGGCTGGAGAGATGGCTAGGGTGCTTTTCCAGAGTTCTTGAGTTCAATTCCCAGCAACCACATGATGGCTCACAACCATCTTTAATGAGATCTGGTTCCCTCTTCCTGCTTGCAGGGACACATGCAGGCAGAATACTGTATACATAATAAATAAATAAATCTTAAAAAAAATTTTAGCTGTTTTTTCCAGAGTGTTTTCTTAAAAGTTACAAGTGCTTTGCTTTACTTAAGAAATATGTTACTGTTTTTTTTTTTTTTTTGGAGGGGGCGTCTAATTTGCAAATACAGATTGTCATCTTTCCTGTGATCTGGACCTGGCCATTGCATGGAAAGAAAAGAAATTCTTAGCTTCTCTTCATCTGTGTTTTTACAGTCTTTTCTATATGTAGTGCTTTGTCAGTGGCCTTTGAAAAACTCTGTGGCTAGAGAGAAGGCTCAGGTGCCAGGTGTTGGTGGCACATGCCTTTAGTCCCAGCACTTGGGAGGCAGAGGCAGGCAGAGCTCTGTGAGTTTGAGATCAGCCTGGTCTACACAGTGAGTTCCAGGACAGTCTTCAAAGCAATACATAGAAACCCTGCCTCAAAAATCCCTCCCCCCAAAAACCCCCAAAACAAAACAACAACAACAACAAAAACACTTGTTTGTAGAGGACCTAGGTTCAGGTTCCTAATACCCACATGGTGGCTTACAGCCATCCATGACTCCAGTTGTAGGGGAGCCAGTGCCTTCTGATCTCTGCAGGCATCACACTTATACAGAGTGCACATACATACATGCAGGCAAAACACATATATACATAAAATAAATATAAAAAACAAACTCAAAACTATTCATTTATTCAATTATAACAGACATGGAGGGGATTGAACCCTAGCAGTCTGTTACTGAACCAAGTCCTCAGCTGGTCTTTTGTTTTTGAATTGGCTCTGCATGTATTGGTCCACTTAATTTCTTTTCTTTCTTTTTCTTTTTTCTTTTTTCCCTTTTTTTGAGACAGGGTTTCTCTGTGTAGCCCTGGCTGCCCTGGAACTTCCTCTGTAGACCAGGCTGGCCTTAAATTCAGAGATCTACCTGCCTCTGCCTCCTGAGAGCTAGGATTAAAGGTGTGCGCCACCACCTCCTGGCCTCACTTAATTTCTTACATGGTTCAAACTTGCATATTTAAATTATTATTTATAGTTAAGTTTATGACTCAAGAAAGTAATTTCTCTATGCCTCACTTTTACTTTTTGTAAAACATGGGCAATTACCTGCCTTGTAGAATTGTAAGATTGATTAATAAATGGTGAAGTACTTAGAATAATGCTCTGTATGTGTTGGCTGTTATAAGCTAAGAATCTTAACTCATATACTTTATACAATGCTTCATTTTTTGTTGATTCTGATTTTCAGAATTTAACAGAACTTTGTGTTAAATAATAAACTTAGCCTTGTATTTAAATTTTTTTTATCATAAATGACCACAATTTGTTGCTTATTAAAATTAGAATATTTTGTTGCCCAAGGTTGGCCTTAAAAGATAGCATGTTAGTAGAAACTGTAACTTAGATCTCTATATACTTGCAAATATATTGTTTGAATTTAATGTACATTTGAGTGGAGTATAGTCTTGTAGAACAAACAGTCTGCATAAGACTAGAAAGATGCAAACTGTAGCTGGTAACTGTGTCAGTAGATTAGCAAAGAATTTGAGGTTGGCAGCTATTATTTAATACTCAATTGTTTTGAAATGATTTATTTTGAAACAAGGTAATTTAAAACCTAGATATGTGGGGTAACTTTAGATTTCTTCCTACTTAAAATTCTCTCTCTCTCTCTCTCTCTCTCTCTTTTTTTTTTTAAAGGAAGAACCACTTCTCTACAGATACTTAGATCCTTGAATGCTTTATTAATTTTAGTCACTGCCAGGGGTGATCACCAATAGTATGAATCTATACTATACTTTTAAATTTGGACCATTATTAAATATATTGAAAGATGAGCTTACTAAACTACCTTATTGATTTTATGTATCTTTTCCTTGTTTTCCCTGTTGTAGGACTTTTTCAGTGGTTTTTGCGAAAGGGTTAGATAGATATCCTTATTTTTTACTTTTAGTAGAATTGTTGTTAATTCCTAGATTTTATCCTTAAGCTAGATTTTTGTTTTTGTTTTTTTGTTTTTGAGTCAGGGTTTCTCTGTATTGTTTTGGAGCCTGTCCTGGAACTAGCTCTGTAGACCAGGCTAGCCTCGAACTCACAGGAATCTGCCTGCCCTGCCTCCCTATTGCTGGGACTAAAGGCGTGTGCCACCAATGCCTGGCTAAACCAGATTTTTTAAGCATGTAGAAATTATCTTACAATACTTAAGTATATTAAATGAAAGACCTAGGATATTTGCTGGAGTTTTACATTTTTTTGAGGTCTTTTCGTTTAATTTATGTCATCAAAATAAGTCAACATGGGGCTGAAGAGATGATTCAGTGGTTAAGAAAGAGTCCTTGCTGCTTTTACAGAGGATCTGGATTTGATCCCAGCACTCACATGGTGACTCACAGCTATCTGTAACTCCAGTTCCTTGGCCTCTGCCACTGTCTTCTGGCCTTTGTGGGTACCAGGTATGCATATGATATATACCACATACATGGAAGCATAACACTTACACACACACACACACACACACACACACACACACACACACACACTTTTTAAAAAAAGTATATTAGGAAAATAAGTCAACATATACAGTGGCCAAATCATTTGACTGTGTATTCAATAAGGATTCCCACTCCCCCACTTTTTTTTTTTTAAAGTGTCTCATGGGTAGAATATGTCCACTAGGCTAGAGCAGTTTTCTATTAATTCCTCCTATGCAGATTGGTATAAGGTATTGACGTTTGCCACAAAGGGTCAGTGTGTGTGTGTGTGTGTCTTTGTGTGTGTGTTTTCCTCCTTCTTAACTGTATTGACAACACAGATGACAAACAGCTGTCAGTTTTCCTTTCTTGTGAAGCTGGGGCTGCCTCCAGCTGCCTGCATCTCCACTCTTGCTGTGTCAGAGGCAGGCAGTCTAGCTGCAGAGGGAGAGAATGAGGCCAGGCAAGTAAAGAGTAGCATGAGATGAAAGGTTGGATCTGGTGGCACTGAGCCTCTGAGGGCCTGGTGTCTTTAGTTCTTTCTTCGTTTCAGTGATCCTCCTCACTGTTCTGTGAGCCAATAAATTCTGGGTTCGTTGTCACAGGCTGGACAGGCCTGGATGCCAGACCTTTTGTAACTTTACTACAGAATCTGAAAAGCCTGGTGATTTTCATATACTATTGTCAGTTATTTAGCAAACTTCACTTGGGAGAAGTAAGGATAACCTGTTTAGATAAATATTCTTGTGCTTTTAACTGTAAATCAAACATTTTTATTTTATTTAAAAAGTTATCAGGGCTGCAGAGTTGACTTAGTGGTTAAGAGTACCTGCTTTTGCAGAGGATCTGGGTTTGGTTCCCAGGACCAACATTGCGGCTTTTAGCTGTCTGTAACTACAGTTCCTGAGGTTCTGATGCCTGTTTTGACCACTGCTGTAGAATTTCATTTTATTTACATGACTGCATGCCTGATGCACTTATGCTCATAAAAATAATAAATATTAAAAAGATGGAGCTCTATAGGGGAAGAAATATTTTGCCCTTTTCACAAGCACACACGTGCACTTGCACACATACATACAGGCGTATATTGCATCATGCTGCTCTTGTGTGCACATACCTAGAAGAGTAATACAATCACAAACTATGATTGTTGGTTATTTTGTGTGTGTGTGTGTGTGTGTGTGTGTGTGTGTGTGTGTGTGTGTGTGTTCCTACTCCCAGTTCTTAACATATTTTCACTCTTTCATCATAATGACTTGTCTCATTTACATTGCTATGACTGCTTGCTGTATTATGAGCCAGTAAAGGTGAGAGATAAATTGTTGAAGCAAGGAAGGCAACCTTATCTGCAGAGTTGGCTGGATGAGGAGATGGAAGACTTTACCAGAGTCTGTCTTGCTGGTAAGCTACTTAAGTAATGGCTTATATGATGATGGGTGTTCCCAAACTGGGAGGTGATTTCATGGGAGGCAGGCAGGACTGGGGAGAGCAGGTAGAACAGTGCAGATGAAATACATCTGATTCTGTTTGCCAAGTCAGGAGATGCCTTTTGTTCTTCAGATCTCAACAGTAAAAACGGTTATTTCCTTGAGCTATTCCTATCATGGATTAGTTTGCCAATTATGTAGTCACATATTACACAGTGTATAGATTAGAGAGGGAGCTTCCATAGGCTTTCTCACAGATTGCTAAACTCTAAAAGCTCTATAATACCTTTTTACCATTCAGACTTCAGTATTTACAAAAAGTTAAATAAGTCTAGCTATAATGGTATAACTTGTTTGAGACTACCTTATTGTGGAATACATTCATTTATGCTGTGGAATACATTCATTTATGCTGTGGAATACTTGTTTAATGATGAATTCTTTTATGTTGCATTTAACTCTGTAAAGCTGTGTTACTGTGCTTGTCTAAAACACCTGATTGATTGGTCTAATAAAGACCTGAATGGCCAATAGCTAGGCAGGAGAAGGATAGGTGGGGCTGCAAGGCAGAAAGAATAAATAGAAGGAGAAATCTAGGCTCCAGAGAAGAGGGAGGAGCAAGAAAAGAAAGGGAGGAGGATGCCAGGGGCCAATTATGCACCCACACATCCAGCCACAGAGTAAGAAGGGAAAAAAAAAAAAAAAAAAAAAAATAGAGAAAGGTAAAACCCCAGAGGCAAAAGGTAGACAGGATAATATAAGAAAAGCTGGCTAGAAATAAGCCAGGCTAAGGCAGGGCATTCATAAGTAAGAATACATTTCTGTGTGATTATTTGGGAGGCCCCTAAAGAGGAAACAAACAAACAAACAAACAAAAAACCCCCAACTATATAACCTCTTTCAACATAAAAATCTTTAAAACTGGGCAAGCAAAATATATGAAATTGTTCTTGGAATTAGACAGTTAATACTACAGAACTGTGACCACGGAGAAAACAGAAACAAATTACCTAAGTTCTGTCATTGTCAAGGCTTGGTGCTTTCATGTGCTTTCCTGAAGGAGTCAATTAGAAAATCTAAGGAGAGGAGGAACCCTGTCGCAAGGACAGTTGTGAGTTTTAGAAGGCTGCAGCAGCTCTTTGTCTTTGCTAAACTAGATGCCAAGCATTGGAGGAGGGTGATCAAAAAAATTAATCATTATATAGGGAGCCACTACTTGGGAACAGTAAATGAATAGTTACACAGATGTTTCAGTTCTAAGCCACCAGAGTAAAAAGATGTCACTTAACTCAGGGCCTAACTTTCATTCAGCTATGAGCTTATAATATAAGCAAGACTAAACTGAACCTATGATAAAGGGTGTTCTCTAGGCCTCTTCTAACAGAGTTTGTTTTTTTTTAAAGGCAAGCCTCGGAGAGTTCAGATAACGATATCTTTTACTTTTTGAAACCAGGCCTGGTGGCAGAGGTTTATAATCCCGGATACTAGGAAAATTAATGCAGGAAGATGCCAAGTCTCAGGCTAGCCTGAGTAGTAAAATGTTAAAAAAGGTAGAATACTTCCTTAGCACAATTGAAGTCATAGATTTAGTCCCAGTACCAAGAAATAAGGAAAAGAAAATGATATAGTTGATTATTTCAGAGTGGGTATAGTAACTGTGAATTATGAATTTTGCAATATATCTAGAAGGAAAAAAAAATCATGGTAATAGTGTTGGTTAGTTACTTTGTCAACTTGGTACAAGCCAGAGTCATCTGGGTAGAAGGAAACACAATTGAGGAAATGCCTCTATCAGACTGACCTGTGGGTAAGCCTGTGGGACATTTTCTTGTTTGATGATTGATGTGGAAGGGCCTAGCAGCACTATGGGCAGCACTACCCTTGGAGCTACTCCTGGGAAGGTACTCCTGGATGGTATAAGAAAACAGACTGAGCAAGCTATGGGAAACAAGCCAGCAAGTAGAGTTTTCCTCCAATTTTCGTTTAGTTTCTACTTCCAAGTCCCTGACTTTATTTAGTGATGAATTTTAATTGGAACATATAAGCCAAATAAATCCTTCCCTCCTAATTTGCATCTGATCATGGTGTTTTATCATATCAGTTTGCAATAGAAAGCAAGCTAATACAAATAGCAAAAAAATAGAGATTAAGTGCCATAGAGTTCTATTCTAACACAGCAAGTAATATATCTTTATTTGAAGGCAGGTTGTGATAAATTAAAAATAGCTACTATAAACTACAGTAATCACAAAAAAGTAATAAAAACAAGGCTAGAGATTTGGCTCAGGGGTACAATTGCTTGGTTAGAATGCACAATACACTGAAATCTTGAACTTAAAAACAAAACAAAAAACCAAAACAAAACTCAATGTCTTGGTCACTGTTCTGTTGCTTGAAGAGACACCATGATCAAGGCAATTCTTATAAAGAAAGCATTTAGTCGGGAGCTTGCTTGTAGTTTCAGAGGTTAGTCCATTATCATCATGTCAGGGAACATATTACCTTAAATGTCCTGGAGAAAACATGTTAAACCCAGCATTCAGGAGGCAGAGGCAAAACAATTAATAGTTCAAAACCAGGCTCAGCTACACTGTAAGAAAGATTCTATCTATCTCTACCAGGGGTGTGTGGGGTCATGGGGGGATGGGGGGATGGATATGGGGGGGATGGGATATGGGACAAGCAGGATTATTCAGTAGGCCTTTCTGGTGGTGATGACCTCCCTACGACAACATGCCTTTTGCTAAGGATCTCCTTCATCCTTGAAGGAGGACAAGATGAAACACAAGAAAAAACGCCTGGTTCAGAGTCCCTGTTCCTACTTTATGGATGTAAAATGTCCATGATGCTATAAAATATCCACAGTCTTTAGCCATGAACAAACGGTAGTCTTGTGTGTTGGCTGCTTCACTGTCGTCTGTCCACCCACAGACAGAAAAGCAAGGCTGATAGAAGGACGCTCCTTCAGGAGAAAGCAGTATATATATATTTAAGTTAAAAGTGATGTTTTGGAGCTGGACAGTGGCGGTACACGAACACCTTTGATCCCAGTACTTGGGAGGCAGAGGTAGGAGTTTAAGGGCAGCTAGGGCTACACAGTCCTTCTTGAAAAAGCAAAAAACAAACAAACAAAAAACTAAAAAAACCAAAAACCAAACAAGTGTCTTATCTTGCCATGCTTTCTTTCTCACTGTTGTATTTGGTGAGATGGTTTATAAACCATCCATTTTATATACAAACAAATGTAGCTAGGAAGGACAAAGAGTTTCTTGATGGGATTAATAAAATTATAGTTTTGAAACAGTGACACCTAACAAGACAAATTAATAAACATTCTGAATTAATTTGTATTCATTTTTGGCAAGTTTGAAACCAGTCATGATTTTAATCTTGAAGTATTTTTTCTATATTAAACTTAATCCAACACTGCATTTCAACTATCTAACCTATTTAGGCTATTGGCTGATGGCTGTATATGCATTTTATCATACTAGTGCTTTTGTTATAGAGTTAGGCAATTCACTTTAAAAATTTAATCAGCTGAATTAGTTTTTCTTTAGTAGCTAAAATGTTATTAGGCCATTCATTGCATATTGTACTAATTAAAATGACTTATTTTGGCTAGTTAAGCCATCTATGACAGACTAAAGAAATAAACACAGTCTTGAGTCTCTACCCAACAAGAAATCCATGACTAAGATTAAGACTTTAGGAATACTCTATTCATGAAAGTTTAATTTCCCATTTGCTTCTTCCCCTAGTACTGGCAACCACTCATTTTTTGTTTCTGTGAATTTGACTATTTGACTATTTTAAGTAGTACTTCCATTTATATGGAAACTCTAAGCTATATAAATAGCACCACCGCACCCTCTATAGACATATTTTTTCTTGTTGTGTACATATAAGATAATTTATAAAGTAAGTGCGAAAGAAATTTTTTTTTGTTTGTTTGTTTTGTTTTGTTTTTTGGGACAGGATTTTTCTGTGTAGCCCTGGCTGTCCTGGGATTCACTATATCGATTAGGCTGCCTCGAACTCAGAGATAAGATCTGCCTGCCTCTGCCTCCAAGTGTTGGGATTAAAGGTGTGTAGCACCACTCCTGTCTGTACAATAAGATTAATAACAATAACAAAGTACAGTAATATAATATGATGAGTTATGTGAGTATGGCTCTCAAACATTTTGTATTGTACTCATCCTTGTGGTGATGTGAGATAGTAGGACCTACAGGGTAAGATGAAATGAGTGAGGTAGGCATTGTGATGTATCATTAGGCTTCAGTGTGAGGATGCCTTGATATAAACATGATGTTGGTAGAGATGGTTATTAAGTGACTTGTGGATGTGTGTGTGCCTGTGTGTGTGTTGTTTTTTATTTTTAGAAAGGTTTTACTGTGTATTTCTGGCTGGCTGAAACTAACACTGTAGGCCAAGTAGCTTGCTTTTAGTAGAGACCTTTCTTCCTCTGTCTCTTGAGCTGAGAGGCATGTGCTATCATGCCTTGCTAAGTTTTGAATTTAAAAAAAGTTTTTTGTTTTTCATTTCCTCTAGATTTTGAGAGGTATATAATGGGCACTTTTAGTTTTCTAGAACAGTAATTACCAAAAGAAAAAGACTGAGTATTGATGGGCCTTTCCAAAGCATTCTGCAACAAGGCACTTGTACAAAATGGTAAAGATGTTTCCTATGTGTTTTTGCCAGCTGCTTTCGTTGCAGCTTATTTTCAGTAGGTGAGCAATGTGGTATTTGTAAAGAATTAAAACATAAGGCTAAAACCCCT
Organism: Phodopus roborovskii; assembly: GCF_943737965.1. Taxonomy (NCBI): domain Eukaryota; kingdom Metazoa; phylum Chordata; class Mammalia; order Rodentia; family Cricetidae; genus Phodopus; species Phodopus roborovskii. Next base: position 11,198,484 of record NW_026126546.1, on the reverse strand, counting down.
TTGTTTTCATTTTTCCTTTCCTTTCTGTTTATTCATCTGTGACAGAGTTTCTTAGTATAGCTCAGGCTGGGCTGGAACTTACTATGTTGTGTGCCTAGGTGAGCCTCAAACTCAGCAGTCCCTCTGTTTCAACTTCTAAGAGCTGAGATTATAGGTTTGAGGTACCTTTTACCTATTTTCAATCCTCAATCCTTATATTGAGTTTTTATTTTTTTTTTCTGCCAGTCCCTCATCTCTAGTATATGTACTCCTAATTAATATGTAACTTTCTTTTTAAAGCACACTGTATTTCCAGTTTATGTTCTTCTCACTTATTACAGTGAAGTTTTGTTTTGGTTTAAAGGTACCTTTGTTGAATATGGTTGGAGAGATTGCCTAGTGTTAAGAGCACTTACTGTTTTTGCAGAGGACCCGAATTTGATTCCCAGCACCCACATTAAGCAGCTTATAATTGTTTTTCCCTGCTACCCTAGCAAATAAATAATCTGTTGTCATTAGATGTTAGTTTGAACTCATAATTTAGTAGAAATGTTCATACCCAGACCTTTTAATAGAACTTCTAAGCTTATGATTATACTTAGGTTATTAAAAAATATGAACTACCAGATATACACAGAGAAACCCTGTCTCAAAAAAGAAAAATACCAAAAAAAAAAAAAAAAACTTATCTCAAAAACCCATGAACGATTAAATTTAAGAGCTGGTAGTTAAAAATATTTTCCCTAGAGTTGTGGCATATTTCTGAATGGTGATTTGGCAACTTTAAATCACTATTTAATATGCAAAAATGTAAAATCTTGCAGTGGAAATACTGACATGACAAAGTTATCAGAACTTGAATCTCTGAAATGAGAGGTAGAGCATGGTGGAAGGAAGATAACAATAACTGACCTAACCTCTCTATTGCTGTACTTGCCTTTCAGATGTTAGCCTCACAGCCCTGCTAACTGTTGTAGACATTGACATTGCCTTGTACTGTCTGGTGCAGACATTGCTTGGAACAGAAAATGTTTAAAGTGATACAATATTTAATTCTTACTCAAGATTTTTTTTTTGAATATTGTAGTTCTCTCAGAAGGAGGAATGAACCGATACCACCATTTCTCCTCCCTCTTTTTATTGTTTTGGGGATTCTTTATTTATTGAGACAAGTTTTCACTGTTTATCTTGGCTGACTTGGAACTTACTATGTAGATCAGGCTGGATTTAATTTATATAGATCACCTTCTCCTTGTCTCCTGGGTGCTGGGAATTAGGGTGGTGCTGGGATTAAGGGTGTATGTCATTATTTTCAGTTCTTCCTTTTTTTTTTTTTTTTTTTTTAAAGTAGGCTTAAACGTACGTGTGTGTGTGTTGTGTTGTGTGTGTGTGTGTGTGTGTGTGTGTATAATATTTTGTATGTCTAACCTACTCTAACCTACTTTCTATTTCCCTGTCCCTTAAAATGGCTTTAATAAGGTTTAGGGATGTGGTTCAATCACAGAAATGCTTGCTGGGCAGGCATGAGGACCTGAGATGGATTGTTAGCACCCATGTAAGAAAGCCATATGTGGCAACATGCACTCTGATTGCAGCTGGGGAGGTGAATATAGGAGCATCTCTGGGGCTTGCTGGCCAGGCAGTCTAGCTGAATTGGCACGTTTCCAGGTTAAATGAGAATCTCTGTCTGAAAAAATATGGAAAGAATGATGAAGGAAAAATATCTATTGTTGACCTGTGGTTGTCACATACATGTGTATGCATGTGTACCTGCATACAAACACCACATGTAAACAAAGTAACTTTTTTGACATCTAATTCAGATACATTATCTATTCAATTTATACAAGCTTGTGAGTTTGTCTTTGTTCAGAGAATTGCACACCCATCACAATTTTATGACATTTTCATTATCCAAAAATAAGAGTTCCTTCCCTCTTCTTTTTAACCAACCAAGTCTCTATAACTTTCTATTGATCAACTCCCCTCCTCCAATTTTTTGCACCTGTGTATGATGTATATGTATATATGTGCAGTTTGTGTGAGTGTAAATGTAGTGGTGTGTGTGTGTGTGTGGGGGGGGTGTGTGGTGTGTGCATGCGCACGTGCAGGTATTGAAGTACCTGCAGAAGTACTTTGGCATTGAAGTACCATGGGCATCAGCTCTAGGCTTCTGCCTTTTTTTGAGATAGTCTTTTTGTTTTTATGCTGAATATACAAGGCTAGCTGGCCTATGGGCTTTGGGGGATTCTTCTCCCATAGGAGCACTAGGATGGAATTACAGACACTTGCACTATGTGTCTATTTTATGTGGGTCCTGGGGATCTGAACTCTTATGATTGCACAGTACAGCTTTTTTTTTTTTTTTTGTTTGTTTTGTTTTGTTTTGTTTTCAGACAGGGTTTCTCTGTGCATATCTGTCTGTCCTGGAACTCTCTCTGTAGATCAGGATAGCCTCAAGCTCAGAGATCCACCTGCCTCTGCTTCCTGAGTGCTGGGACTAAAGGTGTGTGCCACCAACCACCACCCAGTAACTGTACAGCATTTTTATTGATTGAGTCATGTCCCCGGTCCCAGATCAACTTTAAATAAAAAAAAAATATTAGTATGTGTACATGGGTGTGTGTGTGCGTGTGTGTGTGTACACTAAACTCATATGCTGCAGCACATTTGTGGAGGTGGATACAGTTTTGTAGTGTCATTTCTCTTCTCTTATGTGGGCTCTGGGGGGGTCAAACTCGGTTATCAAACTTGTGTGGCAAACATATTAACCATTGAGCTATCTCACTAACTCCCAGATCAACTGCAAAAACAAAAACAAAAAGTGTTTTTAGATATTGTCTCACTGTGTAGACCAGGCTGGCCTTGAATTCACAAAGATAAACCAGTCTCCCCCCAACCCCCCATTCCCAGTGCTGAGATTAAAGGTATGAAAGGTATGTGCTGCCATGCCTGTCTAACTTTTTAAGATTGAATGTATATGTGAGATCATTTGGAATTTTATGACTACCCACACTTCATTTACTTTGTTTAGCACTTAGTGTTTTCCAGTTTGATCTACATTGACACAATGACAGGCCTCCCCCCCCCCCCCGTTTTATGTCTAATTGTATTCATTGTTATGTGTACCACATTTTCTTCATTCATCCAACACTTGACAGTCTTAATTTAATAGACACTTCCAGCCCTATTGTTCAGGCTGGCCTGGAACTTACTATGTTGTATGCCCAGGTGAGCCTTCAACTCAGCAGTTTCCCCTGTTTCATCTTCCAAGAGAGTCTCACTGTGTAGTCCTGGCTGGCACTAGAACTCACATAGATCTACTGTCTCTGCCTCTGCTTGGATTAAAGATACATGCCAGTACCCTGTCCTATCCACAGACAGTTTTTAATGGTTTTGTATACTATAACTTTTGAATAGAATTTTTATATCCCTGTTCTTGGATATACCTCACAGCTGGTAAAATATTTCATGTACTCACTACTTTAAATTGACATATCATTAGAAATTTTAGAATGTATTTAAATACCAAATGCAAATGTACCTTGGTTTACTATTGGTAATGTACCTGCACATTCTCATATGCATGTACACACACACACACACACACACACACACACACACAAAGACGGCCAGTTAATAGAATAGGTATTTTTAGTTCTTTCTACAGTTTACAACTTGAGGACTGTGTAGATGGTGTGTTGTGCTTGTCCAGCTGCTCTTGTTCTTCCTTGTTCACCCCAAGTTTGGGTGGTGATGTATGCATTAAAGACATTATTTTTTGTATAATATCTATGAAGCAGGTACATTTGTGAAAATTACGGTACTAGAGGTCTCAACACACATCTAAACAATATGAAGAACTCTATATTAAAGAGCTTGAAGAAGGTGGTGCTTGTCTGCATATTCTACAGCTCATGCTTTTTCTTTTATAGACAACTTCTTGGATTTTCATGTTTGCATTTTAATGTAAAATCATTCAGGTCTCTTCTAACTTAAATTATTTTCAGTTCTTTATTATAGATTGTAATCTTTGGAGAATTTGAAAAGATCTTAATAATGGGAAAATTGGTACATACAAACTTGTCAGATGCTGATGAGTTCTGTTCTACTATGGTATTTTAGAATCTAGAAACAGGCTAGCTCTTTGACTTTGAACAAGTCACTTAAATCTTGGGGAGCCTGAAGCCACCCCACTGTGAAATGTATAAGTAGGACCTACTTCAACAACTCTATGATGATACAGTGAGATAATGCATGAAAAGTATATATATACCATAATGATTGGCATGAGCTCAGCTTTAAAATATAAAAATACCAGTGTTTATTTAGAGCTTAGTTTTACTTAACAAAAGATGGTATTTGTTACTTAGACCAGTTTTACTGTATATTTTTCCGTTACAATATTTAAGCTTTGAGTGTGTGTGTGAGAGCACCTCTACCCTTATGTGAGCTTATACACAGACACTCCCCCCTCTCTCTCTCTTTGTAGTTCTTTTGTGAACTTAGAAATAGACACTTCTATAATTAAAATCTTTAGAGTTATTTTTCCCATTTGTTGGTTTTCCAATAATCTTATGAGGTTGTGGGATGGGTCAGGAGAGATAATTATATACTTTTTGAGAGAGTGTGTAGTAACTAGTAAGGTTGTTGGTGGAGTTTCTTATTCACCAGGTTGGTCCCATAGCACACAGACACTATATTAGCTATAAAACTGTTGGCCAAAGGCTAGGGCTTCTTATTGGCTAACTCTGTCTTAATTGTTAACCCATTTCTATTAATCTATGTATTTCCTTCTGCATGGTCTTATCTTAGCAGAGAAGGATCCGGACCTGCTACTCCTTTGTGGTCTATATGGCAGACTGTTTCGAGGTTTTTCCTCTGCCTACCTTCCCCAGAATTCTTGTCTCCTTGTCCCACCCATCTTCCTGCTCCATTGGCCAAACAGTGTTTTATTTATCAACAAGTAAGAGAAACATATATACAGAAGGACAGCCCCCATCATAAGGCATAACAGCTAATAGGTGCATCTGTTAGTTTGTTTAATCTTTGTATATTACTGTATTTTTTCCTGGTAGTACTGCTGGGTACAGTTGCTGTTGGCATCATGAAAAAGATAAAGTGACTTGTATAAGATCTGGTTTGAGTTTTGAGGCAGTCAGGTTGACCTTGCAGCTGTTTAAGAATTCCTTGAAAAAAACATTGTTCAACTTGTTAGTGTATTCTTTAAGTTTTTGTCTTAATGACCATTGGAATTCCTCTGAAGGGCTATGTATAAAACAATAGGACCTGGAATGAGACTTCAGAGTAAAGAGGGAGTTGTATTCAGAGTGTAGTGCATTCCTTTGACCCTAACACCCCAGGAAGAAGAGGCAGGTAGATTTGTTTGTTTGAGGCCAGCCTGCTCTCTATAGCAAATTCCAGAACGGCCAGGGGGCTACATAATGAGCAGCAAGCACTCTAAACTGTGAGCCATCTCTTCAGCTCAGGAAGTTTTGTTTTAAATTTAACTTTTGAAAAATAATTTGCTCTTTGATGAAGTTTACTTCTTGATTTGATAGTCCTCTCTGCACTACCTCATTGCAGAAGAAAAGTTAAAAATAAACTAACTTTTAAATTGTGGATGTGGTCACATAACCCAGTGTGGAAGATGTGAAAAAGTGAGCAACAGTAAAAGGTTTCTAAATATGCTGTGACTGCCCCCCCCACATCAAAATCAAATCTGTAATGAGTCTGAGGGATTTTTGGCAGGGCTCACTTGTGTTGCATCATGTGACTTCACTGCAGCTTTGGTTTCAAACACATGAATTCATCTCTCATGTGCTGTCACTCCATGGAGGCCAACAAATGCCACCTGATATATTGTGCCTCCAGTTGTTGATATTTGTTTTATTATGGTATTATTCTGTGGAGGGTAGATGTATCTGTAGGCTTGTGGGACATAAGAAATCCAGTAAATGACAAAATCTTATAACCTTCATAAAAATACTTCTTTTAAATTTTTAGAGAAATCTACCTGTTAAAATAAGTATTTCCTAGTCGGGTTATGTTAACATCCACATAGACTACTGAAATATTGGCTGTTCTCTAAGGGATATTATGAACATGTAAAATCAGTTTCTGACTTGGAAAGATATGTATATCTAGTCATGAGAAAAATTGAACTGTAGTGTTTTTTTTGTTTGTTTTGTAGACAGGGTTTCTCTGTGTAACCTTAGCTGTCCTGGAACTCACTCTGTAGACCAGGCTGGCCTCACACTGATGAGTGATGGGATTAAAGACTACCACCTGGACAGTTCTCTGCTTTTACTGAACCATAATGATTTAGCGTTATTCTTCCTTTTCCCCTTTGGAAAGGTTGGTACTTGTTGCCAGCAGATAAGCAGTGTTTGCTTGACCAAAGGTCCTGGATGGCCAATTAATCCTGCCAGCCCAACCCCTGACCATCATCTTGTGCGGAAAGTTTGGTCCTTTTGAAGAGTTTTCTGGAAAACCAGTGGACAGTAAATGCTTGCCTTTTGATTGCAGGGAAGACTGGGAGCGTATATACCTTCCCTGAGACAACTGTGAAATAGACACCCTGCTGATTTTTGGAGAAATGGTACATATGGTCTGCTATACAACTTTTTGTAGTAATCACTGTGGAATATTGTCAACATCATGCTTTTGACTAATTTATTATTAGACTCAATAGGATCTATTTGTTGTGGTTTTATAATGTTAGAGATAGAACTCAGGGTTTCACATGTACTAGGAACCTTATGTCTTAGCTCTATCCTCAAGTCCTATTTTATTTCTGAATATGGTAGTCTGCTATATTCATCTAGTCACCTGTTGTTGGATATTTTGAGTTTCTGGTTTAGGACAATTGTGAAAGAGTTACTGTGAACATTGGGCTAAGGTCTTCTTTTATAAGTTTTTATAAGTTTTCATATAATCATAATTATACTAAGCAGGTAATTAATAATGCTGCATTGAAAGTAAACATTTGTTTTGAGGGATAAACAAGTCAAAAAGCAAATGATACAGGAAAATATGCTTAGGGCTAACTTTCTTTAGTATGGGCACATTCAGTTTGTGTATTTGTATGTGTACATTCACTTGTAATGTGGGAATGTACATGCCACACTATACTTGGGGAGGTCAGAAAACAACTTGGGGTGTTAGGCTTTATCTTCCAGCTTGTTTGAGTTAAGGTCTCTTGTCATTGAGTCTGCTAGTCTAGCTGTCCTGTGAGCTTCTAGGGATTCTTAGGTCTCTTCATCCATCTCCCCATAGACATACTGAGGTTACAGACTGAGGATAAAGTGTTCAGCTTGTACATGGGTTCTGGGTATTGAAACTTAAGTTCTCAAGCTTGTAAGGAAAACACTTTTAGCTACTGAGCATCTCCCTAGCCTCCAACTTCGTTTGTTTGTGTGTTTTTTGGTATGGACAAAGGACATGAACACACAGAGTGAAAGTGAATATGGATACACTAGACAAGGAAACAACAAGGAAAAGACTAGTACAAAGTTGTTTTATTCTTTAGAAAGTGTTAAGAAAGTGACATAAAGCAGTTGACAGTTAAGGTTTTTTTTTAGCTGGAGTGACCAAGAAATACTAGATAAGTAGAAAATTTATGTCATACTTTTCACCCTGCTAAATGTTTACTTGCAGTAGATATGTAAAAAGTCTTAGACTGTTTATATTTACATGCCCTTATTTTTCTCTTTGTCCAGACAGTGACTGTATATGCTATGTTAGCACTCTGATCATTGAATCTCTTAATTTTATTTTCAATTTTTTTAAACAAATGGTAAATCAAATGTTTATAGAGTAAATAATATCAACAGTCAACATAAATCCAAAAGCAACCACTGTTTCTGGGACTGAAACATTTGGGTAACTTCCTTCAGTGTGTTCATCAAGAAGGGCATGGTGGCACATATTCACCATACATGGCAGTGGCCAGTGGCTTCATGATCCGTGCAGTGGGTAACAGGAACATATACTGGATGGCCTGTGGGAAGAGGGAGCCCAGTGGTTTTGGGGTAGGGGGTGTGGACTCAATCAGAAGGGCTCTCATCTTCTGCGGCAGGATCACTGCCTATTTTTTTTAATGTAAAATTATCTGAACTTTAGAAATGTTTATTGTTTATAATTATTAAGCACATTTTTATTTCAATCATCAGTTACAAAGGGTGATCCATTACATTGAATGAACTATATGTTGTATACTTTGCTAGGATTGTCACTGTTATTTCTGAAACATTTTCCATATATTGAAGTAAAATGCAGTATCTACATTAATGTATTACTGGAGATGAATGTTTAAATAGTTATACTATTTGATGACTTCTTTAATATAAAAACATTTTTTCCCTTTAAACTAATTTTTGAGTATATTAAAATTCTAGATTGCTTAGAATATTCATGTTCCTTCTCTCCTCTTTCCTTACGCCATCTCTCCATACCCTTTTTTTTCTTTTGATGCTTGGGGTCTTGCACATGCTAGGTGGGTACCCTACTACTGAACTACATTCTTAACTCATTTTTCATGTTAGTATGAATGAGAAGTTATAAAGAATGAATTCAAATGAGTACTTTTGTCAACAGACTATGATAAGACTTTTAAAACTAAGTTTTGGTAGATATTTAGTTTCTCGTGGGTATTATCTAACAATTATTAGGAAAAGCATTTTGAGTTCAGTTGAAATAGTGAACAGAATGATTTCTTATTTAAGTTACAATAATTCTTTCTCTTTGTTGTTAGTTTTTAAACTTGATACAACTTACTTATGATTTATTTTTCAGGACTCTTTGTTACTGGTGACACAGAAACTCATTTAAAGCTTAAATAAACAAACAAGAAAAAGATACAGAGTCTTTGGCAGAATACTGAAGTGTCTTACATAATTGGGGAAAGAACTTAGCAGGCAACTTGGGGATCTTGAGGGCTAGAAGCTGGAGTGAAGTTAACTCTAGTTTTGAAAGGTCTCTGGGCATTGGTATAATTCTTGGGATTTTCCTGACTCTTGTCTCCATGGTATATACTCTTTTTCCTCCTAATTCTCTCCAAATTATTTTCATAGCATTCACTAGGAAAAAAATTCTGTTTAAGTAATGAGGTAGATCAAATATTTCTATTCTAATAATTTGGCTATTTGAACAATTAATTCAAGGGATTGGTTATTTTTGTCTACCAGCTCAGCAACAGCAAAGGGAAAAACAAAAGCAGCAAACCTGTTGAAGACAACTTGAGTAGATGTTTCTCCAAAAAATAGTATTGCCAGGAAACACGAAAAGGCCCTATGACATCACTAGTCACTAGGAAAATGCAAGTTAAAGGGAGAAGATGCTACATTACACTCACTAGGATGGTTATTAGCCAAAAAGTGAAGGAGAAGGTAGGAAAGATGGCTCAGTATTATAAATATACCCACATCACGGCTCACAACTTACAACTTAAGTCCTAGGGAATCCAGTGCCCTCTTCAAACCCCCTCCCTCCCTCCCTTTCTCTCTCTCTTACACTCTCATACTCATTAAATAAATAAATATTTTAAAAGATGAAAGTATTGATTAGGGCATAAAAAATTAGAGTGATGGTACTTTCCTTGTTAAGCACCATGGAAGATTGGTCTGGTGGACCCAGAGATTAAATTGGATGACCTTGACTCAGCAGTTCTACATCTGGCTATACACTACAAAGAGAAGTAGAAGGGCTCGTCAAACTATTTCTAAAAAATAAAAATTCAGTGTATATTTCAGGTTGGCTTAGAACTCTATGTAGTCTGGTCTGGAATCTCACCCTTTTGCTTTAACTTTCCAAGCACTGGAATCACAGAGTGAGCCTCTATGCTTGACTCACAGTTTTATGTGCCATTGTTTATAGAATTGTTCATAGTAGAGCAGCCTAAATGACTATCAGAAGATAAATTTATCAACAGAAATATATAGACAGTGGAATGGTATTCAGTCTTAAAGAGAATCTAATTCTTCATATGCTTCACATGAACAAACCTAGAAATACTGTGCTAACCAAATAAACCAGGTACAAAGTAATAAATACTTGATGAGTTCATTTATTTGAGCTACCCAGAGTAGGCAAATCCATAAAAATAAAGTGATAGTGAATACAGGGATTGAGGGGAGGAAATATGTATTTAAAATTATACATATTTTTCTTAATAAAACATTGAAAAGTATACTTTGTTTAAATGTACATAGCGTGTCAGTTATATGAATTTTTCTCTTTTTAAAATTTGTTTCAGTATGTACACAAGGCTGGCTTGGAGCTAATAGAGGTCTGCCTGCCATTGCCTCTGATTAAAGGGATGTATCACAACTTAGGGCTTCTGATTAAATTTTAACAAAAAGGGAAGGAATTTAGATACCTTTTAAAACTTTAAAGTTAAAGCAGACTGCCTAGTTTTGAAGTACAGTTTCCTTTGCAGTATGACAAGAATGGTAACAGACAAGGAATGGATATATTTTTTTAACTTTAGAGAAATGGTAACAGGCAAGGAATGGATATATTTTTTAACTTTAGAGAAATGGTAACAGGCAAGGAATAGATATATTTTTTTAACTTTAGAGATGATAGTAAGTATTCATGGTGACACTTTAATATGTTTACTGCTAAATAATGTAGGACAGGTTGAAGGGTCATATTTATTATTACTCTGGGTTTGTCAGATGTGAGGGCAAGTAGGGGCAGGAAAAAGACCGATGGGTTGGCTTAATGTTAATGGTATTAGCTGCTACCTTTATTATTGAAATTGTCATTGGTGATAATAGTGAGTATTAAAGGGAGAGTGACATACTGAAAATGTATGTTCAAAAAGCAACTTGGAGCCAGGCAGTGGTGGTGCACACCTTTAATCCCAGCACTCTCAGAGCAGAGGCAGATGGATCTCTGTTTGAGTCCAGCCTGATGTATAGAGTGAGTTCCAGGACAGTATCCAAAGATACACAGAGAAACCCTGTCTTGAAACAAACAAACAAATAAACAAACAAACAAAGAAACAAACAAAACAACAAATCAAACCAAAAAAGCAGCTTGGTAGGCATAAAACCTTAATGTTTGTGAATGACATGTATAACATGTACTCTTCGTGTGTGTGTCTGTCTGTGTCTCTGTCTTTCTAAGTTTTGGGGACTGCAATCTACAATTATTTTACACACTCTATGTCCATTGGACAGGTACTTGTCTCTATGAACTAATTTTTTTTAATTGAATGGTTTATTTAATTATGTATTTTTCTTTTTTCTGGATTGAGTAGTAGTTATTTATTTAGAGGTAGAAGTCTTACTCCATTGCCTAGGTTTGCCTCAACCTGAAATCTTCCTGCATTAACCTTGCCACCACATCTGGCTAGTCACTGTTTTTGATGTCTGAGCATTATCTTTGGTTTTCTCTGTAATGTATGTGGAATAAGTTTTTGTTTGGCTGTGTTTTCATTTTGAGACTGTTTCACCAACATCTTATGAATATAAGCTGCCTCTGATTTTCCAACTGAGTTAAGAATAATAGCTGGTTTTTAAAGCCATGGTTCTGAATTTTATCTTCTGTGTGAATTTAGGATTGTTTAAACTTTTCTGATTATTGATTTAAATGTAGTTATTTAAAGCAAAAGGGAGAATTCTTTTTACTTGTATTTAACTTGATACTTTTTCCTTTTTGTAAATAAAACATAGTGATGAACTCTTTTGGCATTAGTTGAAAAATTCTGTTTTTGTTCCCCCTGTACATATTTGGGATGGCAGTCATACATGATATGTGCCCCCCCCTTCTGTTTACATGAGGTAAACATCGCCAGTGTAAAGGTGTGTTTCTTCTTTTTTTCTCCTGAGTATGTGTTGAAGATGCTGACTTCTGGTCTCTTGGCTTGAAATATTCTAGGGACTGCTTCGAAAGGCTATTTGAGTTTGCCACATAACAGGGCCCTCATTGTGGTATGTGGTTATTGGAGGTTATTTGAGTTTTTATTGGCTTGTTTTCAGAAATATGAGTAGCCCCCTACCTCATTGCCAGAATATAAATTTTAATTAGGCTAGTAGAAGAGTAGGCTCTTTTTATTTCACACAACCTTTACCTTGTAAGTTTTATTTCTGAGTGTACTCTTTCTTTCCTGAATGCACTTACAGGCTGGAGAGGTAAACAGTTGTTTTGTTTTATATGTGCTAGGTAAGTAGAGCAGATTTGAAAATACTTTTTTAGATTTATTTACTTTTATGTGTGTGCTGATTTGCATACATTTCTGTCTGTGCACTGTATGCATGCTTGGTGCCTTCCTAAGTTAGAAGAGGGCATCTGACCCCAGAACTGGAGTTACAGATGGTTGTGAGTCACCTCATGGGGGCTGACAATTGAATTCCAGATCATCTGCAAGAACAAGAAGTGCTTTTAACTGTTGAGCTGTCTCTTCAGCCTTAAGTGTAACTTAAGTGTAACTGAAGATGTCAGTTCAAAGTTCATTTTTATTTATCTATTCATTTATTTGCTTGTTGTTTTTATTATTTATTTATTTTTAAGCAAGCTTTCTTTGTGTAGCCCTAGCTGTCATTGAACTAGCTCAGTAGACCAGGCTGGCCTTAAACTCAGAGATCATCTGCCTCTGCTTCCTGAGTGCTGAGTTTATTTATAGGTGTGTCCCACCACTGCCAGCTCAAAGTTTAAATTGTTAAAATTGTTAAATTGTTAAATTGTATGATAAAAGGATAGTTATGCATTTTCATTCAGCTTTCTGGCTCTTACCTATTTGAGATTGATGCAGATGGAACCCATGGCTTCATGCATACAAGGCAAGCACTTTACCAGCAAAGCTTATGTCCCCTTCTTGGCCATTTTGATCAATTCACGGTATGGAAGAGAAACCTTATCATTCCTAATAAAATATTCATACTTGATAAGCAATATGCATATCAGCCTGGTTTGAGGTACTGATATCTATTTTGGGGGTGTGGTTTTATGTTCATACTTTTCCTAGAATTCATGCTTAATATGTCAAGTGTGTAGAGAAGATAGGAAAATAAGACATACTTGTTTATTTATACTTGGACATTAGCTCTTGGGTTCCTTTAGCAAGCTGACCTTTAAATTAGTCTGGTTTTTTTTTTTTGTTTGTTTTTGTTTTTTTTTTGTTTGTTTGTTTGGTTGGTTTTGAAAAGAAATCTGTTAGGCAGCTGCTTGGTGAGAGGCTTAGGGTGTAGTGTTCAAGTGGGTCTGGAGATTCTGCTTTGTGGGAAGATTCAGGAGCAAAGTGTATTGGCAAATGCATTGTCAATTTGAATTCAAAATTACACTGATGTTTTTATAAATTTCCTAGGGCTTTAGTGACTGCTTTTAAAATTGTTTTTGTCTTTGCTACATAACTTACAGATTGATTTTCTTTTTCTGCTGAATACATAAGAAATAAGAGTTCTTAGCTGGGTGTTTGTGGCACCCAGCTAATACCAGCACTAGGAAGGCAGAGGTAGGTGCATCTTTGAGTTCAAGGCCACCCTGGTCTAATGAGCAAGTTCCAGGACAGCCAGGGCTACACAGAGAAACCCTTGAAAAACTAAAAGAAAATAAAAAGTAGGAGTTTTTATGATATAAATACAGTATTTATATATGAAATTCTTTAAAAAATCAAATATGAAAAAGGATATTAATTTAAACATTACTGTAAGATCCTTTTGAGAACATGCTCCATCTCCATAGGGACAGGTATTTTAAGTATTTTCTCTTAAGAAAATCCACCTGAATTTTTTCTGAATATTAGGAAGCAGAAGGGATAGGTTTTTTGTGGTTTAATGTTAATAAATGTTAAATAACTTATGATTATCAGAATTTAAATTTCTGGAATTTGAATCATTGTACTGTTTTAATATCATATGTGGCCTGTACATTGAGGACAGATTTATTGCAAGGTAGGGTGAAAAGAATGTAGACAACTGCCCCACTTCTTTCCATTTTACCAGAAGTTAACTGAGAGCAAGTACAAGATGTTAACCTATGGTTGTAGGAAATTTGCCTTCCCAGAGGTACGCCTTGGAACTAGTCAAAGGCATAAAAGTCAGGAAACTTTTCTTTTCCTGGTGCTATAGCTAGTGTTTCCATGGTAATTATAAATAATAAGCTATCTGACACTTAGACAAATTGATCTCACTTGGCTATTAATTGATTTCTAGTGATTGCGTGCTAGATTTCTTATCATCTTTTCTTAATAATTGAGACTTGAACAGTCTTAAAAAAATAACTTTAGGGTCTCCAGAGATGGCCCAGTAAGTGAAGAACACTTGCTCTTTGAGTTCATTTCTCAACAGTTTCATGACAGCTCACAACTATCTGTAACTCCAATCCCAAAGGATCTGAAGCCTCTTCTGACTTCCTTGAACCCTGCATGTTACACAGACATTCACACTGAGACCTGCCTGCCTCTGCCTCCCAAGAGCTGGGATTAAAGGCAGCTAGACTTTAATTCTTAATTTCAATAGTACAGTGATGCCTTCCCTCTTTTATAGGGGAAGTCAGAAAATAGCATTATAGATTACTTGTGGAACTTCTTTATAATTCTATTAATGGCTTAATATATGTGAGTCAAATATGAAAAGAATGCAATCTGCACAGAATAGACATCATATATGACTGGCACTCCACTCCCCTTTAAAAGGTTAAAATTAAAAGTCCTTGTAAAATAGGTTATTTTAAGGTTTCCAGTGAGATTTGGTGTTGGTTTGAATATAGTTAAATCTTTTCTGAATATGTGGTTTCCTTATGCTTGGTTCTTGAGATAGGGAAGTAATCAATCTTCATGTCTAAAAATGGGAAAACACAGTTACTTTGGTGTAGACTTGCTACATTTTGAAGTCCACAGTTGGAAAAGTAGCTGCCAGCAATTCAGCTACTCATTGAAGACAGATGACCTTCAGCATTGATCACCAACTGAAATTCTATGGCAGGGCTCCCTCTGATGTGTGTATTCAGAATTTCTCCCATGTTACAACAAGATTTGTATAACTAATGAGCCACACCTTCTACATCACTTGTCTAATTCCACAATTGTACCAGATTGGTCCTTTGGTTATTTTCTTTTGAAACTGAACTTTTCCTTTTAGCAGTAACATTTAAGTATTGCTGTTTGAAGCAGTTTGTTATCAGAGTATGTTTTTTGATATGGAAGTATAAAAAAAATGGAGTCTAGCTATTTCTGACAATTTACAATTTTTTTTTCCTCCTGAGGAGGTTGGTTGTTTTTGTGTAGGGGATGATAATATTTTAGCTGCTTATCTGTGCCCCACAGCTGGCAGAGAAATTCAGTAAACTAATCATGAAGCTGCGTCCAGGGCTCTGACTACTCTTACTTAGTCTTTAGTGTTTCCAGAAAGGTAGGAGGCACAGGTTTTGGTTTTGGTTTTAAACATGTTGCTTGGTGGTCTCACTGCATCAAGGCATTGATCCCTTCTGTATGTACCATTGTTTGTCTTCACAAAGCATGCTCATAAATGAGAAAATATCAAAATTTGAGAAAGTCACACTTAGACCAGCTACATAAAGGTAGCAACTTTATTTATTTGCTGCATTAACCTTCCTTTCTACCCACAAGTGCTGTTAGATCAGTGAATGTAGTCACTCTTTTAAAACTATCCTTGTTTCTGTTTTCATTTATTCTTGATTTCAGCAGCAAAGTCTTCATAGAAAACTTAAGGTTCAGAGAATAAGTTTTAGTTTAGTCATTTCATTCAGCTGTTAGGTTAGTTCTTGTGTTTAAATCATTTTCCCACCATTGAATAATCCTACTAAATGTGCTACAGAAGTGTAGTTTTGGATAGCAGAAACTTTACTAGCTATAGTGAGGAAGCAGTACGATTCAGAGAGGAAAATCTCCAAAAGTACACTTCTTAAAATTTAACATCACTGAGGCTTTACTGAGCCACATCACAGCCCTGAATTTTTAAATGTTGCCTCATTCATGTCTAAACTTGTTTCTTACTATTTATAGGTAAGAAAGTCCTTTTGTTTTCATTTCAGTGGAAAACGAGATAATTTAAAAATAAAGATTTAATATTATCTTTTTAAAGTGTTGAACTCTTACTCTCCATTTGAAAAGTGAGACAGGACCACCTAAAACAGGACACCCCCCCCCAAAACATAACAGAGTTAACAAGATCTACTTACCTATTCCCCACCCCCAAATATTTTAAAATATTTTATGAGGCCTAGCTTCTTTTTAGATTTTCCTTGTTTATTTGGTTTAACTTGATTTATTTTCCTATTTAGTTTTAAAAATTGTAAGTGATATACAAATTAGTGTGTCATGTTATCTTTGTTGAAGCCAGTGTATCAGGTTGCATACAGCTAATCACATAAACTAGTTTGTATAGGAACTGAGTGTGTGTGTTTTCCTTCTTGGTCTCAGAGCCTTCAAGCCCTTAAGTTGTTAACTTAAGCATCTTGCAGTGAAGCTACACAGTAATATACATTATGGTATTTAAAATCAGATACATTAATTTTTACACGTGTTAAGGTTCTCTCATACCTAGGTGTGGGTAGAGGTGAGTGGGCATGAAGGGGGCCAGAGGTTGTTCTTGGGTGTCTTCCTTGATTGCTTCTTCACTTTATTTTTTGAGAAGATATCTCACTAAACCTGAAGCTCACTGATTAGGTAGACTGGCAGGCCAGCAAGTCCCAGGTATTCTCCTGTGTCCATCTTCTCAGTGCTGGGATTACAGGCATGTGCTGTCACACCTGTCAGTTTACATGGATGTTGGGGCTCTGGCTACAGGTCCTGAACTATATCCTTAGCCCCCAGGGCTATGTCCTATAATAAATAAAATTACATCCTTTTGGCTATGTGTGTGTGTGTGTGTGTGTGTGTGAGAGAGAGAGAGAGAGAGAGACAGAGAGAGATGCACAATACATACACACACATAATATGTAAATAGAAATTTGTGCCTTGGTGAGGGAGATTGAGAAAGATTTAATTTTTTTTTGCTCCTTTAGCCCTTAGTGATAGAATTTAGGGTAACTAATGCTTAAGGATTAGCTTAAACTTTATTCCTGTTCTATCCTCTGCTTTAATTTGTGCCTCATATATTAAACAAATATCCAGTATAGTTAGCTCTTTATTGTTTGTATTTAACATAGCCATATTATATTCTGTCTTATGAAGAGGACAACATAGCTCTTATTCTTTGCAGTATTCATGACCTCATGGTGCCAAAGACGTTTTCAGATGCACCTTTATGTAGCCCTATCTGGTATATTGTCCTAAGAGGAATGGATTTGTTGGCATCATCACAGTGATAATATACTTACTGATGAAGGACTAAGGAGTCATTGCTGGCACAGAGCTAACCTGTTCCTGTTGTCTGATTTATCTAGTGCTGTAAACTAGTTGTCCTTTTTTACATTTGAGATAGAGTCTTAGTATGTAGCCTAGGTTAGACATCAACCTGCAGCAGTCTTACTGCTCCAGTTTCTTAAGAGCTAGGATTATAGGTATACATCACTGCCCGGCTCATAAATTCATTCTTATCTGAAGATATGACCTGTGTCTTGAGTTTAATTCTATACATGCATAGTTACCAGTTAGACCCAATCTACTTGAGAAGTCTTGAACTTTGCTCTTTATTTTCTAGTTCTTTAGAGTTCTGGTACTCTGTAAGTACTCATTTATGTTACTTAATATAATTTAAATAATAGTCTTGTACTGGATATTGTATCTCATACCTGTAATCCCAGCTCTCAGGAGGCTGAGGCAGGTAGATCGTCATGAATACTAGACTAGTCTGGGCTACATGGTAAATACCAGGCTGGCCTGGGCTACAGAGTAAGATTTTGTTACAAAAAACAAACAAACAAACCAAAAAAGAAAAAGAAAAAAAAAAAAAAAAAAAAAAAAACCAGAGTAAGATTTTGTTACCAAAAAAAAAAAAAAAACCCAAAAACAAACTAACATTTCTACAAATACTTAGAGAATTTACAACAAAGAAATTGGGTATATAGGCCTCTTATTTCTATGAAGCTCAGATTGTTGTCTAATGGCAGGAATTCTTTGTTTGTAGGTATCTACCCATTGCTTTATTTCTCTTGAAAAAAAAAAGTTAGATCCTTTGGTAGAAGTCAATTTTATGCGCAAAAGACCTTGAACTAGATGTCCAAGGCAGGGTAGAATGGGTGTAATGAGCAGCAAAGATTTCTCTGACCAGCTGTGGGAGGCTACACTTGCTCAACTGAGGAAAACTAAGATTGGAGCATCTTAGGTTTCTGATTCATATGAGGAATGAATCTGAGCATCCACCAGCAGCCCATACAGCACTTAAAGATGTTAGTGTAGAGAGAAAAGACCAGGCTCTCAATTGGCATATTTTGATGGTAGGATATTTGTTTGTTTTGCAGATTTCCTTGTGAAGCCTTGTAGGAGAAAAAGTTCTCAAGATAATACTCATTTGGTAAGTTTGTTTTCCTCCTGTGAGCATTCTGCTAATTTGAAGCAGGGTAAAAGCACATACAAATTAGTTTTGTGACATTGTTTGTCCCTGTCCATTTTCATTGGGACCCATGCCAGTATTCTTTATGTCTGAAAGTGTGTTGAATAGTTAATAGTTATCATTCTGTAGCTTTTTTTTTTTTTTTAAAGACATGGTTTCTCTGTGTGGCTTTGGAGCCTGTCCTGTCCTGGAACTAGCTCTTGTAAGGCCAGGCTGGTCTTGAACTCACCAGATATCTGCCTGCCTTTGCCTCCTGAGTGCTGGGATCAAAAGTGTGTGCCACCACCACCTGGCACAATTTTTTTTTAAAATTTTATTTTCATTAAATTTTACATATTGATCCCAGTTCCCTCCCCCCCTTCCCATGCCCCCAAAACTCACCTCCTTCCTGTCCCATTCCCCACCCACTCCACAGGTAGAGTGATGCCTTCCAGGAGGGATCATCAAAATCTGTCAAGTTTTTTTGGAATAGGGTCTAGGTCCTCCCTCATCAGGAATGTGCTCCCATAGTCCTTTCGTGCACCAGGGATACATCCTGGTTCCACTCTTAGAAGTCCCTTAGAGACCCATGTTCATGGGGTTTGAGTCAGTCCAATGCTGGTTTCCCAGCTATCAGTCTGGGGGGCTCCCCCTTGTTCAGGTCAGCTGTCTCTGTGGGTTTCTCCAGCATGGTCTTATCACTCCTCTCTCTCTGTAATTGGATTCCAGGAGTTCGGCTCATTGATTAGTTGTGGGTGTCTGCTTCTGTTTCCATCAGCTACTACATGAGGGCTCTGTGATGGCACATAACTATATATAGTTACCAATCTCATTATCAGGGAAGGACATTAAAGGTAGCATCTTCACTGTTGCTCAGATTATTAGATGGGGTCATCCTTGTAGGTCTCTGGTCTCTTCTTTTCAAACCTATAATGGCTACCTCTATTATGGCATCTCTTTTTTTGCTCTCATTTATTCGTCCCCAAATTCAGTCTTCCTGGTCCCACATGTTCTCCTCTCCTCCCCTTCTCTTTCTCCTAACTCCCTCTCCACTCACTACTCCCTCCCTATCCCCCCCCCCCCCCCCCAGTATGCTCAGGAGATCTTGTTCCTTTTCTCACTGGGATGGTTTCTTCAAGTTCCATCCATTTGCCTGTGAATTTCAAGTTCCATTGCCCATCCCCCCCCTCCCCCCGCCCCCCCCCCCGCTGAATAGTATTCCATTGTGTAAATGTTCCACATTTTCTTTATCCATTCTTCAGTTGAGGGGCATCTAGGTTGCTTCCAGGTTCTCGCTATTACAAATAATGCTGCTATGAACATAGTTGAACACATGTCTTTGTTGCATGGATATGGATCTTTTGGGTATATGCCTAAGAATGGAATTGCTGGGTTCTGTGGTAGACTGATTCCCATTTTCCTGAGGAACCACCATACTGATCTCCAAAATGGCTGTACAAGTTTGCACTCCCACCAGCAGTGGAGGAGTGTTCCCCTTTCTCCATATCCTCTCCAGAATAAGCTGTCATTGGTGTTTCTGATTTTATCTATTCTGACAGGAGTAAGATGGTATCTCAGAGTTGTTTTGACTTGCATTTCCCTGATGGCTAAGGATGTTGAGCACTTTCTTAACCGTCTCCCCCCACCCCCAATTTTGGATTCCTCTATTGAGAATTCTCTATTCAGTTCTGTACCCCACTTTTTAATAGGATTATTTGGTGTTTTGTTGACTAGTTTGAGTTTTTGTATATTTTGGAGATCAGCCCTCTGTCAGATGTGGGGTTGGTAAAGATCTTTTTCTACTCTGTGGGCTGTTGTTTGGTCTTGTTGACTGTGTCCTTTGCCTTATAGAAGCTTCTCAGTTTCAGGAGGTCCCATTTATTAATTGTCGATCTCATTGTCTGTGCTATTGATGTTATGTTCAGGAAGCGGTCTCCTGTACCAATTTGTTCAAGGGTACCTCCCACTTTCTAAGAGGTTCAGTGTGGCTGGATTTATGTTGAGGTCTTTGATGCATTTGGACTTAAGTTTTGTGCATGGCAATAGACATGGTCTACCTGTAGTCTTCTACACAACAGCATCCAGTTTTCCAGCACCATTTGTTGAAGATGTTTTCCTCTTTCCATTGTATAATTTTAGCTGATTTGTCAAAAATCAGGTGTTCGTAAGTGTGTGGGTTAATATCAGGATTTTCGATTCAGTTCCATTGATCTACCTGACTATTTTTGTTGGCACAAAAATTTAAAGAATACTGGTGTACTCTCTAGCCTGTCCTCTCTTCAGTCACCATTAGGCAATGACCTTGCCTAGTTTCCATGCCAGGATCAAGTTCCTTAGTATGGCATGCAACAAATCACCTATAGCTGGTCACCTAGTCTCTGTACATGTAGTGTAACCATCCTGGACTACATTCTAGCTTTCAAATGGTCTCTCTCTCTCTCTCTCTCTCTCTCTCTCTCTCTCTCTCTCTCTCTCTCTCTCTCTCTCGTGTGTGTCTGTGTGTGTGTGTGTAAAACCATCCTGGACTACATTCTAGCTTTCAAATGGTCTCTCACTCTCTCTTGTGTGTTCTAGTATGAGATGTCCTGTTCATTCATTCATCCTTAGTGGTTATTTGGATTGCTTTCCACCCTTTGGCTATTTTGAATAACTGAAGTAGATAGAAATTTTCATGTAGATGTATGTTTTGTTTTCTTGATTAGATATGTAGGAGTGGACTTATAGTGTCATGCAATAACTATATTTTATCATTTGAGGGTGAACCTTCCTGCTAACATTGTGAAAGAATAATTATTTTCTTTTTACATATTTTAAAAAACAATTTCTACAAGGAACATGTAATACTAACTAGTACAACTAAAACATTAATATGTTTTATGGTGTTTACCAGACTAACTGTAATGACTTAATTTCTTCCTTTTGTGTTGAGAATATAACTACCATGCTGGGGTTCATGTTTTTTTTTAGCTGAGGTGCTGCATTCACCACTGTTTCTTGAGGATTGGTCCTTTGGTCTTTGTAGATTTAAAGGGAACTGTTAGCAATTACTTAGTTCCTACTGGTTTCAAACTTATCCTTGATCTTGGCTTATGGATTTGGAATTCATTAAGTATTATCCTATAGTAACTTAGGTCTTTTCTTCTTCTTCTTTTTTTTTTTGTTTGTTTGTTTGTTTTGAGACAGGGTTTCTCTGTGGCTTTGGAGGTTGTCTGGAACTAGCTCTTTTAGACCACTCACAGAGATCTCCCTACCTCTGCCTTCCGAGTGCTGGGATTAAAGGCGTGTGCCACCAATGCCCGACTCTTAGTATTTTCTTGATTGATTAAAACAGCACCTTTTATTTGGAGACCCTTCTCCTAGTAGTAGATTAACTGGTTCCTCGTGCAAGTTATTCTACCACAGAGCTACACAGAGCTACATCCTGCTCCCTATTTTGAGCTGTTTTTTATGTGTTTTATTATTTTCCCTCCTGAATGATACATTCTCTAATTAATCTTGCTTATCTATCATAGCCAGTTTTTTCTTAAATTTTATGTGCATCCGTGTTTTGCCTGCATGTATGTCTGTGTGAGGGAGTTAGATTACCTAAAACTGGAGTTAATAGACAGTTGTGAACTGCCATATGGATGCTGGGAATTGAACTGGGTCCTCTGAAAGAACAACCAGTTCTCTTACCTGCTGAGCCATCTCTCTAGCCCCATAGCCAGGCTTTTATGTACACTCCTGATAACATTTCCAAATATTGTTCAGATCATTAGTGTTTTTCTTGTTTATACTGCCCTGCCTCTGTTCTAAATAGAAATAGGGAGCCCACCTTTGCATTTCTAGTTGGGTGTTCTTTTGTTCTTAGAAACACAGGTGAAACTATTATAAGTAGTTTCATGTAAGCACAGAATGTCAAGATAATAAGGCATTTGATTCATATTTTACCTACTAAGTCAAGTTTGTTTCCATAGATGAGGAGATCCATTCTTAGTAATATAAGCCACATAAACATCTTGGAATATTAGCAGAATATTGTGTTTGCACGTTGATTTAAATTACTGTTTTTTTAATCTTTCTGCAAGATTTATAACATTTGAAAATTACTGTCAATATGAATCTTTTGCCAAGATTTATAACATTTAAACATCTCTATCAATAAAGAATGTTAATGTTTTCCACTTTTCTTATAGAACTAGTTAAAGTTAGTATTTTCACAAAGGTATTGTTAGTTTAGAACTAATGGTGAAGATTTAGCTTGCTGATATTCAACTTTTTCTGGGCTGACTGGTTGAATTTCACGACTCTATATGCAGTCTCTTTAATTAGGGAAAAAACTATTGCCAATTTTGCCTCTCTCTCTTTTTCTTTCCTAAAATAAAAGGTCTCAAGCAGAAGAGAAAGAAGAGCCTTGTTAGAGACTGGAGAAGGACGGGGTCTCTCCTGCCCTAGCCAGGTCATGGTAAGCACAGAAATAAGGAAATTAAAGTTGTAATCTTGTTTTGATGATATACTAATACATCTGTTTCTGTTTTGTAAGAAATGATTTTATTTTTTCCCATTTCCTAATTATCTCTATCTCCTTTGTCAGTTCTTCAGTACCAATCCAGTATGAATAGAAGAGCTACATTTGTGGTAGCTGAATTCTGAGAGATAGATATGTAGCACACCTTGTCAGTAAATGAAGGCAAGATTGAAATATATTAATTCTTGGACTCTAGGATTTTCTTTCATTTCTTCCTTTACTGTGAAGCTGGCTTAGAGATATAGCTCAGTGCTAAACCATATGATGTTACATATATGCGGTCCCAAGTTCACCTCTTCCCTATCCCTAAAATAATTCTAGGAAGCATGATATGTAAAAATGATTTTTGTGTGCTTGTTCGGTGTGTGTGTAGAGAATTGTGAGATGGCCACTTGCAATTTTTTTCTTTATTTTGATTAACAGAATTGTGAAATATTATGAAATGTCTTGCAAAATAGGCATATAATATAAAATGGTCAAATTGAGCTAATTAATATAGTACACATTCTCTATGAGTTTGATTTCTGGATGGAAGCAATTTCCTGTTTTTCCTGGTGTGTCTTTAAGACTCTTGACCACAGCAGCTGTGCACACCCAGCCCATACCTTTCCCTGAAGAACACAATGGACATTTCAGTGGCATGTGGGCCATTTAGGCAGAAAAGATGGAACATAGCCATCAGTTCTAAGGATGTGTAAGTAAAGCAAGGATTGAGGACTAGAGAGATTATTCTTTATAACATTATTTGTTTGTGTTTGCTGTTTACCATGTGGCAGTTCCTACACCCAAAGCATTTAATTAGAGGCTTGCCAACAGTTCCAGAGGGTTAGTCCATACCCATCATAAGAGCATCATAGAAGCATAGTGGCAGGTGGCAGGCATGGTGCTGGAATGGTAGCTGAGAGCTTTTGAAACCTCAAAGCCCACCCCCAGTGAAGCATCTCCTCCAACAAGGCTTTACTTCCTAATCTTTCCCAAAAAGATCCACCAACTGGGAACCAAGCATTCAAGTATATAAGCCAATTGGGGTCATTCTCATTCAGACTACATTATAGCAAAAAAAAAAAAAAAAAAGCTAGGATTTAAATTTTTGCCATTAGAACTCATGGTTATATGTGTATTGTTTTCTGACTGGTCCATGTCATTCATTCACATGTATGTATAAATAAATCTTGTAAGACAAGCTTCAAATTTGCTATTCCATAAAATGATTTAAATATTTTCTCATTTGTCTATTAGATTCCTTATAATTATTTTGTTAGCTGTGCAGTTCCCTGAAATTATTGAGTCATTGATTTACTATAAATAGTATTGTTTTAATAATTAGCATTTTGTTCTTAATCCTTAGTTTTTGTGGAAAATTCTGGAACACTGAATTTTGATTTTTGGTGTTTTTTGTTGTTGTTGTTTGGGTTTTTGAGACAGGGTTTTTGTCCTGGAATTCACTGTGTAGACAAGGCTGGCCTTGAACTCACAGATCTGCCTGCCTCTGCCTCCTGAGTGCTGGGATCAAAAGTGTGTGCCACCAACGTCCAGGGAATTTTGTTTTTTTAAAAGATCGGTTTCATTTATTCTTTGACAATTTCATACATGTCCATTGTTTTGATGATATTCAATTTCACTTCGCCCCTACACCATCTGGACCCTCGCCAGTACTCCCCCTTCCACCTTCATCATCTCTTCCTAGATATGTTACAAAGCACTCTTTCCACCAGCCTGGTCCTACAGCCATGCCACCCCAAACGATCACTCAGAGACTTATATTAATTATAATAGTGTTGGCCAATGGCTTGGGCTTCTTATTGCTTAGCTTTGTCTTAATTATTAATCCATAACTACTAATCTGTATTTCTACATGGTCTGTCTTACTGAGAACACATGACTTGCAACCTCTCTTTCCAAGCTCACATCATTGACTCTTCTTTGCCTACACCTCCCAGAATTCTCTTCATCTGGTAGCCCTGCCTATCCTTCCTGTTGGCCACTAGCCACACAGTGCTTTATTTATTAACCAATAAGAGAAACATATGTACAGAAGACATCCCCATCATAGATACCTCCTTTTTCAAAGGAATGGAGTGTGCTTTTGAGAGATTGGTGATTAGACAGATGTTTCCAGGGTGGTTGTTTGTTCCCAATAGGACTCTCCAGCCTATGTAAGAAGAAGGAAGCACACACAGCTGTGAATTTGAAGGGTGTACACTGAGTTCCAGGTCAGCCTAAGCTACAGTGTGAGACCCTGTCTGTAAAGAGATAGAAAACAGACAAACAAAAAACGAACAAAACCAAACAACAAACAAACAAACCTTTCTGTGTAGTGTTGTCTAACATGTTTGGGGCCCCGATTTGATCCCCAGTAAAGTGGAAATGAAGGGGTTTTGACGATGTGAACAGAGTTCATCATAATCTAGAGCCAGGCTTTCTTATAGACTCTATGTTTCTTGGGTCACCCTGTACTGTCATAGCCAGAGTGTAAAGTAGCCATTTTTGTGAGTGCTTAACTTCCTAATTTGAAATTGCCTGAACTGGAATAACTAGGGATTGTAGATTACATTGTTTTACATTTAGGAAATTTAGTTCTTAGATTTATGTGTGTGTGTGTGTGTGTTTTATTAAAGCACAACTTTTTAAAGTTTTCAGTTATGCAGATTACACACAAAGGATAAACAGTGTAGCAAACTTCCATTCAACACCTAATAGTTTCATGAATTATCAATTCATAGATACTTCTGTTTCATTTATTCTTCCTTTCTTACACCCCTTAATTATGTTGACGTGAATTCCAAATGTCTATTTATTCTTAAGTAATTATGTATTTCTCAAAAATAAAGATGCAAGATTATAACAAAGAGCAAAATTACTGCTTCTTGTTTTTTTTTTTTTTTTTCAAAAGCCACTATAGCTTCTTGGTGCCCACAGAAACGGTAATGCCTGATACTTTTTGTATCAGTGTGTCCTCAGATTAGGGATACTTGTAATAGTCAGACTTCTGTTCCTATTACAAACGCCTGAGAGAAGTCAACTAAAAAGGAGAAAAGATTTATTTTAGCTGACAGTCTTGGTCAGTTGGCCCTCGTGTATGTATAGTAAGGTGGGAACATGTGATGGAAGCCCACTTACCTAGAGCCCAAGAAACAGAGGAGGGGCTAGGTCCCTCCATTGGCCTACTTTCCTCCTACTGTCTCTCAGTTTCTAACTCCCTGTTAACATTGCTGTGTATTAGCACCATAGCTTTTAACATGTGGGCCTTTGGGGAACCCTTATACAAACCATAGCAATATGTAATATATCAGATGAAACACTTTGAGGGCTAGTTTTCCTTGAGCTTTTGTGCTTGCTTCAAAATGGTCATTGGATTATTATTGTGATTATGTAAATAAACATGGCAGAAAAATCAAATATAGATGATAAATAGAAGTTTTAAAATTATTTAAGCATTGTTGGTTTTTCCAGGATGAAGAGATGCGGCATAGCCTGGAGTGCATCCAAGCCAATCAGATCTTTCCCAGGAAGCAGCTGATTCGGGAAGATGAAAATCTTCAGGTATTTGCACGCCATTTTTGACTGTGTAATATGTGTTTAGCATTATAGTAATGATGGAGCAAAGCTAGTAGATTGAAGTAATGTATAATAGATACATTTCCTAAACTGTACATATAGAAATACAGTCTGGAAAACCATGTTCCTTCTTGTGGGAGTTATTTCCTAAAAGTTAATTGCTTGAGATGACCATTTATCTCATTATAGAAGTTCTTAAGTTTGGGTAAGTATATTGGAATTAGGCGAGTATAAACCAACTTTCAGTTTCTTTCTTTAAATGTATATGGCAGAGGGTTTATTGTCCATTTGTTCACCTGGCCGTTTATTTACCTGACTTGCTTTTGAAGACTTAGCTTTTCTACTATGGAACTCTGAAAGGTATCTTGTGTTTTTTTTTTCAGGTTCCTTTTCTTGAACTTCATGGAGAGAGCACAGAGTATGTGGGCCGTGCTGAGGATGCCATCATAGCCCTTTCTAATTACAGACTTCACATCAAGTTTAAGGAGTCTCTTGTTAATGTAAGTGATTACCAGCTGTTCTCCCTGTAGGGTGAATAGGAAAAGGAAGAGATAAGAGTTGTACAACCTTGGGTATGTGAAAGCATTGTGTGCTATGCTTTTCTCTAGGAATATTTGGTTAGTAAGGTACACATATGCTTTATTAAAACAATTTGTCTTGTCTACTCAGGGTAGCCATTGTTAGTTAATGCTAAATAACTCATATCAGTATTGTTAAGCTTTACAAAGGTACCAAGACTATATAGGCCTTTCCCTACCTCTCTTAGTCTTTAGTAGTTTCTAGCTGCTTCGGTTGAGATCATTCCTTGGGTCTTAATGTCAAACAAGAAGATGTTCTTTGAGTTTACTACTTCCTACTAAAGAGAAGGAAGCTTGAAGTTGTTATGAGTACATTTGCTGTTTTTCAGTTATGAGTGTCCACTCAGTAAAACTGGTTCCTCCAGTGCACTGCTGTCTTCAATGAACCAACACAGAAAGACCCACAAGTTCAATAATTTCCACCAGTCGAGAACAATCTTTCCCCTTTACTTGCCAGTGTTGTGGCTTTCTGCATTTCAGTGCCAAGTGCAGAGAAGTGTGTTGTGATGTCTTTAAGAGTTCAGGCCTACATTCAGATTATGTGATTTGTGGATTCTTTGAAATTTTTTGTTTGCATTTATTTTATTCACCTAGAAGTTATCCAACTACTCAAATTGTAGTCTTTGATTTATGACAAGATTAGTGCATTTTTGAGTTGGTATTTATTAGTCATTTATTATAGTTAAATATTTATGTTCTCCAGCCATTTTGACCTCAATTCGGCTGCCTCCCATCTAGATTTGGGTTATGTCTGTATTCTGTCCATTAGCTAAAAGTGCACACCAGAGTCATCAAGGAAGAAGAACATTTACTGTGTTCACAGTGTGCTTCCTGTTGTTGTCATAAACACTGTGACCAAAGGCAACTTGGGGAAGAAAAGATTTATTTCATCTTACAATTTACAGTCTATTATTGAGGAAAGTCAAGGCAAGAACTCAAGGCAGGAACTGAAGCGGAACCTAGGGTGGTACTGCCCACTGTGGACTGTGCTCTTCCACATCAATAATTAATCAAGAGTACACCCCACAGATATGCCCACAGGCGAATCTGATGGAAATAATCCCTCAATTGAGGGGCCTTCTTCCCAGGCGACTCTAGTTTGTGTTAACAAAAGTAACTAGCACAAGGGTTGTGGTGGGTAAAGAGTGGAAGTGATACAATAGGAGCAATTGAAAATCTCCTACCATGTTCTGTAGGAGTGAGTAGCATTACTATTCAACTTACACTTAAGTTTTTGTTCTTTAAATGGTTGGAATCAATGAACTTGAAATTAAATTGCCTGTGAGAACATTAAGGTTTCATTCCATTGCATTTTCCCATATCATCTCATTTATCAGCTCACTAGATTTGGCTAAGTATTTGAAGGTCTACTTTTAGATTTGCTTGGGAATAGGGCCTGTTTGAGAATCACATCGTCTGCCATCTTAAAGCTGTTCTCTTTATTTGTTTTATGAAAGTCAAATTAGGATGCATGATGTGAGGGCTGTGGTCCTTGACCCTGCCAGCTTTTTTGTCTCCTTTCTACCAGTAAAAGTAGCTTCCCTGGAGCACGCTGGCAGACCTCATACTTTTGCACATTTTCCCTTCTCTCATGCCTGGGAACTTTCTCTTCATCTCTTAGAACTTGGTCTAGGTAATAACTTCCTCTCTGAAGCTTTGCTCAATCCTGTTCCCTTCCTGGCAGTAGTTGCACTCAGTGGCCTGCTTCTGTTTGTTAACATACTTCCACAGCATTTACTAGACATGTTGTAACTCCTTGTTGATCTGTCTTTGTGTTTTCAGGACCCAATATGTTTCCTGATGCCATGCAACTCAGTAAATAATGCAGTGAATTGAAATTAGTATGGATTTGAAATGGATATTCCCTTTTGGATTTTTAAGTGCATTTTAAAACAGTGTGTTTCTGTGAATAGGTCTATATCATTCATATTTATCTCTTATAGTAGCTATATGAGTAGTTTGCAGGTGGCAATTTTTCCATAGTGTGATTTTAATGTTTAAGAAACTGACTACTTTACTTTTAATCCATTTCCTCAAATGAAAGTGTTTCCTCTAGCATTATAACTCCCTAAGACTTAGAGACTACATGTCACTTACAAAACCCTTAATACTGTATTTGCACAGAAACATGATTATGCAAAATTATCTTGACATTGTAGGCACTACGAACATTTTCTAGGGAGAAACACCACAGTGCTAGGGTTCCTTAAGCCTGAAGTCACTCCAGGAAAAGGAAGGCTGGCTTCTCCTGCAGCAGATCCTAGATGGGAGACCAGAGGATAGATAGTGGTTGCCCCTCTCTCTGTCCCTCTAATCTTTCTTCAGCAGATAAGTATTATAGCAAAACACAACTCTATTAAAGTTTTTTTTCTTTTTATGTAAATCATGTACATTTAAGCCATTAGAACCCAAATGTGCTATCTCTATTGTGGCATGCCCCATTTTGCATTATTTAGTACTTCAGAAAATGACTTGCCATTAAGGTTTAAATAACCACCCAATATCAAACATCTTCTCAACTTCACAGCACATTGAATGTTTATAGGCTTGTATACTATAAGCACTATTTCTTTAATCTACACACCCTCAGTAGACATCAAGCTTACAGTTCCTAGGGTGAAGTAAGTACCTCTGTGGTAGAGTCCATTCATAGCATTCCTGGTATGAGCAATCCTTTATTCTTTATTTTCCATAACTATATTTCCATAACTATATTAAACAACTAAGTGTTTAAAGTGGGACTTATGAAAGTTTAAGAGTTTTTGTTGTGTAATTCAATAGACTGATCTCAGTCTTTTGCTGCTTCTGAAACCTCAGTAGGTGGCATGAGACTCTTAGGTATGGCTGCTTCACTGTTTAGAAAAAAATTGGTCTTGAGTGTTGGATATTTATCTTGCAATAATCAAAATGCGTCTCCTTTGCATGAATCTATTCTCTTTTGTCAGTGCTCTAGTT
Source organism: Phodopus roborovskii (assembly GCF_943737965.1). Taxonomy (NCBI): domain Eukaryota; kingdom Metazoa; phylum Chordata; class Mammalia; order Rodentia; family Cricetidae; genus Phodopus; species Phodopus roborovskii. The sequence continues at coordinate 11,168,467 of NW_026126546.1, read as the reverse complement.
TTTGTTCTTAAGAGAATATTCTGTGGGCTGAAAATAAAGCCCTACAGTCTGAACATAAGCGATGGAATTAATGACCTTCAAAATTGTATATTGAGGTGTTGTACGGTGGCGCAGAGGATAAGAGCACTGGCCACTTTCTGGTTCTGAGTTTAGTTTTCAGCACCCACATGGTAGCTCACAACCATCTATAATGGGACCAATTGCCTCTTCTTGTGTGCAGACATTTTGTGTAGGCAAAGCACCCATATACATAAATAAGTATATATTTTTTAAGTGTAGACCAAGGGTGGAGGAGATGGCTCAGCCGCTAAAGGCAGTTTTGGGCAAGCCTGAGTTCAATCCCTGGAACCCACATAAAGGTGGAAGGAGAGAACCAATTCCCTATAGTTGCCTTCTGACCCTAGTATACTTACTGTGGTATCTATGTGTATATGGGCGTGCTCATGTGCATATGCATGTGTGTGTACAAAATAATACATTTATAAAAACTTAGACTGAGTTTTAAGCGGAAATGATTTATAAAAGTTTGTTTCTAGATCAGTCTGTCAGTTCCAAAGGTGGCAGTCTAACAACTGAATACACCTTCCCTTGGCATTCTCCTTTGTCTAGCAGTCACCTTTGTTTACCATACACCAGAAAGACATTTTTGTTATTTTGTTCATTTATTTTTTTGAGACAGGATCTTCTTGTATAGCCATAGCAGACCTTGCTATGGTGCTAACTTGGAGCCTAGACAGGTCTTGAACTCTGGCAGTCCTTCTGTTTGGGCCTCTATAGTGCAGGGAGTTTAGGAATGTGCTCAAATACCAGGCTTCAAATGTAAGTTTTGTTAATGGCTAATCCCTTTTGGTTTATTGTTCTACCATTAGGGGCTTCTGAAAGCAGAGTTGGAGGGGTAAACTTGTTTATATCCAAAATGAACAGTGTAGCTCTTTAATCTATGGCAGTCCCCTTTTCTGGTCAGTTTTTAAAAGAAAAGTTTTGGTCCTTTAAATATTGTGTAGTTTATTGCTTGTTTCATTCATATATATATTTCCCCCCCTTATTTTACATACTTATCCCTGTTCCCTTTCCCTCCCTCTCATACCCTCATTCCACCCTCCACCCCCACCCCCACTCCACAGGAAGAGTGATGTGTAGGCTTGTTTCTTGCTGGCATTATTTCCACTATGTTATGCCATTTCTGCTTCAGGTGTACATATAAAATTAGTTATGAAAAGAGTGATGAGTTTCAGGGTTTGAGACAGGGTTTTTCTGTGTAGCCCTGCCTGTCCTGGAACCCACGCTGTAGCCCCAGCTGTCCAATGTCTTCTGAGTGCTGGGGTTAAAGAATGCCCCACCAAGCCTGGAAAATTCTGATTCTTAAATATAATGGACACACACATGCAGAATGAACTGAGGCAGTAAAATAATGGAGCATGATGCCATCAGAATGGGCGTCCTGTGTACCGTTACCGTTTTAAACTCATGCGTTCTTACTTCCTTGGATTGATGACCTTAGGGGTTTGGTGCCTCTGATACAACTTTTAGCCTTTTGAATGTTTAATTAACAGTAATGAGTGTTCAATGCATTACTTGGGTGTGAATTTGGTTGAAAAGTACTTTTGAGAGAGAATTAACCTGGCAAATAGAAGATGGAAGAAAAAGAAGTGAAAAGAGGAGTGGCTGTGGAGTCTCTTATGGGTGATGGAGGATGAAGATTCTTCAGATTTCCTAGCCTCCAAGGACTCTAGTTTTCAATTGTTTTTCCTGTCTTGAAAAATCTCTGCAGAAAGGCCACTTATTTGTGAAAGAAAAGTCTAGTAGAGCTCAATACAGAAGGGAAGGTCTTAGAGGGAGGAAGAGAGGCAGACAAAACAGTGTATGGTGGAAGAAGCCTGGGCTACAGAGCAGACATGGCTGTGTCCACTGTATAGCGGTTTGACTTTCCTGAGCCTTTGAATCTTTCATTCTTTGTCTACAAGGTTGTATACTGGGTATACAGTTAAGAAACTGTGAGGGTTTTTTTTGGGGGGGGTGCTTTTGAGGGAAGTTGGGAAAGCTAGAGCAGTGGTGTAAGCCTTAAGAAAGGAGAGGAACTTACATGCACAGGAGAAAAAGGTGGCCAAATCTCTCTCTTAAAGGAGACAGAGGGGAGCCTGGGACAAAAAAGGAGAAGGAAGGGGTGGGGAGGGAGACACCATTGATTCAAAACTAGGTATCTCTTGTATTCTTTTCTTGCATGTGACAATCTGTGTATTAACATTTTCTGTTTTGTAGAGTTGGGGAGGCAGCTCAGTGGTTAAGAGCATTTGTTGCACCAGCAGAGAACCTGGGTTTGGTTCTCAGTATGCACATAGGCCATCTGTAACTAATTTCAGGGGATCAGATGCTCTTTTGGCCCTTGTGTTACATAGACATAACATGCAGGCAGAATACCCATACACACAACTAAATAAATCTTTAAAAAAGTCTTCATTTCTCCACATCTGTGACTCCAATTGTTTATATACAAGTACCAACATTCCCCCCACCCCTTCTTATTCCTCAAGAATAAAGATTAAGGGGTTAGAAAGGTGGTCAAGTGGTTAAGAGCATGAACTTGCCATTGTAGATGACCCGAATTCAGCTCCCAATCTGTTACTCCAGCTCCAGAGGGTCCAACACCTCTGGCCTCTGAGGGCAACCACATGTACACATACATGCAAATGAAAATAAAAGCTTTACAGGTTTCTCATTTACCAGACTGGCAGATAACCCCACCATGTTTTAAAAGATCGAGGAAAGAACTAGGCATTGATGATGCACACACCTTTAGTCCCAGCATGTGGGAGGCAGAGGCGGGGGACATCTCTGTGAGTTTGAGGCCAGCCTGGTCTACAGAGTGAGTTCCAGGACAGCTAGGGCTGTTACACATAGAAAGCCTGTCTCAAAAAACAACAAATAAACAAAAAACAAAAACAAAGGGGGAAAATACATTAAAAAACAAAGAGAAGATATTTACAGGGAACGTGTAGGATTGCTTGAGAACAAGTCAGTGTTTATATTTTAAATTGTCTTCTTTAAAAAAGAAAAAGTTTTGTTTTGTTTGTTTTTTAAGATAGGGTTTGTCTGTGTAGCCCCGATTGTCCTGAAATTTTCTCTGTAGACCAGGCTGATCTCAAACTCACATAGATTTCTGCCTCCCCAGTGCTGGGTTTAAGGTGTGCGCCACCACTGTCTGGCATTAAATTATGTTTCTTTCTTTATTGTGTGTGAAACTTGAACTCAAGTTGCAATGCTTGGTGGAAAGCACTTTCTCTTCCCTCTTGATCTCCATATTCTCTGGACAATTCTCTCCCTCCTCTCACTTCCCCAGATTTACAGGCTCTTGAAAGAATTTTTAGCTGCATCAGCTGCAGTTTCTTATTTAGCACCTTGGGGTTAAGGGTTTTAAGAAGCAGAGAGCCAAAGACTTTTTTTTTCTTGGAATATAAGCAAGGATGCATATTATTCCTCTTAAACTCCAAATTTATTATAATAAACTTATTATTATAAACTCCCTTGTAGGGAGATAGTTTTTATAGATTATATATTTAGAAACAAGGCTTTCACCCCAAGGCAAAAACTCCCAGGCTTATCTGCATAATACTATTTTGTTTTTCTGCTCTTTTTCAATATGTGCCCCAGTTTCTGTTTCTGTGTTTCAGCCTTCTAGCAGTGAACTTCTTTATGACCCCACAGCCTTGTTCTGAGGGTTCTATGCTGATTCTGGCAGCCACATGTTAGGTCAGAGTTTGTAGTAAGCCAGCTCTGACACTAGCAGGGCTAACATGGGGCTACCCCTTGGAGGCAGCATGATTGGTGAACAAACTACACAAGTTGTTGGAGTGCTACTTGCAGTTCCTGTCGCCACATTTGACTGGGTTTGATACAATGTTAGGTACAAGCAAACTACTCTTTTCTTCCAAGGCCTTATTTGTGTACGTAGTCTGGGTGGTAGTGGTAAATGCCATTAATCCTAGCATTTGAGAGGTAGAGAGGCAGGCAGATCTCTCTGAGTTAGAGGCTAGACTGGTCTACAGAGTGGGGAATTCCAGGGCAGCCAGGATTACACAGAGAAACCCTGTTTCAAGGAGGAGAGGAAAAAGAAAAAGAAAAAAAAAAAAAAGAGTACTCAGGGCTGGTTGAAACTCAGTTGCCTATCAGCATCAAGCCCTGGACACCAAGTACCACATAAACAAGCCATAGTGGTATATATAGGCTGTAATACTAGCAAGAGAGTCAGAATTCAAGGTTGTCTTCAGTGACAAAGGGAGTTTAATGCCAGCCTGGGATGCAAACAACCCTGTCTTTCTTTTAAAAATGAATTTATTATTTATGTTATTTGGAAATTGCTTTTGTAGTTGGAGGTTAAGTAAGGAGGAATGTCCTTGGGTCAGCCTAAGGGTCATTTACACACTTCAGAGGCATTTCTTCTGTCTCACTGGATATTTACTCTGTCCACTATTGTTAACTAGGGCCTGCTGACCCAATTGTCGGGGACGGGGACCATTCTGTTTCACCCAAACTTTGATTCCTACTTGGCAAACATGACTTTCAGCTGTTGTTTTTTGTTATTGTTATTTTGTTTGTTTGTTTTGAACAAGTTGGATCTAGCCGATTTTAGGTTCTTTGACTACTGTATAACTTCTTGTTATCTCTAATCTACTCTATTAAGCAGGGACTCTGACCAGTGGCTCCTGGCATGCCATCTTTTATTGTAACCTGAAGACAGTTAGGCCTCCAGCTTCTTCCAGAAGCCTCCTTTGCTAAGAACTGAGGAATAAATCTACTCTGGTATCTGGAACAGTGAATACAATCAGCCTGTTTGTACTTGGCCAGTAGTGCTCTTCAACTTTCGTGTAACTGTGAATCATAGCTTCTTAAAGTAGTACCTTGAGAGATGAGCTTGTGAGTTTGATACTCAAGGATTTATTTCCTCTTCTCTTCCAGAGTCATGACTCTTCTTGGTGGTCATCATGCTGTGACTTGAAGTCACTAATTTAAGGAAATGGAAACTCTAATTCACTCTTTAGTAAATCACTCCTGGTCCAGCCAAACTTTCACCTCTGTTTGCTTCTTTCCTTGCTAATCAGTTGGGCTAAATGTGCCTGCAAAGTCAATGCCTTTTTGACCAAGAGGACTTTATCCTTTTTAATTGCAGGTTCCATTACAGCTTATAGAAAGTGTTGAATGCCGTGATATATTTCAGCTTCATTTGACATGCAAAGACTGCAAAGTTATCAGGTAGGTGATGTATTTGTGAGTCTGTGAAGTATTGGCAAAAATGGTCTTTCAAGTTTGTTACATAGTTTGTTAGCAAAATGTCTTTTGAAGGTCCACTTTGTTAGAATAATTTCTGAGTAGTTAGTGCCTGAAATATTTTATCTTTAGTGCATATTGCTATACAAACAGATACTTCTTATTTGGAAAGAATTTTAAATATATAAAAAGCATAAAAATTAAAAAAATACAATTGTGTACCATTTATCCCTGTTAATACTTTAATGTAACATGAATAATAAAAGAACCCAGAGACTGATAGTGGGTTCAAACTTCAAGCTGAATATCAGAAAAGCAAAGCGGCTGGCCACTCGCTTCTCACCTCTGCTTTGGACTGAATGTGCTGGTCCTGTCTTCATGAGCTCTCACCAAGCCTCAGACTGTAACCTGTCCTGTGGCTGGAGAATGAATGCCTCCACTGAGACCTTGCTTCTGTCTTGTATACTTCCCTAATGTTTGGATTAAAGGTGTTAGCTACAATTCTCTTTTAGACTGATTCACTTTCATGTAGATCTAGGTGGCCTTAAACTCAGAGAGCGCTGTCTACCTACCACCACCACCACTTAGCTTCTGGCTGCTTGTATTAAAGGTGTGCGCCTGACTTCTATGGCTGACTTTGCTTTTCTGAATCCTCAGTCAAGCTTTCATAAATCACAAGTAATATGTCACTACAACTTTACCCCAATTTACTTTATCATTTGCAGTGTGTGTGTGTGTGTGTGTGTGTTTTCTGTGTGTGAGAAACAGAGATTCTCTTCTGAAAAATTAAAGTAAGTTGTGTCACTTGGCTCTTCAACCTTTAGTTGTGCTTTCCTAACAGTAGAATATTTTCTGAACCTGTACATCATTGTCAGTTTCACAAGTTTACAATGATAAAACTTTTGCCAAATCTACCGTCTCTGCTCCAGAGATGTCCTTTATAGCATTCATCCTCACCCTTCTCATTCTGCACATCCAGTAAAGAATTCAGAGTCAGACAATGCGCTTAGTTGCCATGACTGTATGTAATCTTTAATATTGAATCTTTGTGTCACCTTTCTCTGTCTTTAAAAAAATGGTATTTTGAATAATATAGTTTTCTGTTTCAATATTGTCTTTTTTAAACTTATGCTTGTCTAGTTTCCTCAAGATTAAATTGAAGTTATGTGTCTGCAACTTGCAACTATTGGAACTTTCTCTCTGTCTCTCTCTCTCAAGATATTGTGTTATATCCAGAGACAATTGATTCACTTGTCCCCTATTGATCAATGATTTTTGATTAGTTCAGTCAAAGTGTTACCTAATTTCTGTAATACTAGTGAATTTCTACATTTTTCCTTATAACTAATAAATAATTGAGAAAATGCAGGCGTCTTGTCTCTCAAAATTTCACATTCATTCATGAATTTTTTTTGGGGGGGGTCTTTCTAGACAGAGTTTCTCTATATTGCTTTGGGGCCTGTCCTGGAACTCGCTCTGTAGACCAGGCTGGCCTTGAACTCACAGATATTCACCTGCCTCTGCCTTCTGAGTGCTGGGACTAAAGGCATATGCCAACACCAGACCTCATACATGATTTTATCAGATCTAATTTTAACTCTAATTGTTACAAAATAATGCCTGGAATAAGTTTTTGACTTAATAACTCTAGATATGCTCTGTTCTGGACATTTTTACTTTATTCCTTTGATCTGTTTTGTGGTAGCAGTAAACACTATGCTATCATGTTAGTACCAAGGAAGGCTGTAAATGATCTCCTTGTAAAGGAAAACATTAATGTGCCTTTTTAGCTACTCACATTAGTCTTAACTTCCTGAAACACTGTGTAGCCCAAGGTGGCCTGAGACTTGTAATACTCCTGCTTCAACTTTCCAAGTGCTGTAGTTATAGAGGAATGAGCCACTGCACCCAGATTACTTTTGGTAGGTAACTGACAGCCACTCAGATTCTAAAGTTTGCTTAATTTTAGTTTTCAGCACTAAATTTAAAAATGCAAATTATATAAGTCCTCAAAAACTCATTTGCATTAATTATTTTAACCCTTTAATTGTATATACTGAAAATTGTTGTTTATAATAGAACTGTTTTGTTCTCTGTATGGTTGCAGCTGAAAGTTTGCATGTCCTCTGCCTTAATTTGGATTTGATTGTTCTAATTGCTAAGTAGACAAAGTTTAAAACCATCTCCCAACTAGCTATGGATAGTATTGTGGTCTGTTTTTTAGGTTGACCTATTATGTCATAACAACAACAAAAAACAAACAAACAAAAAAACTTTTCTGAACACATTTCTTGAGAGAGATAACTTTAAAGCTAGCTGAAGAAGTAGGATGAGACCTGATTTACTTTGATAATCACCATTAATTACTTATCATTTTCTGAAGAGATTCATTAGGTTAATATAATAGATTTTCCACATGTCCAGCCTCCCCTCCCATTTTTTTTTTTTTTTTTTTTAGTTTTGCACCACTGGCTATAATTTGTTGGATCTGTTTTTATTGTGAGTAGTAGTGAATGACTGTGATGCTTTCTTCGCTCTTATCTCTTCGTTATGAACAGACACTCCTGAAATGGTGGCTTTTCTTTATCAACTTCATTATCAACTGTCATCTGATTGCATTCATACTTGTTTTGCTTTGAAAAGGTGTCAGTTCCCTACCTTTGAGCAGTGTCAAGATTGGCTAAAGAGACTGAACAATGCCATCCGACCCCCTGGTAAAATAGAAGACCTCTTCTCATTTGCATACCATGCTTGGTGCATGGAGGTCTACGCCAGTGAAAAAGAACAACATGGAGACTTGTGCAGACCAGGTAGGCCAGACTTCTTTTGGAACTTTGCTTGAAGGTCCCTTTATCATGAAATGGGAACCTATGGGAGTCATGTCTTCAATCTCTTATTTTATAAAACACCTAGCATGTTTCCATTATTCTCAGTTTTGTAAGATACATTTCCTCTTTTCCAGGGGAAGGGAAGAAAACTGTGTTTGACACTTTAGTTTCCTAGGCCTAAAACGACTATCATTAGGTTGTGAGGATTATGGAACCGTAATGAAAGGAAGCTGTGAATTTTGTGTATGTGTTTGGTTATATTCATGTTATCCTGATCTTTTCTTAAAATGACAACATATGTGTGTGTAAGGTATGTCTGAAGTGCTAGGGATTGAACTCTAGATCTTGCATATGCTAAGCAATTGTTTGTAGTGTCAGCTAGTGTGTGTGTGTGTGTGTGTGTGTGTGTGTGTGTGTGGTAGATACACACATGTATGGAGGCCAGAGGTTGATATTGGGAGTCTTCCTCTGTGACTGTCCACCTTATATTTTGAGATAGAGTAAAGCTCACCAATTCAACCAGATTAACTGGCAGACAAGCACCAACAATCCTTCTGTCTTCAGCTTCCCCAGGCTGGGATTATAGGCACCTGCCACTGTGCCCTGCTTTTTACATGGGTATTAGGGATTCAAACCCAGGTCCTTATGTTGCTCAGACCCTGTCATCATGGTTTACACTCTGTGTGTGCGTGCGTGTGTGCGTGTCTGTCTGTCTGTCTGTCTGTCACTTTTGCTGCACACCTTTAGTCCAAGCACTTAAGGCAGACAGGCAGATTTCTGCTGAGTCCAGGACCAGCCTGGTGTACATAGCAAGTTCTGGGCCGACTGTGAGACAGTTAGCCAGCCCTACAGAGTGAGATCCTGTTTGACAGTTTTTAGAACGTGGTATTCCTCCCCCCCAAGTTTTTTAATGGTAAAGTTACAACAAAGTGCACAAATCTTATATTTACATTTGCTGTGTTTTAACTGTTGTATATTATTCCAGTTTTTATTTCTCTGTTGTCTCCTAGAATAATTTAGAAGTATACTTGTTGCATCTTGTTGTTTGTGACTGTAACTCTTAAGAGGTTTTGTCTGGCTTGGAGTTACCTGCCTTTTGCCAGTAAGGCTTGCTTGCCTCTATTTTGTTACTTCACAATTAGTCCCTTGGTAATTCTAGTTGTTCTTTTGGATTTGAGCTGGCTTTTAGGCTATTTCTAAAATGGGTGCTTTGTTCTGAGGAAGAGTCCTCAGGCACTTTCCTTCTCATGATGTTTGATATTCTCTGGCCATCAATACAGTTATCCAGTGTTATCTGGCTCTCTACAGCCTCTGAAACATGGGGCATGTAGTGGGTAGAGAATTGATTTTAGAATTCAAAAGGTTGAATTTAAGCCTATATTTTGTGTTTAATTGAGATAATACTAAGTAAGGCACTTAAACTTTCTGAACTTCACTCTCCTTTGTTTACCAAACTGGAACAGTTCACAGTCTTCCTGCCCAAATTAATATGGGTGTCTTAAAGATCTAATGTGTTAATGCTGCAGAGTTCAATTCAGTAAATGCTCACATGCCTCCTGTATACCAGGCTTGTGGAAGTTTTGCAGCTTCGGGGTAATGCCATCCTAACTGAGCAATTAGAAATTGTCTAGACTGGACGTTGTGTTGTTTCTTCTCAACAAGCACAGTTCACACTGATGTTAACCTGCTGCCACCTATATGGAATTTTACTGACACTATGAGAGAACCAGAGGGGTAGGGAGAGAATATATTTGGATTTTCCCCTTTATGTAGTTTTATTATGTAATACAGAGAGAAAACTTGTATTTATTAAATAAAATACTCTGATAGCATTTTTCATTCCAGCTATTGTGGTTTTAATACTTCCCCAATAGTGTTGAATATTATTGGCCACAGCTTACTCACAAAACAGGACCATACCAGACAACCACATTCTCATGTCTGAAAAGTTTATACAGCCTGATAAGGCTCTCTGCTGATGCAACAATCCAAATCAAACCAAATTAGGAGAAGCCATGTTTAATGGACACAGTACTCCTGGATGGCCTTCCAGTCCCCCAGGGGAAGATACGATAAAGGGAGACCGGAAAAACCATGAGTCTGTTTTCTGAGGGGGCAGTTTACTCTTTGGGAGTGGTCTTAAGCGTCTTTGGGAGAGAAGTTATCATTTGGCAGGCTTTCTGAGATGCAGCAGCTTTTGGAGAGAGATTAGGGAGGGGACTGGGGTGGAGCTTCCACCATAATATCCCAGATTCTATATGGATGCCAGGGACTGGGGTGAAGCTTCCATCATAACAATGTCATCTCAAGGATGAAAAAAAACATGAGATATTTCAGAGTGATGCCTTTGTATAGTCTACCCTAGAACATTAGACTACAAGCATAGACTCTGAGGTGCAAAAGTTAGTTTAGTCTTCAGCCATACATAGAGCCATTATTGGCTCCTCTCCAGCTAAGCACTGAGTACATCAGCAGGCAGGGAATTGGGATGACTCTATCATTGTCTTGGTATTCTTGTAAATTTTAGTGTTTGGCTGTTGAGCCTGTCATAGTGGAACCAGCTACATTGCAGCCACAATTAGGATTTACTCAGTCTTGGAAGAGGTCTTGGCATTGTTATGGATTCATTTGCATTACTTAGAACCCTTTATTAAATCTTGACTCTACTTTAACCTCATCTCAAATTCAGGCAAAGGACTCAGAACTGCCACCTTCATTCTCATGTCCTCAGCTTCAATAATAGTTACATTTTTCATTGCTGTGACATAATTCCTGACAAAAACAGCTTAACGGTTGAAAGGTTTATTTATCCCTGTTCATAGCTCATGATGAGGAAATCATCATGTCTTAGTCACTGTTCTTTTGTGCGAAGAGACAATATGACCAAGGTAGTTCTTATGTCCTAAGAAAACATTTGATTGGGGTTTGCTTACCCAGACAGAGGTGGGGAGCATGGCAGCAGGCAGGCAGGAATGGTGCCAGAGAAGTGACTGAGAGCTACATCCTGATCTATAGGCGGAAAGAAAGAAAGTCTGGGTTTGGCATGGACTTTTAAACCTCACAACCCACCCCATTGTCACACTTCTTTCAAGAAGGGCACACTTCCTAATCCTTCTAATCTTTTCAAAGAGTTCTACTTCCTGGTAACTAACCATTCATATATATGCACCTATGGGGGCCATTCTTGTTCACACTACCACACATGGCAACAGGGACTTGAGCCAGCAGTGTATATTGTGTCTTTGGTCAGAAAGCAGAGAACAATGAGTGCTCAGCTCATTTGCTCCTTTTTTATTTAATTCAGGACCCTTGCCCATAGAATGTACTGCCCAGAATAGTTGTCTTTCTATTTCACTTAATGTATGTAATTCCTTACAGGTATGCTTATAGATCTTGTCAGGTTGACAGTTGCTATTAACCACCGTTGTTTCCATTCTATGACATAGTCAGATTGTCTGTGCTGCCTCTGTATTAAAAACCAGGCTTGAATCCAAACTAGAGTGACAGATGACTGGACATTCAATTATTAGATTAATAGTACCATGCCTATTCTCTGACCTCTCTAGTAAGAAGTGCCCTTGTAAGATGTACTACATTACATCTTGTTTATCTGCAGGTAGCATGGGCTTGGGTCTTATACTGCTGTTGGGTTAGCTGTCTTCTTTTCTGGCCTTGGATGGAGTCTAAGAAGTATATACTTAAAGACTTTTAGGAACCTTGATACATAGAAAAAAAGTTTATTCCCCATCACTTGTAAATCTGGAAGGTGTATTTCTTAATCTTCTCTGGCTCTGGTGCTAGTCTTTGTCCTCACCTGTGCTTTGTGGGTTTGCATACTCATAATCATCCAAGGAGCTAGGCTTTTGTTAAAATTGCAGATTGACAGTGTAGCCTATGAAAGAGATTGCCCATTTGTTTTAAAAATTAATTTCAAATAAAATGAAAATGCTTGGAATGTGTAATTGTAGTGCAAGAAATACTAAATGTTGAAAAGGTGGATTAGGAAGCAGAAGAGGAAAATAGAAGAGTCAAAACAAATAAAAAAGAATTCACTCAAAAACCTAGTAAGATAGCTCAGTAGGTAGAGCACTTGCCATACAAGGTTGACAATCTAAATTCGATTCCTGGAATACAAGGAACCCAAGTAAAAGTGGAAGAAGAGAACTGGTTTCACAAAGTTATGGGTATGCATGCTATGGTACATAATGTGAGATTACACATATATATCATACCCACAATAATGAATAAATAAAAACTAAAAGTAAGTTGGGATATTAAAATATCTAATGTTTTATCTGTATAGACTTTGGAATTCTCAGATGGATGTTCAAGGAGGATCCAGCCATAGATTTATTTGTATTCACTTTTCTGGCTTAATAAACACAGATGGGATGGGGGCTGGAGAGATGAGGGGTAGTGAGTGAGGTAACTTACTGAAAAGAACTTTACTGTGCAGCCTAATGGCCAGAGTTTAATCACCAGGGCCTACAGACTGACTCCTCCAAATTGTCTTCTGACTTCCACATGAACACTAAAGCAAGCATGTACCTCTCAGATACACACAAATACACGTAAAATTTTGTACTAAGTATATACACAATGAAATTTTGTTTCTTTTTCTTTTATTGATTCTTCTGTTAGATATTTAAGGTTGTTCTAATTTCTTAGCTATTGTAACTAGCATATCAATAAACATGGATGAACAGATAACTGTGGTATGTTGACTTAAGAGTCCTTTGGGTTGCCAGGCAGTAGCGCCACACGCCTTTAATCCCAGTACTTGGAAGGCAAAAGCAGGCAAATCTCTGTGAGTTTGAGACTGTCCTGGTCTCTGTTAACACAGAGAAACCCTGTTTTAAAAAAAATAAATAATCCTTTGGGTATATATAGTAGTTAGTTTTTTGAGAAACCTCCCTATTTCCATAGTGGGTTTACCAGTGTATATTCCCACCAAAAGTCCTCTCTGTCCACATTCTTGGACAGCATTTGTTATCATTGGTTTCTTTGATGATAGCCATTCTAATTAGGGCGAGATGAAAGTGCAAAGCAGTTTAATTAGCATTTGTCTGAGAGCTACCTGTTCACTTCATTAGCTCATTTATTGATTGGTTGATTTGATTTTTGTTTTTGTTCTTTTTATGTGTGTGTTTAATTTTTGTAATTCTCTCTATGTATGTATGTATCCTTTGTCTAATGTGTAGTTGGCAAAGATGTTTTTCAGTTCTGTGGGCTGTCTCTTCACAATAGGGATCATTTTCTTTGCTGTGTGTAAGCTTTCATTTTTCATATAAACACATTTGTTATTTCTTATGTTTTATTTTTGTTTTTGTTTTTTTTTGTTGTTGTTTTGGAGTTATTGAGGTTGTTGTTCTTTTGCTTTGCTATTGCCTAAGAAACACAAACACAAGACTCAGCGCCCAGGTGGAGTTTATTGGTGGCCAACCGAAAGCAGGAGAGGGTGTGTGTGTGTGTGTGCAGCGCTTGCTTTAAAAGGGGAACTTGCACATGCATAACTGAATTCCCTACATGGCAGGTAATGCATGGCGTAGTGATGACATGGCCATGACCTTGCTGCCCATCGTTGCGGGGTGGGGTCAGCAGACTGCTGGTTTCCAGCAGAGGTCTTGTCTAGGAAATAATTATACATTTGTAATCCCAGCACTTGGGAGACATAGATACACATCTATGGCTGGATTGCCTTGGAATTTCCATTATTGTTTTCTTCCTCCAGCACTTCAAAGATCCAGGTTTTACAGTAAGGCCTTTGATCCACTTTGAATTTACTTTTATTTTTACCTTTTGAATATGGTGGGAGATAGGGTTCTGGTTTGATTTTTCTGCATGTAGAAATTTAGCTTTCACAGCATTATTTATTAAACAGTCTGTTTATCTAAGTATGACTTGGATTCCTTTGTCAAAAGGCTGTATCTGTGTAGATTTCTTTCTGAGTCCTCTATTCTATCTCTTTGGTCTTGTTTTATGTGTCAGCACATACAGTTTTTGTTACTGTAGCTCTGTAGTATAATTAGGCTTGGGAGACTAACAGCATTACTTTCTGCTTGGGGTTGTTTTTGGCTACTTAGGGTCTTATGCTCTACACAAATGTTAGGGTCATTTTTGTAGTTCTGTGAATAATGTAATTGAAAATTTGATGTAGTGGCATTGAAACTAGCCAGTTTTAAGATATTAATTCTATTAGTGAGCATGGGAAGTTTTTTTCATCTTTGCTTCGTTGATTTCTTCATGTCATAAAGTTTTCATTGCAGAGGTCTTTACCTTTTTAGTAAGGTTTATTTATTTTTTTGAAGGCATTGTGAATGGAATTTTTTTCTTGATTTCTTTTCTTTGCAAGTCTGTTATAGAAATGTTACTGAATTTTTTAATGTTGATTTTTGTGCTCTCTTCCCATGCTGAAAGAGTTTAGTAGGTTCAAAACATTTCTGGTGTTCGTTCGTTCGTTCGTTCGCTCATTCATTCATTCATTCATTCATTCATTCATTCATTCAGGGTCTCATGTAGCTCAGGCTGGCCTCAAACTCATTGTGTAGGAAGGATACCTTGACTTTGAACTGCTGATCCTCCTGGCTCTACTTTCCCAAGAGCTGGTATTACACACCTTACTTTGAGGTGTTTTTTTAGGGTTTCTAAAGTATGGGGTCTATAAACTCCTTCCTTTCTTACTTGTATTTCTCTCCCTTTTAAAAATTGTAAATGCCTTGTTGTCAGGGTGTCAGATCCCCTGTAACTGGAGTTACAGACAGTTGTGAGCTGCCATATGGGTGCTGGGAACTGAACTCAGGTCCTCTGAAAGAATAGCCAGTGCTCTTAACCACTAAGCCATCTCTCCAGCTCCAACGTATCTCTTTTATTTCTTTCTCTTATCTTGCTCTTGTAGCTAAGTTTTGAAATACTGTATTGAGTAAGAGCCTCATTCCTCATTTTAGAGGAAATACTATTTTCTATTTGATTTGATATATTAAAATTAGATATAAAGAGTCAGTGAGATGGCTCACTAGGTAAAGGAGCTTGCTGCCAAGTTTAATGATCTTAGCTAGATCTCTGGCACTATTGATTTATCAATATATCATTAAATTATGGTATATTGAGGTTTTTTTGCATATGTTGAGATGGTCATGTGATTTGTATCCTTAAATCTATGTGTTCTAACACACACACACACATACCATGTATGTATGTATGTATGTATGTATGTATGTATGTATGTTGAGCCCTGCTTCCCTGGAATGAAATTAATTGGGTCATGGTATATGACCCATGTAAAGGTCAGAGGACTACTGGTGGGAGTCAGTTCTTTTCTTTCTATCATGTAGGTCCTGTGGGTAGAGCTTAGATCATCAGGCTTGGTGGCAAGCTCCTTTATCTGGGGAGTCGGCTGTCTCACAGGCCTTTCATTTCTACTTTTATTAAGTCTTCTATCCCTCGTTTGCTTAGTTTGGGGACAAGCAAGCTTTTTGTTTGATTGATTGATGTATTGTTCTTTCCTTCTCCAATTTGTTAATTTCTGCCTTGATCTTTATTTTTTCTTTCCAGCCAGTTTTTTAGTTTGACTTATCTTTGGTTTTTATAAGTCCTTGGAGGTGCATCATTAGGTTTTTTATTTTAGATCTCTGATTTTTTACTAATTTTCTTAAGCATATGTGTATCTACATGGTTGTGAGTGAACATGCATGTGATGGTTGGAGAATAACTAAGTGTTGATCCTTACCTTCTGCCATGTTGTTTGCTTCTATGCTGTGTACTCCAGCCTAGCTGGCTCATATGTTTCTGGGCGATTCTCTTATTTATACCTCCCACCTTTCCCTATGAGTGCTGCGATTCCTGAATATGTAACTGTGTCTAGCTTTTCACGTGTTTCCTGGAATCTGAACTCAGTGTTGCATGGCGAATGTTTTTGCTACCACTGAACCGTCTCGCCAGCCCTTAAAATTTTTGGTTCAGTAAGTAAAGATGCATGCAGCCAAGTCTGGTGACTTGAGTTCAATCCCTAAGACCTACACTGTGGGAGTAGAGAATAGATTCCTGAAAGTTATCCTCTGACTTCTGTGTACGTATTGTGGTATGTATCACCAATCCCCATAAATAAATGTAATAACATTTTTAAAAATTTAAAACATTTATTTTTATGTTTGTATTAGATTTATCCCAAATGTTCTGTTAAATTGTGTTGTCATTTTCATTTGATTCTAGGAATTTTAAAATTTCCTACCTAGTTTCTTTAGTGACTCACTAAGAGTGTGTAGTTCACTTCCCACACACTTGAATAGTTTCTAATGCTATTAATTTCTAGTTTTACTCTATGGTGATCTAAAAAAAGATAACAGAATTTATTTCATTCTTAGGTTGTTAAAATGTACTTTATGGCTAGAATGTGATCTATTTCAGAAGTGGTTCCAGAGACTGTTGGAAGAATGCACATTCTATATATTTTGTTGAAGTTTGTTACATAAATTTGATCTATGGTGCAGTTTAACTCTGAAGTTTCTTTGTGGATTTTTATTTGGATTATATGCCTAAAAATGAGAGTTGGGTACTGAAGTCACCCACAATTACTGTATCAGGAACTGTGTGACCCTTTGTGTTCATAATGTTTGTTTTACAAAATTGGAAGCCCCAACATTTGGTGCATATGTTTTTACAGCTGTTATATCTTTGAATGAATTGTTCTTTTCATTAATAAATATATGGATTTTTCTTTATCTCTTTATCTGAGGTTTGACTGTGTCCCAGTGTTTATCAATATTACATTTGTTTGTTTGTTTTTTGGGTGTCACTGTTTAGCTCTGGCTGGCCCGGAACTCTCTGTGTAGACTAGGTTGACTAGATTCACCTGCTTCTGCCTCTTGATTACTGGGGTTAAAGTGTGTATCACCATACCTGGCTATTTACTTTTACTTATGTTTTAATGTGGTTTTCCCGTGATTTTGGCCTCCACCCTTGAGATTCTTCTGCATGGGTGGTCTGTTGGTGATGTTTCCCACTGTTTTTTTTTTTTTTTTTTGGTAAATTCTTCATCTCCAACATTTTTTAAAAAATAAAATACCATATATTTTTTTTTTTTTTTGCTGAATCTTTCTTCCATGTTGTTTTATTATGCATATTGCTGATTTTTCACCCACTGCTGACTTAGTCTATGTTCCTTGCTGACTTTTCTCTTTAGCTTCTGGATTTTGTTCATCTTCTGGAGGTATATTCTTTGAGACCACTGATTATTTCACCAGTAAACTTGAGTTTTCATTGGGCATTATATTTCATTGGGCATTTCATTGGGCAGCAGTTGGGGAGTTAAAATGCTCTGACCGTTCATGTTTCTTCTGCTCCTAGTTTACGATTTGTGAGTTTGCTGGTTTGGGTGTTGCTTCTGGTTTTATTTGTAGGTTTCTTAGTGAGAAGCTTAATCTTAGGGCCTTACTCCTACTGAGAAAGGGGAAAAAAATATAAACCTTCTAATGGCAGTGTCAGACCATATAAGACACAGAATCCACTTGAACTTGATTAAAGTTCACTCCTACATTAGCAATGACTGTGGAACAGAAAATGGCAAAACTAATATAGACTGTGCTGTGAGGTTAAAACTACTCAGGGCAAATGGGAAACAGTGAAAAGTAAATGAGAGATAGGGAAAGGAGAGATGGTTTGGTATTTAAAGCATTTGTTGCTCTTGTAAAGGACTCAGGTTCAGTTCCTAGTACTCACATGAATTCCTAGGCTCACAATCCTCTGTAACTCCAGTTCCAAGGGATCTGACTCCTTCTGTCTTCTGAGGGCACCTGGCAAATATGTGATGCATGTACATACTTGCAGGAAAATAACATACATATAAAATAAAGCATATAATTCTAATTTTTTAATTAGATAAATGTAAAAACAGTAATAAAAGTTAAAACATGGGCCAGTGAGATGGCTCAGCAGGTAAAAGTACTTGCTGCTTAAGATCTGAGTTTGATTCCCCAGAACTCGAGATGGGAGAACTGATTCCCACAAGTCCTCTGATTTGCACATGCATATGTGCATGAACCTGCATTTATACACATAGAATAAAAGAGACAAGTAAATTAATTTAAAAATAAGTTTTTTTGGTTTTTAAGTTAAAAGCAAATAAGATAGCTGGACATGGTAGAGCATGCTTCTTGTAGTTCTAGTACTGGGGAAGCAGAGGTAAGGTAGGAGGGTCAACCTTAGGACCACCTCAGTCTTTGTGACACCCTGTCTCCAACAACCATTAAAATAAAGTCAAAATACTATTAAAAATATCATAGGAAGAAAGATAATTATAAATATAAGAGGAAAGGAGATACTATGCTAGATTAACTTAAGAAGAATAAGATGAAGATATAAAAGTTAGAGCTTCAGTGATGGCTCAGCAGTTAAGATAAAAGCAATGGCTGCTCTTCCTCAGGACCAGAGTCCAATTCCCAGCTCCTCCTTGGTGGCTCACAACTATCTGTGACTATAGTTCCAGGGGATTCTATGTCTTCTTTTGGTCTCCATGGGTACCAGCATGCAAGTGATACACAGACATACAAGTAAATAAAGCACCCCCCCTTTTTTTTAGAGTGTCGTAAGTGAAAATACTGCCACAAATGTAGTATAAAGGAAATGGAGGAACAAAAGAAAAAGCTGACATGATAGCAGCTTCAGATGGCAAACTGCCAGTTATATGTATGGTGAGGAAGGGAAAGTCAGCTGTACTACATATAGATCCTTATCTTTCAGGGTTATGCTGATTTGAGCCTGTGTTGGGTGAGTCTCTAATGTCTGCCATAACTGTCTTCGTTTTTTAGAGCCTCTCTTCTCTGTGTACGAGGCTTCTGATGGCCACATTTGTCTTTTGTTTAGTGGGCTAGACAGATTACTCCCACCTTGTAGACTCCCCTTGGGCCCTAGCTAGAGAGTGAAGAGTGGGAGATGCATCCACAACACTGAAATCTGTGTGGATGAAGGACCTGTTTCCACACTTTAACCCCTGAATATTGATCATTGGAACGTCAGCGTTTTCAGACTCTAGTGTACACCAGAGGTTGCTCCAGAGCCTGATCTACCTACAGACCCCAAGCCCAGAGCTGTCTGACTCAAGAGTTACTGTTAGTTAATGAGATCTACTCCTAGCCACAACTACCTCTCAAGCTATCCACCTGGCTGTGGCAGGTAAAAACAGGCTCCCTGACCTGTGGTTGTTTCCTGTTCCAGGTCTCCAGGATAGCTCAGTTTTAAACAATAGATTATCTGCTAAGATCGTGCCCAGATGCCAGTGTTTGTCTGTTTGTTTGTTTATTTATTTATTTATTTATTTATTTATTTATTTATTAAATCACAGGATCCTTTTAGGATAACGTTTATCCTAAAATCGAGATGTTAATATAAAAGACCATTAATAAAAAATGCACTCTACTTTTGTAAAACTTAAAAGTATATCAGAAGCAACATCTTTTAAGCTGTGTGTGTGTATGTATGTATGTATTTTATTATATGGGTGCTTTGTTTGTATGTAGGTCTGCATACCAGAAGAAGGCATCATATAGACAGTTGAGCCACCATGTGGGTTCTGGGAATTGAACTCAGGACCTCTGGAAAAATAGCTAGTGTTCTTAACCACTGAGCCCCATGAGATATCTTCTTTTAATAAACTTGAAAGGTGTCACAATTTTACACCTTTATATTTTAAATGAAAGGCTCCCTGAAGGGCCAATATTCCTTACAATTTGTAGACAGATGGCACCTCAGTTCAGATAGCTTTTTATCCTATTGGAGAGTCTATTACATTGCTTCTAAAACTTTTCCAAATGGACCAGATTTAACTGTTATTTCTTCCTGTTGCTCTGAACATCATCTTTTTATAGCTCATCTTCAGGGAGCATGTGATACCTAGCTTAAACTCAAAAGTAGTTAAATGGTTTTTACAGGGTTGGCCATCATCCAAGTAATTGGCATTTCCTGCTCTGAGGCTCATTTCCAAGGGAGAACAAATCTTTTCCTTTCTCTCCAGAGCAGTCTGTTGTATATGTTGTTTGTTGTGCTTTCTTCTGGCCTCGCTCTGCCAGCATTTATTTTATAGCTTGTTGTTGTTAGCCATTTCTTAGCTCGGGTTTTTTGTTTTGTTTTTTTGAGACAAAGTTTCTCTATAGCTGTGGAGCTTGCCCTGAAACTAGATCTGTAGACCAGGCTGCCCTTGAACTCACAGAGATCCACCTGCCTCCCAAGTGCTAGGCTCAAAGGCGTGTGCCACCACTGCCTGGCTTGTTTTATAGCTTATAACACGGATTACACACATTAGATAGGAGCCTGCTAGGTGTTTAGTGAGTTATGCTCCAGGACCATGCACTTCTTTAAGGGGGAAAGCTTTTTAGATGTAGGTCTGGCTCTACCTTTATTATGGTCTTACAGGAGAAAGGGCCACATTTATGAGAAATGTGATCAGGTTATAGCTAGGAGATAGGGATATATTCTTATAGGTGCCCAGAGGGTTTTTTTGTTTTTGTTTCCTGATCATTGGCAGTTAGGCTCCTATGACCACTAGCCTGATTACTTGCAGTTTCTGAAAACCAGAAAGCATTTCTTAACCTATTTGCTGTTTGACCTTATCTGAGCTGACAGTTCTCTCACTTGGTATGAAGAACCCTTGTGTTCCCTTGGGGAACTAGGGATGCCTAAGTAGCCCTGTTGAAATTGTGTCTGTAGTAGTGTAATACATGTGCCGTCTTAGCTTTCTAAAAGCCAGAAAACTCCCAGGTTCTGAAATGTGACCCAGAAAGTTTCAGATGAATAATTTTAGATTTATGTTACTAATCTTGGTGGTTTTTTAAAGATGGATTTTATTTCTTTTTATGTATATTGTCAGTCTGAGTGTGGACATAAGAAAGTAGACTGTGTGGTTATAAGAAAGAATGTGGGCTTTGGGGCCAGAGAGCAGTTTCATACTAATCTTCCCAGACTGCTTGCCCTCTGAAAAAATGAATGCAGTGAATGAGCGCAGCAATACCCACAGAGACTTTAAACACACAAGGTCTTAGTTATATAACCCTGGCTGGCTTCAAATTCTTACAGAGGTATGCCTGCCTCTGTCTGCTGAGAGCAGAGATTAAAGGCACACAATGGCTAAAATGGTATAATCCTTAATCTGTTAGCCCTCTCTTCTTTCTGCTCATTTTTTTAAACTGAAGTTAAATATGATATCTATTTATATATTTCTGCCTTTAAAACAGTTTGAATAGAGCAGAGCAAAGTAGTTTTGTTTTCCATTTTGCAAAATTGTATTTATTTTTTTGTTTCTGCTATCTGTCTCTCTCCCTAGGGGAACATGTAACGTCAAGGTTTAAGAATGAAGTGGAGCGGATGGGTTTTGATATGAACAATGCCTGGAGGATTTCCAACATCAATGAGAAATACAAGTGAGTTATATGGATACTTGTAGATTGAGTTTCACAGCCAGAGCCTTTAACAGAATCCCAATTCTCAAGTGGCAGAACATTGAATTTAGGTACTTTGAAATAGAATTTTGTTTATTAGCACTAAATTAATGCTCTTCAGAGTTCTTTCTGAACCTTTTGTTCAGGATTTCTGGAGTGGAAAATGATCCTTGCTTAATAAGATCCTGACACCTTCCTTTTTTAAACTTTACAGGCCTCCGTTCTTCCTGCCCCATGTGTGTCTAGACGATACTGTGCCAATGGTGGGCAGCAGGGTTTTCATCACCACTTGGCATTACGTAAGAGACAGGATCAGTGATCTTAAAAGGAAGGATAAACACTCTGTGTGTGCGCGCGCGCTCGTGGGCGTGTGTGTGTGTGTGTGCGTGTGCACGCGTGGGCTCAGGCTCTAGAGTGTGTACATGTACATGTACGTGTACCTGTGTAGGTGTGTGTGGAGGCCAGAGGTTAGCCAATGTTCAGTGTCTCCTTTTATCACTTGTCACCTTTTTTTTTGAGACAGGGTCTCTCACTGAACCTGGGGCCTCTCAGTTCAGCAAGAGTAGCTGACCAACAAACTCTAAAGAGCTTCCTGTCTCTACTTCCCCAATGCTAGGATTATAGGCATGTGCTACCACACCCAGTCTTTTACATGGGCACTGGGGATCTGAACTTGGCAGGTACTTTCCTCCTGAGAAATATTTCCAATCCTCATTGCTAATCTTAATGGCAAATTTTCACAGCTATAATCATTTAACCATTAAATATTAAATAACCATTAAGTATTCATTCATTTACCTATTTCCTAAAAACATGTAAGTGTTTTGGTGAGAAAAGGTGGTTAGGTTAAATACTATTATTTTGTCAATCTAAGTTTCTGTAAAACATTGTCCAAGACACTGAAATGAATCTATTCTCCTCTTTAGTTTCTCTCTCCCCCCCCCCTTTAGTTTCTTTGCAGCACTAATAATGCTTTTCTTTTTTCAGTTACCTCAAATTATAATAGCCATTTCCTTGGTCTATTTGTGGTTAGCCATTTTTCACTGGGAAATCTACCACTTATTGCAGCCTTTCTTTTACATGGATCTAGCCAAAAAGTTAGGAACCTGGGGTTAGGAAGGTCCAAGAGCTTCCCATGGAGCTGTTCTCAGAGGCAGGGTGGAGGACAGCAAAGCCATAGGGATCTGAGGCTACATAGGCTTTGCTGAATGGAACCTCCTTTCTATACACTGGAGCTGCTTACCCATGATGAGCAGAGCTGACTTCTGAGTAGAAGAGAGAGGTGTGGAGTCTACTAGACAGTGAGCACAAAACCACCAAGTCATATGAGTAAGTCAGTCTCCAGGACTGTGAAAAAGTCATCCCATTCCTAAAGAATGAGATTCATCCAGGTCTAGTCTTGAACCTAAAACAAAGAGAACAAGATGAGTGATGAGAGTAGTTGCCATGGTCACTGGCAAGAGTTTGAATGGAGCCAGGCAGTGGTAGCAAACACTTTTAATCCCAGCACTTGAGAGTCAGAGGCAAAGTGGATCTCTTGTTTGAGGACAGACTATACAGAGAAACTCTTGTTTAAGAAAGCAAAACAACAACAAAGAACTTGAATGGGTGTTAGCTATTCTCAGTCACAACTATCCTCCTGGCTCAGTGGCTTTTAAATGTCTGATTGTTTATCTTCTGGAAATTGAGAGCAGAAAAGAAAGAGCTGTAGTGTAGAGTGATTAAAACTCTTAAGTCCTAGCTGGGCAGTAGTGGCATAGGCCTTTAATCCCAGCACTTGGGAGGCAGAGACAGCTGAATCTCTGAGTTCAAGGCCAGCCTGGTCTACAGAGCAAGTTCCAGGACAGGCTCCAAAGCCAAAGAGAAACCCTGCCTTGAAAAACCAAACCCCCCCCCCACACCAAAAAAAAAAAAAAAAAAAAACCTCCTTAATCAACTTCTACTGCATAGAATACGGTTGGGGGATGTGATGAAGGTAATGGTGTCATACTTATTGCTGAAATAAAACACCATGAACTAAAAGCAACTTCAAGAGGAAAGAATTTGTTTTGTTTACACTTCCACATCACAGTCATCATCAAAGGAAGTCGGGGGTAAACTCAGGATAGGAACAGAAGCAGAGGCCATGGAGAAGTACTGCTTGCTTTCTGGTTTGCTCTCCATGACTTGCTCAACTGATTTCTGTACCATTCAGGACCACCTTCCACCTTCCCAGGGGTGGTACCACCCACAGTAGGCTGGACCCTCCCATGTCCTATGGAGGAATTTTCTTTTTCTTTTGTTTTTTTGAGATAGGGTTTCTCTGTGGCTTTGGAAGTTGACCTGGAACTAGCTCTTGTAGACCAGTCTGGTCTTGAACTCAGAGAGATCCACCTGCCTCTGCCTCCTAAGTGCTGGGACTAAAGGCATGCGTCACCACCGCTCGGCAGCTGGAGGAATTTTCTTAAGTTTTCTTTTTCCCACATGACTCTAGCTTGTGCCAGGTTGACATGAAAACTAGCCAAACAAATGGTTTGTGATTAATTTCCATACTGCTCCTACTGTTCAAAAGGAAGATTACCCAGTGATACAGTCCTGTAAATAAAATCTTTCAGAAGTACCATTGTCCTAGGTCACCAGCTTGACTTTAAATGTATCTACCACCTTCTGTTTTAAAATGAGAAAGAGTGAGACAGAGGAGGGAGAAAAGAACAAGCAAGAAACAGCATGTTTCTCAATGTATAGTTTCTTCTGTACTGTGTTTTATAGAAATTATCACTAAGAGCTTATTCACGTTACTAACTTGGCTCACTGGGATTATTAGTGTATAATTACTAGCTGTATAATTCCTGGCTATATTTGTTACTTATGATTAGGACATCCTGGTTCAAATAAGAGAATGAGTAAGTTAATCTGAAGAGGTCTCTGAAAATCTGAAATAGTGGGTTTTGTCCTTTTCATGCTTCCTTTGACAAGAGCCTGGAAGACTGAAGCTAAGAGAGATGACATGGGTGCTTTTTCCCTGTAATTTAACTGGCTATTCTAGTACTTTAAAATCACACACACACACACACACACACACACACACACACACACACACACACACATCATGGAGGATGAGAATGTCTCTCAACTAGCATTGTTTCAATACTAGCTTATCAGATTCTAAAAGGTAGCATCAGATTGCACCATTAAAGATGATATGTATAAAACATAAGCAAAGTTATGGCTTCCATTCTGTTAAGGGGACCAAAAACTCAAATAATGTCCCTTCTGTTTCTCTTCTGCTATTTTTTTTCTTCTGTGCTAGAGAATGAATACAGATCCTTGAACATGCTAGGCGAGTATCCTAATTGCCTTTTTGGCTGGCTTTGTAGTGCCATAAACAGTGTCCCTGTGCTGGCTCATATAGTATCCGTCTGCATCTCTCCTCCTCTTATTCCCTTTTCTTCCTCCTTTCTTCTCACCACCATTCTCTTCTTTCCAACAGATTATGTGGTAGTTATCCACAAGAGCTCATAGTACCTGCCTGGATCACTGACAAAGAACTAGAAAGTGTGGCAGGCTTCCGATCCTGGAAGCGCATCCCTGCTGTCATCTACAGGTAAGTAAGCCAGACTAGCACAAGGTTAGGCTGGTACTACTGCCCACCGTCTGTTGCTTGCTGTCTTAGTGGCTGCTAGCCTGGCAGGTGCTGGGTAGGGTTGGGTTCAGAGATAGTCCCTGGCCAGTCCATGCTTCCTGATTGCTGAAGCTGTGCCTGCAGAAAGAAATATACCAGCACTCACTGTGTCCAGAACACTAAGCTGTGGGTATGTATGGACCCCGATGAGAACATTTTAATAGAAAAGTGTCTGGGCCAGGGTGGCAGTGTACACCTTTAATCCTAGCACTCAGGAGTTAAAGAAAGGTGGATCTCTGTGAGTTCAAGTCTATCCTGGTCTACATAAGGACTTCTAGGCTAGACAGGGCTACTACACAGGAAGACAAAGGATCAGAAGCCTGCCACATTTTCTAGTTCTTTGTCTTAAAATTTTTTTTTTTTTTTTTTTTTTTTTTTTTTTTCTTTAGGATAGCATTCTTAAGCTAGGTAATAGTGGCATGCCTTTAATCCCAGCATTCAGGAGGCTAGGGCTACAAAGAGAAATCCTATTTCAAGAAACAATCAAACAGACAAATAACATTTTTTCTTGTGCTTGCTCAGATGTTTAACAGGGCTTTGTGTTGAAAGATTGGTGATAATGGTGTTCGTGATTGTCACTTTAATATATGGAAGGAAGGACTCTTGTTTTGAGATAGAATTAGAAACAGCCAGGGTTGGGTAGAAAACTTCAGAGATCCAAGGCATGAGAGCTGTGTGTGACTTCTTGTTGGGAGACATGAGCTAACCTCTATTAGTCCCAGATAAAACGGACTACAGACCTAAGAAATAGTTCCATCCGATTTAGCTTGCTGACCAGTTGCAGCTTTTAAGGTTGCTTATAGGAGCATGGGTGAGGAATGGGTTAGATGTTTCAGAGATAGCTACATCACTGCAAGGTTTCCCATCATGCTGACTCCTGAAAGCTGCATTACTGCCATTCTCTAAGGCGCTATGGGCAGCCCCACCAGAGTTTTCTTTCCCAGCAAGTGTTTAGCCTTGGAATGGCACATATTCTTGTGCCTTTCTTAGAAGCTTTTCCCTGTAAGAGTGGTATTTTAATTTAGAGGAAATAGCTATGTATATAAGGGCTAAGAGATGCAAGTTTTAGAAGGGGTGGGCAAGATAGAGACCGACATAACTGACTATGGCTCCTGGATTGACTCCAGTCTGCCTCTGATGACTAGAATGAGCAAGATAATTCTTACCTTACAGTGTTCTGTGGGATGCTGATGAGGGCCTCTTAACACTTTAATGTCTTTAACATTTGGAAAAAAAGTATATTCTTGAGTGCTCACTTTATAAGTCAGTGACCTGTTTGTTCTTATTTCGGTGGCTTAGTAAAAAAATTGTTCACCAGGAGCCACTACATTCAAAAATCGAGACCCTAGGAAAGTGGGGTGTTTTTTTTTTTTTTTTTTCTTTTCTTTTGGTTTTTCAAGACAGGATTTTTTTGCATTGTTTTGGAACCTGTCCTGGAACTAGCTCTGTAGATCAGGCTGGCCTCAACCTCACAGAGAACGGCCTGTCTCTGCCTCCCGAGTGCTGGGACTAAAGGTGTGTGCCACCAATATACGGCTGAAAGTGTATTTCTTGTGGCATTCTTATCTGTTGAAGGCACATTCTGATGCCCACCCTGAATACAGAAAGTCAACAATATTTGATATGCTCAGTGGAACCCATTAAGCCTTCACTTTCCGTGTTTATTACTTTTGTTTTCAGACACTACTAAAAAAGTAGGTCACTAAATACACCTATCAGTCAAGTGGCGAGAATGGCATGAGAGTTAGCAGTGAAAGCTGAAGGGATTTATGAGAATGGGAAAGCAGCTGGGTGCTGTTGTGATGGCAGCTGTATGAGATCAGCTGCCTGGCATGTGTGAGACTTGCTGACTTGGAGTAGAAGGGAGAGTGCTCTCAGCTTCTGAGTAACAGGCTTCAATGAATTCTCCCCTTAGGCAGAAAGCCTAAATGTGCTAGATAAGAAAGGTTCCTTAGAATATGGTAAAAAAATTTAGCTTTCCCCCCCCCCCTTTCCTTTTTGTTATTCTAGAAGGCATGAGTTCTAGGATTTCCCCCTTTTAGAGACCCTAGAATATATAAATGGAAATTTTCAGTCTTTGAGAAAAAAAAATCAGGATTACAGCTGGAAGTTGTTGATGTAGCCCATGTAAATAAATCAAGCATGCTTCCTGGAGCTGCTCTCTATCCCAGAACATGTCTCTGACCTCCAAATTGGGGGCCTATGTTGTTTAGTTTTGTGAGGGGTGTGTTGAAGAATGTTGGGGACTCCAGCACTCTTCAATGCCAGCAGAGATGATGTCCTAGTCACTATTTTATTGGTGTGAAGAGACACTATGATCAAAGCATCTCTTATAAAAGAAAGGATTTCATTAGGGGCTTGCTTACAGTCTCAGAGGGTTAGGTTGTTTTCATGATGGCAGGGAGCATGGCAGCTCTCATGATGCTGGCTGGAGTAATGGCTGAGAGCTACATCCTGATCTGCAGGCATGGGGTGTAAGCAGTAAGGTTTTTCCTCCTGCTGCCGGTCTGGTCCCGTCACCACACCAGCCCCAATTAATACACTGAGATTCTGTATTTGATATAATGCTGTAGGCCAGGTACTAGTTTCTTATCGGCTAGCTCTGTCTTAATTATTAACCCATTTCTATTAATCTCCACGTGGTCTTATCTTACCAGGGAGTAGATCCGGACTTCTGTTCTCTCCAGTCTCTCCATATTGACTCCTCCTTACTCCTTTCTCCTTCCTCCTTGTCCTAGTCCCGCCTATCTTCCTTTCCTATTGGCCAACAGGGCTTTATTCATTAACCAGTATGAGAAACATATTTACAGAATGACATCTCCCATCATCTCCTCTTTTCTGTCTAAAATAAAAGGAAGGGTTTAAACCTTAACAAAGCAAAATATATAACACAACACTTATCAAGTAAGAATTACAGTTAATATTTAGTCCATTAGCATTTAGCAAGATTTGAAGAAAATATTCCATCATCTATCCTATCTTTGCGTGTGTAAAGTCTATGTAACTTATCTTTAATTCTAACTAAGGAAAACTATAACCATAACTATCTGTCTTCAACTCTTTTAAAGACCACAGAAGGATAGTATTTAAACTCTACAAATGACAGAGACATCTTGTCTTTGTCAGTCACCTGAAGTTCTTCTGTAATCTTCCATCTTTAGCCCATAGGCCATAGTGTGTCTAGCAGACTCTTCAGTAAAGTAGGAAACTTTAAACTGTCTTCTTGTATTGGCAGTTTGTCAGTCACTTTTCTTTGTGTCCTGCAGACTATCTGGCAGACTCTTCCATGAAGCAGGAACTCTGTAGCAATGTCCATCTTGAATCAGCAGTCATTTCTCTATGGGTCCTGCATGTCCAGTTCATACAGCATAAAGTCAAACAGTCCAGACAAGAGCAGTATCTTGTCCAAATGGCTAGTTTCGCCATATTGGGAGCAAACTTCATAACACGTTTCTTCGATGTCCATCTTCCTTTCTGATGTAGGTGGTGTTGCCAGGAGCATTTATGTCTCATTGTTAAGAAAAACCCTAAACCATTTTAAATGCCATATTCTGTAGGTCTTTGAAAGGTTTGAAGAATTCCTATCTATCTCAAATATATCTCTGTGTATCTTGAAAAACTTAACTAACTTAACTCTAAGCTTTGACTATCATAGGTAATTATCTATAATCTGTAGTAAATTATACATTACATTTCTAAATGAGCTATATAAACACAGTGCCTAAACAAGAGGAGAAATATACATATCACAAAATTGACCTTAAATTGTATCAATAAATGAAAATCCATTCCAAAGTAATGTATTCATGTCTATACCATAATCCCCTTTTTACCTTTAAAAAGATTGGTTGTGGTCATTAACCATTTAAACCAAGCCCATTTAAATGAAAACAAACATTTATAAACAATATTTGGGAATTTGGGCATCATTCTTTCCAAACTACTTCTTGCTGATAGGGCGCGCTGTCATTGGGGATCCTAAGAACTTGCAGAAATCCTGGCTGTAGTTTGCAAGGCTGCCTTGTTTAAGCTGTTTTGAATGTTGGATCACCAGGAATGCTGTTTCAGGGGGGGTCTGGCTTGCTCAAACCACATTAGTCTGGAAGGAATCCACAGCTTTTTATTTTCTGTGGAAACAAAAATGGAAATCCTTTTCCCCAGTAACTTGTCCTTAGACTTAAATTTTGGAGTCAAAGCATTTTTAAAATATATAAATTGAATTAATCCAGCAGTATTTCCTTTAACAGTTGTTTCCTCAGCAGTCAAACCATATAAAGACAATATAATACCGTACAATGCCCAGATTTTTTCCATTTGTGGCTTTTTTATTATTCTGTTTCTTTTCTATTTTTTGAGACAGAGTTTGTCTGTGTAACTCTTATCTGTCTTGGAATTTATACTGCATACCAGGTTAACTTTGAAATCACAAAGATCTGCTTGCCTGTCTCCTGAGTGCTGGGATTAGAGGCATGTGCCACCACACCCAGCTGTTCTTTGTCTTTTTATTATTTTTTAAACCATTTTATCTTTTTCTTTTTTTCTCCCAAGCCTACATATATATAGAACACACTGTAAACCTTCAGAGGTTTTCTTAATGTGAATTTGTCTTTACTGTAAATCTTTATCTTTTTGTAGCCAGGAGTCTTATCAGGTAAACAACAACATTGCTAAAATGAAAGTCATTGCTGTGTCAGCTGCGGTTTACCAAAGATGTCGGCGAGTACCATTACCGCCAGCAGTGAGAGCTGTGTTCACCGCCGTGGTCTATGCTGCCATCCAGCAGCATGTTGCCAGCTAGAAGATGTCACTGCCATTGCCAGCTCTCATACACACCAATAAATTGCTAGCAGTGCTTCTTAAAAGCCGTGCGGTTTTTTTGCCGCTTATGCTGAGTCAGGAATCCCCCCTTAAAGGAGCTGTGCAAATATCTGCTTGTCTCTTCCAAAGCAGAGTCCAACCGATAAAAATGCTGCTACCAAGAAACCTTGCTTGTCTCTGTTCTTTTGTTTCTAAAACCCTTTTTTAAGCTTTTGTTAAATTTTAAGTGGAAGTTCTTATTAGCCATGTGGGTGCCATATGTAAGGAGTAAGGTTTTTCTGCATGCTGCTGGTCTTGTCCCGCCACCGTACCAGCCCCAAATAACACACTGAGACTCTGTATTTGATATAATGCTGTTGGCCAGGTACTAGTTTCTTATCGGCTAGCTCTGTCTTAACTATTAACCCATTTCTATGTATTTCCACATGGTCTTATCTTACCGGAGAGAGAGGCGTTCTGCTCTCTCCGTCTTCCATCTTGACTCCTCCTTACTCCTTCCTTTTTCCTCTTCTCTTTCCTCCTTGTCTCCTAGTCCCTCCTATCTTCCTTTCCTATTGGCCAATAGTGCTTTATTCATGAACCAGTATGAGAAACATATTTACAGAATGACATCTCCCATCAATGGGGTTTCTGAAACTAGAGCCCATCCCCAGTGACATACTTCCTCCCACAAGGTCATACCTCCTAATCCTTCTCAAATAGTGCCTATGGGGCCCATTCTCATTCAAACCATCACATTTTATTCAAACTACCACAGGTGGCAAGATGCCTCTAAATCCAACATTCTCTGGGTTAGTTATTTGTGGGCTGCTGCAGTGATTTCTGAGGTCACTTGTTAACACTGAACTGAACTGAACCCCGTACCTGATTACAACTCTGGAGTTGCTGTAACACAGCAAGATCTTGCAGCTCATAGCTCCTCTGTCTGTATACTTGGTGATCTGTCAAAGCACCTTATCCTATAGGGAGCTTGCCTGACCACTGACTTAGAGGCAGTTAAAACCATTGCATTTTCATGTAGAATGGAAGGAAGCATTCCGTGTTTTAGTAGGTGGGTTCATTTATTAGGCTTTTTGTATTTTTCTAAATTCTGTTTGTTAAAGTGGTAAAATGTCTATTTTACCTTGTTTTCTTTTTAATTTTCCTTTTAAAGTGATTGTAACTGTCCTGCTTGAGCTGTCTTTGATGCATTTTGGGAAATTACGGGACTTGTAGTGACCCAGTAGATCCTGAAAAATCTAAGACCCAGGGTAAAGAGTGCCATCTGCTGTTCCTAGATCAGTCCTAAGAAGCCTTGCAGAGACAGAGGACACTCAGGAAGGCCTCCACCCTCTTCTGGGAAGTTTGCAGTCATTCAGCTCAGTGTTTCCCCAACCTACCTACCAGGGAGGCACAGCAAGAATCCATTGAGTTTCATGTTGTTTGCCTGATTGTGTGTGAGCCAATGAGGTGTTGGTAGTAATGTGTAGTGTTAGCTACTTGCTGTTCACAGTTAGGGAGGATTGAAAACCTATAAGCAAACTGTTCTGATGAGATTTGATTACCGCCAAATTTAATTTATTACTTGTGAATTTAAGAGTTAAAAACAAACTTTCTCTAAAGAAGAAAAAGGAATGGAGTAATGTGTTCTGTGTAAACACATTTGTACTTTTTGTGTATAGATTTGCATGTGCATGTTCAAGAACATTTTCAAAAACATGGGTATTTTCTTCAGAATATAGAATTAGTAGACCTTTGGAATTTTGCTTACCAGATTTTTAAAAAAGTATTTATTGGGGTTGAAGAGTGGGCTGAGTGGTAAAGAGCACTTGCGGTTCTTCCAGATGAATGGAGTTCAGTTACGAGCGCCCATATTGGGCACTCACAACTGCCTGTAATTGCAGCTCCTAGAGATCTGTTCTTTTTTGGCTCTCTCCTTCCACACACAGACTCACCCACATACACAGCAATAAAATATAGAACAAAATCTTTTTAAAAAGCTTTATTCATTGATTTGTTTATTGTGTGTGTGATGTGTATGGGCACACTTGCCACAATATATGTGATACAATTTTGTGGAGTCTGTTGCCATCTTCCACCTTTGCATAATAAGTTCAGGGATGGAGGTACCAGTCTTGCTTAGGCATGTGCTTCACCCACTGAGCCCACCATCTTTATATTTATAGCCAGATGATTACTTTTATAACTTAAAAAGGCTTTAAGTATGTGAATACAATTGAGCAACTTTTAGTATATTACAATTAGAGTTGTATAACCCACCTCTAAAAGTCATAGTTGTATTTTTGCTACCCTGAAGGAAACCTCATACTTATTAGCAGTCCTTCTTTCCCAACTGCTCTAGCCCAAAGTATAGCCAGTAATGCATTGTTTTTCTAGATTTACCTATTTTGAATATGTCATATATGTCCTCTGTGATTGGCTTATTTTACTTTATGTGACACATTTCAATTCATCGGTGATGTAGTATGTCTTTATTCCTTTTTTTTTTACTAGTAAATATTATATTTCCCCAGCTGTTTAATCAACATACTGGAAAATACATGAGATTCTTTTTATAGCATCTCAGAGTATACTGGGAATAATTTCTGCCTTTGGAAAAAGATGTGTGAGAGTATGGTTTGCTGGATTGTGATTTCTTCTTTCTACAATCACAAGGAAAGAAGCATGGGCTGGGTCATTGAGTGCTGTGCCTCTAGTAAGATTAACTTGTGACTCATGACACCTCGGGAGAGTTTTATAAAGGATTCCACCATGGGCCAGGTGAATGTTCCAGTTACAGAGATGAAAAATGTTTGAAAAAAATTCTCAAGCCAGCAGTAATGAGTATGGGTACTGCAGTGGACCCTCAGAAGTGAGGCAAAGCAATTTGTTTTGTATTTTAGCATCTAATGTATTGGATTCAGTATCAAGAATGGGCTGTTTGTGCTTAATTATTACATAGTAGGATTAGAATAGTATTCATAGGTTTTTTTTTTTTAAATAAAGCTTATTTCCCAAACATAAAGATTCAGAATAAGCTGTGAGTGAGTGTTAGTTCATTTTCTCTAAGAATACTCATTTGTCATTTGTTGGTAACTTTATATTGTAACTATAATGGGGTGATAATTGAGAAAGTTATGTAAGTTTTGTTATTCATTTCCGTTCCTTTAATACTGCAAGGATTTGAAGCCAATTCAATATTTATCTAGTGTCAGGCTAGTTAATAAATAGCTTACAGTCAACTACTATACTTTTTATGTGAGTACAGAGCATCAGATTGGGGGCCTGAAATAGTACAGTTGTTGTCTTTTGTCTCCACACAGGCACCAAAGCAATGGAGCTGTTATTGCCCGCTGCGGACAACCAGAGGTTAGCTGGTGGGGCTGGCGAAATGCTGATGATGAGCACCTGGTGCAGTCAGTGGCCAAAGCTTGTGCTTCTGACTCTCAATCAAGTGTCAGCAGGGTTTCCACAAGGAGCAGTTGTCGGGACTTTCCCAATGGCGGAGATCTCTCTGATGTGGAGTTGGGTAAGGTACTCTCTAGGCCCATAGCAGCAGTTCATAAAAGCACCCTGGGAAGCTTTTCTTAAAAGTGGCTTTTCCTTACAAGACTAACGTTACTTTGGGTTTTTTGAGATGGGTCTCTGTTCTGAAACTCATTATGTAGACTAGGCTGGCCTCAAGTTCACAGAGAACCGCTTCTGCTTCCTGATTGCTGGGACTAACGGTATGTGCCACCACACCTGGCTGTAGAGTTACTTTTGTGAAAGGAAATTCAGTGAGATTGTTTGAGGAGTGACAGCTCTTGACAAAGCACTGCAAGACCCTTTGTTTCAAGCTTGTGAAAGGACTACAGGGGTAGAAATGGGGGGGGGGGTGTAAGAGACTGGGCACTGTGGGTCTTCATGTGATGTGGGAATTGGTTTTGGAAAATAAATCCTTACCAATTTCTAATCAGAAGGCAAGGCAGGGTAGAGTGAAGCTAAGTCTGTGTACCAAGGCTTAGTTAGTCATTTTGTTTTGTTTTTACTGTAATATGTGCCTCTGGTTCTAATTTTTCAGAGTTCTAGGAAAGCTAGGTTATTTAGTTTATAACCCTCTTCTTGGTGTCTGCAGATTCCTCTCTGTCAAATGCTTCAGGAGCAGAAAGCTTAGCTCTTCAGCCACAGAAACTTTTGATTTTGGATGCACGTTCCTATGCAGCAGCTGTGGCAAATCGAGCCAAAGGAGGAGGCTGTGAATGCCCAGGTGAGTGCAAGATCTGTCTGTCCCTTGATAATCTTGCTCTTGTCACTGCAGCTCACATACAACCTAGACTTAATGTAAAATAAATGACAAGGCACATTATCACTATACATCTAGAAGGCCCGAGTTCTTTGGATCCTTGACATTCTTGTGCTTTGGACAAGGTGCAAATCAACTTTCTCCTCTGTTGCAGCCTTCTGTGGTAGGGAAGCTGGTCTTTCCCTAGGTCTGTTAGTGCTGCTGTAGAGGATGTTTCTCAGTCTGTTTTAAAAGCATTGTTGCCTCTCACAGTACATATATGAGTCACTAGCTTCCTAACGCACCTGCCATGGACTTCTTAGAAAAGCAAGAGTTGGGCTGGAGAGATGGCTTAGAGGTGGGAGCACTAAATTTTCTTCCAGAAAGGTCCTGAGTTCAATTCCCAGCAACCACATGGCGGCTCTCAGCCATCTGTAATGAGATCTGGTGCCCTCTTCTGGTAAGTAGGCATACATGCAGACAAAACACTGTACATGCATAATATACATGTTGTTGCTGGGAATTGAACCTTTGGAAGAGCAGCCAGCAGCCAGTGTTTTTAACCTCTGAGCCATCTCTCCAGTTCCCTAAATAAATACATCTTTAAAAAAAAAAAAAGAAAAGAAAAGAAAAAGAAAGAAAGAAAAGCAGGGGTGAAAACTGATGTAGTAAACACAGAATTCTAGAAATTCTGAATCTGTCATTTCCCTGCTATTTGAGTGCTGCCATTCCTGTGGTCCTTAAATTGAATGTATTTGTGTTTTCTTTATTGTTTTTCTCTCCAGAGTATTACCCCAACTGTGAAGTTGTGTTTATGGGAATGGCAAACATCCATTCTATCCGGAGGAGTTTCCAGTCTCTTCGACTGCTGTGTACACAGATGCCAGATCCTGGAAAGTAAGTTTCCTTTGTTGTTATTATGTCTCTTCTCCTCCTTCTCCTCCTCCTTCTCCTCCTCCTTCTCCTTCCTCTTTCTCTTTCCTCTTCCTCCTTCCTTCTTCCTCCTCTTCCTCTTCCTCTTCTTTACTTTTAAAAACAACAACAACAAAATGATTTCGGAGGTATTCTTCAGGTGTGTGTGTGTGAACCTGTTATACTATAAGTCTCTGGATATTCTTCCTGTCTTAGGAGATAGACAACATAGACATGAGCTGTTGAAAAGACAGTCAAGCTCTTCTGCAGGTTTTTTTAAAATTTATTTTTGAAATTAAATTATAATTATATTATTTTCCCCAATTCTTTACTCCAACTCTTCCCATGTACCCCTATTCTCTCTCAAATTTTTACATGTGTATATATTTCTAAATATATAAATACTTCCAGTTCCATCCATATATTTATTGTTAACTTGTATATTTGTTTTTTAAGGCTGACCACTTAGTATTAGATAATTAATTTTGGGAAGATGATTTCTCCCAATCTCATTACTCCTTAGTTGACTTGTAGTTTTTTGTCTATGGTACCCAGCCCCAACTGATATATCTGTAACAAACTTCTGCCAGAGTTTTAGGATGTGCAGTGCAAAATAGATCTCAGCCCTCAGAACAGAAGCAGTACATTCTCGATGTTCATGGGACTGCTTTGTTCTCTTTTGTATTGTTTTTAGCCCAAACAGTATAATTCTTTGGTTCCTGAATTACTATAGTAGCACTTGATGTGAATTGAGGGTCTTAGTGTAAAGTCCCAATTTACATACACACTACACACTACACATACACGCACACATGCACACGCACACACACACACACACACACACACACACACAACCTGCTCAGTCCATTTAGTGTTACTTGTATGTTATGATTTCAAGTACTCGGTATTGGAGAACCAATTAGGGGGCTCATCTCCAGGAAAGACTTTCTCTCAATATAAGCATTCCCTAGTTACAATTTAATTCTTTGTCACAAGGGTGGGACCCTGTGAGATCACCCCTTTCCAGGTTATCATGTCTGTTGGTGGTATACTTGTTCAGATCTTATTAAGGCAGCCATATTGTTCAAGTCTCATGAATGAAACTTCTCTGTCATTTCTAGGAGACAGTCTTACAGCAGATTTCCTGGTCTTCTAGCTCTTACAGTCTTTTCACTCCCTCTTTTACAATGTTCCCTGAGCTCAGGTGCAGGAGTTGTGTTGTAGATATATCCATTGGCACTTGGCACTCCACACCAGTTGTTCTTTGCACTTGGACCAGTTGTGATTTTCTGTAATGGTCTCCTGGTCTCCACTTGTTGCAAAGAGAAGTTTGTTTGGTGATGAAAAACCGCTAATCTGTGAGTCAATTGATAACTGTTTAGAATTCATTTGGGAATTAATAACGTGGCAGTTGTAGATTAGATTCTTCTCAAGTCCGATGGTATAGCTGTTGTTTATTGTCAAGACAAGTTGTGTCTTTAGGGATTTCATTCCATGCTGGTCATTGTTGTGGTTTATAGGCATCACAGCTGGGTAGGACTGTTGGTAGCTTTCCTCCTTTCGAAGCTTGCACAGCCCCATTTCAGGTACTATGAAGGCTAGTCTAAGGGAGGCTTTCAGATTGTGTTCCCCCCCCCCCAACACTTTTCTAGAGTTCTCACTCCAACCTTAGGGGAGAGAACTAGATAGGCCCTGGAGCTGAGCAACAAATGCAAATGAATAATCCTCAGGTGCTGAAGGACTCAAATTCAGGTTGCCATGCTTGTGTGGCAGGCATTTTACCAACTAAGGCAACTCTCCAGTTTCTCATTACCTTCTAAAAGTTTTAAACTTGCTATGTCACTTTCTGTTTGTTTGTTTACACATGACCTTCCATTTCTAAAGTAATGTTAACTCTGTAATAACATATTATAATTTCAGTTGCTTATTAAAAATGAATGGCTGGGTGGGACCCTACTGGGTTACCTTGTCCAGCCTTGATATGATGGTCTTATTGTAGCATGTTATGCTGTTTTGATTGCTGAGAAGCCTGCTGGGGGGTGAGGGTAGGGGGATAGGTCTGGGGGAGAGGAGTTGAGGGGAAACTGCTGTCTAGTTGCAATATATGAGAGAATAAAAAAAAAAATAATAAAAGAATGACTGGAATTTGCAATGAAGAAGGTAAAGGAATACCCCCTGCAAGGGGGTTGTTTGAACACATGATAAATCAGTGCTCTATAAAACAAATGTCAACAGATAAATATTTAAAGCCCCTTCTTTATTATTTCAGGAAGCCAGAGATGTGCCAATGAAAATAGGATTTTTCTTTTTTTGTGTTTAGTTGCTTCCTTGAGTCCCATCAGTGGACCCATAATCACATCAACTTTTTTGTTAATTTGTTTGTTTTGCATTCTTAAATGGATTTATGACATCAGGTGCTGCCTGAAACTGCTTGTTCGGACTCTTGGTAAAAAGTAATTAAATTGTTGGGTGGTGGTGGTGGTGGTGCACACCTTTAATCCCAGCACTGGGGAGGTAGAGGCAGGCAAATCTCTGTGAGTTCAAGACCAGCCTGGTCTACACAGTGAGTTCTAAGACAGCCAGGCTACACAGAACCCCAGTCTTGAAAAACCAAAACCAACCAACCAACCAGCAGACCAACCAAAAAAGGGGATTATATTTTTTTTATCACAGTGACAATCAGCCCTGAGGATGAAGCATTGTTCTTTGGAGAGAGTTAGGATTTCTGTTCTTGTGAAGAGACACCATGACCATGACAACTCTTATGAAAGAAAGCATTCAATTCAGGGGCTTGCTTATAGTTTCATTATTATCATGGCTGGAAGCAAGGCAGCTAGCTTGCAGGCAGACACTGGAGCAGAAACTGATCTGTCGGCACAGAGACTCAGAGCTTGACTTGGACTTTTGAAACCTCAAACCTCAATCCCAGTGACACACTTCGTCCAACAAGGCCATACCTTCTAATCCTTTTAACCCTTCCAAATAGTGCTACTTCCTAGTGATTAAGCAATAAAATATGTGAGCATATGGGGTCATTCTCATTCAGAACATTGCAGTGACCAAATAAAGAACAGCTGGCTTCTCTCCTTTGAGGATTATTCATTTGCATTTGTTACTTAGCTCCAGGGCCTAGCCTATTCTCTCCCCTAAAGTTGGTGTGAGAACTCTAGAGAGGTGTCTTACTATGTAGCTTAATTGTTCAGGATCCCTTTTCATGCAAAATAAAAAGATCAGATCAGTACTGTGTAGTCTAATGCCTCTCACATATTTAAATTATTTCTTTAAAAACCTGATTTTGAGGCCAGAAAGATGACTCAGTGGTTAAGAACACTTGCTGTTCTTGCATAGGACTCAGGTTTGGTTTCCAGTACCCACAAAATGGCTCACAATTGTTTGAATACCAGTTGTAATGGATACAGTGCCTTCTTCTGGAATCTTGTAAAAAAATAAATATGTAAAAACAAAACTTTATTTTGAATGCAAAAAAAAAAAAAAAATTAATCAGCCTCTTCCCAGTCCAAATGAGTGGAGGACTTGTTAAAGAAATAATGCTTTATATTTGGGTATTTGATTCTCTCTTATGGATAAAAAGAAGCTTTGGCAATGATGGACACTGAGTAAGCCATCCATCCATCTGGGGCTGTGGCAGGTTGAGGATGGTTCCATTTGACATTAGCAGAGAGGAGTGCTATGGCATCCCCTCTGGTGGCCAGCCCCTCTGGTGGCATCCCCTCTGGTGGCCAGCCCCCCTGGTGGCCAGCCCCTCTGGTGGCCAGCCCCTCTGGTGGCCAGCCCCTCTGGTGGCCAGCCCCCCTGGTGGCCAGCCCCTCTGGTGGCCAGCCCCTCTGGTGGCCAGCCCCTCTGGTGGCCAGCCCCCCTGGTGGCCAGCCCCTCTGGTGGCATCCCCCCTAGTGGCCAGCCCCTCTGGTGGCCAGCTCTGCAGCACAGCTTCTCTCAGGCACAGGCACCACTGGCTGCTAGTTCATAACCATTCAGTCAGGGTTAAAAGAGCCCTCTGCCGGAGTCTTGCTTACTGTTTCTTCAGCAGCAGCATGGAGATAGTTTAATTACTCATCTCTTAAGCCTTTTGATTTCTTTTAAGGCAAATGAGAATAAACAACTGACCCATCAGTAAAGTATTTTAATTACATCTAACATACACTTAATTTTGAGATAGAAAGTCTTGAAATTAAATTTTGAGAATTGACAAATTTGTAATTCATTAAGTAGAAGGACTCTTCCCTTATACTAGGGGCAAAGCTTGGGGTACAGCTGTGATGGAGACAGTGTCAGCCCCTGAGCCCTACCTAGTCTAGTTGAAGAGAGCACTTATGCACTGTTTTGTTGTTTGCTGGCCTGGCAGGAAAGATGTCCCTTTCTTACTTAGACTCTTAACAAAAAATTCACGTTCATTCTCCAGGTTGTAGTAGACCAGCTTTGTCCCAGAAGCCTCATCTAGACCCTACCTTGACAAAGCCCACTGAAGATCCTGGACAGAAGTTTTCAGTGTTTGAAGGGCTAGACTTGTAGCCTTAAACCACAAATCTGGCCACATTTGGGAAAAAAACAGAACTTGTTTGGAGGTTAAAGGAAGAAATACATGAAACAAAATGTCAACATAGTTGGGGGTGTGTGAAATATGTAACGTTATGCCAGAGACAGTTCTTTTTTTGTTTGATAACTCCTAAAGGATTTTTTAAAGAGAGGGGTTCCTTTCTAAATCCAATATTATGTAGCCATTGTACCACTTTGCATAACTCTAATCATCTTATTGAACCTATCCATTCTTAATCAATAAGTAGTCAAGACTTAACAGTGGTTGGTATTCAGACATGAGTGATGGGTAATGTGAGTACCATTCTTGTATGTGGCATCTAGCTTACATTTTATCATAGATATATTTGTATATATGTAATTTCTATATTTAGCTGTGAGGTCAGCATTGATAATCTTTAAATAGTTTCTGTAAAATCTCTTATGGGTCTCAGTAGTGTCCATAAGGATCTATTTCTTATAGTATATGTACCTGTCTAGGATGTCTCTTCCCATCCCACTTGTGGCAAATTATCTGTGAAGAGCTACGTGTGGTGGTATATACCTGTAATTCCAGCACTTGGAGACAAAACTAAGAGTTCCAGATCAGCCTGGGCTGTATAAACAGTACCCCTGTCTCAAGTTTGTGTGTGTGTGTGTGTGTGTGTGTGTGTGTGTTTGTGTTTGTACACCATGGTTGGGGGTATAGCTCAATGAATGGTAGAACACTTAACTAATAAATGCAAGACCCTGGATTTCATTCTCATTGATGTAGAGAAGAAAAGGGGGGGGGGTTGGCAAGGGAACTGAAGAAATTATTCAGTGATTAAGAGCACATACTGCTCTTGCAGAGAACCAAAGTTTGGTTTCTAGCAACCATATCATAACTCTGGGGGATCTGACACTTCTCTGGCATCCTCAGGCATCTGCACTCACATGCATACCACCTCCCATATACATAATTAAGAACAAGCCTTTTTAAAAATAAATGTAAGTTCAGTGTGGCATTGTTAATAAAGTTGTCCTCTCTTGATTGTGGAGTTTGACTCTCTCATTTTGGCATGTTTTATAAATAGACTTTTTATCACTATAATTAGAAACAAAGGTCTTAGGGAGTTGCTTTTTAATTTGATAGGCATTGGACATGATACCATAAAACCATAAAAATCAGTATTTCCTCATCTCCCCCTTTTTATAGTTGGCTTTCAGCTCTTGAAAGCACAAAATGGCTCCATCACCTGTCTGTGCTCCTGAAGTCGGCACTTCTTGTAGTTCATGCTGTGGACCGTGATCAGCGACCGGTGCTAGTGCACTGCTCAGATGGCTGGGATCGTACTCCCCAGATTGTGGCGTTGGCTAAGCTCCTGCTGGATCCTTACTACCGAACAGTAGAGGTCAGTGTGTCTGAGGAACGGAGGGAGCATTTCAGGATAGGTTGAGGAAACCTTTAAGAGGGTCGCATGATCAGTTTTGGGCCTGGAAGTTAGGTCTGTAGAAATTACCAATTTGTTGTAATCATACCTCCTCCACTTAGAGCCGTGTGGCTAGGTGTTTCTTACTAATTCTTTACCTTGTTCATTAGAACACAGTTTGGATAATAGGTACTGAGGAAATAAGAATTTCCTTTGCAGTTTCTCTGCTTGGAAAGATTTTGTCTACCTCAGGAAAATGGGCTTTTGCAAAAGAATGTCCACGTGCTTATGATAGTGGGTCTAGACAAGACTGCACAGCATTCTGGAAGATCTGCTCTGAAATAACCATTGTGAGTTAGATAGAAAAACAAAAGCATAAAATGACATAAGATACAGATATTTATAAAAATCTGTGCTGGGGAAGGGTTTTTACAAATGTAACATCAAAGGCAAAAATAAAAGAGAAGTTTGGGTAGGCAGGTAGCATTTATGTAGTACATGAGAGAGGCTATGTCATTGTCCTTTAAATGACTACTGAATGGAGTTGGTAAATTGAGATATTTGTGTAAATGGGTGTGACATTAGGGAGAGAGCCTTTGGCTCTGAGCCTGGGCCAGAGGAACTTATCAGGAGGCTGTTAAAAGAGATTGCCATTGGTGCCATGAAGCACAGGATGTCACAGGTTTTAGTACTACATAAGTGATCTCTCCTTGGTGCCTCCCTGCAGGGTTTCCAAGTCCTTGTGGAGATGGAGTGGCTGGATTTTGGCCATAAGTTTGCTGACCGGTGTGGTCATGGGGAGAACTCAGACGATTTGAATGAGCGTTGCCCAGTGTTTCTGCAGTGGCTTGACTGCGTTCATCAGCTTCAGAGGCAATTTCCCTGCTCTTTTGAGTTCAATGAAGCATTCCTTGTGAGTTTGAACTTAATGATGCTACATTTTTGAAGCCACTTACACTTAGGGGATGTTGATAAAAACGTTAGTGGGCCATTTTCACCCAAAACCACACATTTTTCACATTTAATTGGGAGCAACTGCTTTCTTTAAAAGCAATGCAGTTAACAGGCATTTTCTTTTTCACTCAGTGAATCTAGGTGTACCAGCTTTTCATCTGTAAACATAGAGTTTGTTTTAAACTTAGCTTTTAAAGTGTATGGTCTACAATGTAGTTAGAAGTAGAAAAAGTCTGAATGTGCCATGCTCCCCTCCAGTCCTTCTACCAATGTTGTCTGCCATGCTTTCTGCTCCCTCTTTGGTGAAAGATGTCATCTACCTGTTTCAGCCCCTTGTTGCCCTGCTCTTCACTCTGCCTCCTGTATTAGAATGTCTTTGGCATAGAAGTGCTGGTGGTTGGGGTCAGGCCCTGCAGTTGTTAATTATGAAGAGGAAACCATATATCAATTGTTTGTACACACACACCCTATATCCTGAGTGAGTTGAAGTGTTCTCAGGGATGTCATGGTGAGTTGTTCAATTGGGCTATACCCCACTGTGATTTTTGCTTCATTTGACGTTTGCAGGTGAAACTGGTACAGCATACCTATTCCTGCCTCTTTGGAACATTCCTGTGCAACAACGCCAAGGAGAGAGGGGAAAAGCAGACTCAGGAACGGACATGTTCTGTGTGGTCACTTCTTCGGGCAGGCAACAAGGCTTTCAAAAACCTACTGTATTCATCTCAGTCAGAAGCTGTATGTACCCTTCAGCCTGCCTCTGTGATCAGCAGAAGGGATTTCAGGGTGGGGTTGCATGTGAGAACTGGTTTGAGTAGTGCCAAGTTTTGTAAAAACATGTCTGCTGTCTGAATGTCCTGGTTCCATTTTCCATTTTCTGCCATTCTGCCTAAGGAAAGCCTGTTTCCTGATAATGTTCTGGCCTGTCCATGTCCAAGCTGGGTTCAAGGTTTTTTGGTGTAGTATTCATCTCTACTTTGCCACCCTAGACATAAACCATTGCTGATTCCTCCTCCAGAGCTTACTGTATTCCTAGCATGTTTCAGCTCAACAGAGGAAAGGCACCACGTTTTTTCTCAGATGCCTTTTATGGTTACAAAGGGTCAGCCATCAGGTTCCTGTTTCTGTTCTCATGAGCCAGGCAAGTGGGGACCCCTGCAGCTTCCGTCTCAACACAAAGCTCTTTCTGAGGTGGGCATATGTCTGTCTGTGACTCTTCCCACATGAAGAGCTGCTAGGCCTTTTAAGACTTTGTTCCCCCAAAAGAATACCTTCTGCTAAGCAAAAAAAAAAAAAAAAAAGAAAAAGAAAAAAAAAGAGGTACATATGTCTATATATCAAAATGTATTAATGTTGTTAGCATTTAGGCATTTACACGTCTTAATAACTGAGAACAGTCACTGTAAAGTGGGTTCCTTTAGATAAAGGAATAGTAAAAAAGTTACATTAAAATCTGTTCTGAGAGTTTATCTCTTTTTCTGAGTCTGGTAACAAGGTAAACTGTTACAGGCACTCTTTCCTGCCAGCCTGGTCCCACTGCCTCATCAGCCCCAAATGAACACTCCGAGACTTAATATTAATTATGAAACTATTGGCCGCCGGCTAGGGCTTCTTATTGGCTAGCTCTATCTTAATTACTAGCCCATAACTACTAAGCTGTGTATTTCTACATGGTGTTCTTTTACTGGAGAACACCTTACTTGAGGCTTCTCTTCCTGGGAATCACATGACGACTCCTCAATGCCTACACTTCCCAGAATCCTCCACATCTCCTAGACCTGTGTATCTTGCTGCCCTACTGGCCACAGTGTTTCATCAGCCAATAAGAGAAACATTTACAGAATGATATCTCCCATCAGTAAATTGTGCCTAGACCTAGTAGTAGCTCTAGGAGAGAAAGGCCTGTGGCCTGAATTTTACACTCAAAGAAAACTGAAAAGGCAGCTCAGTAGGATATGCTGAAGAGGCAGAGGCAGGTGGACCTGAGTTTGAGGCCAGCTTGGGCTACACTTTGAAGCTGTCCCGGATATAGAGTAAGAGGATACCTGAACCTGGCAAGATGGTAGTAGAGCAGAAAATAAAATTAAGTTAGGGGGAAATTGTTTCTTAGGTCCTGGTAACTGAGGGCGGGGAGTCCCAAGACCCAGGAAATGTGGGGGAGCCCACCTTCAGAAACAGGCAGTAGATTGGGAAACTTAGGCTGTGGATTGACAGTACTTACCTAGAGTACATCTGACCTATTCATGATGGATCCAAGTCAACTCTCTGGAGCTCACAAGAAGTTTTTAAGTTTACAAAAAGAGATAAATTTTAGACATATTAACAAATGTT
Organism: Phodopus roborovskii; assembly: GCF_943737965.1. Classification (NCBI taxonomy): domain Eukaryota; kingdom Metazoa; phylum Chordata; class Mammalia; order Rodentia; family Cricetidae; genus Phodopus; species Phodopus roborovskii. The sequence continues at coordinate 11,124,089 of NW_026126546.1, read as the reverse complement.
CCCTTTGTCAGATGCATTGTAACCCTTAAAAATCAAAGCAGGGCTGGGTGGATCTCTGTGAGTTTAAGTCCAGCCTGGTCTACAGAGCAAGTTCCAAGATAGCTAGGGCTGTTACACAGAGAAACCCTGTCAACCAGGGGGGAAGAGAGAGAGAGAGAGAGAGAGAGAGAGAGAGAGAGAGAGAGAGAGAGAGAGAGAGAGAGAGAGAAATGAAAGCAGGCTAATGAGAGGTTATATTACTTTAGCTAGGGCTGTTACACAGAGAAACCCTGTCAACCAGGGGGGAAGAGAGAGAGAGAGAGAGAGAGAGAGAGAGAGAGAGAGAGAGAGAGAGAGAGAGAGAGAGAGAGAGAGAGAGAGAGAAAGAAATGAAAGCAGGCTAATGAGAGGTTATATTACTTTGCTTGGTAATTAATGCACTTCTCATTACAGTTGAAAGGTGTGTGCTGTTTCTTTCCTTCACTGTGCCTCCTGGAGAAGTGACAATAAGGGAGGAAATTTCTTTATGTGATTCTATAAAACAGGTTTGACAGTTTTTGCTGAAGCTGAGCTTGAAGAAACACATTCACCATTTAATCGAATGATTCTTATGTAGTCAATCAGTCATTCAGAAAAGATCACTTTAGATAATTAGTAAGTTAGTCTGTAAAGGATTCATTAGATTTCCAGGCTCACAAGAGGCTCTTAAATGGAAACTACTGCCAAACAGATCCAATGGTTCTATACCTGTCCCCTTGAGAGACAGACCTTCCTTTATTGATAATACCTCCTTGTTGATCTGTGACCCAGCTGTGTTGAGTGGCCCACCTGGGTGTGTTTGTTCTTGCTGCTTATTTCTAGACATTTCTAAGAGACTTTGGGGGCCTGCATAAACTTGTGTCTTCCCCCTCTCCTCAGGTGCTATATCCAGTGTGCCATGTGCGGAATCTGATGCTGTGGAGTGCAGTGTACCTTCCCTGCCCATCTCCATCTGCTCCCACAGATGACAGCTGTGCACCATACCCAGCCCCAGGCACCAGCCCTGATGACCCACCCCTGAGCAGGTGAGCCTGGAGCTGATGCCATAAGTCTCAAGCCCTGTGTGTGGTATTCTCCCTCTCCCTCCCTCCCAAGCTGACCTCAGACTTGCAGCGAAGTGATTTACTGGCAGGAAGCACATCTGGCTGAAGTTTAGCTGCTTCTTCTGTAGAAGCAGTTGGGGGGGGGGGAGGTTATTTGTTTTTTTGAGACAGGGTTTCTCTGTGTAGCTAGAGACTAGAACTAGCTCTATAGACCAAGCTGGCCTTGAAGTCACAGAGATCCACCTGCCTCTGCTCCCAAGTGCTGGGATTAAAGGTGTGAACCACCACTGCCAGACTTCTTAAGGAAGATAGTAAGGCCTTACTTCTGGAAGTGAGTTGGGCCTGTTGCTACATTATTCTACCACATGCACTAAGAAATTTCTCAGTGATGGAGCACGTCCATTGAGTCTGTGATTCTCTGGTTTGTTTACCCACTACTCTTGGCTTCTTTCTCTGCCCTGATTGGTCTTCTGAGCCTTAAAAGTCAGATGCTATGAGATGAGAGAAATTTTGATTGTCACTTGTGAATTATATTTATTAAGATCAGAGTGATAGATAATAAATGAATTTAAAATGTATACTACAAAGAACCAGCAGGCTACTTTACCACTACCTGAGGGACACAGAGCATCATGAGAAGTACCTGTTAAAGGCTGTGGGCACAGCTCAGTTTGTAGAATACTTGCATCAAGCCCTGCATTTGAGCCCTAGTGCTTCATAACCCTGGCATGAGAGTACTTTCCTGTAGTGTCAGCACATTGCTGGTAGAGGCAGAAGATCAGGAGTTCAGGGCCATTCCTGGATTCCTGGGCTACATAGAGAGTGTGAGGCCAATCTTCTGCAGTACATGTGTCCCTGTCTCAAAAAACAAAAAGAAAAGAAAGGAAGGAAGGAAGGAAGGAAGGAAGGAAGGAAGGAAGGAAGGAAGGAAGAAAGGGAGGGGGAGAAAAGAGTGACTTTTAGAAATAGTATAGGCACTGGGCAGTGATGGTGCAGGCCTGCAGGCCTTTAATCCCAGCACTTGGGAGACAGAGGCAGGCTGCTCTCTGTGAATTCCAGGCCATCCTGGTCCACAGAGGGAGTTCCAGGACAGCCAGAGCTACACAGAGAAACCCTGTCTTGGGGGCGGGGGAGTATATGCTTTCAGCTTATTTGGGGGTGGGGACTGACAGTGGGCCGGTGCAGGCAGTGCTGGTGGAAAGCCCTGCCACTCTAGGTGGTTATTGAAAACCTGTTGTCCGTAATGCCTCTAAATAGCCTCTAAGCATCTCATTTTCCCTACACACCCTTTTCTTTTAGGCTACCTAAGACTAGATCATATGACAATCTGACCACAGCCTGTGACAACATGGTGCCTCTGGCCAGCCGTCGCAGCAGTGACCCCAGCCTGAATGAGAAGTGGCAGGAACATGGGCGCTCACTGGAGCTGAGCAGCTTTGCTGGCTCTGGGGAAGAGACACCTGCTGTGGACAACCTGCGGAAGCCCAGCAGGCTGCTCGGAGGTGCTGAGCTATCTGTGGCAGCTGGTGTGGCTGAAGGGCAGATGGAGAACATTTTGCAAGAGGCCACTAAAGAGGAGAGTGGGGCAGAAGAGCTTGCCCACAGGGAGCACACTGAGGCACCAGAGGTCGAGGAGGAGGCACTCCAAGCAAAGGAGAGCAGGGTCACAGCTCAGAGCTCAGACGTACTTCACCAAGATCCAGAGCTGGATGCTGCTGCTCTAAGAAACCATCTAGACCCCAGCCTGCCTTTGTTCTCACAGGATACTCCTGAACAGCAAGATGGGCACAGTGTTCTCTCTAGTTCACTCCAGCCTCCCCTCAGGGGAGAGGACTCCCAGGAGGTCCCTGTGGAGCCGCCTCAAATAGAAGATACTGCTCAGGACAGGGAGAATGGAGCTCCTACTGTCCCAGTAGACGCAAAACTTGGCCTTGGTACCTCACAGTCTAGTTCTCTGCTGCCTTCCCAAGTCCCATTTGAGACAAGAGAACCACACATGACTAGCTCCGTGCACATGTTACTAGAAGATAAGGTGAAGTCAGACAGTGGGTCCCAGCTCCATCACAGACCTTGCCTTGCAAGCAGTGGTAGGCTCAGTAGCAAGGATATGTTTCCCATGGTTCCAGAGCCCAGGTCTGCTGAGAGGCCTCATTGGGACTCTGTGCTGTATAGGACTTCATCCCCTGGCAATACCCTCAGCCTGATGCGGGCTTCTTGTGCCTTGCCATTAGACAAATGTAGACAGGGGATTGTGTGCAACGGTGCCCTAGAGACTGAAAACAAGGCCTCAGAACAGCCTTCAGGGTTTGGCACCCTTCAGAAGTACCCCACACCCAATGGGCACTGTGCCAATGGGGAGGCTGGGAGGAATAAGGACTCACTGAGCCACCAGCTGTCTGCCACAAGCTGCAGCTCTGCTCACTTGTACTCAAGGAACTTGCACCACAAGTGGCTGAATAGCCACTCAGGGAGGCCATCCACTACCAGTAGCCCTGACCAGCCTTCCCGCAGCCACCTAGATGATGATGGCATGCCTGTGTACACAGACACAATCCAACAGCGCCTGCGTCAGATAGAGTCTGGCCACCAGCAGGAAGTGGAGACCTTGAAGAGACAAGTCCAGGAGCTCAAGAGTCGCCTGGAGAGCCAGTGCCTGACCAGCTCACTGCGCTTCAATGGGGACTTTGGAGAGGAAGTGGTAAGTTAGGCCATGATTCCTTTGAAGGTGTCCAAAGAGATGATTGACACAGAGGTCAGGTGCCCTTTTCACCCAGAGCATGGTTATTGGAACAGATTTTGAAAGGACTAAAAGGGTCTTAAATTACCATGTTGAGAGAGCTTGTTTGGCAATTCGCTTTGGCCATGGAGACAGCAGTCTGCCTCTTTTACGCTGTATTGGCATTGCATTCCCTTCTAGGCATTTAAGAGAAAGGAAAAGAGTTAATGCATGACATGGGAATCAACTCTCTTCAGAAAGGGTCCTGTCTCAGTTCATTCCACCCCCCAAATAAATTAGAAGGGCTTGCACGCCTGATCATGATGGCATTTGTAGAGGAGTCCTGCCTTACTAATAAGTTGCCTGCTTTCCCGGACTTGGGAGCTTTGAGAGTTTGCTTTTTTTGAACAAGTGTTTGTACCTACTCTGTGGCAGGTGCTGGCAGGAGAAATGGAGAGAAGGGATTTTTTTTTTTTTTTTAAACATTATTGAAGACTTTGCACTAATGAGGCTTGGTGGCTAGAAATGAGGGTGCCAGGATTCTTGGGTTCCCAGAGGGGCTTTCTTCTTGGATGGGTCTGAGATTACAAGTGTAAGGCAGGTTCTAGAGTAATCATCCCTGATCTTCCAGACCTTACAATCAAAGGAACTTTCAGCTTTTTCTTCATACTAATTAATAATGGTGTCCCAAAGAGTCCTTCAGAAAAAGGAGGGCATACCCAAATCACTGTTTTCATTAAGTGTTGGACTGGATCACGAGGCCCAGCAGAACAGCTGTCATAGGAGCTTGTTTGTCCTTGCTCACTTCACTTGCTTCCCTTAGGCCCATCTTTCCACTCAGTGTCACTGAGGCTACAAAATCCATGTAGCCTTCTGAACGCAGCCCCTTCTCTGCACCTGCTCAGCCCAAGTCTGGATGGCTGGTGTGATTGCACATTTGGCACCTTAGCAGTCATAGTTCCCAGTGCTCTGTTCTTCCTTTGGGAGGAGACAGGTTCATTCTGTTCAGCTGTGTTTGTTTACCAACAGACTTCAATCCCCGACTCGGAAAGCAATCTGGATCAGAACTGTTTGTCTCGCTGCAGCACAGAGATTTTCTCTGAAGCCAGCTGGGAGCAGGTGGATAAACAGGACACAGAGGTACAGGCTCAGCCCTTGCTCTGCGTGCCATCCATACAGGTGTCCTACAGTTCTTCTCCACTCCAATCTCTGCCCCATGCCCCTCCCCAAGGAAGAAACTCACATTAGAGTTGAGCCTCTGTATCTCAGTGTCTGGGAACCCACATCCATCAGTTCTAAGCCAGAGACACTCAGAGAGCTGGCCCTCTCTCTCCATTGCCTCTGCCAGCTCTCATGGCAGCCCAGGGTGCCACTGCTGCTACGACATCTCGGGGAAATGAGAGTCCCTTCCAGGCGAATAATTTGGACACCTTCCTTGAACTGTTGCCAGCAGGCCTGCTGCACTGGTACCGTTGGAGCCCATGTAGTCCTTGTGACTCATGCTCCCCGTGTGACTCTGTTGATGTCCGCTGACTGGCCCATGTCTGTCACTAACCTGGTCCCATGTGTTTTACAGATGACCCGTTGGCTCCCTGACCACCTGGCTGCCCACTGCTATGCCTGTGACAGTGCCTTCTGGCTGGCCAGCAGGAAGCACCACTGCAGGTGCCATTGTGGTGGCTTTTAGGGTGGGCTGGGCTGTGGGGGTCTGAACTTTGACATCTTACCAACAAGTGTTCTGTGTGAACTGCCCTTGGGGTCACATTTCTGTTTCTCTGAAATTGGTCCTTCCAGAACTGCATTTGGGAACTCTGTTCCAACTCAGTGATCACTATTAAATTTTGAAATGTGGACATACTTTGTTTCATTTCCCAGATTGGTGAGGTAACAACTACCATGCAGATCATTTCTTTTTTCCAGCATACAACTGATCATGGCTACTTTGAGCAAAAACAATTTTCTAGATGTGGGCAGGGAGCCTAGTTTTCCTACTTCTTTCTGCTCCCTGAGCCCTGTGCTACTGCTGAGCTGGAGAATAGTAGACTCAGCTGAGGGCAATCTCCAAGCCTTGCTGCTCCTAACTTCTTTCTCCTAGATTGAGCAGTGAGTTACAAAGGCTACTTTGCCCTGGCAAGGGTGGCAACTGTCAGGTAGATGTTTAGTGTTCTTAGGATAGGAAGTTTATCAGAACCGTACATTGGCCACGTGTAGAAGTGAGCCTGGATTGAAAGTGATGGGAAAACCTCTTTGTAGACAGATGACACTCTTAGGACCATGGGTCTCCCCCACCTTGCATCCCTAGACAAAATGGCTTCTCTGAGCTCTTTCTCCCCTCCTTTCAGGGACACTGACCGTGTTGATCAAACGTGGTGAGCATTTGCAACAACTTGTCTGTGATGTCTGCACACCTACAATAACTTCTCCACACTAATGCTGCCATTCCCTTCTCTGCACTCATTGGGCTGAAACCTCATAAGGGAGAGCACAGGCAGGCAGGTGGGCATGGGGATCTACAGCAGCTGATGAAACAGACTGCCAGGGGTGTGTCTGATGCAGCCTTGTACTCCCCTGGACTGTACTGGCCAGTTGGGCTGTTATACTCTTGATGAGAAGTGCTTCTTGTGCAAGGCTAATCTTTCCTAGGAAGCCAGTGGGCTTCAGGACTTTTTTGGTGGGGAGAGGGGACAATCATTCCTTGATGCCAGGATGATACCAGTAACTTTCAAGTAAACACCATGGCTTCATTGTTTTGTTTGTATAGACAAAAATGAACAGATATGATCTTTCCAGAGAATTCCTTAGCATGGAAGACTCCACTTAAGTGTTTCAGGGTCTCCCAAAGGAAGTCAGATAGAAAAGCTTAATTGATCAATTTCATGTCAGGTTTTTTAAAAAGCTGAACTTCAGCAGGTATGTCAAACAAGTACAGACATTGAGAAGATTTCCTGTTCCTGTGTTCAAGCATCACAAGTTCTTACTGACTCATGCTTCTTAGAAAGTTGTAAAGTACTTTCCACATTCTAGAAACAAAGGGCTTTGTGTTCTGGTTCCCTGTCCTATTGCCCTGTCCCACCTTCCCTTCTACAGTGTTGCTTTGTCTCATGTGGTCGTCAGTGTCCACTCCTCCTGTGCCCGAGTGGTCCTTACCCAGTGTGGTCTGCATTCTGAGGAGCATGGCTGAGAAGTTAGCGCAGAGGAAGCTTTCCTATTAACTTCCTCTTCTCATCTCTGGAGAGCTGTGTCAGGTACCTTGGAGTTTCCTGTGTTGAGCTGATTGGTGTTGGTTTGTACTTTAGGGCTCAGCAAATGTAGGATTGGAAGGTAGGCAGAACTCGTCCTGTGTTGTTGTTACCTTTCCTGTGTGTGTGTGATGGGCATCAGTTTGGCTGTGCAGATCCACGCTGCACAGATGCAAGGAGATAGGGGTTTTGGCGGAAAGGAGAGGGGAGCCTAGAGATAGATGCATGGGGCAGAGCAGTGAACCGTAGCTGACTGACCACTGTCTAATAGGGATATATACATGCATATGTTTCTTCATGGTCTGTCCTTCCACCTCCCTTTCACGCTGAGCATGTGTCAAGGCTGCTTTGGCTTTTGGCTTTGCATGCTGCTGGCAGCGGTCTGCATCTAACTTGCCTTTGAGGCAGTGACCTTCAGGCAGGGTTCTTCGTCCCCAGGTGGGCAGCATAGTTGTCTGTGTTCTTTGATGGGCCCACAGGCCAACTCCTTTTGACTTTGGCCTCCCTATGACCTTACTCTACCCAGATGGCCAGTACCAAGGTCGGTGCAGCCACTGAGTATGTCCCCAGGTCAGGACTGAGTGCTGAGCTGGCAGCTGCTTCAGTGCTGTCTCATTGGCCACAGAGAGCTCTCTGGAGCATCTTCCTGTGTATCTGACAGCCATGTGCTGAAATGGTGAGGCAGCCACATGTCATCCTTGACCTGAAGTGAAAATGACTCCACTAGGTGGACTTGTCTTCCTACTCAACTTCTTCCTGGCCTGGAGAAATGAACATGTTTCTGGCACATCTGTCTAGACTACTATACACATCAAATGCTGCTTTCTAAAGTTGTCCCCCCACTCCCCCCCAAACCTACTATCTGAAACTAATGTTTTTTATTTCTTCTTATCTCAAGGAATTGTGGGAACGTATTCTGCTCCAGTTGTTGTAACCAGAAGGTTCCAGTTCCCAGCCAGCAGCTATTTGAACCCAGTCGAGTGTGCAAGTCTTGCTATAGCAGCCTCCATCCCACAAGCTCCAGCATTGACCTTGAACTGGATAAGCCTATTGCTGCCACTTCAAACTGAAGCTCAGTGACCTGGGGTGGCTGAGGCCATGCTGCTGTTCCTTTAACAGGCTCATACACAGCCTGGGCAGTGTGAGAGGCCCATACACTTTGGAATGGGGGAATGGAACAACCTGTACAGAGATTGGGATGTACCACTGGATTGTAAATTGATTTTTGTTTCATCTCCCCTTCCCTTTCCATGCTCCCTCTTTGCCTTCTAAAAAGAAAAATGTCCCCAGTTGTCTTAATTTTTTTTTTTTTTTTTTTAATGGAAGGTCAGAGGTTACCAGGCCCCTATAACTGCCGAGCTATTTGTTCTCAGGTATGCTGGGGGATGGCTTAATGCTTCCCAGTGGAAGGAGCCAGAATGAAGGCCTGAGACAGCAGGACAGAAAGTCAATCTAACATTAGTGACCATTCCTTACATCACACCTCTGTCAGAGCCTACTGGTAAACCTTTGCTGCTGGGGAGGCTAGAAGTACCTTTCTGGAGAGTGCAGTTCCTGAGGGGGACCTCACAGATAAACACAGGATGGCATCTCAAGAAAGGGCACACAGTGAGGTACTCCACAGGCCTCACTTTGAAAAGAGAGGCCTGTGCTCCTTTTGAGTTACTGAGGGGCTGGGTGGTTGACATGTTGGCCCATGTGGATTCCATCTTTAACTTGACCAGATTGGGTAGGGCTCCCTTTGCCTCCTTGGGCGGTGCAGATGCCAGAATATGGTGCCTCTGTGGTCAAGGCCTGCCCTGAACTAGGCACCTGGGAGCTCCCTCTGGGGCCTGGCCCCACAAACAATCTCTTCCTCGGCCAACACAGGGAAATCCAGACTCAGGGTTCCACAAGTTCCCCCATTCCCAAAGCAAATCAATCATGCATCTCCCCTTGAGGGACAGAGTCCCTCAGTTACAAAGCTCTCCGCACAATCAGCCCCCTCTTCCCCTACTTTTGGGGGCTGCAGGAAGGACCAGGAGTCCCTGTCCTGCTTCTGGCTGCCTGAGTGGGCACATGCCTGGCTTCTGCTACCAGTGAAGAACCACTTGGTGATCGCAGGGTTCAAAGAACATGACAAGAGGAGATTTGGGGTTCCTTTCCTCAGTGAGCTTTGATGTGGTCCAAAAGAGCCTTAAACCAGTAGCTACCTGTGGTGGAGGTGGGTGTGGGAAGGGTGGAGAGTAGTTTTGAATTGTTGGTATATGTGTTTGTGCCCCCACTCCCCACCCCCAGGGCCATACTTGGCTCTGCTAAAAGCCGCAAACTGCTAACAGCAGATTGTAATGTGAGGGCTGGATGAGGTTGGGGGGGACACCTCAGTTCTAGCCTGGCCTATGTCCATGCCCCTCTCCTTTGGAAGTTGTTAACTGGCCATGGGTGTTCGGTTTCAGGAAGGTGGTTGTGCATGTTCCTGAGTGTGTGTGTAAGAAGCCCAGAAGCCCTCCCTAGTACTGTCTGCTGAAACGAAGCCCAGGGTATCCGAGCATTGCTCATTCCTCCAGCAGCAAATCACCCAGAGGCCGAATCTAGTAAAACAGGGTGAAGTTCTCTTCCATGCTTGCTGTGGTTTGGAGGTGTGGGTAGAGAAAGGTTGGCATAATTGAAGATTGTGCAGTTCCTAGTGACAGGTGCCAAGAGGTTATGATACGGGTTTCTTGGGTCTGTTGTACAGTGTGAATAAATGCTTGCAGCTCTTAGCCCTTTTTGATCAATGAAGCACTTTTTTTATTAATATTTTCTTTGTATGTAAAGGAGGAACCATAACTCTCCGTAGCTGTACATATAACCCTTTTTCTCCTAAAGAGGAGTCAATGCTCCTATATTTTTCATTTCTTTTTTTGTCAAAGCAGAAGTAAATACTTTAGAATTGTTAAATATATAGGTAAAGTGAATAAAGTTGAGTGTCCACACGGTAACATCTGCTAACGCGTTCTAATTTTTTGCTCTGTAGTTTAATCTTTCTTTGTCCTTTTCTCTCCCTCACACAGAAGTGGTTTGAGGAGCTGCTGGGAGTTTGACCTTTGGCAAAGGAAAATGACACATTTCAGCTCTAGACCTTGACAATGGGACTTCCCAACATGCCCAAACACTCTAAACCATTTCCTTAATGATTTTGCCCCTGAGGTTTCCCACACTGAAAGAGGGCAGAGGCACATCTGTGGTAGTTAACATTACCCCTGGCCTCTGGAGTCTCTGCCTTCCTTCTCTTTTAGACAGGAACTTGTTGTTTATCACAGGCTGGCACATGTGTTCGCTGGAACCCTCGGTAAATAAAGCTGCTGACTGAGGGTACCGGTCTGAGACTGTTGACAGGGAGGCTTTCTCAGAACTACTTCAGTACTTAGACTTTTTGGTGTTTCCTACCTGGTACATAACAGATATCTGTTGAAGAACAGTCATTGAATTTTATTTTTAAGCACCTACTTGTTTTCCAGAGGCCAAAGAGCAGTAAGTACTCTTAACCATGGAGTCATCTTTCCAGGCTCTGAGCTGTGATTACCTTTATTAAATTATTCATTATGTACCTATGTATGTGTACATATGTGCATGTGGTGTATGTGCCATGGCACACATGTGGAGATGAGGGGACAATCTGTAGCAGTTAGTTGTCACTGTGTGAGATCTGAGGATCAAGATCAAGCTGTCAGGCTTGGTAACAGGCACCTTTACCAGCTGTGCCCTTCTGTCAGCCCAGTCTCTTAAAACATGGTGTCACAAAAAGCCTCATTGCCAAACCCTGGTACCAGCTTTTCTATCCTTGCCATTCTAAGGGTAGGGCACAGAAAGAGTTAACTTAAGTGACAGATAACATCAACCAGGTGGCATGGGGCTCTTTCAGCTTGACCTACTTCTTCTCCCTTCTCTTTCCTAAGGCATGGAAAACAAATTCTTGAAGTCTCTGCTCTAGAAGGGATGTGTTTTCCTGCCCTCTTTTTTTCCTAGAGAAGGCTAGCTCCCGGTGCCTTCCTTCACTGGTTCCTAATACTGTGGACTCTGCTTTGTTTCTGGACCACCCATCCATCTGATTGCCTTTTTTCTTTGAGACAGGGTTTCTCTGTGTAGCCCTGGCTATCCTGAAACTCGATCTGTAGGCCAGATTGACCTCGAACTCGGAGATCCACATGCCACTACCACCCAGCCCGTCTGGCCTTCTTAATCTCCTCACTGTGTGTCTGTGCAGGTTCTTCTGCTTCCACAGCTGTCCCTGTGTCCTTGCTGCTCCTGGGTGCAGGAGTCCTGGAGTCCCAACCCTCTGATCTCCTCTAACACTTGCTTCCTAGAAGACTGACAACTGGGCTGAGAGTAGCTCAATGTTAGGACATTTGCTAACATTGGTAAGATTCCGTCTCCAGCCTCCATGCTTAAAAAAAAAAAAAAAAATTCAAAATGGGAGCCACGCTTCCTTATGAGTCTGTGTCAGCAGTTCACTGGAGGCTCCTTCCTCCACTGCATTAGGTGTGCCCACACCCTCACATGCTCACCCCCTGCTTTACCCCCACCCTCCTGGGACTAGACCTCTACTAGCTCAGATAGAGTGAAGCAATAGAGTTTCCTCTGACCTCTGTGCTCCTCACCTGCAGGATCTGGTGAACTGACCAACACTGGTGCCAGTTTGCACACTTCGCAACAACTGCAAGTAGGAAGTTGGCCTTCCAGTTGTATCTGTGCACAGTTGGATGCCCCACCTGCTTTTCCTGGATTGGGGAGTTGCCTCCATTTGATCTGTTTGTGAAGCTTGGTTATAGTTCTGACCATAGCAGGTAGCAGTGGATCCCAGTAGCTATAGTGCTACACAAGCACTTTGTGTGATGCCAAGGGAATGGTGGAGGAGTGTTTAGGAGGGCATCTCCAGTACCTTCCCCATTCTGTGCCTGCCAGGTAGACTGGCCAATCAGAGCATGCCTTAGATCCCCACCCAGGCTGAAGGCAAGAACCTGTGTCTGCTGAAGCCTCCACTGTCCTTTCACCCTGATAGCATCACCCCACTCCGTTATAGGGACCCTGGCCAAGCCCCCAGCCTGCAAGTGATTCATTTAACATGCCATTGGAGGCAGAGACTCTGCCCAGACGTCCTTGGTAACTCAGATGCATCCTGTCTCTAGGTTCCATGAAAAGGCATGTTGTCTTTATCGTCATTTGTCTCCAAAAATATGTCACCTTTTATGAAAACTCAGGTAAATAAATGTATTTGGGACCTGAAAACATCTCAGAGTTAACCAAAAGGGAGACCAGAGTTTCACTCACTCAGTCACTCATATACATACATACATACATACACACACACACACACACACACACACACACACACACACACATGTGCAGGACCAGCAAAATGCTTAGTTGATAACGATATTGTTGCTAAGTCTGACAACCTGAGTATGGTGGACTGAGAGAACTAACTACTGTGCCTCCACATGCATGCATGGCAGGAGGATCCATTTCCATGTAAACATACAAAGTAGATGTACAAAAATAGGCAAAAGAACATTGCGAGTTCAGTTGATGGCTGCTAGGGGAGGGAGAGGCTGTTTCTCCACACTGTGTCCTCGTAGGCTGACCATGACCCAATGTGTGGCACTGTGCCACTGCATAACTCAGCAGGTTATGAACGAGCAGGGTTATTGAGGTTGGGAAAGGGAATAGAGAATTGAGATGGATCTGGGAGGAGTTAGGAGAAAAGGAGGGGAAGTGTGATCAAAACACATTGTATACATGTATCAAATTCTCAAAGGATAAAAATTACATTCAAAAACAAGAATTAGGAGGCTGGAGAGATGACTCAGTGATTAATTGCATTGGTGGATCAGAGATTATTTCCCAGCTCCCACATGGTGGCTCACAGCTGCCTTTAACTCCAGTCCCAGGGGATGGAGTGCCCTCTTCTGGATGCTGAGGGCACTGCACATCATGGTGCACTTACATACACAGGCATATAAAATATAAAGGCAAGTATCCTAAACTTAATGCTTTTTTTCTTTTCTTTCTACTTTTATGTGTATGATCATTATGCCTACATGTATGACTGTGTGCCACATGTATGACTGTGTGCCACATGTATGTCTGATGCCTGTCTTAGACAGAAGAGGGCTTCAAATATCCTGAGACTGGAGTTAACAGATAGTTGTGAACTGCTGTGGGTACTGGGAATCACACCTACGTCTTCTGGAAAAATCCATGCTCTAAACCACTGAGCCATTTTCCTGGCCTCCTAAATTTATTTTTTTTTACTTTAATATGTATAAATGCTTACCTGTGTGTATGTCAGTGCACCATGTGCATGCCAGGTGCCTGCAGAAGCCAGAGAAAGGCATTAGATCTCCTGAAACTGGAGTTAACAGTTGGGAGCTGCCATGTGGGTACAGGACTTGAACCTGGGTCCTCTGGAAGAACAGCCAGTACTCTTCAATTGAGCCATTTCTTCAGCCCCGCCTCAGACTCATTTTTAACTGACCTAAAAAAAATTGATTTTAAAAATGAATCTTGTTTTGCAATACTGGAGCTAGAGCTCAGGGCATGAGCTGGGGAGGTGCTCTGCTACATCTGTGTCCCTGGCTCTTAGCTTCATTTTTAGCTGATGAAGAAAATTGCATTTATCATGTGCATGGTTTGGGGGGATGTATGTACATTGTAGTATGCTAAACTCAGTGAATTATCACTTTTCATAATGAGGAAACTTAAAGTCTGAGTGGTTCCATCATATCTCAGGTTGGCCTAAGTACTCAGATGACTGGATCAGTGAACCAGGGAATCACACCTTCCTTCCTTCGCTGGTGAGTTTAGCTCTTCTGATTGGAGCCCCCAGTTTCTGACTCTGACAAGTCTGCTGGGAGTGACCACACCTGACCTACGAGTGGGACTTTTGGGGCAGTTTGTGGTTTGTTTAAGACAAGGTATTACTCTGTAGCCCAGGATGGCCTTGAACTTTGTATAGACCAGGCTGGCTTTAAACTCACTTCTGAATACTAGCATTACAGGCATAAGCTACCAGCCCTAGTTTCCTAAGGAAGGAGCTAGCTGTGATTTTATGCTCCGCTGCTTATCTATATGATGTGGTCATCTAGCAGTTACCAGAACCTTTGATGTCTCTGAGGTTGCCAGTCACAGAGCAACGGGAGTGCAGGCTCCTATCAGACCTGTACTAGGCTGGCAAACCTGGACCCCTGCCCTCCTAAGGGACAGCTGAGAGAAAACACATGGGAAAGATGCAAGAGAACAGTCTAGAGGCTGCATACAGTCAATTGGGAAAGCAGTCTCTAAGGAAGTTAGTCACGCTCAGACCTGGGGCTGAAGAAAGAGGGATGGTGAAAAGCCATTGTCTCACAGCAACCCTCTAAGACACAGTTCCCCCTTCAGATGAAGAATGGAGTTTCAAAGAGGTTGCCTGCATCACATGTGGCAGAGTCAGGATTTTTACTCCAGTAAGTGAAACTGTCATCAGCAATAGACAGGGAGCAAGAGCACATGGGAACTCACCAGAGACCTCTGGTGGAAGTCAGGAGATGAAGGGAGACGTCAGTAGAAGGGTCTGCAGTGACCAGCGAGATGACAGTGGGTGGAAAGATGCCCAGGGAGAGAAGAAGGAGGGATGGGTTTGGAGGGGAGGAGAAAAGTGGTCATCTAATTTGGTAAGTCATACTTCAATAAATAAAATTGGCTGATTAAATAAAGATGAAATGGGGTTGGTTGTCTGCCTAGAACCTCTGCTCCAAGGCCGCACACTCCAGTCCCTACATTCTCACACGCCCTCCAACGCCTCTTCCTTCCACTGCCCTCACCTACTGGCTGTTTGTCTGACTCTCAGCCCTGGATTTCCAGGCCCATAGCGGCAGTGTCTCTAGTCACCCAAGCAGGTTCTAGAATCACTCTGGAGCCAGCTCTGGGAGTGTCTGAGGACGTTTGTAGGCTGGGTAAACTGAGATGTGAAATCCACCCTAAATGTGGGCAGGGGTCTCAGATGGAATAAAAAGGAGAAAGCTGGCTGAGCACCAGTGTCCCCGTTCTGCTCCTGACCTGACTGCAGACGCCAGGCCTCACACCAACCACTGTGTTCCACAATGAACGGTACCCTCAAACCTGGCGAAAATAAACTTCCTTAAGTTGCTGCTGTCAAGTATTTGTCACACAGAAAAGTCACAGAAGCAGTGTCCCTGGCCAGATCCTTCTCCTCATCCCAGACCTCCCCCTTGTCTGCAGGGTCTCTGCAGAGAGAGGGGCCCACTGCCAGGCCTTGTTCTTTCTGCATGAGCAACACTGGCTTTACAGGTGCAGTTTCTTTTGTGTTAGGACCCCTACACTGAGGAGGATCCCACCCCGGGCTTAATGTGTCTGTGCTCCAGACCTAATATGTTTAACAAGAGGCCCCCATGTGTTTACTTTTCACTGGGCCCACAAATTTTGTGGTTGTCTCTATACATACGTCTGCATTGCAGTTGTGTGAGCCAGTGGGTGACAGTACCTCCCATCTGTGAGAAACTGCATCATTTCCAACTGGGAAGGAGCATGGATTTTAATCACAGGGACACACAGGGAAAACTACTCCCTTTGTTTCTATGAAATACACAGATTTATGTACAATTTTATGTTTCTTCCTGGGTAATAACTTAGAGTGAACCCTTGGGAACAGAACACAGGAATCACAAATGATGGGCCATTAACTGTGCCTAATTGTTTCTTTACGGCCTAGACTGGAGGCTTCTCTCAGTTGCTGTGGCACTCAGTTATAGGTAATGAAGGAGGGCTGCTGAAGCTCCTAGAAAGGCAGAGGGAGCAGCCATAGGGAAATCGCAGACTGGCTCCGGAGACCCCGGCTACCACCAAGGCCTCACCAACTTGGGCAACTGGGACCACCTTAGCACCAGCTCCTTCCAATGATGGGGAAGTGACTGACAGACTGACCCCAGCATCCCTCCGAGTAGGAATCACACTTGGGCTCCAAATCTCTGCAAATCCCTGCTCAGCTCACCAAACCTTGCTGAAAGGTTAACCTAGGTTAGGGTGTATCTCAGTGGCAGTGCAGTAGTTTAATACTAACGGTTCAACCCACCCTCCCAACCTTAAAAATGTTTCCTGCTAAGAAAAATGCAGACATGTTATTAAACAATCATTGTCACAGTCCTTCGTGCTCTTAGCAAAGCAATATGAGGCCAGGAATACTGTCCTCCAGAAGTCCCTGTGCATCAAATGCTCAGGGAGCATGGAATACAGAAAATCCACCATTCCCCACGTTCTCATTTTCAAAGATAGGAATTGGAATGGTCTGTTCAGCCTTGACAGCTGAAGGCTTTTGGAGACCTGTCAGTCCATTCTGTTTCTTCCCACTGGGCTGTTGTTAAATTGGTTGGCTTTGGGTTTCTGCTGCTTACCTTCCTTCCCAGCACTCTTCCCCACACCAAGTTCTTTACCAGGCACGTTTCTCCCTTGCATTTTCCCAAGGCTGCTCCCCACAACTTGTTTGTTCTGTGCATCCAGAAACCCCTTTGCTAGGCCCAGAGTATCCAACACAGGAGCAGACAGACATCCTCAGTAAAACAGGGATTCCATCAGGTGGAAAACCTTCCACAGGGAGTCTCTATTGAAGCTGGAACAGGGTCTCCAGAGACCCCATCAGGGCTTTGGTTTTCTTGGAGAGTACGAGGATGGTAGCTGCCTCACACGTAAAATTTCAGCACTTGGAGGCTAAGGCAGGAGAGCTGCTATGAGTTCCAGGCCAGTCTGAGCTGCTGAGTAAGACATTATGTCAAGAGAAGAAAACCAAAACCAAGAAGAGGGTAGGAGAGAGAACAGGAAAAACAAAGCAACTAGGCAGCGGGTGCTTCAAGCCCCACAGAAGGGCATCTGAGCTGAGGACAGATGAGCTTGCCTGAACATGGTCTTGGCCAAGCAACAGGCAGCATGGAGTGCTCCGTGCAGAGGAGTGCTCCACACATAGCTTCCAGGAGGCACTGGGCACTCACAGGGGATCCTATGAAGTGTTTGGACAACAGAGAGGAAAAGCCAGGCCTCTGTCCTTCATACTGGCTAACAGAGGGGTTACTGCTTCATAGGGGTAGAGGAGAGAGAGAGAGAGAATGTATATGTACCACACAGCATGAAACATATGAGTCAGGTGGTATGTGTTTAGTGTGTTTAGCTATACATCTTTAATCCCAGGCAGATCTCTGTGAGTTTGAGGCCGGCCTGGTCTACAAAGTGAGTTCTAGGACAGCCAGGACTGTTATGCAAAGAAATCCTGTCTTGAAAAACAAAAACAAGAACAACAGCAAAAGCCATGGACAACCTGTGATTCATTTCTCTCCATCTGTAATGCAGGTTCTGGATCCTAGGGCTCAAACTCACCTGCAAGTATCTTTACCTGCTGAGAACCCTCTCCAGCCCTAGAGAGCTCCTTTTTAAGAGGGCTCTTTCCAGCTGGCTCTGAGCACTGTCTGGAGTCAAGGGGAACAGGGCCAAGGCAGAGAGTAAATGGGAGGAAGCCCAGAGAGACAGTGAGTAGGGCCAAGCACAAAGCTAAATAAAGGCCAGAGGGAGGGCTCATGAGCTCATAAAAGGGTCGGTGGCCTCAGAAACAAAGTTCCCCTCAGCCTGCTCCATGTGTCCCTTATCCCAGGCAAGCCATGGTAATGGAAGTCACTCTTCCTCCAGGTAGGATAGAAATCAGAACCTCTTTGCCCAAAGTCTACTTAAAACTAAAACCATCTTCTAATCTTCCCTGCCTTTCTAAGAACTGGCTACAAAGTCATTTCCTGTGGTGTTTGGCTATGGGGGCTACGAAGCACCCTGGAGCAGACACACTATAGCTGGGCGGCCAAGAAGAACCAGCACAGAAGACCTAGCTATGGCCCCTGACCACGGTCTTCCTCTGCCAGCTCATAAATGCTGTCCAGCCACGCTTCTACACGGCTGCCCGTGCCTTAGAGAACCTAAGCAGAAAAATTGCCTTCACCCTGGGTCTGCGGGTCATCTGAAGCCCTCCTAACATATGAAACTGATCAAATAGATATGCTACCTGTGGCCTTTTCCCTGTAACCTATCCATTGCCAGTTTTATTTTGTCAGATTCAAATATCAAACCTTCAGAGGGAAATTTGAAGTCCTGCAAAAACCAAGCTGGAAAGGGGGAAAGAGAAAGAGAGGAAAGATCAGGAGGCTACAGTGTCAAAGGGGACAAGGAGGGACTGGTATGCTCAGTGGTAGAGAGCACTTGCCCCAGCGTGCTCTGGGGTCAGTCCATAGCACTGAAAAGAAGACCAAGTGAGACCATGTTTCAAGACGCAGCAGCTCTGCCTCTTGTGGATATGGAGTAGCCATTGCACTCTGAGCTCACAGAAGCTGTGGTTGCCTGCAAAGCCTGCATGAAGTGGGGTTGTTGACATTCCATCATGGATGGAACTGACCCTTCTCGGAGGAACTGCTGACAGTGATGGCGGCTGGTGGAGGTGAAGCCCTTTTCTTTAGTGGTGTAGCCACTGGTAAGTTGCTGTGCTTGGTAAAAACCACCAACTCTCCTTCATGCAAGCATCCCTAACTAAACTCAGTAAGGCAGTCGCTCTCTCTCTCTCTCTCACACACACACACACACAGGAAAACATGAGGCAGCTTTCTGTGAACTGTGAAGGAGGGAGTGAGCTGGAATCTTGAGGGGGTGGGGGAAGGTAATGAATATTAATAGTATGTATGAAATTATAAAATACTAATACTACTACTACTACTACTAATAATAATAAGTCCTCTGGGGAACAAGTACTGCAAAGTGCAAGGGAGGGGGGAGGGGAGGCTACCCAGAGCACAGAGGCCAGTGTAGAGATTTATTTTTCATCAAAATGAAAATTTATGTTTCTGGTAAATCAAGCAAGACCACGTCCCTGCTTCCAACCAAACAAATTCTAGCCACACAGAAGTAATACCCACCAACAATGGAAACGTCCTGCCAAATCTCAGCCCACCACCATTAGGGCTTTGGTGACTCAAGTTCTGGAGCCTTTTCTGCCACCAAAAACACTAATCAGTCTATATATCAGCTTTCCTGGGGGTCACGTGCCGGTGAGCTTCGGTTTTATGAGACGGGGTATCACTGGGTAGCACTGGTTTCAAACGAGTGATCCTCCTGCCTCAGGCTCCCAGTAATTACTGGACTTGTTAGGAGTGGAAGCCTGGGCCCTGGCAACCCCAAGAAGCCGCCTGTCCTCAATAAGCCAATTAAACAGCCAAGCAGAGAAAGGAGATGTATTCAATGTGGCCACTTTGGGAAAGAGGAACAAATGACGATGACATCGACGTCTAATTGCCCCACCCCACCCCCACCCCGTGCACCGAAAGTCTGTGGGGTCCTGGCATGAGGGTTAGGTTTAAATAGAGGGCTAGAAGTCTGTACAATTAGGTGGTTCTGACCATCATCATGGGCCGGGTACCAGGCTCTCCTGCTAGGTGGTCTGACGCAGCACCAGAACTTACGGATCTCTTCCTGGGAGACAAGTCCCTTCTCCAGATGCCACAAACTTTCCTTCCCTAGCTTGAGAATCCTAAGGAAAGTATCCCCGGGACCCACTGTTTTCACAGTCTGGCAGCCAGAGGGAGTGTAGTGCCCCCTTCCACCCGGATGGCACACAGGTGCTGTGTACAGGTGTGTGATGCCCTCTTTCACTGGTTTTAAAGGCTGTACAGTACCCTGTGACCTAGACACGCCATCACCATCAGCTCTTCAGCTACAGCACGCACTAGTCCAAATCTGTGGCCACAAGGCCCATGCTCTGAAACTTTGGTACAGATTAGTTGGGTTCTGCCCAAGGAACTCCCGTGGCTGAGATCACAGTGTCACTGGGCCCTCCACACTGAGGCTCGGGGGCTTCGTCTAATTCTTTGGGTGGCTGGATTCTCTGCGGTCCTTTTTCTTCAGAGACAATATGGCAAATGCCACTGTCACCTAAAGTCCATTTTTGAACCAGCCAACCCATGTGTCAGTGCTTTGAAAGGGTACACTGGGTGTGGTAATCTGAATGTAATTGGTCCCCATATTCCCATAACCCCACAATCTCATAGGGAGTGGCACTATTAGGAGGTGTGGCTTTGTTGGAGTGACTATGGCCTTGTTAGAGGAAGTGTGAACCTGGGGGCGGGCCTTGAGGTTTCCTATGCTTAGGATACCGCCCAGTGAGTCAGTTGACTTCCTGTTGCCTGAAAGATGTAGCCATCTCATCTCCAGCACCACATTGCCTGCACACTGCCATGCTCCCGTCATGATAACTGACTGAACCTCTGAACTGTAAGTGAGGCCCCTCAATTAAATGTTTCTTTGTGAGAGTTGCCATGGTCATGGTGTCTCTTCACAGCAATAGAAACCCTAAATGGAGACACCAGGGTAGGCTCAGATCGATTGCTTTGGTGGAGGCATTTTCTTGTTTTGTTTATGGAGAGTATGTATTTTATTTTTAACTAAAATTGCGGCACACACATTTAATCCCAGCATTTGGGAGGCAGAGGCAGTCAGATCTCTGTGAGTTCAAGATCTGCATAGAAAGTTCCAGGATAGCCAGGGTGATACAGTGAGCTCTTGTCTCAAAATAAATAAAATAATACAATTACAAAACAAACTAGGCTGGATATATCTCAGTCGTAGAGTACTTGTCTATCATATATAAGACTAGATTTACTCTCAGCCCTAAGGGAGAAAAAGACAAAATACAGACCAAATTAAACTAAGCCTGTGTCATCTCTGCCAGCCTGTGTAACACAGCTTACCCAGTAAAACATTCACAAGGCCTGCCCACGCCTCAGGAAGGTCATGCATGGGCCACCAGGAGAGTGCTGCTCCCAGGACAGTGCTCAATATAGGCAGGTAATCTATTGCTATCACACTCTTTAACATTCCTCTGCATGCTCCTGGACTA
The DNA here is from genome assembly GCF_943737965.1 of Phodopus roborovskii. NCBI lineage: Eukaryota > Metazoa > Chordata > Mammalia > Rodentia > Cricetidae > Phodopus > Phodopus roborovskii. Next base: position 11,103,146 of record NW_026126546.1, on the reverse strand, counting down.
TTTTAATTAGAAGCTAGGAAAAACGGTGGTTCTGGACAATAGTCACATTTTAATTGTTTTCAAATATGCACAGCTTTTTAAAAGAAGAAAGCCCCGGGTGGCATCATGTCTCTTGGAACTTCCCAGGCTTAGCAGGTGGCTTAGAGATAGAGCATTAACCAGCTGCCCAGTTTGAGACCTAGCACCTAAAAAAGAAACTTTGAACTATGAATAATTTTCTGCAGTCTTGGGGCAGGGGAGGAACCAAACGCATGGCCTTGACTGAGCATGCTCAGGATGGCTCTACCACTGAGTCATGTTCCCAGCCCACCTGGTTCCCTTTGGAAGCCCACTCTTAATAGTTGGAAGTCTCACTCAAGTTAGAGTGGCCTCATACCCACTATCTAAGTCAAAACGTCCTTGAACACCTGATCCCAATCTCCACCTCCCTAATGTTGGGGTTACAGAAAAGAGCCACCCTAGGAGAGAACTATCCATGCGGTATCAGGAGTTCTGCGCAGGGGATTTGCCCTCCCTTCTGCCAATTCACATGATTGTTTACTGAAGTTGAGTAGATGTCTGGGGGTATCTACTTCATACTTTGGGCTTCAGTGCACACAGCTGGCACTGCTGGTGTTTAGGAAATGGATGACACTGTCTGTCATACATAGAACCATCTCTTTAACAGTCTCCTGTGTCACATAATCTTTTCTAATCCTAGTAACAAACCTAACTCCCTGCTTCATTTTTGTTGATCAACTGAGTCCACTTTTGCCATTGGTGTTTATGGTGGCCTGAATGAAAATGGCCCCCATAGACTCATGGGGGGGGGGTGGCACTGTTGGAAAGATTAGGACATGTGTGCCTCGTAAGGAAGTGTGTCACTGGGGCTTGACTTTGGGGTTTCAGATGCCCACGCCAGGCCCGGTGTCACGCCCTCTTCCACTGCCTGCTGATGCAAATGCAGGACTCTCGGCTCCTTCTCCAGCACCATGTCTGCCTGCATGCCGCCATGGCCCACCATGATGACAATGGACTAAACCTCTGAACTATAAGCCAGCCCCAATTACATGTTTTCCTTTCATGGTGTTTCTTCACAGCAACAGAAACCCTAAGACAGTGTTCTTTTGGTTAGCCCTCTCTGCCCTGTAGAAACCCATCTTCGTGGGTTTTCTTGTTGGTGATGTCATTGCTTTGCTATTTAAGCACTCCTTTGCTTAATAGCAGTTCACGTGCTGCACAATGGCAGTCTGTGAATCTGTCAGTGGCCCAGAAAACTATAATGGAATTGAGAAATTCCTATTGCCTAATGATACCATGGATATCATAAAATCATAGTACAATGTATTAATCATCTGTTTGTGCTATTGCTGCCAGTGTGTAAAAACAATGGCACATGTAATTTCATGCACTGTGGAATAGTTCATGATAATGAGCAGCTGGGATACTGACTTAAGTACTTTCAGCCTGTGGGAACCACACCCAGGGCCTCCTGTAGGCTAGACAAGTGCTCTACTATGGATTTATATCCCCAGGTCCCCACAAAACAAAACAAAACAAAACACCTTTTCATTTTAAGACAGATCTCACTAAGCTGCCCCAGGTAGCTTTGAACTTATAATCCTCCTGCCTCGGTGTCCAGAGGTGCCGAGATTATAGGCATGTGCCACCATAGTCAGCTTGGATTATCTTTTTCTTACTATTTTAAAAAAGTTATTACATTTTGGCGTATGAACTTTCAATTAAACATACAGACCATCCTAACTTACATTAGTTTGACTTAGAAATTTTTGTCTTTAGGGATGCTTGTGTGAAAATGATACCCAGTGAGCAGCAACTGTTCTCTTTTGAATGCCATGCCTTTCCTGGGCTAGTGATGTCAGTATGATACTCTCAGTCACTCCTGAGAATTTAATACAGGCTAGGCATCCACACATCATGAGGGAAAACAACCATGTATTAAGTACAATTTTGATTTAGGGTATTTTCAAGTTAAAAGAGATTTACTGAGACACAGCCCCACCGTTAGATGAGAAGCATCTGTAATGTAATTCTAAACACCAGTGTCTTCACTGGTTACAAAGCTATGTCATTCCCTCTCACCTGCCATTCTGCCATCCTCTTTGCCACACAAAACTCCTTTATCCAGTTGGCTTCTTGATCAGTCTTAAAAACTGGGAGCAGTAGACAAACTTGGTGGGTAGAAGTGCTCATCCCTGTTTTCCTTGGTACTCCAGCCAATTCCCATGAAGACAGCACTTGGTGGCAGTTTTCAACCCCTTGCAGCCATCCCAGAAGGAACAATGACTTAGGTAGGGTTTCCTTTACTATGAAGAGACACATGACCATGGCAACACTTGATGTTTAATTGGGGCTGGCTCACAGTTTCAGAGGTACAGTCCACTATCATTATGGCAGGCAGACATGGTGCTGGCAAGGTAACGAGAGTTCTACACCATGATCTGCAGGCAGCAGAAGACTGTGTGCCACACTGTGCATAGCTTGAGCATTTGAGACCTCAAAGACCTCCCCCACAGTGACACACTTCCTCCAACAAGGCCTCACCTACTCCAAGGCCACACTCCTAATAGTGCCACTCCCTATGGGTCAAGCATTCAAACACATGAGTCATGGGGTCCATACCTACTCAAACTACCACTAACACCATTGCAACCCATGATAATACCAGTCAGGCCTTCCAAAGGTGACCGGTTCCTAGTCCTCAGAACCACTTGAATATGTTGTTTTATAATGCAGAAGAGACTGTAGAGATGATTAAGGCAAAGAGCTGGAGATAGGGAACTATCTGGCAAATCTCACTGCATCCTTAACATAGCTAACAGGCTCAGAGAGGTGCGCCATGCAAGAACTCTGTGGGCCATCTTTGGAGATGGGGAGGAGAGCAAGCCAGGAGATGGCAGCTTTGGAGACAGGGATGGTCCTCCAGGAGCTTCTGCAAAAGAACACCGCCTGGCCAGACATCTGGGATTTAGCTTAGTGAGTTAAACTGGCAATGGATGCTGGGATATTAGGGAGCAGTGTTAAGAACCCTGTACTGAGTTTTAGTTAGACGCTGCCATTAACTCGTTGGCTTAGGAGACTATAACCCTGTTCTGGGCTTTAATTCCTCACTCGCTGTGTGGGCATCATTATCTCAAAGTGGGCGTAAGACGCCCAACCCCTTAGGGTTTACACAGGACAATGGAATCACCTGGGCTGCTGTGTAGAACAGGGCGGACTTTTGCTTCTTATCTGCGTCTCTCCAAAAGGTAGCTGGCATTTTAAGGCCGAGGTCCCATTCTCCCTTTCCACAAGTGCTCTCCCCACCCTGCTCATCTCTTAGTCTGAATCCAGAGTTTGCAGCTAGAGATGCTGCAAACTCTTTGGAATTGGGAGGCACGTGTCTCACCCACATGCTCCTCAGGGAGAAGTCTACACAAGGACGTCACAGGCGTGCCCAGAATGACTCTCAGCACTAAAAAGCCACTTTGGTGATACAGTAAGTGGGCCACTCGATAGTCATCTGATGCTTGAACCTTCTCTTGATAATGGAGTTTATCCACCAGCCTGGAGATGCATATGATTAAGCATCATGGGCTGTATTTTCCTTGGCTCTGAAAGGCTCTGAGCTTTGAAGTACAGATGTTGGATGGAGCTGCCTGAGAAACAGGCCTTGTCTTGGGCCTGCAACTTGGAAGCCCCCAGCTCCCTTCTGACTGTATACAATGCCCCGAACACCGGCACTTGCTGAACTGCTGTGGAAATGAGAAACGGCAGCCTGCTTTCCCTTCTCTCCTCCAAGTTTTGCCATTAAATATATTCTTCCTTAGGAAGATGCAATTAAGCGTTATGGAAATAAAAGGGTTTCATTATATTTCATGGGTTGAAGATCTGTTCCTGCTTCATAGTTTAAAATAATTTATGAGGAAAAAAACCATACTTTATCTATTACCATTTAGGGAGAAATTGGAGAGTGCCCCTGACTTTGATAGAATCAAACCAGTGCATGTAAGCAGTACAGAGATTCCCCAAATCATTTAAAGACAAGTTTCAGCGGCTGGCTAGAGAGATGTCAAAGACTTGCTGTCCCTGCAGCAGTCTAGCTCCCAATTCTACAGTGGGTAGCTTAGGACATTCTGTGACCCCAGCTCCCAGGAATTGATGGCACATGTGTGACATAAACACTCAGATACACAAATAAAAATAATTAAAATCTTCAAACATAGTTCACAGGGCTTTAGGGTAAAGAAAAAACAAACAAACAAAAACACATGAGATGTCCTGAGTATCTGTGGGAATGTGTCAGGGCACAAGCGACCTTCCTACACTTGGGTTTTATAGTTGGATCCTGAGCACATATAGGAATACTCTAATTCTAGCTGTGCCGTCAGACAAAGGTCACCTAGAGACTGACTCTGCCATGCTGGTTAGAAAATGGTCTCCAACTGAAGAAAAGATGTCCTGTGCACCTAAGTCACTGAGCCTGGAGTGGAACAGAAGAAAATCTGGGCACTAGGAATGCAAACACCACTCTGAAAAGGCATCTGATTTCTTTTCTAGCCATGCACTAAAGCAGCAGCCAAGGGGAGAGAGTCAGAGCCAGGGGTCAACAAGGAGGGGGCATCGGAGCTTCCCTGAGACTCGGGAAGGTCGCGAGGGCCAAGCTGTTTTCCTAATGACTCCAGCCTGCTATTTGCCTTTTCATTCACTTTCTCCCTAGGTATACACTGGAGTTTCCAAAGGCTGAGGTTTTAACAAATTAAATGCAGACGCAGGGTTTTGAACTCAGCTGCCTTCTTTCAAGCCTGACATTAAAGACATTTTAAACAAGTACAATAGTGTCACCCTTCTCACCAAGGAAAGCCTGAATATCGGTCTTCTCATAAATATTTTTGGTTTTGATTTTAGAAACTGTTTTGCGACTGCCTTAGAATACAAACCTTCTTCCTCTGCGACTGCCTTAGAATACAAACCTTCTTCCTCTGCGACTGCCTTAGAATACAAACCTTCTTCCTCTGCGACTGCCTTAGAATACAAACCTGCTTCTCAAATGCTGGAATTATAGGCATGCCTACTGAGGCTTGATGTGCTTTATTATCATTATTAAGAAAATAGTTATTTTTCATAAAGACATTATTTACACAATATATAATGATTTTAATGGTATTTTAATGAGCTATTATTGTAAAATTTCTCTTTCAATTTCTTTCTTTCTTTCTTTCTTTTCAAGACAGGGTTTCTTTGTAGCTTTGGGGCCTGTCCTGGAACTCATTCTGTAGACCAGGCTGGCCTCAAACTCAAGAGATCCGCCTGCCTCTGCCTCCTGAGTGCTGGGATTAAAGGTGTGTGCCACCACCATCCGGCTTCTCTTTCAATTTCCTTTTTTTTTGGTTTTTCGAGACAGGGTTTCTCTGTGGCTTTGGAGGCTGTCCTGGATCTAGATCTTGTAGACCAGGCTGCCCTCGGACTCACAAAGATTTGCCTGCCTCTGCCTCTGCCTCCTGAGTGCTGGGATTAAAGGTGTGTGCCGCCATCATCCGGCTTCTCTTTCAATTTCTAAAGTGTTAAAATTTGATAGACAGAAATACCCCTCGACTGAAGAATGGATGAAGAAGATGTGGCACATTTACACAAGGGAGTACTACTCAGCGGAAAAAAACCAATGGAATCCTGAAATTCACAGGCAAGAGGACGGAGCTAGGAGAAAGAGAAGGGGCAGAGAGGGAGGAGTGATAAGAAAATGGGGACAAGGCCAGGCTGCAGAAACCCACAGGGACAGCTGACCTGAACAAGGAGGAGCTAACGGGCCCCCAGACTGATAGCTGGGAATCCAGCATGGGACCGACCCAGACCCCCTGAACATGGGCCTCAGTTAGAAGGCCTGGGCAGGCAGTCTAAGGGACCTCTCACAGTGGAACCAGGATGTATCCATGGTGCAGGAAAGGACTTTGGGAGCACATTCCCCATGGAGGGATAATCCCTTAGCCTAGAGACTAGGAGGGAGGGCCTAGTCCCTACTCCAGATGACTTGACAGGTTTTGTTAATCCCTCCTGGAAGGCATCACCCTCCCTGAGGAGTGGGGGGAGGGAATGGGATGGGAGGGGGTCGGGGGCATGGGAGGGAAGGAGGGAGGGAGAGAGGGAGGGAGAGGGAACTGGGATCAATATGTAAAATAAGAAAAATAAATAATAAAAAAGAAATGAAAATAAAAAGAAATAAAAAACATAAGCTTTTGGGGGATCCTTAGAGATTTGTTTTACTTAAAGTTTTAAAAATCGAGGCTGGGTATGGTGGCACATGCCTCTAGTCTCAGTGCTTGGGAAGCCACAGGCAGGTGGATCTCTATGAGTTCAAGGACAGCTTGGCTTAAACACAGTTTATATATAGTAAAGTACACAACTATTAAACACACACCTTATTTTTAATATATATACATATGGTATAACCTGGGCTCAAGGAGCAGATGGTTGCTGCCATCTTGGAAGGGTGCCCGTGTCTCACTGGGTCAATGCCCAGGCTACCAGAGGTGACCAGTCTGGTATGTGTCCCTGCATATTAATTTGGCTTAGTTTTTAGTGGCTTATGGATGAAACTGTATAGTATACATTTCAGGGCTTCCAGCCAAACCCTCATCCACTTTTGAGACAGGGTTTTGCTAAGTGTCCTAGGCTGGCCTTGAACTTGTGATTCTCCAGACCCAACCTCCTGCACTGGTGGAGCTGCAAGTGGTGCCAGTGCACCCAGTGTTTATATTCTTTTGTGTTGTTCTTATTTGGGGATTTGGGTAGGGACTGACTCCAAGAGTAGGGCATGTTAAGGAAGGATGTGCTCTGCCAGCGAGCTAGGAGCAGCCCTGTAGCTGGTTCTTCTCCCAGAATGTTTCTGAGATTCATCTGTGCTCTGTATACTAGTAGTTCATTTCTTTTATTACACTAATCACATCACATTATATGGCCACATCACAAATTGGTTTATTTTCCTCCCGATGCATATTTGGATTTGGTCAATTTTAGTCAATTATAGAGCTGCCATGAACATTTTTGTAGGAGTCTCTTGGTGGGTAATACATTAAATTTTACTTACTGATTTGAAGAATGAATATATATATACATATATATACATACATATATATGTATATGTATGTATATATATTCTTTAACAATCCATAGCTGGTCTCCTTTTCTTTTCTTTCTTTGAGACAAGATCTCACAATGTAGCCTATGGTTGACCTGCAACTCAGAGATCCCCCCTGCCTCCACCTCTAAGTGGCAGAATTAAAGATGTATGTCATTATGCCTGGCTCGGCTTCCTTTCTCTTTAATTTTCTTTTTATTTAAGTGCATGTCTGTGGACCTGTGTGACTTTATGTGTACCACATGGGTGCAGGAGGCTGCAGAGCCCAGAGAGGGTGTTAAATCCCCTAGAACTGAAGTTACAGAGAGCTGCGAGTCTCCATGTGAGAGCTGGGAACCAAACCCGGGTCCTCTGCAGGGGCAGTAAGAACTCTTGACTGCTGAGTCATCTCTCTAACCCTATACATAACTTTTAAAAATAGTATCTTTGAGGGATTAGAGAGTTGGATCCTCAGTTAAGAGCATTTGCTGTTCTTCTAGAGGACCTGAGTTCAACTCCCAGCACACACATCAGACGGTAAACAACCACCTGCAACTCCAGTTCCGGGGCATCTGTCATCTGTCACTTCCTTCCAGACTCCATCCAGACTGTGTACACATAGCACGCACACACAGAAAATAAACACACATTTAAAAATGCTATGTTTTGAGCCGGGTAGGGTGGCACATGCCTTTAATCCCAGTACTTGGGAGGCAGGGACAGGTGGATCTCTGTGAGTTCAAAACCAGCATGGTCTGCAGAGTGAGTTCCAGGACAGGCTCCAAAGTCACAGAGAAACCCTGTCTCAAAGAAAAAAAAAGTTATGTTTTGATAGTCAGCTATTATTAATTTTGTTTACTCTGTGTGTGTGTGTGTGTGTGTGTGTGTGTGTGTGTGTGTGTGTGTGTGTGTGTGTGTGGTGTGGTGCATGGGTGGGCATGTTCATGCCATGGTGTATGTATATGTAGGTCAGAGGACAACTATTGAGAGTTTGTGTTCTTCTTGCATGGTGAGTTCTAACTAGCCATTTCACTGGCTTGGATATTCTTAATTTTCATTAGGCATCATTTGTCAATGTCTAGTTTTCAGTTTAGTACATTTTGTGTTATGACTTTAAAATCCTTACCTACCTTAGTCTGTATTGTGAAAATGTTTTCCTATGATCCCTACCTGTTTGTTTAGAAGCTTTAAAACTTTTGAATGTAGGTAAATTATACCTGAAAACATCATTTGTGTACAGTTTGAGGCAAGGAATAGAGTTCCTTATTCTCTATCTTATGTCATTGATCCCATACTCTCAACCCATGGAATTACTGAGGCTATGATGTAAATTGAGAAAGCACACACACACACACACACACACACACACACACACACACACACACACATACACACACACCACAGCTAACTCCAGTTCAGTACTATTAAATATAAAACTCCAAAATAAACAATAACTTTTTTTTGAGACAGAGTTTCTCAGTAGCTATGGGCTAGTCCTGGAACTCACTCTGTAGACCAGGCTGGCCTGGAACTCACAAAGATCTGCCTGCCTCTGCCTCCCAAGCTGGGATTAAAGGTGTGTGATACTACTGCCTGGCAAGGATAACTTTTAAATTCTTCACTTTTAGTACTGTTTAGAGAGAAATAATAAAATCTGGCACTTTCCATTCTATTTTTACTTTTGCGTTTGTTTGTTCTGTGGTGCTGGGACTTGGTCCTGGCATCTCATCCATGCTAGGCAGATGCTCTAGCATTGAGCTACTGGTCCATCCCTGTTGCATTCTGCGCGAATCATCCCTTTGTTCAGAGTATTTACACTGTACACTGTAGTGAGATAGTTCTGTGGCACTGACCACGCCCATTGGGGGGTGGAGCGATGGGCGGAGGTGACCTGAGGAAGGAGGTCGGAGGGGGCCAGGAAGGCGCTCTCTTTCTGGCATGACTCGGACAGGACAGGATCGGGTTGAATTTCCTGGTGTTCATCTGTCTAGGTTGTAAGTTATTTCTCCCTGAATAAACATCTATTCGGCCTATTTGTTAATCCTGATCCTTATTTAACCGCGTTATCTGGTGTCAGAAGTGGGATTTACCTGGGTTTCACCCAGGCGGCAGAAGCCGCCCCCCCTCCATCCCCCAATGGGCGTGGTCAGTGCCACAGCACTATCTCACTACAGTACACTTTACTGTTCACTGCCCACCCAGTCACCTCAGCAAACCAACTGTGGCACTATCACAATATTTGCTAATGGCCTCAAAGCACAGGCTAGAATTACAAAGACACCCAGGTGTTTACCACTGAAGGCTGGCTGAGTGCTGCCAACACTGCAGGGCACATAGAAAAAACACGGTGCAGATATTCCTTGGCTCACAATGGAGTTAATAAACCCATAGTCAAAAAAATGCACTTAATACACCGATGCTACATCAGGAAGGCGTTTAGCTGCACCTTACACTGTAGGGCTAGCTGTTTACTGCCATGGTCACATGACAGACTGGACACTGGTTCACTGCTCTGCCCAGCAGCTCAACAGAGCACTGCACTGCATATTGCTCTTCTAGGAAAAGATAAACATTCTAAATTCAAAGCCTGATTTCTACTAGGATTCAAAGCTACCCACTTTGGGGCATCTGCTGGGGCTGCTGGGACATATCGCCCCATATTATCAGGCAGGGGATGGAGGGATTGCACATCTAAGTATCTGCCTCGAGGCTTTGTCCTTATTCCTCTACACTTGACCCAAAGGTATACTCTATTTTAATCTGCAGCCTTAGTTAAGTACACCAACATTTTTTTTTCTTTTTTGTTTTTATGAGACAGGATTTCTCTGGAGCTTTGGAGCCTGTCCTGGAACTCCCTCTGTAGACCAGGCTGACTTCAAACTCACAGAGATCCGCCTGCCTCTGCCTTCCAAGTGCTGGGATTACAGGCATGCACCTCCACCCGCAGGGCCACCAACATTTTCTCAGCCAAACAGTCTCTTCATACACAGTTTGGCTCAGTCATTTTTAAGACTGTGAAGATGTGCAAACAACAAAAGGTCTGAGGACTTCTGATGTAGAGCATGGGCTCCGAAGCCAGATGTTAGAGTCAATTCCCAGGCCCAGCCACATGTTATCTGTGAGGCTTTGGTAATTAATTCATTGTTCCAGGTTTCCGTTTCCTCATCTCTAAATTGAACTAATAACTACCTATAACATGGGGCTTTTGCTTGTCAACTATTAAGCATTATATTACATCTTTGTGTTTGTTAAATAGGACACATATGTTCAAAAGAATATGAAACTGAAGGAACATAGATTCCAAAGAAAGGAAACAAGAAACCTTTTGTAACTTCAACATTCAGAGCTCATCTGTCTCCATTTCATTTAGAAATAAAAACATACAAAATACAAAAATATACAAAATCCATGGGACTTCTTTATACTACAAAGAATGATTGCAAGTTGAAATGAAAAAAAAAATAATAGTGATAGAAGTACTAGCTAACATAAACATCTAGGGGTTAATTAAACAAAACATGCACAAGACTTACACAATGAAAATTACAAAACACTGCTTAGTGAAATTGAAGACGACCTAAATACATGGGGAAATAATCCATGTTCATGGATTAAAGGACTTGAATTGTTAAGATGTTAAACGGCCCCAGTTGATCTAAAGAGTCAATGCAAGCCCAGTCAAATCCTAGCAGGTAATTTTGCAGAGGCTGACAAGTTGATTCTAAAATTATCGTGGAAAAACAAAGCCAAAGCAATCTGAAAAAAAAAAATAAAGAATGAAATTGGAGAAGCTAAATTATACATTTTCAAGACTTACTGCAAAACCATGGGAATCAAAATATCAAAATCAGAAAAAGCATAAAGATAGACATAAATTAATAGAACTGCAGAGGCCAAAAATGACTCACACTTTCAGACACAATTAGTTTCCTACAAAGGTGCCAATTTAAGTTAGTGGGAGGAAGGAAAGCCTCTTGTTTTGTTTTCTGAGACAGGGTTTCTCTGTTATAGCCCCGATTGTCCTGGAACTTGCTCTGTAGACCTTGAGCTGTAGGCCTGGAACTCACAGAGATCCCCTGCCCCTGCCTTCCCAGTGCTGGGGTGAAAGGCGTGCAGAAGCCCCTGGAAAGGAAAGTCTTTTAAATAGATGGTGCTGGAATAATAACACATCCATTTTCAGAAGTTGTGCGCGGGCTCTGGCCCTTACCTTGGAGCAAGGTGACCAAAATGCAAGTGCTAGAAGTGTAGAATAAAATGTTCTTACTCTAAACTAGAAACTGTCCAGCAAAGACATTGTCAGAAAAATGAAAACACAAGCCACACACTAGCAAGAAGCAACTGTAAAGAGCAGGACGCAAATCAACACATGAAAAGATGCTCAGAGGGTCAGTGAGATGGCTCAGTGGGCAAAGGTGCTTGCTGCCAGGCCTGAGGACCAGAGTTCAACCCCTGGAGCCCACATGGTTGGAGGAGAGAACCAGCTCCCAAAAGTTATCCTCTGACCTCCATCTGAGTGCTGTGGTACACCTCTACTGTTACACACACACACACACACACACACACACACAACCTTTAAGTTATTTGTTTTATGTTATGTGTGTGAGAGTTTTGCCTGTATAAATGTTTGTGAGTACCGTGTGAGTGCATATGACCACAGAGTCCAGAAAAGGGTGTCAGATCTTTTGGAACTAAAGTTACAGACAGTTGTGACCCACCAATAAACGTAATTTTAAAAGAAGCGTAGCATGATAAATCACTAGACAAATGCCATTTAGAACCATGTTACCACTGAAAGCTTAGTAAGCGGCTCAAGTTAGAAAAGACTAATAGTACCGAATGGTGGTGAAATGTGGGACTCTTTCCCATATTGCTAGTCTGAATACAGAATTGGAAAGCCATCTGAAAAATATTAGGTAGTCCCTTACAAACATGCTCAGCCATATAACTTGGCAATCACCTTTCCCAGCATTTACTCAAAAGAAATAAAATACATTCACATAAACAACTAAATATAAGTATGACTGGAAGCTTAGTTCACAGGAACTCCAGACTGGAAACAACCAATTAACAAACTGTGGCACATGCAACAGTACTGAGCTTTGACAGGGGCAGACTACTACACATGTAACACACGGAGGGATCTCACAAAAGCAACAGGAGCAAGCTAAAAAAAAAAAAAAAAAAAAAAAAAAAAAAAAAAGGCAGGCACAGAAGAGCTCATACCATATATTTCCAAAACCATAGTGGCAGACACAAGGCAGAGGTGCAGGGTCCTGGTAACTGTTGAGAAGGTTGGGAGAGGGAAGCTGAGAGAGAGAAGATGAGAAAGAGGTTAATGCGGGGAGGTAAACAACTCCCTATAGGTGAATGGTGAAGGCTCTGGGGTAGCAAGTAAAGAAAAATAAAATAAATTGTAGGCTCAAAGCAACAAGAAGGCTAAGAATCCAACCCACATGTAGGCATTCTAACACTTAGATCTGGAAAGCTGCTGTGGTCGATGCTGAGGTCTGAACCTAGTCACCTTGGAACCCTTAGACTTCTATAGCATGTTGACAGTGACGTTCTGCTGGGATCAACTTACACATGCTGCAGTGTAAGCTGCAGTGGCAGGAGGTCACACACTGTAGCAGGCCTGGCAGGTTGGCCACCTCAGCATAAACGGTTCCCAAGACAAGGTAATTTGCTAGTAGGGATCAGAAAATGTGGCTATGCTCACAGTGAAACTATATAACAATGACAGAATGGAGATGGGGCCATAAAGGGAAAAGGCACTTGGGGTAAAGTCCAAAAGAAATCAGACTGGAGCATCCAGCTGTCCTCTGCTATTCCCAGAGAGAGTACAAAGTGTCATTAAGTAGGAGGCTCTCGTGAGCCCCAGGGTCCAGGGTTTTTATTGTAATTCAGTCACATGGTCAGGCAGACCCTTTATTAAATGACTGATGCTTGCAAAAATCAAACCGATACAAAGAGGCTGAGGATTGGGAGCACATAAAAAACAGATTGTCACTGTAGGTCTCAATGTAACTCCTGGGACCAAATGCACATCATGTGGCCCAAGGCTACATGCAGATAAAAGACTCTGGGCAGGCTATTCAAAGCTGCAAAGAATATTCCAGTGCCGGGCAAAGGATAGTCTGAGTAGCCCGCAGCTTCTATCTAACTCTTCATTGCACAGACTATCAAGGATTTAAATTAGGGTACATTCATAGGAATACAGTCACACGTATATATGAACCTAAGGCTCTCCAAATGGATGCCTCTGTCTCCTCTCTCTTTCCCTCTCTCTGTTCCCCTGTCTCTCTGTCTCTTTCTCTTTCTCTCACACACACAGAGTGGGGTCATATCTCATGTACTCCAAGCTGACCTCCAACTCACTATGTAGCTGAGGCTGGCCTTGAAAACCTGATTCTCCCAACTCTATCTTGCATGCAGCACCATACCTGGCTTATATATCACATTTAATGTACATGTATTTTTTTTTTCTAGGTAGGAATTTCACAGCTTTCATCATATTATCGGTATACTACAATTCCAAAAGTTAAGAATCTAGATTGAGGTTAGCAAGATTATGAAATAGAAAGCCATAGGCCAAAGACCATAGACTTCTTCACAATATATGGCCCATAAAGCTTGAACGAAAACTCCGGAAGCTAACTGAAAGTCACTTAGGCAAGAACAGCTGTATTGAGACAGGTAAGTCTCCATTGCTTTCAGAGTCTTCCTGTGAGACAGACAGCTCCGTGTGACCAGGAAAGGTGCCCAGTTCTCATTTCTTCTTTTGGAAGGAAAGAGTGGAATGCATATTCCTGCTTTCTGTCTTTCTGGGAGCCTCCCAAGCATTGATTTATACCTTGCCTGATTCTAGTTGTAACTAGTAAAACCCAGAAGCCCCGGGAAACAGAGGAGACTCTGGTGGCTTTGGGCTCAGTAGAGAACCTAGCTACCTATCTGCAGTACTGCATGCAAACACCAGAGGGAGACAGAAGCTCGGATTTGGAGAACCCTCCACAACCCGCATGGGTAAACAGAGATGCAGCTCCAGGGAAAGCGACAGTTGAGAGGCACAAGGAGTCTCTAGCTGGGCAGGTCTGTAAAGAGTAGGTAAAGTGTTCCTTCAAATGCTCATGCTCCAGCAAAGTAACACTGCATATGGTAAAACAGGGACACGTGGCCCAAAGGACCAAGGCAAACACCCCAGATCTACTTTACCTAACAAATAATTCAGAAGAGTTTTTGAAAAGAGCTCAGTGAGTCAACTAAAGGGAAAAGGATAGCATGCAAGAATAAAATGAGAACATCAACAAACGGTAGAAACCATAGGAAGGAATCAAACAGCCGACTGGGAGCTAAAGCTCACGATGACTGAAGTGGAGATTGCACGAGACGGGTTCAGCACAGCGTCCATCAGGCAGTGGCCTCCAAGCAAGTCACTCCTCATTGCTGTGACCAAAACACCGACTGACTGACGGCTTCTGGGAGGACGGTCATTGTCATTTACTGCATATGCTTTCAGAAGTCTGGTCTGTGGTGGTGAGGAGGGCACGGTGGACCACAGCAACCCTTATGATACGGCAGCTCACTCACCAGGAAGGGGACGCTGGCACTTCACTAGCTCTCTCTTCTTCCCCATAGCACGGTTCCACCTACATCCCAGGTTAATCTTCTCTGGAAATTTCCTCATAGACACTCCCAAGGCTGGGTGCTCTGTCATCTTGTTTATTTAGACAACCCTACTTCCGCTATGTCTGGATGTCGTGATTACAAGCGTGTCCTACCACACCCTGCTTTTCTTGGTGATTCTCAATCTAAGCAAGCAGACATTGAAGATTAACCTTCAAAGGAACGAAGAGCAAACTGAAGAAAAGAGCATTACAGAACAGGACCACATGTAGTGAGCAATAGATGCATTTGGAAACTCTAGAAGAGGGAGAAAGGGCTAGATAACTCATCTAATAAATAGTGGCCTAAGCCCCACCATCTGAGAAGGCAACACATTCAAATTCATGAAGATTCAAAGGAGTCGACTAGGCTAAACCTAAGTGGGTCCATATAATGCCTGACAACACAACTACCAAAAGTTTGACTACCGAGAAGGCTTGGAGGGTTCCAGCACTTGTTGGGAAGTCTTTTATCCCAAGTCCTACCCCTGGGGTCTGCATGGTGAATGGAGAAAACTGGCTCCTGAAAAATGTCCTCTGGCCTCCACACACATCATGGCATGCACCCCACCCCCTGCCCTGCCACAAATGAATAAGTAATGATGTAAAAAAGAAGTCAAAGACAATGAGAGGCTTTTGAAAGCTGCAAGAGAAAAGTAACCCACTAGATTTAAGGACAGTGCTGTAAAGTATCAGCGGGTCCTCAGCAGAAAGCATATGGGTTAGAAGAGAGTGGAAGACGTAAAGGCTTCACTGCATAGCAGCATTTTAGATGAGGGATGCGGCTCAGTCCTACAGTTCTGACCTAGGGTGGGAGCTCTGCGTTCAATCAGTGCAGAAAAAATTAAAACCTCCCGGGCTTCAAGGGATGCCATTCAGATAGTAAGCACAACCCAAAGGGCAGAATATTTAAAAAGCTCGCGATAAAGGGCTTGCACTCAGAAGATGGGAGGAACTTTCAATGCATCAATAAAAAACAACTCAGTTTAAAAGTGGGCATAGGATTCAATAAAATTTTCCCAAAGATAAACATACATGTAGCCAATAAACAAATCAAAAAATGCTTAACATCATGTTCTAAGAAAAAGCACATCAGAACTACAATAGAGCATCACTTTATATTAATAAAAGAGAAGCCCACAAGGAATCACACAGGTAAACGTAGTTGCTGGTGTGTGTATTCAGTGACCTGATGCTCTCTGATGTGTCAGCCCCTCCAAAGTGAGAAAGCCAGCATGGTGCCCAGGATGCCACTCTTAGGAAGCACCTGCCTACACAAAACCTTAACACATTTCTATTCATAGGATTAGTCTGGACAGCAAAAAGGTACAACCAACCAACAGCAATTGGATATACAAACAAAATGCTTCACATACCTGAATATTGGCCACAAAAGGAAAATGTCTTACAACATGGATGAATATTATATTTTAATTATTATACTACACGAAAGCATGAAAGAAGCCCGACACAAGAAATCATATTGTGATTTCTTTCATATCAAGTGTCCAGAATAGGCATCTCTGAGGAACAGGACCAGCTGCCATGAGCTGGGCTTTCTCTTGGAGATGATGAGACTATTATAGGTTGGGTAGGGGCCATGGTTGCACAATTTTGTGACCACACTACACACCACTGATTTGTATACTTCAAAGCAACGAATTTTATGAATATGCCAGTAAAATACATTTAGAACAAGATGGGTATGTATTTGAATAAAAGTTTACCAGCAAAAAGATAATGATTTTAATTTAGGATGAATAAAAAAATAATAACAAAACCAAAACCTGGGGAACTGGGACCGACATGTAAAATAATAAATTAAATTAAAAAAAAATGCTTTGACTCCAAAATTTAAGTTGAAGGACAAGTTACTGGGGAAAAGGATTTCTATTTTTGTTTCCACAGAAAATGAAAAGATGTGGATTCCTTCCAGACTAATGTGGTTTGATCAAGCCAGACCCCCTGAAACAGAGTACAAGGTGATCCTACATTCAAAACAGCTGGACAAAGCAGCCTTACAGACTACAGCCAGGATTTCTGAATCTTTTTTGAATCCCCCATGACAGCGTCCCTTACCAGCAGGAAGTAGTTTGGAAAGAACAACGCCCAAATTCCCAAATATTGTGTATAAATGTTTGTTTTCATTTAATTGGACTTTGTTATATAAAATAAATTAAAAAAAAAAAAAACAAAACAAAACCTGGTGGTATAAGTCTGTATTTCTACCTGCCTGGGAGGCTGAGCCAAGACAATGGCAAGTTCAAGGCCTGGCTGGGCTGCAGAGTGAGTTCAAGTCCAGCCTATGTACCCCAGTGAAATTAGATCTTACACATTAAAAGTCAGAGCTGGGGAGATGGTTTAGCTGGTAAAGCATTTCTGCACAAGCATGAGTGGCCTTGTCTAGATCCCCAACACCACATAAAAAGCTGGAATATACCTTTAATCCTAGCACTGGGAGCTGGGGGCAGGAAGATCCATCCCAGCGACTTTCTAGCTGGCCAGGTTAGTTGAATGGGTGAATATCCTGTATCAAAATATAGAGGGAGAGCAGTTGAGGAAAACATCTGACCTCAATCTCTGGCTTCCACATGCATGCACACACATGCACATATAAATTAGGGATATGTACGAGTGTGCGTGCATGCGTGTGTGTGTGTGTGTGTGTGTGTGTGTGCATGCACACCCATGCGCGCGTGCACGCGCGCACACACACACACACACACACGCAGAATAAAAACAAAGGTATAAAAGGCCTAGGAATGTAGCTCTGTGATAAAGTGCTCACTTTGAATGTGCAAGGTCCTAAGTTTAACCTTCAGAACTGTAAAAATAAACATCTACAAAATAATACTAAACAACTAAAATAGGACATTTATATTTTCTTTTTAAAGATAAATCTTTAATTCAGGACTACATCCCTGAAAATAACTTGGATAATATTTAGGATTTTTCCAACAACAAAAATGTGTCAGTTCAACATTTCCGATGCCTACTACTCTTCAGAACCAAAGTGGCAGAGCAGGTTTTTAGACAGGAGGGGTCTACTCCCAATCGCCCTTCTTGCACAGCATAGCCTCCCGCGCTGGGCACGGGCGGAAGTGGGAGTAACGTCCCTGGCACATTTGAAAGCACAGTTGGTGGGGTTGGGAATGAAGTTCAGTCTGTAAGGCGACTACCGCACAAGCACCCCTGTTCCATCCCCAGAACCCACATAAAAACATTCAGGAGTGGTGTGCACGCCTGTAACCCCACTGCTGGAGAGGCTTGCTGGTCAACCCGCCTCGCCTGACCACATTGTCCCAGATCAATGAGAGACCGTGTCTGAATAAGTAAGGGAGCCGGCTCCTGAGGAATAAATGGCACCTGAGGTGGGCCACTGGCCTCTGCATGCATATGCGCACCAGTGTACCCACGTGAACGCGCTTACACGTGCGCGTGTGCAAGCACTAAGAAGAGGGTCCCCATGGAAGACCGCTGCCCACCAAGCAGACATCCAGACAAAGCTTTGTCACAGTCTCTTCCCCCGACTCTGACGTGAAGCAGGTAATTTTCCTTCCATGGCTCACCGTTTCAGCTGCTTAACTCTTCCTCGGCAGTGGAGAACCAATGTTGCTTCTCTAATCAGAAAGGATCTTTAAAAAGCCTGCTTCATATATCTTCATGATTATGTTTGGCCTGTGATATGATCTTAAGAAGTAAGTCTTAAATTACAGACCCTCTCAGGTGGAGACTACAAGTTTAATTATCACTTGTTAAGTGTGAATTAAGGAAAGAAAAGAAATCTCCCAGGGCTCAGGCTGCACTATGGCCTCACTGGAGTTCTAAATCCCTTCTTGGTGACTGTCATTACCTATCACGAGTGCAGACATTCCCAGTACCAATCATGGAAAGCATGTCAGCAAAACTTGACACTCAGTGGAAAACAGAACCAAGTAGCCAAATCTTTCCGTAATGCTGGAGTATTCGATGTCTGCCTTGGTGTCATTTCTTAGTCTGGGCACTCAAGCAGGCAGCACAGCAGCCTGTCACTCACAGCCCGTCACTTCCTGTTCCAGCTCATTAAATCTGGCTTTCCTAGAAGCATACAATCCACACAGAGAGCTCTACCAGTCGGAAAAATCAGCCCCAAGGGGCAGGGGTCGATATGCACCTCTGAACGGGCATGAAGGCCACAATAAATTGACACTTACACATGAAGCCATGTTTTGTAGGTTGACAGGGCCAGGGAAGAAGGAGCATGCATTTGTGTTTAGACCTTACAGTTGGGAATTTCATATCGATTGGCTCTCTTTAGCTGCCAGAGGATGAGGAAAGTTCAGAAGTTTGGCCAAGTTGGCAATAATAAGTGTGTGTGTGTGTGTGTGTGTGTGTGTGTGTGTGTGTATGTATATGCAAATGCACATATACAGATGTACACATACATATCTATATATTTATATACATACATATCTGTTTTTTTTTTTTTCTCTCTCTCTCTAGAGGAAAGAAATCCTAAGTAAGCTAACAATGTAGTCAGCCCACACACACAGGCTTCATTCAGAACTTCGGTCTCTCAATCATTTTGCTATCTCCTTTCTTTAATGATAAAACTCATAGGACTCCACAATCACTTCATAAATACACCTTGAGCATCGAGGACTCTTGCCCCTTAGAGACCACATGGCCACTCACTTTAGTTTTCCATCTCCCTGACTACAATACTGGAAAGAACTTACAAACCTATTTTGGCTCATCATTTCGGCTGCTTGGCTGGCCCGAGGGTAGGCAGAGCATCACAGTAAGGACCGTGCATCCTGTTCACCCACTGCTACTGGGAAGGAATGAGAAACAGAAGAGTTCACCCCACAGTGACCTTCCTTCCTCCCTCCTGTCCTTGCCTCCTAAAAGTTTTACCACCTCCCAAAGGTGTGACAAGCTGGCAACCAAGCCGTTAGTATATGGAGAACATTTAAGATTCAAACCACAACACTACTGAATGCTCCCATGGAAACCAAAATGAAATAACATCCTAACATAGAAACAAGAGGGCTTGAAGTAATGCAGCTGGCACGAAAGGGCCACATTCAATTTAACCTTGTCGAGGGAGAAAACAAAGATGAAAGGGGATTCTGCCCATCAGCTCTGCTCCTAAGCGAGTGAAGGCACTTGAGAATGCAGAGGCAACACTTAGCTTTCAGGAGCTTGCTGCTGTGGGCACTGGGAAGAACTCACACCATCTTCCTCTCCTGGTGCTAAAGTGCTGGGTAAAGTGCCTACTGTTATCAGTGTGAAGTGATCCAGCCATCCCAAGGAACAGGCAAAGGGAATTATGTATACATGCTCTCCTAAAATGCCCTCACTCTGTGAAGCCATTTGGATTGCCTGTGCGGAACATTTTTCTTCTTTATCCTGGGTCACGGGCACCGCCCCATCACTACATACGAACTATTTTCTGTGTTTCTAATGTGTTTGCAGCTCCCCTTCCCTCACTAAAGTCTAAACTTCCGCAGCCCAGGGTCTGAGTCATCCTCTCCCAGACCCCCCACAGCTAATCAGAGTGCTTGCAGAGTAAGGACAGTGTTAGCAGCAGGGCTGGAGGCTGTGGTGATTTCGGGCATCCTGATGAAGGCTGGAAGATAAGGTGATGAATAACTCACCCTTCCTGTCTGGCGGCTAACCTCTGCCCTCTGTATTTAGTATCATTCCTGTACACTGAAGGGGGAGGTGCCTGTAGAGATTCCTCTTTGGAGTACACTTTATATTCAATATAATGTATATCCTGACAACCCTCAAGTGATTTTGAAGATTAAACTAAATGTAATGTGCAGTTTCAGTCAGTCTAAGTAGCTACCTTTTGGTAGCATTATGTCATCACAGGCCTTGGGAGAAAGATTCCAAGGCTCCATTCTGCTAACCAGATGGTGGTGGCACTTGGGAGGCAGCGGCAAGCAGATCTCTGGGTTGACGTCCAGCCTGGCCTACAGAGAAAGTTCCAGGACAGCCAGAGCTATACAGAGCAACAACACCCTCTAAAAAAACCCTCCAAAACAAAAACTATCAAACAAAAGCAAACAACAACAACAACAGCAAAAACAAAAACAAAACAAAACAAACAAACAAACAAACAAAAAAACCCCAAATAGAGACTGGAGGATGAATCAAATGATACAAACGTTTGTGAACAGAGAATGGTTGGATTGCAAAGTCCTCCCAAATAGGATCCTTCCCACTCCTTTTTGTCTGTTTCATATGTCATTTAACTTCCAGATGTCAGAACTTTAATAACTGCCAATTTCTGACAAAGAATAAAAATTCTGAGAATGTGGATGTTCCTAAATGATGGCCAGTCTCCAAAGCAATGAACACTTCTCTCTCAAAACGAACTATACACTTTGCTTTGGTAGACACAATTTCCAGTTTTTATTACTGGAAGCAAAAAGAGGAAGAAGAACCGGATGAGAAGGAAGAGGAGGTGAAGAGGGAGAGGAGAAGGAAGAGGAGGAGGAAGAAGGGACGGAAGAGGAGGAGTAGATGGCAGTGGTGACCACAAAACCGTGGGTCTTACACTCCACTTTTGGGTTCCCTGGGTCATTGTCCTAGTGTGGACTTAATCTATGAGCACCAAGCTCAAGGCTTTGGCAGACAAGACACAAGTCTTTGGTGGGGATTTCTGCTTGAGTTGTAAGTTGGCCTCACAGACAAGTCAGTAGAAACCAGCTTGGCTAGGGGCAGAAAGAGCCTTGAAGTGAGAGACAGAAGGCCAAGGGTTGTGCTTGTGATTTGCTCTCCCAACAAGCTCAGGGACTGTGAGCAAATATTTAAACCCTCATCTGGGAAGCAAAGGAAGAGATGAAGACCATTTCTAAGGCTTCCTCTAGCACTGACAATTTTAATTATCTTAACATTCTTCCTTAAGTCAGTGATCAGTTCATTCAATTATCTACTTGTGTACATTCAATGAACATAAAGCAAGAAGTAAAATTAACATCTCCTCAAGACTTGATAATCCAGTGGGAACAAGCCAGGCTTCCCCCAGGACTCTATGGACAGGTGCTTATTCATCCTTTTATGTTCTAAACAAAATTTCCCAGCAATGGGAAAGAGGAGAAACGTTGAAGACTCAATTAGGAGGAAGAGAGGGCAAGTTATTGTTTCATCTCACTGATGTTTAATATTTATTTTGAGATATGAGGGTTTCACTGAGGGCTGCATGCTGAATAGGCAGGTGTTCTACTGAGCTATGTACCTACACTACCTTTTCACACTATATTTAACTATTTATTGGCAGGGCCTTACTTGCTAAGCTACTCAGAGTCATCCTCCTGTTTCAACCTTCCAAATGGCTGAGAATTACAGGCACCAAACCACACCACTCCTAGCCCACCGATGTTTGTCAAATGCTTACCATTTTCCAGGTACTGTACTGAATATTTGTAGATCCTCTGATGAAACTTTTATCTCATGTGAATTCTCTATAGAAAGAATAGGACAATAAAGAAATGAAACCCATATTAAGTTATGTGATGAAAACAATAATAAAAATGAGAAAACCAACTGTGAATACGATAGATGGCCATTAATGGAAAGGCAAGGGGGATTGGAAGGTCTTTAACCATGGTGGTGGTTGGCTGAACTCAGACTGCAGGGCAGATGACAATTAGGACAGTGCTCTGGTTTTACACACACACACACACACACACACACACACACACACACACACACACACCCCACACGCTGGTAAAATTGATAGAAGCCAGCATCATCTGCTCAGAGGGAACCTCAGTTGAGAGATTGGCCTGTGGGGGCATTTTCTTGATTGAGGTGGGCGGGCTCAGCCCACGGTAGGTGGTATCACCCCTGGGTAGGCTGTCTTGGGTTGTGTAAGAAAGCCAGCTGAGCAGGCCTGAGGCAGCGACCAGTAAGCAGCTCTCTGTGCTCTCTGCTTATCCTGCCTCCAGGTTCCTGTCCTGCTTGAGTTCCTGATTTCTCTTCAAGGAATGTAAGGGTACGGTGAAACAAAACCCTTCCTTTCTCTAAGTTGCTTTTGATAATGACGTCTGTATTATAGCAACAGAGAACAAACTAAGATAGACAGCCAGCACAGAGAGGAGTTCATTGGTCCAGACAGGGAGCAGATTAATTTTGAGACTGGAAATGGCTGTGGTTGGAACTTAAAAAGATGTTATTTCTGGAAAGTACAAGATCCAAGCAGAAGTGAATTGAAAGTGATTTTTGCTCCTGAGGGGACTGCTGGCAATCTAGAAACCATTTTGAGTGTCAATATTGGAGAGAGGGGTACTTACTGCTGCTGAGGTTGAGAAAATTCAGACTATTTTTAATCCAGATGGTGGTTTACTCATTAGTTTTAAACTCGTGTTCTCAATAACCTCATTTTTTCCTTTCCTGTGTAGATAAAATAAGTCATGTCAAGTATTTCACTCACTTATGGCCTTGGGAAACCCCAAGGTTTGAGGAACTTGGGATGGCTCTGGAAAACTCCATAGTACACGTAAGAAAGGGGTCTGGGGAATCTCGTGGTCAGATAAGTGCAAGTAGGGTTAATATAGCCAAGTTTATTAAACACTAATGTGAAGAAGGCTACAATGAAGTCCTAGGGAGGGGGTCAAAGATGCCCTCCAAGCCTGCAAAGCTCTCCTCTCTGTCGAATCCAGGCCTTTCCATGCTCTAGCCAGGGGCACCAGCTGCACTGACATCCCTTAGCGAACTCTGGTCAGGGTCCTGGCATGCATCAGCCCCACCCTGACTCACCTCGGTGGGCGTGCCCGAGCAGAAGCCCCGCCCCTCACGCCGTCCCTCAAGGGCTCCAGCAGCTCCCCACGTGTTTTTCAGACCAATAGAATGCGGCCCCGCCCACAGCCGAGGCGGGTTGGCGGCCTCCAGCCCTATTTTGCATATTCATGAGGCGGAGCAAGGCCGCTGAGGGGGCAAACCTTGGAGAGTCATTCATGAAGAGCCGTGTGGCCTGGCCGGAAGGCGTCACTGGTGAGCCCAAGGGGAGGGCTCTTCCTAGCAGAAGCCGTTGGTGGCGTCGAGGGGCTGAGGTGAAGCTGAGGAGAAGGAGGCGGGGCGGAGGCCGAAGCCCCGCAGTGCGCACCGGGCGCCCCAGGAGGAAGGCGTGCGTTCGGGTGGCATTCTGTGGTCAGACTTCTCTGTTCTTTTCCCTGGAGAGGTTTGCTCCGAAAGTATTTCGTGGACGTGGACAGCTCTCTGAGGAAAAGTGTGATCGCGGAAGAGGACTCGAAGCTTCAGGTAACAGGGAGGATAATGAAAAATTTCACACCTTACAAACAAAGGGGAGGGTTGCGGTGCTGAGAAATGGACTGGTCCACCTTGAATTTCCACCATTTTAATAGCTGTGATTCAGGTCTCCTTTGTTAAGTGAAATAAACCAGACTCGGAAAGACAAATACCACGTTTCCCCTCATACTGGAATCAGTATTTAAAGTTACGCATACACGATATGAGTACTGAATGGACTGTGCAGTAAGTGCTTCGTCTGCTCACCTACTGGAGTCCAAGTGCAAGTGTGGTTCTTGCCCCTGCAAGGGTGTTAGATTTCTTTAGGACGATAACCTAATTTCTGTTCAGCAAACCGTAAGTCTCTTGGCGTCAAGGACCATTTTTTACTTTTTATAACCCTGTGTTTTGCCTGGAACATTGCCACTGCACAGTAGATGTTGAATGAATGGATAGTGGAAATAGCATGAAAAAAGACATTTTAAAAAGCAAAGAGCATGAACAAATGCCCAGTTTACACAGTGGGAACCAGTTAATCTAAGTAAGCATAAAGTAGCAGAATTGTCAGGGACAAATGGGATTTATTAAAATGGTGACTAATAATTTGAAGCAAGCTCTGCAAAAGGGTTAGAAGGGAGAACTTGGGTAAACCAGCTTCTCTTTCTGATCTTAAATTTCTTTTATTATGATTTTACATTTTGCTTTCTGTCATCTCTCCGAGCATGTGTGTTTTCACACTTGAAATGCATGTGATGTGCATTTGGAGGTCAGATATCAGTGCCTGACTTTTTTTTTTTAATGTTTTTATTTGTATTATTATTTTTAACTTGTATAGGTGTTTTGCCTTCGTGTGTGTATGTGGGTACCTGGTGCCTATGGAGGACAGAAGGTGGCCTCAGATTACCTGGGTCTGCAGTTGCAGATGGTTGTGAGCTACGATGTTGTTGCTGGGAATTGAACCCTGGTCTTCTAGAAGTCAGTGCTCTTAACCACTGAGATGTCTCTTCAGCTCTTCCACCTTTTTTTTTTTCTTTTTTGAGACAGGATCTCTGAATCTGGAACTCCCCAGTTGGCTAGAATGGCTGGATAGTATGCACCAAATACATTTTTATGTGTGCCTCCCAGAGCCGGGGTTATAGGTGCACAGCACTATGCACAGCACTATGTTTTCATCACATAACTTAATATGGGTTTCATTTCTTTATTGTCCTATTCTTTCTATAGAGAACCCACATTTAATTTATAATTTATACTCACATATAGCCTGAGATTAAGGTTGAAGCCATGTCCTGACCCTCCATCCTGTCTTCATTTCCTCCCGAGGTTTTTCTCTTGTCCCAGCATCATTTATTGAAGAGACTATCCTTCTTGCAGCAGGCAGGCAGACAAGCATGACTCTGAAGCAGTAATCAGAACTTATGTCATCATCTACAAACACAAGACAGAAGGAGAGGGAGGAGGGGGAGGGAGGAGGGGGAGAGGGAAAGATAGAGCATGAATGTAAGAGCATGAAAGAGATAACATGAGACAGCAAAAGCAAGTGCACACCTCCTCCAAGAAGGCCACACCTCCTGATCCTTCCCAACAGTTCCACCAACTGGGCACCAAGCATTCAAACATAAGAGCCTATGGGGACCACTCTCCTCCAAACTACCACAGACAATGAATCAAAACACATCAGGGGTATTCTCTGAGAGAGACTGATCGCTGAGCTCATACATACCTCCTGGGACTCTGGGCTTGTGAGCTCAAAAATTAATCGGGTTGTACTTGAATAGGAGACCTCCATAAGGCAGCTGTTGAAAGAGAGAGAAATAGCAATAGCAGAGTAATTAGAGGTGAAAAAGATTTTGTCTACTTTGAAAATCAGTTGGACCTTTTTACCTTCTTGAAATAAGCTCCTTCTAACCCAGAAAGAGGCTACAATATGTGGAAACAAGGACGTAAGCCAACAGCTAGGGAGGCACTGATAGTTTTCATGTCGATGAAGTGAAACCAAAGGACAGTTTCATCTGGGGAGTCAGTGTTGCGATGCTCCTTCATCCAACTTCTTGTGTTTTAGGCTCTGGGTAATCCAATATTTTCTTGGGATCTTGGTTTCCTAATCTATAAGGATAGATATTTGAAACCGATGATATTTAATGTTCTCTAACTTTAAATTTCATGATTCTCTTCTGGAACATTAATGCTTTTTCTAAAATATTTATTTTGAGTACATGTGCATGTGTCTATATGAGTTTATGCACATGTGTGTTTTGATGCCCATGGAAGCTGGAAGAAGGCATAAGAGCCACTTGGGGCTAGAGTTACAACATGAGCCTGCAGACCTAGGATTTAAACTCATGATTGAGCAATAAACACTTAACTCAAGCTGTCTCTTTAGCCACTTAGATCCAAACTCTTTTGTATTCCTTCATTGAGTCAGTAGATGTTTATTGAGCACCTATTTTGTTCCAGAACTGTGGTGATTCTAAGGATTAAAATTTACCTAAAAGTCACAGATTATGTAATTTACCTTATGTCCAGAGTAGGCAAATTAGTAGAGATGAAAAGTAGATTAGACTCCAAGTATATTGGCACATGATTGAAACCCCAGTACTTAGGCAGCTGAGGCAGGAGGATCATGAGTTTGAGGCTTGCCTGGGTTACATGGTAAGACCCAGGGGCTGATAGGCTGACAAAAGAAAGATGGGAGTGATTGCTGACAGACATGGGGTTCTTTTAAAGTTGATGAATTAGATAGTGTTGATGGTTATATGACTTGGAATTGCACTTTAAAAACCCTTTAAAGCCAGGATGTGTTGGCACATGCCTTTAATCCCAGTACTTGGGAGGCAGAGGTAAGTGGATCTCTGTGAGTTCAAGGCCAGCCTGGTCTACAAAGTGAATTCCAGGATTGCCAGGACTACACACAGAGAAGCCCTGTCTTGAACGACCCCCCCCAAAAAAACTTTTTAAAAATACCAAGCTTGACATATACAGTTTTACTCTTGACTCACAGTAGATAGTCAATACACAAAGTAGGTATAGTATGTATTGCAGTTGGAACATAATGAATTTAGCAGAGGTGGTAGTGGAAATCAGGGCTTTGTTCCTTGAGAAAGTAAACCATCTTCAGTAGATAAGTAGATCTTTGAAGTAGAAGAGGATGTTTCTGACCAGGAGAGTATTGCCAAAGTCTGAAAGCCACAGAGAGTAGAGGTGAACTATATACAAATGGCTGATGCATAAAAATACAAGGGAAATGACTGAAGAGGTTAGGGAGGCATGAGGAAGATCTGAACTATGACAAAGAGTTTTTCTGAGGGTAGCAGAATAGCTACATAAATACTTCAGTTTGGAAATAATATATAATCAAGATTGTAATTAGAAAAGTCTGGCTGCAGTATGAAACACAGAACAGAGATGGCTGAGTACAACAACAGGTAGATGGGGGGTTAGAGTAATTCAGGCAGAATATGAGGCTGATCTGACCTAAAGTAGAGATGACAGGCCCAGCGTGGTGTACACTCTTGTAATCCCAGCACTTAATAAATGGAGGTAGCAGAATCACCTCAAGTTCAAGGCTGTCTGGGCTGCATAGCAAGTTCTAGGAAGTTGGGGCCATGTAATAAGACCCTATCAAAACAACAGTAGGGGGCTGGAGAGATGGCTCAGCATTATACAACTGTCTGGGAATTTTGTTTCAGGGGATCTGATATCCTCATATCAAAGTACATTAAAAAAATTTAAATAAATTATTTTAAAAACCCAACAGAAATAGTAGTAGCATCGATACTAACAACAAAAGAAGATTCCCCCCCCCCAATAGAAGTTGTTAACAATGTGCAGAAAGTGAATGTTGACACATTTGAGAAATATTAAGTTGCTTGAACAAAGAAATAGGAAAAGAAGGCAGAGTTGAGTCATACATTTTCAGATTGAGTGATTTAAATATTTGATGAGTGATTCACTAGCATTCACATTTGGATGTGCTAAGGACATCAAAGTGGGAATTGTCTAATGGATAGAATTATAGGTGACTCCTAGAGTGACCTGGGCTGGTGCACATATAAAAATCATTAGAGTAGAAATAGTAATTGAAGAAATGGGAGTACAGTTGTTTGTTTAGAAGTTAAAAATAAAAATAGAAGACAGTAGGACAGAAGCTTGAGGAATACCAAAATGGTAGGAAGAAAATAGGCAGGGAGGGAAGATGAGGACAGTGGAAGGGAACTTGGAGTCTGGAGAAACCAGAAGAGAGACGAATGCATTAGACTAATAGGTGTTTTGTTTTGTTTTTAAAGCAAACATGCCTTGTTATGTTTAATGCGAAAGTGTTCCAAGTAACATATTAATTTAATAAGTTTAGCCTTGAAATAACTGTGAAGTAGTCACTGTACATGTTTTAATATGCAGATGGAGAAATTGAGGCATCCATCTTGTCCAAGGTTACATAATCAGTGAATTGCACACTGAGATGTAATCTTAGGCAGTTTTGTTTCAGAAAGTCCCTATGTTTAATTCCGCCCTATGTTACTGCTCCAGATGTACACTGAGCAAGACCCGAAAAATTGGATCTATGTTTGTGTTTACAAAAAAATCAGATTGCAGAGAAATGAATTTAGCTAGAGTTATACAACTTCTAAGTAGTAGAACCCAAATTTGAACTCAGATTTCTTAATCCTTAAGTCTTATTTCTGTTAGATAATACTGTTGGTTTTCTTATATACCCATTTATGTTGCATACAATTTAATTTTACTTATTTTATAAATATTTTTAATCATTTGTCAGATGCAACAATCCCAGATGTATTGCTTTTCAATGATATTAATTTAATCTGGGCCATGCATATATTCTAAAAATAGAGGTGCATAACAGTGCATGGTGGTATAATTGACTGATGACTGTTTTTAAGTCTTGAATCTCTCTCTAGACATGCCATGAGAAATATATTATGATTATACAGAAATTGTTTGAAATCCTACATATAGAAAGTGATTTAAAAAACATCGTTACTCATATTTATTGCTTCCCCTGCAGGAGGTCATATTCTAATGGGTTAGAACTGGAACTTAAGCCCTGATTCCTACTTTTTTTTCCCTTTATGATTTACTTATTTATGTATATGAATGCTCTATCTCCATATATGCTTGTGTGACATTGTAAATGGATTTGAGCCACTATGTGGGTTCTGGATACTGAATCTCAGTCTTCTTAGCTGCTGAGCCATCTCTCCAGCCCACCTTCTTCGTCTTCTTTGTTTGTTTGTTTGAGACAGGGTTCTTTGTATTGCTTTGGAGCCTGTCCTGGAACTCACTGTGTAGACCAGAGTGGCCTCGAACTCACAGAGATCCACCTACCTCTGCCTCTGCCTCCTGAGTGTTGGGACTAAAGGCATGTGCCACCAACACCCAGCTGCCTTCCTTATTTTTTTTTTTTTAAATGTAAGGGAGGCAACAGATGTGCTGTTGCCAGGCTTGACAGTTCCATTCTGAAGACAACAAAAGAAAACAGCCTTTAAGGACTACTCGAGGACCTTTAGTGTAATAGTGTTGCCTAGTGCTGTTTTGAAGAAATGATTTAAGAGAAATAATATTTGCTTATAGTATCTATCACCACCTTGTGGCACTGTCTTCAAATAATTCTAACCTCTTGCAAAAATCTTCTAGAATCTTGCCTTACTTGCTAATATAACAGGTAACAGAGTGTCTGAGTGAGCCAGAGTGGAATTTTCTTTTCTTTCTTTTTTTTCTTTTTCTTTTTCTCTCTCTCTCTCCCTCTTCCTCTCCCTCTCCCTCCCCCCCTCTCTCTCGTGTGTGTGTGTGTGTGTGTGTGTGTGTGTGTGTGTGTGTGTGTGTGTGTGTGTGTGTTTGTTTCCAAGACAGGATTTCTCTGTGTAGCTTTGGAAACTGTGCTACAACTTGCTTTGTAGATCAGGGTGGACTTGAACTCACAGAAATCTGCATCCCAAGTGCTGGGATTAAAGGCATGAGCCTCCAACACCCAGCTCAGAGTGGAATTTCTTTAAATGGGTTATTACAAATAAGACCCTGATTGAAATAAAATTGAGGCCTTTAGAAAGAAAATGGAAGATTTGCTTAGAAAAATTCCACTGAAGCAAGAAGGGTGAAAAGTACACTTTTAATTCATAACTTTAAAACCTTTAAAATGGTGATTTAGTCTTTGAGGATAATTTTGGATTCCTACCCCAACTACATCAACTTTTTAACTTGACCCATTATGCATAATGTGAAACTAATCATGTCAGCTATTCTCAATGTATAATCTAGTAATGCTCAGCTGTCATGTGACAAAGCCAACCATTCACCATTTCCAAATATTCATTATAGTGAATGGAAACTCCATTGCTTCTATCCCCATCTCAGCCCTGATAACCTCAGTTCTACTTTTTTTCTGCACGTTTGCTTAATTTATTGTAGGTACTTCTGTACCTGGCTTTGCTTTTTTAAAAATACAACAACAACATAGTATTGTGCTTACAAGATTCATTTACATTCTGGCATGTTACCAAATTTTTATCTTTTTCTAAAGATTGAGTAGCCCATATATATAATTTTTATTTATCAATTAATCTACTCTTTTTCTGTTTTCTTTTCTTTCTTTCTTTCTTTTTTCTTTTCCTTTTTCTTTTTTCTTTTCTTTTTTTTTTTTTTTTTTAAGATGAAGACTTGCTACTTGGTCCAGGCTGGCTTCAAACTCCTGGGCTCAGATGATTGCCTTGCCTTAGCTTCCAGTATGTCTGGGCCTACAGAGGCATGCCACTGCATCTGGCTTTTTGTCCATTTGTCTAATGATATATGTTTGGATGTTTCCACCTTTTGATTGTGATGAAGAATGCTGCTATACGAATTAATGTATACGTTTTTGAGGTCCTCCCTTCTTCCCTTCCTTGTTTATTTCTTTTGGAGATGTACTTAGAAAGGGTCTTGCTGGATACTAGGGTAACTGGTTTAAGAATTTAAGAATTAAGAAAACAGCTAAATAGCTTCATACTGTTTTCCACTACTTTGTGTCCCAGCCAGCAGTGCATAAGGGTTTTAATTCTTGACCTCGTTGCTCACACTTACTATTTTCCTTTTTTGAATAGGTTTTGAGTTTGTAAACAAATCAGAAGTTAATCTAAGAAATGTTTTTGAGTCCTGCTATATATACACAAGAAGACAGTTACTCTTTGAGGGAATAACAAAGATGAATTAGATATATTGTTAAGTCTTTAAGGGATTTATAACTTACTTTTCTTCTGAGAATGTGTTTATGAATGAATAAAGTATCTGCCAATTTTTATTGGGTGGTTGAAAAAAATAATACAGAGACTTCATACTAGATTTAGGAAAAGCTTGAAGTGAAAACTTAAATGGTTGTTAAAATTACTTGCCAAATTAGTTAATTTATATAGCTCTCATTTGGAAAATTAAGAGTAAGAATTTTTCTAGTTCAGATTCATTTTCATAATTTTTGATAGGGCCAGGTAGAACTATTTTATCTTCATTCTCCCTTTGTGCTTTCTAAATTGAGCTTGGTAAATTTCTCTTGAAATAGGACAAGTCTGAGAAGCAGTCTATATTTAACCTTACTTGACTTTAAGTTTTGATTTTAGAATTTTTTTTTCTTTGGAAAGACAAGATAGGAAGTATTATGTTAGATCAAGTCTGTAATTAATATTTTAACAGGTTAGAATTGTTGAAAGAATCCTGGCGTACTGTGACGATGGCTACTGCTCAGCTCGCTTACGACACCAGAACAGTAAAGGCATCTAAGGTATGTTAAGAATTAAGAGAAAATCAGTGACCACTTAGTGAATTACTTAATTTAAAATTTACTTAGCAGCAGTTTTATCAGTTAATTGGCACGTAATACTCTGGGAAAACATGTCTTACATTTTAAAGCCTGGTGGACTGG
The DNA here is from genome assembly GCF_943737965.1 of Phodopus roborovskii. Lineage (NCBI taxonomy): Eukaryota > Metazoa > Chordata > Mammalia > Rodentia > Cricetidae > Phodopus > Phodopus roborovskii. The sequence goes on along the minus strand of NW_026126546.1, from coordinate 11,071,252 downwards.
GGATATTTGGAAAATTAAGACCAATTACATAGTTACTTACAGGATGCTTGTTTCATGTTTACTAGAGTAAAAGAAATCAGAAACAAAGAGATGTTTAAAGAGAATGGTCCTTTGTTAGACATCTACTTCCTGAAGCAATTAGGAAACTTGTGATGTAATTTCAGAACTAAAGAGGAGAGCACTGAGAAGCTTTGATGCTCAGAATCTGGGGGAGAATGTATTAGTCACTTCCTGTGTGGTGACAAAACATGAGATAAACTTAAGAGGAAGAAGAGGAATTTATTTTGGCTCATAGTTTCAGAAGTTGATTTCACTGTTCTTGACTCAGTGTCAACGTAGAACATCATGGGGACATGCAGGGGAAAATACACAGGAGAGCAAAGTGGCATTCCATGGTGGCCAGGAACAAAAGTCTGGTTGGGGAGGAGACACACTGGTAATCTAATATCATCCCATTAGATGCTACCTCTTAAAAGTTCTACCATCTCTCAGTAGCTCAACAGGTTGATGACCATGCCTTCAACATTGGGGGACATTTGCAATTCAGACGTAACAGGCTACATACAGTATGTCAGGCCAGGAAACCTTGCTGGATTTACCCAGGCTAGTTTAGCATATCCCAGAACAGTCATTAATTCATCATTTATTTATTAAGTTTCAATATACTATATATGCAATAATGTGTTTTTATGAGAAAATACAAAAATGATCTTTATCTCCTTAGAAGGTTGTAATTTTATTAAGAAAAATAAGGTTTATGGTAATTAAGCTGATATTACATATATTTATAAATATTTACATATATGTGAAAAAAAGTGAGAGGCTGAGGCAAGGAGAATTGTTACAAGCTTGAGACCAGCTGGGCTACATAGTGAGTTCCAGGTCAGTTTAAGCTAGATTGAGATGCTGTTTCTGCCTCACAACCCACAAAAGAATTCAAAACTGTGGCAATGCTTTATTCTGTAGTTAGTGCCAGTGCCAGGTCAGAAGGTTTGTTTGAGTAGAAGAGTGAGCACAGTACTTGTTTTAGGAGCATTAAATTATAGCAGAGAGAGAGAGAGAGGGAGGGAGGGAGGGAGGGAGGTTTGAAATTGAAGGAGAAATCAGGCATGAAGCAAGCAGTCGACTTTCTATCTTTGTTCCAGTCTGCCCCCTAAGCCAATGCCTAATCTCATCTAATTTCCTAACCCTGTGCTCACTCCTGTGAGAAACCTTGAACTGGCTATGTGAACTGCAGTCCACAAGGGAGGCATTGGATTTTTTGGTTTGGCCTTATCTTTGTTTGGGTTACACGAACTGCTTTTCCCAGTAAATTTCAAGTGACAGTACAAACAATGATAATAACCACAGAAGTCAATATTTATTTAGCACTTAACTATATGCCAGGCATTGTGCCAAGGGCGTTATGTTATTATTTCAATTAAACCTCTCAATAAGGAAGAAAATGAATAGAGCAGTGGTGGCACACTCTAATCCCACCACTCAGGAAGCAGAGGCAGGAAGATCTTTGAGTTTGAGGTCAGTCTGGTCTACGGAGTGAGTTCCAGCACAGCCAGGGCTACAGAGAAACCCTGTCTCAAAAGAAAGAGAGAGAGAGAGAGAGAGAGAGAGAGAGAGAGAGAGAGAGAGAGAGAGAGAGAGAAACTAAAGCTTGGAGAAGCAAACTAACCAGCTCAAGTTCACACAACTTAACAGTTAAATTGTCAACAGCAGCATGCTTTACTACCAATATGTGATTTAACCTATTTCCATATATTACATATTTACAAAAACATCACCAGTAACATTTAAACAATTGGACCAGCTGAGATAAGGAGAAAATCCCTGGAGAAACAAAACTGCAGAGGCTTTTCCAGGCATTGATCATTGTTACTATGAATGGCCTTTTAGTACCTGTCTTTATACTTTCAAGTTATTTAGCTTTACAAATGAGTTATTCATATTACCTTGCCATTTTGGAATGTTTTAGTGTTGTTACATGCATTCCATGTCAGCTATTATCCAGTAGCTCAAAGGAACCCTAGCTTCTCAGGATCTATGGGTTCAGAACCCCAAAATTTCTTTTTACTGTTTAGAAGTACACTACATAGCCCAAGCTCACTATGTTGTTCAGGCTGACCATGAACTTATAGTCTTTCTCCTTCTGCCCCTAAATACTAGGATTGCAGATATGAATAACCATGGCTGACCTAAAAAAGTATTAAAATACCTTTAAAATAACAGAATATGATGTGATTTGACAAGAATATGAAGTGGTAATTCATTGTCATTATATAGACTACTAAAGGAGATTTTTTTTTGTTGTTGTTGTTTTTATTTTTGTTTTCGAGACAGGGTTTCTCTGTACTGCTTTGGAGGCTGTCCTGGAACTATCTCTGTAGACCAGGTTGGTCTTGAACTCACAGAGATCTGCCTGCCTCTGCCTCCTGAGTGCTGGGACTAAAGGCATGCTCCACCAATGTCCGGCTAAGAAGATTCATCTTACATATGGCAAAATCATATTAGAATATCCAGATGTTCTAGGACCATGTCATGTTTGTGGTCTTATTTTTGTCTCTGTGTGCACTGTTTGGAAGTTCCTTTTGATCTGAAGATCTTTGTGAGTAGTAACTGCCCTACTCTAGTAACTTTACTAGAATTATTAGATGCCCAGCAGTTGAGCTATATAATGCAGTAAAAGGATACTTGTAACTTGCTAGCTTTATGAGCTAGCAGATCACTTATCTTTCTAGATTTCCCTTTAGTGCCTATGACATGAGTACATTGAATTAAATGAGTTCTAAAGTCTTTCCAATTTAAAAATATTGTGTAAAGCTCCCCCAAATTAGATTATATTTAATTAACTTTAATTTGATAAATGTCTTAGTTACTTTTCTTGCCATGATAAGATGCCATGACCAATGCAGCTTATAGAAGGGAGAGTTTAGTGGGGACTTAATTACAGTTTCACAGGTGACATGGGAGCATGTCGGCAGGCAGGCAGTAGCTGAGATCTTATATCCTGATCCGTAAGCATGAGACAGACAGAGAGAGAGAGAGAGAGAGAGAGAGAGAGAGAGAGAGAGAGAGGCACTCTAATTGAGAATGGAGATAGGCTTTTGAAACCTCATAGTCCACTCTCAGCGATACACTCAGTGATGCACCTCTTTCAACTGGGTCAAAGCATCAAACATATGAACCTATGGGGGCAGTCTCATTCAAACCACCACAGTGAGGAAAGAGAGACTTGAAAAAAAGATTTTATTACATGAATTCATTAATTTTATTTATTATGTATGTATGTACATACTTAATTATATATGTGCCTGGTATGCTGCCTGTTATGACAATGACACAAGTTAGAGTCATCAGAGTGTAGGGAGTCTCAACTAAGAAAATGTCTCCAGCTGAGTGACACTTGCCTTTAACCCCAGAACTATGGAGCCAGGTGGAACACTGAGTTCAAGGCCAACGTGATCTACAGAGCAAGTTCCACGACAGCCAGGGTTGCATCTCAAAAAAAAAAAAAAAAAAAAAAAAAAACAGAGGAGAGGAGTAGGAGAAAGGAGGGGGGAGGATGAGGGAAGGAGGAGGAGGAAGAGGAGGAGGAGGAGGAAGAAGAAGTAGAAGCAGTAGCTTTTATAAGATTGGGCTATAGGCAGTCCTTAATTAGTAGATATTTTCTTAATTAGTGTTTCATGGGGCTGGTTCTATAAGAAAGCTGGCTGAGCAAGCCATGGGGAGCAAGCCAGTAATCAGCACTTTCTGGGATCTCTGCTTCAGTTCTTCTCCTGACCTCCTCCAATGATGAACAGTGATGTGGAAGTATAAGCCAAATAAACCCTTTTCCTTCCAATGTTAGATTTGGTCATAGTGTTTCATCGCAGTAGAAACCAAAACTAAGAAATCAAGTATGGTGGGTGAGCAGTGTGCCATGTGTGCTTGCATAGCTCAGTTAGTTGTCAGCTTGCATTAGTAGATTTCTTTCCACTTTTTGGGTCCTGGGGATGGAGCTAAGGCCATCAAGCTTGATGCCCTTACACAAGGAACCATCTTGTTGGCCTAGAAAGAAAATTCTAGCCTGTTTATTTCTAAAGTTCTGACATATTAGTGTAGTCTTATTCCAGTAACAACAGGAAAAGCTTATTCTGTCCCTACATTTTGGAATTTCCCTAACTTGACCAAATGCATTTTATCATTTGGAGATTTTCTGACAACAAAAAGTTCTAAGGATGATTTGGTCTTAAAAAGAACTTTGTGAGCTTTTTAGGACTAGTAATTTGTCGTTAATAATCTTGGCAGGGCTCAGCAGACCTCTAAAATATTTCTGGTAGTCCCAGAGACAAAATTAAAAAACAAAAATACTAATTAAAGAAGAAAATTATTATTAGACTTCCACAGATTTCCTGTTGTTTTAAAGATTAAATACAGCTTCTTTAATATGGTGTCCTAGGTTTCCTGCACGTTGACTTCTGTTTGACTCTCATGTCTACCCTTCTTGAACTCTGAGTGTTTGTTTTACTGACCTGACAGTCATGCCCCTGGGATGTCACAGCATTCCTGCCCTCTTGCCTGTACTAGGAACATTCTTCTTCTTTGCCGCTTGTCTTTAGGGCTCAGTTTAGTCTCACTTTCCCACAGCTTTCCTACCCAGGTAAACCACTGCTCATGTCTTGCGTGTGCAGCCTCTAATGTCTCTCCATTTATTTGATACCCAGTCTCTGCTCTTGTAGTTCAAGTTTTTTCTCTCTCTCCACCTGGGTTGTAAATTCCGTTAGAGTACATATGTTCTTTTTTGGTTTTCTTCTTCTTCCCATTTTTCCCCCCGACAGGATTTCTCTGTGTAGCCCTGGCTGCCCTGGAACTTGCTTTGTAATTGATGTTTTACAGATTAACAAAGTAATGCATGTTTACATAACAAGTGAAACTACACACATGCATACAGGCACAAACAAACAACAATAACAAAACCCCAAACCAATAAATGATTGAACTAGGGACCATAGAAGCATTTTATAGATTTTAGCCTATTTAATCCTCAATAAAGCAGGTCTTATTATTACCCCTATTTACAGATGAAGAGATTGAGTTACAAGAGAGATGGATTAATGCAGAATCAGATATCTGTAGCAATTTATTAGCAATAGAGTTTTATTGTAACACATTTACTATTTATGGTGCCTTCATTTTCTTTCATGTTGCAGTGGCAGAATTAACTGCAAAACCTAAAATATTCACTATCTGGGCATCTACTAGAAAGGGTTGTTACCCTCTGCCCAAATCATAAATCATGGTAGTAGCAGAATAATGATTTGAACCTGGCTGTTGGGATGCAGAGTCTGTGCCCTTAACCTCTTCACTACACTGCCTCCCTTTACCAGTCTACCCTCAAGCCATTCTCAAGTGACTAGTGTCTGTAGCTTTACATTCTGCAAGCATTAGTATCTGGGTTTGATCCCAGGCATTGTGCACACTTGTAATCCCAGCACTGGTGAGATGGAGATAGATGATCTCTGTTGCTTGCTGGCCAGTCAGTAACCTAATTAGTGAATCCCAGGGCAATGAAAGACCATGTCTAAAAAATACAAAGTGATAGCACCTGATTAACAGTACGTTAAGGGTGGACTTTAGTGTACACATACATATGTACATACATGGTTATACATCTGTGTACCTGCACACACAGGAGCATACACATAGCACACAAAGAAGTTTTCTTCTTTTCATGATTTTAAAAATTGTTTATGTAAAAAGACAGTTTGGTGGTTAGATATGGCATATGATAGAGGGAGAAAATGAGAACTGTGAAGAAAGAAAAGGATTGAAAATAGACTCCGGTGAGGACAACTGGTTAAAAAAACGAGGAACTGGCCAAGTGTGGTAGTGCACCCTTCAATCCCAGCAGTGGGGAGGTAGAGACCTGTGGATCTCTGTGAGTTGGAGGTCTATCTGATCTACAGAATGTGTTCGAGGTCAGCCAGAGCTACCCAAAGAAACATTATTCAAACAAAAAAAAAAAAATGAGATGCGGGCATTGGGGTAAGGTGGGTGTCAGGTGTGTAGGGATGGGTGAAAGCTGAAATCGTGTTAGCAGGAAAGAGTTTAGCTCAGTAACTGGGGTTCTTGCTCAACATGGACAAGGTCCTAGGTTCTGCTAAAATAGCAAAACAAAATAGTATTAGGACAACTTGAGGGAGAAATATGAATACAGTGTCAAATGCTGTAGAGAAGATACATTGAGGAGGAATAAGAATAGATGTACACAAAAACTTTGGAGAGAGCAGCATAAGCAAGAGTAATTCCAGAGAAGTCTGAGGCAAGTGTGAAGAGAGAAGTGAGTGGGTTATATAATTAGAGTAAAACTCCCAAGTTTTCCTCAGATCAATAGGTCACTGAAATAAATTGCTTTAGTCCTGAATTACTTGAGTAATTGCCTGTCTTTCTGTTCTGCCTTGCTTGTGTGAAGATCTACTTTAACACAGTACCCAGAGCCCTGTTTTCCTTTGATTACATATAAATGTATCTGATTTGAAGTCTTAAAAAGTCTTTCCACCCCATCTATGGTAATTGGTGGGCTGAATATATTCATGAATACTGATTTTTTCATCTTTGTTTTTCTTCCAGAGTACAATTTTCCCAACCCAAATCACTAATGAGCATGAGTCACTGGTAATGGTGAAGAAACTTTTTGCTACTTCTATCTCTTGTATAACTTATTTGAGGGGCCTGTTTCCAGAGAGCTCTTACAGAGATCGCCATTTGGATGGTAAAGTTGAGTTAAATGATTACTTTGACTAGTGTCCCTTTTGTAATTACCAGGGACAAACCTTCCCCCTCTCAAAAGTGCATTAATTCTAACTCAGGGGCATGTCTTCAAAAATCAGTTTACTAATTCATTTTCCATTTTAATTTTGCTGTGTGTATTTGGTTTTACTTATAGGAACCATTCACTTCTAGCTAGCTATCAAATTCAAAAAAGAAATGTGTGGAGTTAAGCCTAGTAATTCTAAGCCATTTCTATAAAAGCCAGGGGAAAAAATCTATCTTAATGCTGAAGATTTACATTATCTTGTGCCTCAGTTGAATTTGTTCTTTGAGGTACTCATTTTGACCCCGAGGAAGTTCAAAGGAATCAGGTGAGAAACTTCTCTCTATTGAGAGAGGCAAATCCATTTGATGATTAGCATAGTTATTTAGACACAGTTATTTTAATCAGTTCTGTTCTTTTTACAATAGTCAGTCCTACCTCTCGATTTTGTGTGTGTGTGTGTGTGTGTGTGTGTGTGTGTGTGTGTGTGTGTGTGTTTCATGCACAGACATATGCTACCATGGAAGTCAGAGAACCAGTTTTAGTCAGTTCTGTCCTTCCGTTGTGGTTTTCCCAGGAGCGAACTCAGATCTTTAGGCCTGTGTAGCAAGCACTTTTACCCACCAAGCCATCTCACTGGCCCCTAGTTCTTCAACTCTTACTTTTTCTGTCTCCTTGTGACCTTAAATTTACCATATTATGACTTTATATTTCAAGCTGTATCTGGTTCCTTAGAAGAAATTGTACTGGATGCTCTTCAGTTTTTCAATCTTATGATCTGTTTGAAAAGCTGTGTTGTGGGTTACATGTGGTAGTGTGTATCTTTAATCCTAGCACTCAGGAAGAGGCAGGAAAAGCTCTGGGTTTAAGGCTCAACTGGGTGATGTAGAGACTCCTATTCCATCCAGGGCTAAATAGTATGACCCTGTCTTAAAAAGCCAAATCAAGCCGGGCGTGGTGGCACTCACCTTTAATCCCAGCACTTGAGAGGCAGAGGTAGGTGGATCTCTGTGAAATGGAGGCCAGCCTGATCTACAAAGTGAGTTCTGGGAAAGCCAGAGCTGTTTCATAGAGAAATCATGTCTTGAAAAACAAAAAGAAAAAAAATCAAAATAAAACAAGAAAATAACAAGATGGCTCATCCAGTAAAGGTGTTTGCCATCAAGCCTGACAGTCCACAGAACCCACATAGTGGAAGGAGAAAACCAGCTCTCCAAGTTGTCCTCTTACCTCTATACACGTGCTGTAGCACAAACTGGTGAGGCTGGAGAGATGGTTCCATAGTTAAAAGCACAGGCTGTTCTTTCAGAGGACCCACTTCAATTTCTAGCACTTACATGGTTCATAGCAACTATCTGTGACTCTAGTTCAAGAGGATGCAACACTCTTTTCTGGCTTCCCTAGGCACCAGACACACACACGGTGCACAGACATACATGCAGGCAAGGCACCCATACATATAATAAACATAAAATAAAAATTTAAAAAATTTTGGTGTAAGTCTTGTTGCTTAATAACTAAAGTGGGGACTATCATTTGGAAAGTAAATATTTCCTTTTAAGATGCTATTTTTCCAAATCTAATTTAATATTATACCATGGCTTCATTTCAGTGTAATTTTCTTAAGCAATATTGATTCTCCAAATGAACATCAGTGAAATGCATGTTTGCTATAAACACATAAGCATGGTACTTGTAATTGGTACTTGTAATCCTGGCATCTTTCTTTGTGTTAATGACTTCTTTTAACTTACATGACAGATCTGTAAGATATAATGTGTTTATAGGTAACATATAATTAGTTTCCCCTCCTGTTGGAACATAGACTTATAAAAGAAGGCCTGCTTTGGTAAATTTAAACACTTGTTATATGTCATTTACTACTGCTGACATTAAAAAAATAACAACAAAAAACCACAGCTCTTACCTCAAAAGGTAAAAGAGATAGTTTATTCTAGAGCCAAATGTGAGTGATGCTGATTTAGATTGCTGCCAAACCCAAATTCCATGTTCCAGTGTGGAAGTAGTTTCATGAAGTCCTTAGGGTAACAGAACAAAGAAGGTCAAAAATGAAGACACTTTTTTTCAAACCTTGTTGGTAAGGGCATGTAGCAAAGTGTAGAAATCTCTGCTGTCAACCTCAGGTGCTGTCTGCTGACATTTTCTACTTTTGTGTTGGTGTAAGCTAGGGAGTCTGTTGGTACATTCCAAAAAGACTCACATCATATACCTTTCCACAATCATTGAAGTTTTAATCAGTCAGCCTTGTGAAATGCAGCTTCTCTTTAGGAATGCTAGCTCACACATTGCTTATAGTTTCATTTTTTTGTTACTGATATAGGAATTAGTCTCCCTTAATCAATTTTTATTTAATGTGATAATGTCACAAAAATGTTCAATTGTAGGCAGAATTTTCATCGGGGTCACCAGGCAACTCCCAAGTAACCACACAGACTTACTATTAATTATAAATGCTCAGCCTATAGCTTAGGCTTGTTCCTAACTAGCTCTTTCAACTTAAAATAATCCATATTTCTCACCTCTGCTCTACACCATGGTGCTGTACATGGTGATGTCTTCTTTCAGCACAGCATGTTCTTCTTGCTTCTCTCTGTGTCTCCTGGTGACTCTGCTGTCCTTTTCCCCTATACTCTCTTTTCCTGCAAGTCCTGCCTGAACTCTACCTGCCTACCTGCCATTGGCCAGCCAGCTCTTTGTTAACCAATGGATGGATGGATATATATATTCAGTGTACAAAAAGGTTGTTCTATAGCATTCAGTGTTTGTATGGCAGTCTTCTTTTTAATACTCTTTAACTATTTGTCAAATTAGAATAATTTTCATATCCCTCAACAATAGTGGAAGTGATGTTAACTTTAGCATAGGAAAACAATATGAAAAGATGAAAGACTCAGAGTTGGTGAGTTGGCTCAGCAGATATAAAGGAACTTGCTGCCAAAGCTAATGATAAGAGTTCAATACCTGAGACCCACACAGTGTGAGGAGAAACTCCTGTAAATTATCTTCTAACTGCTACACATGAAATGTGGCACTTTTGCACATGTACATACTTGTACGCAAATCCATAAATTAATAAATACTTCAAAACTCAAGAAGCTCTTATTAAATTATACATGAGTCAATGATTTTATACAGATTTAAACCAAACTTTTAAAGTCTTCCTTTTCTTCCCTGACATGAAAAAGTTATTAGCTATCATGTGGAAATGTTTGAGAATATCAATTTTATTTACTTTTTTTTCATTGAGAGGGAAAGAAATAATAATGAAATTGGGATTAAAATTGTCAGTTGAGATGATCTAGGAGACACCTTAGATTACTTAGGAGGAAGCAAAGAAGTACTAGAAACTAACTTTGCAGTAAACCCAGCTAAGCTACACTGTAGAATAGGAAGTCTGCTAAACTGTCCCCCAAATTAGGACTGAGATAATTATCAACATAGAATTTATTTTTAAAGTAGGCATTTAGAAACTTAAAAATGTGTCAGTTGGTTTTGGCACATACCTGTAATTCCAATACTGAGGAGGCAGAGGCAGGTGGAGATCTGTAAATTCAAGGACAACCTGGGCTACAGAGCGAGTTCCAGGACAGTCAAGGCTACACAGAGAAACCATGTCTTGGAGACACACACACACACACACACACACACACACACACACACACACACACACACACACCGCCAAAAAGAAAGAAAGAAAGAAAGAAAGAAAGAAAGATGCAGGAAATGCCCTATGGATTTTTCAGTACAACAGTTATGTTTCTATTTTTTTAGACCTCAGTTTAAAAATTCTCCGGGAAGACAAAAAGTGCCCTGGGTCATTACATATTATTAAATGGTAAGTAAATTTTGTAAATTTGAATGGCTAAAATTACCCATAAGACTTTATTTTGTAAAATAATTTCCTTAAACCACTTTTCTGAGTTCTTTTTCCTGGAAATTGTAGCAACTATTCAGTATTTTAAACTATTAGTTTAGTTTTAGAAGAAAATGGACTTGTATAAAGAAAAAAAATCTAAATTTGATTATTCATCCATCATGTGCATATCTGTGTACTAGCATTGAAGCACTCTGTGCTTCAGAACTGCTTGTCTAGTTTTATAATATTCCATAAGTATATGGAAAAGTGTTGGGAGTTTTAAAAGGTGATTAAATACAAGGCAAAATGATTGTTAATTTATATACTTCAGAGTAGAAGTGCCAACTGATTATATACTTGGATTATTTTTTGACTGTTCATGTGGTCCAAAGTGACACTGGCTATTTATTTCTTAACAGGATTCAAGGTTGTTTTGATGCTTTGGAAAAGAGATATGTAAGAATGTTTTAAAATTTTCATCAGCTTAAAGATTCATCTTTTACCCTTTAAAAAGTTTAGACTTTTTATTTTTTAATGTTTAACAGTGTAATAGTATCCTCCTTTGTGTTCACCAGTTATTTTTCCTTTGTCTTGGTTGTCTTACGGATGTCTTCCTTACCATTAATTAGAAACGAAAGCTTCATTCTCTTTTATATACTCATCTTTTTCAACCACAGAGCTTCTTCTGAAGTCACTGGATAAGATCCACAGGATGTGGGTTAGGGAAGACAAGAATCTGGTAGTTAGCACACTGAACATGTTCATAATGGTGGTAATTCAGTTTACTGATGGGAAATGAAAAACTAGTTAAATAATGAATTTTTACTCATTTATTTTGGTAGTGATAACTCATGCATATGATCTCCATGCTTCCCTAGACAGTTATGAAGAGTGTGAAAATCAAAGGCTCTAGGCCTGGTTGAAAAGATCAGATGCATATAAATAAAATTGCTGTTATTCTGCTGCCTTCCTTCTTCCCTGTGTCTTTAATCTTCAGTTCCAATTTAAGAAATGCTGAGGTGATTAAGCTTCTGTCTAATTATTTTGTATAGCCATACATTCCCTCTCTTGAGTGAAGTTATTATTCATGACTTATTCTATGTTGACCCAGGGTACAGAGGGATACAAAGATAAAACGGATAAGGGAAGGGCTTGTAGACTGTGGCAGATGATGAGTGTTGCTCATATGAGGGCTGATGATTAGCAGTTATACACTGGTTCAGCTGTACCTGTTGCTGAACTATTGGTAGTACTTCTGTATCAATGAGAAGTTGCTTTTAGAGTCCTTGTGGAAATTCCTACCAACACTTTCCCCGATACCCCACCAGAGTTTCTTTTGAGAGCTGCCCAGAACAGAACTCAGCTCTAGAGCTAAGTTTGCAGCCTTTCTGATTGGTCGTTACTTTCATCATACTGGACTTGATGTTTTCCGTGTCGGTTTGATATTTTCATATACAATACAGAGATATTTTGACATCACCCTATCACAATACAAGTAACAGTACTACTCCTAATTGTGCATGCCAAAGGAAAGGTGGACAGTCTGCGCAGCAGGAAAGCAGAACAAAGGAGGGGTTCTACCCAGTAGAGTTTCAAGGGAAGTCTTTAAAAGAAAGAATCTTTGGGGACGAGTGCAGGACAGCTTCACACATCCTAATCTAGTGCTATGTCCTCAAGCTGTATCTGCAGCTTAAGAAACATTGGCTATTGATCTTTGAAGCCTCTGAGCACTTGGACGAGTTGAGAAGGGTTTGAGGGTCATCACAGGGCTTAACAATTTATTAGCAACATTTCCAGAGGCAGTACAACATAAGTGGGCATTCTTGGGCTGGAGAGATAGCTCAGTAGTTAGGAGCAATTGTTGCTCCTGGAGAGGACCAGGGTTCAGTTCCTAGCTGTCACATGGTGATTAATAACCATTCATCTAATTCCAGGGGGATCAAACAGTCACACACATGGTGCACTTACATGCATGTGGGCAAAATATTCATGCACATAATAATAATAACAATAGTAATAACATTTACATCTTTGTGGCTTTGGGCAAACAACCTACCCACAGTACCTTAATTTATCAACAAAAATGTGATATAACAGAACTTCCTTCTTAAGAGTTATTTTGAACTTGAATGAGTTAGAAGCAGGCAAGAATAAGATAAAGGTACTTGTCACACAGACCTGGGACTTACTGATCCTTGGAACATATGTAAAAATGGAAGAAAAAAATTTGACTCTACAAAGTTGTTCTCTGACTCTTATATGCCATGGAATGTGTGCCCCAAACACATTTTATACATACATACAACAATAATAAATGGAACTTTTAAATTAAAAGAATATTGAATAAGTTAATAATAATAATAAAAAAAAAACAGTAGTTGAACTGTCCTGGGAACACCAAAACACAAACTCTGGGGCTGGAGAGTTGTTTCAGAAGTTAAGAATATCCAGCTGCTGCCATCTGTAACTAGTTCCAGGGGATCTGACACCCTCTTATGGCCTCTGTGGGCACTGTATGCACATGCTGCACTGATATCCATGCAGACAAAACACCCATATACATAAGTAAATAAGTCTAAAAAATTTAAGAAAAGAATAGACAAAACCTCAGATACAGACATGTCCAATCCATAGCCTGTGGGCCATGTGGCTCAGGGTAACTATGAATGTGATTCCATACAAAATTGTAAACAATAAAACATGAGACTTTTGTGATTTTTTTTTTTTTTTTGTAATTCTGTTACACGGTTTTCCAGTGTGAACTTTGTAGATGACAATGTTGTTTCATGGTATCAAAAACTTGGACATGCCTGATGGACTTTTAAATAGTATTTACATTATTTTGATTGTTAGTATTTTATATATTCTCTCATATGACCTTATTGCAGGGAGCATATATAATTAAGTAGTTCAATGGGAGATTGGGGGGAAGAAAGATCAAGGCCGTTCAGGCTATGAGACAACACTCTGTTAATTAAAAAAAAAAAAAAAAAGGTAGTTTAAGTAAAAACAAGTTGGAGTAGCTAGAGCCCTTGGACTAATTATGAAATTCTAGGTACTTTATAGTTTATAGTAAATTGAAATTCTTTAACATAGACATATATATTAAAATAATTCTTATAAAAAGGAACTATATAATTTCCTCCTTATTCCCACTCTCATCTCTTACAATTCCTGCCCACTTTCCACACTACATTCTTTCAGAAACTCAAGTCTGATCATGTTATCCTTTATGCCTAAAAATTTTCCAAGAATTTTAAAATAAAGTTTAAAGTCCTTCAAATAATCAAGAAGGCCTGAATGATCCCTATTTGCCTTTCCAAGACACCCCTCACCCCATGTTCAAGTACATAAAGCATGTGAGTTCCTTTTATCTTTGCACATACTCTTCCTCTTGCCTGAAACATTCTGTTCCAGACCCTATGCACATGTTCTGCCTAACTCCAATTTGTCCTTCTGCAGCTAAAATTGTCCACCGTTCAGTGTTCTCCTTACAACCTGTGTTGTTTCTTTACAGCAAAAGAACATGAGTGTAATGGTGTAGCCCTTGCTAGTCTGCATGTTTCTTGAGATTAGTAGACTATGTATTTTTTTTTAATGTTTCAATAAACTATTAATAGTTGTTTTACTGGATGGTCATAAAAATCAGTTATGTGCCAAAATAGCCACATGGTGGCACTAAAGTTTTAGTCAATTGCTATGGAATTATAGTCCTCAAATTTTATATTTTAGGGTTACATTTTTATCTCATATGTCTATATATCTATGTCTATATATTCAGAATTCATGGAAGCTGAGAAAATGTCTTTATAGTTGTGTGGTATGTAGAGAGACAGGAATTTAAAAGATATGGTAGACTTGCTAATATTTTTACCTTGCCAGATTAGTTTCAAAGTACCTTTAGAGATTCTTGTGGTACATTTAATTTTGAGCAGTAATGAATTGTTTTGCATATCTTTGGTTCCCAAATTAGAAAATAACAATTCTTTGGTATCCTCCCTCTGTCTCAGTAAAGCCAGTGTTTGTAACAGACATTGTTTGAATGAGTGAATTACTAGTTCCTTTCTCTGGCCTTCTGAATATGCTACTCAAGTGTTTGGAGCCTCCCTAAAGTCATATTTACATTAGTCTCTATCAGAAATGGCAATACAACAGTGTGAGCACAAATGACGCGGTTTTCTTTTCTCTTGAAGCTTCACATGGCAGCGCTGACTGTAAGTATACACTTGGAAAGTAGATCTTGGTCTCTGAATTGTTTCCAGCAAGTGAGATACTCAGACAGTAACCTCTCCCTTTTTGAGATTTATGGCATTTTAACATTTAAAAATTGGATATATCAGCCGGGTGGTGGTGGCACACGCTTTTAATCTCAGCATTCAGGAGACAGGGCAGTCGGATCTCTGTGAGTTCCATATAAGTCTGGTTTACAGAATGAGTTCTGACAGCCAGAGCTACACAGAGAAACCTTGTCTCCAAAAACAAAAACGAACAAACAAAAAATTGGCTATATCAGAGCTTTAATAAGATAGTATAAATATTTTGGTATATTTCTTTGGCATATAACATATAACTATTCACACTTAGGATCTCATTTTTTTGTTATGTAATAGATTCAAAGTTTTTGCTTTTGAAGTTTTGTGGACTTTTAAAAAAAGTTTTTATATACTTATGGGTATAAAATGATGGTAGAAAATTGAGATATCATTGATAAAATATACATTAATTATTTAGATATTTTATGGCTAAGTCATATTAATCACAGATACTTTACATCAATTAAAAAAAAACTTCACATTTAGTGTTCATAGCTAGTTCTAAAGAGTCCATGTTCTTGCTGTACGTGATGGCACATGCTTTTAATACCAGCACTTGGAGACAAAGGCAGTCGGATCTTTGTGAGTTATAAGACAGCCTGATCCACAGAGTGAGTTCCAGGATGGCCAGGGATTCATGGAGAAACGCCGACTCAAAAAAGCAAACAACAAACAAAAGATTCTGTGTTCTTTTTTTAAAAATATTTATTTATTTATTTATTTATTTATTTATTTATTTATTTATTATGTATATGACCAGATCTCATTACAAATGGTTGTGAGCCACCATCTGGTTGCTGGGAATTGAACTCAGGACCTCTGGAAGAGCAGCCAGTGCTCTTAACCTCTGAGGCATCTCTCTGATTCTGTGTTCTTAATAAAATAAGGTTTAACCCTATCTCCGGTTTGAAATATGCCCAGATAGTACTCAGTTAACAGCATAATTTGAACTATTTACATAGACAATGTATTCAGTGAGCAGTAACCTAATAAATTTTGGAAATTAAGTGTTCTATATTTTCCCTTAAACAGCTATACACAAATCCCAAGGAACCTGAGGTAAGATCGTAGTACATAGATGGTAATGTATGTTTATTATATATGTATGTTTATCTGAGTTGAGGGTGTAGATTATGTTACTAGACTACCACATGACTAGAAAATTCATCGTGAACTTTATATTTTATTATAAACAGACCAGTCTTTTATTATGTGATTTTTTTTTTTTTAGAAACCATGTAAGAATGTTAGAAAAAAGAAAAACATTGATTAGAGCTGAGGCTGTTCTGTAACATGTCAACATTAATCATAAATGTGCAACAGCCATACTTTATTATTTATTTTAATTATTTCTTTTTTATGATTTTTTTTGAAAAATAAAAGATACAGCATTATTCTGAACTCTTTACTCCTTGAATTCTCTCTGTTCTTTTTACAGACCATTTTTGAGAGCATTAGGTTGTGCTTTTGTTTTGTTTTGTTGATTTTTTGAGACAAGGTTTCTCTGTGTAGCCTTGATTTTCTTGCAACTTGCTCTGTAGAACAGGCTGGCTTCAAACTCACAGAGATCCACCTGCTTCCACCTCCCAAGTGCTGGGATTAAAGGTGTGCACCTCCACCCTGAGCATTAGTTCTTTACTCCTATCTTTAGATTCTCCTTCTTGCTTAGTGAATTCTGCACCTTGCTTGCCTGCTAGTATTCAAGTCTTTTGTGAAAGCCTCTTTGGCTCACTGTCTAAACTAACTTCTATCTTTTCTAAAGTTCTTTCCCAGCAGAGCCCCGTGGTTGAACCCTCTCAGTTGATTTATATATTTCCTAAAAAAGACTAGGGGTTCTTGAGGATAAGGGTGTTGTTTTCTGCGTTATAGATGACTAGTACAGCCTTAAACACCTAGTAGTCGTTTGTGCCACTTGCACGACTTTTGTACCTGTGACACAGAGATGGAGTGAGAAGCCCTTTGTTTTTTCGTTCTGTCTTGTCTCTCTCCTAACTTTCTTTTCTTTTTTTTTCCCCTTGCTTTAAAATTTCCTTCCCTAAATCAGTGGATTTAGTCTAACTGGTGATGTTCAAGACTAAATTGTTTTTAAGTCTTTAGTATTTTCTATTTGCAAGATTACAACTAACCACGTAAGCAAGGTGGGGAATTGCTGCACTCAAGCGTGTACCAAGTCATTAATGCCCAAACTGGTCTTAGGTTCTGTTCCTTGAATCTCTCTCCCCATCCCTCTTGTTTATAGAACTCACTACAGATCGCCTTGAACTTTGTATCCTCCTGCCTCCACCAAGTGCCCCAGTTGTTTATGTGAGAGTGTTTGAGATTATAAGGTACCACATGCCTGGTTTACTGGAAGGGGAGGGGTGGAACCCAGCCTTTGTGCATGCTGGGTAAGCACTCCACAAACTGAGCTACATCCCATCCCTAACCTTTTCTCCTGTTTAGTTTCAAGATGATTTTTTAATTGAGATGTTTCCCAAACAAAAACTTCCTGAAAAACTGTTAGTAGATTGAAATGTGGTTAATTTTGGTTCATGATGTTATTTATTGGCAATTTTAAAAGAAATAAGTTTATTTTAAAAAAAAGAACCAGTAGTTTTAGAGGTGATAAAATTAAGCTTACCTTTAGAAAAATCTGACAGAATGAAAATAAAGTTGTTAAATTAGTGCTAGCATATATGATAATGGCATTTTGAAAAGAGGGCTTTTATGTAAGTGCAAAGCTCTCT
The DNA here is from genome assembly GCF_943737965.1 of Phodopus roborovskii. Lineage (NCBI taxonomy): Eukaryota > Metazoa > Chordata > Mammalia > Rodentia > Cricetidae > Phodopus > Phodopus roborovskii. Next base: position 11,053,549 of record NW_026126546.1, on the reverse strand, counting down.
ATGACTCAACAAAAATATTTTGAATACTTGTCAGTTATATGCTATGGTAGCAATCCCTAAGTACTAGGTTTTTATGGCACACTTCTGATTACTAAACAAAAAAGATGGAATATTTGAGTCTTAAAAAAGCCCTCAAAATATTACAGGTTTTAAAAACAAAACAAGTCAAAACAAAGTTAACAATTGTATTAGTTACTTTTCTATTGAATTAATAAAACACCATCACCAAGAGCAACTTAGAGAAAAGTTTATTTGGGCTCACAGTTCCAGAGAAATGAGGTCATCATGACAGGGAGACATAGGGCACAGCAAGTAGCAGGCATGGCAGAGGAGCAGGAAGCTGAGAGCAAACTGGAAGTGGGAATGATACACTTCCTCCAGCGAGGTTCCTCCTCGAGTGTCCACAACATCCTCAAACAGTGCTACCAACTGGGGACCAAGTGTTCAAGTACCTGAGATTATGAGGGACATTTGTCACTCAAATCACAATAGCAGTGATGACATATTACTTCTGCACTCGCTCTACAGTGTTCGTGGCTGCTACCTAACACCTACTCACTGAGAAAACTGTGTAGCTCTCTGATCTCATTCTCATAAATACTCATGAAACAGTGTTTCAGGTAAAGCCTCTGGCATTTATTGATCCGGTGCCAAAGGCTTAAGTCATAGCACTAGAAGGATAACCTTCCCTAAACAAGATGGCACAAAAATAACATTATTTATTTGGAAGAAAGACAGACTTTACACACGGTGTTAAAATCTGAAGCACTCCTATGAAGAATATCATAGTACAACAGTCGAACCATAGATTAAATCCAAGTGTGTTTTTCTAGTTCAGAAAGTAATAGAATTAGGAGCAGTGTACACAATTGTGGTAATTTTCACTTAACAGTTTTGTTCTGACTGCTATCTTTAAAGAGATAGCCTGAGAAAAGCCAGGCCGTGGTGCTGCACGCCTTTAATCCCAGCACTCAGGAAGCAGAGACAGGCAGATCTCTGTGAGTTTAAGACCAGCCTGGTCTACAGAGCAAGTTCCAGGATACTCCAAAACTACAGAGAAACCCTGTCTCAAAAAACAGATAGATAGATAGATAGATAGATAGATAGATAGATAGATAGATAGATAGGGAGAGAGAGAGAGAACCTGAGAAAAGTAACTAAAGTAATGAAAAGTGACAATGAACGAGCTTTCCTACAAGTACAGATTGAAATATGGGAGAGTTTTAATACGGCATGTAAGCCAAATAAGTCTTAATTTGTAATAAATCATTAAGAATTACATTATGACTTTTATGAAACTAGCAATCTTACTGTTTCACCATCTAGTTCTTTGTTCCTAGTGGAGGTGATCAATGTACAATTTTAATAGCCTATTTCAGGAACTGAATAATAGGTGACCCTAAAATATGTGTTTAGAGACTTCAAAAAAGTGTGGTAGCGTATCTAGAATTGCAGCACTCAGGAGGCTGAGGCAGAAGGATCATGAATTTTAGGTTAAGCTGGGCAACATAGCTAAACTCTGTGTCAAGAATAAATCCTTATGAAATTCTGCTTGAAGATGACCGGTGATTGTGTTCCTTCTTTTGTACTTAGCACTGTCACAGACATAAATGGAACAGACCAAGTCTGTGACATCTAGATGCTAATATTTTTATGAGGAAGGATAAACAATAAGTAAATAGAAATTAGTCAAAATAGTTTAAGGTAGTAATGCCATGAAGAAAGTTTGAAAAGGTGTTGTGCTAGTCAGTGATGAGGTAAAGATCAGAAAAGGAGGGCTTGGATGGCTGCTTTAGATCGACACAGCCACAGGCAACATCTCCACTGGACCACTATTGGAGCTGGGATAGAATGATCAGGGAGTCAGCTTTTCCAGGTCTGTGAAAGGCACCAGAATATGACAGGTAGCACAGCACTGGGATTAGCATGGCATGTTCTGGTATCAGATTGCATCTCTACTACATACGAGCTTCATCAGTAATGATAATAGTAACACCTACATCAGAGTGTGGGTAGTATGATCCAGAATATAGACACACCGAGACCCTAAGACAGTAAGTGTTTATAGACAGAAAAGATATCCTGTGTCTGGCACTTGAGTGAGAAAAGGGAAAATGGTAGAGGAGGTAAGTAGAGAACAGATGTGGAGGGTGTCATAGGTTTTATTCAAAGACAGTGAGAAGCCAGTGGAGAAGGGTTTGTAGAAAGGAGTGACATGGTCTCATTTGTGCATGAAAGCTTGTTTTTATTGTAGTCCTCGGAATTGAACTGACACCTTGCCTTTGCCTCCCACCCCCAGCCTTTTTTTTAAAAAACATTATTTTGAGTTGGCTAAATCAGTATGTTATTCAGGTTGGCCTTAAATTGTGATTTCCCTGCCTCAGCATACTGAGTAGTTGGGGATGCAAGCATGTGTAATCTATACCGGACTTGATTTGTATTTTCAAAAACTTTTGGCTAGAGAACAGAAAATAAAGATGATGTGGATTTGTGATTCACTTTGGAGAAGTCTTTCCAGTGGATTGGAATGTGGAGTGAAAATCAGCCTGAACATGTTTGAAGTTATTAAGAATTAACACTTTTAAATAATTATTCTTTAAATTTATGTGCATTTGTGTCTGTCTGTCTGTGTGTGCATCATGTGTGTGCAGTACCCTTAGACTCCAGCAGTGGTATCAGATCCCCTGGAACTGGAGTTCCAGGCAGTTTTGAGCCTCCTGATGCAGGGGCTTGGAACTGAACCCAACTCCTCTGTAAGAGTAATAAGTGTTCTTAATCTCTACCCTCAGGATTAACATCTTTTGTAAAACAGTTATAATCTTTACAATAAAACAATCAGTTTAGGAATCAAATAATAAAAAAATTGCCAACTACTTAAAGATCTCCTTTATTTACCAAATGCATTCGCATAGTATTAAGAGGCCAGAGTTGACTAGAAACGTAGGCAGGCAAGAAGAATAGGCATTGTTTACTTGACAATTATACATATCACTGGCTAAGAGGACACTGTGTATCTAGCCCATCTGGAGAGAACTTGTTCCTTTTAGGCACCTGCAGCCATCTCTAATCTGACCCATCTCTTCTATTGTATTCACAAAGCAACCTTCTGAATTTGGCTTCATTTTTTCCCCCCAAATAGGCAGACCAGTTATAAAAGCAATTCTCTTTTTAAATTAACTTATTGCAACCAGTCTTTTAGGATCAGGCAGTATGAGTCAATTTCCCAGGACACGCTCACCTGTGTTTAAGTTGTATGATGAAGTATAAGATCAGCAGACCTATGAGACTAAATCTGAGAGAAAGGTAACACTAACAATGAAACTGTTCTTGGTCTCTCTAACATCCTCAATTCCACATGGTCAAGGATTTATTTTGAACCAGATGAATGAAGATTACATTCTGTGTTCGTGTTCTGATTTCAACTTATACTCTGTCTGCCTTTAGCACCTTCAGCTCTGTCTACAAACTATATAATTTATATGGGTAAAGCATTATTTAAGCAGACATCTTTTAAATTAATTTTTATTATTTTATTTGTGTATGTATGGTGTGTGTGGGGGGGTGAGTGGCAAGTGTGTGGGTACCAAAGGACAGCTTTCAGGGGTCACTTGTTCTTCCACTATGGGTCCCTGGGATGAAACTTGGGTTGTCAAGCTTGTAATATAATCACTTTTCATCTCTGGGCCATGTCCCCGGCCTGAAAAGAACTAGTTTATTTTCAGTATATGTTTCTTATGAGGAAATTTGTTCCCTGTATGCTTCTACACCCTTACCAGTTATGCTAGAAGATAGCAGTAATAGTGTTTAGTGCAGGAAATAAGACTTGATGCCGTAGACCATAGTTTCCTTTTCCATTTTTAAAATTCCTGTTGCCATTCACTCATTTCTTCCCTAATTACCTCAGTGGCTTTCTAGCAATTCTTATGGCTTCCCTGTCTACATTCATTCATTCCTTTTTCTTTTTTCTTCTTTTTTTCCCCTTGGGACAGGGTTTCTCTGTGTAGCCTTGGCTGTCCTGGAACATGCTGTGTGGACCAGTCCAGACCCAAACTCACAGAGATAATGTCTTCCTTTCCCTCCTAAGTGCTGGAATTAAAGGCATGTGCCTCACATGGTCCTTCTTTGTCTGTCTTAGTCACTGTTCTTTTGCTGTGAAGCAACACCATGACCAAGGACAGTCTTACAAGAAAAAGCATTTAATTGGTGCTTGCTTAAAGTTTCAGAGGTTTAGTTTGTTATCATGGTTAGGGGCATGCCAGCATGCAGGCAGGTGCTGGAGCAGTAGTTGATGGCTACATACTCATCTGTAGGCCAAGAAGGAGTTGGGGGACACAGATAGACAGACACTGGGCCTGGTGTCACCAGTGACATACTTCCTCCAACAAGGTCACACCTCCTAACCCTTCTAATCCTTTCAAACAGTTCCACTCTCTCACTGGTGACTAAGCGTTCAAATGTAAGAGCCTATGAGGGCCATTCTTAATCAGAGAAACACAGTGTATTTTTAAGGCATACAAGTGATCAGGTCCTGGTATCACTGATCTGTTTAAACCTTCAATAGACCTTGATGAACTAAGGGAAAAAAAAATCCAAAATCCTTATTACTATCAACAGAGTTTCACAACTACACCTCTTATTTCCAGCTAGTTGGCTTCTTTTTGAATTCTAAACAGATACATTCCTTCTCAATTAAGAGCTTTTGCATTACTGTCTGTCTACTGAGGCCCTGACCCACAGGTCTTTATGACTGACTCTTCTTGAAGCTCATTTAAAAATACCACATCTTCAGGCAAGTCTTCCTTTGACCCCTCTAAACCTAGCTCTTCTTTCTCTCCATTATGTACTTCCTTCCACAGCACCAGCTTTGTATTGTTCATGGCACCCATTTTATATGAAATTATCTTATTTTCTTTGTTTACTAGCTAGAATCTTTGTAGATTCTGTGGGAAAAAAGAAATCTTTTCTGCCTTGTTCACCTTGTAGCTCAAAGTAGACATTTGATAAAACATTCATTACATGAATGAATGATCCTTCAACTAGTAGAATTTAGTGGAAATATTTGCTGCCTAACTTATTTTCAGCTTAGAGGAGGGAGATTAAGTCATCATCCCTGGAACCATTACTCCTGGATAAAGTCATGCTGTGAGACAGACAAACAGAGGAAGCATAGGGAGTATACAGTGAAATGTTCCTTTTTATAAGGTAAATATCTGGTTTTGTTTAAAAATTAACTGCTTTCTCTGTTCTCATTGTTTTTTCTAGAAAGTGACTGAGATATATCAATTCAAATTCAAATACACGAAAAAGGGAACCACTATGGACTTTGACAGGTAGAATCTAATTGTTTAATGAATACAAGAAATGTATAGGAATGAAGTAGATATAAGCTTTTATATGGCCAGAGGAAAGTCTTAAATCCTTTTGTCATTTTCTCATAAGCTCTATAAAACCCTACTATTATGAATAGAAATTATAATAATTGTTTTAAAGTCTGAAGTCTATAGATAAGCTGGTAGGAGTAGAGGTGATGGTGGATGTCATGACTCTTAAAATTATATTAGCAAAGGGGCTGGAGATGGGGCTCAGTGGTTGAGAAAGCAGTCTTCCAGAGGACCTGCATTTGATCACACGCACCTACATCAGGTGGCTTGCTACTGTCTATAACTCCAGCTCCAGAGGAATCATGCCTCTGAGGATACCTGCACTTGTACACATACCCACATGCAGACACACCTACACATAACTAAAAATAATGATAAATATTGAAAAACAAACAAGATTTAATTAAAATGTATTAATAAGGCTGTTAACATGATGTTAGATAAAGAACCCATATGACTATCTCTGGCTATTATTCCAGTAGCTCTGTGGTATTAAACTGTTGGCTCTGTTGATTTTTTTTTTTCCATCTTCATTACGTGCAGATTGACCTTGAGGGAAATGAAACTCCTGGATAATTTCCTTGCATACACAAATACTGTCATCTGCTTATCCATACACATAACATTTTTTTGTGTGTCACTCTTGGGGAACTCATATGCACTGTGTTTTCCTATCAAGTCTTAAAATCCATGTTTTAGATACAATAACAGGTCAAAGAACAAAACCAAGAAAGACCCTCGTGCACATGGATTGTTAAGGAGCAATATTCTTCTCCCAGAAGCTTTTGGCTTTAGCCAGAACTGAGGACTGTTGATGAAATGGGATGGAAGTAGATGAAATAGATATTGTAAACAAAACAAAACAAAAACTGGTAGAAAGGGCCTTCAAATAAGGGAGATAGATACCCTAAAAGGAACAATGCTGAAGAGAAATTTGGCGAAATGCTGCCTTTCCTCTAGTTCTCCTTGGGAGGTTGAGGATTTCTCTCCAGTACTGTCTTAGTTAGGGTCTCTGTTGCTGTGAAGAGGCACTATGATCACAGCAACTCTTCAAAGGAAACATTTAATTGGGTGGCTTGCTTACAGTCCATTATCATCATGATGGGGAGCATGGTGGTGTGCAGGCAGATGTGGTGCTGCAGTAGTGGCTGAGAGTCCAGTATCTTGCAGCAAACAGGAAGTCGACTGAGACACTGGGCAGTATCCTGAGCATAGGAAACCTCAAACCCACCCCCACAGTGATATACTTCCTTCAACAAGACCATACTCACACCAACAAAGCTACACCTCCTAGTAGTGTCACTTTCTATGAGATTATGAGGTCCAATTACATTCGTAATTACATTCGTACTGCTACAAATACTTCCTTAATTATCCTCTCATTTGTGAGACTTGCAGAAAGTATTCAGATATAAAAAGAAAAGTCCATTCCAAACAAAGAGATTTAAAATATTAGCCACATTTAATTAATATTTATACACTATTTTTTTTTTTTTTTGAGGCAGTATCTCATGTGGCTCAGGCTGACCTTGAATTTAACATATAGCAAGGTTGTGCTCTACCCAGCCCAGCTGCAAACCATGCATTTCACACTTTTCTCCCCACATAAACAGTTGCCCTTACTCTCTAAAACTCCAATATTCATATTTTGGCAACCAGATTAATCTTTTTTTGTTTATTTGAGACACATGTTGAAAGGCAAACATTTAGTAAAGCAGATGGGTAAATCTTTCAGGTACTAAGAGGAGAGAAGTTAATATATAGTATAAGTTTTTAGAAAGATTGCTTAAATGAGGGTCCTGAATGTGATCTTCTAATGTTTCCTGGAGCCCCATGAGCTACATGTCTACTACCTTTCATTCTGGCCGATTAAAAATCCTGGTAGGAAAACCTTTTAAGTTGTTGGAAATTGATAGAGGAGCTAAAATATCCACTTAATATATGTTTACTTTGTGATTTTTCACTGCCTCCAAAAATCAGGGAATGACCTAACAGTTTAACTACTTGGGATGATCTTTTCATTGCTTAGTGCCAATATGTTCAAGGAACTGCAAATAAATTTCAGTTGTAGCTTGTCCTTGAAGGCACTCAAATGTGAGACTAATTGGGAACAATACTTTGAAGGGAAATGAAGATTTTGAATTAGAAGATAATTAGCCTAACTCTTTCATTCATTTATTATTTCAGCAAATATTTATTGGGTAGCTAGAGATCAAACCTAGTACTGTGGAGATGAGTCAGCCATTCATAGTCTGTATGGGAACAAATAATTACTCTGAGGGGGGAGATGAAGAGTATAGGGAAGACTTCCTTGAACTAGGGGAGCGTTGGAAGAGAAACAACAAGCACAGTACAGCCGAAGTGAAGAGCATTTGCAAATGCACATGGCTGAAACAAATTGGGTAGTAGTTGCAGGAGAGGACGGTGAAAGAATGATTAGTTGTACATACATCATTGCTTGCATTGATTGAAGAGTGATGGATATGATAGAAGAGTTTTAAGCAAGGAGGTGACATGAACAGACCTTCCTATTGGGGAGTATTCATTTATGGAGAATGTCTTGCAGTGTAGACAAAAAGAAAGGAGAATAGATGCTTTGGTAATCCATGCAAGAATGAGGAGGGGATTTCCTTGAGAGACAATCATATGGTAGATAAGCATAGAGCTAGTGACTGATTTCATGCTTGGAGAGCTGCAGAAATGTTCATACGCTTATCTCACAAATGGGCTAACTGACCTAGAATGTGTGCAAATGACTTGACCGAGGTCATTCAGCTGGTTAACAGTATAGCTGATATTAGATGCTAGGTCACCCAATTACAAGTCCATTGTTATGAGATGTGATTATTTGAAAGCCAGAATTTTCAGAACGATCATATTTAAAATGCTTTAGGGATGTTTGTTATTCACAAATCCTTTGCCATATATATTACAGAAAGTACTATCATTCCCTTAAGTTATTTCTTAAAAATTGTCTACAAAATGTCCTGATGTTGTATTGTGAATATTATAAATGATTGAAAACTGCCACTTTTCTGTGATTACAGTAGTAGTACAAGTTTTGAAAGTGGGACAAACAGTGAAGATATTAAGAAAGCCTGTTCCCTACTAATCCGTCAATTGTATATACTGATGCAGAACCTTGGACCCCTTCCTAATGATGTTATACTTACCATGAAACTCCATTATTATAACTCAGGTAGGTAGAGAGAGACCTTTGGTCAAATTCCTTCTTTGTGCTGAGTGATGTTGTATATAAGTAGAAGGATTTTATATGCATCTGAAAGATGTTTGTTAACTATATATGAAGTATTATTGTCATACCCTATTGAAACTTAATTTGCAATATTTTTTGTCCTTTCTGCAGTGACTCCATATGATTATCAACCCCCTGGTTTTAAAGAAGGGGTGAACTCACACTTCCTCCTATTTGATGGGGAGCCTGTGAGCTTTCGAATGGGTTCAGTATCTTCTGGTTTTCATAGCATGAAAGTAAAAGTCACAACCGAGGCCACCAGAATGCTCCATGGGGAGAACAGTTCGGTTCAGGAGAACGGCACTACTGAGATAGCTCATCAGGGCCTTGACTGTGATGAGGAAGAAGAGGACTGTAGCAACCACGTAAGGCCAAGTTTTAGTGATCCTTCATTGCTTCACTTAAACACAGTTGACATTTTTCAGTGTGTTCAGGTCATGTCACAGTAACAGAGTCCAATGGAGCATGCCAGGTATGAAAACTGAAACAAAACTAGCCTCTGACGTCAAGCACTTTTTAGTAAAAAAAACGTACAGTCTTCTAGGAGGAAATGCATATTGTTAGAGTGTCTAGCATTAAGAAAAAACTCACAATCTGCTTTATTTTTTATTGAAGGTACCTATATATTTATTTTTCACATGAAAGTAATATATTTTTAGTACTTAAAAATATTCTAAGTATCTGACATGTTCCTACTCAGTAGAAGTATACATTAACTCCTGATTACTATAGTAACTGGGCAGGAGGGGGTTAGGGAAGAAAAAATTTACAGGTTAATCTGAATCAGAGGGGAAATAAAAGAATGAAACCAACTGCCATGACAAGCATTGTGGTTTGACCAGTGGGGAGAGCTGAGGGGTGGGTGGGCTTGCAGCCAGTGGGGCTGATGATGAGTAGAGCTTAGAGCTCTGTTTCTGTAGAGACTTGAAGCTGAGGACTTGGCAATTGTCTATATAATAATTCTTGCTGTGTGCTGACACTGTAGTTAAAGGATTCTGAAACAAAAACGTTTTCAGGCTGGTTAGTGGGAAGGGATACTATAAAAACAGTTGAAGTATTTTAGGATAACTTTTTTGATTTTTGCCTTAGAATCCTACATTAAAAAGATGACTATACGTGTTGTAGAGATGGCTCAACAGTTAAGAGCACTGACTGTTCTTCCAGAAGACCCAGGTTCAGTTCCCAGCACCCACATGGCAGCTTACAACTGTCTATAACTCCAGTTCCTCGGGATCTGACACCCTGTTCTAGCCTCTGTGGGTACCAGGCATGCACATGCTGAGCAGACATACATGCAGGCAAAACACCAATACACAGAATAATAATATTAATAAGAATAATATGGATGACTATGCTGGGTAGCTTTGTAAAGCACCTTCCAAATATTTAATTCTGTATTGTATTTAGTATATTGGAAAGGAGGTCATAGTCTCAACTCAATATGACAAATGTAACCAAACAATAGGGTTTTTGTCTTTTTAGTTTTTTTTTTATAATGTTAGGCATGAAAGTAGCTAGATTCTGGTGTGATTTTTTTTTTCTTTTGATTCTGTGCCAAGGGATATATCACTAACATGGAAAAGCTAGCAACAACAACGATAATAATGGTTAAGGAAAGAATGAGAATGTTTTAGATTGTTGTTTATTTATTTGTTTGTTTGTTTATTTTTGAGACAGGGTTTCTCTGTATTGCTTTGGAGCCTGTCCTGGAACTATCTCTGTAGACCAGGCTGGCCTTGAACTCACAGAGATCTGCCTGCCACTGCCTCCCAAGTGCCAGAACCTACGCCTGGCTTAGAGTTTTATTTTTAAGAAAACATTTAGAGCTGGGTGTGTTGGCATATGCTTTTAATCCCAGTACTTGGGAGACAAAGGCAGGGGGATCTCTATGAGTTCAAGACTAACCTGGTCTACCAACATAGTAAGTTCCATAACAACAAAGGCTACATAGAGAAACTGTATCTTAAAAAAAAGGGGGGGGGAGGGAGGGAGGGAGAGAGGGAGGGAGGAAGAACATTTTAAAGGGACTGGACATATGATTCAATGGTTAAGAGCTCATACTGCTCTTGCAGAAGACGAGTTTCATTTCCATCAACCATGTTTGGTAGTTCACAGCCACCCATAACTTCAGCTCCATGAGCACCTGCACTCATATGCACATACCTATATATGCACATATCCTTCATATGTGTGAGTATGTGTGTATGAATGGGAACACTTTTTATACACATAATTAATTAAAGAATAACTAAATAAAAGACAGGCATGGTTCTACCTGCCTCCAACCTTAGGGGCAAAGATAGGAATCACAGAAGTTCAAGATCATAAACATATATGTTTAAGACCAACCTGGGCTGTCTGAGACCATGTTTCAGAAAACCAAAAGGAATAAAACAAATTAGATTATCTTTCTCTGTTGTCAAATAAATGTAAGCAGGACAGCCTGACGAAGCTGTATTTACATGGATCTGGACTTTGTGGTAAACTTGGTTGATTTAGTTCCTCTCTTAGCGATTCATTTATTTTAGAGTATTTAGTAAGTCAAGTCCTATTGACATTTTCCCACTAAACAGTTTTATTGTTTTTCTTCCTACAAAGTATTCACATTCATGCACACATTCATACAAATACATGGAACTTTTACCTTAAAACCAACAAAAGTTTTTTTTTTTGTTGTTTTGTTTTGTTTTTTAGAAAGTTCTTGATACAGTTCTGACAGTTCCTCCTTGTAATTTTACATATGTAGAAGTGATCATACTCAAGTACTGTGTGATTTCTGCCGGTTGCTTGACTGTCAAAAATGTGAACTCATTGTGCTTATTTCTTTTGTTTCCCATGCTGTATCCTACTCTGTTTGTTTGCGGTTTTGTTTTATTTTTGTTGTTATTGAGTCAGAATCTCGATATGTATCCCTGATTGACCTGGAACTTGTTCTATAGACCAGGCTGGCCTAGAACTCATGGAAATCCACCTGCTTTTGCCTCTCTAGTGCTAGAATTAAGTCTTTGTACCTTTATACTCAGATTGACCCTCATTTTTGTTTTTTGAGAAAGAATCTGTGTTGCCCAGGCTAATCTCAGTCTCCTGACTTTAAGTCTATGGAGACATGCTTCAGCTCCTCATGTACTGGAACCAGAAATAGGTGCCACAAACCTGGCTAGTATTCTAATTTTTCCATTCTTTCTTTTTTTTTTACAGGGGTGTGTGGGGTCTCTCTTGTATAGATATTGTAGTCTGGCTGCCCTAGAACTCATAAAGATCCACCTGCCTCTGCCTCCTGGGTGCTAGGGTTAAAGGTGTGTGCCACACTTATATGCATACTTCCTGATACACATGCAAAAGGGTGTCTATCGAGAATGTATTAGTTTTAGGCTTTCTCTTAGTCACTGTTCTATTGCTGTTAAGGGACAGCATGAGGTGTCTCTGTGAAGAGACAGCTTATAAAAGAAAGAATTTAATTGGGGGGCTTGCTTACAGTTCCAGAAGGTTAATCCATTATCATCATGGCAGGGAGCATGGTAGCAAATAGGCAGACACTGGAACAGTATCTGAGAGCTACATCCTGATCCATAGAGAGAGAGAAAGAGACTGAGCTTCAAATGGACTTTTGAGACCTCATATCCTATCACCAGTGACATACTTCTTCCAATAAGGCCACACCTCATAATTGATCTAATTCTTCTCAAATAATGCCACTCCTGATGTATACGCATACAAATATATGAGCCTGTGGGAATCAGTCTTATTCAAACCACCACAGGCTTGCACATTTTCAACTTTATTAGAAAGCACAAAATAGTGCTGTTCCCATATTTATTGTGCCAACAGGGGAAGAAAGATCTTGTACTCTTACAAAAAATTATTGCATGATTATCGTCTGCTTGATATGCTAAAACCACATGATTTTAGCATCTCTTCTTTTTTAAATTTTTTAAATTTCATTTTACATTCCAACCAAAGTTCTTCCTCTCAGCCCTCCTCCCACCTCCCCCCTCACCTCCCCCACAGCTCCCCCCCCATCTACACCTCCCAACAGGTAAGGGCTTCCATGGGGAGTCGACACAGTTTGGCACATTAAGTTGGGGCAGGACCAAGCCCCTCCCCTCTGCATTAAGTCTGAGCTTGGCAAACCCTCATAGGGAATGGGCTCTAACAAGCTAGCTCATGTACCAGGTTTGTATTGTGGTCCTACTGCCAGAGGCCCCTTAGATAGCCCAAGCTTCACAACTGTCTCCAACATATGAAGGGCCTCATTTGGTCCCATGGAGGCTCCACAGCTGTGGGTCCAGACTTCTTAAGCTTCCACAAACTTGGTTCAGCTGTCTCTATAGATTTCTCCATAAACCTATAAGCTTCCAAGAGTCTCTTTCTCCCCTTTGCTAACAATATATATGTGTCTTACCTTGTCTCCTTAGCATAGAAGGAAAAATAGCAACAAACTGCGAGATTCAGGGTAATTCCAGGATATCTCTATTAATTACACAAAAGGGGGAAATACTGTAGAATAATCCTGTCACATATGTTGCTCTCATTGTTAATAAAAAGCTGATTGGCAGTCAGGCAGTGGTAGCGCACACCTTTAGTTCTAGCACTTAGGAGGCAGAGACAGGCAGATCTCTGTGAGTTCAAGACCAGCCTGGTCTACAGAGTGGGTTCCAGGACAGGCTCCAAAGCTACAGAAAAAAAAAATGATTAAAAAAAAAAAAAAAAAGCTGATTGGTAGCCTAGTGCCTAGTAGCAAGTCAGGAAGTATTAGAGGGTCAACCAAACTAAAGACAGGGAAGAAGGAGGAAGAAGGAGGGGCAGAATCAGAGCAGACAAGAGGAGATTCAGAGAAGAAAGATGGGCATGCCATATTGAAAAGGTACCAATTATGTGGCAAAGATAAGAAATATGGATTAATTTAAATGTCAGAGTTAGCTAGTAACAAGCCTGAGCTATCAGGCAAATGGATGGAAGCAGAAGAAACCATCCTGAGTGAGGTAACCCAGTCACAAAAAGAGGAACATGGTAAGTACTCACTCATATATAGATTTTAGACATAGAGCAAAGGATCACCAGCCTCCAATCCACACTGCCAGAGAAGCTAGGAAACAAGGAGCACCCTAAGAGAGACATACATGATCCCCTGCAGAAGGGGGAAGGGACAAGATCTCCTGAGCAAATTGGGAGCAGGTGGGGGGTGGGTGGGGAGTGGTTAGGAGAAAGAGAAGGGGAGGAGAACATGAGAGCAGGAGAACATTAGGGAGCAGGAAGAATAGAGAAGAACAAGAAAAGAGCATAAAAGAAGGAGCCATTATAGGTTTAAAGAGAAATCTGGATGGACACTAGGGAAATGTTCAGAGATCTACAAGGATGACCCCAACTAACAATCTGAGCAATAGTGGAGAGGCTACCTTAAATGCCCTTACCTGATAATGAGATTAATGACTAACTTATCTACCATATTAGAGCCCTCATTTAGTAGCTGATAGAAACATAAGTGGACACCCACAGCTAAACATTGAGCCGAACTGGAATCCAGATGCAGAGATAAAGTAGTGATAAGAAAATGGGGAAAAGACCAGGCTACAGAAACCCACAGAGACAGCTGACCTGAACAGAGGAGAGCTAATGGACCCCCAGACTGACAGCTGGGAAACCAGCATTGTACTGACTCAGATCCCCTGAACATGGGTCTCAGTTAGAAGGCCTGGGCAGTCCAAGGGACCTCTCACAGTGGGACCAGGATGTTTCCCTGGTGCACAGAAGGACTTTGGGAGCACATTCCCCTTGGAGGGATACTCCCGTAACCTAGAGACAGGAGAGAAGGCCTTGTTCAAATATTGATAAGCCTCTACAATGAGTCTTTTGCTCATCTGTGAGGTAGCTTGCCTTGTTAATAGAAAATCCCCACTTACTCCATTTTTTGTACACCTGATGAAGAAGCAGCATTTTGGTAAGGCCAGGAGAATCTGGGACTAAGACCATTAGTTTGTGTAGTTGTGTGGGATCCTATGTGATAGCTTGGGTTTTAGCTATGTGCTTTGCAGTCTTACTGTCATACATTATTGTTTAGGCTTGCTAAGAATGGATCCTGTTCATGTTCCTTGTAGTAAGTTATTTCTCTTGTTTAGAGTGTTGTACTGCTGGAGAACTTTCAACTATTAACATTCCCTTTCAGAAACTGTGGACATGCAGTGCTAGGAACATCAAGTCTGTGTAGCTACTTACTTACTCTCTTTTCTTGGCCTAATTGTAGGCCCTGAGAAGGGCAGCAGAGCTCTGCTTTGGGGACCAAGGCATAAGGAGGGAGGGCATTTGCTTCTATGGTATCATGGCAGCAAACTACTGCACCACCTCCTCCCTTTAACTGCTTTCTATAAAACTGCTGTCTTCTGTAAACTGTCAGCCTTGGAGCTACCCAGAAGCATACCTTTCAAGTATGGCTGGCAAGGAAAGATTTAATGGTCTCTATATATTTAGAATCTAGAGGGGTCAAAGTTAGGAGCAGAGTAATTGAATTTCAAGTTTTAACACACGTGTAGAGGTTGATATTTTGCCAGTCTTCTAGTAAGTGATGCCCTTTGATTTCTAAAACTCTCTAAACGTGCAAAGTTTCTGAACTTCATGTTATTCCAAAGTTAATTTTGTAAGCCTTTTGAACCATAGAATAGTTGTAGCTACTGCTCTTAAGCTTGACTGTCACTGGGCCACTAGATCTAGGTGCTTAGAGAAATAGGCCACTGGTCTTGGGATATGTTCTCATTTGTAGACTAAAATTCCCAAAGCCAAACCTAGCATTTTGTACATACAAAGCATGAAAGCTTTAGGAATTAGAAGACCTAACATGGAGGTGTATGGTCTTCAGTTGGTCAAATGCCCTCTGATGCTCCCTATCTCAGAAAAGAGGTCTTTGCTCTCCCTTTAAAGCTTGTTACTAGAGGACATAATTTAGGGACCATATTCAGCAGAGACTTTCATGCCTAGGAACCCTCAAAGATGTCTCTTAGATTTGGGGTAGATGACAAAATGTTAGCCTGCTTTTCAGTGGGGCCAGTGTGCAGGCTTCTAGGGTGAGAATCCTACATGTTGGACTCTGAAAGGTGATCAGCAAGGAAATTAAAAGTGATCATGGTGTCTGGTGTAGGGGCTCATACCTGTAGCAGCAGCACTTGGGAAGCTGAGAAATAAGCAGGTTTGAGGCCAGCCATTGCTACAGTGACTGTCTGTCACACACACACACACACACACACACACACACCTTACACACAGTCACACACATGAAGAAGGAGGAAAAAAGTAACTATGATACAGTAGTCTGAATCTATCTTAGTGGTAATAGCAATACATCTTTATCACAGTATACAACTGGATTCATTTTAAAGTTCTAATGTTAATAGGTCTTGGGGCATTACCAAATGGGTGGATGGCCCCTAAATCCCTCAGGTAACACCATCCAGGTATACTGGATAGTTTCTTGAGTTTTGGAGTCCCTTCATTTAAAATTAAAGATGAATCATGTATCTGAGTAAAACAGTATGTACAGTAAGGTGTGGTTTAAAATTAAAACAGTAAAATATTTAGCTGGTATTTGAAAAAAGTCTAAACTCACTTAGACTCTGATTTGATAAAAGGCCCAGTGGGTCAAGTCAGAACAAAATAAACAGAACCAGTATCAATAAAGAGTCAAGTTCTTTTACCTTATCGCATAGAAAATGACACAATAAATAAAAAGTGTTTTTTAAAAAGAAAAAGTAGCCAGACACAGTGGAACATGCCTTTAATACTAGCCTTGGGAGGCAGAGTTAGGCAAATCTATTAGGTCACGGACAGCCTGGTCTATAGAAGGAGTTCCAGGACAGCCAGGGCTACACAGAGAAACCCTATCATGAAAAGCCAGAAAAAAAGAATAGTGCTGGGTTTCATACCTTTTCTGTATGATATCACAACTGTAGTCCCATTTAAGATTTACTGTCTGTGTCTTAGTTACTGTTCTATTGCTGTGAAGAGAGACCATGACCAAGGCAGCTTATAAAAGAAAGCATTTAACTATGGTCTTGCTTACAGTTTCATAGGATTAGTCTATTTCCATTATGTTAGGAAGCATGGTGCAGACATGGTGCTGAAGCAAATAGCAAAGAGCTTACATATTATCTGCAAGCACATAGGAGAAAGAGAGTGAGGCTGGGGCTGGCCTGGGCTCACCTCCTAATCATTTCCAAACAGTTCCACTAACTGGAGACCTAGCATTCACACATATGAGCCTACGAAAGCCATCCTCATTCAAACCTCCACAGTCTGGATGGCAGATCCTACATTATATACACGTGACTTAGATGAGTAAGGACAAATTTATCTGCTTTCACTGTAGCCTCAAAAGTGTAATGATTATCTACATTATTCTATTATTAATAAAGACTTGGGGTTCAGATATGGGGTTAAAACCTGACTGATCAAGAAGCAGTGGAGAAGCAACCAGTGACCTCTTCTTTCTCCTCCCTTGATCTAATGGTGTGCCAATCTTTCTAACCCTCCCTACTACTTCCCTGCATTTCTCCCTGCATGTCCTGGGCCCTATAAAACCTCTATGGCTGATTCTGGTCAGCTAGTACCTAGCTCTACCCTCTGATTCAAAGTAAACTTTGGCAGTATCGGGAGTATCAGAGTCTGATCAGAATATCAATCACACAGCATTACAATTATTTTAGTCTTTATAGCTATTATGCAGTAATGAACTAAAACTGTTATCATACCTGCTTGGGGGGGGGATGGAGAAACTATTACTTTTATTAATTCATCCTGGAACTTACTGGAATCTTAAAAGCTTAGCAAAGTTTTCTTTTCATGTCCTAAAACCCGAAATGGGGAAGAATACATATACTCTGATGAAAGCCACTCCATCTCTCCCTTAATGGGAAAATTCCAGTAACTGATTCCATCTTTGTCCAAGTTCCATAGGAAAAGTAAGGGCTAGCTTCTTGAGAAGTATAGCAAGGCAGAATGGAACTGGGACCACATGGGAGTAGTGGAAGCAGAGAAAACTCTAGGGAGGCAAGATGCCAAGAGACCCTTAATCCAGCCATGGGCATACAGAATGTAACATCTGTCTCTTCTGAAAGGGGTGTTTTAATGACAATTGTGAGCTATAGGGTTTGGTTTTTTGTTTTTTGCTTTTTTTTTTTTTTTTTAATTTTTGGATCTTGGATAACTGAATTTTGGATCTTGGATAACTGAACATAAAATATATGTAGAGTTCCCATTTTTCTTGTCTTTTACAGCAACAGTTCAGATTAAAATGGCATTAGAATTTAGAAAGACCCTAAGAGACAATCATTTCTGGCCATTAAGAGCATATTGAGCCAAGTGTGGTGGCATATACTTTTAATCTCAACATGGGAGACAGGAACCAAAAGGATCTTTGTGATCTTGAGGCTAGTTTGGTTTGCATATTCAATTCCAGGTCAGCCAGGATTACATAGTGAGATTCTATCTAAAAACAACAACAACCCCCACTCCTAAAAAAAACACTACATACTGAGACCAAGTATTGCAAAAGACGTTATTTTCTTTTTCTTTAGAGAAAGTCTTTTGGAATACTTTTAGAGTTTATATACTTAGGACTCCTATAAATGTAAAGATATAAAACCCAGGAATGATATACCCCTTTCTACACACTCACAAGCTGTGTTCATAGATCTGACCCAGCCTGAGACAGTACAGGCTGGGACTCTAAAGGAATCTATCCTAGCTCTTTAGTTTTAGGGAAATCTAACAGGTAATAAGTGCATGTGTATATGTGTGTGGGTATCTGTTGCTTGAAAAATAGATCCAGAGACAGATATTGGGATTCAAGCTTCAAGCTGAAGATCAGAAAAGCAAAGCAGCTGGTCACTAGCTCTTACTCTGCCTCAGAATGAAAGGCAGTCCTAGCTCCACCAAACCTTTCTGCTGTCTCTCCTCAGTATGGCTGGAGAATCCTGAGACTTAAATGTCTTCCTATTCTCAGTGTGGCTGGAGAATGAATGCCTTACTGACTTCTAAAGACCCTGCTTCTATCTTTTATACCCTCTAGTGCTGGGATTAAAGGCGTGTGATCCCAGGTGCTGAGATCATCTTTGGGACTGGGTCAATCTTATATAGATCTTCATGGCCTTTGACTTACAAAGATCCATCTACCTCTTCATCCTGAGTCCTAGCTTCTTGCAGTTGGGATTAAAGGTGTATATCACCACTGCCTCTATAGCTTGAGGCTGACTTTGCTTTTCTGAATCCTCGGGCAAGCTTTAATAAATCATAAATAATACATCACCATGGACATTGTAGGGTTTCAGCTGTTAGGAAACACCATGACTAAAAGAAACTTGGGGAGGAAATTATTCATCTACCTTACACTTCCACATTGCTGTTCATCATCAAAGGAAGCCAGAATAGAAACTCAAACAGGACAGGAACCGGGAGGCAGGAGCTGGTTCAGCCTGCTTTCTTGTAAAACTAAGGACCACTAGCCCAGGAGTGCATCACCCCACAATGGGATGGGCCCTCCCCCATCAATCACTAATTAGGAAAGTGCCGTACATGCTTGCCTATAGCTGATTTTAAGAAGGCATTGGGGTTCTCTCTCCTCAGATGAGTCTAGCCTGTATCAAGTTGACCTAAAAACTAGCCTGCAGAGTGAATATTTGTAGGCTGTAGGTTGTAGGTGGTGGTGGTGATTGTGGTGTGTGTGTGTGTGTGTCTGTGTGTGTGTGTGTGTGTGTGTCTGCCCAGAATTGATGCTGTGTGTCTTCTTCAATTGCAGTCCATTTTATTGACCGAGGCAGGATTTCTCAGTTGCACTCAAAGATTGCTGATCAATTAGTTTAGCGAGGTGTCTCAGGGGATCCTCTGTCTGCCTCCTGGGAACTAGGATTACAGATGGGCCACCATGTCTGCCTGACTTTTACAGTGTTTTGGGGATCCAGATTTCAATCCTTATGCTTGTGCAGAAAACAATTATTCACTAAGCCATCTCCCCAGTCCACAGATAAGAGTTTTGGTTGGGAGCATAGCGTTCAACAGTTGAGTTATCTCCCTAACCTAACAGATGTTAATTTTTGTGCCAGTTCTAATAAAAAACTAAATCACAACCAATCTATGTACAAGGTTAGAACAGCAAATGATGTGTTTGAAATGATAGGTGGCTTTATGTTGACAGCAGGCAAATGTAGCTGAGATGGTAGTACCATGTTTAGTAGGGTTGGCCTAGTTCTGAAAGGACTCATTTGGATATTCTGAGTAGATCAAAAGACGTTTTCCCTAAAACAGAGTACAGAGAGTAAGATCACAGACAAGTTTGTCAGATGGGTTCCCAGACAGATGGGAGCAATGTGGAAAGAAGGAAAGGGGAAGAAGAGAAAAAAAAAAAAACACTAAATAAACACAACAACAAAACACATGACTGAAGACTTGAACCTGTCAGATGACATATTAATTGCTTTTAGCCAGTGATTTTCAACCTAGGTTGGCTGACCCTATGGAGGTCTTCTTATGGGACCAGTTTTAAATGAGGCCTAAGAGAAAAAAAAAAAATGAAAGAAGCTTAAACCAAGGAGCTCTGACATGGTTGGAGTCTAGAAACTTCAACATGTCCCAGTGATGGCATATTTCACTGCCCAACCACCACTTGCAAGTGTAGTGAAAGGTCAAGAAGAGGGAGTTTCTGCCTGCATGGTTGGAAGAACTGAAAGACACAGCGACATCCAGAGACAGCTTACTGGTTATGGTCACTCCAGAGAAGGGAAGATGCAGGCAACTACCCAGTTGGTAGAAATCATGTTTTGGGCTTCCAAGTTGAACAGCTCTTGCATACACTTGTACTTCCCTGTAGAGCTCATAGGGTCATATTGGACACAAGGGAACTTTGATCCATTACAGAAATGCCTGAGATGCTGAGAATAAACTACTACAGAGAAGTTTTCATAGAAAATGGGGTGAGGGAATAGGAGACAACACTGTGTGAGATTCAGGCTGTCTGCTTACAAAAGAAAAAAAAAACTGACTTTGTTAGGTAAGGTAGTCTACTTTGTTAGGTGTAACACAAGTTCTAACATGTCTTAATAATAAAAGCTCAGAGTCAGATATTAGGAGGTGAAAGCTGGAAGATTGGAGAAACAGAGCAGCCAGTCACTAGAACTCTTACCTCCATGAAATCCTCAGACTCAAAAGAGATCAAGTTCCTGTCTCATCCTTCCTATGTTCTTCTCTCTGTCCAGCCATCTCACTTCCTGTCTGTCTGTACAGACCTCCAGACCTCTATGGTTAGCTAGTGGCTAGCTCCACCTGATCTTCAGGTATTTGTTAGTGTATAAACAAGACATTTCCCCTTTTTTATCTAAAAGTTCAGGCAAGCTTTATTTGTTAGAGTATAAACAAGACATCACTACATTTCCCCTTTTTGTCTAAAACTAAAAAAGGTTATAACTAATATAAAAAAACTATATACAATAAGTACAATAACTATATACAGTATACACAAGCAATAAGTACATCTACGTCTAGTTCATTAACAATTGACAAATTCAGAGTAAATACTCCATACCCATCCTATCTTGGTGAGTTTAAAAGGTTGTACCTAATTCACTTTCTATCCTAAATTGCATTAGCAAAACTATCTTTTTATGTCTCTCAATCTTATACACTTTTCATTTCTTTAGTGAATTTCTTTTCTGAATGTGGTAACAAGGAAAACTATAACTATAAAATTTTCAACTTCACCCAAATATTGTGTATAAATGTTTGTTTTCATTTAATTGGACTTTGTTATATAAAATTAAATTAAAAAATTATATATATATATATATATATATATATATATATAGATAGATAGATAGAAGGGGATAGGACCTCAATGTCCCTTTCTTTTCAGTGGAGGAAAATTGTAAAAAAAAAAAAAAAAAAAAAAAAAAATTTCAACTTCATCAGAGAGCTGAGAATGAAATAATGTTTACCTGAGTAAGCAGGAAGTGTAAGCAAATGACTTTTAAAAAAATGTGAGAAATGACAGGAATAGCTGGCTGCCTAGACAGTCACTCAGAGTTCCTCTGTAATGTTGTGGCATCCATCTTTGGCCTATAGACCTATCATATCTGACAGACTTTTCTGTGAAGCAGGATATTCTGCAGGGCTGTCCTACCTTGTCTTGGAAAAGTTCAGCAGTCCTTTCTTTTGTATCCTGCATGTCTGGTTTGGACAGCACACTGTCAGCAGTTGAGGCAAGAGCACTTTCTTGCCCAATGTCTAACTTTTGCCACAAAGAAAGTAAACTCCATGTGGAGTTTCTTTGATGCCCACTGTCTTCTCTGAAGTAGACTAGTGCTGTCAGGTGCAAACCTGTCTCATTGTCATTAAAAAAAAAAAATCTATTATTAAAACGTCTTAAATGCCATATTCTGAAGATCTCTGAATTGTTTGAAGATGACCTGTCTATCTAAAATATATCTCTGTTTGACCGTGAAGACATACCTAATATGGCTACAAGTTTGATTGTAATAGGTGACTAATTACTAATCTGCATTTCCTTATTATCCTAAGTAGTTGGCAATAACAACTTTCAAGGGCTAAAAATTCGCCTTACATTATTAAATTAGTTGCATAGGTACAATACTTTGAACAAGATTAGAAATGTATGTACAGTATGTTCTAACAAAAATAATCTCAACTTTGGATCAATAAACAAAAATTGCAAGCCAATGTAAAATATTTAAAACTAGTAGTTGCTTTTTGGTTTAAAAGTAGATTCAAGAATCTACCTTTTTATCCTATTTCTGAAGCCTCCTTTTTGCTTTTCAAAACAAGAACTCTAAATATAATCCCCTTTGTCCAACTTTTTTCCTGACCATTACCAATAACAACTTGTAACCAGTGCTACCTAAACAATGACTAATAGCCATAACCCATTAAGTAACCAAAAAAACACCCCCCCCCCACTTCTTGGGAATGTGGGCATTGTATTCTTAAATTTACTATGTGATGTTTGGTGGCAATGACATCTTTAGGGGATCCTGAAAAGAAAATTTGGGTTAATTGTCAAGTTCTAGGAAAAGCAGCTGTATCATTTGTTGTCCAGGCTCTGCCTAATGGGAAAGTGTAGGGCTTGTCTCAAATCCTGGCTGGAGCAGTCTTTGAGGCTGGATCATGTCAGCTAGCCACTTTGAAATTATCTTGAGCAGTTAGTTGTCCAAAACCAATCATTAGGTAGTATTTTTCAGCTTAGTGGTGTTGTCACAGTCCTGATGGAATCATCATTGTAGGACCCCATCATCCTTTTGGAGACTTCAAAGGTCCGTTAGGTGTGGTCATGGTTCACTGCAGAAACTTAAAAACATTTAAAATGTCATATGCAGCAGATTTCAAAGAGGTTAAAGGATCAATATTTGTTATGTACATCCAGAGTACAAAAACTTAATTCCTAGTTACCTGACAGAGTCTCAAACTTGAAATTATGTACAGGCAGGTAGACGAAGCCTTTTTAAAGAATTAGTTAGTATTCTATGTGATCATTAATATCATGACAAAAACTTTAAAATATATACATTAATCTTAAAAGTTTTAAACTTATACCACAAGAAAAGCTACAAAGACTCAAAACAGAACCAAAGATTAGTGACAATAAAATTGTCCTTTAATTTTTGTTTTCTTCTGTCCCATACCAAGTGGATCTTCTGACATGAGACAGACATTTTGAATTTTATTTTAATAAGAGTGCTTGGGTTTAGAGAAGAAGAGATCCACATTCAAACTCCAAAGTCAGATTTGATTTTTATTTGGACTGGGACTACAAAAAGATATCTTGCATTACGTGTCTGTAGAGAAAAGCATAAACAAACAAGTGGGAAGATTTATGAAACTGTATCCTGTTGGAAATATGATATCCAGTAGGCCAAATTATTCTTTTTCTTGGGACATTTTTTTCTGGATGATTTGTCCTTTTTCTTTGCATGTCTTATTTGTCCAGTTGTCTTCAAATTCCTTAGCTGGATGCCTTCATTCTCCTGAAAAGACAAAAACAAAAACCTTCTCCAACCCTAGTTTTGGGAGAGGTTTCCTTGTGGCAAGTTATATCTGATCAGTTGAAAAGCATTTGTTAGTTTTATAAGTTAGTTTAGATTGAATGGCCATGCTGTTTGATGAACTATCACCTCTTCTAATCAAGGGGTGCCTCTTGTTCAAATCTAATCTTTATCAATTTTAATGGTATCTGTAGCTCTCCTTCTTTTGTGGAAACAAACACAAAACCCCTTCCCCATTGTAGCACGTGCCCTGGTTTCCATTCTGAGGTCAGCACATCTTTAAAATCTCTCTGCAGCTGCCATTCCTTTCTCATTAGCATTCAGAAAATTCAAAGTTAATAAAGCATATCCTTTAGAGTTCAGTTTGATCTCTCTAAAACTGCTTGCCTTGTAGCATTGTATGGTATACCTATAATAGGCTTTATATTGTAATACGCAGAAAACAGTTTCATTTTACTAGAGACATAATGCTAGAGCTTTGTCAGTCTTAATTTGTACAGGTATACCCATGATGGCCATAACTTCTAGCAAATGTGTGATTACAGAATCAGCCTTGCAGAACCCAATATAGTTGCCCCTTGAAATCCTGAATAGGTATAAATTGTGTAGTGTACATATTTTAATTTTCCAAATTCTACAAAATGAAACACATCCATATGCCAGATTTCGTTCCTTTGAGTATCCTCTGGATTACTTCCTGCAGGTAGTAGAGTTTGGTTGAATAAAGAACAAGTAGGACATTTCCTTATAATTTCCTTGGCTTGTTGCCAAGTGATAGAAAACTCTAAAACCTTTGCTACTGGTACAATGTTTTATTTGAAATTCTGAGACCTCCAGCATTTACTACCAATAGTTGATCAATTTCATCAGTACCTTATGCTAAAGGGTCTGGCAGACCTGTATGGAATCGGATGTGTGATATATGTGTGTGTGTGTGTGTATGATTACTATTCCTGATTATTTCTTGAAAATGAATAAATAATAGTCAATTCTATATCATTTATTATAAATACAGCAGTTTCAATATGGAAAAACAACTGCTTTTGCATATTGTAAATCAGTAACTATGCCTAGAGGTTCCATAAAATCCATTAATACAATGGGATTGGCATATAATTCTGACTTGAACAAAATCATAAGGGCCTTGAGCTATTTTACTTAAAATTTTTGATTTGTAACCTGCCTTTCCTGATTTATTTGCATCAGTATCAAATGTAGGGGCTCCAGATATTGGTGTTCTTCATACAATGAGAGGAATGATACAGTAAGTTCTTTTTATAAATTGAATTCTCTTTTGGGATATTTGTTGTTAATCTTTCTCAAAAGATTACTGCAATCTTTCTAGGTTCACTTTCTGCCCATAATTTGTTGATTTCATTATTAGTAAAAGGTACTACAATTTCTGCAGGGTCTATTCCTGTTAATTGACAAAGTCTCAATTTTTCTTTTAGAGTCAACTCAGAGATCTTTTCCACATAAGTTTTTAATATTTTACTCTGTTTATGTGGTAAAAGATCCATTCTAAGGTAATATCTTTCCCCTGTATTAATCAAAATGCAGTCAAGCTTTGGATCTGAATGATCTATTTGTACATCCTGTAATTTCTTTTCCACCAAAGCTAAGTCTCAGCTTTAGCTGATAATTCTCTTGAACTTTTTCAAGTACTTGTCACCATCTAAGGTTTTTAACAAATTACTCAGTTCATGATTTTTAATCCAGTAGTGGGCCTTAGATAAGGTTTTTAATAAATTACTCAGTTCATGATTTTTAATCCAGTAGTGGGCCTTAGATAGGAAATGTCTCCTAGCAATCACTGAAACTCATTAAGAGTCAGCAGTTGATCTCTCTTAATTTGTACCTTTTGGGGTCTAATTTTCTGTAGACCTATCTTATATCCTAAATAATTAATAGAATCTCCTTTTTGTATTTTTTCAGAAGCAATTTATAATCCTCATCAAGGCAAAATTTTCTTTATTTCTTCAAACATTCTAAAGTATCTACATTTGTGTCAGCTAGTAAAATATCATCCTTTTATTGGTAAACTATAGATTGAGGAAATTGTGTAGGTATTATTTACAATGGCTGACTTATAAAATATTGGCACAGGGTGAGGCCATTTAACATCCCAGTGGGAGAAACTTCCACTGATACCTTTTAGCAGGCTGAGATTATTATAAGTGGGTACTGTGAAGGCAATTTTTTTTTTTGTAAAGTGAAAAACAGTCTTTTAAATCAATAACTACAAGAGGCCATCCTTTAGGTAATAAAGAAAACAAAGGAATTCCAGACTGTAAAGAGCCTATTGGTTGAATCACCTTATGAACAACTCTTAGATCTATTGCCATTCTCCATTTTCCAAATTTCTTTATATTAACAAATTCAGGAGAATTCCAAGGGCTGGTTGATTCTTCAGCATGCTGAGCATCTAACTGTTCAGTTCCAGTTGTTCTAAGGCCTGCAGTTTCTCTGTTGTTAAAGGAAATTGCTTAATCCATACAGTTTTGTCCATCAACCATTTTAAAAGTAGGACTGTTGGTGTCTTTGAAAAATGAACAGCTATTGTGCCTCATTCAATGTACAACCTGCATGTCCAGTGACTGTTCTTTATAATACCTTCTAATATTTTTCCCAGAAACATATGTTAATTTATGGTTTGTTTCTGAGATTGGAGGAATGTTATTATGAATATTCCATTGCTATAACAAATCACATCCATATAAGTTCGTTGCTATGTTAGACACATATGCCTTTAATTTTCCTCTGTCTTTCTGATCTATACATTCCTACCCATCTCATGCTCTCTTTTACGTGAAATAAAGTTTCAGTCCCTAAAAGCTGAACATTTACCTCCTGAAGAGGCCAGTTTGGATGTCAAGATCCTGATGCAATTATTGTGACATCCACACCTGTGTCTATAAGACCTTCAATGACAATGTCATTTATTCATATTTTTAATTTTTGTTTTTGTTCATTTATAGAAGTTTGTCAGAATATTTACTTTATGGTTTCTCTAGAATTATTTATTTATTCTCTCTTCCATGGATTTTCTATTATCCAGAGCAGTATAGTTTCTTAAAATAGGTATTAGGTTCTTTAATTGCTCTAGGAAGGAGTTTCTAACATGGTTACAGGAAATGACTGAAACCAAATTTGTTATGGAAGCTTGTGAGAGGCCCCTCAGGGCAAAGAATTACCTTGACTGTTTCTTGTTGACCTACATTCTTTTTTTCAGTGCAGCCTTTGCCACACCTTCTGTATAAGTTAGAAGGGAGAGGTGTTCTGTTTGAATTATGCTTAGGAAAAAAAAAACATTGTTTCTAGAACACCCTGCCTTCAATCCCTTTTAAATGATCTTGTTTGCCACATTTGAAACACTTGACATTTCGATTTTTCTTCAAACCTCTGGAAAGCACCTCTTCTATCCAAGCATCATCATGGTCATGAGATTCAATATTGAATGTATCTCAGATCCATTCCTTCAAGGATGCTGATCTTGCCTTTAATGACCAAATAACCTTTTTTCATTGTGCATTAGAATTTTCAAAAGCCAGAGATTCAGTTATTATCTGTCTAGCTTCTGAATCTGCTATCATTATATTTACTGCTGAAGTCAATCTTTGTAAGAAATCCATGAAGGCTTCCTTTGGGCCCTGCATAACTTTAGTAAATGACTCAATTTTCTTTCCTTCTCCAGTTCTGTCCTAAGCCGTGAAAGCTACTATGTGTATATATTTAGGGCATGATCATCATGTAGATTGTCTTTGTGTATCAGCATATCTCCCTCTCCAAGAAGTTGGTCTTGGGAAACTTGGAAACTTCCATACTTTTAGCCCTACCTCATTGTTGTTCAGTGGTCCTAGCCTCGTCTTTCCACCAGGTCTTCCATTGTATTTGAGGACCAGGTTCCAAAACTGCTGTAACCAAGTCTCTCCAGGCTCTAGGGATAATCTATTACAAGTTGACCACGAGTTTAGCATCTGCTTCACAAAAGGTGAATGCATGCCATGCCGAGCCATCTTCCCAGCCCCTAGTACCTCTTTTTCTCATTAATTGTAATTAGCATACAAAATAACAGATTTTACTGTGACATTTTTATAAATGTCTATCATTGTGCTTTGCTCATGTTTATCACTGTTGCCCTCTTTGCCCCCCCCACCCCAAGTTTCCTGCTGGGCTGTTTGCCACAAACAATTCCCCTTCTCCTTTCTTGTCTGTATGCTATGCATTTGACAGAAAACAGGTGACATGTAACCTTTCTGAGCCCAGCTTATTTAATATGATTTCTCTCTCTCTCTCTCTCTCTCTCTCTCTCTCTCTCTCTCTCTCTCTCTCTCTCTCTTTCAAGACAGGGTTTCTCTATATAGCCCTGGCTGTCCTAGAACTCAGAGATCTGCCTGTCTTTGCCTCCCAAGTGCTGGGATTAAAGACATGCACTACCGTTGTCACCACCACCAACAACAACTGGTGATTTCCTTTTCTAATTGACACTTGGCTCTTTTGTTAGTACAGGCAAAAAAATTATACTCATTTGTATTATAGATGAAAATATGCATATATGATATTTTTACAATTTCTTTCAATAGGTGAAAGAAAAATATGTTTATACTGCTTTTGAAAATCAAATTTAATAGTAGTTTTAGTAGTATTCTTTGTTTTCTTTGGAATATTTGAAATAACTGGGGTTGTTCCTTTCTAACTGTGTTTTTTGTATGGTCATACAGATTGCTGAAAGATAGGCATACATTCTGAGGAAACTCTTGTAGGTGATTTCACTATTGAATGAATATCACAAAATGTACTTCAGTAAATATAGATGAGGTAGCCTACAACATACTTGAACAATGTAGGATAGCCTGTTGTCACAGGTTGAAAACCTGAAGAGTATGTTACTGTGCTGACTGCTGTAGTGAGTATTTAAACAGAAAAGGTACAGTAAAACTATGGTAGGCAGGTTTTAGACTGGTGTACTTCCATAGGGCACTGTAGAAGAAGCTTGCCAGGCTGCAGGTTGCTTGCAGGGAGTCAGACATGAGTGATGAGTGACTGTGAGGGCCCCATTACTTCACCCTATTGCAGATCATTGATTGACATTCTACACTTAGACTACACTAACTTTATTTAAAACAATTTTTTCTGGCAGGCGGTGGTACATGCCTTCAATACCAGTACTCAGGAGGCAGAGGCAGATGGATCTCTGTGAGTTCAAGGACAGTCTGGTCTATAGACTGAGTTCCAGGACAGTAGTCAAAGATACACAGAGAAACCCTGTCTCAAAAAAAATTTTTTTTCTTCTTTTAACGATCAATTAATTTACTTTAACATTTTAGCTTTATAAACTTTAAAAAAGCATGTTGACTTATTTACAGTAACATTCAGCTTAATTATTTGTAAGCCATACATAGTGTTTTTATATATTCCAGAAACTTTGTTATTATAATTTATTTTTACTATTTTATTTTAAAAACTTCTTTATAAAAACAAAAACACAACCTTATCCATGAGCCTAGGGACAATACCAGATCAGAATAGTCAGTATCACTGTTTTCTCACTGCACATCTTGTCATTTCATTGTACATCCCCTCCACTGGGTCCTCAGGGTCACCATACTCTTGGAGCTGTCCACTCTTGTGACAGCAATGTCTTTTTCTGGGATCCTTCCTAAAAACCTCCTGAGGCTCTTCTTGAGGATATATTCTTGTTTTAATTTTCAAGACAGTGTCTTTCTGTGTGTTGCCCTGGTTGTCCTGAAACTCACTGTGTAGATCAGGCTGGCCTTGAACTCAGAGAGCTGAAATTAAGGTGTGTGCCACCACTGCCCAGCTGAGGATTTATCTATCATTTTTAAAACTATGATTGCTTTTCTTTTTTATTTATTTTCCTATAGATTGCTTGTAAGCACCACAAATATTCTTCATTGATGAAAATCTTTCAGTCTTGTTATCTAGATTTTTGAGGTTTTGTTTTGTTTTGCTCTTAAAACTCTTTGAGGAACTTGTTAGGGCCTATAGAAGTCTCTGCTAAACTGTTCATTATTCATTGTCTGGTGGTCCTTTTTCATCTGCAACTTTCTTTCCTCTTTATCCATGCCTTCACTAGGTATGTTCAAGTTTACTATAATCTGATGGATCACCAAAATATATATGGTTTGTCACTCATTTTCCAAACCTTTTTCTTTCTTTATTTTCATAATTTATATTGATTTATGTACAGGTTTACTAATTGTTTTCTTCACTACTTGGATATGCTACTGAACCTCTCTAGTGATTTTTTATTCCTTTATCTCCAGAATTACCATTTGGTAATTTTTTATTGACATTATCTATTTAATGCCATGCTTTCGTATTTCACTTGTTTCCTTTAGTTCTTTGAACATACATTTTTTTTTTTTAATTTTATGCTCATTGGTGTCTTGCCATGGTTGTTGGGTTCCTTGGAACTGGAGTTACAGACAGTTGTGAGCTGCCATGTGGGATGTGGGTGCTTTGTTTGTTTGCTTGCTTCTTTGGCGATATAGTCTTACTATATCCATTGACTGGCCTGGAACTTCCTATGAAAACCAGGCTGGTCTCAAATTCAGAAATACACCTGTCTCTGACTCTAAAGCTCTTGGATTTGAAGGTGTGCTGGAATAAGAGTAATTTAACATGACTTCCTCTGTGTCTTTGCAGCACCACACTCAGGACTAAATTTACTCAGCTAATTGCTAGTGATTGATTTACTGTTTTCATCAGTGCCCACACCCTCCCCAATCACAAGTTCTTAGTCTGAGTCCAGGCAAGGTTGAACTCATTTGAAGAGATATTTCTGGGGTTTTATGTTCAAAAATTGCTCTGACCCAATTTTAAAAATGACCTGTTACCTGATTCTTCCCCCAAGGGAAAAAAAATCATCTTACAGTTGTCTTCTGCCTGTATCTCCAGTAAGCCAACCAATCTCTTTTTAGCTGTTATTTAACTTAAACCACTTTCTGATTCACAGCCTTGGGCCTAGGGTGAGGACAACACCATGCTTCTCTGAGTAGCAATGATGCTTCAAAGGCTATATTAGTTTAGTCTATCTCATTACTGCAGCAATGTTTCAAATGGAGACAACTTAAGGGAGGTGAAGTTTATTTTGGCTTGAAGTTTCCAGGGCTGTAGTCTGTGATGGTGCAGAATACTCTGTAGCTCCTCACATGTTGATAAATCAAGAAACAGAAAAGACTTGGAAGGAGGGCCGGGCTGTAATTGTCAGCAACCCATTCCTAGTGACTCAGCTCCAGCTAGGGACCAGCTGTTCAAATATGTGAGCCTGTGTGGGCATTTCACATTTAAAGGAGAACAGTGCTAGGTGGAGTGGGGACAGTAGACTCAGATCTTCCCTACTTGCCTCTTGTATCATGGAGGCACTCACTATCTTAAAGCCAGCCAAAAGAAGGGCTGCAGAATTTCAGGGATGCTATGCATAAAGCTAATCCGTGTGGGTTGGGTGAAAGGAGGAAGATGCCTCTACATGACTGTATTTTCTTGTAACTTATGACCAGCAGTATGTATTTGAGGACAAGATAAATGTTGATGTTTCCAGGGTATGATGATAGCCCTCAGTGTTAGAACTTAGAGGAGAGAGTCTTGTGTTCTTGATGCAGTAGTCTGTGATGGGGTAGATCAGAATAAAGTACCATTGAACTGAGCCGGTGGGGGAAATAGTTTTGGTTCAAATACCTTAGATTTTTGTTATTATTCTTAGTAATTTCTAGTAGCTATTCTTGATCAAAGGCTTCTTCGTTTGCTGTATGCACTTAGGGTGCTTCAAGAGACTTTGCTTTTATTTATACAGGGTCTCTCTATGGACCCTAAAATGACATCAAATATGTGATTTTCTTGCCTTAGCCTCTGAGGGCTAGCATTATATGCATGTGCCTTGAAATATGACTGAGACTTTGCTGAAGCAGTTTGTGAGCTCCTTATGTGGATACTCAAGAAGCTGACCTCTTACACAATGTTTTGCAAAACATTAGATTAGAAAATTGATTAGAAAGCTGGATCTGAAGCTTAAGAACAAAAGGGTTGGTAATAGAACTGACTTGGGTTGTTACTGTGTATGTATTTATCGAACTTCACAGGTGGTTTTTACTTTATACAATGAGATAAATGAAAAGAGAGCTATTATAAGTATGGTCACAAATTTAAAGAGAAATATGAGTACAGTGAGGAAGGAAAATATGGAAGGTGTTTGTTTTTAAGGATAGAAGCACAATGAACCATAGATCTGAAAAATACCATATTTGCAACTTTAAAATATCACTGGATAGGTTTAGCAGATGAATTTGAATTTAGCAGTGAATTTGAATTTTACAGCAAGAGAAACTTAGTTAACACATATTGGAGAAAACAAAAGCCTGAAATAATTGTGTCTTAGTGCTTTGTGAGACATCAAATCTGTTTTTAGATCTATTGATTTCATGTGCATTGTTGTTTGGCTTGCGTGTATGTCAGTGTGAGGGTGTCAGATACCCTGGAACTAGAGTTACAGACAGTTGTGAGCTGCCATGTAGATGCTGGGAACTGAACCTGAGTCCTCTAGAACAGCCAGTGCTTTTTAACTACTGAGCCATCTCTCCAGCCCCAACATTAATCATTCTTAAATATGTACTTACTACATAATGCAATAGTTTTTAATTCTGGTATTTAAGTAAAGGAAGTGAAAACACATAATCACATAAAGGCTTGTATGGGCACATTATTTACAATGAATCAACCCAAATGTCATTAATACATCAAAGAATAAGCAAATTTTGTTGTCTTTGGAAAATGATTACTTGCATCAAAAAGACAACTGATACAGTCAAATATGAGTATGAATTTTATAAAGTCAAACAAAAGAACATATTTGTATAATTTAAAAGGAGTAAACTATGACTAGCCACGTGGTGCAACTCTAATCCCAGCACTTGGGTGGCAGAGGCAGGCAGTTCTCTGAGTTCAAGACAAGCCTGTTCTACATAATGAGTTCTAGGATAAGCCAGGGCAATATAGTCAGACCTTGTTTTAAAATATATATAAAAAATAGCAAACTGATTTATAATGAGAGGAAACAAATTCATATTTGTCTGAGCTGGTTAGTGAGCATGACATAAGGGAGCATTTTTAGGATGATGAATGTTCTAAATCTTCATTGTAGCTATAATTTGTTATGAGCAAGGTTACAATTTATCAAAACAGAAAAAGATATACACTTAAAATAGATGCATTGTGTTTTTCCTCATGGCCATTGAATTTGTTTTGAGACAGGGTCTCACTGTATAGCTCTGGCTGGTCTGGAATTTTCAGTGTGTACTAGATTGGCCTTGAACTAACAAAGATCCACCTGCCTACAGTTGAATGTTAAAAAGGAGTGATTCATAGTATTTTTTATTTTTAAAAAACTGTTTTATTGTTTATGTGTATGTGTGTGTCTTGAGAGCATGTACACATGTGTGTGGTACCTGAAGAGGCAAGAAGAGGCCATCTGACCTTCTGGAGCTGAAGTAACAGGCAGTTGTAAGCCAACTGATATGGGTGCTGGAAACTGAATCTGGGTCCTCTGGAAGAGCAACAAGTGATCTTAACCCCTAATTTATAGTATTATGATTAAAGGTCTATTTATGATTGTTCTAAATTAGGAATAACCTGAATGTCCCTCAGGGAAGAATTGGTTCAATAAATTTTGGTAGAACTTTCAGTATATTGATGCTTGTATTTGCATATCTGATGAACTCTTGCTTGTGGCTATTGTGTTGACAGTATTCATATAACATCTCCCATTGTCATAGAAAGTTCTGGTATACAATGCTGGTCAAACTCTCCCTTAGCTAGTCACAAACATCAGTTTCATCTTTGATCAGCATGTAGGATTTTCTGTCTGGTGCTGCTCTCACGCTAAAACCATCCTTTACCAGAGAGGTCTTTGCCAGTATTTGGGTATTTTGTTTCCTGTTTTTTGGTTTTGTCACACATTTTGGTGGAGCATACTTTCTAGTTACTGCCTTAAAAATAACCAGTGAAGGAGTTATTTTTGAAATTTTACATTTCCTAAAAAATGTTATTCTTTTACTCCATTTTTGATTGAGAAAAATCTAGCATGATAATTATTTTTGTCATGGTAACTTTCGGGGACATTGTTCCTCTGTCTTCTAGCTTTCAGTATTGTAGCTTTTTGAGAAGTTTCAGACCTTTCTGATTCTGAGTCTTTTCCATTTTTTGATTGATTTTCTGTCTTGAAGCCTTTTGAAGGTTTTGAAATTTCATAGCAGCTTCCCTTGATATAAGTCCATTTTCATACATTTTTTTCTGGATAAATTTCAGTCAGGCCCTCCCTCCATTATGGGAAACTTTGTTGACTTATTTTCTTAAGGAAAATAATAGTCCATCAAATTTATTCCCTGGTACTTCTTTATGGGGCCCCATATAGATATCAGACCTTTTATGTAGATACTCTGTTTGTTAAAAATATTTGTGATCAACTTTCCATGCTTGTACTTTTGTCTTGTTCTGGGGACAGGGAACTTCCAACACAGTCCTAATTACCTATTGATTCTTTTTCATTGGTGTGATTGTATTTTAAGTCCCAAGTCCTTTGTTGTTGTTCTCTGAACATAGGTTTCTGATTTCATCCTGTTCTTATTTATAGTTATAGATTTATCTCCTATCTTTGAAAATATTACCTGTATGTAGATTTGTTTTCAGGGACGTGTGTGTGTGTGTGTGTGTGTGTGTGTGTGTGTGTGTGTGTGTGTGTGTGTGTGTATTTGTTTCAGCTTTTGCATTGCTTTGTTTTATTTAAACAGGATCTGTAGCCCAGGCCAGCCTCAAATTTGGCCTCCCAAGTCCGAGGATTACAGCATATACTGTTGGGTTCAGTTTAAGAGCTTTTATTCTCCCTTCCCTTCTCTCTACATTTCCATATTTATTTCTTCTGCTCTATCTCATCTATCTATCTTCCCTAAGATCTTTGGAAACTGGTAGTCCTGTGTGCTCATATTTAAGATCAAGAACTGTCTTCTGATCTCTTTGGCCTCTGTGGCAGACGCAAGAAAGTGAAAGGAATGTCATCCTTTGGAAAGTGTTGCAATAAGATGCACACGTTGTGCAGCCGCTGTGGCCGCCTACCGCTTTCAGAAGTCCACCTGTGGCAAATATGGCTGCCTTGCCAAGCTCAAGAGAAAGTGTAACTGGAGTGCTAAGGCTAAGAGACGAAACGCTACTGGGATGAGGCACCTAAAAGCTGTCTATCAGAGATTCAGACATGGATTCCGTGAAGGGACAGCACCTAAACCCAAGAGGACAGCTGCTGCAGCATCCAGTTCAACTTGAGAATTTTAATCAGTCATGAAATAAATGTTCTGGTTTCAAAACAGACAAAAAAAATGAGTTCAGGAACTATAAAGCTTTGAAGCTTGCTGTGGCCTTCATTATAGAATGATTTGTCTAGGCCTTTGGGAGAATTTCTTTGTTATTGTTGTTTTGTTTTGTTTTTCGAGACAGGGTTTCTCTGTCAAGCTTTGTAGACCAGGCTGGTCTCAAACTCACAGAGATCCTCCTGCCTCTGCCTTCCAAGTGCTCACCTCTTTGGGAGAATTTCTAACATCCATATTTTAAAGTTTTTGTTTTTCTTTGTCAGTGTCCACAAAATTAAGGCATTTAGCCAAATAAACACGAGGAGATAAAGTGCCCCCTACCTCTGTGTGTATGTGTGTGTTTGTGTGCTTACACGTGTGCTGCCTATGTGGGTGCCCATGAAGGCTACAAGTGGGAATTGACTCTCTTGGAGCTGGAATTACACAATAAGTAGGTTCTGGAAACAGAACTCAGAGTCCTGGAAGGGCAACCAGTGCTCTTAACTGCTGAAGCATCTCTCCAGCCCAGCTATTGTCTCCTCGTTCCTTCTGTCCTTTTAAGTTTTTGCCATTAGAATTTATCTTTCTTATTCTAGTGAAGGATTTTTTATTTTGTTGTTGTTGTTGTTTTCTTTTCTTTTTCAAGACAGTGTTTCTCTGTGTTGCCCTGGATGTCCTGGAACTCACTCTGTAGACCAGGCTGGCCTCACACTCACAGAGACCCACCTGCCTCTGCCTCTGTAATGAGACTGCACCATCACTGCCTGGTTCTAGTGAGGTTTGTAAAGGAAATGTCAGTTTACTGTTCCTTTCCAGAAGACAGTAAATATATTTCTAAAAATACTTCAAGAAATTGAGGACCTAGTAGTGAAATATTTGTATGCATTTTAATCTGAGTAATGCATTAATAAATATATAAATATGGTTTGTACAGGATTTGAGAATTGCCAAAGATGACATAAAATCTTAATATGAAAAATACTTCAAAATACTGTAAAAATACTACAGATATATTTAGAGAATAAGTCTGAATGGTGTGAAGAAGAAAATATTAATACATCATGTTCTTTTTGGAAATAAGTATCTCAGCTTGGTAGAAGGCCATTGGATATCATAAACTACATTATCTTAGAAAAAATCTTTGACCTAAAATATTTTCTCACTCTTACAGAATTTGTTGAGTGCTTGTCAGAGCAACTCTAAGCTCAGTTTTCAAAAAACGATTAATAAAAATAATTTCTTATTGATTTAAAAGGTCAGAGAGGTCAAATTCCTCCACTTGTTTTTATATCATAAACCTGAAATTGTTCAAAAGTTAGACTCTGAAATTCCCAGAGAAGAGGAAGTAAGGGGAATTTAAAGAAGTTGGTCTAACATTCAGCAGGGAGAACAAGAAATGCAACCTTCAACCGACCTTAGTTACCCACTTTCTTTCCTTCCCTTCAAATTCTTCCCAGGATGCCCGCCCCTCGTCAGTTCTTCCATGCAGAAAGGGCCTTCTTCCTGCACCTGCACTTTTGTAGCCATTCTCTCCAAACTAAAACAATTTTCTAATGAAAAGGCCCCTTAATCTTTGCTCCTGTCCCATTCTTCTGGATCTACCGTATTATGTTGATTATGTTCTTTTTTTAACATCCCTTCTTTTTCTGGAATTATAGTCTTCTCATTTCCTCTTCGTTTGTCTGACCTTCCATCCATTTCTGTCTTTTGCTTCTGTCCCTCCCCTTCTAATTGTAGGCATTTGAAAGAGTGCCTGATTTACCAGACTGAAGTGGACCACTTTGTCCTAAACCTCCATTCTGCATCTTTAAACTGCTATTCAGCATTTCTCCCCCTTTTTTTCTAAATATTTTTTAAAGATGTATTTGTTATGTATACAGTGTTCTATCTGCATGTTTGCCTGTACACCAGAAGAAGGCAGCAGATCTCACTGTAGATGGTTGTAAGCCACCATGTGGTTGCTGGAAATTGAACTCAGGACCTCTGGAAGAACTGCCAATGTTCTTAACCTCTGAGCCATCTCTCCAACCCCAGCATTTCTCCCTTTATGTCTCATTATCATGTCAAATTCAGTATGCACATCACTTTTTTTCAATACTGCCCATCGTCTTCCATACCCAGAACTGATTTCCCTACCCAATTTCCCTGTCTCTCAGCCTCATCTTTGTCTCACTGTCTCCGATCCCCTCCCCCGACAGCTTTTCCTTTCCAGTGTGATATTACTCACAAAAGCAGGAGTCCAGACCTTCATCTGCTCCCATGAAAATTATTACCTTTGCCTCAAGACCCTCTGTAGCTTTTTCGTCACCATATAACATCACCTTCTAGTCTGCTTTAACTATAACTTTCATCATATCACTTCCCTAATCAACAAGATCTCATGAGTCCCATTTCTTACTACATCAAGTCTAAACACCTCTACCCAGCTTTCAGGCTGCTCCTAATCTGGTTCCACCCTACCTGTTTTCTCTCTCACTATTGCCCAACATGTTCTTCCCGGAGTTAGGTTGGTTTCTTACTGCCTTGAGAAAATAGTCAAGTCCATTTATGCTTCCCTATTTTAACAGATGTATTTTATCTTGTCCAAAATGCCCTTTATACCACATAGAAATAAACTATTTTCATCTTGCATGATGATTGCCTAAGTTCTTCTTGTATCTACTTCTCTGCTTTCGGTTGTTTTTAACCCATTTTAATCTGACTTTCATCTCTGCAGCTCCATTGTCTAATCCAGAGTTCTTTTCATTTTCCTGTCATTATTCACTTCTTGTCCCAGTTTCATTTCTGCTGCTGTGATAAAATACCCTGACAGAAAACAGCTGAGGAGAGAAACCAGCTACAGGTCACAGTCTGTCATTGTGGTGAAGTTATAGGAGCAGGAGCTTGAAACAGCATCATACTCATAGTCTTGAGCAAAGAGAAAATGAATGCATATATGTTCTCTTACTTGGTGCTCAACTTGATTACTCTTAATGGAATTCAGGAACCCATGCCTGGTAAATAATGCTACCCACAGTGGAGTGGATCTTCCTATATTAACAGGCACACTACCCAACTCATTGTTGACAGCCCTTGAAACTGTCTTCCCAGGCAGTTCTAGGTTCTATCAAGCTAGCCATCACACTTTTTCAATCTTTTCCTTTTCATTAAATAATCATGTTTATTCAGTTGCTTCAGCAAAACCCTGGGAGCCATCCTTGGTCCTTCTTACACATAATCTACATCTAGTTAATCAGGAAATCCACTGAACTTTCCATTTAAGATATGCTTTAAATCAAACCAATTCTAACTATTACCATTCAAGAGATAGTACATAGCACATCTGCCATGATCTCTCTGCTTTTATTTTTGCCCTTGCATGGTTTAGTTGACCTAAAACATCCAGAATTGTCTTTTAAAGATGTCTATGGTCTCAAAGGCCATTTCTGATAGGCTCCAGTCCAGACTATGACTTTACAACCTTCCCATTTCTTCTCATTCTTTTGTTTCCAGTTTGTTTGGCATTGTGCTTTTTGTTTGTTTGTTGCATTTGTTTTTGTTTTTCAAGACAGGATTTCTCTGTATAACAGCTCTGGCCATCCTGGAACTCACTCTGTAGATCAGGTGACCTCAAACTCACAGAGATCCACCTGCCTCTGCC
The DNA here is from genome assembly GCF_943737965.1 of Phodopus roborovskii. Classification (NCBI taxonomy): domain Eukaryota; kingdom Metazoa; phylum Chordata; class Mammalia; order Rodentia; family Cricetidae; genus Phodopus; species Phodopus roborovskii. Next base: position 11,014,889 of record NW_026126546.1, on the reverse strand, counting down.
TCCCAAGTGCTGGGATTAAAGGCGTGTGCCAGGACTGCCCTGATGGCATTGTGTCTTTTGACAGCTCCCTTATACATGTACTTATCACAGAGCAGTCAGTAGGTAGGTTAGAAAAGAATGTGTCTTCATTTTCCAAAATATTTTTCAAAAAAGTATGTATGTAGCAGAAAAAAGCAAGTCCTTTTCCTAAAAGTACTTTCATTAAGAAAAAAAGCAACATTTTTCTGTTCACTTTTATTTTGAAATAACGTCAGGTTTACAGAGAAGCTGCAAAGTCAGCACAAAACAGGTTTTTTATTTTATTTTTCTTGAACAATTTGCTTCATCACCTCCAAAAACTTAAGCAATTACTAGAAATAGGACCATTCTCCTGCATAGTCACAACGTAACCATCAAAGGTAGAAACAAACTTCTATAAATTACTGTTTTATTATCCTAATAATGTTCTCTATTGCAAAAGGATCCAGATCAGACTCATGTGGTTCATTTAGCTGTTAACTTTCTTAAGCATTCTTTAGTTTGGAACAGGTCTTTAGTCTTTCCTTGACTGCCCTGATTCTGGCATGCTTTAATACAACAGACTTACTGTTCATTCAGTATGCATTTGGCTGATGTTTCCTCAGGATTAGATCCAGAGTATGTGTGTTTTTAAGTACACCAGAAGTGGTATTGAATAATCACTACTTCCTTCAAATGGCAAATGATTTGATTTGCCCCGTTGTTAGTATGTTTACTTGGTAATTTGATTAAGGTGGTATCTGCCAGGTTTCTCTATAATAAAGTCAGTCTTTTTTGTTTTTTAACTTTAATCAGTGTAGTGAGATACTCTGAATCTGTATATTATCTCTATTTTCATTAGACTTCACATTTATTCATTTATAGCAGTATGAATGCATGAGTCTTTATTATTCTTTGCTGTCTATTTTGATGTTCATGTCCTCTGGGACTTTGCTAGTGATTAATTATCCCACCAGAAAGGCTTTAAGTGTCCCCTTAATTGTTTTAGTACTTCCTTGCATTCTAGCTTAACAAGCTGTCCCAGATTTATAGTTTCCCTGTTCCAGTCCTGGAATTAGCCACTTCTCTGAAACCCCTGAGTTTCTTTTAATAGCCAAGATGTGGGCTTTCTCAGTGGACAGAGATAGAAAATGCATGTCAGTGCACAAGTGCATGAGCACAAACACACACCCACACCTATATTTATGCATCTGTGTTGAAGACCATCATTTCACACTGCCAACCTAATACTAGAAAGATCATTCTGGTGTTCTCACTTTCCATATTTGTAATTTTTCCATCAGTGAGGACTTGGGCTCCTATCATCCATAACATATTTAGTTAGTGCCCTGGAATGTAACCAAATACCTATCCTCAGTTTTTCCATACACACTCATAAATACCTATGTCTCCCCCTCCCACCCCAGGACTCTTTGACTTTCCACCCATATTACCTCTTCACGCTGCTTGATCTTTGATACTTTACACTGAGCCTTTTCTTCATGTAGACAAAATCTACAAAGAAATCCTAATCCTGTTCATGTTCTGACACCCAACTCTTGGTCATCTTTGCTGTGACACCACCCATACCCTATTACAGTTCTGACTCTTGACACCAATCCTGTCTTCCATATGGATCCTTCTATATCTTTCTTAGGCTCCATTCTCTTCGAGCAGTTGTCCAGCTTGCTTAGACACACCTCACATCAGCTTCAGGACTGAGCTGATAAAGACTGGGAAGAGGAAGGAGAGTTAAAACAATGTTTTATTTAAAAAAATGTATCTTTAGTATGTTGAGAAGGCTATAATTCTCTCTTCCTTAATTTTTTTCTGTATTTACCAACATTAATATGTCTGAAGTAACACAGTAGTTGGTGAAGAGCCTGCCTCTGAAAGAATGGCTAAATGGAATAAGTAAATAATAAATAAATAAATAAATGCTCTTTTGTGTTTTTTCATCTTTTGTTCATATGTTATGGTATTACAACAGTCTCAGAATTACTATTGAGCAGTTAATGACTAGTCATATGCTTACGAACCTTAAATCTTGAAGAGGGTTGCTTTTGGACTATAATTCATCTTTTAAGACTGAGAAATGCAAATATTTTACATAATAGTATTACTGTCATTCAGTTATACCACAGGATTTTGCAAAGCAATGTCTATGTTGAATTGATTGTCCCTTGGAACATTAAAATCAAAGTATCTGCAAGATAGCCCTGCTGGAACCTTTCCATAGAAATAAATGAGGAGGAGGAATCAGTGTCCTGCAGTCAATGACATTAAACTTATAGAGATTACAGTTAACCCAGGAAGCAGCATTTAATGTCCTTAAGTTTGCCTCCAAATGGTTTCAGTAGATAAGCCAACCATTCAAAGAAGCTTTCTTATTCCTATACTTACTCCAAGTTTCCTTGTGTAAATCACAAATTAGTCTTTGTTCTAAGTCTGGATAATGATATGGATTTTGTTTACCTCTGAGCCACAACATACCCAGACTCCTACTGCATTCACTGGAAAACCTAAATCAGTGGTTTTCAACCTATGGGTCTGAAATGGGGTAGAATGACTTTCAGAGGGGTCACCTAAGACCATAGGAAAACATAGATACTTACATTACAATTTATAACAGTAGTAAAATTGCAGTTATGAAGTAGCAACAAAAATAATTTTATGGTTGGGGGTCACCAGAGCATGAAAGTCAGAGCATTGGGAAGGTTGAGAACCACTGTCCTAGAAGCTGTGAAAGTGCCGTCTTGGCTGCACCATTCTCCCTTATGGGATCAGCATTCTTCACATGTATCCTCTTGGAGCCACGAAGAAGGAATACTGGCTCTGTGATTTTTATCCAACCAGGTGGCTCGTGTTAATGGGGCAGGCAGCCCACTTATGAGGACCTTAAAAGATTGCTTGGTGGGTATTTGAGCACATTCTACAAAACTGCTGATGACCTCATGAGCCAAAAAAACTAGGTCTCACATTGTGGACTAAGCCTAAATATTATAACTTTATATTTATGTAGAGTCTGTTTTCCGAGGAACTCCAACCTCTTTACAGACATTATGTCATTAATCCTCAAAGCATCCCTATTTTGCTACGTGGCAAATTTGAGTCTCCTTCCTTTTTTGTTTTTCTGTGTGGAAACTTGCAAGTCAGTTATGGAACCCAGCTCCCCAATTCTTACTCTATATCCTATACCATGAAAGGGCCAAAGGGCTAGCTTTTCACAATGTTTCTTGCTTCTTGGTGGGATTTAAAGGGATTTCTCAGTTTGTATGATGTCTGGTATTCAAGGTCTCCAGTTTCAGGTCTCCTCTTAGAGTTTTCTTCATTGTGGGTTCAGCCTGTTCATGCATGCATAGTTTACCTCCACTGTTGTCTTTATGGGAAGAGTAGAAGTCTGCAGCTGGAATTTGAAGTGAAAGACTTTATAATAGGATATGGACTTCCACTTGCCACTCAGAGATCCCTTACACTTCTCATACCCCCAACTAAAGTTGATTTTAAGTCATGATACCAACTCAAAACATACTTCATTTTACAGTTCAACAAAATTAGATAATGTTCAGTTAGATGCGCCTGATCTGTATTGAATGTTCAACATATAATAACCTTTATGTCAAACATTGACAAATATAAGATCTTATTTTACATATGTAATATTGCTTGAGAACTTTTAAAGTCCTACATGTGTGAAAATACTCACCTAGAGCTGGGTGGTGGTGGCTTTAAACTCCAAACTCAGAAGACAGAGGCCAGTCTGGTCTATGAAGTAAGTTCTAGGACAGCCAGGGCTACATAGAGAAACCCTGTCTCCAAAAAACAAAAGCAAGCAAATGGAAAACACTCAAAGTAAAGCCATAAAAACTGAGGGCCATGGAGATGGCTCAGCAGGTGAAGGCATGCTACCAAGTTAATTAATCCCTGGAACCCACATGGTGGGAGAATATAACTGACTCCTGTCAATTGTCCTCTGACCTCCACAGATACACATGCAAACACACACACACACACACACACACACACACACACACACACACACACACACACACACACACACTACATTTTAAAAGAGGTACTGATAGCAATATCTCCTGAGTTGTATTTCCCTCCAAAGAACTCCCCCAGTTAACTTTTTGTTACCTTAGTGGGAATTCCAAGAGTAACTTTTCACAAAAATTTGAGTAAATTATAATGATTTCCAGGAGTCAGCTCTGTACCTACAAAGTCATAACTCAAGGTCAGTTGCAGTGCAATTAGTGAGAAGCATGGAGAAGAGAAAGGGACACAACCGAACCTAAGGCTAAGTGTTTCTTCGTATCACTTGGTTGGAAAGATGACTTCTAAGAAGGATCATTAGAACATCAGAATTGTGAACTATAGTGTCAAAAAACCCATTTCTCATCCCATTTTAAAACTCTGTTATATGGCCTGATGTCACATTCTTTGCTAATTTGGTGGATGTTGGTACTTGGCTGAATTTGGCCATGGCGATGGATTGAGAGATGTCAGGTAAAAATGAAAGGAGTTCTTTTAAAACAAAGTGGAAACTTTCCAGATTGAATCAGTAAATTCTGAAAGCCTCAGAATCCAAGTGTCACATGGTCTGCAACAGTGCTGTTCCACTCAGCTCTCCAGCCCCACAAGATGTGATCTAAATGGTGTTTAACTGGAAACTGAGCAGCCCAGTCACATCATGGAAAATCTTTATAGGCTGGAAAACACATGTCATACTTTAGGTGTATAATGTAGCTGTGTTCTGAAGCATTGCTGCATTGCAGTGAATGTTCAACAGCCTTAGGTTTTAAAGAACTTTTCAAAATATTGCAAACAGTGTTTGTTATAGGAAATACTAGCCAAAGGGATATTCTTTGTATGCCAAATAAAAACTTATTGATGGGATTAGAAAGTATTTGTTAAAAACTGATGTCCGGGGTCAGGAGTGTGGCTTAGTGGGAGAGTGAGTGTCTACCATGTGTGTAAGGCCCTGGGTTTGATTCTCACAAGTGCAAAGAGCAGACGCAGCAAGAGAATTTTTATGTTTGCTCCAGCAGAATTCCATGCACACTGTGTTGATTCAGCTTGCACACTGTGAGGGGTACCTAAAACAGAACGTAACTAGGATCTCTTGACTTGAACAAGGTCTGGCAGCCTTAATTTTAACTTGACAGTACAGCTTTTGAAAATGTTCGTGATTGTTCTCCAGCTTGCAGTGAAGACCAGTTGTAACTGCAGTGAGTCTTTTATTATTATTTCTATATTTTTGTGTTTGCAATTTTCTTAGGCTTTCCCTTCCTTGTTGGTTCCAAAAGACTTCCTTCCGAGTTTTTGCACACTGCTCTAGCATAGTCTTAGCTCAGTTTTCATGAGTTAGGGAAATCTTGTGCACTCTGAGAAGAAGCTTGTCAGGCATATTCATGTTCAGCCAGCTCCAGACTAATTTACAAAGTCTTTCCCTCCTTTCCCATTCCTTGTGCATTCCCAAAGCATACTGCTTGTAGTGTTTGCTTTTGGTTTTTTGGTTTTGTGTTTTGTTTTTCCAGACAGGGTTTCTCTGTATTGCTTTGGAGCCTGTCCTGGAACTAGCTTTGTAGACCAGGCCGGCCTCAAACTCATGGAGATCCACCTGCCTCTGCCTCCCAAGTGCTGGGACTAAAGGTGTGTGCCACTAATGCCTGACTTGCTTGTACTGTTTTTTAGCCCTTTCTTCATTTTATTTGTGTGAGGTGTTGGTTGGAATTTGTGGCCTCTGTGTCTCATGTCTTACTACCTTGAAATGCTCCAGAGCCTGCCCTCTTGGTGCCACCATGGCCTGCTTACCACCACAGCACTTAGCTAGGAAGTTTTCATCTGCTGCCTTTTGTACCTTCCCCCCTTTACCTTCCCACTCTTTGGCTGCCTTTCGTCTCCTTTAGTTAGGGAAACCATGGGGTTGCTAGATGTAAAAAGTAACTAGAGGCAGTGAAAACGAACCTCCTTCTCTCTGGGACTGAGAGTGGCTCTGTTGACTTGACCCTCAGCCTTTCGTATCCTCACTGTAATGATGTCTGATATAGTTTAACATTATCATTTGGAAAGAATAACATGAATTTTATAGCAATTTCAGTTTTTTGTTTTACAGATGACATCAAAATGAGAACAGATACTTTCGGCAGATTCAAGAAAATTTCAAGACGTGACTGTCTTACCAGGAAGTTGGGATGTAGCCCACTGTACTTTTCCTAATTAGCTTTTGTGTTGCATACTACATGAATGTACTAGCCATTGTCATAGATAAGTAATACAAAAATGTAAACAGGAAATTAAGTGTCCCCAACTAAGTTTATGGCAGAAAATCTGTTGATTATATAGGAAGCAGTTTAAATGTATTAATAAATTTGATAAAGAAAAAAGTATAATTGTTTTAATTTTGTATTAAATTCTTTTTATTTATTTTTTTTTCTAGTGTTTCTTCCAATTTAGGGATCTATGTGGTTTTTGTTTGTTTTTGAGACAGTATTTCACTATATAGCCCCAGTCAGCCTGGAACTGGCCTGGAAGTCACAGAGATTTGCCTGCCTCTGCCTTCTGAGTGCTGAGATTATAGAAGTAAATTACTACATCCAGCTCCTTTTCTTTCTTTCTTTCTTCCTTCCTTCCTTCCTTCCTTCCTTCCTTCCTTCCTTCCTTCCTTCCTTTCTTTCTTTCTTTCAAGTAGGCTCTCACTGGACCCTACATTCCTGGAACTCAGGATCCTCCTGCCTCAGCTTTCTGAGAGCTGAAATCACGGGATGAACTTTGATGTGAATGTCAGTGTGGGCTCTGAAGAGATGGCTCAGCATTTGAGAGCACTGGCTGCTGTTGCAGACCCCAGGTTCAGTTTCCAGCACCAATGTGGTGGCTCCCAGCTATCTGTAATCTTGGTTCCAGGAGATCCAGTGCCTTCTTCTGGCCTCCGTGGGTGCTAATGCACGCACACACCCCCCACACACACACAGAGAGAGAGAGAGAGAGAGAGAGAGAGAGAGAGAAACAGAGAGAGAGAGAGAGAGAGAGAGAGAGAGAGAGAGACAGGCGGGACACTCATGTTCATAAAATAAAAATAAAAGGTCCTTTTTTAAAATATTAAGTTTAGGACTAGTGAGATGGCTTGACAGGTAAAGATGATTGCCCCCAAGCCTGAGAATCTGAATTCGATCCTTGAGGCTCACATAGGAGAGAGTCTACTCTTGCATGCTGCCCACTGATCTCCACAAGAGCACTTTGACATTCCCCCATCACCAATCAATAAATGTCATTGAGTATTTTAAGAAGAGTGTTGTTTAGATGCCTACTCCTTTTGGCACTTGTCTTCGGTCTCTCTCTCTCTCTCTCTCTCTCTCTCTCTCTCTCTCTCTCTCTCTTCTCTCTCTCTCTCTCTCTGAGATGGGATCTTGATATGTAGTACTGGCTGGCCCGGGTACTCACTGTGTAGACTGGTTGGCCTCACATTCACAGTGATCTGGATGCCTTTATCTCCTGAGTGCTCAGGTCAAAGTGTGTGCCACCACCCATCCCTCCTCACTTGTTAGAAGAGTCAGCAAATATAAGTCTGATGTGATACATCTAATAATGTCATCATATCATTCATTGCCTGAAGTTTTCTTCTGTTTATGCCACAATCCAAACACCAACTTTTTATTTTTTTTATAACTACTTACGTATGTGTGTAGGTGAGCTTATATGCTTTGTGTGTCCATCTTTACCACCACATTGCAAAATGAATTAATTAGGTATTTGAAAGTAGGGAAATGACTTTTTTTTTTTCAAGACAGGGTTTCTCTGTGTAGTCCTGGCTGCCCTGGAACTCTTTCTGTACACTATGCTGGCCTAGAATTCAGAGATCCATCTTCTACCTGCCTTTGCCTCCTGATTGCTGAGATTAAAGGCATGTGCCACCACTGCCTGGCAAAATAACTGACTTTTATTGAAAAGCACCTAGTAATATTTTAGAATAAATTATGATTTTTATAATTAAGCCAAATACCCAGGCATCCCAGCACTTGAGAGGCAGTGCCCACAGAGCCCAGAAGAAGGTATCAGATCCTCCAGGGCTGGAATTACAGATAGTTGTGAGCTACTTGGAATCGAACGTGGGACATCTGGAGCAACAGCCCAGCCAGTGTGTTCTTAACCATCGAGCCATTGCCCTAACCCTAGGTTTGAATATGTCCTCAAACTGTCATAAATAGTCCTTACCTTTCTTTTTATTTAACACACACACACCACTTGTGATCACTTAAAATATGGCTAGTTTGGGGTCTGGAGAGTGTGGATGGAGTTTCTGTTCTGCCTGGTCCCTCAACTGTTTAGCACCAATTAAACACACGGAGACATTTAATTATAAACTGTTTGGCTGATGGCTCAGGCTTCTTGCTGACTAGCTCTCTCTTAATTATTAGTCCATGTCTATTAATCTAAGTATTTTCACATGGTCTTATCGTAGTAGAGAATCTTGCTCCCTCAGCAGCTACATGGTATCTCTTCTCTACTCCTCTCTCCAGAATTCTCATCGGCTAGCTCCACCTGTATTTCCTGACTAGGTACTGGACAATCAGTGGTTTTTTGTTTGGTTGTTTTGTTTTTCGAGATAGGGTTTCTCTGTGGTTTTGGAGACTGTCCTGAAACTAGCTCTTGTAGACCAGGCTGGTCTCGAACTCACAGAGATCCGCCTGCCTCTGCTTCCCAAGTGCTGGCATTAAAGGCGTGCAGCACCACTGCCAGGTGACAATCAGTGTTTTATTCATCAACCAATAAGGACATCCACCATCATCTCTTCTGTCTAAATAAAAAGAAAAGCTTTAACTTTAACATAGTAAAATTATATATAACAAAACAGCTATCAAGCAAGAACTATAGTTAACATTATTTAGTCTACTAGCATTTGGCAAAATTTATAGAAAATAATCTATCATCGATCCTATCTTTGTGAGTCTGAAGTTTTATATGTAGCTTATCTTTTATCATAACTAAGGAAAACCATAACCATAACTGTCTTCAACTCCATCAAAGACCACAGAATTGACAGGGACACCTCGCTGCCTGTGCAATCACCCAAAGTTCCTCTGTAACATTGGAGCATAGGCCTAGAGTTTCTGGCAGACTTCTCAGTGAAGCAGGAAACTTGAAATTGTCCCTCCTGTATTGGCAGTTTGTCAGTCGTTGTTCTCTGTGTCCTGCAGACTGTCTAGCAGACTCTTCCATGAACAAGAACTCTGCAGGACTGTCTCATCTTGTTTGGGCAAGTTAGGAGTCACTTTATTGTGGGTCCTACATATCTAGTTTATACAGCATACAGTCCAACAGTTCAGGCAAGAGCAGTTTCTTGCCCAAATGGCTAGTCTTGCCACGTCAAAGGCAAACTCCATAAGTAGTTTCTTTGATGCCCATCTTCCTCTCTGATGTAATTGGTGTTGCAAGGAGCAGTTGTGTCTCACTGTTATGAAAATCCCTAATAAACCATTTTAAATGCCATATTCTGTAGGTCTTTGAAAGGTTTGAAGACTGTCCATCTCAGATATATCTCTATATATCTAGAAAACCTAACTAACACTATAAGTTTTGGCTATTATAGTGACTATATGTAATCTGTATTTAAATATACATTACATTTTAACAGAGCTGTATAAACACAATACCTAAACAAGAGTAGAAATATATATATAACAAAATTGACCTTAAATTTGTGTCAATAAACCAAAATCCTTACCATCACCAAGAATTTATTTCTATATCATATTGCCTGTTTTCATTAGAAAGAGATGACTGTGATCATTAACCATTTATAAACCACCCCATTTAAATGAAAACAAACATTTATAAACAATATTTGAGAATGTAGGTGTAGTTCTCTGCAAACTGCTTTTTTCTGTTTGGGGATGCTGTCAATCCCAAGGGAATCCCTGAGAAAACCCAGAACCATGGCCAATTCCTGGCTGTAGAAACCTGAGGCTGCATCATCTCAGCTGTTTGGATGTGGGATCTCCTGGGCTACTGCTTCAAAGGATCTTGCTTGATCAAACAATATTTGTTTGGAAGGAATCCACAGCTTTTCATATTCTGTGGAAACAAAAGCAAAATCTCTTTTCAAAAGTAACATGTCCTTAGACTTAAATTTTAAAGTCAAGGCATTTTAAAAATATATAGGTTGGATTAGTCCAGCAGCATTTATAATTAAATGACTTTTAGCAGTTGTTGCTCCTTCCTCAGCCATCAAAAATTTAAAGACAACACAATAACATACAGTACCCAGACTCTGTATATTTTCCATCTTTATGTGGCTTTTTTATTACTCTATTTCTTTTCCTTTTATTTTTTTGAGACAGGATTTCTCTGTAACTTTGGCTGCCCTTGAAATCATAGAGATCTGCCTGCCTCTGCCTACAGAGTGCTGGGATTAAAGCTACTCTCTTACTTTTTTAACCTTTTTTTTTTTTTTCAGCCTACATATATTTTTAAACACACTCTATACAGTTTAGAGGTTTTTTTTGTTTTTTGCTTTTTAAAATCTGTCTTAACTGTATATATCTCTATCTTTTTCTGACCTCATAAGTCTTTTATCTACTGAACAGCAGACTAAAATTAAATTGGTGGCTGGCCCCACTCTATTTGTTGGCTTTCTGAGAGGAGCTTCATGGCAGAGTGCTGGTGGGACCCATGCTTATTGCCACAAGGCTGGAATTTCTAGGTCCATGCCACCACCAAGAAGCAGCTGCCCATAAACTCCATTTAATTGTTTGGTAGCAGGGGCTCTTAAAAGAGCCTTGCAGTTTTTGCTGCTAACACTGAGTTAGGAAGCCCTAGCAAGCAGAGCCCACCTGAGAAAATGCTGCTACCAGAAGCTATGCTTGACTTTGTTCTTTTGTTTTTAAAATCCCCTTTAAATCTTTTGTCAGGTTTTATGTGGAAATTCTTGCCCCATGTGTAGGCGCCATTTTGTAGACAAAGTTTTTATCCTGCTGAGGCCTGTAGCCATTTGGTCTCAAATATATACAAAGAGACTTGTATTAATTATAAACTGTTTGACCAATGGCTTGGACTTCTTACTGGCTAGCTTGCTCTTAATTATTTCTTTTTTTCTTAATTTATTTTTTACATTACAATTCAAGTTCCCCCCTTCCTCCTGCTCCCACACACACACCTCCCATCTGCTCCTCAGAGAGGGTAAGGCCTCCCCTAGAAAGTCTACTAAGTCTGTCCCATCATCTGTTTGAGGTAGGTTCAAGGTACTCTCCACCCCCATACCCCTGTGACTAGGCTAAGCAAGGTATCTCTTCATATAGAATGGGCTCCACTAAGTCAGTTTGTGTACTAGTGTTAGATCTTGGACCCACTGCCAATGGGTCCTTTATTGTCCCAGTCACACCATTGTCACCTCTATTAATGGAGTCTAGTTCAGACTTATGGACTTATGCAGGTTTCCCATTTGTCAGACCTGAGTCAGTGATCTCTCACTAGCTCGCTTCAGCTGTTTCTGTGTGTTTCCCCATCATGGTCTTAACTCCTTTGTTCATGGATTATACTCCAGGAGCTTGGCTCATTGGTTAATCGTGGATTTCTGCATCTGCTTCTCTCTTCATTATTATCGTTTGATATATTGCTTAAGAAGCTCTTCTCACCAGGGATGGTGGTGCACACCTTTAATTTCCGAGTTTGAGGCTAACCTAGTCTACAGAGTGAATTCCAGGACAGCCAGGGCTACATAAGAAAACCGTGTCTTAGAAGAAAGAGAAGGAGAAGGAGGAAAAGTCAAGAAAAAGGAGGAAGAGGAGAGAGGAGGAAGTAGAGAAGAAAAAGGGTGGGGGGAAACTCAGTGTTGAAGTTATAATGAAAATGTTATATATTAGCCAGGCCTTTAGTTCCAGTATTCGGGAGGCAGAGGCAGACAGATTTCTGTGAGTTCAAGACCAGCCTGATCTACAAGAGCTAATTCCAGGACAGTCTTCAAAGCCACAGAGAAACCCTGTCTCCAAAAACCAAAAAAAAAAAAAAAAAAAAAAAAAAAAAAGTTACATATTTACTTTTAATAATATTTTGGGGGTTTTGCCTTTTGTTTTTTTGAGACAGAATTTCTCTGTATAGCCCTGGGTGTCCTAGAACTCACTCTATAGACTAGGCTGGTCCTGAGTTCTTAGAGATTCACCTACCTCTGTCTCCTAAGTGCTGGTATTAAAGGTATGCACCACTACTGCCTGACCTAACAATGTTTTAATATGTGTGTGTGTGTACACACTCATTCATACACACACACACACACACACACACACACACACACACACACACAATTTGACTTCTTAAGCTAGGTGAATTTTTTTCTAATAGAAATACTTTTTCCCACTGTGTTAATACCACTCCAACAATCTAGTCTACCCTGCTAAAACTGAAATGTCACATTCTTAGATATGGGTAGATGTTTACAAGTTGTTATTCTTTGTCACTCATAAATCTACTCTTTTAACATTGCTGTCATGTTCTAATTATTCTCACTTTGGTGATATATTTTGATATCTGGAAGTTTAACTCTTTCCCCTTTATAATTCTCCTTTTTAAATGTTTTTGTGTATGGCTATTATAATCCATGTAACAAGTTCTTACATGCATATTACTGGGATTCTGGTCAGGATTATGTTAATATGATTAATTTTGGGAACAGTTGTTTTTTATAATTTTAATATCTTAAGGAAGCATTATTTATTAGTGTCTATATCTCTGCTATCACTGTGATCCCTAGGAAGCTATGCATGTATGTAGTACTTGTATGTCCTCTACAGAGCAACTCTTAGCAGCAGAACTATAGCCGCTGACTTCCTTGACTTGTGCCATAGCACTGCAATCTGCACACATGTGATCATTTAAGCCCACCAGGGTAATTAAGACTGATCTTCCCATCTCAAGATTGTTAATCATGCCAGCAAGTATCTATCTCCATGCTTCCTTTTCCCATGTAAGGGAATATTCACATGTTTCAGGGCTTACGACATAGACATCTTTTGGGACCCAATTTTTAGCCAGTGAAAGGATGCAGTATGGCTGGAGAATCTTGAGGCAGTGGGAGTGATTGCAGCTGTCAGTCACCGGATGATTTGCACGTGTGAGATGTTTTTTACGCGCTCTATCTGTGCCATTCCATTTACTCATTACAAGAATGCTGTGTAGGCCTCTTTTGATGGCAGGGAAATGATGATGAACAGAAATTTAAGAGTCATAAGGAAAAATTGGGTTCAAAAGAAGAGCAGTAACTCCATTTCAGCTGTGTTTAGGTCACAGTAGACTATGCTCAAGAAAGGACTAATCCCAAACAGAAACCCAGGAGCCCTGCAAAGAGCTCTGATGACCTCTCCTACCTCTGATGACCTCTCCTACAATTTTCTACCCATGTTTCCCTCATTTTGGGTTGAGGAAGTAAATTATAAGGAACAGTGACTTTTCTATCAGGAGACCCGGATTATACTTACTAAATGTCATTCCTCTGATCTTCAGTCTCCACATCTATAAAAGAAGAATGTTCTAGTTTTCTTTCTGCTGCTGTGGTAAACATAACCAAAAGCAACTTGGAGAGGAAAGGATTTATTTCAGCTTACAGGTTACAGTTCATCGTCAAATAAAGTCATGGCCAGAGCTGAATCAGACACCGTGGACGAATGCTGCCTACTAGCTTGCTTCCTCCAGCTTACATAACTGCTTTTTCCTTTTTAGAATTATTTATTTGTACTCAATGTGTATGGATGTTTTAGCCCACTTATTTATCTGTGCATCCTGTGTGTGCAGGACCCAGGGAGTTAGAAGAGGGCATCAGATCCCCTGAAACTGGAGTATAAGGTGGTGTGAGCATAGATAAAATAAATAAACATAATAAAAAGTGATGTTCAGCTCTGGGCCGGGGAGTTCTCCGGGTCACCAGTGATTCAGGAGACTCCCTGCAGCACCACAGGAATGGCCACCAACACTCATTTCGGGAAACAAGAAGTCCTGTATCTTGAACCTACATACTCAGAGAGGTTACCAGGCCCCTTGAAGAGAGAAAAGGAACAGCTGGTAAGTCATAGGCCTGTCTTGGCCATTGTCTTGTGGGTGAGGATGGCGAAAGTGGAAATGTGGCTCAGTTGGTAGAGAGCTTGCCTGGCATTCACAAACTCCTGAGTTCCAACTGCAGCACTACATGCACTGAGCATCACAGCTCTCAGTGAAGGCAAGAGGACCCGCAGTTCAGTGTCATCCTAAGACAGAGAGTTTAAGGACAGCCTTAGCCTATATAAGGCCTGCCTCAAAATAAATAAAGGAAAATTTCCAAACCTCAAAAAAAAAAAAAATGGTTGTGAGCCATGTGGATGGTGGGAATCGAACCCATGTTCTCTAGAAAAGCAGCCAGACTTTCTCAGTAGCTATGGAGCCAGTCCTGGATCTGGCTCTGTAGCCAAGCTGGCCTCAAACTCACAGAGATCCACCTGCCTCTGCCTTCTGAGTGCTGTACTTAAAGGTGTGCACCACCACTTCCTGGCTGCAGTCAAAACTCTTAGGCACTGAGCCCATAGCTAATTTTCTTATATAGCTAAAGCTCACCTTCCCATAGAAGGCTGGGCATTCCTACTTTAATTAGCAGTTAAGAAGATGCCCCCACAGACATGCACACAGGCCAGTCAAAATTGAGGGTCCCGTTTCCACTCTTCATTTGTGTCAAGTTGGGGGGAAAAGCACAAGGAGTAAAGGATAAACTAAGGGGAACACTTATTCCTGTTGATAGGAGTGTAAACTTTGGAAATCAGTGTGGAGGGGCCTCAAAAACTAGAAATAGATCTAACTCATGATTCAGCTATACCACTCTTGGGCCTACAGGCCCAGGATTCTACATCCTACTATAGCGATACTAGCTCATCTGTGTCCGTTGCTGCTGTATTCACAATAGCCTGGAAATGGAAACAGGAGGAAATATGAGGGAGGATAACTAACACTAAAAACTTTTGAAACAAAGCATAAGGAAACCTACTACTGTAGATGCTTCCTAAAATATATACATACATACATTTAAAAAAAAGTTAAAACTAATGAATGGATAAAATGTGGTACATTTACACAATGGAATTTTAAAATTTGTACTTAAATTTATACAGTGTATTTGATTACATTATTTTCTTTTCCCAAACTCCTCTGAGATCCTCCACCCAACTTCATGTTCTTACTATTTAAAAGCACACACGCAGCCTGGTGTTGGTGGTGCACACCCTTAATCTCAGCACTTGGGAGGCAGAGGCAAGCAGATCTCTGAGTTCGAGGCCAGCCTGGTCTACAGAGCAAGTTTCAGAACAGGCTCAGAACAATGCAGAGAAACCCTGTCTCAAAAAAAAAAAAAAAAAAAAAAAAAAAAAGCACACACACAAAATCATGGAATCTGGTAGTGTGCGGTGGTGCCATTGGAGAAAATTAATTATCCCTTTGCCAACAGATATCAATTGCACATAGTTTCTTGGTTAGGGGTGGGACTTTGTGTCCACTTCTCCTTCTCAGTGCTGGGATTTTACACAATGGAATATTTTTGGATGCTAAAAATGAAACCACAAAATTCACAAGTAATAGAGCTGGAAATCACCATTCTTACTAACATAACCCAGACCCAGAAAGACAAATGTTGAATGACTTCTCTCATTTGTACATACTAGCTTTGAATCTTCAAATATGTGTGTTTCCTTTAGAATAGTCACAGAGATAGGAAACTAGTAAGGAGACATGGGAGACTTTTAAGGGAGGGGGATAAATATAATTGGGGGTAGTTTCTAGGGGAGGAGAGATAGATTGCAATGATATGAAGGAAATAATGGAACAGGAAAGGCTAAATATGAGAGATGGGAGGACAAGGTAGAGGAAGGAATGTGGGTAAAGATTAACACTAAAGACGTCTGGAACAATCATAAGGAAACCTTCTACTATAGATGTTTACATACACACATGTAGAAAGAGTTAAAATAGAATTACTCTATGACAGGACAATAATACCCCTACTAGATACCACAGGCTAACAAGAAGCCCAGGGCTAGAAGTAAGTTTCCTCTTTTAGAGTTATTAAGAGTATTCCACTTTTGTAGTTGTTGGCCAGCAAGGGCTCATAGATGATTCCCAAACATTATTGGTTCTTTCCAGAGCTCTTGGTTACCTTTCAGAACTTGATAGTAAGGCCTATTGCTAAAGACACCATGTACTTGTGTCATAGATCATGGAGAAATCAAGCTGGTACTGACCTGTGATATTGGCTAGCTTTCATCATGCTAGAAGGCACAATGTGTGCTACCAGGAGAAAGTGTACATCAGGCTTACTCAGCTGCTGTGGCTTAGTGAACATGCCCACTGGTACAGTAAATGACCTGAATGTCATGGCAGTAACCACATTCTTTTTGGATTTAAGCCTCATTCCACGAGATGAAATCCATATCTGGCACCATTATGGAAGATAAGATCTTGTAGCTAGACAGGTCATAAGTCCATTATTCTGCTAAATAGACAAAGTATTAAACCAGCTCCTAAGGACATATCCTTATACCCGTAGATTCATGCATATTTCAACCCTCATCAGAGAAACTTCTCTTGGAGTAGATGACAAAAGAAACCCACCCACTGGTCAAGGTACAGAGAATGAGAGACTGGAATGCTCAGCACTAAAGGAGACATTACATCACATCCCCTCCTCCCAAGGCTCAGGGGTCATTGCAGAAGAGACATGGACAGATGTGTGGTGGCTTGAATAAGAACAGCCCCCATAGGCTCATATATTTGAATGCTTATTCACCAGGGGCTAAAAAGGAAGTGTGGCCTTGTTGGAGGAAGTATGTCATTAGGGATGGGCTTTGAGGTTTCAAAAGCCCGTGCCAGGGTCACTCTGTTTCCCTGTTGCCTTCGGGATCAGGATGTAGAACTCTGAGCTACTTCTCCAGCACCAAGCCTGCCGTGATGATAATAGACTAAGTCTCTGAAACTGTAAGTCAGCCCAATTAAATGTTCTGTTTTATAAGTGTTGTCCTGGTTATGGTGTCTCTTCACAGCAATAGAACAGCCAGAAACTGTGGGTGAGTATAAGGATGTTTTCTGGATGTGACAGAACAGTTACAGGTGTGAACCCAAATTGTTTGGGACCACATACACAAGTCCTGAACAAGTTCAAGCTAGACAAAATCCCAGCACTGAGGGATGCAAACATGAAGTGTCTTACCTCTGAGTTTTTGACAATAGATAGCTTGTGGGAGAAGAAGGATCAGTTTTCTTTAAGGGTGTGACTCTTGATAGATTGACAACACTCTAGTGGACTAGTGGATGGCCACACACCCAAGAGTGTATGGGCAGCACACATTGGGCTTGATGGATTGAGAGAGAGAGAGAGAGAGAGAGAGAGAGAGAGAGAGAGAGAGAGAGAGAGAGAGAGAGAGAAGAGGATTTGTGTGGGCTGGGAGTGAGGATTGGTCTGGAAGAAATGGGGAACCAAGGGTAAAAATGATCAAAACACATTGTATCAAATTCCCAAACAACTAACAAATTTTTAAAACCTAATAAAGAACTCAAACAATCAGTCAATAAATGGTCTAATGAACAGTTCACAAAAGATGATATATAAGTGATAAATAACCATATGGTGGTGTAAAATGTCTAGTTGGGGCATTCATTGTCTCTCTATACTATACTCTATAGTAGTAAGGTACCAAATTACTTTTCAAAAGCTTTTCTGTTAGTCATCTTTCCTCATATTCCCTTCTTTAGCCTGCCTTCCATTCCTTCCTCATCTAATCCTAGCTTCCCCTTATTTCTTTTCTTTTCTTTTCTTTTCTTTTTTTTTTTTTTTAATTTCTTGACTTTTTGAGATAAGGTTTCTCTGGGTGGGCCTGGCTGCCCTGGAACTTTCTCTGTAAACCAGGTTGGTCTCAAAGTCAAAGATCCACCTGCCTCTGCCTTCCAAGTACTAGGATTAAAGGTGTGTGCCACCACTGCCTGGCCATTATTTCTTTATAACACTGTATTCTGTTTTCCTTTCCTTGAAATATTCCTTCCTATCCCTGGTCTCTTACTAGCCACCTAACTTCTGTGATTATTCTAATTGAAACACACATATTCAAGCATAAAAGCTAACCTACAGCTATAAGAGAAAATATGAAATAATTTGTTTGGAGGTGTCTGGGTTACTTTACTCAAGATGATTGTTTCTAGCTCCATTCAATCACCTGCAAATTCTGTTTTTCTTACCAGCTAATAATATAATAATATTGCATTGTGTCGATGTACTACATTTTCTTTTTCCATTCATCAGTTGATGGATATACAGGCTGTTCCCAATTCTAGTTATTATGAATAGAGCAACAAACAAGGATGAGCAAGTATTGCTGCAGTAAGATGAAGAGTCCTTTTGGAAATGTGCTCAAGAGTGGATAGCTTGATTATGTGTAAGATTAATTCCAACTGTTTAATAAACCTCTCACTGATTTCCATACTGGCTGTACAAGTGTGCACTCCCACCAGCAATAAGTGAGTGTTCTCTTTTTCCACAAACTTATCACCATATGGTGCCATTTTTATTATTATTATTATTATTAATCTCAGTCATTCAACTGGGGAAAGATGAAATCTCAAAATAGTTTTTAATTTCCCTGATGACTAATGATGTTGAACTTTTTAATAGTGGTTTTTCATCCATTTGTGTTTGATTTGTTAAGGACTCTGTTTAGATCTATACCCATTTTTAATTTTTAATTGGGTTATTTGCTTTCTTGTTTTGTTTTGTTTGCTTTTTTTAGTTCCTTGTACATTCAGAGATATTAACCCTCTGTCAGATGTATAATTGTCAAAAGTTTCTTTCCCATTCTGTAGGCTGATGCTTAGAGTGGTGGTACCCTTTGCTGTTCAGGAGCATTTTTGTTTCATGAGAGCCCATTGATTAATTAGTGGTCTTAATACCTGTGATATTGGTGTCCTATTCAGAAAGTCCTTCCTGTGCTGATGAGTTCAAGCCAAACCCCACTTTCTCTTCTATCAGATTCAGGATAGCTGATTTTAAATTGAAGCCCTTGATCCATTTGGAGTTTTATATGGGATGGTAAGTATGGGTCTATTTATGTCTTTTCTACTATCCAGTTTGATCTGCACCATTTGCTTGAAGGTGGTGCCTTTTCTTTAGTGTGTGTTTTGGGGTTCTTTGTCAAAAATCAGGTGTCCATAAATTATAGATTATGTCTGGGGTTTCACTTCTGTTCCACTAATCATTGTGTCTGTCCTAATGTCAATACCATGCTGTTTTTATTACCATAGACCTGTAATGAAATCTTGAAATCTGGGATGATGATACTTCTAGCATGTCTTTTGTTATTCAGGATTGTTTTGGCTGTCCTGGTGTGTGTGTGTGTGTGTGTGTGTGTGTGTGTGTGTGTGTGTGTGTGTGTGTTTCCATATAAAGCTGATGATTGTTTTTCCAATTTCAGTTTAAAAAAAAGTATTGGGATTTTTATGGGCATTGTGTTGGATCTGTTGACTGATTTTTGGTAGGAAGGTCATTTTCACAATATTAATCCTACTGATCCATGAACATGGGAGGTCTTTTTTATTTTCTGCTGCCTACTTCAGTTTCTTTCTTCAACATTTTAAAGTTTTTATTATACAAGTCTTTTACATGCTTTGTTAGAGTTATCCCAAGATAATTTTTGAAGTTATTGTGGAAGATACTATTTCCCTGATTCCTTTCTTAGTCTATTAGTCATTTATATATAGGAAGGTATTTTGTTTTCATTTTTTATCCTGTTATTTTAGCTGAAAATATTTACCAGATGTAAAAGTTTCCTGTTTTATATATAAAAATCATATCATCTGCAAATAAGAATGCCTTTACTTCCTTTCCTGTTTGCATCCCCTTAGTCACTTTCAGTTATTTATTGCTCTAGCTAAAACTTCGAGAATTATATGGAACAGTTATGAAGGAAATGGACATCTTTGTCTTGTTCCTGATTTTAGTCAAAAATGTTTTGAGTTCTCTCTATTTAGGGTAATGCTGTTTGTGGGCTTGCTGTAAGTTGCCTTTATTTTATTGAGGTATGTCCCTGTATCCCTAGTCTCTTTAGGACTTCTGCCATGAAGGGGTGTTAGATTTTGTCAAAGGCCTTTTCTGTATCTAATAAAATGACCCTGAGGTTTTTGTGGATTACATTTATCAATTTATGCTATGTGGAACCATCCCTGCATCTCTAGGATGAAGCCTACTTGATCATGGTGGATGATCTTTTTTATGTGTTCTTGAATTCAGTTTGCAACTATGTTATTGAGAATTTTTGCATTTGTGTTCATAAGGGATATTGGTTTATAATTTTATAATGTTATTTTTGGCTTGAGGATAATAGTGGCTTCATAAAAAGTTTTTAAATGGTCCTTCAGTTTCTATTTTGCAGAATAATTTGAGGAGGATTGGCATTAGCTTTTCTTTGAAGTTTGGTAGTATTCTGCATAGAAATTAGCTGTCCCTGAGATTTTTATTTATTTATTTTATTGATTACTTCTATTTCACTAGGAGATATAGGCACGTTTAATTGTTTATTTTATTTTTATTATATATCAAGAAATCCATTCTTTTTTTTTTTTTAGGTTTTACAGTTTGGTGCAATATAGATTTTTAAAGTATATCCTTAGGTTTCTCAGAATCTCCTTGGTGTCTGTTACACTGTTTGCTTTTACATCGCTTTGTTTTGGTTTGGTTTGGTTTGGTTTGGTTTGGTTTTTGGAGACAGGATTTCTCTGTGTAACTTTGTAGACAAGGCTGGCCTCAAACTCACAGAGATCTGCCTGCCTCTGCCTCCCGAATGCTGGGATTAAAGGCGTGTGCCACCACCACCCTAACTGCCTTTATGTCTTTAATTGTACTGATTTGCACTCTCTGTCTTTTTTTGGTTAATTTGGCTAAAGGATTGTCAGTCTTTTTTATTTTCTCCAACAATTAACTCTTCACTAATTATTTGCACTTTTTTAATTATATTTCATCGATTTCTAACCCGAGTTTATTTGTCTTCTTGTTTTTCTAGAGCTTTCAGGTGTGTCCTTAAGGAATTATTACTGGCTAGCTCTCTCTTAATTATTAACCTTTTTCTATTATTCTGAATATTTCCATGTGGTCTTGGCTTACCAGAGAGTGCTCCAGCATGTTACTCCTTTGGTGGATACAAGGCGTCTCTGGTGGCTTCTCCCTGTGTCCTCTCCCCAGAATTCTCCTAGTCTGGTAGCCCCGCCTACACTTCCTGCCTGACTATGGGCCAATCAGTGTTCTATTCACCAACCAATAAGAGAAACATATGTACAGAAGGACACTCCCCATCAGCCATTTCTATGTTTAATTTTTGTCTGGATGACATGTCTACCAGGGAGAGTTTGATATTAAAATTACACACTATCACTATATGAGTGTCAGTATGTATTTTTAGCTGTAGTGGTGTTTCTTTTATGAAATTTGGCGACCTTATGTTTGGTGTGTAGATGCTTAGAATTATAAAACACTCTTGGTGGATTTTGCCTTTAATGTGTTTGTGATGTATTTCCCTATCTCTTCTGATTAGTTTTGAAGTCTAATTTTCAGATATTAAAGTACCTATGCCTACTTGCTTCTTGGTTCTATTTCCTTTTTTTCTATTTACTTTTTCCATCTGATTACCCTAAGGTGATATCTGTCCTTGATAGTGAGGTATGTTTCTTGGATGTTGCAAAGATGTTGGGTCCTGTTTCTATGTCTTTTTATTAGGGAATTGAGATTGTTATTATTGAGAGTTAATATTGAACAGTGTTTATTAATTTCTGTTATTTTTTTGTAGTAGTGTGTTTGTCCCACCTCTTCTTTTGATTAACTGGTCTGTGATTACTTATTGTTTGTGTCCTTTTAGGTGTAGTTAACCTTTTCTTTGGACTGAAGTTTTCCTTCTAGTTCTTTCTGTAGAGTTTGATTAGTGGATAGAAATTGCTTACATTTGTTTTTAATCATGAAATTGATTTTCTTTCTCCATCAATTGTGATGGGAAGTTTAGCTGGGTATAGTAGTCTGGGCTGTCATCTATGGTCTTTCAGGACTCATAAAACATCTCTCTTGGTCCCTTTGGTGTTCAGAGTCTCCAGTGAAAAGTCAAGTGTTATTCTGATGGGTTGCCTTTATATGTGACTTGGTCTTCTTCCCTTGCAGCTTTTAAAATCCTTTCTTTCTTCTATACATTTAGTGTTTGATTATTATGTGTCATTGGGAGTTTCATTTATGATTCTATCTGGTGTTCTCTATACCTTTTGTACTTTGTTGAGTATCTTTTTCTTTAGATTAGGGAAATTTTCTTCTGGTTTTTTTTTTTTTTTTTTTTTTTGTGCTTTTGACTTGGTTTTCTTCTTCCTCTATTATCTACAGGTTTAGTCTTTTCATAATGCACCATATTTCCTAGATGGCCAAATTTTTTTAGATTTAACACTTTCTTTTACTGAGATACCTAATTTTTCTACTATGTCTTCAAGACCTGAAATTCTCTCTTCCATAACTTTTAATGTTAGTGAGGCTTCCCTATGGGGTTTTTGCTTGGCTTCCTAAGGTTTCATTTTGAGTTTTATTTCAGTTGTCCTTTAGTGATTCTATTTCTTTGTTGAATTCTATTTTCATGTATTGAGTTGTTTCATCATTTCATTTTCATGGTCTTCATTAAGATATTTATTCATCATATTGGTAAGGTCCTTGAACATATTTATACTTACTATTTTGAAGTCCTTGTCTTGTGCTTCATCTAAATTGCTTTTATCAGGGCTTTTTACAACAGGGTTGCTGTCTTATGGGGGTGGCATATTATCTTGGTTGTTCATGTTTGTGTTTTTATGCTGAGATCTAGGCATCTGGGGCTATGATGTTTGAGGTGTTTCTTCGTGTACATATATGGCCTTGCCCTCAATGGATGAGTGGCCTTTGATGGGCAGGTTCCTTTGTTTGATTGTTGTTTCTCCAATCTGGATCCCAGTCAAATGTAACAGCTATAGGGGTCCCTGAGTCCCAGCTAAGTATGGCCGCTGTGAGTCTATGTTAGACAAAGTAGTTCTGCAGGTTCACAGGGAGTCACAGAGGAGTAGGGGTGAACTAGAAAGAAAGACTAAAAGGGGCAACAGGGAAGGAGTAGAGGAACCCTAGCTCCACAGAAAGAAACCAAGTCCTAAAGGAATGGTGGTGGGTAGGGAGAAGGGGCCAGGTAACAGGCAGCAGCAGATGTAAGAGTGTGTAGAAACAGGGATGGAGGAGGGGAAGGAGGATAAGTGGTGCCTTGTAAGGAGCCATTCTGTAGTTTGATGGGGAGTAAAAAGGAATGGAGGCAGATAAGAAAGGCTGAAAGGGGTGGCAGGGAAAAACTAAGGGGACCCTGTGTTGTTACCAAAAGACTGAATGAGTCCCAGAGAGATGGAAGTCCTAGGTAACCTGAACATCATTTTTACCAGTCTTTTATTTCCTCCTTTTCCTAAATTATCTTATGATGCTGAGAGCCGCTCTCAGATGACCATAAAGACAACTGATATAGTGTATGGTGCTGCTAAGCTGAGTCATTCATTAACTTGGGTGTTTTAAATGCATTTTTACTTTAGTATACTATTTTCAACATAATAGCGGGTTTGTCATAATATAACTCCATGATCAATAAAGAAGTGTCTGCATGGTAGGCAGAGACAGACATATCTCTGTGAGTTAGAGGCCAACCTGATGGCAGGTTCTAGTCAAGGCTACATGTTGGGAGGAAGAGGAAGAAAAGGCAGAAAATCTGTAAATATACTTTATCTCTTTCCTTCCAAATGTCAGAAAGCAATGTTCCTTCGTTTGACCAGAATACTTCTCTCCGTATATGCAGTCTCCTCTACCACTTCACGTTTATGGGCAACTTTCTTTTGGGTATCTCGTCTACTCAGAATCTTGAAACTGTATTCAGTTTTTTCCCACCCATCCTAATCACCCTGTTCCCAGCCCCTATACCCTTAGCTTCCTCCATTTCTCATCTTGGTCAATAGCATTACCAGACACTGCCACTTTGTCCTTTTTTCATTCTTTGCTTTTCTATCCTTGTGCTGGTTCCAGTGAACAAGAAGATCAAAGTAGGGTTTGAGTTTAGGCTTTCATTCTCGCCTTAGCCTTCTACCCTGTCAGTATTCCCCCATGCTACTACTATTGCTTTTGCTCAGATCACTTCTCTTTTGAGGTAGTGTCATTGCTTCTCAGATCGTCCCCATCACCCTTCACACCTGTGCTTGTGCCCTTCTGTCTGGAATGTCTTCTCTGCAACCGCTTTCCTATGCCATTTGCCTGGTGAATGTCTGTCTGCTTGTGATTCTTAGTTCAAGTTTTATGGCTCTGAAGCCTTGATACATTTCCAGAAGAAAAAATAGCTAAGATCTTTTTGAACCTCTTACTGAGCCTTAAACATGGCTATCATCTCATCCATTCTGTCTGTTTTCCCTTCCAGGATCTCTTTAAGGATATAGAGTGCATTTTGATCATTTTTGGACCTATATACGTAGTGCAGTGTCTCCAACAGAAAGGGTGCTCAAAAAGAATTTATCAACTTCAGTCATTACAAAACTTTACTTATTTGGACAGAGTCTCACTATGTAACTCTGGCTGGCCTGGAACTAGTTATATAGGCCCTGGCTTTGAACTCATAGATATCTGCCTCTCAGGTGCAGGAGTGCTTGAATTAAAGGCATACACAACCAAACCCAACTTCATAGTGAGACTTTACCTTAGGGAACATGAAAAGATAATTGATATAATAGCTTCTTGGATAATGGAGTTACCTAGTTATAACCCTATGGAGAATACACATTCATCTCCTAAATAAAACTAGTCATGGTTCAGAATTCTTCTTATGATAGAATATAAAGAAATTAAACAAATGAACAAACCTTTTAGCATTCCATAGCTCCCCTAAGTAGGAGGTAAGTGTTCTCTGTAAGCATTAACCTTGTTACTGCTCATTCATTATAATGTTAATATGACCTACATTTATGCTAATATCATGTATTTTTAAATTGCTGTTAATCCTTTCATGCTGCCAAAAAAGATAAGTAGAAGAAGAATCAAACTAATATCAATGCTGCAACTTCCTTGTATGGGCACAGACTCTGGACCATAGAATTTCTTGATTGGGAAATGACAGAGAATCCAGAGTTTAGTCTTGGTTATGAATTCATACCAGAGGTCACATTTTATAGAAAAAGCATTTTGCCAAATCTGACCTGAAAAATAAATTTGGAGTAAACAAAATTCATTGCATTCTCATCTAAGGCATGTGAAGTACTCAGTGTATTTCCTGGATGCCTGGGGCAGCCCATCCCTTGGTTCCCCATGCAGGTCTAACTCCTGATGCAAGATAATTACTGTGGCCTGAACTGCTCACTCTTGCTATATGGAAATATATCATTTTCTTTCCAAAGCCTGAGAGAGCTGGCTTCCAGCTGGCTGACATCAGGAGATCATTTGATAAGTTAATTTATACTAACAATCATATTGAGTAATAGTT
This sequence comes from Phodopus roborovskii, assembly GCF_943737965.1. Classification (NCBI taxonomy): domain Eukaryota; kingdom Metazoa; phylum Chordata; class Mammalia; order Rodentia; family Cricetidae; genus Phodopus; species Phodopus roborovskii. The sequence goes on along the minus strand of NW_026126546.1, from coordinate 10,989,357 downwards.
GAAGGATATATAAAACCTAGCTCTGCGAGCTGCTCTAATGGAGGGACGTTTCTTGTGGTCGTGTTCTTCCCCCCCAGTTCCTTGTCTTGTTACAACTCAGCAACTTTAAATCTGCTGAACTCTGTAGCAAGTGACCTCTCCTTTGTCTCTACCACCTTCATTCAATCTGGCAAACTGCTGCCCATTCTTCAAGACACAGATCTCTATATTCCTCGGGCTCTTGACTTCCGTAAAGTTTTGTGTACTTTTTTCAGTTTTTTTTGTTTGTTTATGTTTTGGGGTGTTTTGTTTGTTTGTTTGTTTTGGTATTTATTCAATTTTTAATTTATTTCTATTCCTACCAATTCTAACACTGCTTTCCCCTGGATTTCTTGGCAAAACTGTCTGCTAGTATTTTATCTGTCTTTTTTTCTCCCTCAGTCTTGTTTGCTGGCTCCTCTTACCAGCTAATCTCTAAATGTTGAATTCCTTAAGGCTATGTCTTGGCCACTTTCCCTTCTCACGCTCTGCTCTCCTAATAAGCAAACACTTCCACACCCAGGGCCTTAATTATTCAGGCAGCTGACTCTCAAATTTACATCTCTAACCCAAAGTTTTCTCCTGATACTCAAATGTCTGCTTGCGTCTGTTCCCTTGCGTATGTCCCTGTGGAAATTTTGCAGGAACTCTACACTCACCAGGTTCAAAATCCCCATTAGCTAAGAGAATAGCACCTTCATTTATGCAGGAGTTGTTACTGCTGTTTGTAATCTCTTTTACCATCATATGCAGTTGGCCAGTCTCCTACTCTACCTTGTAAATATTGACTTCTGTACATCTCCACTGCCAACTCATGATCACCTGACACAGACCCATCATCTTCACCCACTTGACACCTCTTAGCCCAGAAAGAGCAATGGAAGCTCTGTGCCCCTTCTCCTACATTTTACCCTATGCACTTTCTAATACCCTTTATAAAGGCAGTGTGTCCCCCTGGATTCTATGAGTCATTCAAACAAATTATTTGAATTTCAGGGGGTTGTGGGAATCAGAAATTGAGGCAATGGGTCAGGGGCACAGGAGAAAGAGATAATCTATAGCTTATACTTGGCTTTTGAAGTGTGCCTGGAGGCACAAATGGGGACTGGGAACTACTTTAGGTAGTGTCAGAATGGAATTGAGTTAGAGGATACCAAATTGATGTCTCATGATGCAGAAATGACCGCTTGCTTTTTGGGGAAGAGAAGTCCTCATACTTTTCTAGGTTATAACAGTCTTCTGTGTTGGGGCTGGGAGATGGCTTAGTGGGTAAAGTGCCTGCTGCTCAAGTATGAGGTCCTGAGTTCAGGTCCCTCAGCACTCATGTAAAAGCTGGGTGCAGCAGTAACATCTCTAACCCCAGTTCTGGGTGAGGGTCAAAGAGCTAGAAACTGTAGAAACAAAATATATGTCTAGAATGGTACCACAAGGATGGGCAAATTTCTTTGGTGAAATAATTTTTCATCAAAGTCAGCATCTACAAGTGAAGATACAAGAAAGTACTTTAGGCAGAAGTGTCACATGGGAAAGACTAGAAGGGCAGGGTATGAGATCAAAGCACAAAGTTGTATCCAGATGTGACCTGAGAAGTCATGACTAAGTAGGAGATACTCAAGGGGTTCAGTAAGCTCTCACCTGGCCTGCCTGAGGAAACAGTAGTTGGAAAGAAACATTACTGCCAAGCCAACAGCCAAGACTGTAATGATGCCATTGGAAATTATCAAGCCAAAAAGTAATGTAACCTGATTGCATAATCCACAGGACAGGGATTTTTATCTCTTTTGTTCATTTAGATTTGTGTCATACACAGTAATTGCTGAAAGAATGAATGTCTGTTTGAACAATACAAAGTTGTATTATATTGTAATCATGTGCTTAATGACTCTTTGCAAAGCTAAACCCTGAAAAACTGACTTCAATTTTTTCTGTATATTACCAAATGTATTATCCTAGTGCCTGGCTAAAAAAAATCAGTTTCAAGGGCTGGGAGATAACTCATTCAGTATAAATCTTGTCATACAAACACAGAGACCTTAATCTAATCCCCAGAACCCACTTGTTAAGTTAAAAAAAAAAAAAGAAAAAAGAAAAGAAAGAAAGCCATATATAGTGTATGTGTGTTTATAATCCCAGGGCTCAGGAGGCAGATATGAGCAGATCTGCAGGGTTTCCTAGCCAGCCAGCCTAGCCTAATCAACAAGCTTCAGGCCAGTAAGAGACCCCACCTCAAAAACAAACAAACAAGGTGGAGAGCGCATATACACACATACATGGTGTACCTACAAAAACACAAATGAATACGCACACTCAGTTGGTCATTTTCAGTGTTGCATGCATTCATTCCATTCAGGCAATAATTAAAGGGCTCCTGCTCTAGGCTAGGAACTAAGAAAGCAAAGATGGCAAAAATATTGTTTCTCACCACAAGGAGTTTATACTGGGAGGAAGGCTGATAAGAAGGACTCCTAATTCCTTGTAGGAAGTACTACAAAGGGGTAAGAATACAGTACAGCTGTGAGGATAGCAAGTAAGGACGGCAGGCAGTGGAAACTGTGGAGCTGCCATGCCCAGGCTGAAAGGAAGAGAAAATAATAGGCCTGAGCAATAAAGGCAGAGTCTGGAGGGGAAGAACGGGACACATCCAGAGATCTGCAAAAGGATAAATAATGTGAGGGCAAGGTGAAGCTGTAGAGAAGGGTCAGGGTAGGCAGACACTGACCTTCAACCTGATGAGTGGGGACTTGTGTGGTGACTAATGATACAGAAGAATGACTAGCCAGATTTGGGGTATTCAACACTACTTACATTGCAGACTGAAGAGTAGGTTGGATAAACAGTAACTGTAAATGGGAAGAAATGATATTGGCCTGCACTAAAGTAGATACAGTAGAAAACACAGATAGGTTTACATTTTTTTTCATGCACTATAATCTGATCATGCTTTCCTCCCCTCACCCACCCAACTCCATGTCCTCTCTTTATCTCTTTAGAAGAAAACAAGCAAACAAAAACAAACCAGAAAAGAAATATCCACATACAAACTCAGAAACACAATATTGGAAGCCATAATATACAAGCAAAAGACCAATAAGGGGAAAAAAATCCCAAATAAAGCAGTATGAAACAAAAACTCTGTAACAATGCCACCAAGTTTGTTTTTTGTTGGTCACACCGGTGGGTTTGAGTACTGCTGAGATAAAACCAATAGGATCCAATGGTGTTAGAGAATGACAGTGTTTGTGGAGGAATCACAGCTTTTTAAAAATTTATTATTTTTTAAAATTAGAATATGATTACATTATTACCCCCTTCCCCCTCCAAAGTTCTCATGTCCCACCCCTCCTTTTCTCTCTTTCAAATTCATGGTCTCTTTTTAATTACCATTAAAAAGTGTGTGTGTGATATTCCTAAATATATAAATATAACATGCTCAGTCCATATAATGTGTGTTTTAAGGGCAGGCCATTTGGTACTGGATAACCAATTGGTATACTCTTCCCTGGGGAAAACTATTTCTCCCACTCAATAGCACCTGTAGTTGTTTGCCTAGGGTTGAGGCCAATGAGTTTTCCCCCAATCTCAGACTTTTAACTTGAATACTTTAAGTGAGAACAAAAATTGGGAGAAGACTTAGAGAAACAGGTATTGAATTCCAATCTAAGACTTAGGATAATTGAGTTTTCTTTGGAATAACCTTATAGAGACTTTCAGTGGGCCGTTGGATACACATGCAAGTGTGGGGTTCAGAAGAGATTTACATTGAACACATAACTGTAAGGCCTCTTTGTTTATGAAATATACAGATAGAAAGCAGAAAAGATGGCCAAAGAGAAAAGTCTAGGTCACTATTCAAATAAAAAAGTTTTAAGGCAATGAATATACAGGAAAAAATAATACTCATTTACAAAGGACCTTTCACAATGCCATCCAAATACTGCCATATCAGGTGGCTGTCCTATCTGTGCATAAAACAAATCCTGTTCTTAGGCTTCATAAGTAGAGAATGTTACTAAATCAACAATGGAAGTTAGTTAAGTACCACAACACAGAAAGTGTATCTTCTGAGTTTTTTAGGCCCATGTGAATTATGTATTCCTTGGGCTCTATTGGTAACTAATCATGGTAGCCTCTTAGTAATCTAAATATTAGAAGAAACATTTCATAATTTTTAAGTTTTACTCTCTTTGAGCTACTAAAGTCCAAGGTGGCCTTGAACTTACAACAATCCTACAGTCTTCCAAGAACTGGGGTTAAAGATATAATCCACTGTGCTTAGCTAAGAAACGCCTTAAGAAGTGTATTTTAAAATATGACAGGTGGCTCAGGTCCACTACATCAACTGGCTGTAGTGATATACACCTGAAATCCCAAAACATGGGAAATGGAAGCATAAGGATGAGAAATTAAAGCCATCTTCAGCCTCAAGCCTAGCCTGGGATAAACATGAGACATTGTGTTTTAAAAAATTGCATTTAAGGGCTCTCCAGAGATATGTCTCAGTGGATAAAGCACTGTTGCACTTGTAGAGAACAGGATTCAGCTCCCAGCACCTGCGTGGTGACTCACAGCTGTCTGTTACTCCAGGTCCAGGTACGCACTCCTTCACCCTCCTTGGGCATCAGGCATACATGTGGTGTACATGTATGCAGACAAACACTCATAAAAACAAATCTTTTATTACATATACATATATGCATTAGAAATCATTTGATTCACATCTAATGTTGTTTAGAGATGATATGTCTGGTCTTCTTAATTGCTTCCAGTTGGCTTTTGGCATCAAAGGTACAAACATAACTTTATGTGGGTGAAATACACATATGTGTATTATGTGGGTGAAATATACAATTCATACAGATCATTTGTCTATGTGGAAGTGTCCCCTGACTGATATCATGTTTGCCTTTGAGAAGTTTCCTATAACTATTGAGAATCCCCAGGCTTCACTGGTTGCCATAAAACTATACATTGTTGAAGATATTTTGATTGGCTCAATGAAATAAAATTCTAGTTTGACATTTGAGGAAAAAGAGACTAAAGCCTGGCTAAAGCATCAGGCAAAGTTGTCATTTAGAGTTGTTCCCCAACCCCTTTCTCTTTTTTCATAGGTCCCCAGGACCGATAGAAGTGGGGTAGCATGTCTCAGCAACATATCTACATAAGATGAACTTTGTCAAATGATTTTTCTTACAACCAAACTATAACAAATTCATCTCATAGGTTAAAAGGCTGGCTTTTTGTTTTTCATTTTGATGTTGCTATTTATTTTCCTTTAGAACAAGTCATTTCAGACTTCTGCACATAAAAACAAACCAGTGATTTGATAAGTACCTCTGATTTTCTCAAACTTTCACTATTTTATTAGTCAGTGTTTTAGCTAAGGTTAAAGGGAGTTTGTGGTTTCTGAGATCACAAATGCAACCATTTTCTAAAACTAAAGGATAAATAAATGAAATGAATGCTTAAGTTACCCATTTCCAGATCCAGTTTCTGTTTCTAAATGGTACTTAAAGTCTTTGCTGAAAGTCTCACTATTTTGTAGTTACACCATATCAACAACAACATGCATCTACTACAAAAGAAAAGAGGGATAATGTTGGAGCCTCTTGTAGATATTCTGAGCAGTCTAGTTTTAAAATATACTGCATTCCATTCCATTTTCCTTCCAAATGACCAGAAGATGTTGGGAGGGCATTATTCCTTCTAGCAGCTGAATAATTAATATATAATGTCTTTTCTACCTTTCTTGGAGCTCCGGGCATCAGGGATTGTCAGACAGAACATACATACCTCCAGTTATTCACTAAGTTGAGCAAAAATAAGTCCCAAGACCTTCACCAAAGTTAAGCCCTGTGGGGATGATAATTAGTAATAATTTGCTAATCAGCTTCCTTGTAATCAATAAAGTACACTTTTCTTCAGCACAAGAAGTCACTGTCCTTTTTAAGCTGTTAGTGTAAACGGTTGCAGGAAAAAAAAAAAAAGGCTGGCTGAAATAGGGACTTACATTATGTCTGCCTCTCAGTAATCAGTGCCCTAGATCTTTCTTGACCCTTACTTGCTCCTTGTTGGCCCCACACCTTGATCAGCAAGCCTTCCCTCAAGAGTTGGATGTGCTGAATTCACTCCGAGAGCCAAGAAACTGGCTGCCTCCAGGGGACTTCAGCCCCTGAAACTTGGAATGCCAGATTCTGATACTGGCAGCAGGGTTATGTGCCAGGCCAGACAAGCCCACAGGAGAGCAGGTTTGGATCTGTTACATATGCATGGTCTTCCTGTCTTCTACATGCTTGTGTAGATGTCACATCTCTACTGAATTATACCTCTCTCTGGTGATTCTCACAGATTGAAAGAATGAGTTTTGTGCCCATTGAGCCAAGTATTGAAAGCTCCAGGAAGAAGAGGAAGGTCAGTGAGCCAGTGAAAACCTTCATCCCTAACAGAAAATGAAACCTCGGTGCCTCTACTACATCTGTTTTGCAAAAACATGTAGGAAATGTTGTAACAGGAAAGTAAGTTCTTATCACCAAAACTTTTTTTTTTTTTTAAGTTTTTGCTCAGCTTTTTTTACTCAGTTTTACTAAGCTTCTAAGCTGTTGAGCCAGGACAGGGTTCACTTTGCCAGAAGGAAACAAGATCACTAGGGCTGCCACGGGAAGGTATTACCTCACAGCCAAGTTACAGATGAGATACACTTTGTATTTGCAAAAGAACCACAGCAGTTATTTTGAAAAGAAATGAACTGCTGTTTTTAAAGAAAAGGATTTTTCTTTACATAATTAAACTCTCCAGGTATCTAGACTACTGTGAAATATTCTGACTTGTTGTAACCTGTGTGTTAGAACCCTTCTATAGTTTTATTAAAACTCAAAAAGAATAGCATAGGATATGCATGGAGGTGCTTAGCCAGGTGTGATTTATATGTTGACTTCAATCACAAGGTTGACCAGCAGCATGTGGACCAAGATGCCCTCCCTGTGAAATTCCCCAGCTCTGGCCCCAGGCCCTGTTTTGTTAGCCAGTCTCAAACAGCTGACATGCCACAATTTACGAGGCTGGTTCCCTTGTAGGCCTGTGTTAAATATTTTCCAAAAAATACTTGAGTTTATCAGTCTGTAACTTTCAGGTGATTCTATTTGTCCCTTCCCTATTCTGAAAGAATTTTGATAGGCTTAATGATTAATGCGATATGAATAATAAATGACTTAAAGACTTGTTTTACAATTGGTTTATTTAACATGGGATTTAATAATTGAACTTAAATGGGTGGGATAGATAAGTTAAATATTAAGTGTGTGTGTGTGTGTGTGTGTGTGTGTGTGTGTGTGTGTTTCACATGCCATGGTGTATGGGTGGTAAACAGAAGATAACTTATAAAAATTGGTTCTCCCTTTCCATCATGTGGGTTCTGGGAGGTCCTTATCCACTGAGCCGTTCACCAGGCCTGCACAGTATTTTTTCTCATATTTCACACTTGGTAGTCTTTTCACTTAAATTGATTCTCCAATATAGTGAGGCTCCCGGCACCTGGAATGCTCATCACACAGTATGAACCTAACGAAGCTGTCAGGGCTGAGTCCTGTGGAAGAGTCTCAGGTTTCTATCACAGAAGTTAACATACCGTGGCCTTTGACAAAAGAGAGTCTCTGGGCCAGATGTAACAGTCTGCAGAAGTCTGTGTGTCATATGACAGAGGAAAGTCAAGGTAGCCTGCCTGTCTGGCCCTGACCTTCTCTGGACTCTTCACTTGTTTCTGAGGACTTAGGGCTGAGAATCTACAGAAGCCTAAACAGGTGTAAAGCACCAGAGACTGCGGTGGAAGATGGGGTTGGTTTTCCCTGCCTAGCATATTAAGTAGATTCATGTAAGCCTGCTCTGCCACTAAAAGGGGCAGGAGGAGAAAGGTAATTGGGTTTATTATATCCTTGATAGAAATGTAGCCTGAGTCACCATAATTTCTTTTAAGAGAGTCACATAAGGAGATTTGCTGTCTAGTAGAGGGATTAGGTTGGTTTTGTGTCTCTCCAAAGGGCAGAGCTAAGATCATATTGGTAAAAGCGTCAAGAGGTCAGTTTGGCTAAGAGTAAGGAAGAGTTTTTGAGCTCCACAGGTCATCAGGATTTTGTAGTGGGGCTGTCTCATATGGTGGTGAGCTGAAGTCACTGCAAGCTGTGAACACACAGGAACTTCACATCTCTAGGAGTCTTTGATTTACAGAGCACATGAGCTTTCCACAGTAATTAGTCAGTCTGAATTTCAGAAGGAACCATTTTGTTTAAAAGAGGAACTCAGCTCCCAATCAGTCTTTACTCTTATCAGAAGCTTAGCCTAAAGTTGATGTGATCTTTAAATTTTAATAACCATCTGTAGTGATCTGACTATCTTTCAATACCCCCTTCCTTAACAGCTTATCACTGCCATTGGGTCCAATGTGTTTCTGATGCATCGAGGGCATGAGGTAGGAGAGAAGTTGGACATTTGCCCTGGTGGGCATACAGGGGAGGGGATATGTTATCAGAAAGATCTGAGAAACATGAACATGTGAAATAGCTGATTTTAAACTGCATAGCTAGCTTATACATGCTAGTTATCAAGGACGGAGGACATTCCGTTCCATTCACTGAAAGATTTATTTAAAGGAAAAAAATCCTTTAGTCTTTCATTTCTGTCCCTAGATGTCAAAAAATGAATAAATACAACTGCATCAGAAATGAGGAGAAAGGCAAAAGGAGGAGGAGAAGGAGTGAGAGAGAGGTGGGGGAGGAGGAGAGATATCAAGAAAACCTAGCTCCAAGGCAGGGTGTCTGCACCGTGCTAGACTGGTCCTTCACTCACCCTGACTATGTCTGCTTCCTCAGCACAGCTACAAAGATTAGAAGATGATATCTTGGAAACTGGGGCATTGTTAAATTAAAAATTATGTGGGGAAGTTTGACTTTGGCTGAGTGGTTTTCTCTCTTTACAGAAATTAGTCTAGCTAAAAAGAAATGGGCTGGCTCAGTGTTGCCTCCAGCCTTTGAAGCCAGGCACCAAAACCACACCTTCATTTCCCCTCCTGCAGGTCCCTCTGGCGTCTAGGGGCGTCACTCTCCAGCTCACATCTGCCCGGAAGAGGCTGGAAATGGTATATCAGTGTCAAAGTTGCACTGAGATAAGTTCAAACTTCTGTGGCTTTTAAAATTCTAGTAACATTAGAGCTTATTTTGAGTGTAACTCAGAATTGTTGATTTATGGCTTCAAAACCAACAGTATGAGCTCTTCAGTGACTTCCACAGATTCTTAGTGTAAAAACAATGCTCAGTAATAATGAATGTCATTGGGAAGGAAGCACTAAGTAATAGTTCACACTCTGCACATGTGAGTGAATACCTTTCTATGATAACATCTTTAACTGTGATTTATGTATTGAGGTTCTTGCTAAGACATGATATGGAATTTTCAGTATCCATAGACAACAAGGGTATCATCATTGTTTTGTTTTATTTAGTAAAAACTTATGCTTAATGCCATGGTAAGGTTAAAATTCTGTCCAAATAGTGAGACTTGAGGAGGAACTAAGTAGCAAAACTGCTCACACAATACCCACCTGGGTGGATAACATCTCTGTAGATGGTGTTTTATCTTGTGGGAGACTCAAAGATGTGGATAGTTGTTCTTTTTTGTTTTGTTTGTTTTTAGTTTTGTTTTTTAGACAGGGTCTCTCTATATAGCCCTGGCTGTCCTGAATATAGACCAGGATGGCCTAGAACTCAGAGATGTGCCTGCCTCTGCCTTCCTAGTGCTAGGATTAAAGGTGTGCACCCCATGCCTGCTGAGATTCCTTCTTGTGGGAATCCCTGACTCACTGTATGCAAAGTCAGGGAAACTGCCCTGATACCCAACTGGGGATTGCATGGAAGACCTGCTCTAAAGGTAGCGCTGGGAAATCTTGGCTGGTAGTTTGAAAAATAGGCTGACTTGTTCAGGGTCAGGATTTTTCTGTTATCATTACAGTATGATATCCTTGAACCTTCAGTGAAGTCTCACTCGGTGTTCTAGACTGATCTTAGGTGATCCCTGGTGTTAGCTGTACAAGCCCCTCTCCCCAAGTAGAAGCAGCCAGAAACATCTAGAAGGCATTGAAGCACAGAAGTATTCTTTGGGATTCTCAGATACTTCAGGGCAGAAATCTAGTGTAAAAAGTGGCTTTGAAATGTTGTGGCCTGGTTCTTCAACACTTCTAAAGTCTATAGAAGCTTGGTTCCATTAGGATAAATACTAACTGGCTAAGATAAACAATTTCCTGTCTTGTTAGCAAGATAGTCAAGAAAAAGCTTGAGCTATCTGTGCCTGGTGGTACAAACCTGTAATCCTGGCACTCCGGAATCTGAGACTGAAGACTGTGTGTTTGAGGCCAGTCTGAACAATACATCTCAGATAGAAAGGGGTGGGGAGGGAAGGAGAGAGGGGAAAGAAAAGGGAGCAAGAATGGAAGAAGAAGGAAAAACTACATGCCTACGATGCTTAATTCACACAGACTACTGTTTTCTAGACAGGTTATTTTACTTCTCTGGTTCTCAGTTTTCTTGGTCTAATGAAATGTGGGTAATAGTGAAAACTGGTCCATATCTATTATGAGGATGAAGAAAGAAAACCAGGCAAGCTGCCCAGGAAGCATACAGCCAGCGCTCCATAGCTGCTCATCCTGTGCGTGTACGGTGCGTGTGCATGTGCACGCGTGCGTTCCCTGGTCTCTTTTCCACATTATGTTTTGAGACAGGGTCTCTTGCATACCTGGAGAAGCACATTTATTTATTCTAGCTGGCCAACATGCTCCAGGGATCTGCCTGGCCCACCTCCCCCATGCTGGGATTACAATCAAGGGCCACCACACTTGGGTTTCTACATTCATGCTGGAAATACAAATTTAGGTCCTCATGCTCACACAGCAAGCATTTTGCCATTAAGCCCTCTTCCAAAGCCCTCAGATTACTACTTTAAACTCCTAGTATGTCTGTCTTCCCTAGTCTTCAAGAACTGCGGATCTCCACCATCTTTTTAAGCCTACAGCTGACCCTTGACCCCGCCTGCTGCCATTTGCCTCTGGCTTTAGCATCTTTTTGACTCTCTCCTCAGAATGAAAACTCCCTTTCCTTCAGTACAGTTAAGGAAGCAAGCAAGCTGCCCTACTGCATTTGGATCTTAAATGAAAGTTAAGAAAAATGAATGTCACCTAGGGACTGTGATATGAAAACAGACTGAATATACAAGAAGAAAGTTCAAGGAGAGCTTTATTCCACCTTCAAGCATTTAAAGAGCTGTTAGGAAATGCAGAGAACCATAGACACATTGTGTTCCAAAGAGCAGACACAGAGCAGGTGGGGGAAGAGGAAGGAAGAGAGGCAGGCCTCGCCTCTATAATGTGAGGGTTTCTGCTCTGTGCTGCAGCCGAGTGTGTGGCACAAGGAAGGCAGGCAGCACCTCCTGACTTATTAGCAGTTAGAGTGGCCAGTGCTGACTACTTCCGGCAGGAGTGTGCTCCCATCATTGGAAGTGCTCAACCCAGTTTCTGGGAAGTTGTTCCTTTGCATGAGAGTAAAAGCAACTCAGTCCTGAAATCACTTCCAGCTGCAAAGTTCTGTGACACATTGCATTATTGGTAGGATTTCAGCAGGGATACTTGGCTACTTCATAGTCCGGTTCCCAAAAACCATAAAGTGTAAAACTGAGGTTCTAGAGTTCCAAGCCTGGCTGGGCATCCTCTAGTAGCCAAGTTATTGGGACAAATTATCTATCTGCTCTCTCTCTGTTTCTGTTTCACTATCTAAAGTAGGGATGGGGTAGTTTCTTTTTCAGTTGTTAAGAGAGCTAAGGGAATCTCTGCAAGATCCACAGCCAAGCACTGGGCCAAGTTCTGGAAGGCCAGTTGAGGAGAGGGAGGAGCGGTTATATGAGCAAGGGGTGGGAATCAGGATCTGATGGGTAAACCACAGAGACAGCTGACCTGAGCTTATGGAAGTGCACAGATTCTAGACAGACTGCTAGGGAGCCTGCATGGGGCTGACATAGGTCCTCTGTATGTGGGGGACAGTTGTGTAACGTGTTCTGTTTGTGAGGCCCTGCAGTGGGACCAGAAACTGGCTTTTTAGAACCTATTCCATATGATGGGAACTTTGCTCAGCCTTGATGCAGAGGGGAGGAACTTGGTCCTGCCTCAACTTGATATGCAATGCTTTGTTGACTCCCATGGGAGGCCTTCCCCTTTCTGAGGAATGGATGGAGGGGGCGGGTAGGAAGGAGATGGGGGAGGGAATGGGGGGGGGGAAACTAATAAATATGTAAAATAAATTTTAATAATAAAAAAGGAACTAAGTGTGTCTCCATACTATAGGCAAAGCAAAAGATTGGATGGCATGCAGATTGTCATGTAAATATTAAATAAATAAATATTACTTACAGTGTATTATCAGACACTGGCTTCTTCTAATCATTTGTTTCAACTTTTCAGTATATTAAGGGACATCCTTTGTAGCATAATTACAGCCTTGGGTGCTACTAACCAACTCTTTGAACCTCCTCTGAGCAAGTTTTAATGCAACAAGCAGTAGAATCTCTGGCTGATAAGGCACAATCACCCTGCCAAGTAGTAGATATACAGTAAATATTTGTTTAAAAAAATTGATGAACTTGGCAGAGTTCTTACTATTTCCTACCTTTTATTTATTTATTTGTGGTTAGGTAATACAGTCACATGATTTAAAAATCAAAAGGAATAAGAAGATATATATAAAATTTCTCTCCTGCTCTTTAACCACTTTCTCATATAGCTTTTCAGAGCTATTTTAGGCATAGACAAGTAAACATGCTTGCTTACGCACACTCTCTTCTCTTTTTAAACAAACAGAATAATGTACTAATCTAGGCACGATCATTGAAGAGGCTGCAAATGTGTGGGTGAGTGGGAACACGCATGGAGGAATTAGAATAGAAAGTACTCAAATAGGAAAATCAACCAGAGAGTAATCATGTCGATACACATGTAGAGTGCTGAGGACCTGGACAGGAAAAGAATCATTTGAAGATTATTTTCACTTATACTAGGATAACTATCAAAACAAAGATTTCTACCAGGTTTTTTTTTTTTTTAAAAAAAAAAAAAAATGCCCTTGTGTCCCTTAGCAAGCTAGTCTGCTATCACTGGGCTCACACACCTACCCCTCTGTTTGTCAGAGTACAGGACCTTCTGACTTGTGGGTAGGGCTAATCACAGCTAACTCATTCAATGCTCACAGAAACTAATCGAGATAGCTAAGGCATAGAGGAATCACTGTGGTCAATGTGAGCAGCTAGTAAATATCAAAGCCATAACCGTGAAGCCAGAGCAACCTTGAACCAAAAAGGTATTTGGGCTCCAACATAAAGAACTCACTGCCGTTTGAAAAGATATGTTTGGGGTGGGGAGACCTTAGGTTAACATCAGAAGAACTTGTTTACAACCTTCAAGTGTGGTACAAATATCCAACTGCCTTCCTACATAGGTGCTTCTCAGTGGACAGAATTTTCCTTTGTTTGCCTTTGGTGTTGCACACCAGCCAGGCTGCTTCTAAGAAATTATAACATCTAGAACCAGCTCTTTATGTTAAAGAACTGATGTGGTCAGGTCATTACTAAGAATGACAAGTATCTCTGCCTATCTATGAGTTCCATGTCACTCTGAAACCACGAGACATGTGGTTTAGTCCTCTGGTCACATCCCTCAGCAAAGACTCATCAATTTCACTGTTTTCTCCAAAGAGCCTTCCTTTTGGGCTAAGACGTTAATTCCTAGTGATGCCCATTAACAGGCCTTCCTGTTAATGTATTACAGGTCAAGAAACTTCCCAACATATGGAAATGCCTCTTCAGCTATAACAGTATCAGACGGAATCCATTGAACTAAAGTATAATGGAGACTATGCTGATGAGTTATAGTCTTGTCCTGTGAGAGAGGGGAATGGTGGGTCATGACTCTAAACCCAGCATTTGGGAAGCAGAGGCAGAAGGATTGCTACGAGTTTAACAATAACCTCATCTATAGAGTATATTTTAGGTTAGCCAGGAGCACATAGTGCCACCCTGTCTCAAATTTTTTTTTTCTTGTAAAGATAGGTCCTACAAAAAAAAATGGTTAAATGTGAATAGTGAGACCAATTTTCACTTGCAAATGAGTTTTGTTAAATATAGATCTGACTTTTCCCAAGCATTTCAGGTGTTTTGTACTACCTTTTATTTTAAGCTCTTTATATTACCAGTTAACTCTGAAATACGATGTAAATACTACCTTTAGATAAGAAGAGTTACTTCCAGTCAGTATAGAATGAAAGAAAATAATATTAATGTGCATTTGATAGCATTTCAATTTTGAGAGAATTGATCTGTCTGTCCCTGTTTCTTAGCTCCAGAATGTGAGATTTTCCTTGTTTCCACCCACAGTTTTCACTATCCAGGTGGTTGAAGCATGAGCCCTGCTGAGAGTCTATTGTACATCTGGCCCAGCAGCTCTGCCCCTCTGCCTGGGCTCTAGGCCAGCTTGGAGGAAAGCTAGGAAGCTTCTGGGGAGAGCCTGACTGCGTCCCGCTGTGTCCAGACAGAGTCTGAGCCACAAGAACCAGGAGTGCTCAAACCAGTTCTCTGCTCCTCCTCCAGAGGTTCTGGGATAACCACTGGGCAAAGGAAGAACCCTCTTAACCTAGTGGCTATTTAACAGGAACACAGCCTTCAGGCTGAGGCTCAAGGGGCAACTGCTTCTATTACTACAGTTCATTCATAAGTAAAACATATAAAACATTCATCCACATGCTTTAGTTTAGTTTAGCTCCACTTTTTACAGATTGTGGTAAGCTATGGCTCAGGTGCTCACATCTGTAACCCAACTCCAGAGGCTGAGGTAGGGGGATCATGAGTTCAATCAAGGCCAGTAAGGGATATATAATGAAGCTTTGTCTCACATATGAAATGAAATGTAAAAAATAGAGGCGGACTGGTGGGGCAGCCTATGGCGATGGCACAATGTGAAAAGCTACTGATAACACACCTTTCAATATCCAGCAGTTGCTTGAGTGAACAGCAACATAAATGCTAACGTAGTTCCAGCTTTAATTCATGGTTCTCCATGATGGGGTCAAACTACTTTTTCACAGAGCCACATATCAGATATCCTGCACATCAGATATTTATATTGCAATTCATAACCATAGCAAAATTAGTTATGAAAAAGCAAGGTCACCACAACATGAGGAACTGTATTAAAGTGTCCCAGCTTTGGGAAGGCTGAGAAGCACTGCTCTAAATCGTTAGTCTAGCACTTCTGACGGAAACTGTTCAGCCAATTCTGTAGTGAAAAGATGAACAACTCAAAGCTGTCAGGTATCAGTATTATTGTAATATTCCCTTTATCAAAAACCTGTAACTGAAATTTACAGGTAAGAATTTACAGTAAGCAGCAAGTACTTGGAAACTTGTCCGTTAAGGTTTCCCCTTACAGAACCTCTGCTGTGAGCTTTTAACCCTCTACAGTTAAAAAAAAAGAAAGAAAGAAAACCTTTCGTAATTAGTTTCTAAGGAAATCATATAAAGGTCATGATACTAAAGAGCTTTAAATTGTTATTTCCATCAGGACAGAAGCCTCCAGAGGGGCATATGTAAATAATCATCAGCATCTATTTTCTCAATTTATTTCCAAGAGCAAGAGTTAACTAAATCATTTTATAGTGACTTCATTTCCTGCTGCTCCCTCAAAATTGAGAATATAACAAATATTTGCATAGGTTTATTATTCACATTGAATCATGAATAATTCACTTTGTACAGACAGCTGGGTAAACAAGCGATTTGGAGTTTCCTTTTCTACATTCCTTTTTCATTGGCTGGAAGGAAACTTCACTTGTATTGATTTTATATGATTCCCAGTGATATTCCAGTCTTCCTCCGAGATGGGAGAACTCCATCTTTTATGAGGTTATTTTTTTTAACTTGTCAATCCTTAAGTTAGAGCTTACCAACTTTATATTTTTATTGCAAAATAAAAATGCATCTCAGCCATTTAGTTCTGTAGTCTCCAAGACAACAGAAAAACATGTGCTTCCTCATTTTTCACACATTAGAATTTTTTAATGGATTTAGCTTTACATGAATAAGCAAAGAGCAATCACTTCAAACTCTGTGCTGTCACTGAATCCTTCATCTCTGGCTATCAGTCATTAACAATTTCATAATTACTTAACTGTTTCCCACAAGCTGGTTCTCATTTCCCTCTGCTCCTCCCAGGCCTATGTGAGGAAGAGAAGCAAGCATCACTGAGCACAGGATTGCCCGTGGCACTGCAACGTCTGAGCAAGGGGCAGACTTCACCAAAGGTCAAGGGTTTTTCCATGTCTGTGAACGTCACTAATCAAATGGTGACAGTAAACCTGTGGTTTAGGAGGGAATTAGGCTTTCCGCAATTCACCTAGGACCAAATGATGGGGGTTATAGTATATCCTTGGGAAATCTCTGTTCTTTGTCATAGCCTGAAAAACAACTAAGAGTTTAACCACCCACCAAAGGTCACACATCCACCCTCACTCTATTTGTTGAAGACAAACATACATCACAAAGTATGAATGTCATAGAAAGTATATGGTGAGTATGCCAGAGAAATTAATCACAACTTGACTAAGCTAAAAAAAAATACCTTCTTTAATACAGTATTTACCATGTGATGGATGTTATATGTTTAACACTTTAGCTATAACAACCTTTCAGGTAGGTTACAACCATTTATTCCCACTTCACAGATAGGAAACCAAGATACAGAGAAGTTGAATAATTAAAGTCACCACAGAAATGGTATAGTGAGGATTGAACCCAGCAGCCTATCTCCAATTATGTGTTTTAATCACCGTTCTCTGCATGGGAGAGAATAACACATGCTTACAGAAGAAAGTCCGAGAGTGTAAGAAAAACAGAAAAAGGGGGAAAATTACCCATAGTCCCCATCTTAGTGTACTTCTTGAGTGTGTGTGTGTGTGTGTGCGTGCACACACACACATGCGTACCCACATACATTGTCTGGTTTTTTTTTTTTCCAGTTCATCATACTTTGTGAGTTATTCTCTCACAGAAAGAGATTGATTTTACTAAATAACATATTTAGTTTCTTAGTGTGGCGTGTGTTGGCACACACATGTATGCACACACAAGGTTGATACTGGTGTCTCCTCTATTGCTCTCATTGAACTGTAACTCACAGTTTCAGTGATATTGGGCGGCCAACAAGCCCCTAGGATCTGCCTGTCTTCACCACCACCCCATCGTTGAGGATAAAGGCATGCTTTACCCTGCTTTTACATAGGTGACAGGATCTGAACTCAGATGTCCATGCCTACATGACAAGCACTTTACCCACTGAGCAATCTTCCCAGGGCCAAACTATCTTCTTAGTCTACTTGGTAAATACTTACGCAGTGAAATTTAGAAGCACTCAAGCCTGATGGGGCAAAGTGAGGGGCTGCTGATTTAGCCAGTACCTTATTTCCCTAAGCATACAGAGCTACCTTTAAAGTAAACTAAATCTTTTTTTTTATTTATTTGTTGTTTTGTTTTGTTTTTAGAGACAGGGTTTCTCTGTGTAACAGCCCTGGCTGTCCTGGAACTTGCTTTGTAGACCAGGCTGGTCTCGAACTCACAGAGATCCTCCTGCCTCTGCCTCCCAAGTACTGGGGTTAAAGATGTGCGCCACCCTGCTTTCTCTTCAGATCATATGAAATTTTTACCTTTTACTAAATATAACTTTTAAACAACTTGAAAAAAATAGTGTAACCTAGAGACATTGTGACTTTTTCCTTCATAGCATTTTGCCTCCTGAACACTTCTTATGGTTCAGTTTCTTATTTGTGAAGTAGGAGAAAGGTAAGTGTGTGTGAAGAAAAATGTAGGCTGGTCAACAGGAAACTCAAAGCCCTTGATACAGAAGCATGGTGGCCTCAGACTGTAGCTTAGTGCAGCTGTTTTCTTTCTTTTATTGGCACTGATAACAGTGATGATGACCTCTGCAGGTGGAGTCCACTTGCCTAGAAAGCAAAGCTGCAACTATTGCATTAAAGAGGAGGCTCTCAGGCCAGTTCTGCTAAGAGACTACAAGGATGCAGTGACATACTATCCTAATATTCCAAATCCCAAAGGGTCACTAGTAGCTGTGTAACCATGAGGAAACCATTAGCCCTACAGAACTCATCTGTGAATAGACAGAAATTAGGAAAAACTGAAATAATTTGAAATACTACATACATAACTTCCTCTTGCCCTCCAAATTCCTTTTTATTTTTTAATTTTTATTTTATGTGCATGGATGTTCTGCATGCATGCACTGTGTGCATGCCTGGTACCCACACAGGTCAGAAGAGAGTGCAGGAACCCCTAGAACTGGAGTTAAGAATAGTTGTTAGCCACAACATAGGTCCTGGGAACTAAACCTGGCTCCTCTACACAAGCAGCAAATGCTCTTAACCAGAGCCATCTCTCAGCACACACCCTTTCCTCCTTAAAGCAAACCTCAGGGTATTGACCCTTCTGCCCAGATTCCTGCCATAATCTATGAATTAGGCCCCTGGCCTGCAAACATGGGCATCAACACATCTTTCCCAGACTGGGCTAGGGGATGGATAGGACCTTTCTAGAGTATAAATCTGTGTAGGGCTATTCTCCGCCTAAGATCTGCTGCAGTGCCCAGGGCTGGGTTAGCATTGCTGAAGCACTGGATGTCCTGGCCTCCGTGCCCATCTCTTGGCATAAGCCACACCCTGTTCGGCCTGTGCCATAAGCAAAGCAGGCTGTGCTCTTCCTACATCACTTTTCTCCGCTGGTGGCCTCTCCAACCTCAAGTAATTTTCCTAGATCTCAGTTTGATCATTATTTCCTTCTGGAAGTCTCTCTGACATGGGTCAGAAACCCCCTCCTTCATGCCACTGTCCTACCTTCTTCTTGTCTTGTACCTGAAACACAGTTCTGGCCGGTTGGCCTCTCTTGCCCTGAACTGTAAGCTCCCTGGGAATAGGCAGCGAAGGAGGCATCTTTGCCCTACCTCCTGCCTCAGGGCAAGCGAGGGAGAAAGGGTGAATGAATTCCTGGCACCTTTCCTGTAACATAGACAGTATTCAATTATTTTTTGAGCGTGTAACTCTTGAAAATATTTGCATTTTAAAATCCCCATGCTCTTTACCTTTCAAAACCCAGGCATCATTGCTTTGCTCCATATAAAAGGATAATTGGAAGAGTAAGTATAAACAAGAAATACAGTATCTTAATACAAAGAGGGAAGGGGAAGACTGACGACAGTAAAGTGTCCCATGATTAGCGCTGGTCCTGTAGCAGATTATAGGCATCCCAGTTGACTCATAGAATACTCCTGCGACCTGGATTGGACTCACATTTCTAAGTGTATTAATTGTAAGTCTAAAATTAAAAACAACAGAAACCCTCAAGAATTTGCTTAAGAGGAAAAAAGAGGTGGGACATTGTTATAACCATGGAGGATATCTCCTGCAGTCCCAGTGTGTGATTGGCTTTGGGTAGAGACAAGTGCTGTAGAAACCCAAGTTTTCTGGGGATGTTGTTCAGTTTTTCTCCCCACATACAATTTATTCCTTTTTAAATTGTCATTACATCTTTTATTTATTAATGGGGTGGCACTCATACATGCCTTAGCATGTGTGTGGAGGTCAGAAGATAACTTGTGGGATTCGGTTGTCTCCTCCCATCATTTAGGTCCAGAGTATCAAACCTGATGAATTATCTCCTAGACACTTTTTGTCTTTCCTTTATGATGACTCTTGCCAGTACACTGCTCCAGCTTCCTTTTGGTGCAGTGATAAAGCACCTGGGGAGGGTTTCTTTGGCTTACATTTCCAGGTCATAATCTGTCACTGAGGGAAGACAGGAACTTAAAGCAGAAACCTAGGAGAATTCTGTGTGCTCTCTCTTTCTCTCTCTCTCCTCTCTCTTTCCCTCTCCCCCTCCTTCCCCCTTGTTATGCCCCTTAAACACACCAGAACCACCTGCCTAGGAAATGACACCACTCACAGTGGGCTGGGCCCTCATACATCACAGACCAACCTGATAAAGACAATTACTTGTGTGGTTTTGGTTTTGTTGTTGTTTTAGGTGATTCTAGACTATAGAATTGACAGTTAACTAGGACATATACTAAGTCCTCTGAATAAGGATGTCAACACATAACTCCAAGGTCAGTCATTGATCCGTGCACAGACTTTAGAGTAAATGACAGTTGTGTCCAAAAGTATCAGATGGGAGGTGTCTGAAATGGCTGGGGCAGTGCTAAGAATTGAACTTGACAGGGACCCAGTCTCATTATTATGTGGAGATTGGTTAGGGACTGGGAGGGGAGGAAGTTCTCAGAGGTTCCGTCTGAGAAGGTTAAGGGACTTGTCTGAGAGCAAAGAAAGACAGAGCAGGAATTGCACTGGTGTGATGGCCTGAGGACTTGAGTTCAATCCCTAGGACCCACGTGGTGGAAGGAGAGAGCCAGCACCAGCATGCTGTCCTCTGACCTTGACCGATGAACTGTGGCACATGTATGCAACACACAAGAAAGAAAGAAAGAAACAAACAAACAAACAAACAAGTAAAATGTTTTAAACTTTTTAAAAGAGACTAAGAATCTGATACTAGCTTTAACTATCCAAGTCTTAAAATCATATTTTTTAATCAAGAACTAGAAATATTGAGATTAGACATAGTTTTGATATATGACTAAAATGTGCATTTTATAGTGCATAACTTCTAGGCATACTAAATGCCCATTTGCGAAAATGTATTTTTAAGGCTAGAGAGATGGCTCAGTGATGAAGAGTTCCCAGCACCATGAATGGCTCACTGTCACTTGTAACTCCAGTTCCATGGGATCTGATGCCCTCTTCTGGCCTTGGCAGGCACTGCACCTACATGGTGAACACGCGCGTGCGCGCGCGCACACACACACACACACACACACACACAATTTTACAATTTTTTTTTTTTTTTAAGAATAAAGGCTGTTTAAAAGCTGTTAGAAATGAGCTGTCAGCTGCTTGACAGAAAGAACACCCCGAAGATCCACGGAAACATTTGCCACAGTTAAAATTAAATAAGATCAGCCTATTTTTAATCTAAGCAAAAGAGCTAATAGACTAAATTTATGAAAAACAATCATTTTTAAAATTAAAGAATGAATTTTAAAACTTGGTAGTTTAGCCAGACAGTGATGATGTCACATGCCTTTAGTCCCAGTACTTGGGAGGCTGAGGCAGGCAGATCTTTCTGAGTTTGAGGCCAGCCTGGTCTACAGAGTGAGTTTCAGGACAGCAAGGGCTACACAAAGAAACCCTGTCTTGAAAAACTGGCCAAAAAAGAAAAAGAGCTCTCCCTTCCAGGGACAGTCAAGGAATCTACATTTGTTCCAGGTCCCACTGGGCCCTGCTGTAGTGGGAGCCATCTGACCAGAGCCAGCAGAAGCAGGCCAGCATCCGAGGGCCCAGCCCAGTGCTACGTTCTTGGCTTTTACACACACACACACACACACACACACACACACACACACACACACACACACAGTCTTTCTCTGTGTAATAGGCACATTCCACTGACTCCCTACCACCCTCACTACCAAAATACAAGCTTCAGTAACCAAAAAACAGAAATCCATCTGCATTGAATGGACAAATAGAGAGTGAAATACCCAGACACTGGAGTATCATTCACCTTTCAAATGGAATAAAGTTCTAATATGTACTACAATATTGATGAAGCTTAAAAGCATTGTGCATCCCACTCCTATGAAGTATCTAGAAGCAACAAGTTCAAAGAAATTAGAAGTATGATTTCCAGGAGCTAGGGAGAGGAGAAATTGGAAGTTAGTGCTTAAATGGATACAAATTTCAGTTTTACAACAGAAAGCACTCTGGAAATGCATGGTGATGATGGTTGCACAATGCTGTGGATGTAGTTACCCCTGCTGAACCTGACAAAAGCAGTAAGTTATTGTATATATAATTGTAATTAAGAAAAAACTAAAAAAAAAATGCACTTGAAGCATCTTTCATTTACCATTTTGTAGGTAGAGAGACACTGTAGTCCAGGCTAGCCTCAATCTCATCTAGCCTTCTGACTCAACTTCCTGAGTGCTGGGATTACACGTGAGCCAGCTAAGGGGCTGATGGTAATGTGGTAAGGCTGAGGACCTTGGTTCTTTAGAAGCTCAGCCAGAGTGGAGGACGAGCAGAAGGAAATGGAGAAAGGCAGACATGGGCTGGAATGACATTTTAGAAACAGTGAAAGTGTATGTGAGCCTACATGAAGTGCCAGCCAGCAAAATTGTTAAGACTGGAAACATTAGTGTGGCCCTCCAGAGAGAACAGCCGTCCTAGGAATCTGGAGACACATTCCAAGACGGTGGAGCGCTGGAACAGGGGAGGGAACAAAGGCTCCTCCGATCTGGTGGTGCATGCTGTAAGATAGCAGAACTAAGGCAGCTTGGACTCCCATGTGCTGTAATTCAAAGCACTGGATAGGAACTCAAATCCCACTTGTGTTCAAAAGAACATAGGTGATGGGAGTGTCATTCAGCAGTGTGTGGTGTCTGCAAAGTCCCAGGTTCAGTACCCAGCAAAACAAAAACCTCAGGAATTGCTATGAGTGAGAAAGCAAAAAAAAAAAAAAAAAAAAAAAAAAAAAAGAGGAAAACAAAACAAGGAAGAAAAGCCAGTCTGGGTTTGCAGGATTGGCACGGGGGATGCTTCTGCCCTGCTCTGAGTTTAGTGGGGAGTCCGAAGTTCCATGCGCTGGGCAGTTTTCCAACGTGGGGAAGTTACTCAATAAGAAGAAGCCAACTCCAGACAGCTCGTCGGGAAATGTGGGGAGTCAGTGCCTGGGTGGTTTTCATGCTAATCCAGGATTTATTAAAGCTCAGAAAGCAAGCAGCAGAGAGGGCTTTTAGAATGAGCCACTTCTGCAAGTAGAGTCATCAGCACTTTGATAGAAAAAAAAAAAAAAAAAAAAAAAAAAAAAGCATTTCTGTCTAAAATCTCTGAGTGAGGCAGCTTAGAAGAGGGGGCTTCTGCTTCCTTTGCAAGTCTGGTGGTTCCAGCAATGGTGCCCTCATTCTTTCTTGGGCCCTCCCCTCTCCCATACAGTTTTACTGCTGTTGAGGTCTTTGACTCTAACAGCTAATTTTCCCTTTTCCCGCTCTCATGTGATGTGGCATGGCCTTTCTCTGCCAATTACTTGGTGCCCTTTACTAGGCCTTTACTGTAATACCTGAGGGCCTGAGGGAAAGTTGTGGCTGCATTAATTTCCCTTGGACACCGAATATGCTGGTTAATTTTGATTATCACCTGGATTGAGGAATACATAGCATTCCTAAAGCAAGTTTCTGGGTACACCCGTGAAGGAGTTCCCACAGATGGATGGGTGAATGGATCATCCCACGGATGGAGTCTGCTACAGGAAGGTGGTGGACCTGAGTCAGTGGAGAGTATGTACTTAGCTGTGTCTTGCCTGTCTCCTTCCTGGTTCCTGTCTGCCATGATGTAAATTGCTTCCTCTTCCTGTAATGTTCTTGCCAAATTATGGGTCAAGCAGCCATCAACCCCCAGAATCCATGAGCCCAAACAAATCTTTGCTTGGAATTGTTTCTCTTAGATAACTGCTTATAGCTACTCAAAAGCAGCTAGCATATCAAGGGACAACTGTATAGTTCTATAAAATGACTAGACACTTCCTAAAACGTTTTGCTTATAGCCCTGGATTTTGGTTTATCCCTGTGCTACTAGAACATTTATTATATAAAATGTAATGTAGTTTAGGTTAATCATCTGTTCTTACCTGCCTTTATTCCCCAGAATTGATACTAAATGGAATAGATTCCCTTAGACTTAAAAAAAAAATATGATTTCCTCAGAATGTCATAAATTTTTACTTTTTCACATAACAATGCTTTGTTTATTTTTTGTTTTCAAACACATTGGAAGATCATATTACCTGAGCATGACTTTGGCAAGAGTCTCAATGTGGGTGAGTTCTTAAGCACATGTTGAGGCTGGTTTTCAGTGGTCAGCTCACAATACAGTCGGGAGAAGGTTATGTTGGCAAGAACAGTACAGGCCAAGCCTCAGCTGGGCAGCGTGAGTTTCACCATTTAGACAGCCCGTCATAGGCAGCAGCAACAGCCCAGAAGAGGGATTCAGATAGTGGATAGGAAGAAAGGAACATGCAGCTTGGGAAGTGTAAAAATGAGTGAGGGAGTGACAAATAGACCAGTGTGACAGGATTTCTGGAATGAAAGAATTAGAAAGGTTTGAGAACAAAATATGAGTTAAATGTTTGAAAACTGGGCTGGCAAGATGTCTCAGCCAGAAAGGCCTGCATCATGCCAGTCTGCTGACCTGAGTTCAATCCTGGAACCCACATAAGAGTGGAAGGAGAGAACCAGCTCCACAGAGTCTTCCCCTGACCTTTGCCCCACACACTAACAGCAATGACAGTTAAAACATTCGTGAAAGACCATAATCACTAAGAGTCACGTGCTGTGGGGGCTGGAGTGGTGGCGAAGCGCTCAGTGGTTAAGAACACCTGTTGCTCTTGTAGAGGATCTAGCTTTCAGTTTCTAGCCCCCACAGACTTAAACCATCAGTAACTCCAGTTCCAGGGAATCCAACATCCTCCTGTGACTTTCTTGGGTACCAGCTATTCACACAGCTACATATGTGCATGCAGGCAAAATACTCATATACATAAATAAATATAAAAAGGAGTCAGATATCTGAACATCATTTCTTTAGCTTTTATAGGATTATTTCTGTCTCATTAGACAGTCAGGGGATGCTCAGGTTTGACTAGAGCTTGTTCTTTTCTAAATTCTCGAACTTTATTTTTGTGTGTGTATGAGAAGGGGAGGGAGCACATATGGAAGTCAGAGAGCAACTTGCAGGAGTCAGGTCTTGGGGATAAAATTTGGGCCATTAGTCTTGGCAGTAAGTGCTCTCACACGCTAAGCCATCTTGCAAGCCCTAGTCTTTCTGTGTGAAGTTTCTGTAGTTCTGTGCAGAGAGAAAAGGGATGGTTTGAGTTCTGTTGTACCTCCTATCTCAGCAGGGCAGCTGAAACAGACTGCCAAATTCCCGATACAGACAAGCAACCATCCCTGAAGACTGATGTGGATCAAGGCAGGGCAGATGCAAGCCCAGTCAGTAACAGAGCGCTGCTTGACCCATTTCTTTTTTTCCATAGTCACTGCTGTTTGCCAGTGACATAAAGAAACACGCACAGTATACACGCATGCATCAGTTTCAGACAATACTAAATGGAAAGGGATAAATAAATACATTTGTTGACATATCAAAGGAAGACTTTACCTCTTTCGTTTGCGCTACCACTTTCTAGTAATTTACTGAAAGGTACACAGGGGAAGGAGGTGAGATAAGGGAGCGCATGTGTGGGAATAATTATTTTTCTTTAATCCAGAAAGTAAATGTGTGTGTGGGGTTACTTCTGTGACTGAATATTGTTAGGTCTAAAGCAGCCTCCCAAAATGGCAGAGCTGATGACAATGTCTTAAACAGAAGGACTTTAACTGGACAAGGGATTTTATGAAGGGTAAGAAGCCTAAAGGCAGATTTCTTTTTACTAGGAACATCCCTTAACCTGCCCCCTTTCAAAGAGTCCCACCCCTCCTAACAACCAAACTGCCCATCTTACCTTCCTGGGCATGGATTATTCATCTCTGTGTTCACTTCCTCTTCCCACCACGTTCAACTCCAAATTTTAGAGCCCATTTCTTCAGCCGTTTCTCTCCTCCATCTGCTCTACCTACAGTCTCTCCTTGGTTACTCCAGTTAAGTGTCCTCCTGGAGCTGCCTGGTTTGTCTCTCTGGTTTTTGTTAACTTGCTGGAGCTTCACTCTGTCTGTCTCCCTGGAATTTGCTACAAAGTTGTGTTGGTACATTAGGCAACTTCTTACCACTTCCTGGGTGCCCTATCATGTGGAGAAGGGACAACACCCCCTCCCCCCACTGATTGGCCATCTCTCCGACAAGTCTCTGTCTGCTTGGGAGTGCCTGTAGCACCAATTGTAATTGGTATTAGTAATTTTTTTTAAAAACCCAGAGACAGATACTGGGGTTTAAGATGAAGATCACAAAAGCAAAGCAGCCAACCACTAGAGAGTCCTTGCTGATACCAAGGCTCAGTCCAAAAGGGGTGATCGTGTCCTCAGCATGACTGCAGACTGCCCTGCTTCTGTCTCCTCCCATCTTACATTCCTGTCTAGTGCTGGGATTAAAGGCGTGTCATCCCAAATGCTTGGATCAAAGGTGTGAGCTCTGTTTCTCTTTTAGATTGCTTTGCTTTCATGTCTCCCAGGGTGGCCTTGAACCCACAGAGATTCATCTGCCACCACTGCGTGTCCTCTGTGGCTAACTAGTGGCTAGCTTTGCACTCTGATCTTCAGGTAAGCTTTATTTGTTTTATCATAGACAAAATGTCACCATAGGTGCCCTCGAATTGAGACTCTGTCCCCCAATGCCTACCCCTCACAGCGTCGCCCTTCTGTGGCCCTGCTGTTGGAGCCCTCCTCTGGCTGGTGCCTTCCTGTTTATGACACTTTTCCAAGCCTGGCCAATCCCTCCTTGCTCTGCCCCCGGGGATTCTTTACTGCCAGCCTTTCGAGGGCTCTCCTTTCTGCCTGCTCTGTCTCTAGCCCACTCCTGGGGCATGAACTGACCATGTGCTCTTATTAGACCCCTTGATCCCTCTCACCTGCCTTCTCTAGTCTCTTTCTCTCCTCAGAGGCTCTGGGAAGCCGCACACAACTTGACCTCAGTACAAACTAGGTAATCAGTGTCAATGACCAGATAATGCATGCCTGGTTTCCAGATTTTTGTGGATTATGACTTCTGCCACCACACATGTGATCTGAAAATCCTTTGTCTCTATTTTCTCTACTCTCTCTGCTCTTGAAAAGCTCTGGTCTCAAGGCCTTCTTTCTCTATACTCACTCCTGTCCCTTCCTCCAACCAGTGATTCTGGCTGAGATTTAGATGTCTTCTAAGTATGGCTAATACTGGAATATTAGAATATTGTCACATGCAGTTGTACTCTACTGAAAAGCTCCACAGGTGGAATTTGCCCTGCCCACTACAGACCCAAGCATGTTTTTTTTTTTTTTTTTTTTTAAGATGTCTTCAAAGCCTTTGTCCTGGGTCAGGAAGGATACCTGGCTCTGTGAAGGGTGAAAAGAGAACAAAACAGAACAGCTCAAAAAAAAAAAAAAAAAAAAAAAAACACTGTACTCAGAACAACCAAGAGGTAAACTATTTCCAGTAGAGGTCACTGAGGGCTAAGGGTAATCACAGACTTTGGTTCTCAATGCTGCACCCCCTTGATTGTGTTCACTGTCTTTGAAGATTTGCTGAAATACCTTGGGATTTATAAAATCATTAGGGTGTGCTTTTTTTAAAATGTGGTGGTGGTGGCACACACCTTTAATCTCAGCGCTTGGGAGACAGAGGCAGGCAGATCTCTGAGTTTAAGTCCAGCCTGGTCTACAGAGTGAGTTCCAGGATAGCCAGGGCAATACAGACAACCCCTATAATCCCTGTCTCGGGGCAAAAATAAAATAAAAAAGGTATAAAATCCCAAGCAGAAAAAAGTTAGCTCAAAACTTGTAACAAAAATGGTTTAAATTAACCATAGTTAAAAATCTATGTATAGGTAATCTTAATTTGCTATAGCATATCATATATGTAACTTGGATTCAACTCTTGTTTAGAAAAAGAGGTGTTTGAAGATGGTTTTATTTTATTTTCCCTAGACTAAGAAGATAACACCAGGCCTCTAAGATATTTTAGGACAAAGGTAGAATTTTTTATGATGGCTTTTGTTCTAGGAGTAAAAAATGACAGCTAAGGACAAAAGCATGAAACCTCTTTGATGGTGAAGATTTATGAACTCCTCAGGTTCTCTTTCAGATAATAGAAGCTAACTTAAAGATGTACATCTAACTATAAACACCTTTGCTAACTGTGTAAAGCTTTAGCTATTTGAAGAAACTGTGTCATATAAGAAACTGATATTTTGTAAAATTATACTATGAAAGGATCAGGAGATCCTTTTTGGTTCATAAGTGTGATGATTAGGGATTCACACCTCTGCATGACGTGTGCTGCCCATTAAACCTTGTTATGGTGTGGGCACATTACCTGACGTGAAAAAAAAAGGGATCAGGAAAAATATGGTTCCCCAGTCTCTCCATGAACTGTATTTGTGATTTAAAGTTTGTTTTGCTAAGCTGGGCAGTGGGGTGGCACATGCCTTTAATCAGATGTATTAAGAGAGAACTTGCCAGTCATGGTGGAAAACACCTTTATTCTCAGAACTTGGGAGGCAGAGGTAGGCATTATCTCTGTGAGTTCAAGGCCAACTTGATCTACATAGTAAGTTCCAGGACAACCAAAGCTGTGTAGAGAGACCTTGTGTCAAGAGAGACAGAGAGAAAACTTAAAAGAGACTAGACGATGGCCCTCAAACACCTTAGTGATCTGTTGAATATGGTATTTAAGGTGTTTAACTCAAGGGAGAAGCAGAAAAGAGTGAAAAGTGCTTCCCATGATAGACAGAAATCTAGCTTCTGGCAGCATCCCTGGGACCACCTCAGGAGGTGATGAGGTTACTTGAAGGGGTGATGGGGCCACCTCAGGAGGTGATGAGGCACCAACAGGCTCAATCTGGAGCTTTCTTCAAGTTTGGCAACGCTAGTTCCTGAATGAAGAACTGCACTTCACCTCACCCACAACCTGCACAGGTGAGACACTGGAAGGTTGATTGTTTTTCTCTGTCATGTCAAGGTAGGCCAGTCCCTACCTACAGGAGAATCTTTCTGATCTTCTTGGCCTAGAAGCCAAAGACTGATGCCCTGGTCTAGCAGTTGAAGACTGACACTGCTCTGGAACCTTGCATCCAGGAACCATGAGGAGCCTAGGGTGAAGTCTCTGTTGTTTTTAAAGGATTTTAGGGCCATACTTCCTGCTCACTCTGGTAAAAGTTTTAATGGCCAGTCCCACCTGCCTAGGACTACAGGTCAGCTACTCTGTCCCCCTGGAGCCACCTAAAACTCACTCCTTCCTTATTGTGCCTGACCCCATGTTGAGCAGGGATGTCATAGCTAAGTCACACTTTTCCTTTTCTTTTCACCCAACCCTTCTGGAATTTTCCATCTCTTTCCAGCCTCTGATGAGTCTTCTTGTGCACCAGCTAACAATAATCCTTTACCCTACCCTCTTCCATACTCCCTCACTGACTCAAAATTGTGGGACACCTATTGTGGCTTCCCACCTTCTGTGGCTTCCCATCATTCCCCCCATTAAGATCCTACCCCAGGACCTTACCTACCCATCACTCTCAATACCATACATATCCCTTTAAAATATATGAGATCTAGAACCCATCATTCAGTACCTTCTTAGTCAGAGCATCTGTTGTGGAATATTAGTTTAACATGTGTTACATTTGTTTATGCTGTGGAGTATTTGTTTAGTGATGCAAAGATGTGTTGCATTCCTTTATGTTGCATTTGTTTAGCTCTGTGAAGCTATATTACTTTGCCTGTCTAAAACACCTGATTGGTCTAATAAAGAGTTGAACAGCCAATAGCAAGGCAGGAGAAATGATAGGCCGGGCTGGCAGACAGAATAAATATGAGGAGAAATCTGGGGAGAAAGCTCTAGAAGCAAGAGAAGGAGGAAGACTCCAGGGGCCAGCCACCCAGCTACACAAAAAGCCGTAGAGAAAGAAGTAAAGATATATAGAAATAGAGAAAGGTAAAAGCTCAGATGCAAAAGGTAGACAGGCTAATTTAAGACAAGCTGGCTAGAAACAAGCCAAGCTAAGGCCAGGCATGTATAAGTAATAAGCCTCTGTGTGTGCATTTATTTAGGAGCTGAGTGACAGGCCCCCCAAAAGAGCCAAAGTATAAAAGAACAACCAACTACAACCATCCTCAAGTCCCCTCACCCCCACTCCACAACACACGATCTTGCCTACCCTGCTGCTCTAGACCTTTAGGACACTTTCTTCACCGTTCCTTTGTCCCCAGATTTGCACGACCTCTTTGCCTTCACTTAGGAGGACCCTAACACCAGAACAGCACATCAGCTTACTTGGATTGCCCTTTCCCAGGGGTTCTGAGACAGCCCCCACTTCTTTGGCCAGGGTCTGTCCATTGACCCTTCTCCCAACCTATCTCCCAGCCACCAGATCCAACGTGTTGATGACCTCTCTTATGCAGCCCCTTGCTGTCACAACAATATAGGGCTCAGTTCCTTAACTTTCTAGGAAACAAAGAGTACTAAGTCTCCCAGAGCTCAGCTTTCTGTCCTTGGGGTCAAGCATCTGGGCTTCCTGCTGCCCCCTAACAGCCATGAGCGCACTCCCAGTAGTAGACAGTACCTCACACCTCCAACTGCCCAGGGAAGGAGGCTGCTCCCCTTCTTGTCCTGGCAGGGTACCTCTGAACCAGGAATCCCAACTTTGCTGTTCCTCTCCCCTCCGAGAAGCAGCTAAGAGCCCCTAACAGCCTCTAGTCCCTACCAAGCCTGCCCTGCCTGCTGTCTGACCTCTGACAGGCACTCTACAGGCTCCTGCCCTGGCTCTCTACAGAGCTTGACTAGCCCTTTATCCTGTGTACAACAACAACAACAAAATAGTAATAATAATGATAATGATGATGATGAAAGGGTTGAGCGGTGGCGGCACGCACCTTTAATTCCGGCACTCGAGAGGCAGAGGCAAGCGGATCTCTCTGACTTCAAAACTAGCCTGGTCTACAAGAGCTAGTTCCAGGACAGTCTCCAAAGCCACAGAGAAACCCTGTTAAAAAAAAAAAAAAAACAAAACAAAACAATAACAACAAAAGACAAATGGCCCTGAGTTTTTGAACAAATGAGAAGACCCACCTTTGCCCAGGTTGCCATTAGGGAAGGTCTGGCAATCTTGCTTATAGACTCTAGTAGCAGCCTTCCTATTGGCACAGAAAAACTCTTAAGCTCACATTTGGTCACCTTCCCCGTCCTCTCAGCAGCCTGTCTCGAGGATTTCCTATCACAGAAAAGCCTCTGCGCTCTGTTCCTTCTAAACTAAAACTTGTTCACACGATTTCCTAGAAAATTCCACTTGATCCCTGCTCGCCTCCCAAGCCTGCCACACTCCTCTGAAAGGCTATGACTCGCAGTCATTCCTGCTCACGATCACTTGAAAGAAACCCTTGCAGCTTTCCATTTCCCCTCTGTCACATCCTGATCTCAGCTGCACTGGCTCCGCAGTGGGTAATGCGGCGGCTCCTCTGACCAGGTTATGGAGTGTGCCCCTTTACCCCCAGACCCTACTATATAGCCTTGGGAAGTGCTTTCCAGGACAGGACTGCTAAGAGGCCAACCAACACCCCACCCTCCTTCCTCTATTCTTGGGCTCCTCCAAGCTCATCTCCTACTGACTCAAATCCCTCCCAACACAGGCCCTGTCTTCACCAGACAGTTTAGCAGCCCTGCTACCTGCTACCATAGCAGCAAACAGGCCTGCCCAGCACCCACAGGGCAGCTCACAACTGTCTATAATTCCAGTTTCAGAGGACCCAACACTCTCACACAGACATGCATAAATAAAAATACATTTTAAAAAAAAATTCTGGTTTTACAATAACTTTAGGTGCAAAAGGTGTCCATGTTGCTTGTTGATGATACAAATTTGAGAGGTTTAAAAGAAAGCTTATATTATTTTACCTGAATATTATATTACTCTTAAATATAACAGCTCTGAAACTGAGGCTGGGTGACCTACCAGCCTAAGTTAGTTTCAAGTGTAAAAGTCAGGCCTTGCCCTTCCCTAGAGCTTCAGGATTCCTACTGAAATAGGTAAACTCACAAACTGATTTCAATGAAAAAGCAGACTCAAAACCAGCTGTTGTCACAGCTTTAAGGTGACTTTTTACTCAGCCTTTATGCTCCAACAATGATTTTAAAAAGGGCTTGACTTGCTTTTTCAGTGACTACTCTCAAGACTCAAGCACCTGTATCTCATGGTAAATGATTAGATAGTTCCAGAACTGGGAAAAAAAATAGAACATTTATTCAAGTTGCAACGGTGTGAGAGGAAATGATTTAAGGTATGTGAAAAATGAAACTTAAAAGATGATAATATGGCTGGGCAGTGGTGGCACACACCTTTAATCCCAACACTCGGGAGGCAGAGGCAGGAGGATCTCTGTGAGTTTGAGGCCAGCCTGGTCTACAAAGCTACACAGAGAAACCTTGTCTAAAAAAAAAAAAAAATCATATATTCAAAGTTCAGAATTTAACCCATCAATGTTAAACCCTTATTTAAATCAATAGAGTTGTCATAAGTGATCTACTTTGGTAAGTTATAGGTATTGACCACTTAAATTTAAACAATTAAAATGATATCACAGGCTCAAAAAAATTTAAACTTCCCTTGAGCATTTTAATTTAGTCATGTTATGTAGGCTTTGTTTTGCTATAGCTCAAAGGTGTGTGTCTGCTGGTACGTTTGCAGACACTTGACTGTAGATTAGAGTACTCTGGCTAATACATCTGAAACTTGTATCTCTTTTGGTCAACCTTAAAATTTCACGTAAGCTTTAAGGAGTGCAGTGAATCCCTGGGAATTTCAAGCAACCCAGAAGCTCCTTGATTTTACCTTCTGTCCAGTCTACCTATCCAAGCAGATTTCCATTTAGCTAACAGACACCACCCAGCAATCATCTACAGCCCCCAAACTGCTCCAAAATGGCCTCACTTCCCTTAGCCTCCAAGTCCTGCAAAACCAGCGAGCCCTCAACTTGCTGACAGACAAAAAGGGAGACACTTGTCTTTTCCTCCGTGAAGAAAGTTGTCACTATGTGAACTATAGACAGCGTCCAGGGGCCAGCGCCTGTGAAGGGCTCTCCCTTTGGTATCCCTCGGGCACCCAGCTCCTCCTCAGCCCACTGGCTTCTGTCCTCCTCATAGGAATGATTTCTCTGTGTCTCCTTCAGGAGAGAATTAGTAAGCTAACCCCACAGTCAGTAAACTATGTGCTTCCATCGGAATTTCCTCAGGTCTTTTACCATTGCCTTCCAGCCTGCTTGCACCCCTACTTTGAGTCAGCATTCCAGCCTCTACTCTTCTCAAGGTGCCCATCAGTAGGAAGTAGCCAAAGGTTCAAAGCAGCCCCCCCCCCCCCCCCGACATCAGTGCTGGTGAGTGTCCTAAACTGAAGAATTTTGACTAGGTAAACAGAAGCCTAAAGGTGGGTTCTGGTTTATCAGAAACCTCCCTTAATCTTCCAGAAACCCCACCTTGATCTGTGCTCACAGCATCCTGTATCAGCTCAAAGACTCCACCCTGCCGACTGTCATAAAATCCTCTTGGTTCTCTGCCATTTTACTTCTCTCTGCCCTCCAACACACACACACACAGATAGCCTTTGCAGTTTCATCCCCCACAAATCTTCTTTCTACCCATGGAGTGGTCTGTTTCAGTGGTTTCAATATGCCCTTGCTTACACATATATATAATCTAATACAGTGACCTCGCAGATGTCAAAGGCACACCCAGAAAGGTTACCGTGGTAAAGTGGAAGTCCAGACTGTGACTGTGTTAGGGTTTTTATTGCTGTGAACCACAGCAACTCTCATAAAGAAAAGCATTGCTTGGCTTACAGTTCAGAGGTTCCGTCCATTACCATCAAATCATGGTGGGACATGGGGGGCGTGCAGGCAGACATGGTGCTGGAGAAGGAGCAACAGTAAGTGATCTGAGTGTCACACTGAACAAAGCTTGAGCAAAAAGGACCTCAAAGCCCACACACACACAGTAACACGCTTCCTTCAACAAGGCCACACCTCCTAGTAATGCTGCCCCCTTTAGGGGCCATTTTCTTTTAAACCATTACCCAGCATGCTGTTGGCATTTTCAACAAGGCATATTTTTTTTACAAGAGGACTAGCACGCATATTGACATACCAAGCACATGCATATTGACATACCAAGCACATGCATATTGACATACCAAGCACATGCATATTGACATACCAAGCATACGAATATTGACATACCAAGCACATGCATATTGACATACCAAGCACCAAGAAGCCAAGATTGCTTCCCAAGACATGTGAAGAGAACAATAAGAAAAAGAAAGGCCTGAGAGGAAGGCCTGTGTTCCCCTGGGAAGCCAGCCTGCTCTGCATAGATTCATTCCCACTTGAAGAGAACCAGCAGAGAACAGCCTGAGCTGGGGACATATTCTCTGTGAACTTATGGCATAGTGTGTGTTAAAATAATAAAAGACCTCTGAGTTGAGAAAAGTAGAAAAAAGATACAATCATTTAGGAGCTGGAGAGATAGCTCAGCACTTAAGAGCACATACTGCTCTTGCTGAGGGCCTGGATTTGACGCCAGGCAGCCATGCCCAGTGGCTTACAACAGCCTGTAACTCCAGCTCCCGGGGATCTGACAACACCTGGCCTCCATGCCACCTGCACTCACATGCACATACCCACACACCGATAAATACAGACACATATCCTTAAAAAATAAAAGTAAATGTTTTGGACAGAAAGATATATACAAACATCAGAAATCCAATAGGTGTAAATGTGAGGTACAGAATCTAGGATCCAATTCTCATAGCAGCTGAAGAAACTGATCTTCCCAACAGCTGATAGAAACAGAGGTAGAGGGTTTGGCTGACCCCTGTGTGCCCCAGCAGTGTGAGGCATTTGGCAAATAAGACTCTGTTTGGTAGACAGAGTGTGTCCCTAGAACTGTTTTGCTTTTGTTTTTGTTTTGGGATTAGGTCTCACTCTAGTTCCTAGAAGGTCTGGAACTGTCTATGTAGACCAAGCTGGCCCCCCAACTCACAGAGATCACCTGCCTCTTCTTCCTGAGTGCTAGGACTAAAGGGTTATGTATCTCATCCAGTCTGTTCACTGCTTTCTTCATTAGCCCATAGCATGTGTCGGGCACTGTTATTAGGCATGGGACAGAGTTCCTGCACTCACACAGCCTGAGCTTAGGGAAAGACAGAAACAACCACAGTGTAAAGAGGGGTTTATTCCCAGACTTTTCTTTCCCACCAGCCAATTCCCAAATAGCCACACAGAAACATTATTATTAGTGCTTAGCTAATAGCTCAGGCTTGATACTAACTAACTCTTACATTTTAAATTAACCCATATTTCTTATCTATAGTCTGTCACATGGCTCAGTACCTTTTCTCAGGAGGCAAGTTCGTCTCTTGTTTCTTCTCCAAGTCTCCATGTGACCCAGAGAGCCTCCTCCCCCTTCCTCCCAGCTTTCTCTAGTCTGGTTCTCCCACCTGCCCTTATCCTGCTTAGCTGTGGGCCAGTCAGCTTCTTTATTAAATCAATTACAGTGATGCATATTCACACATTGTAAAGGAATATTCCACAGGGGCTGGAGTTAAGAGCACGCTCTGCTCTTGCAAAGGACTTGAGTTTGGTTCCCAGCACCTATATCTCACAGCCACCTGTAGCTCCAGCTCTGGGTGTATGATGCCCTCTTCTGATACCCATGGACACCTGTGCACACATGCCCCACACAGACACACGCAAAAATACACACAGAATTGTTAGAGGAGAAACTTTTAAAAACCGAGAGAGGGTATTTCAGATGCCACTTTTCATGAGGTAGGTAGGCCTCTCTCTGAGGGAATGGCATTTCAGCTGAGGCCAGATGAACAAGCAGGGGCTTGTGGAAAGCAGCACAGTGAGGACGTTGGCCCTTTGTCTTGAAGCTGGGTACAGTCTCTGAAAAAGAGGTTATTTATTTAGCCAGGCAGTGGTGGCACATGCCTTTGCTCCAGGAGGCAAAGGAAGGTGGATCTCTGTGAGTTTGAGGCCAGTCTGGACAGCCAGGGCTACACAGAGAAACCCTGTCTTGGAGAGAGAGAGAGAGAGAGAGAGAGAGAGAGAGAGAGGAACTCGGGTAGCTCAGGGACCTGTGAACAATGAAGCTGGTCTGTTTGGCCACCAATCTCCATTCTCCCAGATTTCCTTGGCAGTGGAATTCTGACAGAGCTCAACCGAGTTTTACACACTCCCTTGCACTTGAACATGGCCATGGGCCTAAGAGGCTTGCGTAGAATGCTAACACGAAGTTCACCCCCTTTCCTCTTCCACATTGGCATTGGCCTAGCTTGGGCTGAAGAACCCCATGGAAAAGCAGAGCCCCAGTTGAAAGAGGCCTGGTTCACAATGACAGCAACGAACAGGGCCACCTGTTAACCTAGTCACTCGCCATGAGCAGCTACTTGACGGAGAAAAGGCTTTTTAGAACACCTAGTTGCCGTCTCATCTCTTACCTAATCTAACTGATGTCTAAAAATAATAATAACAGCAAGAGAGTCTAGTGTCACCAAACACTCCACCATTATAACATTACATTTAGTCCAAAGAGACACTTGCCTTGTGAGACATTGGCCATTCAATTTGAAGCCTGTTTAGGGAATTACAACAATGAAATTTGGTAATATGAAAACTTGAGTCTGGCTGGGTGGTGGTGGCACACACCTTTAATCCCAGCACTTGGGAGGAAGAGGTAGCCTGGTCTACAAAGCTAGTTCCAGGACAGGCTCCAACACTACAAGAAACTTGTCTGGGGTGGGGGTTGGGGGGGGTGGGGAGGAGGAGGAGCCCAAATGTTAGGTCAGTGAGAGATGGCTCAGTGAATAGAAGTGTTTGCTGCCAACCCCGAGGACCTGAGCTCAGTCCCCCTTCCTTCATGGAGGTGAGCCCTGACTGACATTTGCTCTCCTCTGACCTCCATAGGGCACCATGGCCATTGCATGCTTATGCGTGTGAGTATATGTACACACGCAGTAAATGAATATGTAATGTTTTAAAGCCCAGGGGCTGGAGACATGGCTCAGCAGTTAAGAGCACTGGCTGCTGTTCCAGAGGACCTGGGTTCAATCTCCATCACCCACATGGCAGCTCACAACTGTCTGTAACTCCAGTTCCAGGGGATCTGACACCTCACACAGATATGCAGGCAAAACCCCAATGCACGTAAAATATAAGAATAAATAAATTATTTTTAAAAACTGAAAAAAGTAAAAGAGCACTTGTTGCTCTTAGAGAAGACCCAGGTTCCATTCCCAGCACCCCCATGGAGGCTTACAAGTGCCTATGACTACAGTTCCAGGGGACATGACACCCTCTCACCCTCTTCTGGCAACTGTGGGCACCAGGCATGTACACAGTGCGCATGCATACATGTGGGCTCATACACAAAATATTTCTCTAAGTCTGGATTGCTTTGAGTACCAGAAGTTTCTCCTGCTACCACATCTTGAAACACGCACACACACACACACACACACACACACACACACACACACACACAGAGCCATAGGAGATAGATAGTCCTAGCATTCTTGTGGAGGTCCCAGTAGACTCTGGGGTTGAATTAGCTGGAGAAACTCGAGTCAAAGTCAGGTCACTTTGGGTGGAACCCTGAGGTGGGAATCATGAAGAAAGTTGAGGAATCCATCCTGTTGGATGGAGGGTCATGGCTCTGGTTCCTTCCATCCCATGTTTGGCATTTAGGCCGTGAGGCTGAACAAGTAGCAACTCAGTGAAAACAAAAGTTTTAAAAATTCATTTTTCTTTTTTATTCTTGGGATAATCCAAAAAATATGTATGGGCTATCACTTTTTAAAATTTATCTTCTAAGATGAATGACTCTTTCATTCAGGGAACTCAAAGTACTGTACACCCTAGCCACAATGAGGCTTGTCACATATCTGAACTGCTACATCAGAGGCCAAACCATCCAGGCTCATCTCCCAGATAAGAAAGGCTCACAACGGGGAGATGTTAGCCCTTCAAGGTCACACTGAGTCAAGACCAGGGCAGCTCCTTGAATGAGGCCTCCCAACCCTCAGGCCTGCACACTGTCCTGAGACCAGATATATCTTCCCCCACCAGAAAAAAAAAAAAACAAAAAAAACAAAAAAAAACAAAAAACCGTGGCTGGGCATGTGGCTTGAGCCTGTAATCCTATTCCCGAGGGCAGGGCACACAGAAGTATTTGGATCTCTGTGAGTTCAAGGCCAGCCTGATCTACAAAGCAGGTTCCAAGCCTGCCAGGCCTCATGCACTATCCCTGAAAAACAAACAAAACTGAATATGAACATTCTTTTCAGAGTTGGGAATTAACTTCGGCATTTAAAAATTATTTTACAGACAAAGAAAGTGGCATCTGATGGGGTCATGGGGGCAAAGCCTATCCATTGACCGCTAGCACTGTGTTTCACCACCTTATCTGCCCATAAAATCACAGGCTTAGGAACACCCCACATGGTGACCTGGAATCAGGCCCTTGCCATGAGCCCTGCTGTCTGGAGATATAAAGGCTCACAGTGTATTGGCTTTGGCCACTGAAGAGAGAGAACTCGGCAGTCCTTGAAAGCTCACAGCTGAAGGGGGTGGGGAGAAGTGCAGAGCCTTGTACTTAACAACGTCAAAAAGGGAAAACATGTGTTTCCCATTTGTCTTGGGATGGGAAAGAAAAACTTTTCCTTTCACTTAATCTTGGTTCAAACAAATAGAGAGACTGCCCTTTTTGTAAACTCACCGAATGTCAAATATTGTTCACTAGCATGGCATCGGCTTACTAAGCCACGCCACAGCCACTTTCCTCACGTAATCCCCTCAATTAGAAGGCACTTCAGCCTGGAGAGGGGCAACTAAAATACACATTTCCTATGAATTGGACAAGACTCAGCCGTGGAGTCAGGTTTCCAAATCTATAGCCTCTGATTTCAGCCAAGGCCCGAGGCAACGCTGCTACAGTCATGACTCAGGGTTTTGTGAGTGAAAGCAAGCACGTCAAGTGATGTAAGAAAATTTCCCCGTTCCCTATCCCCTGGCTGCCTCCTCCCCGGGGAATTCAACCGAAGAGTCTTGGGTGTGTTGTGGGGGGAGGGCATCACGTCCCGGGTGCCCAGCGCGCCTATCCTATCAGCTTACAGTGAGCAGGGGTCGGTGCTTACTCAGTGATGACTGCTTTCCTGTTGGTCCGAGAGCCCAGATAATTGCGCTGTAATGTGTGTGAGAATCTCATAAAGTAAACCAAGAAACGAAGGGGCCGCGGTGGTCTGGGCTAAAGTCAAGGAGGGAGGCGTGTGAGGCAGGCCCACCTTTGAAGTCTCTTTGTTTGCAGAATGTCTACGCTGCTCTCTCGGGGAAGCTGCTCTGGAATGAGGTTCCTGCGCATGTGGGGTTTAGGGCTATTGTCTTTGGCTCCGACTTTCACCTCAAACCCTAGCTAGGACATGTTTAAATCCCGTAACAACAGCCTGACATGAAATTGCTCACCCTCTCATTGCATCAGGGGACTTTTACTCGGGCAGATTTTGAATGCCTCATTGTTTAATAGGACAGGAAGTTTATTTTCTATGTAAATGAGGACTCCTTCTCCACCCCCCACCCCCACCCCCTTTAGCTGCTTGGAAGACTGGTGTCTGGTTATCTCCAGTCTAGCGCCTTTGCTGGGTTTCTATCTGAGTTAGGCTTTTCTTAGCACCAAAGCCCTCGGGCAGGCTTCCCCTGGTGATGGGGTAAGAGCCGCTCAGGAGCAGCACAAAGTCACATCTCCTTGATAAGAGCGGACTTTCTCAGCTGGATGCCATGGCACATACCCCAGTACTGGGGAAAGAAAGGCTGGTTAGGTCTAGGCTGGCCAGAGCTTCACAGTGAAAAGGGGGCTGGGGGAGGGGTGCCTCGAAAGTTCTTCTAATCTGAAATAAAATTAACATACGCGCGTGCACACACACGTGCACATGTGCGCACACATCCCCAAGCCCCTTTCTTTCCTTGGGAATTATTCAATAATGACCAGCTCACATTCCAGGCATCAGGCTGAGGCCTCTAAAGTAAAAAATGTGCCAAACAGCACTATAGGATAAAGCCTACTGCCGAACCATGTTTATACGGCCATTACAGCAAATGTCTGAGAGGTTTCTAGAAAAGAAAACCCTCATGGCATCCCATCTCCATACCATGCAGACAGACTCTTTAAAAGGCTTCAGGGTAAAGATCCCCTGCCAGGAAACTATCTGAGAGAGGCCCTCAACAAGAAAAAAAGATCAAAATATATCTGCTGGAGCTGGAGAGAAAGCCCGCAGTAAAAGCACTTAAGCTCTCATAGAAGACCCAGTTCAATTCCCAGCACCCATATGGAGGTTCCCAACCGTCTGCTACTCCAATTCCAGGGAATCCAACGCCCTCTTCTGGCCTACTTGAGCACTGCAGGCATGTGGTATGGATACAAATGCAGGCCAAACACCACACACATAAAAATAATTAAAAAAAAAAAAAAAAAATGCCCATCATTAGTCAGTAAAAGCCAGGGAAGAAGGGTTGGGGGGGGTGTAAGGAGGCCTTGGTTTATTTGGGATGTTCTCCAGAGCCTTCTCTCTCTCTCCATCCAAAAAGAAAGAAGTAATGTTTTTAGTGCTTTGTTTGTTTGTTTAAAAAAATAGCCAAGAACTGTACATAAGACCTAACAATTAGTCTGAAGTCATGAACACTGTTTTCTACACATTCCCAAGAGTCACCATGGTACCCAAAACATATGTACAAGAGGTTTATTTCTTTAAAATCACAATAGTGCAGGCCTAGGGTATGGTTCCTAGCATGCATGAAACCTCATACCCTGGGAATGGTGCATTCCTGTAATCCCAGCCCAGGAAGGGGTGGTTAGATACTTGAAGGTCAGTTCAAAGTCATCCTCAACTATGTAATAAGTTTGAAGTCAGCCTGGGCTACATGAGACTCTTCAAACCAATGAGATTATTACCACTGAACAAGAATTTTATGGATGTGGGATTGTGTATGCAGTGTGTGTACTTTTTATCTGTACCTGCCCGGATGTAATTGAAAAGAGGCCGGAGATCTGCAATCAATCCATTCTTCATTTCCATGAACATGTAACCTTCAGAGTGTTAGCCACAACAGCAAACACCTGAGTTTTTGAGGGCCTCCTCTCAGATTCTGGTTGAACTGAGCTGGCCTGGAATCCTCCCCCATCTGTTTTTTTAAAGCTCTCCAGGTGATTATAGTATGTGTTATAGTGTGTGTCCAGGTAGTTATAGTATATGTCTAGGAGGTTTTAATGTGTCTAGGTGGTTATAGTGTATGTCTAGGTCCCTGTCCGTAACCTCTGAGTTAGACCTATCCTATGATGTGACTACTTTCTTTCAGCCCAAAAAATCAAGCCACATGTGCTAGATCTTTCCATAATTTTTTGTTTATTTATTTTATGTGTGTGGGTATTTTGCTTGCGTGTATATATGTGTGTGTCGTGGTCATATATACTGCCTAAGGAGGCTAAACGAGAGCATTGGATCCCCTGGAACTGGAGTTACAGACAGTTGTGAGCCACCATGTTAGTGCTGGGAATTGAAACTGGATCCTCTGGTGGAGCGGCCATTGCTTTTAACCACTGGGCTATCTCTCTCCAGCCCTTGGCCTTCCTGTTCCTAACCCTGCTCACCCCAGATGTCAGCAAGGGATGCAGCCTCTGTGTCCACACTGTGGGAAATACCAAAAAACAAACAAACAAACAAACAAACAAAACCCTTCTCCTTAAAATGTTTTCACATGGAACAGCATTTTAGTTGCTTCTTCACTCTCAATAAATTGTGTTTCACGTAATGAAGTGAGAAGAGCCCAGCACGAACAAATGACTTCAGCTGGGTGCTTCCTCGCCACATCTGTGGGCTGGCTTCCTAAGTATCAGCTGCAAACCCATCTTGTAGAAATAACTGTGTCACTAATCTTCAGGAACGTTCGGGGCCTACCATACAGCTTTGCCCATTATAGGTGTTCAGCAAACTTTTAATAAAACGGAGAATATAAAGTCTGTACATTTGGGGTACCTCCTTAAGCTCATATGGTTCCAGAAATTTAAGTGACTGGGCAAAGAAAAAGTTGTCCTGGTGATCTGATTATGAAACATCGCTCAGAAAGTATGGCAGGCGGCAGAGCTGGCCAGGACGTGCAGGAGTGATCTGCAGATGCCTCAGCCACTGTCAGTCCCTCCCGCTTTGCCCCGTTGTCCACCCTCATGTACAGAATTTCACGTCACTGCAGATGTAGTACGGTAGCCAGCTCTCCTCCCAGAAAGACTTTACAGAGTTGGCATTCTGAGATGTCTCACGCACACAGCAGGGGATTCTCTTGGTCTGCAGAAGTGCTCCTTTGGCCTCAGTTCTCCAGCCCACTCGGGTCTGTTTCTGAACGGGGATAACAGACATTGGGTCGGC
Source organism: Phodopus roborovskii (assembly GCF_943737965.1). Lineage (NCBI taxonomy): Eukaryota > Metazoa > Chordata > Mammalia > Rodentia > Cricetidae > Phodopus > Phodopus roborovskii. The sequence continues at coordinate 10,946,946 of NW_026126546.1, read as the reverse complement.
ACTTGTTAGCATGTGGTGCTAGCTTATATTCTTAGTATCTAGTCAATATGTTCTCATGATTTGTGTAAATAAGAATCTGGGAAACGATAGGCTGATGGATATTTATTCCGGGAAAACTCACTTAAACACCAGAAACAGATGACTGCCTTAGGTTCCTGTCCCAAGGATGCCTCCGGATGCCTGTCTCTGACCAGGAAGCAAGAGAGTGAGCTTGGGTCTGGGACCCCGGACCTAGTCCCCCCAGGTCATGCCCACACCTGCCCCCACACCCCAATGGGCATGGTCACTACAACTGATACAGGCAGGGTGGACATCTCACTACAGGCAGGGTGGACATCTCACTACAGGCCTCTCCCTACTTTTCAGAATTGTCTTTGTCATTTTCTCCTGATCCTTAAATATGATTTTTTAAATCAACATATTCTGTGGTGGTTTTTATTGAAATTTGGAGCTGAGAAAAATTATAAATTTTATTTTTCTTATTTCACAATACCCATTTTATTTCAATCTCTCTTAAAAATCTCCTTTTATTGGAAATAGTTGTTTTGTTTTTTTCTCACATGATACTGGTTACAGTTTCCCGCCCTCCATTCTGCTCTCACTCTATCAAGATCCTACACAAGTTTGTTGCTAGGAAACTCATGGCCTCAGATTCTATTGTAGTCAGAGTGCTGTGATTATGAGGATAGCTGAATGCCTTCAACTTGTTTGACTCATGTTTATCTTCTACCCAATCATTTTTCTAAGCCTGCATTTACTTAGTAGCTTTTGGGTTTCATGAAATGCTTTAAGGCTGCAACCACATGATTGCAAAGAGTGATGTTTTATATTGATATAAAAATCAAAACAGGTAGTGGTCCAAAATATTAATGTCCCAGGACTACTGTAACAAAGTTCCACAAGCAAGGTGCCTAAAGCAACATAAATGGATCAAGTGTGGTCACAGACACCTGTGATCCCAGCACTCAGGCTAAAGCAGGTTCATTGCGGGTTCAAACCCAGCATGGGGCACAGAGCATGAGCCTTTCTCAAAAACAACGAAACAAAAAAGCAAGTCCAATCAAATGTATAATCAATCTCGGAGGCCAGAAGTCAATATGTCAGCAGGCTAATTCCTCCTGAAAGCTCTGAGCTCAGGTCTACTCCATGCCACCCTCTGGGCTTCCAGGACTGCCAGCAATCCTTGGCAATCACACTAGGCCCTTGTAGATGCATCACTGCAGTTTCTGCCTCTATCTTCACATGGCCTTTTTCCCATGTGTCTATCTCCAAATCTCTCCCTCATAAGGCTGTCAGGCCTGGATTTTTATGGCCTCATCTTGGCTTGACTACATCTACCATAACCTACTTAACAAGCAAGGTCATATTCACAGATAGTGTCAGATAGTTGCTGGGACAGAGGCACAACACTGTACTGATACCCTCCCCACCTGAGGAGTCACTTCATTCTCTCGGGAGGGACAAGTACAAGGTGCAGTTGGGATTACTAAGAATAGAGAGGAAGACATTCAAAGAAAGAAGAAAATGCACTCAAGGGTGTGTGTGGGTGTGGGCTTAAGGGGCAGTCACATCAAGTCTCAGCATTTGTCAAGTATGTATCACACATACACACACCATTTTAGTAGTTCTCAGTGTATCTCAAAGGGTTGCTGAGAAGTTTTTCCTCTTTGGTAAGTGAGATTATAGGGTCAGATTATAATCTGATAAGGTAAACCAGAAGCCATCAGGGTTGCACAAGGGATTTAGGACGTGTCTTTTACTGTAAATGAGGTTTCTGGTGAGATTCCTAGAAAATTGTAGGTTTATAGCTGGGAAAGGAGAATGGCCTTAAGCAAATGTTGCTAATTGTATTGGAATTCTTGATCCTCAGTTCACAAGAAGCTTCAATCTGGGTGAGGGGTTACCATAATTTTCTCCGTCTTTCTGTCCTTCTCAGTACCTGGGGGTTAGAATGGTCAACAACAGGGCGGGAAGGTGCACACGCCAGTTTCCAGTGTTCTTGTCTCTGGCCAGACTGCATCTATAATTTGGGACCACATTTCAGTAAGTTCTATACACATCTCTACTCACGTTCTGACCTCTATGAAAGGATCATCCTCAAATGTGAGAAATGGTTATGAAAACTATTTTCAGTTGGCTGCAGGCCTTTGGAGGTGAATAATGTCCACCTTCACAGAATCACAGGGCCTTCCTGGCCCACCTAATCAGTATCGTTCCAGGCATGGCATTCAGAAGGAAGTTGAATTTGGCTCCAAATGCTTTTGGTGAAAAGATCCAAAGGATCTTTGAATTATGGCTGCCTACCAAGGCCATGTACCCAGAGCAGTGGTGAATTAGCTCATCTTTCACTCATCTGACAAATATGTACAGGGCCTGTTACGTGCCAGGCAGCAGACCCAAGCCAGGGAGACAGACACCTGAGAGCTGCAGGCCTGGCCCTCAGGAAGCCTGCTAGTGGGCCCTAAAGAGGTCTAGGCAGATGGGCAGATGGGCTGGGCACGTGCTCCAGGGATTCAGAGTTAAAGCAGGGGTCTTTGTGATCCTAAGGAAATATGTAAATATGTAAAGAAAAATGTAAATGAAGGAGGGATTTGGGGTGGAGCTTGGGAGGCTGTTTTGAACATCAGATTTAAATGAACACAGGCTTGCTTTGGCAGGGCACATGCACAATACCAGGGTCCCTCATGCTATCACACAAGCTGGACCCTCAGCAGAGAATTTTTATCTGCACAAGTGTCAACATGGACTCTCCTGCTTTCAATTACAGCCTTCTTAGCCTTACCCCACCCACCCTGTACTCAACAAACAAACAGCCCAAACCCGCTGCTGGGGCTGGAACCTCCTCCATGTGGGTATCAAATCCCTCTCCCAAACTGCAGCAGACAAAATAGCGGAGGCCCAAGGTGTTTCCCCTCAGCCCAGGAACGCCAGCCAGGGAAAGCAAATTGAGAAGCCTAAATCAAATGTTTTCAGCAGAACCAGGCCCCGGGGTGGGAGGGAGAGGCCTGTGCTTTTAGCTCTCAGCCCATGCTGTTACTTCAGGAGCCAAGACAAAGCCTGTCCCAGGGAAGTTAATCTGCCCTGGATAGAGTAGGGACACTCCCTGAGGTACAGAGCCAGCTGTGGGCTCAGGGCACCCAGGCCCAGGAAGCTGGGTCTGATGAAGCCACAGGGTCCAAAAGGGAGGGGCTGGTCACTGAGGAAGGAACTGTGTGCCCGATTGCGGCCTCTTGATCGATGTAAAGGTAACTGTGTTTTAAAAGGTCTGTGGAGGTGGGTGTGGCAATGCACACCACCAAGCCCTGCACTTGGGAGGCAGAGCCAGGTGGATCTCTGAGTTTCAAGCCAGCCTGGTTTACAGAGTTCGAGGATAGGCAGGGCCACCTGGTTTAAAAACAAATTAGGTTGGGGCGGGAGATGAGGCACTTACCTGGTATACACAAAGCCCTAGGTTTGATTTCCAGCATAGCATAAACTGGAAATGGCACCTGCCTATAATCCCAGCATGTAGGAGATAGAAGCAAAAAGATCAGGAGTTCAGTGCCATCTTGGCTACACAGCCAATCCAAAGCCAAGGGCCAGCCTGGGCTACCCAAGGCCCTGCCTCAAACAACAAAACAAAAAGCACAGCAGGTCCTGAGAAGCAGATATTTGGTGCTCTCGGCCCAGGAGATCTCAGAAGATGAACCTCTGGAGAGGACAGGGTCCCTGCCCCTGTTACCATTCTGTCCCTCAGCCTCCTGCCTTCTCCCCTTCCAGCATTCATGTATGTGTGTGTAAGCCAGGTGCACACTTTGTCATGCGCATGTGTGTACACCTACACACACATACATTAGTGTGTACACATTCACTCTCATATCCTCAGGCACATGTGCACCTACACACACTCTCACACACATGAATCCTTACATTTCCCTATGAAAACATACACACACATTCATGGATGCACATTCACCAGTACACATACCTTTCTGATTTTGTGTTGGTCATGTTAGACTACACTATCGGCAACTCTCTCTATGACCCTTATGAGGCTCTGTGAAAGTGAAGGGTTTGACCCAGGACTTCTCACAGGGCTGGGCTTTCCTTTTAGAGCTGACTGGTCACAGCCACCTGTCCTGGAGAGATCACAGTAGCTCAGTAACCACCACTGAGTCACATGGCCTTTCTCTGTTTCTCAAGCAGAAAAAGAGGTGAGGGCACCTGCCTCATGGAAGGAGACAGGAAGATGAGCTCAGTCGATAAAGCAACACACACCGGCAGTGTTCAGGAGAAAGCCGATCTCCAGAATTTCCCAGGCTCCCAATTTGCAGGACACTGGGCAGGCTGGGATTGGGAGCTTATAACATCGAAGGCCCAAAACACTCGGCAGCTCATGTTGTGGCTCTTCCAAGGCGCTCTCGTTAACTGGGATATTTCCAGAGACCTGAGAATGAAAATGTTTGGACAATTTCTAATGTCACCGGAACTGTAGGTTTTCATGTTCAAAACTAGAGGCCAGCTGTGGAAAAACAAGAAAGAGGCTACAGGGAAGGAGACCGACCCAAAGAGGCAAAACCCGAAAGGCTCCAAGGGCTGCTGCCGTAACATCTGGGCCAGTGCTGGCTGCCGGGCACAAAGGAAAAGAGCAGCCGCCAAACCAGCTCTTGGCAGGAGCCCTGAGAGCCGCCTGAGGGGGCTGAAGCAGACGGTCAGACTTCTTCCCCAAGCTATCGTGGTTTCCTTCTGGAGCTAACCTGGTACAGTGGCTGAGGCCTGGAAACAACATCTGAGTTCTCTCCTCACCAACCGCATCTGGGCCTCAGTTTCTCTGTCTGGAAGGTGACAAGTTCAGCCAAGTTAGACAAGCCCTCATCTGTGAGGACAAAATAAAACTGGAATTTTGTGAGTGTACAACACCACACTGCACACTTGCCATCTCAGTGCTTAACACAACTCTAGAGATGGCAGCTGTCATGGCCACTTTACCTATGAGAGACAGGACGAGCCCCAAATCTGGGGATGGGGCGAGGATTTGAATCGGGGCTGTTTTGTTGTGCTCCAGTGCCCCTGCTGAGGAAGGACTGTCTGAATCTCCTGCCCCTTTGTGTTTGCCTCTTGCATGTCTTCTGTAGGCAGAGGAAGCGAGTCCTGATATCCTGTCACCATCCATATCCTCTCCTGCTTCCATGCCTCAGGCTCCCACCCTGGTCCCAGGACAGAGCTAGGAGTAACCCTCCTCAGATACCCCTGAGAGACAACTGGAAGGCAGGGATAAGTTAAGTTGGGGGCTTGTGAACTCATGAGGAAAGGAAGGCCTGTGTTTCCCCCTTTTGAGAAACACTTTGGCGTCGAACAAGTCTGGGGAAAGGCAGGAGGAACTTGGCAGGGATCTGGGTATCAGCCATCTGGAGGAACACTAGAAAAGCCACTGCCCTTCCCCTTTAGCCCTGTTCCCTGTCTGTGGTCACAGCTCTCTGTGCACGGGAGGCTCGGCTGCCTTACTCTGGTCTGATGGGGAAATTCAAAGAGAAATGCCATTCTGAATCCCAAAACAGGCTGGGACTTCCCACCACCGTGCAATTTGGCAGCCTTTCGTCCCATGGGACCAAGTGAGCTATGATTACACAGCCGCCTGCCCACCCGGAAGCTGGTCTCACGTCATTGCATCAAAGGGGTGACATCCCAATCCAGGTCATCATTGCTGAGTAGCTCCAGTGTGCCAGGGAAAGTGCTCATTTGCATACTCTTGCTTCATCTACTACTGCTTGGAAACCACTTAGCATATCTTCTCCACAGGATGTCTGAGACGGTCAGAGTTAATGGACCCACAAGAGTGGTAATGATGGAGCCTGGTCCAGGGATCTGAGGTCAGAGCCAAGGCATCTACTCCATAGCCATGCCTCACCTGTTACATTGTGCCGATGTCTCAAATGACACCTGAATGTCATTCAAACAGAAATGACTCACATCCAGGCTATTACCCCATGCCCTGCTCTCCCTTTGAATTGGGGACCTCGACAGAGATAGCCCCACAAGCTTCCACCCTCCCCTTGAATTGGCCTTGTTCACCCACGGATGAGTCAGCTGGAATTTTTGGACATTGAAGGCTCAGTGGCTACAGTACCAGGAGCTGTCAGGAGGCTGGAATGGCTGGAATGCAGCTCTGTAGGCTCCGGCCTTCACCCCCCATCCCCCCAGGCCCTGAGAGGTTTGGAAGGTAAAAGTCACAATGTTTTCCAAGGGGTTGAGGATGGCAGGTGCATGTTAAGACGAAGACAAAGACTGATTCTTCCAGGCAGCCTGCACAGCTTCCCATCCCACCCACACATATCCGTGTTCCAGGTCCAGATGCTTGGAGCCCTGGGCGCCAGTGACGGGCAAAGAGCCACTGATTAGACAGTCACAGTTTAAAAACACGTCCCAGGCTCTTAAAAGATGGAACTGTTGACTCTGTGACTGCAACTTAGCCTTGCAACTCTATCTGAACAACTCTGTCTGAAGCATAACTTGGTGCTGCCTCTCAAATCCTTTAGGCATCACACATGGATCTTACTGGGACTTTTTCTGCACAGGCAGAGCTGTGAAGGAAAAAGTGTTTCTCTCTCTCTCTTGCTCTCTCTAGAGAGAGAGGTTCCCAAGATACATGGATGTACTTTTGAGGGCAGGTGACCAGCATGGTGGAAACAAACCAGGTCTCTGTTGGAGACTGGGGGGAGGGGCTACCCGAGAAAGAGATTGAACCTGTAGAGCAGCTACCTGCTAGCTGAAGTTGTCACTCTTATTCACAGAGCACATCCGTGTGTCCCTGCCTGGCCGCCTTAGCTGATGTCATCTCACTGCCAGGAAACAAGTTTCCCAAAGCTGATTTCAGTGCCAGCCCCTTGAACACATTCGAGGCATGGGCTTCCCAGGCCCTGGCTGAGCCCTGTGGCATAGAGCCTGTGCCCCGAAGGAGCTAGAGCCGAAGGGAAACTGTTTGGTCCGCCTCTTCTCTAAGCATCAGCCCACAGATGTTGTCTTGATTACCTATCAAAATGAACAGATGCCAGCATTCACCCAAGGGATGAGTGGGCCACAGGGGAGGAAAACTTCTAGCCAGACCATCTGCCTTTATCTGCCACATCTTCCTTAGCTCACCATCTCTGCCTTTCCTCTTTAAAGATGGCTGCGGTTGCAGATTCTCAGAGCTGGGAAGGACCTCCAAAGGCCTTACAGCTGACTGCCATCCTTGGTAGATAAGGGACGTGTCACTCAGAGACTGTGACTCAGCCGTGGCCACTCAGTCACTGCAAGAACCAGCTAGGACCAGATCACAGACTTGGCCTCCCAGGCTGGAGATTTTCATCCCCCCCCCCCCTCAAAACATGCCAAATTATTCCTATAGTCATCTAATAGTGAGAGCAAGAGGCCTTGGCGGGCATTGGAATCTTAGCCACCCTTTCTACCAAAGAGACAAGAAGGCCTATCTCAGAGCAAGCCATCTTCTCAGCCATGGGATGTCTTATACTGTCTGTGTACAGGAGGACAGACACGGGCCCTCAGAATTGTCCCATTCCATGGGAACAACTGTCCCAACTCAGCCTCAGACTCATAGCCTCCACAGTGCCACAAGTCCAGGTCAACTCTTCCTGACCAGCATGGCCGTCCCCGGGGCCACTTGTGAGCCCCTCCATCTGCTGTCCCCCTCCACTCAAGGCAGGAGAGCTTGTTCTCCAGAGCTGCTTCATATCCATTCTGTTAGAAAGGAATTATTCCCACCCCTGTCCTGCATTTCTGCCTGACATGTAGAATTCAAACTCAGCTCTCATTCCAGAGCCCAAGTCTTTCTAAAAGGGCCTTTCTGAAGGAGCTTAGGTTGCAGCTCAGAAAGAGTCCCTGGTGGCCTAGTGCCTGGTGCTCCTGGTGACCCAGGAGTCACATGTGAGTAGCTAGTCATGGCATCCTAAGGATGAGCAATGGGGAGGAGGAGCCCGAGGAATGCTTACCAGGGACAGCCCAGAGCCTGGCAGCAAGGCCCAGCGGAAAGAGAGCTCCATAGAGGTGGACAGGACAAGAGGAACTCAGGAGGGCAGCAGCAGGGGACAAACCTCCAGGGTCGGCTCCAGGGCAGGGCCTGCTTTGGCACTGGAAGGGCCCAGTATGAGCCCAACTGAGAGGCATTAGTCAGCACCGAGGCTTATGAAAGGAGGAATTGTCAGGGGCCCTTACTCACTGGGCCAACTGGGTCATCCCTAGAGCCTGGGGACCCAAGCTGGAGACAGTAGCAGGGACTCTAAGACAACTGGTCACTACCCAGGTTGAATGACCGGGGCCACGAGGACCAAGTGTGGGGGCCCTGCCTGGCTTTGGTGGCCTGTGAGTCACAGCCCTCAGCTGAGTTTCTTCTTTGTCCACAGGTCATGGCACAGGGTGGCTAGAGCTCGAGTGGGAAGTCTGACGAGACCGTGGGCTGGTTTACAGGCAGCTGCTCAACTGTGCCCCCCATCACAAAGCCACAAATCCTAGCTAGCCACTCCAGGGAGTCCTCTGCCTCTTCTAGCCCTCCACGGGCAGATTTTCAGTCATTCAGTGGGTTGCATTTCCCCCAGTCATCCTTTGCAAAAGTAATGTATTGAATATCATTCACGCTCTAAAAAGAATGAAACCCTGGCACAAGTTACATTTATGAACTTAAGGGCACCAAGCTAAGTGAAATAGTGAAATAGGCCAGACACAAAAGGACATGCTCTGTATGGTCCTGTTTACAAGGGCAGAAAGGCTGTTCCCAGGGACAGGGAAAGGAGGACTCAGTGTTTGGTGTCAGTTGGAGATGAAAGACTCCTGGAGATGGCTGGCAGCAATGGTTACAGAAGAATATGGATGTATTTGTGGCTCCAAACTGAACACTTAAAATGACAGTCACATGGATGGCAGACAGCTCAGTTAGTAAAACACAGACATGAGACCCACACAAAAGCTTGGTGTGGTGGAACACACCTGTAATCCCAGTTCTGGGGGGTACAGACAAGAAGATCCCTGAAGCTTGCTGGCCAGCCAGTCTAGCCTAGGGTTCAGAGAGTCCCTGACTCAAAATAAGGTGGAGGGTTGGAGAGATGGCTCAGTAGTTAGGAGCACTTACTACCTTTGCAAAGGACACAGGTTTGATACTAAGCACCAACATCAGCTGACTAACAACTGCCCGTAACCCCAGTTCCAGGGGTACAACACCCTCTGGCCTCCTGGGCACACACGTTGTGATGGTTTGAATAGGAATGGCCTCCACAGAGTCATGCATTTGAGTGTGGCTCATAGGGGTGACACTATTAGTGTGGCCTTGTTGGAGGAAGTGTGTTACTGTGGGGGTGGACTTTGAGATCTTATGTGCTTAAGCTATGCCTGGTGTGGTAGCTACATCACTTCCTGTTGCCTGCAAGTCAAGATGTGGGGCTCTCGTTCCTTCTCAGCATCATCTCTCCCTGCACCTTGACAATAGTGAACTAAACCTCTGAACTGTAAGCCAGTCCCAATTAAATGTTTTCTCTCATAAGAGTTGCTGTGGTCATGGAGTGCTACTCAGCAGAAAGAAAAAAAAAAAAAAAAAAAAAAAAACAGAATCTTAAAATTCACAGGCAAATGGATGTAACTAGAAGAAACCATCCTGAGTGAGGTAACCCAGTCACAGAAAGACAAACATGGCATGTACTCACTCATATATAGATTTTAGACATAGAGCAAAGGATTACCAGCCTACAATCCACACCACCAGAAAAGCTAGGAAACAAGGAGAACCCTAAGAGAGACTTTGGGAGCCCATTCCACATAGAGGGATACTCCCTCAGCCAATGATGACAGACTTTGAAGACTACCCATGGAGGGCATCATCCTCTGTGGGGAGCAGAAAGGAGATGGGATGGGGGTTGAGGGGGGCGGGGAGGAAGGGAGGGTGTGGGAACTGAGATTGACATGTAAAACAAGCTTGTTAAAAATTAAAATAAAAAATTATCAAAGAAAAACAAAAGTTGCTGTGGTCATGGTGTCTCTTCAAAGCAGTAGAAGCCCTAAGACATGTATATACACAAATAACAAATCTTCTTTAAAATATGGAGAATGATTGAGGGAGACACCCAGCCTTAACCTCCAGCTACATCACACGTGTGTACACACATATATATACACACACACATCTGGCTATAATGAAAAATTGTATGCATATTTTACCTCAACAAAACCAATGGTTCAATTCAATTATTCAGCTAGCGTGTAGATGAGCACAGAAGCAACCATGCTCAAAGCCCCAGCTCCTGGGTTGGAAATATAAATCCAGTCTTGAACTAGGCTCTAACTTTGAGACTCAGTATCAAAAACAAGCAAAAAAACTACCTTTTTATTCACGGTTTGGGATATTTCTAGTCAAATCTTCTAATCGTTCTAGTGGGTCCAAATAGCCCAAGGACAGGAAGATGACAGACTCTGCTGCTAGTTGTGTGCTCTTCATCTCTGACTCTTTGAAGGACAGAGTCACGACAACATCACGGCAAGGCATGAGCTATGGTCAATGATGCCTCAGACATGTCTGGCTTAGCGCTGCGCCCTCTACATGAATGAACTCACTTCATTTCATGTCCACTTCAAAGTCCATCTCAGCCACAGACTCAGGCACTGCATTCAGGGAAGCTCCCCAGGTCATGTGGTGGGAAGACGGTAGAACAGGGATGGACAGTTAGGTCACACCGCTGAATCACAGCAGTGCCCTCCCTGCCGGCTCTATGTGCTGGCCTCCTACAGATGACAGGGTGGCTTCCCTGTCAGCAGTACTAGGAGAGAGCTTGGCTTGGACACCCCCCCCCCAGCCCCAGAACTCAGGAGGTATTCAGCAACTGGTTTGTAAAGGAGCAGTCGTCTTCCGGTCTTATCATCTCCCGCAGCCCTGGCAGGTAGTGAATTAGGAAAAACGGGCGATTGCTGCTGCTTTTACTCATCTGTGTAGCAGTTGAGGTGCAGTGGCTTTCTCCAGGTCACATGGCCCCAGGGTCCTCTGAGCCCCAGTCTCAGCCTCTGGCTGAGTCCTTTCCCATTCTATCACCAAGACCTTGGCTCTGTCAGCTAAAGGACAAAGATGTTAATTGGAAAGAGGGACCTTTTGACTCATTTCCAGCAATAATAATTACAGCCATACTCATTGTGATCTTTCATTTGTGCAATCCCACATCCTTAGCGCTGATGAAGTAGCTGCCATCATCTCTAATGGACCATTGCACAGAGAAGTTGCATAACTTCCCCAACATTGCACAGCTAAGGACCATAGCAGGCGTTTGGGTTTTGTCTGATTCCACAGTGTGAGTCACGTGTTGCAAAGAATCTCAGGCCCACATTACCTCCTCAGGGAAACCCAAAGAGGTTCATGTGTGAGCTGTGTGTTGATGAGGAAGGGAACTCCAGGAAGTGTCTCTCAATCAGTCCCTCCTCTGGTCAGAGGACACTCCCTGAGACCCACCTGTGTGGGCCCAGGACACAGCAGGAACAAGATAGGCCCTCCATGCCCCCAAGGAGCCACAGATTCAATATAGGGCCAGAAAAGTATTACTGTGTGATGGTTTTGTTGGTACAGTTGTTGCCAGTCTTTAGTGCTGACCGGTAGGGGCTGGAGAAAGCTGCCCACAAGGCTGACTTCTCGTGGATCCAAGAGCTGGTGGGAATTGGAACAGAAACGAAGGACATCTTAAGACAGGGCACAGCCTGCACAGGAGCTGGCCTCGAGAGAGGAGCCAGGCAGTTGTTGGAAAGATGAGTGGGAATGTGGGTGGTCCTAGCCTGCCCAGTGCCTAGGTCCTCCCATAGAGATAGAGAAATCTGACGATTACCCTGAAAAAGGCAACAATCCCAGTCCCCATTGCCAGTATGCACTGGCCCCACCAGGCCAAAGAACCTACTCAACTGTCTCCAGCTGACCCTCTTGCAGAAATCCTTGGATCATCACAGCTGAGGAAGGAAGGGAGTCTCCTTCCCCAACCCCCCTTTCTGCTCAGTAGGATGCACCCAACAGCCCTTGGGATTGCCAGGCAGTGCTGTGTGACATAATCCAGTTAAAGAGATGAGCAAAGAAAGGCTCAAGGTCAGTGCTAACCCAGTGACTGGCATCATCCTTGTTGTAACCGTAAGCAGAGCTTGGGATTCCTTCTCCAGGCTCCCTAGCATCTGCTGAGCTGTGGTGATGGAACAGGACCTGCTCTCACTTTTGAAGAACTTTTCATATAGCAAGGGAAGCAGTTGCTTAGTGACTGTAGCAGCCAATGAAGCAAAAGAGGCTCTGGTAGGCAGGTGCCACAGGAGATGACCGGAGTAGATGACCTCAGAAAGCCTCTTCAGAAGCTGAAGTGGGACTGGGGTGCGGGAGGGGACACTCCTCAGGTCTGTTTCAGGGTTACCTCAGGGCTGGAGCCAATGGGGCTAATGCTATGCAAATTAGTGACTGTCATACCCAAAAGGCTGAAGTGGCTCCATGCCCAGGGGTAAGAGACCCACAGGCCATACATCAGTGAAAATGAACGCTTAAGCCTGGCACAATGAGGGCAAACACTCCCAACAGCATGCCTTTGGGATTCTTCCCCAATTATAAAAGCGTGCGCGCGCGCGCGCACACACACACACACACACACACACACACACACACACACACAATATTGCTTTGTTTTATCAAGACAGGGTTTCTTTGTGTAGTTCTAGCTGTCCTGGAACTAGCTCTGTAGACCAGGCTGTCCTCGAACTCACAGAGATCTGCCTGCCTCTGCCTCCCAAGTGCTACGATTAAAAGCGTGCACCACCGCTGCCTGGCTGAAAGTGATATTTTTGAGGCTGGTCTCCCTGTGTTGCCTAAGCTGGCCACATAACTGCCTAAGCTACTAGAACTTCAGGCAAGCGCCAATATGCTCAACAACATGCTCATCCTTTAAAAGTAATTATGCACAATTTGGGAAAGGCAGAGTGTATGCATCTACGCATGTGCACACCCCGCCTTAATCATCAGGCAGGAGAGCTGAAACCACTCGATAGCTCACCCTTCCAAACTGGTTTTTATTCATTCTTTGATAAGCCTTATTTTAAGTGCTGAAAGGGGGGGGGGTGCTCAGGGACCAGGGAGGTCCAGGATGACCCTGTGGAGATAGTGGAATTTGGACTTGGCCTTAAAAGAGAGGATGGGTTTGGAAAGGCCACAAAGAAGAATTCCAGACGGGGGAGCATCCCGCAGAGGCAAAAAGGCTGGGAAGTGAATGTGACCGTCTGTGGCGCCCCTGCCATAAGCCAGCCGCTGTTATGTGTAACATGTGTTATCTCAGCAACTCGTGGGTGGAGACCAGAGCCCCTCAGCTTGGGATGGGGGGATCCGAGGTGCCTGTACCTATTGGCAGTAATAGGGCGTTTAGGCCCAGGGCCAACTCATGGCCAAGTGAAGGAGGGGAGGGGTACCTTGAATGGGGTCTTGGGGATGGGGCTCATCGGCTCAGAGACTTGGACTCTCAGATGTCTTCCTGGGGACTCTCTGCTTGCTAAATCCTGTGCTGCATTATCAGCAGCCTGCAGGGCCTGGCAATCACACGGCCGATCTAAGCCAGGCTTCTGTGAACACCGCTGGCCACCCTGTCACAAGCCAGAGATAAGGTAGGCCCGGTCATGGTCACGGGGCTCTGACTGTTGCTAACAATGGCAATGAAGGAAGGCTTCCCTGAGGCCTTCTGGCCCCTCCAGGGCCTTTCTGGATCCAGGGAAACAAACACGGAGAGCCACAGCAACAGGTCCTTAGAGGTCCTGGCATGGGCAGTGCCTTTGGCAGGGAGCCGGAGCCTCCTGGGCCCGGTTCTCAGTCCAGGGCTCACGCCTGCCGACACTGCCTCTTCAAGCCTCAGTTTCCACAGATATAAAATAACGACAGTAGCCCCATCTTGTCCTCTCCGACCTGTGTCCAGCCAGCCTGTTGCCGTCTTGTCCCCCACCCCCACCGCAGTACCTCTCTGGCAAATAGTTTCTCTACACTGCCAGACACCCAGGGCCTTGCCAGGCCAGGAGCTGAGTCAGAGCTCAGTCTACTGAGTGGCTGCTGGCTGTGGGAGCTCACACAGCCAGAGGACTCTCCTCCAACTCCTACCTGGCAGCCAGCGGTTCCCAGGCCCAGTGGACCAGATGAGAGGGAGGGAGGGAGGGGAGTTCCGACAGGAAGGCTCCGGTTTTGCCAACTTGGGCTTTTGTGCTCTGGAATGCCAGGCCAGGCCAGTTTGCTGTGCCAGTGAGGGAACTGGCCTCCAACAATAATGTTTTCCTCGACTTTTTCTACAAAGCATCAACTGCTTCCTAATTCAAACCATCAGGAGGAGGCATCCTTGGGCTGAGTCTCCAACCGCTGTACAAAGAAGCTGTTCCACAGGCTAGACAAGGGCCAGCCTGAATGCAGGCTGTAGCCACGGGGTTCCTAAACGAGATCCTGAAATAGCAACCCTGGCCTCCTCACGGCATGCTAGCCCTCTGTCCGTGCCACCGAGAACACTCCGGAAGCCTTTCGGAGTGCTCTGTTTCCTGAGCACGGGTCTTAGGCCAGCAGCTCTACCAGCACTCTACATGGCCTCTACCCTGGTGTTATTACTGAGTACTGACAATTTCATGACGCTCTCAGCCTGGAGTCACCTCCAGGCCTCCGCCCGCCAGGCCTCATGGCTCAGCAAACAAGGTTTAGGGGTCATCAGTTCACACCTACTAAGCTGGCTAGAATCCAAAAGTCAGATTGTAACCAGAAATAGCCATGAGGTGAGGATACACCAGGACCCACGTATGCTGCTGCTGCTGGGATCACGGCTCAGTACGTATGGGACAAATGAGAATTGGGTCCATGCTAATGTGTCAGAGCAACATCATTCTTTGGGGCAGCCAACATACTCCTGCAGGCTGGGGATGGAGTGCCTGCCTAGCATGCATGGGGCCCTGCGTTTGATTCCTAGCACCCTAAACCGGGCATGGTGGTGTGCACCTGTAACCTCAGCATTCGGGAGGTGGGGGAGGATCAGAACTTCAAGGGCATCCTCAGCTGCACCGAGTCCAAGGCCATGAGTCTGTCCCTAAAAAGAGGAGAAAGTGGAGGTTACCTAACCAGATGAAAAGAATGTTGTGGGGTGTTTTATTGCACTGTAACACTCCAGAGACTGACAATAGTTTACATTGGATCAGGGGGCGGAGCCAGTGACTAGTTGACCAGAATTAACCATAGAGAAGCCACACAGGAAGGAAAGGGTGGAGACTAGAGTTTGAGCTTCTTTTTGGTTCTGGGATGAGGAAAGAGATGCTTCTCTTGCGGTGTCTCTGGCCAAAAAGCAAGGTCAGCTGGTTGCTTCTTGGCTTCTCTGACCTAGCAGGTTTTCACACCCACATCTGACTTCTAAGTCTTTGTTGGTAAAAAGAACGGTAGAGACTTAGTTTAGACCTACATACCACAGCCTCCTAGGGACTGGAAGCCCCACCAGGCTGAGGCCTGAGTGGCTGGCAGCACACTGACTTTGGGGCTGAGGGGCCACAGATAATAATTAAAATATCAGTAGATTCACATGAAGCCACTAAGTTGATAGAAAAACATCAGAGGATATGTCCTATCCCTACAATGGAATGTTATCCAGTCATTAGAAGAAGGAAGCTATGCTCCAACGGTGTTGGCCATCTTTGAAAACACTAGCTTAGATGATGGACATCAAACCCCAAAGGCCATGTGTGCAATTTCATTTGTATAAAAGTTCCAAAGTAGGGAACTCCATGCAGATGAAAAGCAGAGTATAGGTTGCCCAGGTGTAGGGGATAGCCAAAGGGCATAGATTGTTTTTTGTTTGTTGGGACAGTAGCCCAGGCTGGCCTCCAGCTTCCCAAGTACTAGAATTACAGATCTGTGCCACCACGTCAAGCATAGTTGTTTTTATAGTCACAAAGACGCCCTGCAATTGTCTGTGGTGGCGGGTACACACCTGAATGCATTTAGAAGGCACTGAATTGTGTGTTGGATGGTATGAGCATCATAACTCTGTAAAGCTATTTTTAAAAGCAAAAGTTTGAGCGGGGCATAGTGCTGCACGCCTCCAATCCCAGCACTCCAGCAGCAGAGAAGGAGAACCCTGTTTGAGGCTAGCCTGAGCTCTGCAGTGAGACCCCTGCCTGAAAAACGGGAAGGGAGGAGAAGTATAAGGCTCAGATTTGACGGAACTCATAAACCACGGAGGTCAGATGTGCGGACAGTTCCATTCAGGACACTACCAAGCACACACCAGGACCATGGGGCAGGCAACCCAGGGATTCTCATGACCCAGGCCCTGACACCTGCCTGCCCCCCCTAGCTGTCACGTTTGCCTGCTGTCCTTGCCCTGAAGCCCCTGCTCCTGGGCCTCCCCAGGGGAAACACTGGTGTCTGAGGAGAAATCGAAACAGAAATGCAGGTGTCCCGTCCTGGGCAAATTCCAAGAAAAGACGGAGAGGAGCTCCAGAAGTGATGGCTCATGGGCTTTGAAGGGAGGAAGGAAACGCAAGCCACGAGCGGAAGTGAAAAGGAGGTAGGTGTGTGAGAGAGGCAGGCGCCCGGGTGCAGGCCACACAGGCCACACTCCACCAACACAGAGCCCCGCACCCCCACCCTCCCATTGTCTCCATTCTTCAGGGCCACGCAGTTTCTCTCTTACTGCCACGCCCCTGAGCCCGTTTCCCTGGTATCTGGAGGCAGAAGACCGGCTGTGTTGTCACCGTGTGAGAAGGACTCCCTGAACAGCACTCCTGCACTGTAGAAAACACCTGCCCGGCATCACAGGTCCTACGGCAGGCCTAAGGGTGGCATAACAGCATCTCTTGTGCTGTCTCGGACTGAGACTTCATCTTGCCTTTACCCCCTCCGGGGTCACATCCCAAGCAAGGCAGGCCTCGGGTCTCCTGTACTCGTTCTGAGGGAGATAAGCTGAGGACGTGGAGGTAGCCCAGGTGTTGGGGTTCCTGGGACTCCATCACACTCTCCTTTAGCCACGCTGGCTCCAAGCTGAAGTGATGGGATGACATGATACCTGTTCTTCTGCCTGAGCAGTGGACCAGCTGCACATTCATGTCATGTGTCCTGGGTCAGCTGATAGAATCTTGCCTAGCAAGGGCAAGGCCCTGGGATCACAGTAACACACACACACACACAAAGAGAGAGAGAGAGGAGAGAGAGCAAAAGATACCTTGGTCCCATGGAGAGTGTTCAATATGGCAGGAAAAATTCACACAGATGTCTTCAAATGATCAGAGGCTTTATAGGCAAGGGTTGAACGAAGCTGGTTCATGACATGACCATGGACAAGGGACCATGATGGAACGGGCTGCCCAAGGGTCTATATGAGGCTAGATAAGAAGAAGCTACTCCACCTCTGACTCAGTTTCCCCCCCCCCCTGAACATTTATGTGACCACCATAGCTATGGAAATCTCTGCCCAGCATTGGGGATTGAGCCCCTCTGAAAGGAAAGATACAACAGGGTGCCTTGAGTCCACTCAGTTCAACACTCACAGTCAGAGGCTGTTTCCAGCATGAGCCTTCAGATGCCAAAGGTTTTCTCTGGCCTCTAACCTGCCAGCTATAAACCAGGGTTCCCACACTCCCGTCCTGATTTCCGTTAGTTTGAGCCTTTCGAGGAACTCTGGGAAGCACCACTGCCAACAGGGTTATCATAGCGATTATTACAAAGTTTGCGGATGAAGAGGTGTCTGGGGGAGCAAAGGAAGAAGGGAGGGACCTTCCATCTTGCAGGCCACCGACACTTCCCTGAAGGAATGCCCCTTTGTCTAGAAACTTCCTGAACCGGTCTTTAGGGTTTGGGAAGACTCCATTGTGTGTGCAAGAGTATGCTAATAGACTGAGAGAGACTGTAGCTTCCCCCAGGGTATGGAGTAGGGCCCCTCTGGAACACAAATGACCTTCTGAACTACTGTCAGACAAGACAAGCCAGGGTCATAGGCCAGGAACCATGGACAAAAGCAAAACTAACCGGGAGTGAGTTCCCTGTCACCAAGAGCGCTGAAATGCCATTATGAGGGTCAGTAAACTCAGGAGTGAGCACAGAGCCTGGCTTCACCCTCCGAGGGTTGTCCTTTGCAAGCCTGTCCCTCCCCTATCCACCCTAGCAGCTCTCCCAGTAGTGAGAAAACTGTTCCCAGACGGTGCAAATGTGCCCTGGGTAAAATCATCCCTGATTAAGAGCGAGTAGTTTAGATGACCTTTAAGATTCCAGAGATCCTGTGATGTCCTCATTGTACACAGGGAACCACAAGAATCCCGCATGTTTGAGCCCCAGTGTCCTCTGTGATGCTGAGCCTGGGATGAATCACCCCACTTAACGTCCTGGCTGTCTTGGTGACTCTCCGTTCTCAGGACGTACTCCCCAACCCTCAGCCAGACTTTCTTCAACTCTGACTTACGTTCTAGATGAAGTGTCCCTTTTGATGCAGGTCAGTGATTCCCTAAAAGGCACGGAGCATGTGTGCCTCCAATGTGTGGTTTCTTCCTGGGCAGCAGACCTCTGGAGAGCCACCTGGATGTTGCTCATTCTGAGTCCCCACGCAGCAAGGGCTCCCCACATCCAGCAGTCTGGAAGCTGTCCCCTGTGAGAAGAAAACAAAGACAGCTGTGCAGTGGACACATCCTGGACAACCCAGCTCTGCACTCACAGCCCCAAGTGCATCCTCAGGAGACAGCCTGCTGGTGATGTGTTCTGCCAGGGCCCTGTGCACAGGTCTCCGACCCAGATGACAGCCCACTGCACAGTAGGATGTTGCAGGGTGTGGACAGAACTCTGCTCAGGAGGAGGGGATGACTTCAAAAGGAGAGGGAGATCCCAGTGCTGTCCACCAAAGCCAAGACACCCAAGTGGCACCTTTCTCCCGATGTAAAAGGAGGGACCTTTGGAATGAATGAGAAGGGCAGGAGGTAGATGGCCCAGTTAACTCAACATTTGGGCTAAGTGCAATCCACAACCCAGAACTCAGGAAGGCCACAGCTCTATGAGGGGTTACATGGGAGCCACAGCCCTGTGAGGGGCCACGGCCCTGTGAGGCCACCTGTCCTGGGTTTCTTTTGTAAAGCACAGAAGTCTCAAACTAACTGATGGTTCTCAAACATTTGTGGGTGCTTTTATTTTGTCTGTAGTGAAAGAACCCCCACTTCTTAAAGGAAAATCTCATGCACAGAGGCAGAGGGTGAACTCGAATTACTCTGGAGCTCCCCACATCCCCAGCTGGGACTGAGGTCTTCAAGCTGCAACTGCCCCCACCTAACCATGACACGTGTCTCCATGTAACAGAGTGGATGATGGGAGGTTCAGAGGCCAGGGTGAGCACTGTGACCGCGATTTCCCGGAATATACTAGCATGGAAAATTCTCATCAGCTGCGGACCTGTTCGTCTCAGTGGGTCTCAGTATACACAGGAATTCACAGGACTCGCTATCCTGAGGGCTCTGTGGATGTTAGCAGGACTTAAGCAGGGAGTCCCTGTTAATTGTTTTGGGTTTTGTTTGGTTTTATTTTGGCTTGGTTTGATTTTAGTTTTTAGAGACAGGGTTTCTCTGTGTAGCCCTGACTGTCCTGGAACTCACTCTGTAGACCAGGCTGGCCTCAAACTCACAGAGATCCATCTGCCTCTCTCTGTCTCCTGAGTGCTGGGATTAAAGGCGAGTACCACAACCTGGCTGTTCAGGGGGGGGGGGGTTGTCTGTTTTGTTTTTTAACATTTATTTATTTATTCATTTATTTGTGTGCTTACACATGGAGGTCAGGTGACAGCAGTCTATAGGACCCAGGATCAAACTCCGATCGCCAGATTTGGCAGCAGGTGACTGCTAAGCCATGTCCTAGTTTGTATTTTAGTAACTTAGAGCCTGATGAGGTCAGATTGTCTCTACAAGGACCCAATTGGGTGAGGCCGGCTGCCTTGAGTTCAGCTTCAGATATGGAGTGAAGCTGTGATTTGAGTCAGGAGAAGCTGATAAAACCCTTAAGTGATAGCTAAAGGGTCTGGTGTGTGGAGAGAGATCATCTGACAGAAGTCAGCCTAAGACCCACCCGGCCCTTTCATGGGCAGGGCCTATGGGGAGGGCAAGGCAGGGACTTGCTAATGGGACCTTAAAGGAGGTGGTTAGGTCAATGTTCCCCAGATGGTGTCCATGGAATGCAGTCCTGGAAGGGCTACTAGGGAAGGCATGCCTAACACGCCTTCCCCACCAGCTGTCCTGAAAGCTTTGAGAAGCCCCACAAAAAAGACTTCCTGTTTTGTTTTGTGTAATCCACTGTTGCCCTAAGATTTTGTACACAAAACCTTGTTTTTCTCTGAACACTGACAGTGCCCTTGTTGGTAGGGCAGCCGGGCTGTCTTAGGCTAATGCTTCTATGAAGGAAAGAGCTCTGGGTCTCAGAGGGCTGAGAGGCAGTCACGAGGACACGCTGTGAGTCCCGAGTCCCGGCCGGTCGCCGCCCCCCCCCCCCCCCCCCGTCTCCCTACTACTCTACCGCTGCCTTACAAGCTGTTGCAACTATGCGGCCTCTCTGTGAGAGGGCCCTGTGCTCCCCAGTAGGGTTCTGGTGCCTGGTGTAGAATGAACACCTGCAGGAAAGTCTGGAATGAGGTCTGTTTCTCCCACGGAGGCAGTGTGGAATTGAGTCTTCGAGTCCCTATGAGGTGAGCTCAAGGTAGGAAATTCGCAAGCCCTGCTTGCCAGTAAAGGAACAATGTTTTGCACACAAAGGGTCTGACCATCCCCCATCCCCCCCCTCACCCCCCCCCAATACACATGCACACCTACCAGCTGGCCCTGGGCCTAACACTTGGCTGTTAGCCTCAGAGCACTGAAGGCTAACGTGGAAATGTGAATGTGTGACCTCCAGTGTCTCTTCTGAGCTGCCAGGGTTCCCATCACCATCAGTCATCATCTTGGATGACTCACTCACCAGATTAACCCAACAGAGACTGGTCAGCATACAAGGATTGAAACCAGAGGGAGTCTGCGGTGTGGGATCAGGCGGTTGGGTACCAGGAGCCTCAGGGAGCATGCTTGATCGCTATAATGCTGCCACCCTTAGTTAGGCCCAATCACCCACCTCAAAGGACATTGAGGTGGGAATTTAGAGAGGATGACCCAAACTGTCAAGACTGAACTGCACAGGAAGCCTACAAGACAAGTCTTCCTTCCCGCTGGGTCCAGTATGTGGAGGATACTTCCCTGGGAAGCAAGAGAGGAAGCAGCCGGGCCACCTGCGCCTCCCAAGAGCTCTCCCCCAGAGGGATTCGGGAGGCATAAGCCAGTTGGCTGGCCTCTCTATTTTTCCCCTAAGCAACTTTGGCAGTACTGTGGGGGCAGTAGATGGGGAAACTGAGGGTTCTCCTTGTGGGTCAGGTCTTACTGAACTAAGCCAGGCCCTTCTCAGACTCCAGGGCACCCAGCTAGCAGTGGACACTATCTTCTCTGATTATGGACCTGCTCATCATTCTTCCTCCAGCTGGAATGGATGCTTCTGGAAGCAAGGCCCTGTTTGCTGCCAGCATGTTGAACATAATACAAATTCCATAAGCATGTGTTAAACTAATAAAGGACACAAATAGATTTTGTGAAGTCTAGAACCCAGGCTACCATCCCCACCCCAGCCCCAGGCCAGGGCTTTTCCCAATTTCCTCCAGACTGTGACTCCAAGGTGATGGAGAATGGCCACTGTCTCCCATGCATATCTTTTTCACTGTCTTAAGCAAGGAACAGTTACTCCAGGCTTCACTTACAAACCAACCACTCTTGAGCAAGTGTTTCCAGACACAGACGAGGGCTCAGCCAGCTTTTCCTGCAGAAGGTCAGATACCAGCTATTACAACCTGCATGGACTGATGCAGTCTCTATCACTACCTGCCTCTGATGTAGCACAGAAATTCAGAGGATATGTAAATTAATGAGCCTGACTATGTTCTAATAAAGCTGCATTTACAAAAAGAAACAAAACCAGGCAGGCAGCTGAATTGCACATTTCAGGATGCTCAGCTACATCGAGACGTGCTTTATCTGCAACCCTAGGATGGTGGGACAGAACTGACCAACCTCTGAGTATAGACTGGGCTGGCTTGGAACTCCAAAGGACAGGAACAGCCATCATCATGGAATGCTACTGTGTGGGTGGTATTAGGTGTGTCTTCTGTGTGACTTCTCATAAAAGAGTTGTGCAGGGGCACCATTTTACATCCAGGGAAATGGGAACTCAAAAAAGAAACAGAAGTCCTGGCCCCCAGAGCCAGTGAGGGACAGAGACTGAGCCAGGGCAGTCAGGCCCAAACCTGTGCCAGCTCACACCAGCCTCACTTTATGATAACCTGACAGCCAAAACTCAGACAGACAAGGAAGCCTGCTCCCAGCTAGGGTGAAGAGCGGCCTGCCCTGCTCGCTCTCTGTGTGAAGGCAACGGTAGGTGACTTCTCTGATTACCATAAGTACACATGTGTGTGCACAAACAGACTGGAAGCCAAATAGTGACAGTCTGGCCCAGGGGTCTGGATCCAATGTCGCTTTGATGAGGGCACAGATTAGGCAGGGAGAGATGGGAGGTGGCTGGTTGGTGGACAGATTTATTTTGGTGACAGCCTGTAGTTTGAGAAGGATGATCGTTGACAGGTGTGGGGTTGCCCAAGCACTGCGGTGTATGTTTAAGTAGCCATGCAGCACTGGCCTTGACCCATTAGAAGCCAGGATTCCCCAGCAGTGGTGTGTGCCAGCCAAAACCATCTCCTGAGTGCCAAGCATTCTTGTGAGGAATGGGAATTCCTGATTTTGCCTGTTCTTGGCCCAAGGGCCTCCCTCCTTGCTCCAAAGGCCTCCGGTCTCCCCAGGCAGCCCCTAACTTTCTGGTATCCAGAATCCAAGTAGTACTAGGAAACTCCAAATGCAGAATTAAGGGTTTGACACAGCCAAGCCATGAACAGAATAGAGTCCCATGGGCATGTGTATAATGGTGCTGAAGGGAAAGCTTCCAGAACCTGTTTGCTTCAAACCGACTCCGGGTTCGCTTGGGCTTCTTCTGCTGGACGCAGGCCGGCTCTGAGGGTTCTTGAGTCTACCTTCTCTTTCTTTCTCAGCCCACCCACCACTGCCCCCCAGCAGGTGTTGGAGTGGATTGCTGTGGGTCCCTTGCAGAGTGCCAGGGGCCCGGGGCTGCTATGGGGAGAGGGGCACCCGGGGGTATGCACCCTGCCATGTGGGTGGCTGACTTCTTTGCGTCAGGCTGGTCTGGTGGAGACAATGACCTCACCTGCTTGGAAGAGCCTGGACCGCTGCTGGGATCTGGGATGGGGAGGGGTCCCGTAGCCCAGACAGAGAGGAGCTGGGGGCTGAGAACACCCTTCCCCCGGGCCTGGCCGAGGCCCAGCATGGCTGCCTGTGGTCTGGCCCCAAAGCAAGGGACAGACCTCCTCTGTGACTGGCACCCGCTCAGCAGCCTCTTCCCAGCCCCGTTAGGAGAAAGGGAGAAGGGCTGACGTGTGCCTGACCTCATGCCCGGCCCCCTCCACCAGCGTCTGTCTCCCTCTGCCTTGCCTGGCCGTCCCTGCTTCCAGGAAGCTGGACCTCCCGAAACTAGGGCAGGGAGTCAGCCGAGCTTTCTCTGCTGGACCTGGAGACACCCGATGGTTCCTCTTCTACCACATAGGAAAGCTGGGATTCACCTTCTGTCAGTTTCTATGGCAGTGTGGGTGTTGGAGAATTCCCAAAATTAGTGAGCGTTGAGGTGGGTAGGCACTAACATGCAGGCTACCACGTGTGGGATTCAGGGGCAGTTGGTGGCCCCTAGGATTCAAAAGCGTAGCAGAGGCCCCGTGGGCCTGTGCCTCATGGCTCCTTAGCTCTGGTCGCCTGGAATGAGCAGAACCCCTGAGCGTCCCCTTAAAGTGCAGATTGCAGCCGGGGCTGGCTGAGGTGACAGACATGCAGCTCACTCCATAGCTGCCACCCTGACAGCCTGAGGAATCCCCTAATCTTTCGGGGATTTGAACCAGGACAACCCTGAGTTCATGGCTTTCACTCCAAAAAGAACTTCAGGACTAGCTATTACATGAAGCCAAGTTAGAGGTCTTAGTAAATATTTTAGTGTAAGTTTAAGCATTAGGGGAAAGGCGCCCTGAAGAGAGACATGCCCAAGTGTGGGTATGGACTCCTCAGGGGACAGTAAGCAGTTAAAATGCCTTAGTACTAGCCATACCCTGCCCTTTGCCTGTAAATGGGACTTCTATCAGATTCCTAGAAAACTAGGCTTCATACCTGGGGAGGAGAATGGCCTTAAGCAGGTGTTAATTAGGTGGGAATTAGTCTCATGTCCTTCAACCAGATGTCTGAGTGAGGGGACATCACATGCTACCTTCCTCTGCCTCCCATCCCCCAATTTTCCCTGTTTTTCTGTTTTGAAATAGGCCAAGACTCTGACTGGTTTTGTTTTTTGTTTTTTGTTTTTGGTTTTTTGTTTGTTTGTTTGTTTGTTTGTTGTTGGTTTGGTTTGGTTTTTAGGAGGGTTTGTTACTGATGGCTGGACCCAGGGTCTCACACATGCTAGGAAATTTCTGTCACTAAGCTATATTCCTCTTTCTATTTTTATTTTGAGACAGAGTCTCTCTAAGTTCTCAGGTGGGCCTTGAATTCCCTCTGTAGTCCAGGCATGCCCTGCACTTGTCTGGACTCCTGCCTCGGCCTCCTAAATAGGTGGGGTTACAGGCTCATGTCCCTAGACCCAGCCACATTCTATACTTCCAAACTCTCACTAGTGTGGACAGTGCTGGCTGGTGCATTCCTCGTTTTACACAGCAGGGCATGTCTGGATGCCTAGCCCAGGACTCAGATGGTGAAAGTGTTTTTGCTATGACCTGGAAAATGAATCTACATACACGCTCTGTATTCAGTGGGAGCTCAGTGAACAACAGGTCCTGTGAAACATGATCCTGTGAAGGGAAAGTTGGACAAATTTCACAGCCCTGGAAAGGCACACTGGTCCAGGAGAACCCAACTTGCAGAGTCAGAGAAGACTTCACAAACAGGTAGCCTCTGGGAGAGTAGCCTTGAAGAGTCAGAATCTTACACACAGCAAATGAGAGCAGGCATTCTAGACAAAGGGAAGAGCCTAAACAAAGAGAGCTGTCAAGCTGTGGAGGGCGTGATGCTGGGCACACTTGTAAGCTGCTGTGGCTGATGGGAGCAGTCGAGGAGCTGCAAATCCAGGTTAGCTGTGAGGTGGAAATGCCAGGCATCCAGCAGGTTGTTCAACAGGGCCCTTCTGCCCAAGGACCCTGTCCACACACATGAAGTCAGCCTTGAGGTGGGGATTAGATTGTGACTGACAAGAAATGGGCCTTATCCTGTTGGCATCTTGTGCAGAAACTTTAAAACTTTTGAAGTGAGATGGTTTGATCAGACTGAGCGCCTTGAGGCGAGGAAGCGAGTGTGGAAGGCATTGCAACAACACAAGAAGGTGGGAAGGGACTGTGCGGGCACAGCGGCTGGGGAGGCCACACCGTCTGAGGTAAACAGTTTTGACACCGGTAGCAGAGATGGTGTGGGAAAGACCTGGTCTACCGGTGCTTAATCCACTTTCTGTTGCTGTAACAAAATGCCCAAGACAACTTGAAAAGAGCTGTTCCTTGAATCACAGATGTGGACGTCTGAGTCTGTTTGGCAGGACAGTGCGGAGCAGTGGTTGGAAGGGGCTAAGTTCCCACCGCCCCGGTTTATCTCATTTTATGTGTCTGAGTGCTTCCCTCACACTCGCGCCTGGTACCCTCGGAGAGCAGAAGAGGGATTATAGATGGTTGTGAGAGTCCACGTGGGTGCTAAGAATCAAACCCCAGTGGGTCCTCAACAAGCACGTGTTCTTAACTATTGAGCCATCTCTCCACTCCCTAGGCCCCACACTTTTTCATTTGTTTTGTTTGTCTTTTAAGGCCGGGTTTCTCTGTGTAGTCCTGGCTGTCCTGGAACTCACTGTTGTAGAGCAGGTTAGCCTTTAACTCAGAGACATCGGCCTGCCTTTGCCTTCCAAGTGCTGGGATTAAAGGCCACCACCGCCTGCCTGACCACTCCTTTTAAGATGCCCCCACTTCCTGGCAATCAGGCCTTCGGAGAACACTTATCTAAAGCACAGCAGTGTCTCAGGGCTGTCCTTCCATACTGCCACAAGCTAGGAGGCTTCAGCCACCCGAACTCTCTTTCCCTACTCTCTGAGAACCATCAGACTAAAAGTAAGATGTTGGCAGGAACACAGTGCCCCAAGGTTTCCAGCGGAAGGTCCTTGCTGGCCTCGTCTAGCTTCTAGTGGCCCCATGTAGCCCTTGGCTTGCCACAGTATCACCCAGTCTGCCTTCCACGGCCATTTCCCCTGGCTTGCCTTTATGTGTCTCTTATGAAAATGTTTGTGCTTAGAATTCAGGCTGACTGGACTATCCAAGATATCTCAGGCTAACATCTGCAAAGATTTGTTCCCAAAAGTTGGGGTCACTGGCCCTGGGGCATTAGTGCCAGCCCTAACTTTGGGCAGGATAGGGCAAGAATTCAGTGACATTCCTTAAGGGGCCAGGATGAGCAGAGCAGGCAAAAGGGGACTCAGGGTTCTGAACCTGGTGGGCTATCCACACCTGGCCCTTGCCTGTGACACATTTTCCCGTAAAGATAGAAGATCACTCTTTCTGGGGGACCTGGGAGGGTTCCAGCTGGCCTGCTAGGATCAGAGGCCTGGGGCCTGGGATTGGGGCAGAGAGAGCCGTTGACAGGTAAAGCCCTTCTGGGCTTTGATTCATTGACCGTCTGGGCAGGAGCTGGCCAGGCTGCTAAGAATGACAAAAATGCCTCTCGAATACTTTCCTCTCAGCCAGCGGTTTCACTCAGTGTCAGTACAGTTGAGAGAGCCTGTCTGCTCTGCTTGCTGAACCCCGGCTTGGTCCCCATCTGTGGTCCGTCTGCGGCTCTCCCTCTCTTCTTCACATACACCCGCCCCCGGTCCCCGAGAGTAGATGGAGTGGGCAGGGCTGGACCACGTCCTCATAATTGAAATATTTGGCGCTTGGAGTAAGGCCAGACTTCCCCAAGTCAAAGGGACAGATTCAAGCTGGTCCTCTGTGACTGTAGAAGGAAGCCCCGGAAGCTGCCAGGATGCCAAAGCCAGCAGCCAAAGAGTTTCCATCAGGGGCCCAGAGGACCCAGGCAGCCTTGGAATAGGGTGAGGGCAGACACTCAAGGCCACAAACCCTAAATCCCTTCCCCTGTCTCCTTTGCTGTTGCTTCCTTGGTCTCCCTCAGAACACCCTTGGCGCCAGCCTGCCTCAGCCCCTCACAGAACCTTCTGGAGAAGGCCCATGCTGCCTGTTCTATGGGCTTGTTATAGAGCTGTTAAAAAGAGGGTTTCAACGGTCTGGAAAGATGGCAAAGTAAAGACAGTGGTAAAGTGCTTGCTGTGCAACATGAGGACCAGAGTTGAGATCCCCAGAACCCATGGGAAGCTGGGGCCCAGCAACTCATCTCTGCAATCCAGTGCTGGGGAAGCAGAGGCAGGAGGATTTCAGGACTTGCTGGCTGGCCAACACAGTCCAGCTGGGAGCTGCGGTTTCAGTGAGAGACCCTATCACAATAACTAAGATGGCGGAGAGCAATGGAAGAAAGCCCAAATGCATACACACACACCACACAACTCTCACACACACAGATAAACAAAAATGGTTTGGAAGTGGGGCATGCTGGGTGGTGGTGGTGCACGCCTTTAGTCCCAGCACTCGGAAGGCAGAGGCAGGCAGATCTCTGTGCGTTCCAGGCCAGCCTGGTCTACAGAGTGAGTTCCAGGATAGCCAGGGCTGTTACATAGAGAGAAAAAAAAAATGTCTTGAAAAATGGCAGAGAGAGAGAGAGAGAGTGTGTGCCTCCTTATGTTTTCAAGAGGCTGAGACAGAAGGGTCCTGAGTTTGAGGCTGGCCAGGGAACATAATGAGACTCTGCCTGGCTCCAGGGTCTCTTGAGGACAGATGGGAGCTTCTGAGACATATTCAGTACCAAGATTCAGAAGCCTCCCCTTAGAGGACAAAGCCCCACTGCATGTCTGTCACCCTGTCATCCTGTGCCCTTGTGGAGTCCCCATAGTGCCGCAGTGGGCCTCCGTATTTGCACAGGCTTTGGTAGAAACGGCCCTCCCAGAGATACAGGCATTGCCGATAGTAGGTGGGAAAGTTCCCTTTGGAGCCCAGCCCCAGGTTCTGCTTACCTCAGGCCTCCTCCTTTCTAATTGTGAGACTCACGTAACAAAATCACATTACCTTTCTCCTTTTCCTGCAGGAATCTTTGAAGTCGGGGTAGTCATTGTGTGGTCCTGGCACTCTGGACCCCCGCCCCCACCCGCCCCCACCCACCCTTTCTGACTCTTCTCACTCAGTTTGTATCTTTTCTGTCATCTGATTCTCTATGTTATCACTGCTTTCTGTTTTTTTAATGTGCTTTCTATTGTGAACTGCTGGTAGCTGTTGCTGAGAACAATAATCCCAGGACAAACACCCACTGCTCCATCATGCCATTCACATTTATTGCTGAAAACAGGGTGATTTGGTGCAATAAAGGAATTCTGCTGCATTATCTTCAAAACTGGGGTTTTAACTCAGGGAATTCTCTTTCTTCTACGTTAACACTTGAGCCCCTTAGGTAAAGAGCCTGGTACAAAGAGGCCCTTATCAGGTCTGACCACAGTTGCTTTGACCAGGTGCAGATGATGACCAGAAACAGAAGACCAAAAGATGAGCTGTTTGTAAACTTGGGAGTCCATGAACCTGTGGGCCACCTGTGTCCGGTGGGGTACCTGTGGGCAGTTAGCCTCTAAGATCCGGGGCCTTGTCCTCTTGGATCCTAGGGGGGATCCCATAGGCACAGTCCCTGCTCTACCATGTACCTGAGAGCATGAGGCCTTTGTGACCTAGGTTCTATGGACCTGCGCCTCAGTTGCTATCAGGGAAGCTATTGTTGGGAGATTCGTCCACTCTCTCCAGTTTGTAACCAGCAGCCTGGCCCTGGCTTGGACTGAGAGATAGCAGAACTGTCCCTTCTATGCCCATCAGGGAACTGTGAGTCTCTTACTGCAAAGCAGACGTCTGGGGTGTGACATTCATCCAGCTTTGTGTCCCTCCATCCATGGCAGGACAGACTAGACTTGGAGAGATATGCAAGTCACATGACATCTCTGTCTCCCCACCTCTCCGCTCCCTCAGGTACCACGGTTAGGTAGGGAGGACAGTTCTTGCAAGTTCACAGATTCGGAGATAGATGATCAATGAGAGGCAAGAACCCCAGCCAACCTTTCCCAGCACGGCATGCCTGCCACACCGCTTCCTCCTATCACAAGTTTGCACTGTCCTCTCAAGCGTGAGCCAATAGCCAATTAATACTCCATTGTTCTATCAGGCCAGGGCCCTTGCCCAGAAGGCAGGCAGGTGGTCAGTTCAATCCAGGAACCTGGGTAAGAAAACCAGCCCCAGAGGCCACCTTAGGTCCACATCCCTGCAGCTCCTGCCTTTGCTTCTAGAAAACTTCAACCTGCTTTCCCCTAACCATAGATAAGGGAGTGCTCAGGTGGGCCCGTGCACATCTGTGTGCAGGAGGAACGGACAGCTGCAGGTTCCTGCAAGAGGACAATCCAGAAGTTTCTCTGTAGCTGATTGCCAGGCCTGGGCCACTGTGCTCCAGTTGGTGTAGAGAGCTGGGGAGAGCAGGCCTTCCTTTCACCCACGGACACCCTGGGGTTCTGGCTGGTTTCTGATGCTGCAGTCAGCCCTTGCTGTGGGGAGATGATGAGATTCCATGTTTCTAATCAGCTCCCAGTGAAGAGCAGGCCAAGCAGTTCTGGAGAAGCGGGAGGCACCCTACCCTGCCACAGAGGAGAAAATGGGACTCTGGCTGAAGGCCTCCAATGGCTCTGGAAGTCCCCTGACCCTCACTCCTGAGAAGATTTTCTAAGAAGGCATCTTCCCAGAAGGGTTAGCCCTTGCCTCATCCAGCTGAGCTTCCACACACATTTGTGCACAAGTTCATAGATGCAGAAACCCTGCCCCGCCCTCCAAAGCGAATCTCCCAGGGAAGCCCCAGACTCAAACCCCAGACCAGAGGTCGGACGTATTTGGGGGACCTACCAGAAACATCAATCTGCCTGTGGCTACCCAGTTTGAATCCCATTGTTCCCCAAGGGATAGAATTTAGGTTGCTGTAACGAAGACAGCTTTCAGTAGGAGGGAATGGGGTGACAGCCGTGCTCCTGAGGAGCCTTTTGTACCCCGAAAAGCTGTCATGGCTGGTTAGTTAGGACAGCTAGAGCCCAGTGTCCCATGTGATGCTGTGGGGGCTGGCTCCTTCGTGTAGGTCTTTTGAGCCCATACCCATGTCACTATGGGCCCTTCCTGGGTGACAAAGCCCCAAACAGCTGGCATCTCCAAGTCCCCGAAACTCCATGCAAAGGGAAGAGCATGAGGCTTGAAGCCAAACAGGCCCACACCCTCTGGTCTGGGGACTAGATGCACCTCTCAATGGGAGGGGTGACCTCAACATTTCAAATTACTCTGGGCACGTAGTTCCATCTCTCTGGACTTCAGTTTCCACCTCAGCTAAATGGAAACAGATCACCCGGGCTGCAGTGAGTGTTTAGTTTATAGTGAAATGACACTGTAGCGCCCAAGAGCTAATCTGTCCCTTTCTTGGTAGCATCTCATATCCTGGACACCACTCACCATGTTATTCCTGGGCTAAAATCCCACCCCCACCCCCACCCCCACTGATGCTGGCATTCTGGCCCAATGGAGGAGACCTCCTCTTCCCACCCTTCTGTCCTTTGTCCAGACAAGTCCCAACAAGCTATTCCCCCCCCCTCCCCCCCACCATAGCAATACACTTCCGAAGGCTTGACAAGATTGGGTTCTTTATTAATTCATTTTCTCTTTTTAAAAAAGGTACTTCTTCAGTATAAAAAATAAATATTTTAAATATGACATTGAATAAATAAAAATAATCTGTCAGTATGAAACATTCCCACAGGGTACATTCATCAAAGAGGAATTTGTCACCCAAGGCCAAGTCCTTTCCAATGAAAAGGGAAACAGCTGAGGGCCCACAGGCTGAACCAGCAGAGGAGAGCCTGGGCTGGGACTGGGGACCATTCAAATGCAGACAGCCATACCATTGCACATCTTAAGCCATTCCCAGGCAAGACTTGGGGTCCTGGCACACAGGCCATGTCTGCTCCAGAGAGACAGCAAAACAGAGCTGGATTGCTTGAGCAAGAGTCAAGGATGCAGAAGTAGACAAGGACTGGGAGGAGAGACCAGTGAACTATCTATCAGTGCTTTCAGGTTTGAAGTTTTAAATAATAAATAAAGGACCCTATGCTTCTCTCTTGATAAATTACAAAGTGTCCCATCCCTCCTCCCACTCTGGCCCAGGCACACTTCCTATCATGCCGATGGGAGTCAACCCCAGCAGGTGTAAGATTTCAAGATGCACAGCTGTCTGCCCCTAAAGTGTTCCTTTGCCCAAAGGCTCCATGGTTCTGGGATGCTGTGCAAAACGGCTGGAGTCAGATGTAGCCAGGTGGTGGCTGCATTGTGGAGCCAGAGACTGTGCACACAGAGGAAGAGTCCATTGGTCCTGAGCCTTCAAAGCTGCCAGGTGGGCCGAGCCCAGGGAATCCATGCCCACAGGGACTTGAAGCGATGGCAAGACCCAGCAGGTCCCAGCTGTGGAATCATCTTGGCTTTTAGATAAGCTGACTCTAATCTTGGAGAAGGGCAGCCAGTCCTGAGCTGGGCCTGATGTAGCAGCAGGAGGGCGAGGGCCACAGTGTCGCTGCCACACGGGCCACACATAGTCTCCTTGCCGCACCCATGGGTTCCTGGCCTGTCCTACCCAGAGCTTCAGGGGCTAGCCTCCTGCCATCCAGGTAAAGTGCTTAGAGAATGACAAAGAAAGGTGCAAAAATGCATGAAACAGAATCCTGCAGCGGAACTGCTAAGGACCGCCCTGCTCAGAGGTTGAGAGGCAGCTAGTCAGCCACTGCCCCGACTTGGCTGCCTTCCCCCTACCCTGCTCCCAGATCGAGGGCGTTCCTCAGCTTGCCTGGCCCCAGCACAAAGGAGAGATCAGATCGGATTCCCTGCCTGGGAGCCCAGACATGGGCGGGAGTGGGAAGGCAGCGATGAAGCAAGGAGCACAGCTTCCTGGTCCGCGTCCCAGGCCTTGCTCTCCCCTTCTCCGGAGCACTGGGCAGCTGTTCAGGCCCAGTTCAGGGCCTGCACTGCCCCAACTTCCTGCATTCTGTGGGTGTTCGGGCCACCCGAGGAGCTTCTATGCTGAGTGGAAGCATGCTGGGTGCCTGGTCAGGATGTCACAGTGCTTTTCAGCTGCTCTTTGAGGAACAAGGAATTTGCTTTGCCCAAGGTTCCAGAGCCATTCATTTCATTATGAATGGTGCACCGCATAGCAGGAATCCAGGGGGCGCCAGAGAGCACCATGGGACAAAACAACAACAACAACCACAAACTGCTCCACCCCCCTGGAGACCAGAAAGAGCGGGGTGAATCAGACACTTCACAAACTGGCCTAGCTCCTTGGGGGGACCCTGACACCCTCAAAGTGAGTCACAGTGGGAGGCAGGGGAGCTAGCCAGCTCTCTAATCTTAACCCTTCTCTAGGCTTATTCTGCCTGTAACATCATTAGCTCCCAAACCAAACCCTACTAGGTGAGGCTTGACCCTGGCTCCAAGGTGAGGGACCTCATGCTATTTCGGGGAATTAACATTGCCATTTAAAGCACCAATAAGTTAACATAAATAGGATATAGTAATAAATAGACAGCAGCACTGGGTCACACACAGCGCTCTGGGATCTCTAGCTTCCCTGAGACCCTGACCTCAAGTTCTGCTCCTCCATGCTCTAGGGACCCAAGACAGCCTCTGGTCCCCTCAAGTACCATTGTGTGACCTCCAGGGCCTCAGACATGACCTTCTACTCTAAGCTACCTGCCTGTCGGTTCAGGATTACCTGTTCTCCAGGGTCAACAAAAGCAGATGAGACCTGCAATCTGCTACTACCCCAGCATGGCTGTCTGCTCCCTCCCTGGCTCCTAGCTAGCTGTACAGATCCTTCCCTGGAAGGACTCTGGGAACCCACTGAACCACCTCACCTCACCTGCCTTTGCAACCTGCTTTTCCCCACCTGAGCACACCCACCTCCAGGTCCAGCTAGGAGACCCCAACCCATGCCAGGCTGTAGGGAAAACTGCAGAGAAAAGAAAAAAGAATAAGCCCATCAGGCTTTGATGGGCTCGTTCTCTTCCAGGGACTGAAGATGGCCTCTTTTCTTCCCTAAGAGCCTGAACACTAGTGACCTTCTAGAATCTTCCACCTGACATGACAATCCCTAAGCCTGAAGATACATTCCATTACAGTGTACCCTCTCAGTCTTTTACCCACAAAACTTCAAAAAGACAAGAAAGCCTTCTAGATTCTCCGGCCTGCCCACACTCCAACCAAGCCTTTCAAAGTCTCTCAGAGGCACAGCAAAGGCCCAGGCAGTGGTCATTCTGCAGGGCCAGGAGAGCCCCCAGACTTCTGTGCATCTTGTTCACACACCTAGTGAACAAGGGGCTGAGGGAGATCTCACCTACACTTAACCTCCTCAATCCAACACTCTGCCGTTTCTAGCTAGTGCTGGGCTATATGGGAGCCCTGTCCATGGAAGTTTCAGCTTTGCTGGGCTCTATCATGGCCCAGCACAGACTGCAGTGAGTGGCTGGAAATCCCTGGGGTCTGCCAGCAGCCCCTTTTGCATTTAACAATGCCCTGAACCCGAACACTTTGAGCCCCCCTCTCCACATCTGGATCCTGCTCCTGAAAACCCTCAGTCCATGACATACTTAAGACCTCCTGTCTAGAAGGCCTGGGCCACCACGCTAATGACTTGCTTGTATGTCCCCAGGAGCTGGCAGCCCAACTTTTTCTTTTGGAAGACATCTTTGCTGGAGGTGTCAGGAGCATAGGTCACATCCACGTGGCCCACATGGTACTTGTTGCACAGCCGGCAAAGCACGTTGCTAAGGAGTCCGCGCATGATGTCCATAGTAGCATTGAGCTTGCTGTGGAGGCTCAGGGCATTGGGGTTCAGGACCCTCTGATCCCGGGTGACGTTGCCCAGGGAGGCACTCAGGTACGCGACCATCCGATACAGCTCCACCAACTTGGTCTTCTCTGTCCCGTTGGCATGGAAAGGTGGAAAATCTGTCATGTTGGGCCCACATAGCTTGTCCACATTGTTGGGAAATGGCTCCCCTTGAGCTGTGTACTAAAGAGTAAAGGAAGAGAAGAGAGATGACATGGCAGTCAGGTGAGTGTCCCAACTTTCCATCAACCCTAGGGACCTATCTGTGACATGTGAACTCAACTTATTGCCCTGTAGGCAACTAGAATCATGAGTCAGCAGTGATCAGAAGTGTGAACTCACTCGTCAAGGTCACTATGACATAAATGGAGAGAGAGGAAACACAGGCGTGTCACCTCAGCCAGAGCACCACACACACTTGCACTTTCAATCACCTCCGCACCTTCCTGAGCACCCCAGTGTTTCAATGGCTCGCCCCCTCCATTCATTGCCTTATCCTTCTTCTTTGCCCACCCTGAGCAGAGTGACAAGACCCCACTTCTCATCCCGGCTCCGTCCTCCACTCACTGGCGGCCTTGGAGGAGTGACTGCCAGTCTCCAGTCTAGGCTAGGATGTGAGGAGGAAGCCATGGATGTTTGGGCCCTTGGAACTGTTTTCCAGCTCCTAAGGGCTCCCTGCAGCTTCCCGCCTTCCTCCGGACTCCAGAAAGATAACTTACGTAGGAAATAAAGAGGGCATTGGCACTGCCATTGAGCTGTGCCAGCTGATTCTTGATCTGGCTCATGAGGTTGCCGTGACATGGGTGGCGTGTGGCACAGGTGGCATTAACAGGGGTGATGGGAAGGGGACTCCCTGTCCCGTGTTTCCAGTGCAGAACCAGCAATAAGGGCACAACTCCTGGGAAGAGATGAGAAGGATGAATGGAAAAGCAGAAAGATTAGCTGAGGTTCCCTGCATGGGGGCTGGGTGAGGTGCCCATCTCACCTGCCCCTTCCCCGCCTGCCCCCCCCCCCCCGGTTCCCTGGCTCCAGGTCTCTCTGCTTTCTCTTTCCCTGCTTCCTGGCCTCGGTTTCCCCATCTGTGCCATTGGATTGAGTGGAG
Organism: Phodopus roborovskii; assembly: GCF_943737965.1. Classification (NCBI taxonomy): domain Eukaryota; kingdom Metazoa; phylum Chordata; class Mammalia; order Rodentia; family Cricetidae; genus Phodopus; species Phodopus roborovskii. The sequence goes on along the minus strand of NW_026126546.1, from coordinate 10,911,674 downwards.
GAGCAACATATCAGGCCAGGAGCCATTTGTACTAGCTAGAAGATGGGTCCAGGGGACACTCCGTCTTCTAGCTCTGTCTCTCAGGAAGTCAAATCTTCAAAGCATGGTACCCTAGCTGGACAGCATTAGGTCCAGCAGAGGAGAAGAGATATGGAGTCTGTCTTCCCTCTCCTAGGATGGACCAGATTCTTCTTAGCTTATTTGAAGTTCATTGGCCCATTGCAGCCTAGAACTCCAAACTGGACCCCTTGCGGACCATGGAGGCTGGGGGCCAGGGTTTCTGTTGACCCTCTCTTCTTAAACCTGCACCTTGATTCTGGCTCTCTAGGCCAATTGCCATCTCTAGCCTTCCTCAATTAGGCCCCCTGGAGGACCTTCCACCTGTTCTGCAAATCATCTTTCACCCCAACTTGCTACAGCTCCACACACACACCGCGCGCCCCAACTCCACACACTTTGAGGTGAGAGGAAATGGTGCAACCAGGAAAGAGGCCAGAGAAAAGGTCGCAGGCAGACACGCAAGAGGAAAGCGAAAGGTGTCAGGAGAGCCGGGAGCTGTCCGGGCCTGTCCAGGTTCACCCCTCCCCCGGGGCGCCTGCCCCTCCTTTAGTTTCAGCTACACGGGCCCCCTCACCCCAGCCCAACCTTTCCAACACCCGCTGAAAACACCTGAAGGTGATAGAGGCTGAAATCAATTCTTGGAGGCTGGAGAACTCCCACCTGAACTCCCCATGCTGGGACTAAAAAGACCATAGACCCTTAAATTCACTCCCCTGACTATCCCTGCGGATCCCAGCATCCCCAGTGTTAAGGCCCCGGGACAGCTGAGGGGGTACCGGTACCCGCATCTCACCTCGCGCCCGCCAATCACAGCTTTCCAGGGACTAGCCGACGGAAGCGGCACCTGCGCCGGTCCTGGCCGGAGTTTGCAAGCTGCTCAGCCGCCTGCGCCCCTCCCAGGGAGCAGCCCGGATCGCAGTTGGAAAAGAGAAAGCGGAAAGAAAGAAAGAAAAAAAAGAAAGAGGGAGGGTGAATCCGGGCGACAGCGGAGAAGCAAGAGCAGCGCGGGAGAGCAGTGGAGCGAGGAGAGGAAGCGGTGGAGCAAGGCTGCACCGACCCGGTCTCTCGCCTCCAACCTGCTGGCCCCGGCGGACTGGGCGCGCGGTTCCCGGACCATGTGCGGCGCTCGCTGCCGGCCGCCACCCAGCGCCTCCGGCTGGCCCGGGACTGCGCGGGCGCCCCAAGTGTCCGAGTGGCGCGGCAGGCGAGTGTCCCGCGGGTGCTCGCCCAGTGCCCCAGGCTACCGGCGCGCCCACAGCCGGGACTCGCAATCGGTGCGGGGCGCGTGGATTTACCTGCGGCCAAGACCTTCATTATGGGCTGGACTCCAGAGGGCCTTGGAGGAGACCTTAGATGCAGGCCGTTTTCAGAAGTTCATGCTCAAATGGGGAATTTGCCTGATTTATATACTGGAGCCTGTGTTGTAAGACAGAGAAACAGCTATATTTAGCCGGGATCCCCAGTCCAGGAAGTTGTTTGAGGTGCATCATAGGAAATTATGAATGGAAGAAAGTAAGAGTGAAGGGGGGGGAGGGGGACGAGTGAGGGGGGAGGGGGAGGGCAGACTTTTTCCTTCTTCTAAGAATTTGATTGATAAAATTATAATGAAGTCTTAACAAAAAAACGCCCTGTGGTTTTCCTGAGTGGCTTGCTCAGAGCATTGTTTGCAGTTGGGTCTGGTGGGAAGGGGATCTCAGGGGAACTCAGATGGGGTCCCCAGCCTTGTGCCCTTCAGACACCCGAGGTTCATCTGGGTTGGAGGGGTGACAACAGACAGGGGGCTGCCTTTGTGGCCCCTGGTGGGGAGGGGGCTTTGCGGGACAGCAGGAGGAGGAGGGCAGTTTCCAGGAAGGGGGGCTGTGGCTCTTTTGGACTTTAGACAGTCATAAATCAGAGCAGAACGTGGACGCTGGAAGCTACTTTAGGGGTGGCCTTTCTCTAGCCGGCCCATTGCCAGTGGGCAAAGAGACTACACCGGGTATGGTGCCAGTGTGCCAAAAGTTCTGGCCCCCTTACGTTCATCAGCATGCCTCCTCTACTGATGGGTACTTGTGAGGCCGGGGAAGACATGACATTTTGCCTCTTTGGGAACCGTCTATGGAGGTACTTCAGGAAGGTGCCTCAGCCTCTGTATCCTGAAAGCAGAATCTAAAGCAGAAATCTAGGAGGCTGGGCAAAATGAGACCCCAGCTTCCTTAGGGCACTGAGGAATCGCTGATGCCCCCAGACACACCTTGGAAGCCCCTTGGTGCTTGGCCTCAGAGTAAGAAGGTGACTCCCAGCAGATGCTTCGGCAGTCTGAGGCAGGGTCCTAACACCTGGTGTGGGTGCTTGCTGATAGATCATGGGGTGTCTGGGAACAGTGAGGAAGAGGATGGGGTAAAATGAGGTCAGGTCTCCTTACTAAACATAAAGCAGTGCGGAGAAGCATGAGTGGAGAGCGTACTGACCAGATTCACCTACCTAGGGCCATGATTGGGCTCTCCCAGACGCAGGGACACTATTCCAAACCTTACGTCTGACCTGACTCCCGATCCAAATGGGACAATTGGTGTGCCTGGCTGCTGAAGCACACCTTTGCTCATCCCCATACCTCCAGCTCTTGCCCCTAGGCACATCCAGGATCTGTCCAGATGTTCTTGCATCCAACCAGGATGAACCTTTGTGCCTGCTGCCTTCCCCACCGGCACGCACACTGCCACGCGTATACCCTGCCCCATCCTGATTCTTGTTCCGTGGACTTTTGGCAGAGCCTTGCATTGTAGAGTGATAAAAGCACCCTCCCATCTGGTACTTCCCCATGGTGCAGGGGGTGGGGGATATGGAGGCCAGGCACTCTCTCCCCATCTCCCAACACACCTTGTCTCTTCCTGGTGGCCCACCTGGGGCTCACCCTTGCTGTGCACATAAGTTAGCTGGCAGCCACACACTGGAGACACCCAGCCCCACATCTCCAGAGCTCCTCAGAGCCCTGGACTCCCCAGCTCCCACATCACTTCCCATCACTTCTTCCAGACATCCGCTCTCACTCAGCCTGGCGTCCTTAACATGGGTCCCAAGTCCATCAGCCTGGAAACCCACCATGGTCCTTTCTACCCATCTCCTGTCCCTCAAGGCTAAGCCCCCTCACCGAGTGCTCTCGTGCTGATGGAGGCCACAACCCTAACTGCTCCATTCCTAAGCCTCACTCCCCTCTGCATCCTTCCAGTGGACTCCAGGCCTTGCACTGACCTCTGGATCCTAAAACACGTATTGGTACTACAGGGCCCCCTCAATAGCCATTTAATCTCAGCTCCACCCTACAGGAAACAGGAAGTGGGAATGGGTTCTAGAAGACATTGACACAAGGGCCTTTTCATTTCAGACCCCTAACTGACACCCTTGTGCCTCGGTTTCCCCTCTCACAGTACCTGACTTAGTCCGCTCTCCCCCAGCACTCTGGGCCCCTCGGGGCCCCAGGCCCTGCTTCCTGCTCCAGCCCATGTCTGAGCACCACCTGCGATGGGCCTCTGGGGAGATGCCAGGAAAGGTCTCCAAGCAGAACTGAGCCTCTGTCCTCAAGCTGCCTGCAACGTGGCTGACTTCAGCTGGAGTCTGCGTTTGTCCCTCCCTCCCTGTGCTGCTGTGTGTGCTTCCCTCTGCTCCCTTGCAGAAGGCACCCTCCCTTCTTGGCTGCTGGTTCCCAGGGTTGTGACCCTGGGCCCCACCCTGGAGTGGCAGCCCCAGCCCAGCCCCTTCCAGCTGTGACTTCATCTACAGCCTGCCCAGATCCTGCACACTGGGCCTACTGGGGGTTTGACAGGCTTCGGGATGAGGGGGACAGGCAGTTTCCACACAGGGAATCCCTCAGCAGGGATGGGGGCTGCCATGCCAGGCCTTAGGTGCAATCTCCAGGTGGCCGTGTCCTCTCTCCAGGAAGTGAGTTTATAGGCTAGCCTGGGGCCTAGCCCCCGCAGAGCTCTCCCATTCACTTTGATATATGTGGCCAGTCAGCCTTGATTTTTCCACTGACTTTTACTCAAGATTCACAACGCTCTCCTAGAACATCAGAGCTGCTTGTTTTTTACTTGGGGAAACTAAGGGTTAGCAAGTAAAGGCACAAACATTAAGGGTGCACAAGCCAGGCCTCCGGTTTACAGCCCACAGTAATCCCTCAATGAGGGAGTGAGGGCTTCTACAGGAAGCCCCGCCCCCTAGACCCTTGCAGCCCAGGCAGCCCTGACCTGTCCTGTCCTTTGGCCTTGGTGCTCCCCGGACCCATCTTGCTTCAAGTAAAAACACATTGCCCTGTTCTGAGGGCTCGGGAGGGGGTCTTGGGCAGACAGCACTGGGCAGGAGGAATACTCTGAAAGCAGACACTATTTGTGTTGGTGTTTATGTTATTATGCACCTTACACCTTGAAAGCAGTCTGGGCAGAGGTAGGAACTCGGGTGGACCTGGACCTCATTCAGAAGCTGGCTGGAGATTCAGCTCAGTGCCGTACAGGGCGTGTGGCTTCTGGGAATCGGACACTTCTCATCCTCAGTTTCTTCATCTCTAAGTGGCAATGATCACACACATGCACATCATGAGTTCCTTGTGTGGGCCTGGGGTCCTGCAGGGTTCCTGACACCCGGCAAGCCTCCTGATCCCACAGCTTTCAGCTTCAGGGACACCTTCATCAGACAGGATAGAGGAGACTGGTATGGTTCTGTGCCTTCCGCCGTGTCACACCCACCACAACCTTGTCACACCCCCTTCTCCATACATAACCTGTAACACAGATCTACATATACACACACACAAGTCATACCACCCACATATGTACCTGTCATAAACACACACACAACCTATCATACCCCCATACACACACCTAACACACACACACACACACACACACACACACACACACACACAGCTACCACAGTCAAGGCTTGAACTGAAGACAGTGGCTGGCTGGACCTTACCACCCCCAGGAGCTGATTCACCCCCAGACCCCATATGAGAAGCTCAGCTTAGAGGAATTTGAATCACCAGCTGCCCCCCTGCAGAGCCCCTGGGGGAAGAATGCGGGGGTGGGGGCTAGCCCCTTGCCTGCCTGCTGTTCGGTCTCTTTCCTGGGCCCCGGGGCACTCAGACTCAGGAGACAGGACTACACAGCAGTGGCTGCTTGCAGGGCTCTGGGGAGGTGGCCTGTCAGCCAGGCATTCTGTGTGGGCAGTGGTTACTCAGCAGGTAAGTAAGCAGCTCTCTGGGCACTGGGAATTCCCCAAGACTGGTGACCCAGATGCTGAGCCGCCCCCACAGCCAGGCCAGACCCATTCTCCCTGCACACTTCCCCCTCCCCTGGAGTTCAGTTCTTCAAAAAATAAAGCCTTAGCTGGCCTTGGTGACCTCACCTGGAAGGTGAGCAAGCTGGAAGAGGAAGCTGAGGGTTGCACGGTGCTGTCCACAGGTGGTTAAAGGAAGTGGGAGAAACTCAGGAATGTGCCTGGCACGGACTTGACCATGGATGCCGTGTCCCAAAAGGCAGCAGCATCACCATTTTCTACCTTGAAAAATGAAGGTGTCATTGGACCTGCAGCCCTCACTCTGATGAACCATGTCCTGACATCCTTAACTTGATAAGTTACTTTTGGAACAAGCAGACTGTCACAAACCACACATCAGCTGTGTGGTCCTGGGCAATGATGCCTTTCTAAGCCTGTTTCCCCTCAGAAAACAAGGATGAGTCAGAATAGATGCTCCGTCAACTCTGGCTAAGGAGGAGTAAGGAACTTGGACCCCCCTGCCTGGAGATTCACCATAGTTCTGATGGTGAGCGTAGTGGTGGCCTGGGGTTCTCTCAGTCCTTGGGGGTGGGCATGGTCCCTGGGAGCCGGCCGCCTCAGAGAGTACCAGCAAGCCCGCCTGTCTCACCGTCCTGGGGAGGTCCAGAGCTGCCATGGAATCTGCCCCTTCTCACCCTCACCCCATCACATCTCTGGCAGATACCAGTGACACCCGCTCAGGGCCAAGGAGCCAGCAGCAGCCTGGCCAACAGCCAGCAGCCCAGCATCGCCCCAACATTTCCTTATTCCTGCGTCAGGAATCAAGCCCCTGGAGGTGAATCAGAGTGACTGTGTTTTTTTCCCCCCTCTTCACCTCTGATAGAAATTGCAAAGGAAAGGAAGTGGCATCCCACAGAGCTGAGCATCAGCAGGGCCAGAGCCAGGTGGTGGCATGGTGGGTGGGTGGTCCCACCCTCACATTACCTTCCAATCCTCTGTCTGTGGACTAGGCCACTATCGCCTGGTCCAGGGTTGTGTGTCCATGTTATGTAAGCACTTAGGCTACGGCTCTCTTCTCCCTGAATATCCAGGACTATCTCAGGCAGAGGTGGAGAGCAATGATGTCACCCTGGCCTCTACCACCCTATGGGTCACAGGTTCAAGTTACAAGGTGCCAATAGTGCTTTCAGAGAGAAAGGGAATGACAGAGTCCCTAGACATTGCCAGAACAAGGATGAGCCTGCCCCCTGAAGCATTCTCTCCAGTGTCTGTATGTGTCCACATGTTCTTACTATGGGGGGGGGGCAGTAATGCAAGCTGGCCCACGTCTGCGTGACTTGCCCAAGGTCACTCAGCAGATGGCAGCACGCAGTGCCTGACTTTTACTGTGGCTGCCACTGAAGCCAGCTCAGGGACAGGCCAGAGGTGCAACTTGGGCCCAGGTATGGGCAGGCCAGGGGCACAATGTGGGGGTGGAGGCCTGGCATCAGGCTGAGCTGCAACCCAAAACCACTTCCTTCCTCAGCCTCAGACCCCAAAGGCTCTCGGCCCTGCTCTGGCCTTACCAAGCCTCTCCTCACGGGCATCGGGCATCAGGAGCCCTTCATACACACTATGGGAGGAGGAAGTGGCTGTGCTTCTTCAGGGTGGCCCAGGCCCAGAGACCCAGTGGAGTCCAGAAGAGGGCGCCCTGCAGACTCCCTGTGAGGCAGAAGCTTGGTGGAGTCTGTGTCTAAGCCTCAGTGAGCTGTGTGCATGTGTAGAGAGAGCCGTGTCAGCGTGAGTCTGTGTTTATCTGTGTCTGGCCCTATTATGCATGTGTGTGCATTCAATTATGCTGTTTGCCTGTGTGTGGGGGAGGGGGTGCTAAGACAGAGCTGAATTCTGCGAGTCTTCTGGTGTGTGTGTGTGTGTGTGTGTGTGTGTGTGTGTAGACAGTGGGGCTCAGTGGTAGACAGACATGACCCTGTGCCTGTGTATGTATGTGCCTCCGTGTTTCAGTGTCTAGCCTCTGCCCCTGGGAACCATGGGGCAGCCTCGTGTCACGGGGGCCACCGGCAGCTGGTTTCCTCACCCCGCCCTACCCCTCCCACCCTGGCCACCCTGACTTTTGGCACAGGGACAACGCTGATGTCAGAGCCGACTTGACAGCTTCCTTTTCCCACCGGGTTTTCCAAAAGAGAGAGACCGTAGCACGGCTGCTATTAAATAATCACGGGTGTGTGTGTGTGGGGGGGGTGCCACTCATTGGTTTCCTGAACTTGAAGGCAATAAACAGAACAGGAAACAACAGAGGACAGACAGGAAGCTGGGAGCTGGCCACAGAGGTAGGCCTGGCCTCATCTCTGTCCCCTCTTCCAGGAGAGTTCAATAGGGTCACCTAACTGAACCAAGAGGTGATGCTGGGTAGGTGGCCCGAGCCCTGTCTCAACCCTCAGTGCCAGGGAGACTTGAAAAAAATATTGTTAGGGACGTTAGGCACAACAGGATAGTGTGAGATAGAGGAGGAGAAGCCCCGGGAAGATTAGGAGGAAGACGCCTCTGGGTGAGCTACCTACTTTCTGAGCTGTGGGTTCTGTAGAGACAATCCAGGTGATACCCTCAGTCCCACACCAGCAGAAAACCCTTGGGCCTCGGCAGACCCCGACAACACTCCTAGGGCCCAAGGCTGGCATTGTCTACCAACCCCAAGGGCTTCCCTTCCACTCCAGAAAATCATGACAGAGAGACCGCCTAGAAGACACCCTAAGACCGCCTAGAAGACACCCTAAGACCGCCTAGAAGACACCCTAAGACCGCCTAGAAGACACCCTAAGACCGCCTGGAAGACACCCTAAGACCGCCTAGAAGGCACCCTAAGACCGCCTAGAAGGCACCCTAAGACCGCCTGGAAGACACCCTAAGACCGCCTGGAAGGCACCCTAAGACCACCTGGAAGACACCCTAAGACCGCCTAGAAGACACCCTAAGACCGCCTGGAAGGCACCCTAAGACCGCCTGGAAGGCACCCTAAGACCGCCTAGAAGACACCCTAAGACCACCAGCCCTCACCCCCATCTGTTATGCGAGGCATTTCTCCTTTGACACGGTTGGAAACTGAGGTTCGGGGAGTTGAATGAATTGTCCAGGGTCACAACGTGTGCAAAGCTCTGCCTCCCCACCCACCCCATCCTCCCCGAGATGGGCCTGGGAAGCAGAAGGGTGGTTGGGGCAGCTGGGAGGTGCTAAGGCAGAAAGGTCTGAAAGGGGCTCTGGCCCAGTCACCCCAGGGGAGCTCCTCCTCCTGCCTAGGCCAGGTGGCCAGCCCTTATCAGCCACATGGCTCCATGACACAATCCGCTCTGATCTCCTGCCCAGCGGGCCTCACCCCACCGCACCCCTGGACCCCGCTTCCGTTCCCTCCCTTTGCAGGTGGGACCTGTGCCCGGCCTTGTGTCACAGGGTTCTGTGAAGCCCTCCGCTGTGGCATTTCCCTGGTGCCAACTAGGACCTACAGGCTGATAGCTGCCTACCCTCTCGGATGGAAGAGTCACCTCTAACTCCCGTCTTAGCACCCGCCCCTACCACACAGAAGAACCCTTGCCTATCTTTCCAGGTAGGGTGTGACTCTGTTGGCTGGGGCCAGGAGCTCTGGAATTTATCAGACCTCAGATCCAGTCCCAGCTCTGTCACTTACAGGCTGTGCCACCTGAGGCAGGAGATGTCATCACTCAGACCTCACTTTCAGCATGTGCAAACTTGGTAACAGTATCGTAAATCACAGTTGGCAAAGCCACAGATATGCTTTTATTATTGACTTCTTTATCTGGTACAGCTTCAAAGGTGGGGCACAGAGAGGGAATGTCACTTTCCAAAAGCCACACAGCAAATCAGTGGGCCATCCTTAGTGGTATATAGCCTGGTGCCTGCCCTGGGCTTCTAGGGTGATAGGACCCCAGCCAGGGCTTCAAAACTGGTCTGTTTGTGAGGACTCCAGAGAAGACTTGCTTCTTGAGACCCTGTTTCCCTGACTAGATCCCGTCATCGAACTTGGTCATGTGGATGGTCCTCCCAGTATCCTGGAAAACTGAGCTCAGGACTCCTTGCCATGAAGACTTTTAGCAGCTTCGAGCCCTGGACAGCAGCGCCTCCCGCTGCCCAGGGACGGCAGGTACAACAGTTGCACCAGCTCAGCCGGTCAGGCAGGTGGGCGGGGCTGGATTGATGGATTTGAGGAAGTGAGTGGGTGTCTGGGGCTCAGGATGGGGGTGGACAGAGGCCATAGGCCACCACAGGGGAAGAAGGCTCTGCTGAAGGCTCCCAGAGAGGATTTACCCCAACATCTCCAGGGCAAAGTCCGAGAGACTGGCCACAAGGGGGTGCCAGAACCATATTCAGTGCACAATACGGTGTAGCCTTGGCGAGAAGGCTCCGAGGAGGCAGGGGCAGCGCCCCTTTTGGTCCCGCTATCTGTTCCCGCCTTGCCCAGAGTTATTCCAGGTGGGGGTCAGGCTCTCTCTTTTACAAGGGCCAGGGTGGCCCGGAGAAGGAAAATGAGCTCCCCTAATCCACACAGCAAGAGGCAAGAACCAAATTCAACCCATCGACACCTGGCTCCCCACTACCCCATCCTGTGCCAGCCTGGCACCCCATGGACAGGGTCCTGGGGACAATTCCCCGTCCTCTTGGCAGCCCCTACCAGGTTTGGAGAAACACTGACCACAAGTTTAAAGAGAGCGCCTCTTTTAGTTGTGGGTGACAAGCCCCCAATTCAGGCCTCTGCACAGACCTGGTTTCCCTCACTTTATTACTACCCTGGGGCTAGGATGTCCAGCTTCGCAGATCAGCAAGTCCTGACCTGGCCCAAGGTCAAAGGCAGAGGAGTGATGACCTTGGCTAATCAAGTTCCCCAGGGCACCACAGCGCCCATTGAGCCCTTTCTGGAAGGAAGCGACAAATGAAGACAAACGAAGCAGGCTCAGACTTTCACTGCTCTGAAAAAAGAAGGGAACCCGAATGTCCCTTGGTTGCTCAGGAACCAAGGCTACCTTTGGAAACAAGTTGACCCTACCATGACCAGACAGTGCAAGATTTGAAGCCATGTGCTCTCCCCATTGCCCTCCACCCCTCCCATGAACTTTAACCCAGAGGGCACTTTCGAAGCTCGTCTGCCTGGGCGATCTCCAAGAGAGCCCTACAAACCTGCCTTACTGCATCCATTACAGACAGGGAGACCGAGGCCTGGAGAGCTGTGGGCCACCGGGCTCCCCGCTATCTGCCCTCCTTGGGATAACTGTGGGGGGCAGCAGCGCCCCTCAATCCTGCCCCCTCAGGGGAAGCCTACCGTGGTCTCTGAGCCCGTCGCAGCCCTCCTCGGTCTGCACAGATTGTCCAGTCTTCAGGGCGACACCATCGTGGCCGGGCCCCTCTGCTTCCCTCTCCTGCTGAGGTTTCTCTGGCGTTGTGTCCTCACCCTGCCCCCCACCTGACTTCCGTCCAGAGCTGGTGGCCTGAGGCTCCCCCCACTTCCACCCCACCCCCCAAGCTGAGAGGTAGAGAGCCCACACCACAGACAGAGCCTGGTGCGGTGGGACGCTGGCACTTGCTTGCTGGAAGGAGAGGCAGTGGGGTTGGGTGTGGGGAGGGGGCGTCCCTGAACTTGATGCCCCTGGGCTGCGTGGCAAGGCCACTTTGGCCTGAGTCACAGCTGACTGGGCCGCGCCTAGCCTGTCTGGGTGACCCAAGCCAGCATAAGGCAATGACTGGGCAGCTCTCCTCATGACCAGCTGGGGTAGACCTTAGGTGTTTTGACTCAGACCTGCCACGGGCTGTGTGCACAGCAGCCATCCCCTGCCTCTGCCCTAAGAAGAGCCACAGGCCATAGCTGCCCCTGCCCAGCACCCACCTTAGAACCTGGGGAGCTACCTGGCCCTTCTGATCTCCTCTCTGCCCCAGGCTTCAGGGCCCCACCTTTGTCCCTCCCTAGGCAAGCCCAGCCCTTGGGGACACTCCAGGAAGCAAGGAGCTTCGCTGCCTGTGCTGAGGGCCTCTTGATCCACTGTGGACTGTGACCTTTTCCTTGGTGCCACAAGGGTTCTGTGGACACTTGGACAGGTTTGGCATGGGCCGCAGAAGATTGTTGGGGACAGAAGAGCTGTACAGAAAAGAAAAGGAAAAAGCATCAAGAAGGGAGGGAGGGAGGGAGGGAGGGAGGGGAGGAGGGAGGGAGGGGAAGGAAGTAGGGAGGGAAGGAAGGAGGGAGGGAAGGGAAAAGAGGGAGGGAGAGAGGGAAGGAAGGAGAGGGGGAGGAGGGAAGTGAAGGGGGAGGGAGGGAAGGAAGGGAGGAAGGAAAGCTCTGGGGGACACACAGATCTGATGAAAGATGGCCAAGCAGGCCAGGCAAACTGGTAAGTATCAGATTTAGTGAGAGTGTCTAAAAAAAATTAAGGTGGATGGGACTGGAGAGATGGGTCAGGGGTGTAAGAGCATTTGTTGCTCCTGTAGAGGGTCCAATGTGATGCCTCATGTAACTCCAGTTCCAGGGTTACAGCATCATCTTCCAGCCATCAAGGGTGTCAGGTGCACAAACATACACAGAGGGAAAACACAGTACACATAGAGTGAAATAAATAAGTTAAAAAGTAAAGTGTAGGAAGCGAGAGACGGCTCAGTGGTTAAAGAGTAGGAACGCTTGTGCAGATAGCCAAGTTCGCGTGTCAGAACCCATGTCAGGTGGCTGGCTCTCAACTGCCTGTGATTCCAACTCCAGAGGGATCCGACTCCTCTGGCCCTGCCAGCACCTGCGCTTACATGTACATGCACATATTTTTAAATGAAAATTTAAAATATATAGAGAGATGTAAACACGGAATTTCATTATATAACCCTGGCTGTCCTGGAACTCATTCTGTAGACCAGGCTGGCCTCGAACTCAGAGATCCACCTGCCTGTACCTCTTAAGTGCTGGGATTAAAGGTGTGCGCCACCACCTGGTTAAGGCTCACGCTTCTATCCCCAGCACTAAAACAAAGAAAGACAGCTGGTTCAAAGAGATCAGAAGCCCCAGGTGCTCATATGGCTTGATTGTGTCCAGGATGAGTATCCAGATTGCCTTGTTGGAACATACTCTGTGTCTGCTAGGACCCTCTTCTCCGTTCCGACCATCAGGCGTCTTGTCCTAGAGGACTTTAAAATTTTATTTGTTTATTATCTTTAATTTCATATATATGCTGCCTGGCTTCCACAAAGGCCATAAGAGAGTGTCACATCCCGTAAGACAGGAGTCACAAGCAGCTGTGACGTTCCATTTGAGTTCCAGGATCCAAGAGCAGCAACTGCTGAGCCATTTCTCCAGGCTCAGCTTCTAAGTTCATGATGGATATCAACGACTGGATCTGTGACTGACACCCCCCTCCCAACCCCCCCCCCAGAAACCTCAGATGTGTAGGGCTAGCTCCTGGAGTGCAATGACAGGTTCATTTACATAAGCTAGCTGTGGTCTTCATACACTGGGGCTCAGAAACAGCTGCTTAGAGCCCTGTCTCAGACTTCCACCAACACACGTGGGCCTGGGGCCAATGCAGACTCTACATACTGCACTCAGGGAGTCGTTGCCAGCAATAGGCAAGCCCCACAGCCCTTCTCTTGGGGAGACCAAGGAGATGGGGTACTTGAGCTGCAGCAGGACATTGCAAGGGGTAGGGAATGGGGCAGGGCTCAGAGGCAACCGTTGCCAACCAGGGATGAACTGAGGCTGAGGGGAGGCCAGGCTGCAGGGCAGGGGTGTGCTGAGCCTGAGGGGAGGCCAGGCTGCAGGGCAGGGGTGTGCTGGGCCTGAGGGGAGGCCAGGCTGCAGGGCAGGGGTGTGCTGGAACTTGACAAGTCTGGAATGGCAGCTTCAGGTTAGAAGGCAGGAAGTTGTTGTGGATATTTTGTGAGTGGAAGAAGATATGACAACACTGAGATGTCTAAACTGTGTTGAGGGAGCTAGACTCTGGCTGGGGAAGGGGGAAAGAAGCTAAGCATGGAGGGACATGAAGCATAATCCTTCAGGGAAGGAAGGAGGCAGGAGCATTGAATAAAGGGTGGAGAGTGAAGGGATGGGCTGGGATTCGGCCACATTGTGGGTGGGGCAGACAGGATGCAGACAGTGGATGGGGCTGGCTGGGAAGATGATGAGCTGGATTTAAAGCGCCTTGGTGGCTTCTGGGGCTGGGGAGGAGCAGGAACCTGGCTTGGAGAAATCAGCTGTGTGACTCAATGGAGGATAAGTCCTTGTCAACTTAGGTGTTGCACTAAGATTTTTTCCACAGATCCAGAAGCATCCAGAAGCTACACCCTGGGATGGCTGCAGCTCCAGGCCAAAGGCAGCTCCCACAGCCTCCTGGGTAGGGTGCAGATCTCAGCCAGGGCGGGGCAGCCACAGGCCTCCCTGCCCTGCCTCTGCAGACCAACCTCTGCCCTCTCTGTGGGCAACCTCAGCGCCTGCCGCAGCCCGGCTCCCTTCTGCTTCAGGAAGCTGGGGGTGCCTGTCTTTCTGTGGGTACCACCTCCCACCCACAGCTTCCCAGCAGCCCAGGCCAAGGAAAGCCCCCTTCTCCTCTGCGGTCAGGGCAGCCGTGAGAGAAAGCCATCCTCTGATCTGGCCGGCCTGGTGCTCCGGCTGTGGGGATGTTGGGATGGGAGTGAGGGCTCTCCCTCGGTGAGCTCAGGATCAGTTGTCTCCATCTTCTGTGGGCTGAGGGAGGGACCTATCCCCACCTCCTTCTTGTTAAGCTACTCCTATGTATCGCTGTGCTAGGCCGGGACAATTGAAGGCAGCAGATGGTAGCCACAGGCCTGTTGGAACAAAAGCATCTCAGAGAGAATGTTTCCACATGAGCCAATTTTTGAGAAAACGCACAACCCACTTGGTAGCCCTGGGTAAGGAAGAACTAAGCTTTTGTTTTTGAGATTTAGTTTGTCTTTAAGTGTGTGTGTGGGTACGTGAATACAGGTGCTTGTGGGAACCGGAGGCATTGGATTCCCTTTATAGCTGGAGTTCCAGGCTATGAAAGGCCACCTGGCATACTTGTTAGGAACCAAACTTGGGCCCTGCATGAGGACAGTGTGTGTGCTCTTAACCTGGAGCCATTGTTCCAGTCCTGTGGCCTCGAGTTGAGAGTTGAAAAGAAGGGAGGCTAGTTTACCAAAAAACAAATAAATAATAACAACAACCAAAAACAAGGAACGGCATTCAAGGCAGAGAGAATATTCCAGGCAAAGGTTGTATGGTAGGAGGGAGAGCTGGGACAGCCAGGGTGGGTAGTGGATCTCCCCGACTCAATGCTTGGCAAATAGGCAGCCACCCTTGATGACTGTTACACAGGAGTCCTGGGCCTGGAGTCCTGGCTCTAGCCTTTGCACAAGCGCTCTGTGAGCGCGTGCCTGGTGCCCTTCCTCTCTGGGCTCTCTGATTAAGCACAATCCCTTTACTCACTCACCTCTGACCCTTACATACTGGGGGCCTTTGCCCTAGCTGTCCCCATCACACCTGCATGTCATTCAGACCACAGTGAGGACGTCACCTCTCCAGACACTAGCCTGACCACCCACATCGCCCGATTCTCACTCTCTATTACATCATCTACTGCGTTGGCCTGGTTCATGCAACCTCGGATGCTCCTGTTGGTTCCTTTGCTTGTCTGCTGTCTGTCTGCCCCTTGCCCCGGAGCTCAGTGTCTCTAGAGATTCTTGTGATTATCAGCCAAGTTGCAGAGGCAAAGTCAGGATGAGAAAGATGCCCCTGCCTCAGGCACCAGTGGGCCTGGATTCTAACCATGCCCGCCCACAGCTACTTGCTGTAGAACTGATGCAGGACCCTCAGGCATCCATACTGCGGTCTCAGATCTATTGCTGAGTCCCTCTTTAGTCCCACCTTGGCCCCTATTTCAGTAAACAGAGGAGACAGGGACCGACTGGGTCATGTCCATCTGTTTCTTTTTTCTTTCTAGTTATGCTGGAGTCAAACCTTGCTCACACTGGGCAAGTGCTCTACCACTTAGCTACATCCCCAGGGCCCCATTTTATAGGAAAAGGAACACGCAGATTTACTGCATGCCTAAGGTAAAAGCCAGGTTCAAAGTCTTACCCACGTGACTGTCCAATTGTGAGCTGAACACGGATGAACACGATGAATAAGCCAAAGTGGCCAGGAAAAGCCCATGAGGCCTTAGCCTTACACAGAACTATAGGCAACTGAGGAAGTCTGGGAGTGAGTGAGGTGGCCCTCCCCGGGGAAGAGAATGGCAGGTGGCTGTCCAGCGCCCAAAGGTGAGCCCTGAAAACACACATACAAGTAACAGACTGAACAGGTTATATTTAGAAATGCATTAATATATACAAATCCATATATGTATGCAATAGCAGCTAAAAAGAGAAGCCATGGATTTGAAGGATGGTGGGTGGAGGGTTTGGAGGGAGGAAAGGGAAGGGAGAAGTGTGATTAAATTATAATCTCAAACAGGAAAAAGAAAGCTAATTTCTTGACTTTTGTTGGTACCTCCCTGGCCTTTGTCTACAGGCATGTTCCTCTCTTAAAGGAGGGCCTGTGGTTTGGGGGGACCCAGTCTCCTGGGGTTCAGATTTAAACTGTAATGCAAGGCTCACCAGGAAGCAAGTTAACACATACCAAGCCATAAGCTCCGCCTTGTGCACAACAGAGTAAGAAAGTAGGGCTCTGAGACCCTAAATCTTCCTAGTGCTCTGCAGACAGACAGAGGGACCTGGAAGGAACAGGTCTGCCTGTCTCTGTGCTGCCTCCCAACCTGCCCTGCCTGTTGCGTCTTCTTGACCTGCCACAGAGCCAGTAGGGTGTTGGCTGGCAGGGGTGTGGCTGTGACTCATTCCAGGGACACTGACAGACTTACTGTGGTCCAAGCAACAGGCAGACCTGTGCCCTCTGTTGCTACACACATGAGGGCGGCACACCTGGTTTGTGCACATGACCACCCAGCCTAGAAACATCCCCTATTCCCACATATGGTATGTGATCACAAAACATATTTGCATTCCTAAGTGTCTGTTTCAACATTCAGGCTTCAGGCTTCAAAATGAGGCAAAAAAAAAAAAAAAAAAAAAAAAAACACAGCATACCAATTTATCAACACACACGTCCATCATATATAGCCATTAGCACATAGCCATCATATATCCTCATCAGTGCACAAATCCATTAAATACACCCATCATTCACATACATACACACACACACACACACACACACAGGCATGCACACACACACATATACACACATATGCACACACACACATACACACACATGCACACACACACACACACACACCATCCCAGAATAAAGTTACACCTTCAGGTTGAAACTCCATCTGATGTTTCTACTAACGTGTTTGAAAAGTGTCTCATCTATGACTTGTTAGAGATTTGTTGTTATATCTGAAATTATGTGGTTATGTTGGTCAGTACCTTCAGAGACCACAGGAGTGAGAGTCCCCCTGGAGCTGAAATTACACCTGCTGTGGGTTCTGGGAATTGAACTTGGGTCCTCTGGACAACCAGTACCTGCTTTTAAGTGTTGAGCCATCTCTCCAGCCCCAATTTGTGACATCCTTTATCCTGTTTGCTATAAAAACTTAATAGAACAACTCCCACATTGCAACATGAAATTTGGAGTGTTCTCTGACTATGGCCACTCATATTCAGCTCCAGAATAAACCATCTCTCAACCTGTTTGAGGTAAGAGCTGTGTGTCTGCATTGACTGTCATGGTATCAAACAAACGGGCTCTGAAAATAATCTACTTTTTACCAGAGGAGTCACCTGGGTGGACGAATTCAAACCCAGAATCAGTGGAAAGCCAGCCCCAAGTGGCCTGACCCAGTCGCTATGCTCGAACTGGAGGCTTGAAGTGGGGCACCACAACCTGACTATTCTCACAGTCCAGCTGTGGCAGGAGGGCCCCCAACACCACCACCACGACTTAAAGTGCTGTTCTACACAGCTCTGAATGCAGGAGCAGCTTCCAAGGCCTCTGAGGGGTGACATCCGGCATCCCCTGAGTGCAATGGGCTCTTTCCTGGGTTCTCTCAGACCTCACTTTGGTTTGGTCAATGTCCATTTGTTTTTTCTGAGCTGGTTATTTAGGTACCCTGTTTGGTAGACCCCTTTTTGTTTCCAACTATCTAGTTTAAGGATCTGTTTTGTTTGTTGTTGTTTGGTTGATTTTGGTTTTTCAAGACAGGGTTTCTCTCTGTAGTCCTGGCTCTCCTGGAATTTGCTCTGTAGACCAGGCTGGCCTCAAACTCTGAGATCTACCTGCCTCTGCCTTCCTAAAGGCATGACCACTGTTGCTTGGCTTCCCCTGAGTCTTAACACTGCCCTCTGATTTCTTTCCTGTTTCTGTTGTTTGGAAAGCCAGCAGCGTAGGCAGGGAGGAGTCCACGGGCTTCTTCTCTCTGTGTTGTGAATGAGAGTTTGACTTCTTCTTCTTCTTTTTTTTTTTTTTTTTTTGTTTTTGTTTTTGTTTTTGTTTTTTGTTTTTTTGTTTTTTGTTTGTTTTTGAGACAGGGTTTCTCTGTATTGCTTTGGAGCCTGTCCTGGAACTAGCTCTTGTAGACCAGGCTGGCCTCGAACTCACAGAGATCTGCCTGTCAAGTCCTAGGACTAATGCAAGAAAAGAGTTTGGTCAGCATTTAGGTAAGAGAACCGAATTCCAGATGGACAGTGGGGCAGTAGGTGATGCTTAATCCAAAACTTCTTTGATTTCTTTTTTTTCCGTTTTATATACAAATACAATCATGGGGAATGTAATTTACCCTCACTGTAAACTTTGTGTGTGTGTGTGTGTGTGTGTGTGTGTGTGTGTGTGTGTGTGTGTGTGTGTACCTTTGTCTTAAAACAGCACTGAGAAAAACATTTTCATCAGTAAAAGCATATCTCCCTCTGGGCTGTTGGGCTGTTAAAGGAGGAAGTGATAGTATCTAAGTCTGCATGACAAGTGCCATCTTTTGATCTTTTATGCTACTATCTTAGTTTAGGTTTCTATTACTGTGATGAAACACAAGGACCAAAAGCAACTTGGGGAGGAAACGGTTATCTCAGCTTACACTCAGGTCACAATCCCTCACTGAAGGAAGTCAGGCCAGGCAGTCGAGGCAGGAGCTGATGCAGAGGCCGTGGAGGGTGCTGCTTATACAGAACCCAGGACCCCTGCCCAGGGGTGGTACCACCCACCATGAGCAGGGCCTTCCCACGCCAATGATTTATCAAGAAAATGCAAGATAGGCTTGACTACAGGCAACCTGATACAGGTATTCTCTTGGTTGGTGTTCTTTCTTCCCAGATAGCCTAGTTTGTGTCCAGTTGACCCCCCCCAAAGAAAACCAATGCAGCTACTATCCCTTTCTTATATCTGGTGCTGGGAACTGAACCCAGGTCCTGTGGAAGAGCAGCCAGTGCTCTTAACCTGTGAGCCAGGTCAGCATCCCCTTTCTCATATTTTAAAGATACAGGGATATAAACTTTCTACTTTTGTAAATGAGTGCCCCAGATTCTATGTAATTGTGTCATGTGTGTCTATGCTAATCATTTTTAAAGTTGTTTTTAGTGTGCTAAAATTACTATTTTTATTTTTTGCATTCCTAGTTAAAACACATATGTGAGGGTTTACAACTGTATTCTGGGGCTGTATTAAGAAGCCTGATAATGCTGGGCCTGGTGGTGCACACCTTTAGTCTCAGCAGAGGCAGAGGCAGAGACAGGTGGATCTCTGTGAGTTCCAGGTCAACCAGGGCTACACGGAGAGACTCTATCCCAAAAACCTAAAACCAAAACAAAAAGCCTGGTAAAGGGACTAGAGAGATGGCTCAGTGGTTAACAACACATGTGGCAACTCATAACATTGGTCACCCTAGTTTCAGTGGATCTGATGCCCTCTTCAGGCCACCTCAGGTACCAGGTACTCAGTGTTGTACAGACATACTTGCAGGCAAAACAACCATGCGGGTAAAATAAACATGATACACATAAAAATAATAAAATTTCAAAGGCCTGATAAGCACATACTACCTTATAAACTTGAGCACACCAAACATCTTAAAATCTATTAAAATGATGTCTTTGGGTCTATTACGGGTTTTCTAAACCCTTAAAATGCTAATTATATCAAACAACATTTATTAGTCATAGGATAAAGATTTTATTTATCTATGAAGTTTAGATTATATATATATGTGTGTATGTGTTTATATCTATATAGGAAGATAAAATTGCATTTCAAAACAGGGTCTAAGTAAGTGCGTTAATTTAATTTAAAACTTCATTTTATAATAGTCAAAGGCTCATAAATAAATATCATGTCAAATATTATTTTTTAAGATTTTTTTGTTATTTATTTTTATTTCATGTGCATTGGTGTTTTTGCCTGCATGCACGTCTGTGAGAGGTGTCAAATCCCCTGGAATTGGAGCTACAGAGAGCTGTGAGCTGCCATGTGGGTGCTGGGAATTGAACCCCAGTCCTCTGGAAGAGCAGCCAGTGCACTTAAGCACTGAGCCATCTTCTCAATCCCCTAAATATTCTTAGTATAAAGCTATCTCCAATCACAGGACAACCACAGAGTACACATGATTCTCACTTGGGGGAATACATCCATGCAGCTTTTTTTTAAAGTGTGAAAATATGAGGGACTGGAGAGGTGACTCTCCTCCAGAGGTCCTGGGGTCAATTCCCAGCACCCACATGGTGGCTCACAACCATCTATATCTGTAGTCTCATGGGGTCTGATGCCTTCTTCTATTGTGCAAATAAACACATAGACATAAAATAAAAATAAATAATCTTTAATCCCAGAGACAGGTGAATCTCTGTGAGTTCGAAGCCAGCCTGATCTACAAAAGCTAGTTCCAAGAGAGCCTCCGAAGTTACAGAGAAACCCTGTCTTGAAAAAAAAAAAAAGGTGAAATTTTTGGTTGTTTAAAATCTGTCTGTCCAGGACTGGGGAGATGGTTCAGCAGTTAAGAACACTGGCTGTTCTTGCAGAGGACCTGGGTTTGATTCCCAGCACTCACATGCTTTCACATTTATAACTTCAGTCCCAAGAGATCTGATGCCCTCTTCTGGCCTCCTCCAGCACTGCAGTCATGTGCAGAGAGCACAGATATACATAGATAAAAATAAAATCTTTGAAGTGGGATGGGGGGGCAGGTGGCATGTGTCTGTGACCCCCAAGCTGGGGAGGGAGAGTTACACAGCCTCCAGATTCAGTGAGAGGGTTCTGTGGCAATTTCCTCAGAACTGAAGCACCCTCCCGGGAAAAGGCAGCTCAGGAGGCTCAGAAGGTGAAATCAGAATTCGTAAGTCCTGGAGAACAAAAACTTAGAGTTTGGAGGGGCCCTCCCCAGAAAATGAGGAGTACTGCTGGAGAAGGGCGCTAGACTGATACCTCAGGGAGGGGACAGTGGATCCAGGTGACAGCATGCCACTCCTTGCAGCTGGGTGGGCTTTCCAGTGATAATGGTGCCGTTGAGTCAAGCCTGCTCCTGTAGTAACCCCTCACCCATACTCCTGTGTGTGACACCAATAAAACTCACTGGGTCACCAACTTGAACTTGAACTTTGGTCTGTCATGGGGTCTTATTCTGGGATGAATAGATATGTGTATGTTACAACTCTGTGGCCATGTGACTTCCCTTTCTGAGTGATGCTCAGACCTCTAACCCATCCAAGAGCATAGACATCTTTGGCCTAAAGACCTCCCCTGAGGCAGGCCCCCAAACCTTGTCCCATAAGAAAAGACTGACACCAACTTTAGAAACTCGGCAAGTTTTAAATACGTTAGCAAAATATTAACATTAAATATACATTATAAATAAGCCATATAAATATAAAACGGATTAAAAACTGATAAAAAAAATCAATAAATTAGTCATGTCCCTCCAAGTAATTAATTAATTGCTCATCAGCTTTTGAGTCCTCTTCCAGGAGGACCGGTTCAGAGTGTGAAAATTCCACAACTCACCACCAGAGGGAGCAACAAGCAGCGAGGACCCAAGATGGGGCTTGTGGGCACTGGGAGATCTCCCATAAACCCACCCCATGACCGTTTGCACCGTATGTTCCCATTTACAGAGACTTTGATGTTCACCCTGTGCCACAGAGTTCCGCAGCTGACAGGAGGAGGGGGCCTTACATAAGGACCCAAACTCAGCTTTCCATAGAGAACACTGACGTTCAAAATGTGTCCTGCCCACTTAGGGAACCAGAAAGGACTCTGAGCTCTCTTCCCTTGAACTGCTAGATCAATGCTCCTTTTAGGACACCCTTCCTCTGTCGCAACTGCCAAACATGAGGTCTCCCAGATGTCCAGGTATGTGGTCTGAGTGGGATGAGGCATGGGGGAGAGTCCTGGGCCTGACCTTCCCTTTAGAACCCAGCCACAGGGAAAGGAGGAAGTCTGGAGGCAACAACTCAAGTCATGAGAGGAAAGGACCAACAACAGCCTAGGGGGTTCAGCCCAGCTGTGAGTCAGCTTGTGTCATCAGACCCCTGAATCAATGGAAAGCCAGGCCCACGTGGCCTGACCCAGCTGCCCTGCTCGGACTGGTGGCTTGGAGTGGGGCACCACAACCTGACTATCCTCACAGTCCAGCTGTGGTGGGAGGGCCCCCCAACACCACACCTTAAAGTGCTGTTCTGCACAACTCTGAATGCAGGAGCAGCTCCCAAAGCCTCTGAGAGGCGACATCCTGCATCCACAGACTATGCTGTGTCCGTCAGTGTGTCCTAAGGCTACCGGGGCACCTGGACCCTGGACATGGGGCTCTGGCTGCTCCTGGAGGGTCTGATTCTGCTGGCTCCCTTGTGCCAGGCCCGGAGCAGGCTGTGTCTAGGGCTGTGTCTCCGGCTGCGGCTGGAGCCATCTCTCCACTCCCTGAAGACCCTCCCCACTGAGCCCATGAAGCTGTGGTAGCTCCACAGGAAGCGGCAGCTGTCTAGCTTGGTCTGGAAAATGCTTGGTGTTGTGGCAGTGGACATCGAGGCCCCAGAGCCTGGCTGTGTGGGCTTAGGTATCTCCAGGGGGTGGTTGAGCAGCTGGGCCATGCAGTAGACATTGTTCCTGATGCCTTGGATGTTCCACCTGGCCCTCTCCAGGGCTGGAAAAGGCCGAGTCTTCAGGAATTTCTGTCTTAAAGCACCCAGTTGGTGCCAGACTCTGCCCAGTGTGGCGTGGACAGTGTTCAGGAACTGAGGCTTGCTCAGTGCCCGCAGGGTGTCCTCACTCGGGAAGGCCACGGGGTACTCTGTGCAGGCAGCTCTCAGGGTAGGTGTGTTCAGGTCTTGGAGGTGGATCTGAGGAAAGAAGAGAGTGAGGGATGCATGCCAGAACCCCCCCAAACACGCAGACAAACCTGCCTTTGAAACACTAGCTCTTGTGTGGTCTTTCCAGCAGAGAGATACAAAAGCCAAAGCAGAAGAGATAACTGAGCGGCAGAGATGGGACGGGAGTGTGCCAGGGCCCCGGGGTCACTGTGCATGCAGTGCATGGGATGAGGGTCCCTAGATGGGGCGGGGGCTGCAGAAGCACTGGGCTAGTTTGCTCACTGCCACATCTGGGAACCTAGAACAAAGCGCCAAGCCATGCAGGCAGCAGGGGCCACCAAGGAATGGAGTTGGAAGCCAGGCCACCTCACCATCCCTGGAATAACTCAGCTTCCTCCATGCACACACTCTCTCTAGTCCCCAAGATTCTCTGAGGCTCAGGTGCCCTAAGGGCTGGCTGGGGCTTACATAGGGCTCCAAGAGTGATCCCGTGTCCCCTGTGATGTTCGCCTGACTCTGCAGCTGGCTGAGGAGCTGTGGGGAGGAGCTGGAACAACCGCGTGCGGCCCGTGCCATGCTCAGGAACAGGAGACTGAGGGCCAGACCTGGGGCAGAGAAGGAAGGGTATGGTTACCTGACCTGTGGTATGTACAGCGCTATGTCTGGTTGTGCAGGAGCTGGGCATGCAGCAGGCACTGTGTCTGACAGGAACACTCACTGCGGCTGCCACCTTCCCAGTGAGTCACCCCACAGACCAAACAGGGTGACGGGGTGGCTGCAGTTACCAAGTAGGGAAGCTGGGTGTTTGCACACAGCATCGCTGTCCTGACCCTTGGGGCACGGGACGGCGGCATGAGTCCACTATGGGACGTCTGGCCTCACACAAGGGTTGGTCAATTCCCTAACCCTGGAACAGAACTTAACATTCCATGTAGGCAGAATGGAGTGGTCCCCAAGTTCTGTTCACAAAGCCAGGTGAAGGCACCTCTCCACCCCCAGAGCTGGCCAGTGCTGACACCCAATCTACTGAAAGGTTAACTAGGTGCAAGAGAAAGTCCTGCCCAGGTCACACATGCCCCACACTCTCCTGGACCTTCCTGCCTCCCGGTCAAAACCCCCCATGCATGCACACACCAGCGATACTGAGAGTCTCCAAGAACGTTGCAGAGGTTAGGGTACTAGCATAGTTCCAGCTCACTGGCCCCCACCCTTAGGCACCGGCAGCCACGTGGTCGGAAGGGGCCTGTGGTGCAATGGCCCGGAAGACTGTGACACCATCCTTCCCTTCCTACAAACCGACCAGCCCCTTGGGGAGGGCCAGCTGCTGGGGAGGGGCAGGAGCCCAGGCGTGCCAACCACAAGTCCCCTCCCCAACTTCCCCAGGTGTCTGTAGCTACACTGCCAGCAAGGGCCCACGGTGAGCACGGAACAGGTGCACGTGGACCAGTGCTGTAGGGTGGGCCAATAGGCCTGTGTGAAGCACAGAGGGACCTGCCCCGTTCACTGGGGGCTCTGGTCTGCAGGTAAGCCTTCCTGTGTCCGTGGGAGGGAGGACCCTCACCCACATCAGTTACTTTGTTTGCTTGTCCCCATGGGGGTGTGGCTGTGTTTGTGGTGTGATGATCTGAAGCCCTCAGGCTCGGCTGAGTTTCCATCTACCCTAGACCCTGGGAATTGAATCAGGGCAAGGAGGCCCCATCCTAGGACTGGCTGCACTTCCTCACAGATCTCCTGCAACTTCCTTTTCTGCTCCTCTCGCACCTGCCTCTGGCTTCCGCAGCTTCTTCCCGCTCTATCCTCTCCCCTCATACCCTGGTCCCCAACGCAGTCTACTTCACCTCCCTCTGGAAGCCTTCCAGGAATGCATCTCCACCTGTGGGTATGCTGGAGTCTCAGTGGGTCCTGACCTCCTAGTTTTTCCTCAGCATCCTTCACCTGACGCTAGATCTGCAGCTCCCGAAGGTCAGAAGCCAGTTGGCACGGCTGTGCCTGGGAGGGCAGAAAGGAAGGAAGTACTTACTGAGTACTGCTCTCTGTGGAAGCTGTGCCTGCATGCTGGGTGCTGGCGATTGGGCCCGTGCCGCTCTGGGGTGACAGGGCTCGGCTGGGTGTCCTGCAGGCTGGCAGCCACTTTATGCCCGACAGGGCGATTGGCCAACACCTCGTGAGGTGGGTGGGGAGGGGGGAGGGGGAGGGCAGGCCTTCTGGGAACATGACCCCAAAAACCAAAGTCTCCACAGGCGTCCAATGGGCGCCGGGCGCCATGGCAAGCCCGCTCCTCCTCCCGTTTTCTTCGAATTCGTTCTTCGAGGTCAGCCCCACGCCCAAGGATGATGTAAACCGCAGCCTCAGCCTTCTTGGGGTGAGCGGGCAGCATGGGGGTCCGTGCCATCTGCAGGGAATCAGCCCCGGGGTCAGAGCAGGAACTGCAAGCCAGGCCTCTGGAAGCCCAGGCCACCCTTGGCCGAGGAACCACCAATCTCACAGGACACCGAGGTTGAGGACTAAAGGGAGCCAGACATCTTCCTCGTTGAGTGCCCTTCCCACCCTCTCGCTTGGGCTGTCGGGACATCTGTGAGCGGAAACCACCAGGCTCTGGGCACAGAGCCAGACTCGGGCCCCAAGATTGTGGCTCTAATCCTAGGCCAGCATCCTCTAGCCCAACTCCTCATTTCCATTCTCCCCATTACCTAGTCCCAATCCCAGGTCCCCTCTCTGTAGACAGGATCCACTAGGGAGACCTGGACACTAGGATCAAGAGATTAGAGACCAGGTCTCAAACCTTCTGACATGCTGTGTGACCTGAGGCAAGTCACTTAACCACTCTGAGCCTCACCTGTGACATGAAGAAGAGAAATGCATTTCTTGGTTCACCTCACAAGGCCACTGCCAACATGGACATAAAAGGCAAAAAGGCCTTTGAAGGAAAAGGAAAGGACAAAACTCAATTCCAAGTACTGGTTTTCGGGGGACGGGATGCAGGGGGGCGGAGGAGATGGGGAAGCTGTGAGCTCAGAGGGGAAGCTGGAGTGGGGGGGGGGGTTGCGGTGGCAGTTGGAGACCAGGTTTCACTTTCTCTGAAAGATAGTGATCCATCATGGGTGGGTCTTCTGCTTCTCAGCACAGGCTGAACGTGAAGGCTTCTGACACCAGAGACAGGGGCTCCCAGCTGGTCGGCTACTTTACTGTGGTAAACTGAGACCCAGGCTGACCCAGGTCCACAGGCCATGCCTGGCAGCCCCGTCATGTCTACCAAGCTAGAATGAGCATCCTTAGGCTGTAACTTGGGGGACCGAGGTAGCCAGAGGAGGCTGCGTGCAGGCCCTAGAACTTCAGGAAGCCTGAGCTGCTCCAGCTGCAGGGACCCTGCTGAAGGAGTCCAGCCCGGCCATGCCACCTGCCACTGGTCCTCAGGTATCTATTGAACAAGCCTCTCCCCATCCTCTCCATCCAGAGGCCGCTGTGTCCCCACCCACTCAGTGCCTGTGCCGGGCAGAATGCTCCCCTTGGCAGCCACCCGCCAGTCTGGCTCAGTCTAGATCCTCCCCTTGAGGTCTGCATTTCCTTCTGCTGAATTTCTCACCTCTGCCCACCCGAGGGTTCTGTTCCCCAGAGGGTCAGGTCTCCTTCTGCATTGCACGTACCTGATGTCACCCTGGGACAGCCCCTTTCTCCTTACACCCAAGCCCTGGCAGGGAGCTGCCTCGTCCCACTGTGACAGAGGGAAGCCTTGAGAGGCGCATCTGGCTGGAGAGCGCCACTGAACCACTGCTGCTCCTTCCCCACACCATGGACTCTGCACTATCTCCTCTGTTTAAGGCAAAGGCACGAAGAAGTGAGGTTGCCCCGCTGGAGGCCACCCTGCAGAGTTGAGAGGGCATCCAAAGCTGGGCGTGGGGGAGGCTGAGGCAGGAGTGTAAGCCAGAGGCCAGCCTGGGGCAGACAGTGGGGTTCACTCACTGCCAGCTCCGGGCCAGCCAGGGAGACTCTGTCTCAAATCAATAGATAAATTCAATGAAATAAAGTAAAAGGGGCTGCCGGTGTCCACCGAGGCAGGTGCTGGCCTGGATGCTTGATGCCTGGAGCATCCTACTCCTGAAGAAAAGGAAGGAAGAAAGGAAGGAAGGGACGGAGGGAGGGAGGGATGGATGGAGGGAGAGGGAGGGAGGGAGGGAAGGAGAGGAGAGGGAGGGGGGAAGGAAGGGAGGAAGAAAGGAAGGAGGGAAGGAAGGAAGGAAGTGCATTTTACCTGGTGTCCAAAGGTCCATTCTCTTAGCTCAGGGGCCAATCTGAATGTTGTGTACACAGGCTCCTGGGACCACCATCACTAAGGCATATTTATTTCCTGGAACAGCCATAATGGGATACAACTGACCCCTGGTATCCACAAGTGACTGATTTCAGGGCCTCCTTCTCAAAGGTACCAAAATCTACGAAGCCTCGGATACTTTTAAAAACAGTGTGGCACATGCATGAAACCTCCACTCGGCCTCCTGTAGATGGAAACCTTCCCTAGATGACCTATAATCCCCAGCCCAAGGCAAATTCTTTGTGCAAACAATGGTGTCATCGGGAATCACTAAGAAGAATGTCCGAGCACGTTCCTTATGGCGGAATGGATCTCAGTCCGGCTTCATTTTCCGACCTCTCATTTGCACCCTCTAAGGCAGAAGCCTACAGAAGGACAATGAGGCTCGTCCTGAAGGCTGTGCACTCCTACCATTGTGGACCTGGGCTGTCCCTGGGGCTGCTTCTTTCTCAGGGCCCTCTCCCTCCCTGCTTATTTCCTCAGGCCAGCTCTCCACTGTGTAGACCAGGCTGGCCTCCGACTCACACGTAGTCCGGATTGACCTCTCTAGTGTGGGGTTATTGGAATGTGCCACCCATGTGGCTGCTCCTTGGCTTGCAGGCGGTCACACGCTCATGTGTGCTTACATAGTCATCGTATCCTGATTCTCTGTGTGTGGTACATGCATGCCTGTGTATGTTGAGGGTAGGTGCACCGACGACTCATGTCTGTGCTTGAGGAGGCCCACAGGTCATAGCTAAGCAGAGGTCAGTGTCTTCCTCTGTTACTCTCCACATTTGCATATAGAGCACACAAGTGTGTGCGTGGATGTGGATGTGCATGTGTATATGAGTGTGTGTATGTGAGTGTGTGTATGTGAATGTGTGTGTATGTATATGCTGTGTGGTGGATGTGGGTGTGTGTGTATGTGTGTGTATGTGTATATGTGTGCTACATGTGGATGTGTGTGTGTACATGGTATGTGTGTATATGTGTGTATGTGTTGTGTGTGTATATACATGGTGTGTGTATGTAATATGTAAGAATGTGGTGGACGTGGATGTGTGTGTGTATGTACATGGTGTGTGTATATGTGTGTGTGTTGTGTGTGTATGTATGTGTGTGTGGATGTGGTGTGCGTGTGTATATGAGTGTGTGTATGTATGAGTGTGTGTGTATATGAGTGTGTGTGTGTATGAGTGTGTGTGTATGAGTGTGTGTGTATGAATGTGTGTGTGTGAGTGTGTGTATGTGAATGTGTGTGTATGTATATGCTGTGTGGTAGATGTGGGTGTGTGTGGATGTGTGTGTGGATGTGGTGTGCGTGTGTATGAGTGTGTGTGTATGAGTGTGTGTGTATGAATGTGTGAGTGTGTGTGTATGAGTGTGTGTGTATGAATGTGTGAGTGTGTGTGTATGAGTGTGTGTGTATGAATGTGTGTGTGTGAGTGTGTGTGTGTGAATGTGTGTGTATGTATATGCTGTGTGGTGGATGTGGGTGTGTGTATGTGTGTGTGGATGTGTGTGTGGATGTGTGTGCGTGTGTATATGAGTGTGTGTATGTATATGAGTGTGTGTGTATATGAGTGTGTGTGTATGAGTGTGTGTGTATGAATGTGTGAGTGTGTGTGTGTGAGTGTGTGTATGTGAATGTGTGTGTATGTATATGCTGTGTGGTAGATGTGGGTGTGTGTGGATGTGTGTGTGGATGTGTGTGCGTGGTGTGTGCATACACAGGAGTATAGATGTGTGCATGGGAGCCATAGGAGGGCACTGTGCATCCTGCTCTGTCGTTCTGTTTTATTCCCTTGAGATGGATCTCTCACCTGAATCTGGAGCTGGGCTAGCAGGTGAAAGCCCCAGGCATTTCCTTTTCTCCTTCTTCACAGTGTTGGGGCCGCAGGCATGCATGACTACATCTGGCTTTTCACATAGATCTGGGGGCTTGAACTCAAGTCCTCATGTTTGCAAATCAAGCCCTTTACTGATGAAGTCATCTCCCCAGCCTCTGTCTTCTTCCCTAATCTGGTCGCCCTGAATCCTGAGCCTTTTTGGTTTACCTCTTTAAATGCTTCATTTCCAAATGCAGTCACGTCTGAGGTACTGTGAGTTAGGATTGTACACTATGACTCCAGGGACAGGCTGCAGCCCATAACAGATTATAAGAGGAGTCAGGTTTGGAGGGAGGAGGGGCCAGAGTTTGATGCTGCACAGGGGCAGTGGGGAGTAGTCCAGAGGCCCAGGGGCGGGGCCTCACAACCATCCAGGCAAGGCGTGAGGGTAGATGCGTCAGCGATTTTGATGAGGTCAGCTCTCAGTGACGTCCCTATCGCCAGCAGGAAAGACTTGCAACAGCCAGTATAAATAGGATCTTCAACCACAGGGCCCGGGCTGTCCCCTCTTCCTGGGCCACGTCAGCCAGGTCCTCGTGATGTGGGGAGGAAGAGAGGGTGGGTTTGCTTCCTCAGAACTGCTTTCTCCCAGCCTTTCCGGCCCATCCTCTGGCTGTGAGGGCTCTGCACCTTTAAATGCATGGGCAGGCCCTGACACTGCCTGCGGTGGGGTGCAGGAGGCTGCTTCATAGGGCAGAGAAGGTGGGCCCCTACTTACTAGGTCACAGTGGACACAGATTCGAGTTCTAGCCTCCCGTTGTTCTCAACTGAGTCACACTCTCTCTCAGGGCCTCCGTTTCTCTTCCCTGTAAATCTCAGTGACATCATTCAACAACAAGAAGCACTAATAATCTGATTTAAAATGGGCAAAAGGTGTGGCGGGCAGCAGATGCCTGTGATCCCAGCACTGAGAGGTAGAAGCAGGAGGATCAGGAGTTCAAGGTCAGCCTCAACTACAGCGTGAGCTCAAGGAGTCTGTGCTTCATGGCATCCTGGGGGATGGCGGGGTAGTGAAACGGCAGAGTGTGCTGGGGATGGTGTGGTCCTGGACTGAATTCCATTCCCAGAGCCCACAGGAGAGTACCAGGTGTGATGGCCTATGCCTGTGATCCCAGCAGCAGGCTGGCAGAAATAGCACCCCAGAGGTCCACGAGCCAGCCTAACTGGTGAGCTCTGGGCTAATGAGAGACCCTGTCTCAAAGAAGGTCACTGGCATTCCTAAAGGTGACACCCAAGCTTGTCTTCAGGTTTCATGTGCGTACACACACACACACACACACACACACACACACACACACACACACACACACCCTTTACAAAGGATTTGATCAGAAATTTCCCACTGAAGAAAAAGATACAGAAGTCTGCATTATACCACACCGCTCCTGAATGACAGAGCCTGTGTTATACCACACCGTTCCTGGTCAAGGCAGAGATAGACAGTAGCAAGTGTTGATGATGATTTGGCGGCACTAAAACCCTTGCACAGTTCTGGCAAGAGTAGAAGACATTGCCTGGAAAACAGTTAGACAAACACAAAGAATAAACTCATGTCCCAAAACACGTCTTAGAAAACCCCCAAAACTAAAAACATCTTGTAGTTGTTTTTCTGTGACAATGTCTCACTCGGTACCAAAGACTAGTCTGCAACTCACTTTATAGTCAAGGTGGGCCTCAAAGTCATGGCAGTTTTCTGCCTTAGCCCCACAAGCCACAAGCACGGGGCCTATGGGTGTGCACTGCCACATCAGGCCAAAAAAACAAAATAAAACAAAACTTTGATCTAATAAGAAATAAAACCAGAAAAGACATGTCCACACACAAACCTGCAGTAATCACAGGAGAGACTATTTGCATTCCCCCCAAAACATTAGGGGTCAGAGGAAATGGATAAACACGGTGGAATACTAAGTCACAAACATGGATGACTTTGAAACCCTTCCATTTGATGAAGGAAACAAGAGGAAAGGCCACCGATACTGTGCAATGATGCTGATGCTCACACGCAGGGTCAGGGTAGGCAGCAGAATGGCGCAGGAGCCCGGGGATGGGGGTGGCCGCTAGCAGAGTCTGGCGAGGGATGACTGGACTGTTCTAGAACTGGATAGTGGTGATGACTGTGAAACCCTCAAAGGAAAGGCACAGAACTGTGTATGTCTGATAATACGAGGGCTGTGTCTGGATTTTCCTAAGCGCGGTGAGCGGCTCAGGGCATCGAAGATGCTTAGTGTCACTCAGAGCTCAGCCTGACCCTCAGTGGGGGTTTGGTAAGCACGTACCTGGCAGTCCTTGGGGCAGATGAAAGAGACACACATTGGTTTATGTCATTGGGTAGCTTCGGGGCAATTGGGAAAGGCAGGATTACGTAAGCCCAGTGAGCAGGGACATGCCGGGTCAAGGAGGTCATAGGGCCCAGGGGATCCCTTGTTCTCCAGTTCCCAGAGTCTTCCTGGGACCTGGCCTGCCAACAGGTGTGCTCCATGCCTCCTAAATTGAGTAACTGATCCCCCAGGGCTCTGAAGCCTTATTCAGAGGAGTGGAAGGAACTGTGAAACTTCCTTCAGCTGTGTCTCTGACACACCAGCCGCCACCACACCAGCCGCCACCACAGCTCCTGTGACCAGGGAAACCCAGACTGAGGGAAGCCTGGGGACAGTGACCACAGGCGTATTGACTGGCTGGCAACAGAGCAGAGGCTGCTCAGCAGTCCCCTGGCTGGTTACCCCAGGATGACCTCACCACCCACTATGAGCCCAGGTTATACCTGTGAGGTAAGACAAGGCACAATGACCTGACCGCAGAGGGCCCCGAGCCCCCACAGAGCTGTGTCCCTTCAAGGGAAACACCATGTGGAACAGTAACATGGTAGGAGTTGAGCTGTACGCCCACATTTCTTGTGATGACAGTGTAGAATACACTGCCCACTTTTTGAGACAAGGCCTCGTGTGTCCCAGGCTGGCTTTTTCACCACTGTGAAGCTGACACTGAGTGGCTGCCCCGGCAAAGGCCTATAAGGTGTGGGGATTGAATCCCAGCCTTCATGAACAACAGGCAGGTACTCTACCAACCCATCTGCCTCCCTGGCCTTTGGAACACCTATTTTGAAATATCTGATTCTTGCTTAAGATGTTTGGTTTCCCTGGCCCCTGAAAATGAGGTGTTTCTGGATTTTTCACGTGCCGGGCTTGGCATTACACATTCGTGCAGGACACCCCACGGGGTTCTCATAACCACTGTAGGAGCCAGCTCCATTTTGCAGATGGAGAAACTGAGGCATAGAGGGCAGACTCCTGGAAAGGGAGAAAATTCAGGCTCCTAGGCCAAGAGACCCACCAGCAAGTTCAACTGATCTTCCAGAGCCGATGCTGCCAAGTGACAAAAATGGCAGTCTCTCCACAGAAGCAGGGGTAAGTGGCACAGGCCTGGGCAGGTGTGACAGAGGGAAGTGTGTCCTGTGCTCACGGTGAGACAGGGCCCAGGGTACACTAGGGGCTGAGGAAACATCAAAGGACATCTGCATGGCCGTCCAGATGTGACCATCCAGATGTGACCGTCTATAGAGGCCGCAGCACAGGGGGTTCATGGCTGCCAGGCTGCAGGACCCAGACATGCTCTGCTGGCACATATGCACGGGTGCATCTGTGGCTGGGCTTCTGGAAGTACAGCATCCTGGGCTGCTGAGTGGAGCAGCTGCTCTCAGACAGTCCAGCTGCTTAGGTCCCTTTCCAAAGGAGTCGTCTTGTTACCCTCGTCACACCGGAGCACATGATCTTGCTGCCGGGCAGCTTTGAAAACATGCTGACTTTTTCCTTGACTCTTTTATAGCATGCTCAAAAATTTGCTTTTTGGACTGCTCTAGATTGCAACACTTTCCAGGAAAAGTAACTGAAAGAAAAAAGTGCCACACGTCCCCTCCTTTGTAGAATTCACTTGGGTACCCATTCTACAAAAGTGACACCTGCTGGCCTCAAAAAGAAGGGGGCTGCTGGTGGGGAGCTGACTCTATTGAGTGTGTGTGTGTGCGCGCGCGCGTGCGTGCATGCTAGAGGTCAATGCCAGTGTCTTTCTCAGTCACTCTCCACTTTATTTATTTATTGGCAGGTCTCTCACTGAACTTGGGTCTCACCAGTCTGACTAGATCGGCTATCCAGCAAGCTCTAGGGATTTGCCTGAGTCTTCCCACTCCCCTGCCCAGTGCTGGGGTGACAGCACCACAGCCCCAGATGTTTCATGGCTATCGGGCATCTGAATTCAGATCTTCACACATGCAAGGCAGGCACATTACTGACTCTTCATTCTTAGCAGTTGAGCAGAAGAGACAAACAACCAGGAAAGAGAAGTTATGGATGGGTGTGGTGGCATGCCTTTATTCCCAGCACTCAGAAGGCAGAGGCAGGTGGATCCGATTTGAGACCAGTGTGGTTTACATAGCAAGTTCCAGAACAACCAGGGATACACAAAGAAACTCTGTCTCACTGGAAGATGTGGGAAGAGGAGGGCTCTTGTGCAGCAAGCTCACTGAGAAAATGACTGGGAACCTGGGAAGAGTCACTTTCTTCCGTACGTGTTCTTGGGGAGACCCCAGAGAAATTCCAGTTACATTGATACAAAAGAGAAATTTATCCTGCACCCCAAGGATGGAAGCCATCATGCTGTTTCCAGGCACCTCCTGGTGGCCATTCAACGGAGGGGAGGGTGTTCTAGAATGAACTTAAAATCAGGATGGAGGAACCGCACTGCCTTACTCAAACTCTGTCTAGTCCAAAGTGGACAACCCCCAAATTTCTTCAGGAGAAAATGAACAAACAAAATGCAGCAAGCTGTATTACTCAGCATGTGAGAAGCCCTGGCTTTGTCTTCAATATGGGAGGGAGAAGGAAAGATGCAGGACAGAGGGACGGAGGGAGACAGACAGACAGTCACCTTGGGAAAGTTAGGGGTTTCCAGGGTTACATGAGTGAGTGGGAGGATCAGGGTCCTCCAGAGAAGGAACATTGCTGTAGGGCTGTGTTCCTCGAGGGACGTGCTGGGGGACAACTCACTCGTGCAGTGACAGGAAAGGGAAATTGAGTCACTAAAGCCAGCAGACACTGGGGACGAGACCAGGAATGAGAACATCCATAAGGGACTGCTGAAGGGGCAGGGGCCGAAGAACAGGTGACATCTTGGGGTCTGGCAGAGAGCCATGCATGCTTGCTGTGGGGGCAGCAGGCAAGGGAACAGAGGGTGGGGTGGGGTGGAGGCAACAGGGAGCTGACAGGCAAGAGAGCAAGGGACAACCTTGTCCTTGGGGATGCAGTGACCCTGGAGAGAAGCAACAGGGGCAGGGGCACATGTGATCCTATAAACACCAAAGATGCCCCCGGTTCACATGCGGAGACAGAGTCAAGCACAGTGAGCATCCATACAACACAGACACGTATACAGACATTCACATGCCCACCAAAGAGGACTCAATGACCACACCAGGACACCATCCCTTCTACAGGTATACAGGTGGCTATTCAAACACACACTCACACGCGCACACACACACACGCACATACACTCATATACATGCACATTCTCACATGCACACACTCACACATACACACACTCACATACACGCACACTCTCACTCATGCACACACACGCACACATACGCTCATACACACTCACGCACACACACAAGCACACACTCTCACACATACACTCACACACACAAGCACACACTCGCACACACACTCTCATACACACACAAGCACACACATCCTCACACAGCACCCATATCCATATGATTCCACAGCTAATCCACTGGAAAGAAGTTTCTGGGCACCACTGTGACAGGCACCCATGGCTCAGAACCCTAGCACTATGATCCTCTTGGGAAAGTGACACAGAGCGGGGGGGGGGGGGGGGGGGGAGGAGACGACGACACATTGCTCAATATCTCCACCCTGTTCAGCCAGGGTCAGGGAGGAGCCAGGGCCAGACCTCGCGTGCCTGCCCACACAACCACTGTCAGCTGTCACCAGAAGCAGATGCCTGGTAACCAAGGCAGACAGCTTGGATTACAAGGGTTCTTACAAAATCTTTCCCACCCCCTCAGGGCTCAGCTACTCTCTCTCTCTCCCTTTCTGACACACATACACACTCTCCAGGCCTGGTGGGCACATGGACCCTTTTAGAACTCTGGTTTTGTTAGCCCTAACCGTGTGGCTTTCAGGAAGTCCCTTCACCTCTCTGTGCTTCATTCCCATCTATAAAGTGAGGATAAGAAAGACCTATCACATGCGAGTCAGCAGGCACATCCCCTTAACAGCCCCTCCCCACAGAGAAGCAGCCTCCTCTGGGCATGCGGGCATGCAGCGCCTGCTGCAGACAAGCTCACCTCCTGCTCCTGTGTGGGCCTTTCCTGCAGGGCAGGGAAGGGCCATAGCATGGTGGCCAGCACTCTTTGCTCACTCCTACAGAGGAGCAGGGACCCAGCTGTGAAGGCTGGAGAGATGACTCCAAAGCACTTGTCGCTCTTACAGAGGACCAGGGTTCAGTTCCCAGCAGCCAAGTGTGGCTCACAATGCATAACTCCAGCTCTGGCTCTGTAGGCCCCAGGGCTGCACATGCAGGCAAAACACTTGTACACATAAAATAAATAAATCTTTAACAAAATAAAAGAAAACCCAACTGTGGTGTAATTTGTCACATACAGGACCAGGCAAGTCCTTGGGACAGCGGTCTGGAAACCCCGACATTCTGCTCCTATCTTTGAGGATGACCTGTGATGGATTCCTGCGTATTGACAAGATCAGAGGGGTAGAAAGCCTTGGCTGAGGTTTCCTGCTGTGTCATTTCCACTTGTCTAGGCCCACGTATCAGGCAGAGCTGGGCCCTGGGCTGCATGATGGAAGCCGAGCATACCTTCTATTGCCTCTAGGGCAGACCTGCCAAGTCCAGCCCAGGCTGACCACACTGATTGGAGACCCCCATGGAGGCCTATGTAGAACAAAAGGGTTAGCGTCAGCCCCTACCTCAGCCTGGAGACTGCTAGACCCAACCCAGAATATCAGCTTCCGGGGACACGCCAGGCTGGGGTGGAAGTCCCTTCTCTGGGGCACCTTCTAAGCCTTATCTATGCCTGTGCCCCCCAAATGTCTGAGGCCCCTTGGAACATAGAAGACCTGTTAGAGGCTAGAACCCCAGCCCTGGGTCCAGAGGCTTTGACAGCCAAGACCCACAGTGACAAAGTCACATATAGACAGAAGTAGTCACATGTACACACTCACCAGGCTGTGCCTACCACCAAACTAGGCTCACGGCTTCTGCAGCCTGTGGCCTCAGCCTTGGGATACCTGAGCAGCCCGCTGGGCCGTGGTTCTTGTGCCTGACTGGATCAGATGGTAGGCAGCCCTGAGAGCCAGCAAAAGGGCTAGTTTGGACCTGGTTGAAGATGACCAAAGCAGCCAAACCCGAGTGATTGATTCACAGGCAGACCTCCCAAGGATGGGTATAGGATAGGCAGCCCAGAGTGTGCAGCCCCACCCCCACCCCCGCCTGAGCTTACATTAGTCTACAATTTCAGGAGACAGGCCTCCATCGCACCCACTGCGGACAAATGCTAAGGAAACGCTCCCTCCCAGGGTCCCAGAAGGAATTGATTCCTGGACACAGAGAAGCCGAGTCTGAAGAGGACTAGCCAACACCTCTCACCGCTCACTCACCATGCCGGGCTGTGCTCTAGACTCATCGGAGCTGTAGCCTGAGGCCCCAGCCTTGCGGTCCCCAGAGCTAGGTGGGCATACTGCCAGAAGCCTAGCCCATGTGCTGGCTTTTCTGGGGAGCCACTATGACCTGGGTACACAGAAGTCACACCCTTCTTCCCCTCCTGAGCATGGGTGGGTCTGAGCTGAAGGTATCTGATAACTTCCCAGGGCATGTGTGGGACCCTGACCGCTGCGATGGGAGTCTTGTCCTGCCGAGCAGGCCCCAAGATGGAAAAACCCAGCCCCAGATGTGCCCAGGCATCTAGCACTGGAGGGCCAGGGCTCCAGGGTCCCGTTCTGTCTGCTTAGCCCTGCACCTCAGCAGGAAAAGGCCTGCCCACCATTCCAAGTGTCATGAACTGTGCGATTTCTCCATAAGAGGAACATGAGAATTCATGCAAGGCCCATAGGAATGTAAGCAGTAACCTGGGAGACAGGTGCTTTGGGATCTCCTGGATAGGTTCCCCAGTGTCCAGCCAGGGAACTCTTAGGTGAGAGACAGGGGAATTTCTCCCAGGGTCCTGAAGAATGAATAGACTCTAGATTTCAGAGACCAGCAGCTTTGGTCGGGAACCATGTGACTTAGTCACAAAGGGCCTGGAGGCTTTAGTTACTCGTGTGTCACAGACACAAAATGCTTGAAAAGCCAAGGAGGTGGGAGAAATCTGGGAAATCAAGACCTGACACTGGCTGTCACTGGGAACCAGAGAGCCTGGCTCAGAAAGTCTTTTATTTATTTAAATGGTCATAACAATAAGAGTGAGATGTGAAAACCCTTTTCCTCGGGAGCCTCGGGAAGGGAAGGCACTGCTGTAGTTCACCTGGCCAGGAAGGCAACCCAAGCTGGAGACTGAGCCCAGGCGAGGGGGGATGGCTCAAGCCTCATGCAGGGACTGTGCAAATGCCGAGGTCACGTAGAAAGTAATGGGTTGGGGGTTCTAAGCCCCAAGCACCAAGGTGTCCTTTGAGGGCAGCCATCAGGAGCCAGCACTGCCCGCTGTGCCAAGGGGTACACATGTGTCCACATGTGCCAGCTCCACGCAGAACCAGGGTCCCTGGGCAGGATCAGGGGGCTCATTCTGCAGCTTCAGGAAAGAGCTCAGAAGTCTCTGAGAGCCTAGGGTAGGGAAATGCTGGGAGCCTGGGGTTCCCTATGAACCTTTGGACGCTAGGCCTTCTTGCCTTCGCTGGAGTATATCAATAACACTGCTGATCCCATCTTCAGGAACCTGGGGTAAGAGAATGGCATGAAACACCAGGGCTGAATCTGGGCAGGAATGCCCAGCTCCCTAAATCATCTGGGATTTCTTCCTGCCCCCACCTCTGGGACCTTGCAGGAACCTCCGGCTCAGCCTGGGCACTTACCAGGGCATGGTCAAAGTTGAAGGTGCTGATGTAATAGGCAGAGATGTCAGCAGCTGCCAGGGGACCTGCGATCTGGGCCACAATTCCACATTCATCTAAGGGTTGGAGATCAGGTGGCTCAGTGTAGATTCTTTGGACACCCATAGGCTTGCCCGAGCTCCCAGTATGTGGGTAAGTGATCCTCACCGAAACCCAGGGGCTGTCCCCCGATGCGCACCATCCTCCACAACTCTCCAGAGGAACTGGTCAGCAGGAGGTCACTAGGGAATCTGGGGAGGCAGGGGGGTGGTGGGAGGGGCAATCATGCATCCCTGTCTAGCTGATCCCCAGGGCACGGCCTCCAGCCAACCACAGAGCCTGGCACCCCACCTCCCCCTCCCCGAGGCTGGCTGAGGGGCTATGGCCTTCTTGGGGTCAGAGAAGGGTTACATACTTTTTTTGTGTCTCTGCATCCATAACAATGGAGATGTAACCCTCGATGAGGGAGAAAGCGAAGAACGGGATGGAGCTTGACTCAGGACCACCACCTGAGGCTGCCTCCCTGGGGACACTGGAGAGGGGTGGCAAGGTCAAGGGCTCCGCCAGGCACATGGCCCTCTCCATTTCCTGACTAGCAGACCACAGAGGAGGGGCCAGAATGGATGGCTCTGGGGAGGCCCTTGTGAGAGAATCCTAACTTCCTGAGGTATGAACCCTAACTGCCAAAGACCAAGGGCCTTGGGCAGAGGGCCCGGCTGAGGCTTATGTGGCTGTAGAGTGGCTCTGTCAACACCTCTGGCTGAGAGCAAACGGGCTGAGCAGGATACAGAGTGACAGAAGGGACAGATGAGGCAAAGGTCAGAGTGCACAAAGCACTAGTGTGAGGCCAGAGACGGAGTGCATGCATGCCCACCTGTGTGAGTAGAAGAGGACATCGATGAGGGTGGTGGCAATAGCCGGCAATGTCTCGGGGTCCAGTGTGAGAACACAAAATCGGTTCTGCGGGCTCTGAATGGGATGCACCGTGGGGCTGGGCCCTGCTCAGGATACATGGGCCACAGGTGAAAAGCAACCCTGGGCTTGGGCGACCCCTGGTGGCTGGGAAGGGAAGGGCCTGGGTGTACCTAATCCCATCTCTCACATTGAGAAACAGTGTCTACTGGTCCAATGGAAATACCCATCCCATCCCTTTAAAAGACAAGGCCTCCTGTGGGAAAAGGTCCCACCTAAATCTGGGTGTTGGAGGGCAGACCTTACCGTGCTGTGCTCGGGGAAAGCCATTGCTGGAATCATCCCTGGCAACAGGCACAGACTCCCCGCCTACTTCCCGGTAGATTTGGAACTCCTGGGCCAGCGTGTGGATCACTACAGACAGGTCCTGCTCGCGTACCTGGGTCAAGACAAATGACACATTACGCAGCCCCAGGCATAAGCATTATGCTCATGGCCTGTATCAGCCAGCACCACCCAAACCCACCAGGATGAAGTCTGTCTGGTATGTGGACAACATCAACACAGACACGTGGTGCTCAGCCAGGGGGGCAATGACAGACCGGGCAATCTTGGTGACTCCAGCAGCCTGCATTACCACACCGCTGTGAGAGGACACGTTCATTGCCAGCCACGTGGCCTCCGCCACTTGCAGGAACTCAGATGGGGGTAGCTCTGTGGATGGGAGGTACATGCCTGGTTAGTTAGTGTGAGCCTTAGTGGGTTCTAGCAAGGCAGGTCAGGTCTGAAGAGCACAGCTGTCTCCTATCGTTTCTGCCTTGCTCCTGTAGGCAGGTGTTCTCAAACTAGGAATCAGGTTCAAGTTCCAGCTTCACCATTTTGCTGTGTGACTTGAGGTTAAGTGGCTTTTCATTGTTTGTTTGCTTTGAGACAGTCTTAAAACATAGATTAGGCTGGGCTTGAACTCAAACTGACCCTCTTGCCACAGCCTCCTAAGCAGTGGGATTTCAAGCCCTGTAAGTCTCAGTTTCCTATCTGCAAAATGGGTTATCCTTGGGGACTTTTCTGTGGCTTAATAGGCTTTATAGCACCACTAGAGGGCACCGAGCGATCTACTGATGGGAGGCACTCCCTTTCAGACAAGAGAGTTCCTACAGAACAGGGAAACGAAGTCCTCCGGGAGGGAGGCTAGGCCAAGCTCCAGGTGGCTGGCTCGAGACTCTAGGTCTCAGAGGATAGGCCAGGCAGGCAGAAACGGGAGCCAGAAGTCAGTTCCCAGTCCCAGTGCTGAACAGGGACAGGGGCCAGAGTGGCTGTTGTTCACCCAAGCACAGCCAGGAGGCCCCAGGACCCTGCTCTGGGCTTGCTGCCTGCTCCCGCTGCCTTCCTTCCCCAACCCTCAGGCTCCTAGACTTTCCAGGCCAGTAAAGAAGGAGTTGGCTTTCACTGGGGAGATAATTCCAAGAATAAATAATGCCCATGGGTTAAAACAGCTACAGGACTCCCCTTAATCTGGACTAAAAACTGTGAGACAACCCCCTCCCCTCCCCCCCACACCCCTAACTGGTCCGGGACTCACACCTAGGCTAAGTTTAAAAAGCTCTCATAAATACTGTTAAACTGACAAGACTATATCTTACATAAGAGAAAACTTAAGTGAAGGGCGGAGGATTCAAACCCAGACTCATATGCCTTTGAGCCCTGCACCTGGCAAGAATACAGCTTACTGGTGAGCAAGGGGCCAGTTCCCACCTTTAAAGCCCTCCTCATCCACCATGAGTGTGTAATCTTCCGGGGTCTCCGTCAGGCTGAAGAACTTGCACCTAAGTGGGGAGGGAAGGGGTGGGGAGACTTTGAGGCTGGGTGAATGGGCTGGAGAGGGCAAGCGAACTTTGTCCCAGCAGTACTAAAGGACCCCCCGCCGGGCGCCTTCCTGGCCCGCCCTCAGGCCTCAATTTCTTCCCTGGAGCAACGTGGTTTGGATCCCACCTCTGGGATCTCCGGCTGTTTTCCAACTCTAGATCTTCCCTCCATTCCACACCTTCAGGGGTGTCGGGCTTTGGGTTAGACAACTCTTGAACTTTACGTGAGGCGTGTGGGAAAGGGCTAACGCAGGGCTAAGAAGGCATGCCCCACTGCACTGCCTATCCCAGGCAGTTTGCACCTTGACAAGCCCTGGGAGGGGACCTCTCGCGGCCGGATAGGCGGCGTCTCAGAAAGAGTAGGCCCCGGCCGGATGGTGGCTAGAGCGGACAGCGTCCCCACCCGGTACCCGCTACCTCGCGATGACCCTAATCCTCCGCCCCTGGCCTAGAGTGACTTAGGAGCCCCCACCCGTCTGACCTGCGCCCCTGAACCCGGGTGCGCACCGGCTGCGATGGGGCAGGAAGAGCAGCTTGATGAGTGGGTGGGTGTAGAGCCAGAGGCCCTGGCGGGCGAGACTCAGTACCCGCACACGGTGCTCTAGGATGTGAAGTTCCATCGCAGATCGCGCGGCCACGGCCTCGCCGTCAGCTAAACCTAGGCAGGAGGCGGGGCGGCGCCCGGCTTAAAGGAGCAGCGGTGAGGGGCTCCACACCGCCCGCTACGCGGCGGCCCCGCCCATCCAGCGACCCACTCTCCGGAGGCCACGCCCCACAGCCTCTACAAAGTGGCCACGCCTCCTCCTAAGCCCTGCTTTCCCGGGGCTGCGGGTTGCCCTCGAACCCAGCCTTGGCCTGCTCTCCATTCCTCTAGCCTCAGTCTGGGGATCACTGCCTGCTCCCACTCCTCGGTGGCCTCCAGGCCACGCCCCGGCCACACCCTTTCCGCTGGCTGCGGGCGGTGTTGGGTTTGGGAACGTGCCTGAACTCGCGGTCCTGTCTAACCTACAGGCTTGCACGTGGATCTTTATGGTTGAGGCCATTAAGACGCAGGAGGGCTTCAAGACTTGCCGGAGTTCGGCTGGAGCCGGAATGCTGTGCACAAAGCTCCGGAGTGGGAGGCCAGAGACCCGCGTGCGGTACAGCTGGGTGGCGCCTTTGTCCTTCCTTTTATTGCTGGGGGCAGGGACTGCAGAGCTGATGAAGCTGATAGGGACTAAAGATCACTAAGCTTGGGCTGCCCAGGCAGGGTTGGTATTGACCTTGCCAGCGTTTTGACCAGCAGAAACCTGACCTGTGTGCCCCAGCTTTTTAATCACCCTACTTACAGAGTTGAATGTTCTCCTCTAGGGAGGCACAGAAAAAGCGACCTGTCTCCTGAGCAGCATACAGAGGGCTCTGAAGCCTGAGGTTATTCCAGGGAAACAACCCAGAAGTACCTGAACCGGGAATACCCAGGGCTCAGACATTGAGGGGACAGGCTCTTGCATTTGAGGCTCCCTGGGTATTCAGGCCAGAGACTTGAGCCCTGTAGAAGTCTCCTTAAAGCTTGTCACCATTAGCAGAACTCAACTGGCCTGAGCACATCCAGATTTACTTTAGATCCAAGAAGGCCCTAAGCACGGGCAGACACCCCAGGTATGATCACTCGTCTGAAGGTTTAAAAAAGACCCCAAGGCTGAGCAGGAATCTGTGCTGAGCAAGCACAGATTGGTTTCATGGCAGGACACAGCATGCTCCAAGGAGCCCTAATTTGGCCCAGGTGCTCAAGGCTCCTCAGCTTGGAGGCTTTGAACAAGGTAGGCCCATGTAGGGCTTCATACTCTGGACCCTGTACCACAGGCAGACGGAAGCTGGCCTCAGCCCTGTTCCTGGCTTTTCTAGCTCCAGATGATTCTCGTGGAACACTGTGCAGCCGCCACATCCTGGCTTGTCCTCTGAAGAATTGGGGGTGGGGGACTTCCCAAGGGCTGAGTCCATCTACCATGGCAGGGTTAGGGAGTGGGGACACAGGAGAGGCAGGAGGTAGACAATGAGTGAGCTCCCAGAGCCTCTGGTGACTTCTCTAGCTGTGCCAGGACAACATGTTCTAGGCTGGGGCTGTGTCTGTAGTGAGAGTCTGTTTCTCCCTCCCTGTTTCCTCCTATGGTCTGGCCCAGCTTGGTCTCAGGCCAGGAACAGCCACTATTGTTTGACTAGAAAAGCTGCTTCCTCAGCAGAAGGGGGGCCCTCTCCCAGGACACCCTGTTCTTGCCATTGCCAGTTATCAGGTTGTCACTGAGCACCTGCCTACCCCTCCATGGCAGTCTGGTCACTTGGGTGAGGGGCTTGGGGATGGGCATTGAACTCCAGCCTAGCAAGTGGAGTATGTCAGCAAATGGAAAGTAGCATTGTATCAAGGAGGCCATCTTGTCCCCTTACCTGTCTGTCTGCTTCTGGTGGAAACACGCCTGTGGCAGCCCCTGATGCAGTGGCAAGTGCTCAGAAGATAACTGGGATCTGAGGTGGCATGCATGGAGGCCTGGCCCTGGAAGAGGACCGCTCTTAAGCTGCCTATTCAGGGATTTACCCAACCCCAGTGAAAAAGCAGGGATCAGGCCAGGCACGTGCCTTTAATCCCAGCTTCAGGTGGAGCTGAGTTCAAGGCCACCCTGATCGACAAAGTGAGTTCTAGGACAGCCAGGGCTACACAGAGAAACCCTGCAGGGACCTTGGGGGTTATTTCCTGCTCTGCCCCAGTGATGGGCTTCAGCTCGGCAGTGACTCTTCTGTGTCAGAAGATGGACATACACCAGAGACGGGTTGAGAGAGAAGAGAGCCTAGAACAGCAGCCGGCTCTGGACTTGGTGCCTCCTGTATCAGATGTATGTTTCAGAAGGGTTCCTGCTGGGCTGGGAGACCAGGATGAAGGGTGGTGCCCCTTCTGGGTCCTAGCTGCATACCAGCTCTCTATACAAGCCTGTTTATTTCCGTAAAAAACCATGTTTCTATTTTACACAAAGAGCACCCCACCGCTTCCCTGCATGTCAGCACCCTAGTCCTGGGGAACATCCCCTAGAAGGATGGGGCTGAGACCCAACCCATTGGGCCATTGCTTCTGCCTGTGCTGGCTGGGCCAGCTCGACTCAAGAGAAAATAAATAAGGAGGCTAAGGCAGAATCTGTCCTGGGCCAGCCAGATTCTGTCCCAGCCCAATGGCCAAGCAGTTGGGCCTTCGGGCACACAGGGCCTGGAGTGCTGTCAGTCTTTGATCTGTAAGATGAGTGCAGACCCCACCTGGAGGCCTGAGCTCCCGGGTTACAAGTAGGTGTCCTCACTCTCCTGGGAGGTCAGGCTCTCCCGGGAATGGTGGTGGGCTAAGTCCTGGGGAGCAGAGGGCTGGGGGACTGAGTCCTTTGGGGACACATCCTGAGGAGGAAATGCATCTCCTGAAGCAGTCACCACCGCGGCTTGATTGGGACCTGGGGACTTGTCCAGCTGCCCGCTGGCTTTTGTCCGCCTCTGCTCCTTCTGGACCTGCTTGGGAGGCTTAGCTTTGGAGCTAAGGAGGGTTGCATCTGGGGGTAGGCGTATGGAAGGTGATGGTTGCA
The DNA here is from genome assembly GCF_943737965.1 of Phodopus roborovskii. Taxonomy (NCBI): domain Eukaryota; kingdom Metazoa; phylum Chordata; class Mammalia; order Rodentia; family Cricetidae; genus Phodopus; species Phodopus roborovskii. The sequence goes on along the minus strand of NW_026126546.1, from coordinate 10,867,388 downwards.
GGGCAGGTCGGGGACCAGGCTCTGCATCCAGGATGGCCTTGGCACCATGCATCCTAGGCGGAGAGCGACACTCCAGCTCACCACGGGTCTCTTTCCAGCGCCGCAGCTGGATGAGGTGCTCCCGCTCAATCTGGCGCTCTGTCACAGGCAACTCTATCACCTTTGGGGCAACAAGGGATGTGTGAGCACCAGAAAAGCATGACCTTTCCCTACTACCTCCAATCCTAGGCTCTCCTGCCCACCAGCAACCCCGACTGTGCCTGTTAAAAGCTGAACCCAGGAAAGCTATAGTTGTGGTTTGAGTGGCAAACAGGAGACCCACTGTCTCAGAGGAGAAAGCTGCCTACAGCTCACAGGCCCACTCACCTTCCATCTTGGACAGAAGGGGCAGGGCCAAAATGGGCAACCCCACTCTCAGCCAGCATTGTCTCCCACTGACCAGGGCAGCCTGGCTATCCAGACTTCAATTCTAGCTCCACCACTTTTCAGCTTGTTACTAAGGGGAGTCATTGAAATTCTGCCTCTATGAGCCTCTATCTCCTCAAATGGCCTTGTATGTCTGCCCCTGCAACACGCATTAGCACGAACCTCACCCCGGTCCCCCGCCAGAGAAGCTATCCATGCCTATGTCTCTTAATTTGTAGCCCCCGAAAACAAGTACACACACACACACACACACACACACACACACACACACACACACACACCATAGCTCTTCTCTATTCCCAAAGAGGAGTAGCTAAGGAGGGCACTGCAAAGCTGGGCCTAGTAAAAGGATGCGGTCCATCCACCCTGACCTGGCCTAACCAACCCTTGGGGCAGGGCCATATAAGGCCTCCTCCAAAGCCACTGCCAGCTCCCTTTCCCTCCAATAGCAAGTGGGAGGTATGGGCCACACCTCCTGAACCAAGAAGGCTTCTTGCATGATCTTGGGGCTGAGGCTTCGCAGCTGCTCGATGGTTTCATACTGGCCCTGGCAGGCTTTGAGCTTCTCGGGGGAGCCTAGTGCATGCTTCAGCAGTACCAGCCCCACACGGAAGATGATCTTGACTCCTGTATGGGGCAGGTGATGAGTTCAAGGGAGGCTTGTGGGCTTCTTTTGCACCCCCCACAAGCCAGCATAGCCTGGTACCTTCACAAAAGAACATGTCCCAGACTCGCAGCACAGAGCTCCAAGGCAGGGTACGGGCAAAGGCACACATGAACCACTCTGTCATGTACAGCAGGGGGTCGATCTTCTGTCGGCTAAGGTGCTTGTAAGCCACAGGGGACACCTTCTGTAGCAGTGAGAAGAGGATCTCGCCATCCAGCTGGATTGCCTCCTAAAGACACATCAAGGCCACAGAGCCATGACCACAGGCCATGGGGCTCCTAACACTGGGTCAACATTAATTCAGGTAGCTACAGCCTAGAGCACTGGAAGGCAGAGGTGAACAAACTAGATACAGAATGGGGAAGTGGATAATGGGGCTAAGTAACCCAAACAAGGAAGGAACAGGAGCTCCAGACTGTCAAGGTCAGGAAAGGGCCATGCATGGGCTAAAGGCTGAGGGAACAGCATTCTGGGGGAACAGAATAGAGCTTCAAGCAGAAGGTCCCTGGTGGTGTATGTCTGCCTGCCCCTTCAAGATGGGTTCTTCGTAGCCCTGGCTGTTCTGGAACTCACTATACAGACCAAGCTGGCCTTGAACTCAAGAGATCTGCCTGTCTCTACTTCCCAAGTGCTGGGATTAAAGGCATGCGCAACCTCCACCTGGATCAAGCAGAAACTCGTAAATCTATGTCAAGGTCAAGGAGGGAAGGACCAGGAGCGCTGAGGAACTCTGGTCCTGCCAAGGGAGCCCTATAGGCTGCCTCAGAGAGCATCAGAGGCCCAGATGGAAATAAGCGCCTGAGTGGTCTGTCTCAGGTCTTTGGACTTGGCCTAGCGTGGCTGTGAAAGAAGTGAGAGGGCCTTGCAGTGGCCACAGAAGACATCAGCCTAGAGCGCCCCAGGCCAGCAGGTCCTCACCAGTTTCTCACTGTAGTAGCCAGGCAGATACTTCTCACAGACTTGTACCAGACACCAGAAGGCTTGCTGTGGGTGAGACAGAGGTGAGCCCTGTGGCTGGGGTCCGGTTCCCTGCCCGCCCACCAGGCCCTGGGTACCTCAGCAGGCATGTGCATGAGCAGCACCGCAGCAATGGGCGCCTGGGCCTGGCAGTAGCCCTCCTCAGGGCGGTACAGCGTGTAGGCCTTCAGCACGCGGAACAGGTCCTGCTGGCTGTGGAGAGGACAAGCAGGATAGGATGGCAGGCATGAATATTGCCCACCACCTCACTGGTACCTTACTGGCCAGACCTGCCTCGGAACCTGCCCTTCACCGGAAAGGATGTGACCCAAGGACAAGGCACAACAAGAAAGCAGGGGTTGGGCCCGGGCTGGATAGCAGATAGATACAGGCTGAAGTGGGGCTAGAAAGGGCAACCTTGCTAGATAGCTCAGCTCAGTCTGCCTGCCCAATACGTCACTCCCCTCCTGCTTACTGTTTTGGTCCACCAAACTCCCTTAATCCTTTCCCTACATCAACAAGGCTTAACCAGGAAAGTTCTAACAGTCTAGACAGTAAACGAGGCAAGCAATCAAAAGTGGGTCAGTACACCAAACCACAGAAGGTAAAGGCTGACAGTAGGGTTCTGGGTACCATCCTCCCAAGCTCACGATACCTTCCCAGACAGTTTCAGAGACAGGCTAGAGCCACCTCCCAGCCCACATGCTTAACCCGCTTACCCATGGCCTCCTCGGGACACAAACATCTCATGGAAAGGGAACTGCCGGTGCAGGTCACGTTCAATCACATCTAGCCACTTGGGGTCCCCAGGAGACATGTCCAGCTCCTGGAAGCAAGGACATAATGTCAGAAAGCAGTTAGGGACACTCCTGGTAGGAGATAACTGTCTTGGGTATTAGATTAGGCACCAGAGGCACCTAATCTCATAATAGAACCTGGTCAGACAGATTAAAAAAAAAAAAAAAAAAAAAAAAAAAAAGGAGCAGAGGCAGAATGCCAGAACCCTGAGAACCCTGAGAGGCAGGGATCCTAGCTCTCAGAAGATCTTTTTGAGACAGGGTTTCTCTGTGTAGCTCTGAAGTCTGTCCTGGAACTCTTACTCTGTAAATCTATCTCTGCCTCCTGAGTGCTGGGATTAAAGCCGTGTGCCACCACTGCCTGGCTCTCAGAAGATTCTTATGAGCAAGTATCTATCCTGCTGTGCCAGAAACACAGTAGTCAGGACTCTATGTATCTAGGGATAAAGAATATGTCCTTCAGATAGAAGAAGCCTTCTTAACAATAGCTACAGATGTTACCATTGCTAAGAGCCAAATCAGAGCTGAGGGTGGAGCACACTTGGGACTCACTGGCTCCTTCCCTACGCCAAAATAGATCCTGTCATAACACCCTGTTCACAGATGAGAGAACTGAAGGATCAAAAGAGACTGGAAAAACGATGGAGCTGGGACATGAAAGCAGTTGTGAATCAGATACACCAAACCCAGACCCTCTGCTGCCTGCATTCCCCGTTACAGGCACTGCCTCTTCAGGAAGGGGCTGTAACATCCGGCAGGCTTTAAGTGCTTGTCTAGGTACTGAGGTTTCAACAGTTTTACTTTCTTTTTCAAACCCTGAATGTGTGTACTTTTGAAAAGACATCAAACTGCCACAGAATAAAAAAGTCCCAGTCATCTGAAATGTTCTGTCTTGATCTGATTGCTGGAGACATACACATGTTTTCTCAGGCTCACTGAGCTCTATGCTCAAGTCTGTCCATCTTACTCTATGAAAACATCAACTTTCAGAAAAGAAAGGAAACAAGTACTAGTTGCCTGCAGGGATCCTGTGAAGTGGGTGCAGGTGGGTGCAGGATGGCCTTTGACCTGACCAACAGTGACTCCCTGGCCCGAGGCAGTGGTATTTAGAATACTACAGAACTAGTGTGGTCTCTGACACACTTCTTTCTGGTCAGACCTGTTCTCTGTGAAGAGTGGTCAGGGGCAGAGCAGGGCAGCCTGGAGTTTACACTGTTGGCCTGGAGAGGGCTCAAGCTTCTTGTTGGGAGTACTTGGCCCTCAAGGACAGAGCCTGGAGAAGTGGCAGCACCAGACTAGAAAGCATTGGCCCAGTCAGTGAACCATATCTACTGGAAGCTGTTGTTCACCTAGGGCGCTACCCTTAGCAGACCTCAGTGGAATGGACTTCGCTACTGTCCTGCCACCCTATTCTAGCCTTTCTCTCAGCTGTCCCTCACGTTTGCTTGTATGGTTGAGCTCAGTGCATTACTTCACAGCTCTTGGTCATCAGGAAGTGACCCTCAGACCACATCCCCTCCTGATGCCTTTAACATGTGTTTGCCTGTTAGGACCACAAGAGCCTTCACGTTTCTTGACCCCCATCCTCTACTCTGTCTCCTGTCTCTAGTGTGTCAGAAACCGGGCTTTCTAGAAAGCAAATGGCGAGAAGAGAATCAGGGAATGTTCAAGATTGCAGGGCAGAGGAAGGAAGGGACTAGGATTTTTCAGTGGAAGGAGTGGGTGTCACCTCCTGGGTCCCCAGGAACCCTCAAGTTAGGGTCTGTGTGCGTGTCCTGTGCACTCCCCTTACCACCTGAGCACAATGCAGGCTTGCTTTTCTCAGGAAGAAGGTTCCCTCAATTCTTCTGGTGGTTCCTGAGAACCCTAAAAGTCAGCTCCTTGGACATAGATCTGGTGCCTCAGCAGCCAAGGTGCACAATCACATGTGGGCTGCTGAAGAAGGAAAAGGGCAGCTGCAGGGCCTCGGGGGAAAGGATGCTCAAGGACACAGGCTGTTGCAGCTGCCAGAAGACCAGTGTGTGCTGCAATCACTGGGCCTGCTGTGAACCTAAGTGGTGCTGGAGGTGCTTCAAAGAGGAGACCAGAGAAAACAAGACAAAACAAACAAGCACAAAAAGAGCAGGAGGAGTCTGCCAATAATAAGGCAAGAAGGAGCAAATGCTGGAGAGGATGGTGCCACCAGACCCTGTAGTGTGGGCAGGAGGGAACCCTGGTACCAGGCAGCACTGTGCTGTGCCACGGCTCAGGCACTCAGAGCACAAGAGAGCACCTCACCCTCATCTGCTCCCTCTTCGTCACCCACAGATACGTCCTTCCAGATGTTCTCGAAAGCACTGGGGCCCCCAGTACTGCCATGATGAACAAGCAAGCATCTTCAGGGTTTCAAAAAGGCTTTTCCTCTCTGGGTAATATTCTAGATACACACATACAACACTCTGTGCATCTGCTGAGCAGTGGTGGTGCATGCCTTTAATCCCAGCATTCAGAATGAGGACAGTTAGGGCTACACAGAGAATCACTGTCTTGAAAAACAAACAAAAAACAAAATACAACCAAAATAAAACAAAAATGAAAGATCTGTGCTTCACTGTGCTGTGGACACACTCCTAAACAGTGCACCCAGGAGGCCAGCTACTTGCAGCCTTTGCTCTCATGTGTAGGCCCTATGGACTGTGGGTGGAGCACCTGTTCCTGAACTGCCAACTTTGACCAGGATGGAGTCCACTGGAATACAGGAGATAGAGTTACTAAAAGGAAGAATATAGAGTCAAGTTGCTCTTATGGGACCTGGTTTTTGTGCTGTGTGGGAATATCCAATCACCCTGAATCATAGCTGCCTCTAACAAAGTGCTGCTTCCCCACCAGGCTCTCTGTCTCCCAGGGCCAAGAGCTGCCAACAAACAGCTTGAGCCCTCTCCAGGCCAACAGTGTAAACTCCAGGCTTCCCTGCTCTGCCCCGACCACTCTTCACAGACTACAGGTCCAGCCAGAAATACTGAAATATGAAGGTCACCAACAAAGAGTTGGTGGCTGGCAGGTGTCTCACTGCCTATCATTAGCCCCAGTGGCCTGAGGGGAAGCCCTGATGCCTGGAGCCAAGTCTGGCGGTAAGCTGGGGCAAACCCAGGAACCCCAACTGCTACCATGGTATTCTCCAGGGGGAAGAAGCTCTGCAGTTCAGCTCACTGAATGGGGAGAGTATTATGCCATGTCAGCCATGGGGAGCAGGATGGTGGGGCATGACTGCAGAAGGCATCTTCTCTGACCACTGATTGACTAGCTTCTGATCCCCGAGTAGCCCTGAAGACCACCTAGTGGACCATGTCTAGCTGGGCTGAGAGACAGGAAACAGAGTAGAGGACGGGGGCCAAGAAATGTGAAGGCTCTTGTGGTCCTAACAGGCAAACACATGTTAAAGGCATCAGGAGGGGATGTGGTCTGAGGGTCACTTCCTGATGACCAAGAGCTGTGAAGTAATGCACTGAGCTCAACCATACAAGCAAACGTGAGGGACAGCTGAGAGAAAGGCTAGAATAGGGTGGCAGGACAGTAGCGAAGTCCATTCCACTGAGGTCTGCTAAGGGTAGCGCCCTAGGTGAACAACAGCTTCCAGTAGATATGGTTCACTGACTGGGCCAATATGGGTCTTGAGCAGTCTGGCTTGTGCCAACTGTCCATCTTACTGAAGTCTAGGACAACACATGGGGGACCTACTGCCAGGGGACATGCCCAAATCAGAGACAGGACAGGGAGGTGAAGTAAAGGAAGAAAGCTCACATCGAATTTTCCAGGGTTCTGCTGAAGTTTCACCTTGCCTCCTGACAAGTACTGCCAAGCCCGTCCCCGCAGAGAAGGTGGAATGCCTTTCTGACACCGAAGACGAATCTGAAAGACAAAAGGACAGCTGTGCCCATGTACCCACCCTGGCTGCCCCTCTGCCAAGGCTTGGTGGCCCTTCAGTGAGCATACACACAAGAGCAAAGAGGGAAGGACTAAGGTTTCCCACCCTGCAATGCAGAGCCCACGGACGGCAGGGATGGGGACTGCAAGTAGACATGACGCCACCAAGTCATGGCAAAGTGCACGCTCTCTAATGACACAGGCGTTCCTGATGTTGGTCACAGAATTCTGGACCCCAGAACTATAGCTAACTGTTAGTAACCACAGGAAACTGGTTCTGGAATTCCCTGCAGACACCAAACTCAATTAAATCCTTCTCACAAACAAGAAGCCAGGCATGGTGGGACACGCTGTTTGTCAGATCTCAAAGAACTCTTGTACAAATGGCTAACCGTGGTGCCTACTAGCCTATCATAGTGAATGCAGGCTCCAGGCCCACTCAGTACCTGTGGCTCCTCTCAGCTCTTCTCACCAACCCCACCTCAAACTTCTCCAGTCCAAGGGCTTCTCTTCCCTCCCCCAGCTTCTCTTTCCTGTATAACCCTGCCTGCCATCCAGTCTTGTGCTCTTGGTTTCTGGTCTCTCTCTTGTGTCCCCCCCCCCCCCACTGCCCGGTTCAGTCTGCTGGCCAGGTCTAGTCTACCTCTCTCTCTGCCTGCTCTGGACTCTTCAGATGCCTCTGGCTGTTCTCTCCCTCAGGTCTACAATAAAAACCTCCTCAACCACGCCTGCAGTGTCATGTCCTCCTTTTCATTCACATGCCTTGAATCCCAACGCTCGGGAGGCTAGCCAGGAACTTGCTGTGTAGACCACGCTGGCCTTGAACTCACAGATATAACTCACAGAATAATGGCATGTGCTACCATGGCCAGCCTACTACTGTCTTTTAAAAAGACACAAAACTGTTTAAGGAAACAAAGGATATTAAAGGGAAGGAGATGGGAAGGGGATACAGGTATCAATATGCTGAATATACAATATTAAGTTTAGATGAAAATTTGAAAAATAGAACAGAACATTTTCCCTCAGAATAGGGAGAACTCTTATTATTACAGAGTCAGAAACCCTACCACCTCTACATTGAGCCACACAGGCTAGAGGAACCCAGCCCCAGTAGTCCCTCAGAAACTGACAGGTGAAAGGCAGTAGGCTCCTTCTGGGTTTGATCCCCAAATGAAGTTCTCAGGGCAGCTGCCTGACCTATCAGGTGAGTTAGTGCAAAGACAGAGGGTCTGAGTTTGTGGGATGATGGCAGAGAGGACTGGGCTGAGACAGTGGCCCTCCTTCACCCTGCACTAAGCAGGCTGGCCTGCGATCAAGGGGACAAGTGCTGTGGCATGACAACAACTGATGAGGGACTGAATCCCACAGTGACCTTGGGTCAACCACTTCTCACCTCCTTTAAGATCTGAATGACATTACGTGTTACTGTCCAAGCTTGAAGAGTTTCCATTAAAGGGGAGATGTGCTTAGTGTCAGGCTTTCTCTCCACCATCATCCCAGAAGGATCCTTGGCACAGAAAGGCCAAGGGACTCAGCTGCTGCCTAACTTCTCACCTGGAAAGCCCCTCAAACAGTCCCGTTAGAAGCTTCAGAAGAGGGGCACAAAGGACCAGGCCTTCCTGAGGACCAGCATAAATAAGAGGAAAGTTTCCAGAGTTCAGAACAAGGGCCAGGACGGAGACAGACACCAGGCTGTAGAATACAGTCGATAAGGAAGAGCTGCTGGCCACTTACAAGAGCTGAGCTGGGGCTTCTGACTACTTGAAAACCAGGAGAGAAGGGGGAGGAAGAGTACTGTACCAGACACCAGGGACAATTTCCTGTCGCTGTGGGACAAGGGTCACCTTAAGGAAGACACTTAGGACAGGTTTTGGAAGTGGAACATAGGATAGTCCAGAGCCACGGGTGCTTCAAGCTCCCACTTTTGGGCAAGGTCAGCATGAGACAACCTTCTCTTAGCCTATCACACATGCCTGCGCAGGACAGTCCTGGTACCCTCATGGACACCAGGGCCCGGGTAGGGGATGGAGAGTCAAGAGCAGAGTCAGCCTTTCCCGGTCCCTACTTTTCAGCACAAAGGTGCCAGAGATGGTCATCTCCCTGCCACAGGGAGGACAGACAGAATGAGTTAGGATTAACGCATGAGGAAGTGTGGCCAGAATACTTAAAAGATTACCAGTCTCTATGGCAAACTCGAAGGCAGTCACTGATGTCAACTAAGTGAAGCCACACACTTGACTGCTGAACTCTGGGAGGGCAGAGCCCTGACTCCCTGCAGGCCCTCATTTCTGTCCCAAGCACAACTGGAAGGTGGAGGAAGGCACCCTCCTGGCAGAACTACAGATGAGTCCAGGAGAAATGGTGGGTGTGAGGCCATTTCCCAAAATGGTTATTACCCTTCCTGTGCCATAACTTCCTGAGTGGAAGAATCCATGCTTCCAGAGCCAGGCAGGGCCCAGGCAGAGTCCAGTGTGGCTACAGCTGAGGCAGCAGTCTTGGTTTGGGCTTCTGAGTACAATGGGATAAAGCATGTCTCTGAAGGCCTCTTGCTAGGCAAAGGCAGCCCTTGACCTCTACCCTTTGGCCAGGGAAGCCAAAGGGAAAAGGAAGGGCTGTGGAATGCTCTATGGCAGGAAATCCCAACAGCTACAAGAGAGGTACAGAGCTAGCTACAGCTCAGGGTAAAAACTGAAGGAAAGATAAGGCAGGACCCCAAAGTTAGCCAGGGGATGAGTGAAGAGTAAGTGTCCTAGAACTACCAAGTTTGCCAGGTATGGTGGCACATGCCTATAATCCCCACACTTAAAAGGCAGAAGAACTGCAGCAGGTTGGAGACCAGCCTGATATACAGAGCAGCACGCACACACATGCAAGAAAGGACCCCCTCTGTTGGTGGGGGGAGGGTGGGAGACGACACACGAAAGGGGGGGAGAGAAAGGGAGAGAAGGGTGGGGGGGGGGGAGATGCTTTCTTTGCACATGCTAAGCACATTTTCTATACCTGAACTCCACTCTCAACCCTACACAGAACAGCAAGAAAAAGTCCCAGCCTGTGTGAGCCTCTCCCTTGGCAGTGTGTGAAACACTTCCTGTGTAAGGATCCTCGTAAAAGGTTTATCACTCCCACTAGACTAATGCCTCTGAGTCTAAAAAGAGGAAGATGGCTTGTTCTAAATTACACAGCTCACCATGACGACAGGGCCCACACTCACTTCAGACTTTCAGCCCTGGGCCAGCAGCCCAGTGTGTCAGCTGACGACAGGGGGCAACAAGCTAACTTTGTAGACTGCAAATCTGCGCATAGAGTGTGGACATGAAAGGCCAGGAGTGATTAAACTCTGAAAAGGGCTCCTAAGGACATTGACACACACATTTCAGAAAGGCAGATGAGTGTGGTATTCCTGTAGGATAAGCAAGCCGGTACCTGAGGACAGCCGAACTAGACAGGGAATGGGTATTCTCATTTTTATAAAAATACTTGTAAATTGTAGGGCTACTTTTATTTCTTTTCACTTTGGCCAGGAGACAAGAGGAAAATCATCGACTTGTCTAGGTGGTGAAGAAGGTCCTACTATGGTGGTCAAACTAAAGTTTGCTGCCTGGCTTCAAAGCTTGACTCCTAGGTCATTGGCAATGCAAGAGTGCCACTATTACTAACTTCATCAGGGTGTTAGCTAGATTGCTGCAGTCAATACGTGAACCCTAAAAATGCTCCCAAGTTAGCTGCATTAGTATTAGGAAGCTTTTCAGCCCTTCTGGCATGGGTAAAGCAAAAATTACCTACGAGGGCTATTGATTACAGAGTATCTTTCAGGGTTAATTCCAGGACAGTTCTATGCAGCTCTTCTCTGAAGTCATATGCCAGGTCCTAACTTTGTCCCTGTCCCACAGCCAGCTTCTACTCCCCGTCTGACCAATAGGAGAAGCCCTTATTTTGTTGCAGTGATGAAGTTCATCCCCTTTCCTCTTCCTCCTCAGACTCCCAGGCCTATGCCCAAGGCCAGGCCCCTTACCTTCTTGTGCTTCTTGGCCATCCATTTGTCCCAGTTGTTGAGCATGTCCAGCCACTTGGACTCCCTCTGCCTCAGCACTTCCAGGGGAACTTCCTCTAGCCTGTGGAGGCAGAGGATCAGATGTGTCAAGACAAGCAAAGACCTATAGACCTGTAGACCACTGCACCCTGCCTCTACACCTCCTTCAGGTCTGCAGATTCATGATACCCTACTGCAGACAAACAGAATGCTGCCCTTGACACAGAGTCAGAGGCCAAGATACAACAGGTGCAAATGCCTACTCTCCTGATGTGTCAAGGGGCCAGGGACACCTTGCCTCTCTGGGGCAAAGGCTGATTGTGTGCCTTTGTGCACTGAAGTCAAGCATTCCTGTCTCGGGCCTGCCTTAGTAAATAAGCCTTTTCAGGGGCCAGCATGCTAGGAGTAAAGTTGGATGCAGAAACTAGTCAAGCAAGTACAGAAATAACATGCTCACCTCTTCACCTGAGCCAATCTAGTTACTCAGACTTTTCCCCCCAATTACATCCTGGCTCTTTCCCACCTCTCAACCTCTACTCATGCCAGGCCCTGGGCTGGAATTCCCCAAGTGGTCTCCACCTATTAAATCATAGAGACACACACTTCAAAGTCTCTTCCAATGCCACCTTCTATATGCGTACACTTCAGTACCCAGACTGAGCAGCTGTGTCAGTTCTAGACATGCTAAGCAGATTCTTGTCTACACCCATTGTAGAGTTGACATTTGATGGGTGCCGATGCTCAGCTCAGGCAGATCAGGACCAAAGCAGACAGAGCACAGTCACTGAGTAAGCTTCCTCAAGGAGTAAAGCCCCGAAGATCCATGAGTTCACAGAACTTGCAAAGGCGGAGAAAAGAAGGAAACTACCTTTGTAGTGCAGGCACTCTATGTATGACTTCTTATCTGGCCTGCAGAGCCCCCAAAGTAGACAAACATAGAACACACACAGTTTCCTTAAGTGCATTTTAAAGTAATGGATTACTGAAATCTTACATTTCTTTGTTGTGTTTTTGTGAAGCACTCCCCTGCCCCGAGTCAGAAAGAACTTGATCTGGTGATATGTAGCTCAGCGATAGAGTGAGTGCCTAGCATGTGCCAGGCACTGTTCAATTCTCAGTACCATCAGAAAGAAAGAAGAGTAGTAGTTTATAAACTGGGCATAATTCTAGCCCTCTGGAGGTAGAGGCAGGATTTTAAGGCCAGCCTGGCAAACATGAAATCCTGTCCAAAAAACAAAACAAAACAAAAAACTGAAAATACTTGGGGGCTGGAGAGATGGCTTGACTGGTGGTTAAAAGCACTGGCTGCTCTTCCAGAGGACCCAGGTTCAATTCCCAGCATCCACAAAGCAGTTCACACCTGTCTGTAACCCAAGTTCCAGGGGATCCAACACCCTCACCCAGGCATGAAGGCAGGTAAAACACCAATGCATATAAAACAAAAATAAATCACTTAAAAAAGTTAAGTATTTTTACAGTATTATGAAAGGATTAATTAACGACGAGGAAACAAGTTCAGAGAGGTTAACATACCCAACAAGGGTATCCTGCTCAGAGTCAAGCAGACAATCAGTAAGGAACGTGGGACACTATATAGCCCAAAGCTGGTATTCAGTCCTGTCTGACTTCCCCGAAAGGGGCACAGGGTAGGAGGCATTTGAGGCAGGAACAGGAGGTGATGGAACTAGGCCTGGCCCAGGGTTGGAGTTTCTGATTCTCTCTGCTGGAAGGAAACATGCTGCTGTGACTTTTACTGGTTGCAAGAGGGAGGGGCCCTGGCAGAGCTGAGGCCTCCAGGACACCAAAAGGCAAGTCCCCTTGTTCAGTGCACTTTATCTGGGGAACACAGCCTGAGCTCAGCCTTGGAATAGAACTTGCCTAGGATAATAAACTGGGCCCCTCAACACACTGACACTAATCACTGTACCTTAAACTAACTGCTATCTCTCACAATCTAGAGGCAGAACCAAGGCACTTTCTTTCTCTCTTGGATAAGAACAAAGCAGTGCTCAAGCCTTTGGATGAGTAATTAAGAGGATATACATGTTCAGGCAACCCCCACATACCCAGAAGCAGACACCAAAGATCCTTACACCCCACCACCCCCCCGATGGCATATATATCAATAACAGTATTCATTTCCGCAACAAGTCAGGGATGAGTCTTCTAGTTAAATAAACTGAGGGTCAACAGGAAGTTCTAGCAGTTATAGATGTGATAACATCTGATTCAGCCCCCTGTGCAGACAGGAAACTAAGGCTCAAAGATGAGACTTACAACTGAAACTGCTAATTGCCAAAGAAACCCCACGTGATTAAGTCCCTGCTTATATACCATGACACTTTGACCCTGGGGTCTGGCTCATTGGTAAAATATCACTGCAGGGTCTCAGAGATACCTATTTTCCCAACTGCAAACCCAGGGGAACGTGTTAAAAATTCTTTCAACTGATGCCAGATGATACTTGTGACAATTTCAAAGCCCCAATGTCAAACATCAAACCAGAATTCAAATAGGGTACAAAAGGTCATGTTTCCTGGATTCTAAGACACCACTGATTCTAGGCTGTACCAGTGATGAGGAAGGTCTCAGACAGACAAACAACTGCTAACGCTCTCAATGTGTATATCAACCAGAAGATCTGTTTTAAATTTAAAACCTTAAACTGGGGAAATTTTGAAAAAATACACTCATTTAAATGACTTCTCTTCCAGTAAAAGGATTTAATCTGGGTGTTTGGAGGGTGGGCACAGAGGCCTGGCTGTCCCTAGTATTCAGTATATTCTCTAACTACAGGTGGGTATGTCTTCCTACACAGGATGTCCATTTTTTAAAAAATCAGGTTAAAGGAAGGACCCTTCAGTAGAGTCAGTCAGGATCCTAGAAACCATCTGTCTGGGTAAAGGAATTCTTTCTACAACAACCAAATCCCACAGGGACTGGAGAGATGACTCAGCGGTTAAGAGCACTGGCTTCTCTTCCAGAGGACCTGGGTTTGGTTCCTAGCACCCACATGGCAGTACCAGCTGTCTCTAATTCCAGTTCCAGAGGATCCAATGCCCTCTTCTGGCCTCCAGACACTGGTACACACACATACACAGAGGCAAAACACACATACACAGTAAATAAAGATAAAATCCAAAGACAAAAGGAAAAGAAAAATAAACACAAAAGCCAACACGCTAGCCCCTTCTTTCTCTGTATTTCTTTCTTGTATTCATGACCAGGCTACACTGTGAACTGACTTTGACGATGCCAAGAGGGTTGCCGTGGGATGAAGCTGGAAGGATGGGAGCACTTCAAACAGCAAGGTGGAATAAAGACCCAGGCGGCTCCTCCCAGAGTGCAGTGTGTGAGTTAATTACTAGCAGTGACAGAGAGGTTGACTGATGTTCTTGGGGGGTGGCTCAGATCAGAAGCACACTCACTTTCTAGAAACCCTCTTTCCTGAAGGGGGTCTGAGAGGGTTTCCATAACCAATAGAGCCTACTAAGACCAATTTCTGGGGCCAGTCCTTACTGGAACTGCGCCGGTGCTACACAGTGCTCATGTCCTCTTATACCAGACACACACATGCTTATTTATCCCTTGTCACCCATCTACCCACTCTTGTCTGAAATGCTTTCTTCTCTCTTCTCTGTCAGCACCCTTTCAAAGCCTCACATACCAGCAAGACCCCAACAACAATAGTAACACCAACAACAGTAGTTAGCATTTATACAGCACTTACTACTTAACTAATTCTTTTTCAAGATTTCACATGAATTTATTACATGTACATTTCCTTAATAACCCCAGGACAATGTAACTTTCCCCATTAATAACAGAAAGCCAGACCTGCAAGCATTGCTCTAAGAAGCAAGCTGAGACAAAATCCAGGGCTGTGTGACTCCATGGCCATGTTCTTGATCTTTACCTGATCCTACACATGCAGAAGCCTACCCCTCAGTATCCTCCCAGCCTGCCCACATGTGCCCAAATGCCACAACTATTCCCCAATGCAGACCTTCACCCTGGCCTAGAACACTGTTTCTCATACTTTAAACTGAGACCCACAGTAAGACCCACATTTATACTAAGTTTGCAAACACATAACTAGAATGTTTTATAAAGTAAATTGCCCTTAAATGTATAAATACGCTTTCTGATTTTCAAATCAATTTCATACATTTTTTTTTAAAGTTAGGTAAGCTGGGCATAGTGGCATACATCCCAACACCTGAGAAGTTGAGTCAAGAAGAGCGCCATGAGTTTGAGGCTAGCTTGGACTACAGACTGAAACCAAAACAATCAAAAAGCTTCTTACAGGACAGTGAGATGATTCAGGGGATGAGTGTACTTGCCTCCAAGCTTGACAACCAGAGTTCAATCCCTAAGACCTATGTTTTCTTTTGACTTCTGCACACACGAAGGTCATGTTAAGTACACACACACACACATATGAACAAAAGAATATTTATTTGTTGATGGGAGATATTATTCTGTAAATGTTTCTCTTATTGGTTAATGAAAAAAGCCCTGTTGTCCAATAGGAAAGCAAGATAGGTGGGAATAGGAGACAAGGAGGATTCTGGGAGATGTAGTGGAGGAGAGTCAAGATGTAGGGACTTGAGAGGAAGAGATCCAGACCCTCTCTCCGGTATGATAAGACCACAAGGAATCACTTAGATTAATAGAAATGGGTTAATATTTAAGGCAGAGCTAGCCAATAAAAAACACTAGAAACAAGCTAACAACTTTATGTCTAATCAGAGTCTCTGTGTGTTATTTGGGGCTGATGCAGCTCTGGGACCCCTGCTGGGATAACTACTTGCAACTATTTATTTACTTACTTACTTACTTACTTACTTACTTACTTACTTATTTATTTATTTATTTATTTATTTATAGACAATTTCTCTGTGTAGCTTTGGAGCCTGCCCAGGTACTTGCTCTGTAGACCAGGCTGTCCTCAAACTCACAGAGATCCTCCCGCCTCTGCCTCGAGAGTACTGGGACTAAAAGCGTGCACCACCACCACCCGGCAAGAATCTTTATTTCTTTGTTTGTTTGTTTTTGTGTTTTTGAAGTAGGGTTTCTCTGTGTAACCCTGGCTGTCCTGGAACTCACTCTGTACACCAGGTTGGCCTTGCACTCAGAGACTCACCTGCCTCTGTCTCCCAAGTGCAAAAAACAAAATTTTAAAGTTACATATAATTCTCTGGAACTGACTCTAGTAACTACATGAATGAGCAGAGACATTACATTTGAAATCAGTGTTTGTTACAGTGTGGGTTTGCTCATACTGTTAGTACTATGCCTCCTCAGTTGACAGATCAGGGAAATTTAGGCAAAGTCACAAAGCTAACAAGCAAGTGGCTGAACCAGAGCTTCTCTGCCACAGCACTCATGCATTGCCTCTGCTCCCTACAGGAGTCTGTGCAGAAACTGGACCCCTTTCCAGATGTTGCATGGCTTTATCTGGCTCGCAGGCCCTTGGAGACAGTCCATCTCCACCCTGTGTTCTTACAGCTATAGTGAGTAGTCAACCTATGTGTAACACTGCTCAGCAAAGCCAATAGAATGGGTAGACATTGCTGTAAAATCTCAGCTGGAGATGGTAGGCCTAGGCGATTTGCTGTTTGCCAATATCCCTACCTCCTGAGGAAGGAAGCTCAGAGAAGATAGAGGTGGTAACTGACTACAGATCCTGCCAGGCTCCCAGACTCTCAGGTCTTGCTGTGTTGTGTCATCCTATAATCCAAGGTGGCAGTGACACTTCATATACCCCACTCTCTGCAAAGTCTCCCAACATTTAGAAGCTAGAGGCTTCCAAAAGCTCAGCAGGACAAGTCCGGTTCCTAAGGTTCCTGGAAGTTTCTCAGCCCAGTCCTTTTAGACTTCTGCTCTCAACTCCTTGACTTAGCAAACTCAACTCCTTGGCTTAGCACATGCCCAGAACCCTTTTATCCTTGTGGAAGATATACCATGGTTCCTCTCCTACAAGCTTTGCTCCCTGAACCCTAAGCAGACATTCTTACTAAAGTCAAAGAGCACAGGACTGGTGCTTTTCATCATCACACACCAGAGATACTAAATGGGACATGGAAGAAAATAAAGTGGACCCCTGAAGTCAACCTACCGAGGAATGCATTACAGTTCCTCAATCTACTAGCTGGAAACCATGAGCTGATGCTTCCCCCCACCTGTGATTTCTGGGTTTGAACCTTGGGCCTTGTGTATGATGTAAAAAGGCAGTCATCACTGAGCTGTGACCCCAACACTACTTCATCTTTAGTGGGACCACAATATACACCTTGTACAGAGGACTTCAATGAAGAATAAACACATACTGTGGATAGCCAGAAAACAGTAGCTAGTTCACAACTTGGATTTGCAGACAGAACTTTCATATTCATTTTCTCTTCTAACTATTCCCCAAATGCAGCTCTTGGAGTTAGGCAGGGCAATATAAGATCATCCTCATTTTATTTACCTAGGAAGGCATAGAAGACCACAAGATGATGCCATTTACTCTATGACACACAAACTATAATTCCTGGCTTCTATCACTTTACAGCTATGCAAACAGAGAAGGACTCTGTTTCTCTATCCTCTAAGCTCCTAGTTTCTCCTTTCTAATAAGGTATCTATGTCACCTGCCCAGAGAGCAACTGTAAAGAAGACATGTCTCAAGAATGAGCCATGTACTAACTCTGCTGAGCCACTACAGGGCATACATTTCCCTCTGGAAGTAGTTCTTATTAGCTCCATGGTTAAGCTCCCTATCCACATTAGATAACCTGTAAGTGGAGACTGTCACTCAGATAATAATCTGTCTAATAAAGTATCCCACACATAATACACTCTCTTTATCATATTCCCTTTCTCTACTCCTCCCTACCCTTTAAGTTGAGAAAGACAGAATATGAAACAGCCTTTCACAGCTGGGTCTCTAGGATAGAGACAAAGTCACTGAAAGAAGTCCCAATCCAAGTGTGGGAAATTAAGAATATGCAGAGACAGTATGGTTAACCATGAGTCTAGAGACAGTGAGGGAAGGGGAGCTGGGAAGAGAAACAAAGATAAAGAGGATGGCCGGCTCTACACACTGGGTGATAACTTCTAGAGTTCATTACTCTAAAAGGTAGTAATGCCTGAAAGTACATACCCATAGCTTTACAGCCAGTTTCACAGAAAGGGAGACGGGAAACTAGAGTATTGGAAAAGGTAGCTTAGGTTGTGCAAATGGATGACAGTCAGGCCCAAAGATCACACAGTTAAGAATACCTTTTCCAGGTGATGCAAGCCTTTAATCCCAGCACTGGGGAGGCAGAGGCAGGCAGATGGATCTGTGTATTCAGGGCCAGCCTGGACTACAAAGTTAGTTCCAAGATAACCAGGACTGTTATACAGAGGAACCCCGTCTCAAAAAAATAAAAACAAAAACAATACCCTGTCCAGATATCTGGGGGCGGGGGGGGGGGGGGGCTGGTGTCCAGAGGGTATATGACTTGCCCGAGGACTTGCTGTGAGTGGTAGGGAAAAGCTGACGTCTGTAGTAGTCTAGTGCTCCCTCCTGTGGCCTCACCCCTGTGCCTTGGAGCTGGCTGGCAGTGGCAGTCTGGGTGAGAGAGTCCAGCTTGCTTCAGTCTCCCTCACTCCCAGCGGCAGTGAGTTCTGGGCCAGCCTCTCTATCCCATGAGACACTTACTGGCTCTGCTCCTTCCGGCTCTGGGTCAGTGCACAATGGTAAACAGGTTCTCTCCACCCTTCACTGGCCTCGGCATCCTGGGCCTCTGCCCAGCTCTCCACTCTACTCAGCTCCACCCTGTTCTGTTTTGCAGACTCTAAAAATCAAGGAATCCTCTTCTGGTCCACTGAGCTGGGAAAGGGCACAGATAGCAGAATCCCCAGGGCAGCTCTCCCTGACAACCAGAGGAAGCTGTGGAGCCTTTTAACAGAAGGCATCACTTCCCCAAAACCCAACAGTGGTCTGGCAGAGTGGTGCTTGAAACTTTCTGCCTGTGAGTGGGTGCTTGGATCACCATCTCCCTTGCAGATGGTTAGAGTTCACCTGATCTATGTGTGACTCCCGGAGCCACCCTCATCAAACTGTTAGCTAGCTCTTGCCTAATTGTCCTGACTCTTGTGTTCACAAGGTCTCTCCTTGCTGAAACTTCTTGGCTCCCTATTGTCCTCATCTACAACAGAAGTTGTAGGCCCTGGCTCTCCAACCCTCCTGTCCCTCGCACATTACTCCTTTCACTCCTAGTTTTATGTCTAGGTGTCCCCTCCCTGAGCCACCTCTCTCAGCCTCCCTCCTACCAACCTCTGAAGACCCCATTCAAAACTGCCTCTCATCTCTACATGGCTTCCAACTGCTCCATACACATCTCTCCAGAGCCTTGCTGTAAAGATGAATAAAATACAGCCCCTGACCTTGAGGAAGGCAATGTTGCCAAGGCAGCTAGGTGGATAAATAACTCACACACACTTAAATTCAGGCACAGAGCTTTGTGAAAGGTGCTAGGAATCTGCAAGAAGCCCCCGGGGTGAGGGTGGAGATGTTTGGGGAGCTGACTTTTAAATTGGGATTTGAAGGCTGACAGGAAGTGGCTAGGCTGAGAAAGGAGGAGAGAACATACCAGGCAGGAGGCCCAGTATGCGCAAGTGCGAGTTAATAGGAAGGGCATGGCTTGTGCGGGAATGTGAGCAGTCCAGCAGAGCAGGTCCAGCTTCCCCACCCGACCTCTGCTCTGCTGAGGCAGCATTCCATGAGGAGGTATGCTACTAGACAGCTCCACCAGGCCATCCTCTGCAGTATGTCTCACGCTAAGAACACATGGTGACTGGTTTGCTTTGTGACCTCAGGCCTGAGTTCTCAGCAAAAAGCTGGGAATACTGCTTCTGCCTTGAGACCAGGCAGATGCACAGTAGGAGTATGCCCTCTCCAGCCTAACACCGCTCTGGATCTTGAAGGCCAGCACAAGGCTGAGCTCAGATCTGCTTGAAGATGGCCTTTTACAACATTACAGTTCTATTCAATTAACTTAACTGCATGCCTGTGGTAGCACTTACCAGGCACTTGCTAAGCACGAGACACTGTTCAGCATCCAACTGACATCATTTCATTTAAGCCTGGTAACAAAGCCCATAATGCATTCTCCAATTACCAGCTGCACTTGGTAAATGAGAAAATTCAGGTTTTCTGCAAGCTAACTGCTGCTTAGGGTTTATGGCAAGCAGCCCTGGCTCTTCTGACTATGCCCCCACTTCAGCACTTGGTGTTGTGTATGCACTGGGATACACACACAAGCTTTGACTGACCCCAGGGGCTTAGAGCTCAATGAACTCCAACTCACAAGCAGTGTAACACCACGCAAGTCACTTTAGCCCGCTGGGATGTGGTTTCTGCCAACGTGAAATAGGGGTTATGATAACCACACCTCATAGAATTAAGTGAGAAGAGTCAAGTGACAGCCTGGGCTGCCACACAAGCTCCTAATGGTGTTGAGGGAATGGAGGCGTCACCTAGGCATGCCAGGAAGCCAGGACCAAGGTCCACAAGACACAGAGAGGGGAAGAGGGGATGGAAATTACAAAGCAAACTTGAAATCTTCCTCAGGGAACTACCTAGGGGTGCAGCAGCCAGGCAGCCCTCTGGCCACACACTGGCCCTGCAGTCCCAGAGAGCCTACCTCCGCTCTCACTTCTGCTTTTCTCCATAGGCCACCGAGAAGACAGGACAGGTCCAGAGTCAGAAGGCCTTGCTGCAAATGACTCAATAAGGAACTGATGGGGGATCCCCACCTGCCCTGGTAGTTGAGGGGCTCCTGACCTCAAGCACAGTGGAACTGGCTCCTGCCTTACCCCCAACACCATGAGTGAGGGAACACACGAGGGAAGCTGAACCTTCATGCCTACACTGCCTTACTTCCTTACATTGTACTAAAAGCTCATGAGAGAGGGACGGAGGGAGAGTGGGGAGAAAGCTGACGTTGTTTTGTGTATGTGTGTATCTCAAGACGGTCTCACTATGAAGACCAGGCTGGCCTCAAACTCAAAGAGATCCACCTGACTCTAAGACTCACATTGGTGGCACACGCCTTTAATCCCAACACTCGGGAGGCAGAGGCAGGCAGATCTCTATGAGTTTGAGGCCAGCCTGGGCTACAAAACTAGTTCCAGGACAGGCTTCAAAGCAATACAGAGAAACCCTGTCTCCAACCCTTCCCCGCAAAAAATTTCACACTTGATGTGTGAAAGTTGGCAGGGCAGTGGCAGACAGATCTTTAAGTTCAAGGCCAGCTTGGCCTACAAAATGACAGCCAGAGCTACAAAGAAAAAACCCTGTCTTGAAAACCCAAAAATAGATAAATAAACATGAAGCCATCATGCATCAAGGACACACAGCCCTTACACTGAGGCAGATGTTTTGCTGGGTGCCTTTTAAACAGCCTCCTCCTACCATCTCCCTCTTTCAATGCCACCAATGTCCTACTTAGGGATTTAGAGAAGTCACATGGCTGGAAAGTGTCAGAGGGAAGACGGAAAGCTAAATGTGCTGGTTTCTTGAACTTGGACTTTCCCTTCCCTGTAAGTCAAGACTGGAAGGAAAAAGAAAAAAAAGAAAGAAAAAAAAGAAAGCATCTTCCCGAGGGCAGACTAGACTGACTGTTCTGTACATACAATGTCCAGGTCCCAGATGCACTGAGGAGGAGGAGGAGCTCCTGGAATCTATGCTCCCTTCCTGGACCTCACGCCTGTCTCATCTCAGGGTGCATGTAAGGAAGTGTGCATGCAGACATGGGACAGGAGTTGAACTATTCCTCGTAACAACTCAGCTACCAAAACAACACAGGAGACCTATTAGGAAAAGTAAACATTTGGCACTGGGCTGAAGTCCTGAGACTGTGGCAGGAAGAGAGGCCACAAGGTGATCACTTTAGTAGGGTGGAAAACTGGGACCCCAGATAGCAGGTCCAGTTCTATCCCTTGCTCAGTCAGTTCCCCTGCCTGTAAACAAAGCAAAATAATCCTCCATCAATTTCCAGTTGCTCCCATAATAGTTACCAGAGACTAAAAAAGATAAAACCCAGCATAGTGACACAAGTCCTTAATCGCAGCACTCAGGTAGATCTCTCAGAGCTCAAGGCCAGCCTGGTCTCCACTGGGGTTCCAGGCCAGCCAGGGCTACACAATGAGACACTGTCTCAAAAATACATAAGTACACTCAGGAAGTCTCACCAACATGCTGCCTAAACATGACCTGAATGAGGCTGGCACTAACACCAATAGACATGCTACTGTGGAAGAAGAAAACCACACAGGAACCCAACCCTAGACAAAGACCACAGACAATTAAGGAACATGAGCTGAAGGTTGGGAGAAATAGTCTTCCCCAGGCAAGAGTTCACCTATTGGTTATCTAATATCAAAATCAGCCCTGAAAACACATGCACACACACACGAGTAACCACTAAAGAGGCCAAAGATTTCAGTGAAGAATGGGGTATGTGTGAGGGTTTGGAGGGAGGAGAGGGAAGGGGAAAATGATGGAATTGTATTTTATAATCTCAAAAGCTCTTTAAAAATTAAAAAAGATAAATCTATCTAATAAAAAAGAGATAAAACATCTTTCAATCTGAATACACCTCCACACTCATGAAGACCACTGGTTCTACGCACAAAGCTCATACAAGAGGAACACAGTATGCTGGAAGCACTGGCTTCTGTGGAATGTGCCACAATGACCCCTCGTGTTAGGGCTACCTATAAAAGCATTTTTTCCAAGGTCATTTCTTAGAATGTTTGGGATAGATGCACTCTATTTTCTCTGCAGGGAAACTGATGTTTGGAAAGCCAAGCAGCCTTCTCAAGGTCACACAGCTACTTAGTAGCTCAGGGAGGCCCAGGACTTGGGTCTTTTGATCCCTGCTCAGAAGCCTTAGTTTGCACTGTGTTTCTAATCCAGATATCTTATTTGAGCCTCACAATCCTTTGTACATAGCTGCGCCTGTAACTACTTGTCTCATGTATGACTTCCCTGCTAGACTCTAAGTCATTTGAAAGCAAGACCAGTTTCTATCTGGAAGCTGACCAGGGCTACACATAGAGTGAGTGCTGGACAGGGAGCAGGGAACCAGCCCTATGATTGAATGAGGAGACATGCCTAAGCCATGAACCACAGGAATCAGTTGGTAAGTTGGCACCAGCACCCTCATAGCCCTCCATCCCTTAGCCTAAAAAGCCATGTTTCCAGGCAGAATCTCTGATCTCCTGGACTTGCTAGGAGCTCGCCTCTCATAGATACTGGACTCACCTGTCCCAGGCTAAGGCACCAGCTGGAAGAAGAGAATAAAGATACTCCATGAAATCAGAATGACCCTTGATTGTCATCCACCTCCCCTTGATCAGTTTACACTATGCTCAAAGCCCCAAAGCCCCTGTCCCAGCTGCCATGCCACCTTCAGGAAGGGTTTCTCTGTCCTCAGTCTCACTTGTAGCTTCTTGAAGAGAAGCCTGGTTCTCCTTGTACCTTTTCTTACCATCCAATTTGTTTACCAGGCAGCAACTACAAAGCTCAGTGTTACTCACCCTCCCGCCTCCTCCAGCCAGGTCAGCCAACTCTCCTGCTAGACAGAAACAAAGAGCCCCTTGATGTGCCCCGGGCATTGCAGCCAAGCTATGCACCTTGGGGATTTGACAAAGGCAAATCAGCAGCAGCCCACCGCAAAGGTTACAGGATAGGCCTTGTAAGGGGCCTGAACATCTCTGTCACTCTCAGGGCTAGCCACAGTTCAAGCTCTAACGATTTGCCAGTCTTTCTCCCTCTGGTTATAGACTTATTCCAAGTTTTACCATAGCTCCTTTGTTCTATTTTGGATTCTCATGACAGCTTCACTGCCTGTGATGGAGCTCCTCTTTCTGCCATTTTCAACAGCTAACCCCTGTGAAACACAGGACTCAGGCCGACTTTCAAGGCTGTCTGCCCGACTTCTTTCCCCAGCCTATCCTTACTTCCATTCTGCTTGCCACCTTTGCTCTTGGCACATTTTACTTCTCAAAGAGCTGGCTTTTGGGTGGAATGTTGCACATACATCCTTTCTCATCCAATGAAAAGACCTTGCTTGTCCCTCTGAGTGCTGGAATCAAATGGAACTTCTTTATTCATAGGTTCCTGTAGGTAAAGCTGCTGCTTCCTCTCGTGTACTCTCAGAGCAGATGCACACCTCAATTATAGCCTTTATCACTCAATACTGCAAAGATTTGTTTGTGGTTCTGTCTGAATTCCTTGAGGGCAATAAGACAGAGATGTCTTGTTCAGTTCTTGTCTCAACCACAGCATCTGGCAGAGCAGGTATTCCAGAATCTGGGTAATAAGCGCTCTGTTAAAGTGGCTAAGCTAGCAAAATGAAGCCTTTAGCTGGCTCCCCGGACTGTGCTGCCTGGGTTGACTACCTCAATACCTAAGCAGAAGTAAAGAGCTAATCTGTGCCAGCCTCTGAAAAGCTAGCTGTGGAGTAGAGTTGTGTCAGGTAGGAGAGGTGGAGAAAGGAAAGATGAAAAGAGAAACCCAAGTTGGCAGATGCCTTAAAGTCCTGGCTAAGGGGGCTTATAAGCAGGAGGGTTGGTTTGCCAGTGGGGAGCCAGGCCAATTGTCTCTTTGTAGGATTCTCCCCAACAGAACCCACTTGGGAGAAAGAAAGTGGCCTGGCTGTCTTAGGATTTATAAGGTGATAAATCTTGGGCATTCTTTTCTGAGGTCTTCAGGTAAGTGAGGTTCACCTGGATTAGGATTTTCTCTTGCCCACAGGGCAGGGCCTCACTATGGATTGAGGTGGGAAGTAAATCACTTCACTAGCTACTCATCTGTAAAAGGGGAAAGAACATTCACCGAGGAGACTCTGTCCCAGGCTCTTTTCACACATCAGTTCATTTAACCCTCACAGCAACCCAAAAAGTCAGTACTAGAATAATCTTTTCATGGGTGAGACACTGAGGTTCAGAAACGAGGCAACGTGCTCAAGGTCACACAGCGGCCAGACTCAGAGGTTGTGTTAGGAGAGGGCCCAGCACTACCTTATTCCCCCACCTTGATGTAAACAGACTGGGTGACTGAGCCACAGTCAGGTACTGTTGTCCCCTACCCCCAGGTCCTGTTTCAGGCCAGATGCTGGGAAGACAAAACATCAAGCAGACTCCACCGCTTATCTCGTTCCCACAGCTTAGGGTTTCTAGCAAGTGGACACACAGGCACCTTCCCAGGACTGCAGCTGGTAAGCTGCCTCCTCCTTTACCAAGTCAGATCTTGTCTGAGGCTCTAAACAGGAGAAGGAAATAAAGAGAAACAAATGGGAGGGCTCAAAAACCTGGGCCACACATGGACAGCTATGTTCTTCCAAATGGACTACCCAGGGACCACTTGTTACCAGCTCCATGCTCTCCTGGGAACTGTAATAATAGCTCAAGAGAAGTGGATAGTCTGAGCTTACAAACTAAAAAAGGCAGTGGAGGCAGTACAGCTAGGAGACAGGCTCTAGCTTGCCAGGAGGGCCCTGGCCCCACCTCAACAAAAACTGGCATAGACCAATCTGTAAGCAGGCCAAGTAAGCCAGTTCTATGACTTCCAAAGTCATTGGGCTGATATAATTGGTTAGAAGTAGAGGGAGCCAGGGGATTAAAGAAGACAATACTGCTGTTCCAGATGTTTGTTCCTGAGCTCAGTTCAAATCACTTGCTCCCCTAACAGGAAGCCCACAGGATCCCAAAGAGTATAACTCCTGACTCATCTGGCCTACATACTGAGCAAATAGATGCAGGGTGGGAAGCTCCAGCCTCAGGCTAGTGCTGATAATCACCTGGGAAAAGAAGAGGAAGGTTAGGGATTTATCTCTCCAGCTACCAGGGATTTAGCTTATGTCCTTTCCCCTCCTGACCAACTTTCAGCTGCAGGAGGATCATCAAACAGGTCCCTCTTCCTCCCCAAGAGATGGAAGGGTGACATCACTCCTGCCCTCCCACCCTTCCCTGCTCAGAACATCTGTTCTTCTTGGGATTTCGCTGCCCAGCTAAGTCTTGGGTTAACCCAGAACTAATGCTGCCAGGATCTCTGTCTGTGGCTGTGCCGCCCACAGGGTCATTCACGGGCTAGTTGCTTTCTTGCCTTTGGCTAGTGCTCAAGTGAAGGCAGGGAACAATTCAGTCCCACTAAAGGTTCCCTACAGAGCAGGCTGAATGACAAGATGGAAAAGTAGAACAGCAGAGGGAACTCTGGATTCAACCCCCAGCTTTTCTCCTAATGACTGAAAAAAGCAAGACTAATACTTGTTTCACACCTCTCTATATGACAGTGGCCACCTCTAAGTTCACTTTTAGTTTTCCGACTTGGAATATCAGTAAGTCATTCCATTAATAAATATTGAGCATTTACTCCACTGCAAACCCGAGAAGAAAAGAGTGAATAAGCTTGGTTGGTCTAGCCCTAAGCTAATAGACTAATGACAACACACTTCCTGGCCATACCTGTTAGCCTCCTACACTGTCAAGGGTGTAAGAAATGCTGAGGAAGCAAGGGAAGGTTCCTATTAGCTATCTTCAGTTTTACCTGCCTACAAACTGATTCCCTGCTGGGGGCAAAGGGCTACAATTATGGATGATGAAGCTAGTCCTGACCTGGGATTCTAACATCCTGGATCCAAGTTCTAGATCTACTGTAATATGCTAAGTGAACTTACGCAAGTTTTTGCCTCTCTGGCCTCTGTTTTATCTTCTATACATAGGCTATACTGGGCAATTTATTAAGATCCATTCCAGCTTAGCCTACAATTTTATGATATAATTTAGGCCAGAATGCAACAGACACCAGAATGAGGAAGCCTCTGATTTCTTTCCCATTTCCATAGCCCTTGGCAACTATCAAAATTAACCTGTATTGAGACAACCTTTGGCCTAGGGTGTCTGAAATGGACCTTTAATCTGGAGGCAGTTCCCATCATCTCCACTGCAGGCCATTTGTGCTAATGTTTCACTTCTCTGGGATAGCACATGGACTTCTAGCCCTCAACCACGAGACTAGGCTCAGGGCGGTCACCCTAAAACTTCCCACAACTTCCCTTCTTATGGCCTTGGGCAGGGACTTACTTTTGACTTTTTTAGAACTATGGTATAAACCAAACAAGGAAGATTCAAGCTTTCTGATACCAGAGATCTTGCTAACTGACAAGCTGAAGAAAATTAGGCAGGGAGACACAAGTGATCTGGGATCTCATTCAGCCTTGGCCTCACAGACACCAGAGATGTGGAGGGCATCTGCAAAGCCACATCCCAGGTTTGTAGTTGGAGGGTGGAAAGACAGATATCTGGCTGCCTGGTTGGGAATGAGAGCCAAAGGGAGGTGCTCCCATTGGGCGACTCTTCCCACAAATACCAAAAGTACATCCTCATTTTTCTCTTCATTTCTCAGACCCTTAGAAGGAGAAAGGAAACTATTTCTCAGGCTATTACTTGTGCCAGGCATGGTGCTGGGTGATTTCATGTATCAGATTCTCACTTTTTCTCAGCAGCATTGGATATAGGCATTAATTTTGCCCTTGAATAATCAGGCTAGGGAATTCAATATCTGAACAAGGTCACACAGGCAACAAGTATGACCCCTAAATCTGGTCCTTCCTCACTTTATCACATCAACCTGCACCCTGAAATCTGGTCAAATGTCCAATAAGCATGGAGAAGACCTTTTATGCTTTAGAATTTACCAGCAAATCTGAGCTGTTACTTCTAAGACTCCACAAATAAAATTGAGAATCCCTTCCTACCCCTGCAAGACCCCACCCCTCCCAGGCCCCTGATCCCTGATGTCTGTACTGCAATTGAAACACACCCTTAAATCCTTTCTACGTGAAGCTCAAAAGCAAGGAAACTAGGACAAAGTCAGGGTAAAGGGTGAGAATGAAGGGTTCTCCTGGCTTTGGACTGGACTAGGCTTAATCTAATATGAGCAAGTATGGAGGGGGTGGTAGAGACAGATCCAGTGGGTGGGAGGAAACTCCATCTAGGTTAGAAGCCTGGATTTGTAAAATTTTCCTCCTAAGGAGGAGGAGGTCTGGTGCATAAGAGACTCTTGGAGTGTGTATGTGTGTGTGGGGGGTGTTATGATATTACGGAACCAACATTTATATGGGATGACTTTATGGAGTGTGTTTCTTAAGGTAGTCAAGTACTTCTGTAAGTCCCGAGAGTAGCTGGGGACACCTTGGACAGTTACAACTCGTCAAGGGAGAGGGGGAGATATATTCTGGTGTAAGGCTCTCCTGGTGACTGCGAGGCTAACTCCATAAACAGGGGGGCACACTATGGGAGGGAGGCCTATCAGTTCTCTGCATGGCACTAAGTCTCATACTACAAGACAACTGGAGTGAAGTGGGATCTAGAGGCCATCTTCCTGAGGGGACCACTAGCTTGGACTCACAAGTCTCTGGGAGGACTGACTCCCGGGGGCTCTGTGGGGCACAAGGCTGTAGCCCAGCAGGCTCGCAGTAGAGGGGAGGTGCTACTTCACCGCCTCGCCTTTCTCTAAGGGCCAGTGGGGTGCTCAGTGGTGGAGTGCTACATGAGTGGGGCTCCTGCCGTCTCCCTCCTATTCCTGCCCAAGATCTGGATATGGTAGTATGTATACACACAGCAGCCTGGGAGTCTTCTGGCTGGCTCCTGTGGTGATGAAGCTGGTAGTGAGTCCTAGAGGTGCGGCGCTGTCACCCTATAAACTACTAAACTACTAGGAAGGGGGAGTGTCTGCCCACCTGTCGCCTGTGACAATGGACAAAGCTGCATTTTGGCAGAAGGAGAGAGAGAGAGAGACAGACAGAGAGAGAGAGAGAGAGTCCATCTGACCTTCCCATGATGGAAGAAAGTAACTGTTGGTGACAAGATGGGACTATCTGGGAGGGAGCTGGCCAGAGTCAATGTGTCTATGTATTTGGATAAGGGTTAGTGTGACCTGGAGTAGGGTGGGGCTGGCCGGGAGTCCTGCTGTCGATCTAAGACTTCCTGGGGTGTGGGTCCTGAGGTGGTGAGACAAGGAATCTGTGGGGTAGGGGAGAGAGATGGAGAACAGCTAAGGGGAAAGTATGGGGCAGCCATCTGTGCGCATGTCAGGGGGTGGTAAGACAAGAGTGTCCTGCCGAGTCTAGGGGCTGGCGTTGGTGGTTGTCCCCGAGTCCGGAAGGCAAGGTGAGTCCCTCGGAAGGACAGATCAGTCGGTCTGGGGGGTACAGGCTTGGGGACCGGGAGGAAGTGGGGTGGCCTGTCTGCCCGACGTAGGTAGGAAGTAGACCGCCGCTTGGGGCGGGTCTGTGGGGATCGGTCAGCGGAGACACGTTGGTGGGTCAGGCCCACGCCTGCGCTGGTCCCGCGCCCGGCCCAGACCCCAGCGCTACTCACGCGCCCTCGGCGCCCTGCGAACCCACGATGAAGCCGAACTTGTCGATGCGGCGCTCGGCGAAGCCGTTGGCCTCCGAGTCGGAGCCGAGGGAGCTGAGCTCGTCGGTGGTAGCGGCGTCGGGGCCTTGGGCCAGGCTCTCCCGGGTCCCGGACAGGCTCCCGCCCGCTGCGGGCGCGCGCGGCCCATTCTCTCCACTGCTCTTCGCCATCCTGGCCGCGCCCGCCACCAGAGCGCCAGCGGCCACCTCAGCCGCTTCAGCCGCTCGGCCTCCGCCGACGCTGCCGAAGCCCCGCCCACGCGCCGCACCCATTGGCTGCCGCAAAACTGGGGGCGGCTCCCCAGGGAGCTCCCACCACGCGCCCAATGGGTGCCGAGGGCCCCGGGCCCCGCCCCTCCTTCAGGCTGGCGCCAACTGGACCGACATGAGGGGGCGGGACAACCTCCTTCCCTGGCTGCCAATCACGAAAACTCACCTGGACTAGCTCTTCTGGCTTTTCCGGGTTGGCCCCGGGCTGGCGTGTCACCTGCTGTGGCTCTCGGGAAGAAGGCCCAGGGCTTCCCCAGAGGTCCTGCCCGCCACTACCTCCCTGGGCCTGATCCTTGCGAAACAGGGTCGTGGGTGGAGCGGTTTCACCCGTTCACTTTGAAGAACCGTGATGAGATGGAAGTGGGTTTAGGGATATGAGTCACCTTGCAGTTCTGCTTAGGGGCGTTTAAATTAGCTCATGGGAGACCCTATAAAAATAATACCGAGTCAGGCGTGCTGGTGCACGCCTTTAATCCCAGCACTCGGGAGGCGGAGGCAAATGGATCTCTGAGTTCAAGGGCAGCCTGATCTACAAAGTGACTTCTATCCAGAACTGTTACACAGAGAAACCCTGTTTCAAAAAACTAAAAACAACAAAAACAAAACCTGACCTGAGCACTACTTTCCGTGGTAATCTTTTTCCTTCCCACCTTTTTAGTGAGGGTTGATTATAT
Source organism: Phodopus roborovskii (assembly GCF_943737965.1). Classification (NCBI taxonomy): domain Eukaryota; kingdom Metazoa; phylum Chordata; class Mammalia; order Rodentia; family Cricetidae; genus Phodopus; species Phodopus roborovskii. The sequence continues at coordinate 10,837,200 of NW_026126546.1, read as the reverse complement.
TGTTTTGTTCTGAGATACCATCTCCAAAGTGGCTGAGTTTACTATGTAGCCCAGGGCCCTCCCCAGTCTTCCATATGTTGGGATTACTGGTGTGGGCCACAAAGCCTGTCTCCCCAATGGTTTTATTGCGATACAATTAATGCGCCACAATTTTATATTTAAAGTGTATATTTCCTAGGTTTGAACTCCATCACCCCGTCCACCCACCCAGGCACAAATAAAAATTAATGCAAACCTGTAATCTCAGTACTCGGAACGTCAAAACATTATGAGTTTCTGGGCCAACTGGGCTATAAACAATGGCCCTATATCAAATAGTACAATACCATGGTTCTTTAGCATCCTTACCTAGTTGTGCAAACATTGCAATCCAATTTTTGAAAAGTTTTATCATCCAAGGAAGCTTCTATTCAGTAATGGCAACCCCTATTCTACTTTGTGCCTACAGATTTGCTTTTTCTAGACATTTCAATTATCTGTGGTTACCAATCATTTTGTGTATCCACTTTTTTGTTTGAGAGTGTCTTATCTTGTTATATGGTACAGGCTGGCCTTAAAGCTTTTTTATTGCTTCTAAGATACATCTATATCTAGCCAGTCGTTGGTGGTACACACCTTTTAATTCCAGCACTCAGGAGGCAAAGGCAAGCGGATCTCTGTGAGTTTGAGACCAGGCTGGTTTACAAGAGCTAGTTCCAGGACAGCCTCCAAAGCCACAGAGAAACCCTGTCTCGAAAAACCAAAAAAAAAAAAAAAAAAAAAAAAAAAAAGATACAACTATATTTGAGCATTTATTACTGCTTTAAATTAAACTTCATTGTGTTGACATATATTGATGCACTATTCATCAGTGAAAATCATTTAAACTATTATTTTTTGATTCATTTTGTTTTTCAGACAGTATTTCATTTTTCTTAGAATCTTCTAGGAGTGGAATTTATTAATCCCTAATTTGACACAACATGGGGAAAAATTAGTCCCAGCATTCAGGAAGCAGAGGTTGGTAGATCTCTGTGAGTTTGAGACCAGCCTGGTCTACAGAGTGGGTTCCAGGACAGCCAGGGGTACAAAGAGAAACCCTCTTGAAAAGCCAAAAACAAGTACTCTGTGTGTGCTCACATATGGCATGTATGCAGAAATCGGAGACAATTTTTAGGAGTCATTTTTCTTCTTCCACCTTATGGATCCTGGGTGTCAAACTCAGGCCACCAGTCTTGGCAGCATGAGCCTTTACCTGCTGATCCATCATGACGGCCCATTTAACCTTTTGAGCAACTATCAAATTGCTTCCCATGTAATCTTTTAGTAATTTTATTATACATATCCTATTTTACATGTAGGTAAATTGAGGTTCTATGAAGTAGTCAGTTGCCTAAGGACCCATACTAGTTTATGATAGTCCTAGGATGTGACCCCTATTCTTACAATGTTTGTATTTGAAGAATTGAGCCAATTATACTTTTATGGACTCACACCCAACTTCTGGACCTCGGGACTGTCAACTCTTAGAACAGTCTCTCATTCATCTAGTATTCTACGGTTTACCACAATGTCATTTGACATGCTTCCTAAATAACTACGGGTGGGGTGGGGTAGGGGGAGAGGAGACGGGCTCAGAAGGGAAGCAAAGGGACAGCCTGAGTTGCCAAGCTCAAGACAGGCTGCAAAGCATCTGAAATAGGCTCCAAGAAAGGGGTTTGGTCCAGAGTGACTCACCAGCCATTTCCTTGATGCCACGTTGTCTGACATTCTAGAAGACCTGCAGTCTACATTCCATTTGCTTTTGGTTTTCCACAGAAAAAGCAACAGCAGACATGGGAGCAGGCACAGGCCATTTTGCTCTTAAACCCTGCCTGGGAGAACATTCCTCCTTTCCAACGGCTGAACACAGCTCCCAGGAGGCAGTGAGTCTGCCTCAGGGAAGGAGAAGGGAACCAGATGTAACTGGAATAGTGCAGTACCCACTCGGACCTCACAATCTTGTTCCAAACACACTATCATTCAGCCCTGTAAGGATTGTGTACCTGACAAAAGCATTCAGGGAGAGGTTCACTTATTTGGGACAGTTAGGGTACAGTCCACCATCATGGTACAGTAGCTCTACTTGTTTTTGAGACAAGAGTCTCACTATGTAACCCCTGGGATACAAGGCATGTCACCAGCTCCTTTTTCCATCTTACTTAGTCCTGGACCTCAGCTCATGGAATGGTAACCCCACATTCACAGTGGGTCTTCCTCCCTCTTCAGTTCAACTTTCCTAGAAACAAACTCATAGATATGCCCAGAGGTGTGTCTCCAGTCCAGTGTAAACTGACCATCACACAGATACCCAAAGATCTTGGAGCAAGGGTACCTGTCTTTCAGAAACAGGACAGCCTGCAGTTGATGACCATGAGAAAAATCAACTCTGAGGCTTCTTGTTTTTCTTCTGAGCCAGCATCTATTACCTAGGCTGGCCCCCAACTCTGGTTCAAGGGATTGCCCTGCTTAATCAAGTTCAAACAGCTGGGACCAGGATTTTGCCTGGCTTCTTGTAGACCATTTCCTCATTAGTAAGATGAAATACTGTAACAAACAAAACCAACCCCTATTTTGAGATTTTAGTGTGACATGTCCTTAAATGTTTGGTACATGGAAATTCCCAGTAACATGGATAGAGGTGACACAACTCATAAATTTCAAGATCTTGTTTTCCACCAGTCTACAGCTGTAGCAGTGGAGTTAACAGCTTAATTCAAGGCATATGGGTTGTTTCTTGACTGTCCTAAATTACTGGGTGTCCTTGTGCTAAGTTATTTAACGTGGAGAACACCATTTTCCTCTTCTGAAAAAATTGCAATGTCAGTAGTTACTTGGTGACCCAGTGTGCTTTGACTCGGAAGCCTTCAGAACAAAGCAGGCACATTGTTAGTTTGTTTGTGTCAGGATATATGTGGGTGCTTGTGAAGAGCCAGATGTTCATGTCGTATGTCTTCCTAATTTATACTCGGCCTTATTTTCTGAAACAGCCTCTCAATAAGCTCACCAAATCCATTAGATTGGCAGGCCCGCCAACTCCAGGGATACTCCTGTGTCTGCCTTCCCAGTGCAGACACTAACATGTGTCAGGATCCCGTCTTACCTGGTATAGGGACCCTAACTCAGGTTCTCAAGTTTACTTGGTGGCACTCTCATAACTGAACCATCTCTCCACCTCCCAATATTTCAAAGTTCTTTTGTTTTGTTGAGCAGGCTTTCTCTGTGTAGCTATGGAGCCGTCCTGGGACTCGATGTATAGACCAGGCTGGCCTCAGATTCACAAGAGATCCATCTGCCTCTGCCTCACAAGTGCTGGCGTTAAAGGCGTGCACCACCACCACCTGGCTAAGTTTTTTTCTCTTTAAATGTTTAAATATATAGAACACACACACAGCCTGCTTATGTGTACAGGTGCCCACAGGCCAGCTAAAGTTAGTATAGGCAGTTGTGACCCACCTGATAGATGTTGGGAACTGACCTAGGGTCCTCTGAAAGAGCAGCAATCTAGGAGCATTGGATGATTGTAGTGAAATGGGGCTGATTGTTATATAGCTGTTGTACCCATGAACTCATAGTACAAGGCCTGCTGGAAACTGAGCCTACTAACATTTCATCATGGATGGGGGGGGGGGCATAAGGTCCCACCCTCCCTGAGGATCTACAGGCACTTAACAGTTGCTTGGGTAGATGGGCATATTCTTTAGTGGGATAGCCATTGGTAAGTTACCCTTAATCAAATACACAATCCTAATTAAATGCAGTGAAACGCACACATACCTACAGCAAGGAAACTTGTTGGAAAAGTGTTTGCTGGGAGGAAGAGATGATGATAATGGAGGGCATTATGACCCAAGTACATTTTATATATAATATATATATATCACACAATTTTTTGATTTTTTTGGTTATTTAAGACAGGGTTCCTCTGTGTAACAGTGCTGGCTGTTCTGAAACTCATTTTGTAGACCAGGTTGGTTGACCTCCAACTCACAAATAACTGCCTGCCTCTGCCTCCTGAGATCAAATGAGTGTGCCACCATGCCTGAGTATTTTATACTTAAAAAAACAAAAAGGCTAAGTAAGCACTTTTTAAACTTGCAAGGTTGTAGGATGTGCAGTGCCAGGAAACAACATTCCTCTATGGACACCAAAGGTCACAAGGCTCTGTGCTCAATGAGCCTCCAGTGAATGTGACATTCATTCAGGAGTTCTGGGAACTGTTAACTCCATGGAGTATGGATCAAAGGGCCCATTCACTTGCATTCTGCCCAGCCTCTTGTCATAGCCACAGCCGCAGAGGCACTGTAAGGGCCTGCCAGTTTGCAGAGGCATATGCCCTGGCCCCATGCCATGTCTCTAATACCAAGAGGGAGCGCTTTGGCACGGGATTCACCAAGGCTTCTTGATGTCCTTCCCTCTTGGAAATCCCTCCAGAGGATTTCTAGTGATGCCCAATCAGTGTCCATCAGTGAGCTTGCTTTCATGCCCCTAAATCAGAAAAGCCCACCAGCAAGTCAAATTTTGCAATAGTCCCTAGGCAAACTTCAGGCAACCAGGTGATAGGCAAATGTCACACAGGGTGCAGAATGGCACTGTGCATCAACAAGTTGACTGTGAGAAGTGTGAGAAGCTATTTTTGGCCCTGCCGAGGAGCTGCCTAAGCTTAGGTTGGGAGAGGAAAGGTGGAGCTAGAGTGAAGACTAGAACACTGCTTCCGTAATCCTGAAAACATTTTCCTCTCTGACATCTGCACCACATAAAGGGACTGCAAACGAAAAGGTATTGGGACCTTTTAGGGGATCTGAGCATGTGTAATCCTCATAACAAAACCAGCTTTGTTTACAAAATCAACAAGCTCTCAGCTGCTCCCTTACAGCAGCACCTGTATCACTAATAGCACAGTTCCAAAAATAATAGCCTACATCAGGGCCTCACTCAATGACCAAGATTGAGAAAAATGTTTTGCACATATTCTTCATCTTTGAACCATGTGATTGTGGACTGTGACTTGCCTCTGGTACCTCAAAAAAGAAAAAACACATAAGGACTACCACATAACTGGCCAGGAAGCAGTGTCAGATCTGACAGCTTATACACTTGAGAGGCAGTGGCAGGCTGATTTCTGTACATTCAAAGCCAAATGGTCTATATAGCACGTCCACGCCAGCTGTCTCAAAACAAAACAAAGACAAATAAAACATACAAACAAAAAAAGAACAACAACAAAACCCGTGAAGTAGTAAATTTGAGGCCCTTAGAGAAGTACATAGACTTGGCATTAGCAACACACATAAACAACACCCTTTGCTCACACTGAATGAAGCACCTAACCTAAACCCACTATGCCATTCAGTTGATGGGTGATTCTAGATCTGAAGGAAACTACAATGCCATATACTGTGGTCCTTGTTCTGTGGGATACTGCATGCTGGAGGGTCCCAATGCTTTACAAATATAAAATGTATGTATCTGGTAAAGGTGTGCCATGGCATACATGTGGAGACCTGAAGACATGCATGGGTGTCAGGCTTTGCCTTCCATCTAACTTAGAGATGTTCTAGTGTTCACAGGCCTGCTTCACATGATTCTGGCTTAGTCTTCAATCTCCTAGTGCACCAGGGTTGGAGGGGTTTGTGCTAGTGGCTTTTACATGGATTCTTGCACCATAAGCACTTTATTTACCAAGCCACCTCCCCAGCCCATAATGCCTTTCAGAAGAAAGACTATGATGGCAGCAAAAATTTATATACAAACACCAGGACTACTGAGACCCCAAGAGCTCCACAGTACTAGGCAGTGGGCACACTTGGCCAAGAGTCAAACCTAATAAACTGCTTCCATGAGGGTTCAAGAGGTGTTTTGTTTTTAATTTTTAAAAATATTTTTTGTTTAACAGAGTATCTCACACAACCCAGGCAGGCTTTAAGTTGTAAGACTGAGGGTAACTTTGAACATCTAATTCTCCTACCTGCACCTCCCAAGTCCCAGGATTACAGGCATGCACGTACCATGCTTGGCTTCAAGAGATTTATTAGACCCCAAAGCATGATACAAAACAATGAATGACAGTAACCATATTCTATCTGCCAAATGTCACTTGGTATTATTATGAAACTATCCTCTAGGAAACCCTGAGTTTTCAATTCCTAATGGACTTCCTAAAGGATCTCCAATCCAGAACCTAACAAGAAATCATTCCACAGACTGGCTTAGAAAGCTCTGCTGTTCTTAACCATGTCAGGTTAGATAGTGGACAACAACTCTCCCAAGAACTAGGTGAATTCCCAAACTGATTAAGAGGGAAACAAATACACGGGCTATGCCTGAGGTCCCAGAAAAGCCCCTGGGAGTGGTGGTAAACGAAGGGGTTCAGTGCCGGAGCCCGGAGTATCACTTCACTACTTCTTCCTGCCGCCTCTCTCCTTGAGGGCCAAGTGGATGACAGCACCACTGGCCATGTTGTAGTAAGCCAGGGAGTTGGAATCCTTGATGAAAATGCCCTGGAATACAGACAAACATCTTAGGTACGGCACCTGTTTTTGACCACATAAATGCAGCCTCACATAACAGGGTTTAGCTGTTAATATTCTAGTCTTCATAATATGGATGTTAAAGGGAAGGCCAGTGGATTATGGAACTTTGATTTCTTCTAGAACACTTTTTCCTTTCAACTGATATTGAACAACATAAGGGACCTTTAGTCAACACCTGGTTCAATTTTCAACTCCCAAGAGGCTGGCCATGACTGACTCAGAGGAACAGCCAACTTCTCAGGTCATAAGACCTTTACCTAATTTAACACCTTCATTTTACCGAAGGGATGACCCGGAAGACGCCCCTTTGCAGAGAAAGCCAGGCTATGATCACATCACTGGGTTGGTCCCCATCCAGCTCTAAAAGGTTTTTAAACCCTGCATTAGACTGTGCTGTCAGAATCCAGCACTGTCAGATTCACCTGCCCCAATATCCCAGCTGTATCATTTCTAGGATGGACTCAGATGGCCACATCCAGGTCTCTCTCCACCCTACTTTGCAACAGATTGTTTCTGGGATGACAAGAGGTGTTGGAATCTAAGGGACAGGACTGGGGTTACCCTGGCTTACTTCATACTGTAGTTTCTGTTTCCCTGCAGGCATGCCTGTGGCTTCATGAATCTTCACTTTGATGACAGAGACCTGTGGAACCAAAGAAAGTCATGTATTCCCTTGCTAAGAACAGCTGGAGAAGCTGACTTAACCGTTGACTTCTAAGCACCTGTAACATTTGGGGGTGGCAGCACATACCTGGTCTGTGAGTGGCAGAGTGAAGACCAGCCCTTGCCCATTCAGCTTCCATTCTGTCTTATCCTGCATGTTGGGTACCTGCACTTTGATGGACACTGGACCCTGCAAAATGGAGAGCACATTATGCCTGGAGAGCCCCAAGCCAACGAGGAACTATGCTCTAACAACAGTGGGCCCATCCAAACAACGATTCCTGTCCCTCTGGCCCATTTACTTGTGGCACACTATATAAGGCTTTGTTTTCTTTCTCTTTTTAGTTTTTAGACAGGGTTTCATATGTAGCCCAGACTAGTCTTAATTGTTCTACCTCTAGAGTGCTGACATTTTAAGTGTATGTTATACTATGTTTGGTTTCCTTTTCCTTCTTTAAACAGACCTACCAGTCTTGCTTTCCAGTTAATATGGAACTAAGGTGAAAACATTCTGTAACCCCAAGGACCAGAAAAGTAAATAATGTGGTCTGTGAGGTACTGGGTTCACAACTTAGCTCCAAGGTGGACAAGACACCTGGGCTCAATGCTATTTGCTTGTGAAACAGGCTGCTGGGAACACTTTTAAACAGAGAATAGTCTGAACCTTTGGTAGGTGCTCAAGAAATATATTCTAGCTAGACGGTAGTGGCGCAAGCCTTTGATCCCAATTCTCAGGAGGAAGAGGCAGGTGATCTTTGTGAGTGAGACCAGCCTGGTCTACAGAGCTAGTTCTAGGATAGGCTGCACAGCTACAGATAAATCCTATCTCAAAAAAAAAAAAAAAAGACTTTAGTCTTGGAAAAACTATTTTGTCAAATTTTGAGCAAATAACAGGCAGCCTTCCCAGGGTTGGAAGTGGAACTGAATTTAAGAACTGTGCCCAGGACCAGTATAGTGCTCATAGCACTTCACTCAGCTGCATCTCCACACTGGTTTCTAACAAGAGGCCATAGTACCAGAACCACTACCACCACTAGAATTTTATGTTCCCCAGCTGTTGACCTCACAGTAGACACACACCCAGAAGCTAACAGCATGGCAGGGGAACATAACTGGGGCCTGGGCATCCCATGCTGCTGCCAGATACTCCAGGGACCAGGCAGCACTCTGATCACCACACACCTTGTTCCTGCGCAGGAACTCTTCCTCAGGCATGAGGCTGTCCTCGGTCTTGAGTTTCTTAGAAGGAGGCTCATCTTCCATAGGCGGTGGCGGGTGTACAGGAGGCATTGGTGCTGGAGCTGGGACTGGAGCCACAGGTGGGGCAGGCACAAAGGCTGCAAAAACAAGGTACAGCCACCCCATGAGTACAGAAGGGGTGCAGAGGCCCAGCAGGCAGGGCTGGGGAGATTTTAAAGGCTTTGCTCCTCAGAGGTATGGAGTGCCTTGCTTTGATAAGTCTGGCACTCGCAGGTTTCCTGGCAGGGAGTCTTGGGAGGCTTCCTATATTAGGCAGCAGAGAACTAGAGGCAGGGCAGCCAGAAAAGAGTCAACTGTCAGGCTTCTGAGCCCATCACGGACCTGACCAGCAAACGCAGACACACTAGTATTAGCTATGCCTTCTCTGTTTCTTGTCTTTCTCAATGGCTCCCAGTTCCTAGTTTCTATTTCCTCTGGATTGATTCCCAGTGGGAATAGTTGCCATGGACACCAGCTATGGCTCTGTGGACTGACCCAACAGATGAAAACCACTCAGACTGACCTGTTGGCACAATCATGGGAGGTGGGCGGGGTGCCATGATAGGAGGTGCAGCGGGAGGCATAGGTACCACGTTGATCCTAGGAGCATGGATGATGGGTGGCATGGGGGCAATCACTGAGCCTGGGGGCAGTCGGACCACAGATGCCATGGGTGGCCGAGGCATGACAGGTACTGCAGATACAACAGTGGTCCGAACTGGAGGCGGCATCTGAGGGTGGGAGGAGACCCATAAGTCACAGAAAACCAAGGCTCATCTTCAAGGGCACACAACTGGCCACTCAGGATGGGGCTTGACAGCTTGGACCACTGAGACTGGAAGTCTCACATCTGGCCCAATATATCAGCATCTTGCTGCTGAGAGTTCCGGGGTAATATCCTTTCCACTTGGGGCTTAGTGGTTCAGAACCAGCTCTTCACGGCAGACAATACCACTTCAGAAGTTAACCTTGACTTGATCTTCTGGACACAGGCCACCAGTTCCCAAAGACCCATTAAGCTCACAGCCCTTCTTTGCCTCGAATCTGTTTCGCACCTTAGCTTACTCCCTATTCTAATTCTCCTCTGCAGTGGAAGACAAAACTACAAGTTTGTTTCAACTTGACAAACTAGCATTCAGGCTGTACTCTAAAACAGTTACCTTCCCAGACAATACCATCATCCCACCATAAAGATTAAAGATGAGAACACTAACACTTGGTCACAGGGAAGCTTCTGACTCACCGCAGGTGGCCGGGGCACTGATGTGATGGGGGGTGCTGAGCTGGGAATATTGGTAGCTGAAGATGGTGGTGGTGGCTGCTGGGGAATTTCATTGGGCTTGCTAGGGCCAATTTTCTCCTTAGTGTCATCTTCTGGCACCAGGCCCTTTGCCTTATGGATGGCCTCAATCTGCTCCTGGAGGGTGATGTTGGCCTGGGCAGCCTGCTGGGTCCGGGCCATGCTGCCTGAATGGCCATCCCAAGTCACCTGCATGGGAATATAAAGACACAGCTTGTCAGGACTCCTGGAACTGAGGCAGAAAGCAGGGAAGGCACTAAGACTCATGGAAATGTCACCTTTTCCTCTGGCTTCTGGATCTCCTCTTCACCAATCTTCTTACCAATGGCTGTTTCTTCTACCCCAAAGATGTCAGTACGGCGCTCAGCCAACTGTTTTAAGCTGCTCTCAATATCCAGACCTGTATACAACAGAACGGAGAGAAAGAGAAGCTAAACCTGGTGCCTTTCTGACAAGTCAGCAGCTTTCTGGAAATGGGAGTGTGGAGGCTGGATCCACAGTACAGGCTGCCTGTCAGCTCTAACATGTCACTCATTCTTTGTCTAGAGGGCTGCCAGAGAAGCAGTAAGCCTAAAGACCTGGTGCTTGTCCAACCCTTATTAACAAGACTAAAGACCCAGCTCTCTTCCTATACTGCTGGGGTTTTTGTTTTGTTGTGTTGTTTTGTTTTTAAGGCAGAGTCTATGTAGTGCTAGCTGTCCTGGAATTCTACATGTAGACCATACTGACCTCAACTCACAGAGATCGACCTGTCTCTGCTTCTGGAATGCTGGGTTTAAAGGCATGTGCCACCATGTGCAGCCCTATCTTGCTGCTTTGGCAATAGTGAGTGTCACTCCAGGAAAGAAAATTTCAATTATAAATCTGTCCAAGAGAGCAAATGACTAAGTATCCCTCCCAGCTATTGCCAGTATATTGTTATGGAATTATCACAGATTTCTTTTGCAACAGCACAGGCTGCACCTATCTCCAAAATTCTCACTGACCTCAACTGTTCTGTGTCTACATAAAGGAAGCTATGGGCTGGGAAGCTCCCCCTCACCTGGTGCATAAACTTCATCATCACTTTGTTTCTCTCGGATGGAGCGATCCCTCTGCTCCAGCCAGCGGGGGTCAAGGAGCCCAATACGCATATGCTCTTGCATTTTGCTGGCAGGAATCTTCTCCCCAGTGATGGGGGATACAAGATACTCATCAGGAGCAGGAGCTGGAGGAAGGGGCTTGGAAGCTAAAAGGAAACAGAGATGTCTACGTGAGAATTCTGGATAGTAGCTGAGGTTAAGAAAGCAATGCATTCAAATATCATTCACCGGAATCATGCATTCACTGCCCCCTTTACACCAGAAGCCAGAAACCCGAAACTGGAAATGACTACACTCTTGTTTCCTACCACAAGACTTGTAACATAGGGTCACTTCAAGCCCTCCTAATAACAGCCCACCTGCAGAACACTCACAACCATGCAGCAGGAGGACTGACTAGGAGGCAGGCCCTACCTTTGGGATCATAGTCCTTTCGCACAATGACTTGGTCTGGAGTTGGGGGCAGAGGCGGAGGCATGGGTGTCTCTGGGGGTGGAGGCACTTTCTGCCCTTCTTCTTCATCGTCTGAACCCTGAAAAGCAAAGCAGTAGCACAACTCAGGAGATGAACGCGCATCTGTGGCAGCTCTCAGGGTGGCAAGGAGCCTCAGTCCCTGCCAGCCAGTGTCCATGTGCTAAGCCTTCTGGAGCAGCTAAGGTCAACTGGCAGCAAGCCAAGCTCTTTCCTCACAACATGAATGGGAGCATCAGGGACCATGGTGCTAACACTCCTCCCAGGCATTTCCAGCGGCTGGCACCAGGCAATCCCAAGAGGCCAAAGGCACTTAACACATAGAAGAGGAATACAGGAGCCAAGTCAGCGCTCAATGGTAGCTGCTCCCAGAGCAATGCTGGGAGGGAGAGAAAAAGTCAATTCCCACAGACACTGGGGCCCTTTCTTCTCAAGCTATACACAAATTCTTTCAAAGCAGGGAAAGCAGTTTGGCTCAGGATTCTGTGCCTACTTGGAGGACCATGCTGGAAGAGGGTAGAAATGTCTGAAAGGATATGTAGGCTACATTTAGATAAGCCTGGGAACTAGTGATCCTTTAGGCCTAAGCTTAGAAAGGCATCAAAACACAGGGTGATATGGCTCCCTAACAGGGCTGGTAGAGGGTGGGTTGAGAGCAGGGATGCTGAGCCAAAGGGAAAGCAACAGACTACAAAGCCAGCACAGTTTTCAGATCTTTCCTATGAATTGATCTTTGTTGCTGGAGCTGGAAACATGTTGGGCTGCCTGGGCTTAAACAGCAGCAGCCAGTTTGGCCTTCTCCGGGATTCAGTCTTATGAGTCTCAAAGAGCGGAACCTTGGACGAGGAGAGCATCACCCAGCCTCCTGGTCCCCAGGAGAAAGATCAGGTTAAAACCACCTAGGAATTTACCTCGTCCATGTCCTGTACTTGAGTATCCTGGTCCAGCTGGGAAGGGGGCTCCTCAGATTTTTCCTGCTTCTCATCTTCCTCATCAGACTCAACCTCCATCTCCACCTCCTCACTTTCCCCAAACTTCTCATAGCGCTCTTGAATGAGGATTCGGGCTCCCAGTTCCTCTGGTGTTGTTGGGGGTGGGAAGTTCCCTAAAGGGATAAGACAAGGTCAAAAGCATTCTGAGTAGAGTATGGTGGCAAGCACCTCCGATCTTAACGCTTGGAAGGAAGGCTGAGGCAAGTGGATTTTCTGTAAGTTTATAGTCAGCCTGTTCTACACAGTGAGACCTTCTGTTAGTAGCCATGGAAAGAAAGGCTTTTTTTTTTTTTTTTTTTTTTTTGCCTACTTGCCTTCCTCACTCTTGATGAAAGGTTTGCCTATCCTGCTGCCGAGGCATTCTTTCCCTAGTTAGGATTCCAATGAATCTGAAGACCAGCTAAGACATCCAGCCTCCTGGACAGCCATTGTTGGACTAGTGACTATAAGTCACTCTAATAAACCCCCCTTTACATATATAGATTCATTCTATCAGTTCTGTTCCTCTAGAAAACCCTGATTAATATGCCCTGTCTCCTAAAAACAAACAAACAAAACAAAAAGGTATTCCTTGCCCTGTCTGTGAACTCCAGGAAGACTAGGGAATTGTCTAATTTTATTATCTGCAGAGGACATTAGAGTCTAACATGGTAACCAGCTGTTGAATTGCATTTAACTTGAGCAAATGAACAATGTTTCCCCTTCTGGAATAGAGGGAAAACAAACACACACCAGTAATGAAGTACTGTGCCTGGTTCTGTGCCAGAGCTCCTGACTCCATACGGAGGGGAGGCACTCTTCTCCCAGTCCTACCTTGCTCATTGGGTTGGAAATCCACTGTCTCCACTACCACAAAATCATGCCAGTCGATCTGAGCATAGGCCACTCGCTCCTTCTCTTTCTCTTCTTCCTCCTTCTTCCTCTCACGTTCCTGGAATTTGGCCCATTCTACTCGATAACACACCTGTAAGGATAGAACATAGCAAGGTGCCTCCAATGAGGCTTCAGGGCATTGCCTTCAGACCAAGAAGCAACTATGTTCACAAGAAGAAACTTCCAGTGTTCCACCTGAGTTGGCAAAGGCTCCAGGCTCACAGCACCAAACTCTCTTGCAGTCAATGTGCATGAAAACCTAGTAAGTGGTACTGTAAACCTTGTCAAGAGCCAGTGGCTGCAAGTGTCACGGGCCCTAGGGGAACCTATCACCTTCTTTTCCTCTTTTGATAGACGGTCATACTGTTAAAGTGTTCAAAGTATATATCATGATTGTTCTCAGCAGAGAAACTTATTAAACTTTGTGGCAGTTAATGTAGGGACCCTGGTCAAATGCCAAGGATAAATGATAGTGATGTGCAGCCCTTAAGAGGACATTCATATTACCCCTTCCAAGACTCAGTGAACATTTATAGGAGAGGGAATAGAAAGAATATAAGAACCAGAAGATGGGAAGTATTCAGCAAAAAGACATCTTCTGGACATAACAAAGCCTTTGTATTCATCAACTCACTGCAGCTGTGGTTACCTACACAATACTGGACCCATTAGCATTGAGGAACTACTGGCAGTTAAGGGTGGCTTAGGTAAGGGTATCGTTTTCTTCAGTGGTGTAGCCACGATTAGTTAGCCACACTTCAGGAAATCTCTCATCCCACATTTGTGTAAGCAACTTCAATACACACAGTAGGTCACACAAAAGATGACCTGAAAGGAGGAGGACTTTACTGCAAAGGGCTTCAGTGGAAAAGGCAGGAGAAAGGAAAGAATAAGGGGAGATGAAGATGTCTAAAAAATAGCACATACTTGTATGAAGCTATCAAAAGCTTTTGGGTGGGCACTTTGTGTTCTTGACACAGGGTCTCACTCTGTAGCCCTGAGTGGCCCTGAACTTGTTCTGGGATTAGAGGTGAGACACTACACCTGGCAAACCTGCTTATCTGCAAAAGCAGTCCCAATCTAAGAGTCTGAGAAACAGCCGCCTCACAGTTAAAACCAACCAGCACAAACCAACATGTGTGCTCAATTGTGAGAGCCTGGTGACTTCAAAAGGCACCTCCTTACCTCTCTCACCCAGGGATCTGCTAAGGAGTAGTTTCTGCCTAATGAAGGGAAGAGAAACTTGCTAAACTTTTCTTCTCAGCACCCTACAACTAGGTTCAGGCTGACTACCCTTTACCTGAGATGCTTTGAGACCACAAGTGTGTCTAATTTTGGAATGTTTTCATGTACATGATGAATGAGATGCACCAGATGTCTAAACCTGAACGTCATTACATACTATACGTACCTCATATACATGACCTGAAGGTTAATTTTATACAATGTTAGTGGAGCTGCATTTAGAAAGTGACCTATCATATGAGGTCAGATGTGGAATTTTGAATTTCTAGTGGCACTCATAAATTTTGGATTTCAGAGTGTTTTTTAAATTTCAGATTAGGGAAGGCCAACCTATTCTGACTTAAAGATGGCTTCTAAACAAAAAGCCCACACAAAGAACCTGCTGCATTGGTACCTGGTAGCAGGAAATCCTGTGTTTACCTGGTCCAAAACTTCTCGGGGATTTTCAGCTTCTTTCTTGAGCTTTGTAAATAAGCCTTTGGGTGGAATCAAGATCTGAAAGAGAATTAGAACAACTGTCAAGTGTATCACAGTATAAAACAAAGAGGTAGCCTTGCTGGGCCCGTAAGTATGCAAACCATTGGCAGGTTACCCAGATCATGCTACATGACACTACATTAAGTGACACTGATGTGCTCCTGTCATTTTGAAAATGTTATTCAGTCCTTCTCTGCTGTCCTGTTCAAGACCACAACCACCTCCTCCCTACTTCCCAGTAGTTCTATCTCCTGCCTTTTGACTTAGAGTATATATATTCATTTGAACCATCCCTGCAGACACCTCACCTTTATTCTCTACCCAACTAAGAATCTGTCTTCTCAACAGAAACCCAATGTCTAACGTGCATTTACTAAGAAAAGGAACACTGACTACCTTTATTCTAACAACCATTCCATTTGTCCCAGCAATATCTACTTCCACTCACAAAGCAGCACAATTTTTTACCTTGCCCTGCCCTTATACCTTTATTCCTAGAATCTACCTGCTAGTTGAGTTTTCCATGGGTAGACAACAGTGCCTTCAAGCTATGAGTCAAAGCCGATATCCAAATACAAAGGAAGAAACACAAAAGTAACAATATAGACATAGGATTTGTCTATGGAAGCAGTTCAAATTGAACCCAGGCTTTACTCAGAACTCATACTATGGGGCTGAAGAGATTGCATGCAGCAAAAAGCCGTGGCTGTTCTTCAGAAGACCTTGGTTCAAATCCCAGCACCTATATGGTGGCTCACAACCATCTGTAACTCTAATTCCAGGGAATATGATGGCCTCTTCTAATCTCCAAGGCACCAGGCACAGGAGTAGTGCAGAAATATACATGCAGGCAAAACACTCATACATGCAAAATAAAAATAAAAAAAAATGTGAAAATCCTTAAAAATCTGATACTGTATACTTACAGTAACCCTTTGGCTTTGGATTTTAGTCATTGTTCTATTAGCTTCTAGATTCTAAAACACGGTTTTATACTTTTAATTTTATACTCAAGAGCTAGTCCTTATGAATCCTTTCAACTTAGATCTTTAACACTACTTCTAAATATTAAGAACTCAAGTATAGATCATTCCACTCAAAAGGAAAATGTGCTGCTGGTAAACCTCTACCACGAGTTGCCTTTATAACACATTTTTAAAAAATGATTTTTAAAGCAGGAAGCTCCTAGTGATCCTCATGCCTTTTATCTTCTTAGAGCTGGGTGGGATTACAAGTGTTAGCTACTACACCCAGCTGATTAATTAATTACCAAACTGCTTTGTCAGATTCTTTTTTAAAATACAGCTTCAAAGCCAGATGGTGATAGCGAATGCCATTAATCACAGTACTCCAGAGGCAGAGGCAGGTGGATCTTTGGTCTACAGAGCTAATTCCAGGACAGCCAAGACTGTTACACAGAGAAACTCTGCCTCCAAAAAAAACAAAAGCCAACCAAACAAAGCAGTTTCAGTCTGTAGCTCAAGCTACACATCGCCAGGGACAATTGGGAAAATGCTGCATGTTTTCAGTGTTAGTAAACTCATACTGAATTTTTCCTAGTGTAAGTTACTCCATAGGGGAAAAAATAAGGGTTTAAATCTCAGCAACATTGCTTATTAATTTGAGATCATAGAGATTATGAAAAACTTCACATTTCATTACTTTTTTGTCTTTCTCTCCTCCTCCCCCCCAGTGCTGGACCCAGGGCCAGTACTATATATCCCTGTGGTATAACTGTAGCTCCATGAAATCATCTTTCTTAGCCTGTTTCTGCTTGTGAAAGTTGGGGAAACATCACTAAAGTTTTGCGAGGTTAAATTAATAATAGGAAGCAACTATTAAGAGTTTGCTTCTCGGGTCATATAGTAGACAAACGAGTATGTACATACACCTAAAAGCAGCTAGTGCTACCTAGTCTCGTTATATAGCAGATGGTCACCCAATAATAACTTTATAAACAAGTCTCTATAATAACAAGATTTAAAGAGATAACAATAGAAGCTGGATGTGGCGGGCCATGCCTTTAATCCCAGAGACAAAAGGATCTCTGAGTTTGAGGCCAGATTGGTTCTCATAATGAGCTCAAGGTCAACCAGGGTTAGGGTTAGTGAGACCCTGTCTTAAAAAAAGTAACAATAGAAACCAAAAGTTAGAGCCAATGAGACAGTTCAGCAGGTAAAAGCACACACTATGCAAACCTGATGTACTAAGTTTGATCCTCAGTGGAAGACAGGAACTGAACACAGTTCTCTGACTCCAAGTGTGTTCCACAGCAAGGCACAAAAGCACTTACATTCTCTCTCTCTCTCTCTCTCTCTCTCTCTCTCTCTCTCACACACACACACACACACACACACACACTCTTATATGTGAGTCAAGATTTTACATTAGGTTGGGATTCACATTTCCCTAGATATCCCACAAAGCAAGTGTCCTTGATGACAGAGTGAATGACAGAGTGGTGAGACACTACCCTCTGCCCTGACCCAGCACCTTGGTATACTGCTCCACCAGCTTTGTGAAGTAGTTGAAGAGGCTGTGCTGCGGGCGGAGAAAGTCAAACTGGTAGTTTCGCTGCTCTTTTTGCATCAGCTGGGTCAGAAACTGGCGCCCGTTCCTGGCCACAAACTGAGCTGTAAGCTTCACTACATCCAGGTCGAAGGCCGAGATGGAGGGGGGATCAGCAATGAACTCAAACTCAGGAGGGGGCTCCTTCGGTACTATGGTCTCTTGGATCACCTGGGCTTGGACCTAAGACAGAGAGTGTAGAATAAGAACAGAAGTAAACTAACTCCACAGAATGTTCAAAGACTCCAACTCCAATGTTTTATTAATTTTGAGTTATCACTGGGACTTGCTATAAGAAGATGGGCAACCAAGTACATTGGTGTCTCACCTAACTATGTCTCAACTCCCTAATCTGTTTCAAGTATCTATATCTTTGCTCTCATCCTGAAATCAAAGGCCTAAAGAGGTGGTAAAATATACAGGAAATAAGCTATAAAACCCAATTTACAAGGCTGTACCATAAGGCCCGTGTGTGTGTGTGTGTGTGTGTGTGTGTGTGTGTGTGTGTGTAATCCTGTAGTAAGATATCCACCCCACCTGCACTTGTTGCACTGACCACGCCCACTTGGGCGTGGTCACAGGTGTGGATGTGATGGGGGAAGGCTAGGTCTGGGGTCCTGGACTCCATCTCACTCTCTTGCTTCCTGGTCCGGAAGCAGGGTGGCTTCTGTGGAGCAGGAACCCGCGGTGATCATCTGTTTCATGTGTAAGTGAATTCTCCCTGAACAAACCTCACTTAACCTATACTGAGTCCAGTGAATCTTAATTCCCACACATTAGAATCCCACTGCATAAAGTATATCAATGACCTCCGAGAGAACCTTGAAGCAGACAGAACAGATACTGCGAATGCTTTTTATAAACGAGAAACTTAGGCCCTACAAGCAGCAATTGAAATGCAAGGTCTTCAAACATGACTTCAACTTTTATTTCTCATGGCTAAACAAAGCTTTTCCCAAAAAAGTCTGAGAATGGTGCAAAATGAAGAAACCAGGCCAGTTCTACAAAGCAGACAAACTGCACTGGCACTTTCATCCTTCACTGACATTCTTGATTGTCCCTAGTTCTGGCTTCAACACTCCTGGGCCCCAACAGCTCAAACTAAAGGGAAATAATGGCACAAGGCTACATTATGTCCCTTAGCTCATCCAGGCCACACTACAACTAACTCTTAGTCCTTAGGTTAATACTTCGTATTTGGACAAGCCCCAGCTTTGCCATCTGTTATCAGTTGTTCTGCTGGGCTTTTCATGATCTGAGCCCAGAGCACACAGCTTGATCAACCAGTGCCCAAAAAGTGCTATGTATCATCAATGCTTCTGGGAGATGAAGGTGACTTTACTTCAGTCCACGGTGGCTATGACTGTAAACAGCAAATATGCCCACCCACCGTACTTCCTCTTTAACCCACAAATAGAGGATAGGCTCCAAACCTTCTGGGGCAGCTGTTGTTGGGCGGCTTGCTGCTGCTGCTGCATGACCTTGGGGATGGCAGCTGAGGGTTCCTGAGCCTTCCCCTCCTTAAATTCGCTGACCTTGTGGCGGTAGTAGGCATGGTAAGGGTCATTGGGATTTAAGAAGTTGAACTTGGGGTTGTTGATCTCATTCTGTCGGATCCTGGCTTCAAATTCAGGCCCATTTCTGGGGGAAAAAGTTAACACACCAATAATGAATACCACAACCTTTGTGACCACTCAATACAAACCTCCATCCATTTCAACATCTGTGTCAACCCCACTCATCAAACCAGTCCATTCCTCAAATCAGCAATTAGTGCCAGCTGCCAAAATGGACCTGGCTACTCCCAATAGCCATCCCTTAGCTCCTCTGACACTTCTGTAACATCCATAACCAGCTGAGTAATTGTTTTTTTTTTTTTTTTATTTTTTTATTTTCTTAGGTTTGTTTGTTTTCCTTAGAAAATTAAATGTCTTTGGCTGAGGCTGTGGCACAATTGTAGAGTGCTTGTCTAATGTGCATAAGGCCCTGACTTTGGTTCCCAGTTCCACAAAAACAAAAAACCCAAACAGCTAATAATAAATGTCAATATCTTGTCCAAATACTGCCTAAAGTAACTTCGTTTATTACTTGGGAGGTCCACAAAGGAAAAACTTCTGTAAGGTTTACAAGGCTCTGCAAGATTTATATATACTATATAGATGCTGCATAAGAGCATGGTGTAATTGCTGAGTAGGTGAAGGTGCTTGCTGACAAGAACAACAACCTGAGTTTGATCTTCTGGTTCCACATGGTAAAAGGAAAGAATTGATTCTCACAAGCTGTACTCTGATTAAGAGAGATGGGGGGAGAGGGAGGGTGAGAGGGTGTGTGTGCGCACGTGCGTGAGCGTGTGAACGCACGCATGTGCACATACAGATATATGCCCACACTAAAGAAATGCAATCCTCTACCATAAAGATGAAATGGGGAATTCAGATTTTTAAGAGTCCAGTAGTTATAACTCAAGAGGCCCTAACTTTCTGGTTTTGGTTTTCTGGGATAGGGTCTCATCTAATCCAGGCGAAGGAATGGCCTTGAACTCCTGATCTAACTGCCTTTACCTTCCAGGTGTAGTTAAGTATGCCGCCAACCCTAGCTCCAAGTGTCATACTTACATATAACATGTGTCAATTTAAAGGCACACTGCCTTAAAAAGACAAGAGATATACACCTTCAAGTTTCTGCTTCATTTCTTAGTCTCACATAGAGCAAGATTTCAAAGTATTCCTAGATTGATTTGTAAAATGTGGTTAACATCACTTTCCCCCTGTACTTTATTGAGATTTGCTCAAGCAGTATTTAAGGAGACGCTCAAGACTTTTTTTTTTTTAAATACAGTGGCTTGCAAACAAAGGGGACAGTTACTATTATGTAGCCTAGAAGGGGCAGTTCCACCAACACTGGAGATGACTGGCCTCTCAGGAGAGGCCATGGGGTTTCCACTGATTCTCTCTGGCCAGAATCCTACATTCAGAAATAGCCTGAATATACCAAGCCAGGTTCCCAAATCTCATTGCTCCAGGGTCTAGTGCCAGACAGGTCATTCTTTCTTCAGACTGCCTAAGCCACAGCCTCTACACCTCAGGGAACAAACAGAAAAAGATGTAATGAGAAGGCAGATGTACTTATTCTAAGAAATTTCAGTGCTCTAAGTTGGCTTACTACTAATTTTAGAATTAGATCCTCCAACACAGGAATGGATTTCAGCAGAAAAGACTGACTATGACTCAGTCCAGCTGGCAGGGCTTTTTAAAGGTAATTTCCAATTTAGCTTTTTGATAGGAAAATGCAGGACTGGAAAGACCTACCTAGTCCGATTTGGGTGAAGATATCCACTGCCTGCTCCTGAGTACCTGGCTTAGCAGAGACCTGAATTATCAGCTCTCTCCTAGAACAAGCATGCAAGCATCTTCAACCTTAATTTTTTGAGACAAATGGTTAGACAGGCTGGTCAGCCAGTGAGCCCCAAGAATTTGCCTGGGAGGAACGAATCCTGACCAATTCTCACCTACCCAGGAAGATAACTAAATGCTTATAACATAGCTGAGCTTCACTCAGGCCTATCAGCTATCTCACCTGACTCATCTGTAAATGATCATTTGAGGCTCTGTGGAAAAGTAGTCCTTACACAATGAGAATAATCAACCCTGCTTTCTATTTCCTCTGGCCAACAGCTCAAACACAGCATACTCACATCATCAGTTAAAAGAAGCTGTCAGGAACTTTCTCAGGCTTGTTTTGGAAGCAGAAACTCCTAATGATTATACAGCTAGTTATGGCTCTCACTGTGGCCACTGTTGTGGTATGTCAAAGACAGCAGTCCTGTCTATTGCCTACCTCACTGCCTACTGTGGTTTTGGAAGAACAGGTCTAAGCCAGAGCCTCTAAAAAATCCCATGCTGCCCTTTATACTACAATTTTCCCCAACCCACTGTGCAGAAGCAGCTGTTACCTGGCCACAAAACTGGCAGTCTTGTCAACGATATTCCTGACCTCTGGAGGAGGGTAAATAATCCCTACCACCGGCTTGGAAGGGGTGGATTCCTCCTTTGATGATGCTTCTTCTTCAACTGGCTGTGAAAACAGAAAAAGGAAATAAGATCTTCAAGTTCCTGGTTTGGGCTGGGCTCTCATAAACTCTATACCAACTCCCAGCATTTCTTCATGATACAACTGACAAGAGTCAGTCTTGCAGACTTCTTAATATGTACTTATGCAGCCATTCCTAAGAATTAGGGGAAATGGGATGGAGAGATGGCTCAGAAGTTAAGAGCACTGACTGCTCTTACAGAGGCCCTGAGTTCAATTCCTGGCAACCACAGGGTGGCTCACAACCATCTGTAATGAGGTCTGGTGCCCTCTTCTGGCCTGCAGGCATACATGCAGACAGAATACTGTATATGCATTAAAGAAAATCTTAAAAAAAAAAAATATTAGGGAAAACAATGGCTTTTTTGGTTCACCTTTAGACAGACATCTGGTGTAATCAGAAACATTTTTAGTTTACTTGCCAAAGAATAAGGGCTCAAACTCAGAGCCTTATACATGCTGAGCAAGGCACTGAACTATATCCTTAGTCTCTAAATCTGCATTTTTACCCAATATCCATGTGATTTAGATTCAGGGATGTTGACCACAATCTAAGAAACCAAATTCCAGAATCCAAAAGGCCATGTCTTTAGCCCTGAACCTAGTACTGTGCCTTGCACAGAACACTTAATGACTGCCTATTAACATGGCACATGCCTTAAATCCTAGCACTCGGGAAGGCAGAGGCAGGTAGAGTTCAAGAACAGCCTGGTCTACAAAGGCTAGTTCCAGGACAGGCTTCAAAGCTACACAGAGAAACCCTGTCTCAAAATACAAAACAAACAAACAAAAGAAGCAGGTAAGCCAGAGAGCAGCCCAGTTGTTTAATGTGTTTACCCTGCATGAGGTCCTAGGTTCTATACTCAGCACAAATAGAAATGAAGGCAGAGAAAAAAAACGTCTGGCTGATAGCTCATTCTGTCTTGGCTGCCCATTTTTCTATACAACCATTCTATAAACCTAGCCAGTGTTAAATGCAGAAATGGTTTGTGGAGCTTCAATGGAGTTTGAGACAAAAGGCTCTTTAATGTTTTATCTCTGGTACTTTACCCAGCAGCTTCTTCCTCTCAGTTAAGAGCTGAAAAACAAGGTTTCTCTCTCAACCTTCATGCTCCTTTGGGCTGCTGCTTCCCTGTTCTGGCAGCTGAACATACCAAGTTCCTATTTCATCTCCTATTTGGTTCATTTACTTCAAGTATTCTTTTTGTTTGTTTGAGACAGTTTTTCTTTGTGTAACACCCCTGACTGTCCTGGGACTCACTTTGTAGACTAGGCTGGCCTCAGACTCACAGAGATCCACCTGCCTCTGCCTCCCAAGTGCTCATTTCAAATATTTTTTGGCGAAGTAAAAGATAACTGCCTAAAGTCAACTACAGCTGCAGGAGCCTCTATGTCTTCTGGCTTTTGTATTGCACCTCCTACCTATAGCACTAGAAATCTCTAAACCAGGAGTTTTCAACTAATGGGTTGTGACTCCTGTGGGGATTGAATGACCCTTCTTTCACAGGGGTCACCTAAGACAATCCTACATATCAGATAGTTACAATTAATGACAGCACCAAAATTATACTTAACGAAATAGCAATGAAAATAACTTTATGGTTTGGGGTCATGACAAAGAACTGTATTAAAGGGTCGCAGAATTAGGACTGCTCTAAACATGATTTATAACTTCTGGTATTCAGTCTTCAGCCAGACATCCTTGAAAACAACGTTCTACACTTCCTTTCCCTACTTTAGGCTGAAAAATTCTGCCTAAATTAATCTCCCAGATAACTCTCGAATACCACCAAGCTTTAGACTAAACGGACTCCAGGGCACTGTCATGTCTAACCTAGAATGGTTTTCCAGTCACATAAGCCAGAAATGCAAACCCTCTCAGTCTCCTAAATAAACATTCACCAAACACTAAGTATTGTCAGGCACCTGAATTGTACTAAGTCTTAGGATCCTGATGACAACCTTGAATAGGGGAATAACAAACTTATGCCTGACCCCACAGGCAGAATTAGGATTCTAGCATGTCACTTTAGCTGGAGAAACTGTCATCAGCCATTCTGTGACAATCACATGCTCATTCCTCTTGCCCTAATCTAGATCAGACCCTCAGTGTCTTTTGAATACCATAACTGTTTCTCTTCCCTCTCTTTATGTCACTGTCAGCCTAAATTTTTGAAACACAAATGCCACTATCCAGCTTAAAAATGTCTCCTACTGTCTTCAAGGACATAGTCAAATCCTAATTGCATCTCCAACCACCATTAACCCAAACCTGTATTTGAGCCACACTTGCTCACGTACCTTTGAGAAGAGAGGGACCATCTGATTCCTATCTTGGTGATCTTGTAACTATTATTTGGTATCACCTTGTCTGTTTTCCCCCAGTGTCAAGGGAAATACACATAGGCACACAAATACATAACATGGGCCTCATCTGTCATGTTTGAGACTGTATTCTGAACCCAAAGCAACAATAAGCATATAGTATGTGCCTGATATATGACGAATATTTCCTTTCTCCATCACTCTTCATTCTCCATCTTCACCGCTAATCATTCTTCTAAAATAGCCACTCCCCTCTCACTCCTGTGGACTTCCCTTACATTTTTAAGCAATGCTGATTAAATTCATGGTTTATTTGTATTTAATTTAACTGCAAATATTTACCCATATACTTCCTCCCCAGCTATTTGTGAGCTTTGGTGTCTCATCCTATAGTCCAAGCTGGCACTCAATTAAAGATCTTCCTGCCTCAAACTCACAAATGCTGGGATTTCTGCTGTGTGTCATGTGCCCAGCCTGGAGAGATTTTAAAGGTTGCCTGACACTTTATCATTGAGTATTTGTGCATATCTATATTTTCACTAGTCTGGACTCTCTGTTAAGGCAGGAGTTATCCCTCATTCATTCTGTAATGAAGACTGGCACCTTGTCTAGTTTAGGGAAAGCATCTCGCAGGTGTTTAAAAAAACCAAAATGGCATAGGGCAGGCTAGGAAATTAGAGACTACTAGACAAAGGCTGAGCGACTGGTAGGCCCAACTGCGACGGTGAACAGGCTAGCCCAAGGCTTCTCACTTTAAGGAAATAACTTGGGAAATGGTTAAAATGCATATTCCTACTTAGGTCTAGAGTGGAGGCTTCATGATTCTAATAAGCCCCCAGATGAAGCCGAGGCTCTACTCTGAGAATTCCGGTTCTAGCGAGTTTTGGAGACCAGAAAGCAACTCAGCGCGTTGACTCCTGGGACTTGCAGTCCCTCCAGGTCCTTCAGGGCGGCCTGAACTTTCCAGCAGGAGTGCCGTGGCGCCCGCGCGGGAGGGGAGGGACGAGGCCTACCCCAGGACTGCGGGCTGAGGAACTCGGGCCGAGGTACCTGTTTGGGTTCGGTGGCTACTGGCGGCGGCGGAGGCACCGCCTGCACGGGTCCGGCCGGCATGACTGCGACGCTCAGGGCTGCCAGTCCGCCTCAGGGCGACAACCGGTGCAGCGGCAAGGTGAAGCTCCCCACACGAAGGCTGCAACGCAATGGCAAGATGGCGGCGAACCAGCGAAAAGCCGCGGAAGCTAGTGAACACACTTCCGGCCACGCCCCCTGGCCGTGGCGCACTTCCCACCCCGCCCCACGGGCACGGCGGCGCGCTACTCCGTTGCCATGGCAGCAGCCTGGGCGCGCAGCTAAGGGTTTTGAGGGATCCCAGGAGCCGCAGGCGCTCCGGGGGAAGTTCTGTGAGCCGGCCAGACACAGAGCTGAGGCTGCGTCGCCGGAGACAGGTGAGCCATTCTACATCACCGGCTGAACTCCCCTCGCGGCTCTAGTCCGTTCCTCGCTCCCTGCCACCGCACCTCCCAAGCCCCCACCCCACTCCAGGCTGCCTTGCTGCTTGACCTGTCATTTTGAAGAATTTTCCTCCCATTAGACCTGTGCCGTAAAGTCCCACCTAACTACCCCTGTAGCCCCTTTTCTTTTTCCGTTCAACACAACCTCCTCCGGATCCCGCCTTACAAAGCCCTAGCCCGCAATTCCCTAGGGTCGCTTCCTACTGGCCTCTTTCCTAAGTTGCGCCCTTAACTTCCATAGCCCCGCCCTCTAGACCTACATCTTCCAATCATAGCTCTCCAAATGCCCACCTGGCGGCCCTACAGACCACGCCTCCTGCTTCCCGGAGCCGAGCCTCCAATCACCTGCCTTTCTCTCCTGAGATGCTCTAGGTCCCGGTTCCCTCTCCTCTCCCAACACCGGAATTCTGAAAAAAGTTTTGAGAGCTCATCCCTCCTCACTTCACCTGTGAAACGGGGCAGCAACAAAACACCCAAGGTCCTTCTCCCCTATAGCTGATTATTTCATTGTTATTAATGTAGAGTAGGGACAGTTAGGATCAATTGGACATGTATTTACTACAAGCCAGATCATGTATCAAACTCTACAGGTATTGCTTCATTTGCTCCTTATAGCAAGCTATTTACTAGTGAAAACCACGAAGTAAGAATCTATGCTCACGGGGGAGGGAGAACTTCTCTATGCGGGGGAGAGGGGAATCCACCATATTCAGGCCAGTTTTCGCTATTAATCTAATGTTTATTAGTATGTCTTCACTATCACTTTCAAGTCCCAAAGGGTCCAAACAATAGATAACTCGGGTCAGAGATAGGCAGTTGCCATGTAGGTGGTTTTAGAGTTTCAAAAATACTTTCTTAGTGGTGACTAAGCGGCGGTGGGCCTACTGGCTGGGAAATAAGCATGGTCTTCAGCCACGCTGTTAGTTGTTTGAGAGAGTGAGGATTGAAGGTTGAATGGAGAGAACGGCTCCTGCCCTTTCTTGGGAGTCAGAAACCCTCAAATAGCATTATTAGCTGCTGCACCTATAATGACATGCTGGTTCCCTTAGAGCCACCCCAGGTGCAGTCCAGAGCTAGTAGTTTCAGGTTGGTCGTTCACTCAAGACCTAGGAATTACAAAGGAAGTCCATGGCATTTGCTCTTTCACTGCTTAAACACCTTAAATGCTTCCCACCCTATGAATCTGCACAAGCTCTACCCTAAAAAAAAATCAATAGAAAGTAACCTTGGCTATTCTGTGTGCATACATGTCTGTGGTGCTGACAATTGACCCATGTTAAACAAATGCTGTACTAACCAAGCTATAGTGTCTGCTTAGTTTTGAATATTCTTGATATTTTGACACAGAATCTCATGGGAATTAGGATCCAAGATGGCCCCAGAAAACAGATCGATATTTTTTTACACTCAGGCACTTTGCCTCCTGAATGTGCTTCTCCCCAGATTGGGACTTCTTGCTTGAGTTCCTTCGTGTACATCCCAGAAAAAAAAAAAAAAAAGCCAGAATGTTAGATATTATTGTTTTCCTGATTGTCTCCACTTTACTCCTTAGGGACATAAATACCTCTTGGGCTGCACAACCTCACCAGAGGCAGTTACCAAGTTAACACATGGGAGATATGAGTCAAACGTATTTGTTTGTGTGAGGGTTATGGGCAACACTCCTTGCAGGGAAGCTCACTTATAGTTAGGATCTCTCTCCCTTCTTCCCAAGTTTCACTTTAAACCCAGGCTGGCCTTCATCTTGAGTTCCCCCTACCTTTGCCTCCAAAGTGCTAGGATTACAGGCCTGTGTCACCATGCCCTGCCTGACTCTAGCAAGCAGTAGATGCTCAGCCTATTGTTGATGACCATTTGGTCCTCTACACCTGTAGTAGTAGTGCCACCTTTAACCCCAGCACTTGAGGGGCGGAGGCTGGTGGATCTATGTGAGTTTGAGGCCAGCCTGGTCTATAGAGTGAGTCCCAGGACCGTCAGGGTTATGTAGAGAGACACTGTCACAAAAAATGGTTTTGAAATACTCTCTGGTACAAATTGGAGGTTTACCATAAGAGTCAAATAAGCACTGGACTTTGTGGCTTAATCGATTTTTTAAAAAAGTTAAAGGGCTTGGGGGTATATATATCTCAATCTGTAGAGTGTTTTACTCATTATGCACAAACCCTGAGTTCAGTCCCCAACACCACTTGTAGGGTATGGTGGTGCACACCTGGGAAGTAGAGACATGAACTTGAAGAGATTGTCTTCCTCAAAGTGAAGGCCAGCAGAAATATATAATACTGTCTTTTTCCTTTCTTTCTTTCTTTCTTTCTCTTTTTTTATTTTTTTTTTTTTTTGGTTTTTAAAGACAATGTTTCTCTGTATAATAATTCTTGCTATCCTGAAACTCACTTTGTAGACCAAGCTGACCTTGAACTCACACAGATCTGCCTGCCTGTGCCTTAAAAGCATGGGCCACCATGCCAGGCACAAGTATGTCTTAATAAAAATTAATAGCCAGGATGTAGAGATGACTTAGAAATTAAGAACATGTATTGCTCTTCCAGGAGACCAAGTTCAATTCCCAGCACAAATGTCAGGTGGCTAGACTACGTGTCTCATCAGCTCCATGGGACCCAGCCCCCCAGCAGACTCCATGGGCACCCACAAGCATCACACAGACACACTCACACTTAAAAATAGACAAACTAAAAATAAGTAAATAAATAGCCAAGCATGATGGCACACACCTTTAGTCCCAGCACTGGGGAGGCAGAGGCAGGCAGATCTCTGTGAGTTTGAGGTCTGTGTAATGAGTTTCAGGACAACCAAGGTTACATGGTAAGAGCCTGTCCCAAAAAATTAAAAACTAATAAACAAAAATCTTAATTTTATATTGAGTTCATGTTGAAATAATGTCTTGAGTATGTTAGGCTAAATAAAATTAAATTTCCTTTTTTCACTCCTTTCAAAAAGATTTATTTGTATTTTACATGTATGGGTGTTTAGCTTGCAGGAGTATCTGGGTACTACATGTGTGCAGTGACTACAGAGGGCATCACATCCTCTGAAACTAGAGTTACAAATAGACAGTTATGAGTGCTGAGTCCTTAACCTCTAGCAGAGGAACATCTCTCCAGCTTTCTTTTTACTGCTTTTGGTGTGGTTTAAGAGAGGGAAAGTAATATTTTAACATACTCATGACTGACATCTCTAAAATGAATAAGATGAAAGAAAGAAAGAAGGAAAGGAGGGAGGAAGGGAGGAAACCAGGCATTGGTGGTGCATGTCTTTAATCCCAGCACTTGGGAGGCAGAGGCAGGTGGATCTCTGTGAGTTTGAAGCCAGCCTGGTCTACAGAGCTAGTTCCAGGACAGGCTCCAAAGCCACAGAGAAACCCTGTCTTGGAAAAAACAAACAAACAAAACACACACACACACACACACACACACACACACACACACACGAATGAAAGAGAAAAGCAGGGCCACATATACACACCTTTAATCCCAGCACTTGGGAGGCAGAGGCAGGTGGATTTCTGAGTTGGAGACCAGCCTGGTCTATATGGCAAGTTCCAGGCCAGCTAAGGCTACACAGTGAGACCCTATCTTTTAAAAAAAAAAAATGTATTTAATAAAAGTTTTTCTATGAGGGCTGAGAGATGGCTCAGAGGTTAAGAGTATTGGCTGCTCTTGCAGAGGACCCAGGTTTAGTTCCCAGTACCCACATGTGGTTCACAACCACTGGAAACTCCAGTTCTAGAGGATCTGATGTCCTCTTCTGACCTCAGAAGGCACCAGGAAGGTACATGTTGCATTTGCATACCTGCAGACAAAGCATTCATAATCATAAAATATAATAAATAACTAAAAATTTTAAATGCTTTGTTTTACTTACTGGTTTATTTGTGTGAAGAAACACCATGACCAAGGCAGCTTAAGGAAGGATGTATTTAATTGAAGGCTTGCTTACAGCTTTGGAGGATGAATCCATGGTCATTCTGCTGGGAGTCACAGTGGCAGGCAGACAAAGCAAGGCAGGCAGGCAGGCATGATGCTGAAGCAGTAGCCAAGAATCCACATCTGGTCCCAAAGAGACAGGCAGGGGAATCCAGCGTTGGCCTTTTGAAACCTCAAAGCTCACCCCAGTGACACACTTCCTCCAACAAGGCCACACCTCCTAATCCTTCCCAAATAGATATACTAAATGAGACCCAAATATTCAAACATATGAGCCTGTGGGGACCATTCTCATTCAAACATCCACATGCTCTAAAGTAAATAAGTAAATAAATAAATAAACAAACAACTTTCCATGTTTTGGAGCTTTCATAAACAGAGACCCAAAAGACAGCAGGAAATCTTTGTATTTTTATAGACAGCCATGCAGAAAATATAATTGGAGGATTAAAGTCTAAGCTCTAACAGTAGTGAAGAAGGGAACTTAGGACATCTTTTCTTGAAGGCAAGAGTCATGTTGGCTGTCTGCTTCAGAAACCAGGAGCATGTGGAGGAGGAGGCTCTTCACCTCTTGGCAGACAGGAAGCAGAGAGTAAAAACAGAGGAAGGGACAAGGCAAGGCCTAGCCTTCAGGCACACACTTGAGGTATCCTTCCAACCAGCCCCCCCTTCAACTTTGTACTACCTCTCAGGAATGCCATTGTATTGTGCATCTGTGAGAGGATGAACCCATTGGCTACATCAAAATCTTCAAGGTCCAGTCACATCCCTGAAGCTCACCAAAGGGCATCAAGCAACCAATACACAAGCCTGTGGGAGACAATTCACATTCAAACCATGATAGACTGTTCAATTAAAAAAAAAATTACTTGTAGTCAGTGGTGGTGGCACATGCAGTGTGGAATGCCTTTAATCCCAGCATTTGGGAGGCAGGCGGATCTCTATGAGTTCAAGGCCAGTCTGGTCTACAGCGTGAGTTCCAGGACAGCCAAGATTGTTACACAGTGAAATCCTGTTTACTATTATATTATGCATTGATGTGTGTGTGCACATGCCTGTGTCACCATGCATGTGTGGAGGTCAGAGAACAGCTTTTGTGAATTGACATTCTCCTTGTACCATGTGAGTTCTAAGGCTCAAACTCAGGTTGTCAGCCTTTTGTGGCAAGCCATCTCACTGACTCCAGGTTTTTCTCTTCATTCTCCTTACAATCAGATTTTGTGCAGGATGCCTATCATATGAGGTCTTCTGTGAAAAAGAGAGGGCGGAGTCAGTGTCCCTGAGCTTTACAGACTTTTCTGGGAAGGGTGAGGGAAAGGAAAAGTGGCTTCTGTGCATCTTCTGTTTTCTCCGTTTCCAAGCCCCCATTCTTTTGGACATGGTTGTTCTAGAAACAGTATGGCCTAAGGATGGAAGGAGGATGGTAAACTAAAAATTCCTGCGGCCCGAGTGGTCTCTCTGGGTTCCGATTTTCCCTTTTCTGCATAAAGGGGCTGATGTGGGAAGTGGCACTGCTGTGGTCAGGCTGAAGGCATGCATGGTCCCAGTCTTTCTCCTCACCCCTTCCCTCCAGCCTGGGACATGTCCTAGGAAGCCCCTCTGGTGCGCTCACTTACTGTCTGAAGCCCTTCTGGTGCTCACTTACTGTCCTCTGTGTTTATCCCTAGGGATGGGAGGGCCGCTTGCGGCCAGCCCTGTACCTGAACCAGGAAGCCAAGAGCCAGAAAGCCAAGCACCCAAACGCGCCCCAGACCTCAGAGCCTAGTCCAAGAGGTGGACGTAGTCAGTCACTCCAGCTTCATGGGCAAACATCTGTGAGAGGTAAGGGCAGAACAAGTGCTCTGGGAAACGCAGAGTCCACTTCGGCCCGCAGCATCACCTGGGGGCTGTGAGTTCCCGGCACTTTTGCGCCCAGGTCTCAGACTTGGTGACTAGGCCATACAGTAATGAGCTCAAAGGGCATGGTTCACATGTTCACAGGTGCAGTGAGAGTAGGGGTAGGGTAGATCCTAGCATTAACTGTCATGCTAAAGTTATGGTGTGCTCTGGCTGTGTCAGAGGGAAAAGTAGGTACCGTGTCTAGCACGGCTCCAAACTTGGACCTGACTGGGAACAGAGACAGAATGATGAAAAGACAGACACAAAGAAAGGCTGGGGCTTGGGATAGGGAAACCGCAGCATCCCAAAAGCTCAGGTGTTTATATAGAGTTGTACAGGGAGGCAAGGTTATTACATACAGCCGGACAAAGCTAGGGTTATTATAGATACACAAGGAGGCGGGGTTTATGGTACGT
Source organism: Phodopus roborovskii (assembly GCF_943737965.1). Classification (NCBI taxonomy): domain Eukaryota; kingdom Metazoa; phylum Chordata; class Mammalia; order Rodentia; family Cricetidae; genus Phodopus; species Phodopus roborovskii. Next base: position 10,805,576 of record NW_026126546.1, on the reverse strand, counting down.
AGGTGGATCAAGGAGACAGATATAGCTAATCTAATCTTGGTAGGCACAGTCTGAGCAGGGGGGCAGTACTTGGGCTGTAAACATCCAGGGGGAGAAAGCTATGGTGGGTATAGTCTGAATATACTGTCAACACTCATACCACAAGGAAGGATTTGCCATTTCCCTTTGGGCTGAAGCTCTGGAGTCCTTGCCATGCCCATATCAACAGCATCCATTCATTCAGGACTTCATTTATTCAGGGCTTTCTCTGTTCCCTACAGGTAGAAGATTCATTCCTGTCTCCATATAGCAAGGGGGCCTGGGACACACAAGTTCTCTGGAGGCAGGGTAGCCACGGAGCTGGGTAGGTGAAAGGGAGGCTGGTTAAGACACGCAGAACCAGAGTCTAAAAGGCCTGCCACTCATGGTTTCTCCTTAAATCAGAGGTAGATTTCAGATGTGGGACACCCAGACAGGTCAAGGGGGTTTATAAGGTTCTCCTGGCAGTAGCCACATCACTTTGGCTGACCATGGTTCCTCTCTCAGCCCCAGGAGTTGTGGGGATGGCACACCTGCTAGGCAGCCAGGCCTGCATGGACAGCCTGCGCAAGGACCTCACTGACCTGCAGGGCACCATTGTGGATGTGTTCTCCCGTGCTGGGCCTGTGCGCTTCCCATCCTGGAAGTTCCCTGACCGTGTGGCCTGTGACCTTGACATGGTGGCCCTTCTGGAGCACTATGACCATGTGCCAGGTGACCCTGAATTCACACAGTTGTCCCATGCTGTGCTGCTGGAGCTGGTCATTGACAGGTGAGGCCTGGACCAAACCTAGACTTCTGGAGATGCTGAAACCTGCCCCATGCACCAGCAGCAGCTGCAGGAGCCCCTGCTAGAGGTGCTGACGACATGGGTAGCAAGGTCGGGGGCCACAACTCAGGACCCTCAGAGAAACGCCACTTCTTACTCTGTGCTGTACTATGCTGCCCTAGCCTGTCTGCTTCAGGGAATTCTTGTCATTACCCGACTCCGCCCTCTGCTGTTGGTCCCCACAGTACCACAGCTCTGCCTGCTGTCCCCTCAGGGTTCTTTCTGTGTGTTCGGAACACTATAGTTGCTGCTTAGCATTTTCATGCTAGGCTCTGCCATTCTGTGGGCTGAGTTCCCTCTGTGCCTCACAAGGCCAGAAATGGGGACAGTTTTTTTTTTTTTTTTTTAACCACCCATGGCCCTGCTAGGAAGAGGCCAGTTGCCCCCCTGCCACCCCACTGTCTCTACACTGTCATTAAAATTTCCTCCTGGGAACCACAACCCAGGCTTCTGGCACTCAAAACCACAACCCAGGCTTCTGGCACTCAAAACCACAACCCAGGCTTCTGGCACTCAAAACCACAACCCAGGCTTCTGGCACTCAAAAGCTGTCCAGTGGGCATCATGAATGTTGAGGGGTGACCTGCCTGGAGATAGAAAAGTCGGGGCACCCCTGTAAGACCTACAGGGCTGGATGCCTGTGAGTACGGGTCTAGGCCTGCCCTGCTAACCCCTTCCTGCTGTGGCAGAGCACCCCTTCACCCACCAAGGCCCCGATCACTTACCCCTTTCCTGAAAGCAGTGGCTGACATACCTCCCTCACCCTCCCTGGCTGAGCACTGTCTACTTCTGAGTTAGTACTAGCTTCCTTTTGTGTGTAAGTGACTTCTGTATATAAAACTAACTCCTGCCAGAGGCCACTGAATCTAAGCTGAGTCTGGGAACCCTAGGGTGAAGGCCATGGCCTCTAGCCATAGACATGTCAATGGTGGGACCACGGCTAAGGCCACATGTGTCACAGCATCCCCCACCACAGGTGACTGAGAACACAGACTGTTCTGCTGGATTCCCTGCTGTGTCCTAATTCTCCAGTGTTGTTGTCCACATGGCTCAGAGGGTGAGGCTAGAGGCAGTAGGTACCTCTTCCTCAAGGCCTCGGGGCCTCCTGCCACTCCCTACCCCCTGCAACAAGATAAGCTCACTTACTTCCCAGGTGTGTGTTGCATGCATACAATTCTGCCTTTAAGGTAAGTCTTGGTCATGCCAATACACACTTTCCAGCACCTCCTTTCCCTAGCATTAGCTTGACTCTAAACTTGAACTTGGCAGTTAGAGAGACCTAGCTGTCCACACCCCAGGTCTCAATTGTCACAGAGGCTGCTCAGCCTGAAGGAGGCACTCCTGATTGGAACCAAAAAAACTGAGCACAAGCCCTTGCCCTGCCCTGTTTCCCCTGTGACTCTGGGGTGCTCCTGCTATTTAGGGGTCTCATTTGTCATCTGTAAAAGTAAGGTGCTACTCACCCAGAACCTTCCGAGTCCCACTGCTCTTCCTCAGCTCCTTGGGGAGCCATGAAGCCAAAGGCACTTCCATCCAGGAAGCTACATGAGGGCATCCTCTAGGAGGTGGCCCCTGGTTGAAGTGGTTTGAGCATGACGCTGACATGGACTCTCTCTGGGTCCTTGATGTCCAGGTTGATCCCCCAGAGCTCAAAGCCCCCAGTTGTATGAAGTCCAGTGTTGGCCCCAGCCCACCTAGCACTTCTGCCCACAGACTCCTGCTGTTGCTTCAGAGTTGTGCCAGCTACCTGGAAAACCTCAGTTTGGAGCAGACGATGCCTCCTACCAGAGCTGCAGGGCCATGCATGTCTGTGGGGCTCACAGTACGGCGCTTCTGGAGCAACCTGCTAAGACTGGGCATGCTCTACCAGCAGGCAGTCCCCCAGGTGGGTCATCTGGGCTCTTAACTGCGGTCATCCTCATAGACTGTTACAATTCCAGCTTCCTACCACATCAGTGCTGCACTACATGCTTCGCTGGCTCCCGACTGCCCAGCTGGAGCATTCAAACTCTAGAGCCTCCCATTCAAATCTTGTGGGCTTGGCAGTTAAGAAAGCAGGCCTCGGGATCAAATCTGGCTCCCTGGCTTTGTTATTTACACGGTGGGACTTTGGGAAACGCCTGCTCACTCTGAACCTCAGTTTGTTCATCTATACAGTGGTTTCATATGATAACAGGTTATCCCATACTCCTCACAATCACCCAGTGAGCGAGGACACCATTGCTGTGAAGGTGGAGTCTAAAATAGAGTGGTTATAGTGGCTTGAGAGCAAGCAAGAGCCCAGTATGAATTAGCTGTAACTGCCACCATTACCCTCCCAGTTCCATGTGTATGTAAAGCCTGGGGTGGGTGCAGGGAGAGCAGAAAAGAGGCCAGGGATTGGTTGAGTCAGAAGAAAGGGAGAAGGTCCTCCGTGATGTGTGCAGGAGTCGCATAACATCTGAAGCTGAGCATTGGGCAAGGCTGTCACCAACCTCTCCAGGGAACTGGATGCCTGCCATGCCCATCTTCTCACCTGCCTTCCCTTTCTTTTCCTGACCCCAGAAAAGAGCAAACCAAGCGGAGATTCCCATCGCCAAGCCCACGGCTAAGGGTGAACCAGCCAGGAGCCCGGAATGCATGACTGCCAAGTTCATCAAGCCTCCTTCCCCAGTGCCGGGCTTGCCCTTGATCTGCCCAGGGCTGCAGAGCATTCCTGTCAGAGTCTCCATGCGGGGCCCAGCTGGGACCTCTGAGAAAACCAAGAGTGTCCACTCCCAGACCGTTGAGACAGCCTTGGTGCCCTGTGATGCTTGCACCAGTGTCCAGGGCAGCTTGTGGGAGGTGGGCAAGGTGGTCATCAGCCTGTGTCAGAGCCAAAATTTGCCTTCGTCCTTGGGCCAGTTCCAGAAGCTGGTGCAGGACAGCATGGGGCTCAAACCACTGCCGGCTGCCACCATGGGCCACTGGGCAGCAGAACAGAGTAAAGATCTGACTCGTCTCAATAAGCATGTGGTGGCCCTCACTCAACTTGTCGGGCCCCTTAGGGCCCAGCTGGAAGAGGCTGAGGGGCAGAAGGATGGGCTAAGGAAGCAAGTGGGCAAGCTGGAGCAGGCTCTGCGGCAGGAGAAAGGAGAGCGGCAGCGGCAGGCAGAGGAGGCTGAGCGGAGCCTGGCCAAGTGCGAGCAGGACAGGCAACAGCTGCTCACAGGTCAACTCCCCAGAGGCCAGACACTGCCATAGCCTTAGGGCAATCATCCCGCTTCCCCTTCAGAGGCCAGGCTTTGAGTCCCAATAGTCTGCATGGAGGAAACCCAGGTTGAGGAGTGGGCAAGAGTTCCAGGACAGGAAGGCAGCAAGAAGGGTGTAGACATCCAGCTGGCCACCCTGTGAACAGCTGGAGCTGTCTGCTCAGGGGACACCTGGAGACTTGAGTAGTGCCTGAGCCTCAGATTTGTCAGATCAGAAGGGGAGAGGGCTGGGATGTTAAACCAGCATTCACTCCTGGTGGTCACTAGAGGTACCTGCAGGGAACTCCCCCCATCCCCAACACTTCTCTGCCTCAATCGAGCAGCCTCTTGGCTCTGGCTAAAGCTCTTGGGCAAAAGGAAGGTACCATTGTCCACTGTTACTAGCTGAGGGCTTAGGGCAAGTAGTCACTGTCCCTTCTGAGCCTCTCCCTTACCTCCATGTAGAGCACTGGGTCCAGAGAGGCATGGGTAATCCAGCAGCCAGCCAGTGGAGCATACCAGGCCCCCCTTGGCAACTCAAGCAGCCCCTGCACACTGGATAGTTGCTTCCATTCTACAGGGTGCACTGGGCTTAAAGGCCACAGGCCTAAGTGATCTTCTGAAAGGACTCTCTCTTGGCTGCCATAGAAACGTATGACTTAAAGACAAAGGTGGCCACTCTGGAGGGAGACCTGAAGCAGCAGCAGAAGTCCATGCAGGCCATAGGTAAGAAGCCCCTTTGTGTGACCTCCTTTGTGAGACTCCAACTCACTATATATGTGGGCATGTACCTCCAGTCCCATTCCAAGCTTCTAGGGCAAAGAGTGGGAGCCACAGGATAGTTCTGACTCTAATCTGTCAGTGATGGTCCAAGCTGGTGCCTCGCCTTCAGTGGGCAGGCAGAAAGTGCCTTCATATCCTAAGCCCACCTCCTGGGCTCCAGAGCCCCATGTTGTGATCTGGGCTTCGGCTCTGTGATGTGACCTGCCTCCCCTTAGCCCCAGTGAGAGACTCTGACCTAGAGCTCCCTCACCTTACCCATTTTGTACCTGCTCTCTCACTCCTGCAGTGGCAAAGGCCCAGCAGCTGGAGGAGGAAAGTGAGCGGAGAGCGGCAGCTGAGAGGCACGTGCAGCAGCTGGAGGAGCAAGTGCAGCTGCTGGCGGGACGGCTGGATGGGGCGGGCCAGCAGATCCGCTGGGCCAGCACAGAGCTGGACAAGGAGAAGGCCCGAGTCGACAGCATGGTCCGTCATCAGGAGGTAAGTGAGGCCTGCCATCCAGGCTCTGCAGCCCTCACCCCATTCCCTGTCACAATAGGAAGAGGTGGACACTCCTAATGTCCCCATTTTATGAATGGAGAAACTGAGGTGGGAGGTTACGGAAGTTGCCTCAGGCCACACAGCTGCCAAGGGGCAGAGCCAGGTCCTTATATTTAATGGATGCCAGGGTATTTGGGTTTCAGTGATACAGTAACACTAAAGACTTGATGAAAAGAAACAAAACCTGTTTCCCAGAGTCCTTTCTGAGTGGGAGCTGTATGAGTGGAATGAAGGGGGTCATCCAAATGCTTTCTAAACGGTGGGTCCTGCTGTCCCGACGGAATGCCCATTTGCCTGTTGCCTTCCTTCCGTAGTTTAGCATACAAGTGCTGACCGCTGCATCCAAGCGTGTAACACAGGGGGTTGTAGACACCACACCACAGCCTCCTTAGTCCCAGATGCCTCGTTTGACCCCAGGGTCCTTTTTCATCTGCCCTTCCTATCCATTCCCGTTTAGTCCCTGCAGGCCAAGCAGAGGACTTTGCTCCAGCAGCTGGACAGTCTGGACCAAGAGCGGGAAGAGCTGCGGGGAAGTCTGGATGAGGCTGAGGCCCAGCGGGCTGAGTTGGATGAACAGTTGCAGAGCCTCCAGAGTGACAGGGAACAGGGACAGTGCCAGCTACAGGCCCAGCAGGTGCAGTGGGGTAGAGTGAGAGAGAGGACAGTCCTGTCTTCTGAAAAGCCTCTAACCCGTTGAGTGCCCCGGGCCTGTGTGTCCCTCAGGGAACTTAGAGCGAGGTCTGAGCTTTTGTTTGCTCCAGGAACTGCTGCAGAGTCTACAGCAGGAGAAACAGGACCTGGAGCAGGTGACCACGGACCTGCAGCTGACCATCTCAGAGCTGCAGCGGGAGCTCGAGGAGCTGAAGGAGCGGGAGCGACTGCTGGTGACCTTCCCAGACCTTCACCAGCACACGGAGGCCCAGATCCAAAGTAGGGGCCTGGGGTTCTGCTGGATATGACCTGGTACTGTTGTCATCCCAGCAAGAGGAGGCTGGGGGCAGGAGGGTGCGCTGTGTGGTTCTAGAGACGCCATGCCCCAAAGTGTTTCGTATGTTGTGCACCTCTCTGTGGAGACAACACACAAAACTCCAAATTCAAAGTGACGGCACCTTTCACCCTAGCACAGTGGTTCTTTTGTAATGTTGTGACCCTTTAATACAGTTGCTATTGTTATGAATTGTAATGTGTGACATCTGTGAAAGACGCACTTGACCCCCCCCCCAGTGGGGCCACAGCCCACAGGTTGAGCAAAGCTGCCCTTGTAGAACTCAGGTATGTCTTTCTTTACTACATGTTCTTCACATCGCGTGTCAGGCCTGTTCGGCTTCCCCGTGTTTCCTTTCCTGGTGTCATACGACATGGGAACCTTTTCCAGGACATATCTCCTAGCTGTTCAGTGTCTTGGACCCCATGCTTGGGAGCGCAGGGCACCTACACTGGCACAGGATCCTGTTAGGCAATCTCAGTCTCTGGCCAGCATCTCTAGACTTCTGAGGCCCTAGGATGGATGGGTCCCTCCCCAGAGCTATCAGGAGATCCACTGTTGCTCAGCAGGTCCCAGTGAGTTGCCACTCCTGAGCACTAAGTGCCAAGCCTTTCTGCTGCCCACAACTGCCTCCTGAGGCTACCCTCGACTCTCTTGTTAAAAGCCTTTCCTGTACATTTATTTTGTGTCTGCACCTGCCACAGCAGAAGTGAGGCCAGAAGACAAATGTGGAAGTTGGTTCTGTCCTTTTGACATATGGGTCCATGAGTCTAGGGACAAAACTCAGATGGCCAGGCTTGGTTTCAGCATCTTTCCTTACCTGCTGAGCCATCTCACCAGCCCTACAAACATTTGTTTTCTTTTCTTTTTGTGTATGGATGTTTTGGCTACATACATATCTATGCACTACGTTGGTGCCTGGTGCCTGAAGGCCAGAAGTTGGGGTAGATCCTCTGGAACTGGAGTTAGATGGATGTGAGCTACTATGTGGGTTCCAGGAATTGAGCCCCGGTCCTCTGAAAGAACAGCTAGTGCTCTTATTCACTGAGCTGTTTCTCCAGCCCAACAACCTTCTTGCACACCAGGAAAGTGAGCTCTAGCATGGGCATCAGCTCGCTCAGCTGTATAGGGCTGGACGTTGTCATTCATCAACCACAGTCTAAAGAAGAACATACATGATGACTTCCTGTGACTCAAATCCCAGTGCGCCTTTGCACAGCCTACAGTACCTCTCTGACAGGCCACAGACAAGTGGTCTTGAATAAGATTCTCCCTCCCTCCCTCCCTCCCTCCCTCCCTCCCTCCCTGTTTCTCTCCCTCCCTCCCCCCTTCAATTTATTTATGTATTTTACTTGTATGAGTGCTTTGTCTGCATGTACATCTGCATACCAGAAGAGGGCATCAGATCCCATGATAGATGGTTGTGAGCCACCCTGGTTGCTGGGAATTGAACTGGGGACCTCTGGAAGAGCAACCTGTGCTCTTAACCACTAAGCCACCTCTCCATCCCTAAGATCCATTCTTTTACTCAGTATCCAAACCTGCAAGTCATAGGACTCACCCAGCTCTCAAACTCTAAAATGTCACATCCCCTGGCAACAGGAAGGGAACAAAAGCCTCAGAAAGAAGATGGAATGAGACGCCTGGGTGCCGCCCTGCCCACCCTGTGCCCTGTCCAATTGGACACAAGAAGCAGGGCCCAGTGAGATAGGGCCCCAAATATGTCTTTGCAGGCTCTGGCAATGTCACCCATGACATGGAGAAGCAAGTGCAAGCCAATGATATCCGTATCCAGGTCCTCCAGGAAGAGAACAGGCGGCTCCAGTCAATGCTGACCAAAATCCGAGAGGTGGCCCAACAGGGAGGTCTCAAAGTGAGCCTTTGAGGGGGCTTGGGTGTTTGGAAGGGGTCCTTACTGTGCTATGAGAACCTGCCTCATGGCCTGTGGCTTTAGGTATGAGACGGAAGGAGATTTCCAGCTCACAATCCCTTTCTTTTACTTCAAGAGTCAATATATATTGCCTGCCCAAGGGTTTGCAGCTGAGGATGGCCCTTGGATGGCTTTGCAAGCCCTGTTTCTTGCTGAAGAGAACTTGAGGGTTTGGTTGGGGATTCTTCCTTGCCATCCATTTTATGGCATGCTCTGTAATGTAGGGAGGAACTCCTGAGCCCTTCTGAGCTTGACCTTCTTTGCAGATGATCCCGCAGGGCCAGCTCTGGTCCCCTCCCTATAAGGACACCCAGGCACACAGTACATCTCCAGGGTAAGTAAGGCTTTCCTTGAGGTCAGACAGATAACTGGTAGGGTCCCCTTGATTACAGGGAATTTTTGTGTTCTGGTCCTCCCTCAGGCCCATGGACAGACGGCAGTCTCCTGGCAGCAGAGCAAGCAGTATGGGCAGGACCCACCCAGGGGGGCCCCGAGCATCCCCTTCTCGACAGCCCTGCAGCTGGCCCAGCAAGTCCTCTTTGGAGGACAGAACCTATTCAGCCACCTGCACCCAGAACCCCATCCGCGCTTTGGCCAGGCTCAGGAGGAAACTCTCACCGAACAGAGGTCAGGCTGGCTCTTCATACCAGCCCCAGGAGCGACCCACATAACCTGAAGCAGGGTAGGGCTGGAGGGCAGGTGGCTAGCAACCCCACATGGAATAAAAGCCCCAGCCATCTGCCCACAGCAATCTTGGCCTCAGCGTGGCTGAGCTGGGGGAAAAGACCTTCCCCTCCTTATTGGACAAAGGCCTCTGTGATCCCACCAGGCAGCTCACCGGCCAATAGAGGCTTGCCATTGAGTGGGAGCTTCATGTTTCCATCCTGACAGGTGCTGTACAGGGAGAGGATACAGAGGGCAGCACCTGAGCCCTGGGTTCATTGACCAACACTCAGGGTAGGGCTAGGGTGTGAGAGCATGTCTGAAACATGGAACCAGAGGCCAGGACCTTGCCTCTGCTCCAGCAAGGGAGGCAAAGAAGAGCAGTGCCTTTGGCTTCCGCATCTGGTGCAACCCAAGGGCACTAGGCAGCTCAGCGAGGAGCATGCAGCCTTTAGGGACAAGTAAGACAAAACCAGCAAAGGAAAACCCAGGCCTCTGGACACCATAGCCAGCCATAGTCTGACGAGCAATAGACTTTGGGGCTCCCCCAGTTCAGGGTGACACAAGACCAAGAAAGGATGTACCAGCCACACCATGCACGCAGTGCAAGCCATTAGCCTGCCTCGAGTCACCTTGTTTGTAAAGGACAGGCTATAAATTCTTCCCAAGGGTTCCTAAGGTCACACACTCCTGGCCATCTGGGGGGCACTATTTTTCATGTGGTGAGGAGGCCACCAGGTTGAGTGCCTCAGTTTACACTGAAGGGTCAATGGAAGTCGTATGTGCAGTGGGCTGGCATTGTCAGGTCTCCCAGCTCTGTCTCTTAACAGCCCAGGGTTTCTGGAGGACACTGGATGCTCTGAGCCACTCTACCAGGGAGAGATCCAGCTTTGGATACAGCTCCCTGAGAGGCCTGTTACTGCTGAGCACCCCAGGCCTCCTCTGACTCAGCATCCACTTATTAGCTCTCACTTCTGCCACTTGGTAAGCCAGGCCCCTCCCAAACAGGAGGACTGAGAGTTTGAGGCTAGCCTATACTATATAGGGAAGACAGGACTCAGGCAGAGAACTATACAAAACAAGCAAAAAGTTCAGACGTTCAGGTTGTTTGGCCAGGTCCTCTGCTCAGAGGCCAAAATCAAGGTGTCTCTCGGGTATTTTCTTTAGATGGCTCTGGGAAAGGGGCCTCTGACGAGCTCCTGGCAGAGGCAGAGCTTGATCCCTAGGCTTAGGCTGTGGAGCTGAGGTCCTCCTCATTGCCACGCTGCTCTAGCTTGACCTCTTATTTGCACACCTTTAATCCCAGCACTTGGGAGGCAGAGGCAGGCAGATCTCTGTGAGTTCAAGGCCAGCCTGGTCTACATAGCAAGCAAGCTTCAGGACAGCAAAGGGCTACATAAAGATGCTGTTGAGAGAGAGAGAGAGAGAGAGAGAGAGAGAGAGAGCATGCAGCAGAGAATGTGTGTCTCCCCTATAGATCCCCTCCAGTTTCTGACTTGTTCCTGCTCACCACGGGCTCATAAGCTGACCAGACGCTTTTCTCATTCTCTTGTTACTGTTTAGCACTGGAAACTGAATTCAGGGCCTTGTGCATTTTAGACAAATGCTCTATCAAGGAGCCATGCCCCCAGCCCTTGACTTTCTCATCTGAAGGTCATTTAACACAACCTACTCACAGGGTTTAAAACTTCTTAGAGTCAGTGTTCTAAAGGTTATGCAAGGCATATTCATGCAGCAGAGGAATGCAAAGCTTTAAGGACTGTAAGAATTCTCCCTGTTCCAAGTAAGAGAAGCCAAGGTGACTGCTATTTTGTTTGTTTTGAGAGGTGCCAGACTGACCTCAAACTCACTATGCAGCTGAAGATGATCTTGAACTCCTGATCCTCTGGTTTCCCTTCTCAAGTGTGAGGACCTACCCAAAGGCCAAGGTACAAAGGAATTACATGTACTGCCCAGTAGCCCAGTTTGGCCTTGAACTTCTTTTATTTTTAATCTGTCTGTCTGTCTGTCTGTCTGTCTGTCTGTCTGTCTATCTATCTATCTATCTATCTATCTATCTATCTGAGTTTTTCAAGACAGGGTTTCTCTGTGTATTCCTGACTGTCCTGGAACTAGCTCTGTAGACCAGGCTGGCCTTAAACTCAGAGATCCACCTGCCTCTGCCTCCCCAGTGCTGGGATTAAAGGCATGTACCACTAGGCCTAGCTGACCTTGACTGTTAATCCTCCTGCCTCCACCTCCAGGTTTCTGGGATTATTGGCATATGCCACCACATACCCATTTCTTGCTCAACATCTTAAAACAGCTGGACAGATTTTATGTCTTATGTTAAAATATAATCCATGTTTATTTTACTATTAAAACTTCCCTACCCAAATGTTTTTTTAAATGATGCCCTTGGCAGATGCACCACATATGTTCTGTGGCTTCAAGTATCCTGGTCAGTAACATTCAGCCCAACCAAGAAATACAGCACTAGATGGTTTCTAAGGCCTCTGATCCCAGCCAGACTGGAGTCGTCCGGCTGGACAGGCAGCAGGTAGTAGAGGAGTCTCATACCTTTGATTTGACCAGGCTATAGTCCATAGGATGAGGTCATGCCAGTGGGTTCCATGGCCACACATCTTTTCCCTCAATTTATCCCCCAATAAATAGCATAAAATTCAATCACTGAAGCCCCAGAATGCTGGAGACAGATGTAATGGCTATGTTTTCTTTCCCCAGAGTCCTGTGAGCTGCTTATCTATAAGGGCAGACACAGATATCCCAGGGTCGCAAAGAAGGGCTCTATGACTTCTCCTTGCCTGGTGGTCCTGGCTCTGTGTCTTCAGCCTGGGGCCATGAGTCCCTCCTACCCATCATGGGTATGGTATGGTGGGGCCTTGATTTGCCCACAGGGCTAGCTGGTCTGTCCAAGCCACCATCCTGTAGTGTAGGCTGGGAAGGGTCCTTCCCAAAGTGCAGAATTTCCACTTGGGCAGTTAGTCATCTGAGTAGTGGTTCCCTGTAGGGGAAAAGGAAGAGCAGGGACAGAGGAATCAGGCTGGGCTTCAGGGTTAGCCCAGGACCCCCCTCCCCCAGCCCCTGATGCTCACCCAGGACATTGAACTTGCACAGTGGGCAGGTCTGCTGTAGCATCAGCCAGGGGTCCACACAGTCTCGGTGGAACTCATGCTTACAGGGCAGGACCCGGAGCCACTACAGGGCAGGGGAGAGGCATGGGCTATAGATGGGGACAGGCGCATGCCCTCTTCACTGAGCACTCCTGGGCCTTCCCAAGGTATGTTCTTGGTAGCTATAACGAGGACTGGAAGAAAGTCCTGGTTGGAGTGTTGAGGGTCTTAGGAGCAGGATCTGGGATGCCACAGGTGAGCTGGTAGCTGACCTTGCCCAGGCACTAACCTGCTTGTTACAGAAGTTATCTAGACAAACAGCACACGTCTCCATGCCAGGCTCCGGAAGGCTGTGTGCTGCCCTGCTCAGCCGGCAGCGCCGGGTCTTGAGGGATGCCAGTCTCCGAACCACACGGCGTGTGAACAAATCCCCCTGTGAGAAAAGGATGGCCACAGTCTTGCAGGCCCAAGGGCTGTGGGCACAAGAGATTCCACAATCTGGCTCCCACCTGGCCTCCAGGCTCCTGCTGGTTCTGTCGTGATGCCTGCCGCTGGGCCTGAACCACAAGGCCTGTGCACAAGAGCATGGCCACAAGCAAGATGGCGTTCCACAGCTGCTGCAGGGGCTTCTGGAGAGAGAGGAGGATGTCGGGCACTGGGGCTGCTCCACATGCTTCCCCAGGAACAGCCACTCCCATGCACACTGGTGACAAATCAGGCGACATGCACTGAGGGCCTCTGTCTCTTGTCTCCACCCCACCGACCTGTGTGCTCCTCAGGATCTGCCCCAGCTACGTGGAGAGCCACATCTACCCCCTCTTCATCTGAAACTGCAGAAGCTGGTACACTTCTGCCATCATTTCTCTCTTCAACCACCAGCACGCAGGCCCCGCCCCCAGACCCAGGGACTTCAGTGGCAAACTGACAATGCCATGCCCTCCTTCACCGTATTTCCCCCTTGTCCCCTGCCTTGCCCTGCCACGTTTCCCTGCCTTGAAAATTGCTTTTCCTTGCCCTTGCCTCTCAACACCCAGGGACACGGCCCCACTGGATACATATCCCCCTGCCCAGCCCTTTAATACCCGCTGACCATGGGCTTCCTCGCTGCTGCCCTGGGTAGTCCTCGAGGCCCTTTCACTGGTTGGGAAGTAAGTCTGATATGGTGACATGTAGCCGCAGTCTGTGTGGAATGAAACCGAACCGGCAGAGCACACGAGCCACAGGGCCCTGCCGCACAGGTGTGCTGTTTCACACAGAATCTAGATGTGCTGTGACAACTAAACAGCTTCACTAAAAACTCTAGACCTTCTCAGTAGCTTTGTCTTTGTCACCCCGTACAGGGTGGGGTGTCCTAACTGTTCCCCCTGGTAGTAAGTATTTCCCAGGGACTGCTCTTGCTAACACCGTTTCCATCACAGCCGGGGAGAGGTGCCAAAGTGATACAGTGCAAAAGCCACCGTGCTGGGCCAGGCTGAGGCTTGGGGTGAAAGCACTGGGGTCATTCCTTAGAGGCGGCTACAACCCTGTCCCTCTCCCCTCTAATCCCAGCAGGGTGGTGGCACCTATTCCAGGAAACCCCGAGCCCTAAGTTGGGCTCAGGTGTTTTTGCTGTGATCTGGAAGGGGATCTGTACCTACTGCTAGCTTGAGGTTCACCCCTACAGAATGACAGTATCTATCTGCTCCCCAGCCGGAGTCTGGGCTGGGGCTACTGTGTTGTGTCCTGTCCTACAATGGGGCAGGCCAGTCAGCAGGACATGCCAAATGGCCACCAAGGCAGAGCTGCTCTGAAACCTGAGGTAGGGAGAGGACGGGCAGCATCCTCCCCCCTCCCTCTCAGAGTAGCCAGAGTGCTGTCCAGCATAGTTTCTGGATTACCAGCTCAGGGTGGTCGCTGGGCCTGGGACCAGGCTTGGTGTCCATTGTCCATCAGGGAAACTCCATGAGCAGCCTGGCCAGCTATCATTTGGATGTCTCATCTGCCATGGTCACCGCCAACTTGGCTGGTAGTCCCTTTGCAGCTGTTGAGCTTTTTCCTCTGTCCCTGCCAGCCTGTCCTAAGCACTGTATATTCTCACTTCCAGGCCGTCAGAGCCCTTTCCCAGCCTATTCTTCTTCCAGATGTAACCTTTCCCCCTACCCTTCACCAAATGCCCCCCCTCACCAGAGGTCTGTGTGGTCCACCCCAGTGGGGGAGAGACTGTATGGGGAGAACATGAAAACACTTGGCCTGTGGTTGTTGAGCTAAGGTTTGAGAGCCAGGGTTTTAACTTGTCTGACTTCAAAATCCTCAGTGTGGCCCTTGTCACCAAGCACCGAAGGCTGCACACTAAGAGACAATGTATGTCTTCCTCCCCATAACTTATATACTGCAGTTCAAGACATGCTGTGGATTGAAACCCTGGAAGCTAAACACGGGGCTATGTGGACACAAGACACAGCCCTAGCCACGAGGACACAAAGTCACTAACATACCGGGCTGGATCTCCTCAGAATGCTGAGAAACCCCGGCAGAGCCTAGCTATCACTGAGCAGACAGAGTAAGCCTGTGAGCAGAGGACTGGAGAGTCCAAAGCAGGAGGGCAGGATGAGCCAGGAAAGTTCTATTAGCCAAGGACTCAAAAGGGGAATGAACACTAAGGGCCAATCAGGGGCAAGGCCCAGAGGCAGGAGGTCAGGGCGTGTATGGGAGCTGGTGAGTAATGCAAGGTAGCCAGAACTTAGAAGTAAAGGACCAGTGTGGGCGAGGCTCTGCAGAAGAACCCTTGCTTAGCATGCACATGGCCCTGGGTCCTTTCCCCAATGGAGAATGAAAGTGACAAGTAGAGAGCAGAAGGCAATATGACAGAGCCTACCGTTGCCTACGACTCTAGGCCAAGTGTCATGGTCAGTGTCTGCTGTACCATATGACTAAGTAATCGGCTCTAAGACATGCAAGGCTGTTGTAGGATCCACCTACCTGCTCCTGGGCCTGACCACCTCCCAGGCACACCAAGTCCTGCCAGCCTCCATAGCTGTCCTTGGAGAGGCCACACGTAGTCCACAATGTCAGCTTCCACTCGATGTTGGCTGACAGGGACTCTCTGCTGGTGATCTCAGCAGTAGCCTGGGTCCTCCTGAGAGGAAGAACCATGGGAAGGGAGGTCCAGATTCATCTACCTGGCTCTGCAGTAGATATCCCAGGATATTGCTGTTGTAGCCTTCCGGTTCGGCTCCCAGACCTTTCCTGGCTGTTTTCCCAGGTTCTCACCCAGCGAGACCAAGAAACTGCCTGTCAACCAGGTATCCAGCTTCCTCAGGCTGAGCTAGTCCCTCTGCCCATAGGGCAACTCCCTTCCCAGATCCCGCCGCCTCTTTGCCATCTCTTCCTGTTTTCACCCTTGGACAGTGGTTTAAGGGCTAACAGGCCAGGTAAGGACCCTCTCCAGAGACACCCTCCTCCCCTGGAGCCCACTGGTGAGCCAGAGACTCAGCACCCAGGCAGCAGACCACCCAAAATAAACCCAACTCACTGAAGAAGTGCCTCCAAGAGCTTGGTGACATTGGCAGAATAATGGAGGACAATTACTGGCCTGAGCAGAAGCTGGGATATGTCCAACTGCAGGAGACAGGGAGGTCAGCAGGCTTTGGTCCTCATCCCCTTACCTGCTCACCCTCCAGTCCATTCCAGTTTACCTCTCGAACCATACTATGGTTTAGGATGAGGAGAAGCAGGGCAGAGGCTCCCAGGAAGAGGGCACGGCGCATCTGCAAGGGAAGACAGAAGGTAAGAGGCTGCCACACCTGCCCGTGGCCCCAGTTCTCAGGAGTCTGACTGCTGGACAGACTAGCCATAAGATCCCTCAAGCATTCCAAAGCTAAAACTGAAGAGAGATGACAGCCATAAGTAACACTTGATGGTTGTAGACTGAAGCAATATTTAATTAGAGGCATAGAATACATTTTAGAGATGTTAACTTTTCTAATTTCAGATACCATAGTTACCTAAGGATATCCTCGATTTTAAGAAATTTGCACATTCTCTCTCTCTCTCTCTCTCTCTCTCTCTCTCTCTCTCTCTCTGTGTGTGTGTGTGTGTGTGTGTGTGTGTGTGTGAAACTCCTGTTCTCTAGGATCCAAAACATCTTGTCATTTGCCCTAGTCCTGGCAAAGCAGTTCTCGCCACCCTTGCTGACTCCCATCATGTATTCTGAGCAAAGACCCTCTTTCCCCAGCAAACCTTCCCCCTCTTTCTGTCTCCCCATCGTATTGCTTTGACGCCCCATATTGGGGTCTCCTGACTCAAGGCCAGGCTTTCTTTGGAAGGTTCCCCATAGGTCACCAGGTAGCCTGGCTCTAAATGATGTTTTGAAAACATTTCCTTTCTCCCCTTCCCTCCAAAAGTCCTTTGCACCTGCTGGACCAGGGCCTTGGGGTATGCCTTCTGGCCACTGCCTTGGTTCTCCTGGTGAAACTGGGCAGCCTGTTCTTTGCCCACATATGCCACTGCAATCCAGTCGTCCACAGGTATCTCCTGCTCAGCATCCACGACATCCATCTGTGTGAGGAGTCATGAGAAGACGGAATGCAAGAGGCAGCCAGGGTCTGCCACAGTATGCAAGGTCGGGGGAATGAGTTTGGAAGGGGCATGTGGATCTCAGGTCTGCGAAAGCCTGGGCTGTCAAGGGCTTGCTTGCTTTAGGACATATTCTGAGGAGCCGGATCTATGCGAGGGTCATGGCATGTTTTGGCAGGGTTGCGCTCACCAACAGCAGACGACCGCCCAGCAGAGGCTCTGGGCCGGCTTCAGGACCGATCCTGACGCCCTCCAAAACCAGGGCGTCTTGCCGCGGCAGCTTCACATCCACTCGCACTGCCCGGGCTCCGCCCCGCCCGCCCGGGGCCGCCGGCTCGCTGCCATCTGCCGCGGCCCCGGACCCCGCCAGGCCCAACCATAGAGGCAGCAGGGGCAGCAGCAGAAGAAGCGGCGACGGCGGCGATGGAGGAGGTGGCGGCGACGGTGGCGATCTCAGCGCGGGGCGGTCGGCAGGGCCCATGGTCAGAGCGAAGAGCTAGGGAGGCCGTGGACTGGGGCAGTCCGGGGCACCGGGAGAACCGAGAGAGCGAGGCCGCGCCGGACGGGGCGGGGCGCCGGCAGGGGAGGAGCCGCGGCCGGAGGGGCGGGGCGCCAGGAGGGTGAGCCGGGTGTTTGGCAACTCCGCGCGCCCCCTAGTGGTCCCTGAGAGCCCTAGTGCAGGCGGCGGGGGCTGCTGACATCGGGCCCGCGATCACCGACAGCAGAAGGCTCTGGAGAGATTGCCAGGTTGTCAGTGGAGACAGGTGCTGGGTAGTCGCAGGACCAGAGAAAGGCAGGAACAAGGGAGGCGTAGGGGCCTGGACCCACGGTGTGGCCAAGGCTATGTCACATCCTCCTCCGAGTCAGCGTTTCTTTATAAAATCAAATAGCAGAGGGTTTTTAAGGAGCAAGGGAGAAGGGCTAGGGGCAGGAGGCTGAACAAGCCATACAGAGCCATAGTGGCCCTGAGAACTGGACTGTCCTCGTCTGTAAAATGGACTTATCTAAACCTGCACTTCTCCATTTCTAACACAATCTCCAATGCTTTCTGGATTGTGAAGGTTCTATTTTTGTCCTAAAAATCTGTCCTTTACCCTGGGGGTTGGTTGCTGAGAGCTGGCCCAATCTGAAACCTGAACCTTTTACAAATTATATGCTGATAAAAGGATGTGCTGCAACACATCCCCCATTTTCTAATAAAATATTCAAACCTATGGGAAACAGAAACCTGTTTGGCTGCCAGTATGTGATGACCAAAATATTTCTAAAGAAGACAGAGATGTATAGAAAAAAGTCTGCAAACGGGGAATTAACATAAAACTGGCCAGCACATACATAAACCTTGTCTGTCAGAGGACATGTTGCACTTGGGGAGATGGGAGGAGAATGGTGTGGCTCACTCTGACTGCCACTAAATCAGGCAACCACTGGAAAAAGAAATGACACTGGCCGGGCAGTGGTGGTGCACGCCTTTATTTAATCCCAGCAATCGGGAAGCAGAGGCAGGCAGATCACTGTGAGTTCAAGGCCAGCCTGGTCTACAGAGTGAGTTTCAGGACAGCCAGATTGTTACAAAGAGAAACCTTGTCTTAAAAATGAAATTGGAGCCCTATTGCACATTGCCTACAGAAAGTCAATTCATATGAATTAAAGAAACATGAAAAGTAAAACTCTAACATTTTAAATAAACATAATTTTGATTAGTTCAAGGTCATGAGTATTTTATTTTATTTTTTTTTAATGGCAGAAAAACTATTATCATGGGCATGCTGATAATCTCAGCACTTGAGAGGGTGAGACAGGAAGATTATGAGTTTAAGGCAAACATATATTACACAGTGAGATCCTGCTTGAAAAAACATAAAATGGTGGGGGCAGTATCTGGAGAGATGGCTCAGTAGTTAAGAGCACGGGCCCTTCCCAGAGGGTCCGGGTTTGATCCCAGCACCCCCACAGACTTCCGGGTCACAAACTCCTGGGTTTCCAGTCTCAGGGGATCGGTTGCCCCCTTCTGGCCTTTATAGGCACTGCATGCTCATGGGTGTGCCGTTGTGCGTGCAATCATAGGCTTAAAATAAAAATGAAAAAGTTCTTTTTGTAGATGGAGTTTCTGTTCTACCTGATCCTGCCGCCCTTCAGCCCCAAATGAACTCGCAAAGACTTATATTAATTAGAAACTGTTTGGCTGATGACTCAGGCTTCTTATTGGCTAGCTCTCTAAATTATTAACCCATTTCTATTAAACAGTGTATTGCCACAAGGCTGTGGCTTTCCTGTAATGATCCAGCACGTTACTCTCAGCAGCTACATGGCTTCTTTCTTGCAGCCAATCGCTGTGTCTCTCTCCAGCATTCTCCTCTTCTAGCCCTGCCTATACTTCCAGTCTGGCTATGGGCCAATCAGTGTTTTATTCATCAACCAATAAGAGAAACATATACAGGACATTGCTGGCACCATCTTTTCTTTTTCTTTTTCTCTCCTTCTTTTGGTTTTCAAAACAGAGTCTCTCTGTGTAGCCCTGGCTGTCCTGGAACTGTCTCTGTAGACGTCCTTCTAAGAGGAGGGGACCTCAATTAAGAAAATGCTTCCATAAGATTGGGCTGTAGGCACACCTATAGGGCATTTTCTTTTTATTAGTGATTTATGAGAAAGTGCTATCTCGTGGTTGGTGGCCCTGGGTTCTATAAGAAAGCAGGCTGAGCAAGCCACGGGAAGGAAATCAGTAAGTAGAACTCCTCCATGGCCTGGCCTCTCTATCAGCTCCCACTTCCTTCAATGATGGATTATGATGTGGAAGTGTAAGCCAGATAAACCCTTTCCTCCCCAGGTTGCTTTTGGTCATGGTGTTTATCACAGCAATAGAGACCTTAACTAGGCAAAAAGGATTAATAATTAAATTATATTTAAAAATAAGTAGACAATGTATCCATGGCAAATTGAAAATGCTAAACTAGAGTGAGAAAAGAGTGGAGGAGATGCTCAGCGAGCGAGGCTACAGTGCAGGCAAAAGGACTCAGGAAATTGCAGGTGTCCATCTGGTATTTGCCTGCAATTCCAGCTCCTGGAGGCAAAGTCTGAGAACGCCTTGAGCTACCTAGCTACAATTCAAGTGAAAGACCCGCCTCAATAGACAAGTGGAGATCCAGCCAGGAAGACATTAACTTCAACCTATGGCCTCTACACATACATGCACATATGGTCCCCCAACACTCTCGTGTACCTACATACATAAACAAGAAAACCCCTCCATGAACATGCATGTAAATGACTCAGCCCAGAATATGAAATGTACAGATAAGAGAACAAGATACCAGTAGGGATTGGACAGAGGAGGGAACAAGAATGGTCAATAAATGTGAAAAGTTTGCTGAGGGTGAAACTCATTGATAGAGTGTGTGCTTAACATGCATGAGGCCTTGGATTCAGTTCTGCTAGGGGGTGGGGATGCTGAAAAATTAAAATTAATTTATTTGGAGGCGGGGTTCGAGATAGGGTTTCTCTCTGTAGCTTTGGCTATCCTGGAACTCTGTAGACCAGGCTGACCTCAAACTAAGAGATCCACCGGTCTCTGCCTCTGGAGTGCCGGAATTAAAGGTGTGTGCCACCACTACCCGGCAAAATTAATTACTGAGCAGGAAAATGAAAAATTCAAAACCCGTGAGAGATTAACTGGAGTTTGACAATGTCAGGTGCTGCTAGAGATGTGGCATTTTCGCAGTGCTTGGTGGCAGTAGGACTTTGCTGTGCTGACCAGGTACACAGTCACACCAGAAAACCATTCATCAAAGAAAACTGGGAGTAAACATCTAGTCCTAAGTATATAGTCTAGAATAATAATTCTCCACACAGATAGAACATTAGTGTTATTTAAAAATCTTTTTAAAATGCCTAACAAAGTCCTACATGGATGGGGGCTGGAGAGATGGCTCAGCAGTTAAGAGCATAGTCTTCTGTTAAGAGCATAGTCTTCTTTTCCAGAGGACCAGGGTTCAATTCCCAGCACCCTCATGGCAGCTCACAGCTGTCCAGAGCTCCAGCTCCAGGGGATCTGACCCCCTCACACAAACACACATGCAGGCAAAACACCAGTGCATTGGGGGGGAATAAAGCCCGAGATGATGGCACACGCCTATACACTCAGCATTTATGAGGTAGAGGCAGGCAGATTGTGGGTTCAAAGCCAGCCAGAGCCACAAAGTGAGACCCCCGATTAGAAAACAAATAAATCAGGATGCTGTGGCAGGTAATCCCAGATACTTAGGAGACTATGGCAGAAGGATTGGTTGAGCCCAGGAGTTGAGAACATCGTGAGAGCTGTCTCAAATAAATAACCCACTCCCCCAAACCCCTGGCCCCTAACCCATACTTTAAATCAGTACCGGCACCTCTGGAGATAGGTTTGTTTCTGTTAGTTGTAAAAGGTTTCCCAGAGAGATAATTCTTATGTACAGTCTCAGCTGAGAACCTCCCCACTGTGATGTATAAAACAACAAGGTTGTATTGTGAAAAACTGGAAATAGCTCCGCTCTCTATCACCAGGACAAGAGATGAATAATGGATTCTTCATATGTAGACTACCATACAACAGAAATAAATGTTTTGCAGCATGAATGATTCTTACAGGATGCTGAGTATAAAAAGTAACTTCTTATGAACAAGTCCAGCCAGTGTGGTGGTGCATGTCTTTAATTCCAGCACTTGGGAGGCAAGGCAGGTGAATTTCTGAGTTCTAGGCCAGCCTGGTCAACAGAGTGAGTTCCAGGACAGCCAGAGCTACACAGAGAGACCCTGTCTCAACCACCCCCCCAAAAGAAGCCCAACAATAGGCTCATCAGGGTGCCTAAGATCATCTCACAAAGGTCAGTCTTCAGTGTCTTTCTATATACCAGTAAGGAACAATTTTAAAAAGAAATTAAAACAATAACCTCACTTATAATAATAGCATACAAAATAATGAAATATTGTTGGCTCAATACAAGCAGCGAGGTAAAAGACACATGCATTGAAAACGATGAAATGTTATTGAAATGCACAAGAAGATAATAATAAACAAACAGAGGCCAGGCACACACCTTTCCTCCCAGCACTCGGGAGGCTGAGGCAGGTAGATTTCTGTGAGTTCGAGACCAGCCTGATCTACAGAGTGAGTTCCAGGACAGGCTCCAAAGCAATACAGAGAAACCCTGTCTTGAAAAACCAAAAACAAACAAACAAACAAAAAACAGAAAGGTGTGGGCACAGTGAGTTAACAATTAACATTGCTAAAGCACTGGTGCTACACAAAGCTATGAAGAAAATCAGGGAAACTCATGACGTTTGGTCACCAGAGTGGGACATAATGGTGCTGGGTTCCAACTGAGGGCATAATGCATGCCAGGTAAACACTTCACCACTAAATCAGGCTCTGCTTTTAAATCACATGAGTCCTCATTGTATCATTTAGTAGAGGTAGTAGCAGCAGCAGCAGCATTAGTCAGGGCATTGCTAGGTGGGCCAGCTCCCTTCTGATTGCCCCCTTTACTGTGAGGCTCTTCCCAATAAAGAGTACACCGACCCCACCCCCACCCCCCACTGGCTCTTAGAGCTCTTAAAGTGAAGAAGGCCCCTCTGTCCTGTGCTTAATCAGAAGCCAGAAAGCCATAACTACTTGGGCAGGGTTACCTGGTGAGGTCAGGCTGGGGCCTACCAGGAACTGGCTGTCCTCAGTCCACCCTTACCAGATCTCTTAGGAGGAGGCCACGTGGGGCACAGCAAAGTCCTACTTCTTTCATTTTGTGTGTAGCTCAGCCCATTTGCATGTCCCAGTGACAGGGCTGCAGAGATCTACTGTCATCAACAAAGCTGCTGGCTCTGCCTATTACTGTTTCTGTTTCTTGCTCTGTGTCACCACCCAGAGACCTGAGCAGAGCATCCTCACTGACTACCCAAACAAACGGCCCAGAAAGACATAGAGCCTTACTCATCTTTGACCCCTGGGACATGCCCTGCATCCCAATAGCTATCCATGCCCCAGCCTTCCATTAGTGGCAGCCAGAAAGCACAGTGGGTAACTAAAGGTATCCTTGGCCCGTCTTCCCATTGACCAGCCTCTGCTAGAAGACTAAGAGTGTCATTGTAATGTGGGTCAGAGCCCCTGCTGGTGTGGGTGTGGCATGGTGTGGTGTGGGTGTGTGAAACAGCAGCTAAGTCTAGGACATGGGCTGCAAGGAGTTTAGGGTATTGGCCCCACCTGGAGTGGACTGGGACATGCTGCCAGAATGGATGGACAGGATGCTCAACTCTTTCAGCCTCTTTGAGGGAGTCAGAGCTGCCGCTCTCTGCTTGCTTCACTTCTGGGACAGGACAGGGAGCCAGTGGACACAGAACAGCCATTCTCTTGTCATGTGCTTCCAAGAAAGCCATCCTCCATATGGCCAGCTCTTATGGATCTTCCGTGACAAGATCTGGGTCTTTTCACCACATGTGCTCTCATTCCAACTGGCTTGTCTTGACTTATACCAGGGTTCCTGGCCCAGGCCAGGGCAGACTCATATAGAGGGGATCCTAATTGCTGTCTTCTCTTGAAGGGACCAGGCCCTCACTCAGCTCCCTGCCCCATGGTCCCTCTGGGTCCTTCTCGTTCCACCTGCCAGATGGGGGAACTGAGTTAATACAGTTAACTTGTTAAATTATTAAAGATTCTTTGCTTTTTCGTTGGATTGGGTCTCTTGGTGATTTTGGAGCTCAGAATTTGGGCACAACATTTGGGGGCTCGTCCGGGATCCCCAAGACCCACTACCATCCCCTTCCGTTGAGTCAGCCTCGAAGCTGAGCCCAATTGGCACAGGCGTGTATCTCTCCCTCCTCTCTCTGCCCTCATCCATCTCAATCACCGGTGTGCTCTGTGCTGTGTGGGGTGGGCCAGTCTTCCCCTGCGGGGTCCTAGCACTGGGACGTGGTTTTTCATCATTGCACCACACTTCAGGTGGCTAGCAGCAGTACGGCCAAGGTACAGGTTTTAATATATTAATACAAGTTTAGAGTTATTGAAACCACAAGAAGGAATTTGGTAAAGGTTTTTCAAGGGAATCAGAGAAAAAGACTGAAGATACATAGAATGTTGTAGAAGGTCAGAGGAGGCTGTGAACTGTGGTTTCTTGGTTTCTCATGCCTGCAAATACTGAATTTTTTAAAAAAGATAATATAAGTTAAAATTTTGACCATCATAAGTCAATTCTGGTGTAATCGTAAGTTTAGTTGCAAGCATAGAGCTAAAACAGAAATGGTGTGGGTTGTTGGCATTTTTAGCCAGCCACATGGCTGGTAGCCATTTTTCTGGCACTAAAAATGATACTTCAACCACCATCTTGATTGAAGATGACCATATGGAGTAGGCCTAGTTGGAAGATAACAACAGATCTCCAAGAGAGTTTAGATTAAGATAGATTTTTTTTCATGTACCATCCTAAAAACAATGTTTTTTTTTAAGAAATTAGAATTTAAAATGCTACACCTCAATGCTTTGATACACAAAAATGCTAAACTTTGTAATTTAACAGTCACCCAAGTGATAATGGTTTTTAAAAGCATGAAGGGTACTTTATTTTTGATATTGCAGAAAGACATTGAGAGATTTTAATTTTTGGTTTTGTTTTTTGAGACAAGGTTTCTCCGTATTGCTTTGGAGCCTGTCCTGGAACCAGCTCTGTAGACCAGGCTGGCCTTGAACTCACAGAGATCCATCTGCCTCTGCCTCCTGAGTGCTGGCTGGGATTAAAGGCGTGCATCACCAACGTTCGGTGAGATTTTTAATTTTTTTAAGGACAGTTTTTAAAATATTTAAATTCATAAGGCTATGGGATATTTGTGTTTATAAAATGTTTATACTGTTAATATTTGTACTTAAATTAAAAAGCTAAGTCACAGCCATAAGCACCATATACTAAATAGAAATTGGGATGTTTATTTCTTGTGATGCAGTAAGGCAATGACCTAAGTTTTAAAAGGGGCTTGGAATAGCTTCTAAGCCCACGGGTCTCAACCCTTTGGGGGTTGAAAAACTTTTGTTATTAAGGATAGCCTAGGACCACCTGCATATCAGATGTTTACATTGATAACAACAGGAGAATATTGAAATAGGGGATCTCCACAACATGGGAAACTCCTTTAAAAGGTCAAAGCATTAAAAGAGTTAAAAACCAGTAACTCAAGGTCTATTCAGGCTTAAGAAGGTATGTCCAGCCTCCTCGTCTTTGCTAAATTGGCTAAGCTTAAGCTATTTAGATAAACTGAGTCATATAGATGTTTCATGTTTAGCTAAAAAGAGCTTCAATTCAAAATCATTATTTTTAAAGCTAAACCAGACAGTGTAAAGCCCTAGTTTTATAAAAGCTCCTAACCTATTGTATTGTAAGGTGTTAAGAAATACAAATTACTAGCCATCCTCATAAATGAACAAGTGTGCTAATTGTAGCCATGCTAAGTTCTGATATGATTAATTATAGGGACAAACCTTACTTAGTCCCCTGTATATGTTTTTAAATGTTAAGCTTAAAACAAGTAACTAAAAACCAAGTTGCCTATTAAGATTTACCTAGGCAGCCCCCTTAATAGTTCAGAGATCTGCAGAACATGGCATTTAAAATGTTGACTAAAAGGGCTTATAATATCAGAGACTCCCAGATCCTGACAGTGACCCAAAGAAGATTATGGGGCAGCATGATGTCTGCACCTGGATTACGACAGCAGTGGTTGAGATGCTCAAATGTGACACCTGCTGCCAGGATCCGGCCCAGACTGTGGACAAGCTGCAGGACACTGGAGAATTGACTGCACCACTTTTGCCTAGACAAAATAAGGTCCCTCTTCCACAGAGAGAAAGAAAATCACCTTATGAGCCTGGCGAAAGCTGACTTCTGTCTCCAACACTATGGAGATTTGGGTATAGCTAACCGTATATGGACAGGTCTCTGTCATTTTAAATAGATTCAGAAGTTGCATAGAATTTATCCTTCTCAGATCTCTCATAGTACTGATGGTTAGGATAGCTTTAACTTTGTCAGCTTCGTAGTATTAGGCAGCCAGATCCTTCTGCAAGGCTATAGCCAGCTTAGTACTTCATTTTATATATACTAAAGTCAAGCCTTGATATGGCTCCTAAATAAGGATCTGAGGCTGTAAGTGTATATAAGTTTTAAGGGTATAAAAATGATTTAAGATAAATAATTTAAGATATAAAAATGATTTTAGATTTTTTCCCCCTTCTATGATATGAAAGTTCAGGGCTTAACATTTAATAGAGTTCTGGTAAGCTGGTGGAGCAATGACTGCCTGCTGTTCAGTCACAAGCTCAAGGTTTTAGATTTATTTTGGTTGTCATCTAAGTATAAACTTAAAGGGCTTCTCATGAGGCCAAAGGCACCTCTGTCCAATCCATACCTGGATCTCGCTGGACAGAAGAAAACTGTACACGCTTCTAACCCAAATCTGTAGATTTTGCTAGGACTCAAAGGTATGAGTCTATTCCTGCTGTTTCACAGATATCTGCTTTTTCTACAATATGGATTTTAGTCCAGTTTGGTAATGCTAATATATCTAAAACGTTTATGTCTTTTGTAAAATAAAGTTCATATAGGCTTCAGAGGATCAAAAGTCATAAAGCTTGGATCCACTTCTCACAGGTCAGAAGGACTCCAGAGAAGTACAGCTTTTGTTATCCTGCCTGTCTGTTCCTGAGGATGGGATTTTCTCTCCTGGTTTGTGGACTCCTGCCCTTCCAGATTGGGCTTAAACGTTCTAATTAAGTACATAGACTTTAACTACTGTTCCTAGTTTAGGCGTGTCTCAACAGGTTTCAACTTCTGGCAGACACATCCAAGCATCGGTTGTTGCTCCTAAAGATGGAGGCTGGGCTTGCTGCTGATGTGACCCAGTCCACTCTCTGTTTCAACAGAGTCTGCAAGCTAGATGCTGCTGAGGAACACCCCATTGCCTGAATTCCCTCTTTGCTTTTGACTAGCATTTCAGCTTGCTTGGGCCTCTGACAGCGATGCCATAGAAAAGAATATGTCCCCCCTTTACCCTGCTTGAGATGCTAAGCCAAAAGAAAACTCCCTGACGTAGGGGACAAAATGACAATAGATACAAATGTTATTCCCCTAGAAAAATCTGTCAGCTAATTGCTCTTAGGGCCTGTTACCGCCCCTTTGAGCCTCTAGCAGGCAGGACCCATGGTTGGGTCCTGCCACTGGTACTTCTAGAAGTAGGGAATGAAGGGACCAGGCCCTTACTCAGCACCCCCTCCACTTTAGTAGCCATGACAAGCTGCAGAAAAGACCCAGCAAGATGTAGTCCTGACTCAGCTACATGTGCTGAGCTTCCTGTCCTTGCCCCTGTCCTAGTCACTAGGAGGTCAGATAGCCTCCATGTGGCAAGGAACCATCAAGTTAGCTGGCAGGCTCTGGATGGGCTTTATGGTAAAAGTGGCATAAATAGCATAGCAACCGCCCTGGGAGGGCCTAGGCCATAGCAACCAGTTGACCAATCAACACAGGGCAGGTCACCCACCCAAGCCCAGAAGTTCACCAATCCTGAGACTGTTGTGGGCCCCAGACACTCCCCTTGCTCCACCCCAATAAATTCCTTGCCCCTCAGTCCCTTCGGTTTCTTCTCCATCCTGCCATGTTGGACAGGCAGAGGAACTGAGTTGATATAGTTAACTTGTTAAAGTATTAAAGACTCTTTGCTTTTTCATCGGATTTGGATTTTGGGGCTCAGAATTTGGGCACAACACTCTTAAGCCCTAAAGCTGTAGGAAGATGCAGGATGAGGCAAGCGATATGTTCCCCAATGGCAGATGGGAGGATGGGTACCAGAAACGGGGATCACAGGGAGGCAAGCAAGCCCCCTAGGAGCTCCCTTCTAATGGCTCCCTTTCCCGTGAAGTGAGTTCCTTCACCACCCATTAGGCTATGCAATGCATGGACCATGGTGCTGGGGCGGGGGGGGGGGGAGGCAAGGGGTACAAATCCACTTGCAGGTTATAAGCACTAATGATCAGGAAGGGTCACTGCCAGCACACTGCCACCAGGTGGCACCCAGTCCCAGGGGAAACCACCTTGGAATCCACCTAGCTTGCAGGATCAGATCCCAGGCCAAGAGGCCTAAGATTCAGTGCCAGCAAGAGGCAGCTAGGTTGGGAGGGAATTCAGAAGTCTTCACCTTGCAGACACGAGAGCCAAAACAAAACGGGGGAATCACTGACTGCCTCTTGATTGTCATCACACGGCTCCCTCTACTCGCCTGAAGGCCCAGAGAGGGTTACTGAGTCACCCAGGATCACACAGGTCAGGTGGAGAGTAGCAGCAGCCACTTGTCACAGAGTCTGCAAGCCAGATGCTGCTGAGGAACACCCCATTGCCTGAATTCCCTCTTTGCTTTTGACTAGCATTTCTCTTTGTCAGTCCACTGGGCTACAGCACTGACTCACAGTGGTTCCTGCCCTTGAGAGCAGAGAGTCCAACCACATACACTGTAACGGCATTTCAGACCACAGTTAATGCCACAAGAAGAATGAGACAGGAATGGCGGCCAGGGTTACTTCCATCTCAAGCCAGGAGCAGGAAAGGAAAGGCACTCCCAGCTGGAGTGTGGGAGGCACCCACAGAATGTCTGGGGCAGGAAACAGGAAGTGCACCCAGACAAAAGCCACCGCTTCTCCATGGCCTAGGCACTTTTGAGAAACTAGTTCACTTAACTTCCCCCCAGCCGGTGAGGTAGTAAGATCATCACGGTGTTTTCTCAATAGGACACTGCGGATGGTGACAACTAACTTTGTTAGTGACAGAACCAGGTGGTTTAGCCCAGTCGGTTGGTTTCCGGAGTCCTGGTGTGGGGTGTGATCTGGCCTCCATCTTGGATACAGGATAGGAGCAGAAGTGGTTGCCCACCTTCCCGCAGGAAAGTCTCCGGCCTCTTGCCAGCTACTGCCAGAATTGAAGTCAGGCCCTTGAGACCCTTCCTGTCCTCTAGTTTCCTCTGAGGTGTTGGAGGTCCCAGCTCCCTGCCCCCCAGCCTCTCCCTTTGCAGCTAACTGGGCCACCCCATTCTAAAGGGATTTGACTCTCCCCGAGAGGACTGGAGGCTGGCAAGAAAGGACTTAGGGATTAGACAACGATACCCGGGAAGGTAAAAGACTTAATCAGGTGTGGGAAGCAGGGCTGGGAGAGGATCTGTATCTTTTGACAAAGCCAGGGTGGACTGTGGGAGCCAGGAGGAAGTGGGGGCGGAGGGTGGGAGAGAGGGATGGACCCGGGTTCTCATTTTCTCCTGTGTCTTCACAAATAACCTATGGTAGCAATAACAACAAGCCCTCACCCTGTGCATCCACTGCTTCCCCAGCCACTATGTCACTGGAAATGATGCAGTGGCCCCAGGGAGAAAGGCGAAGGATTAGTTTTCACTCCAGGCACGCAGAGAAGAGAGGTAACCTGCAGCCTCAGGAGGCAGAAGAGGAGGGGACCTTCCGATGGGGCCGCCCTCTGAGTTCAAGGGTTTTCTAGAATGGCCCTAGTGTTGTAGAGTGTTCCACAAATATTTGTCGAAGGGTTTAAAAGGCCGGACTGTGTTTCTGACTCCCAAATCAGTCTTTGTACCGCTTTGTCTGCTATGGGCAGCAGGAGATCTGAGGTCAGGGCACTGGAGGAGGGACTTTGATTCTGAGGCCGGCGTTCTCCATTTGATGAGGAAGCCTCGGAGCCCCCCACCCCCACCCCAGGCAAGAGCGAAGGGAGCGCGGTGCTCCGAGCTCGCTCCCAGCAAGCAGCGGCCCGGAAGGGAACAGGGAACGCGGTGCTCAGATCTCACTCCCACCCCTGGGCTTACCGGTGCTACACAGCCCCTATGACACATTAGTTCTGGGACACAGAGCAAGGCTGCCGCTTAGGACTCCCAGTCCAGAACTCCTCCTGTGCCCAGAGCTGCTCCCTAGAAGCATAAACTCCAACGCTCTCACTGCCAAAATGAAGACTCTGAATCCCTCTTTTGGGTGTCCACACTGCCAGTTCCCAGCAAGGTGCACTCAGAGCCATGCACACTCATGTTCCCAAAGCTTACCTCCAGGCTGTCTGACCCTGGAGGCCAGGTCCTTCCTGTCAGTCCAGGTGACAGTCACAATACAGAAGAGTCCTTGTTAAGGTCAGGAGCAAAGGGCTTCTGGTTGGCAGAGGGCACATTTCAATGGGCAGGTAAGGGAGAAGTTTCTGGAAACAACTTTGGGCCAGGGCTTTGAGGGCCAAGGAGGGAACCGCTGGCAGAGGCAGGGGTAGAAGTGTGTTTAGGAAACAGCAGGGGACATCTCTGACTGATAAGGAAGTGTACAGAAAGGGGGACTTTGGCAGTTGAAGCCACAAGGGATGCTGGGAAGAGCTGGAGTAAAACTTGAAGCAAGTCAATGGGATTGGGGTGACTTCTGAGGGAACTAAGAACTAGGGAGCCAGTGATGGCTCATGAGGGAGGGAGGGAGAATTGTGGGGGGGGGGGAGTAGAGGAAAGGTAGGAGCAGGAAGGACAGTCTCAGGAACCAGCCCTGAGGAGTTTACCAGTCTATTTATCTAGGATTTATATTATCAGATTACCCAGTGGCTCACGGTTGATGGGACACGGTAAATCTCAGTGTAAGCAGTGAGCAGCCAGAGAACTGGAACAATGGGCAGACAAGAGGGACAATTCTTTGCTTAGACTTTTTTCTTGAATATCTACAGATTTGGGCTTGGAGAGCGACTCCAAGGACTTCATCCTTTTGGGATAAACATGTCCATTGTGGTTTTCTGAGTGGGCCTGCAGCAGAAGGCACAGCCAGGTTTGTCTTGACTAAAAGCGATCTTTGATAACTGCCCTGCCCTTTCCTCAGGCTCTTCCATACATCAGGTGACTTGCCACTCTAGAGGACCGGCCAGCGCTTCTAAGTGAAGTCATCTGTAAGGGCATTATAAACTGTGAGGGACTGGTCTCCTTTCCTAATAAAGAGCACACTGCCCCCCACCCCCACCCCCCACTCTTAGAGCTCTTAAAGGTCTCACATCCAGTGAAGAAGGCAGCTCTGTCCTGTGGTTAATCAGAAGCCAGAAAGCCATAACTAGGGCAGGGTTACCTGGTGAGGTCAGGCTGGGGGCCTGCCAGGCACTGGCTGTCCCTCAGTCCACCCTTAACAGATCTCTTAGGAGGAGGCCACGTGGGGGCACAGAAAAGTCCTTTCTTACGCCATGGGCGGGTCTGTTGCCACCTGCCGTGACTCTGGGTGAGGAGAGACACAGGGGCATCTTCTGCTTCCTAAGAGCTGGATTTGAAATAGCTTGATGGTTACTCCTCATTGATGCCAGGCAGAAAGGAGTGGGCTCAGCTGACAGCTTTCCATTGATCAGCCACTGGGCACTCTACATCTGCTGTGCTCTTAACGGCTTAGGGCAAGTCAGGGCCTCTGCTGTTAAGCGAGGCCTTCCTTTGGGGCCACCCCCAGGGCTGAGCTTTGGTTTGAAGTCCACCACACATTCTCCTCTCCTTCTTTCCCGTTCTCTCCATTCCAGTGTTTGCCATTTTCTTGATCCTAGGCTGGCCTTAAATTTGTGATCTTCCTGCCTCAGCCCTGAGTGTTGAGTTGTATGTAGACGCCAGAACACCCCATCCCTGTGTGCAGAAGCGTCTGCTGGGGGATGCAGGATTTGTGGGGACGTTGGTAACTGAAGCAAGGAAGTGTGGCCTAGAAGGTAGACGTTACTAAGCAGGATCATGCTGAGGGTTTAAGAGCCAATCCCCACGCTGCTTTTGCATCTCTGGTTGTAGCCTACCGCCAGAACTTAGCTCATGAGACTGTGCTGATGTAGGTTGGTGTAGGTTCCTCTTCCATGTACCCCACATCTTAAGGTGCAGGTCAGATTCTACCCTCCCTATGGAGCCTTCTAGGATCTCTTCATCCAAAGCAAATGCCCTTTCTAATCTCCTACTGTTTGATTCCTCTCCTTGACCATCTGGCTTCTTTTTTGTGGGGCTCCAGAACAATGCCTACTGCTTGGCATACAGTAGGAAGAAAGTGTGATTCTGGACTTGGAGCCAGGTGCCTGGAAATAAGATCAACGTGGCAGGGGGCTCCTTCAGAAGGAGGGGCTGTTGGAGGACATTGCTTTATTGGGTAGCAAAGAGGCAGTTTCTGGGGGTAGGGGTAGTCTGATGGCACAGGCTGCACATGAAGCTACTGGACTGCAGCTGCGGCAGTCCACCAACAAGTCCATTTGTCACTAGTGGGGACCCCACAGGCCCTTGGTCAGAGCTAGGAAGCAGGTAAGCCACAGTAGAGCTGCTGTGGGTCTTGACGTCCATGATTTCCTCTTTGTTTAGCCTATGGCTGAGGTCTGACTAGGCAGCCAGCAAAGGATGATGGTGCAGGGCCTGCTAGGAAGTGGCCTCAAAGCTGAGAATAATGTACATTAATTCTTTTTGGCCTCATGCTGACTTATGGGCCCCATATCACTCCCAGTTACAATGCAGAGCAACAATGCAGAGAGGCAAAGGGACTTGTAGAAAGTCGTAGAACAGGGGCACTCAGACCCAAGCCTCCAGATTCAAGAGAGGAAGTAGAGCATGCCAGCTGAGGTGGAGAGCTTTGGGAGTGGCTCCCAGAGTTCAGGGAAGGTCAGCTGCAGAGAACTGGGTCTTAGGCAGGGTGAGTGTTCTTCCTTGCCCCTTAGCCAGACGCTGTGTTCTTCCCCATGCCTATTCTGCAGGTAGAGGAAAAAAGGGTACCAACTGTGGTTGGTTGGTTTGTGTTCCAGGCCAGCCTCAAACTCAATCAGTACCTAAGGATGATCCTGAACTTCTGATTCTCCAGCCACCCCCCCCCCCACCATGCTTGGATTACAGGTGTGTGTGGAAATGCGCCACGATGACCACTCAGTGCTGGGGATCCTACTGGAGGTTGTGCATGCTAGGCAAGTCCTCTACCGCCAACTGAGCTACCTGGGCAACTGAGTTGCATCGGTAATCCTGGGTGCAGCTCTGAATGACCCCCAAGCTGAGTTAGTGCTTGTGATCATAAGTGGATGGCAGAGTCAACACCAACACAGTTCCCAGAAGCAAAAAGAGGCGCAGGGGGCCATCCCTTCCAAGTGAGCACAAGGACAGCTGTCAACATTTGGGGGTAAGGAGAGAGGTGAATGAGCAGCCCGGTCCAGCCCTGTGGAATCGCTCCTTTAGAAGAGGTCATTAGTCAGCTCTTTTCAGCCTCCTTTTGGTTAGGATGAGTAGATCCAAGTAGCCCAGGTGTCTGAGTAGGCATCTTGGCTCGCCTCCAGGGCCTCTGCGCGTCTCGCCCCGCCTCTCGGGCTCCTTTAAGAGGCGGGTCTTGGCCGCCAGCCCCGGGGCCTTGGCCAAAGGCTGGGACTTTACTCCGGCGGCGGCTGCAGCGGCAAACGAATCGGAGCTTCATCAGCTGCCGCAGGCGCCGCGCCCCGAGGCTGAGCTACGATGAGCGGCAGAGTCGGTGACCTGAGCCCCAAACAGGAGGAGGCACTGGCCAAGGTGAGCCTGTTCCTGGCCCAGCTGTGGCCCTCGCCCTCCAGCTGGAGGCGGCTGCGAGGGACGGTCCCCGCGGGCGGCGACCGAGGGAGAGGTGGTCAGTCGCCCCCTCTTGGCCAGTGCCCAGCAGACCGCTTCATGCTTACTGTGAGGACCTCGGGAAGTTTGGTCATCCTACAGTCTCCAGCACGAACAACCCTGGCAGTGCCCCCTGGGAAGAAGTGGTTGCTTGGAAGCCCTCAGAAGCAGCTGAGGGCACAAAGGCAACATTCATCCTCGGGGTTGGCAGGGACTGGCAGCAGGGCCGTGGGACAGGGGCAGGGCCCCAGGTTTCCTCCCATTTCCGGGAGGTTTTCCTCCTGTGGGGCCAGTGGCATATGAAGGGTCCTGGACAGCTCCTTGACAAACTCCTCACAGCCCTTGCGAGGCACCAAGTCACTGTGCGACCTTGGGCCAAGCCCTGTCCTGTGTGCTTTTTTGATGAAATTAGAAGAGGTTGGTAGCGAGGCACCCGTGTTTGAAGTCTAAGAGTCCGGGGCTAACTAGGTTGGACTCCTTTCAGAGAGAACAGCTCTTCTCCCTCTGGTGATCCAGACTCTTGCTGGGCAAGGGACTTGCCACTCTGAAGGGAAGGACATGACCAGGCTTTGCCTTGGCACCTGGGCAGGGGGGAACCTGTCTGCTCCATTGAAGTTCAGGGCTGGCCCTTCTGCTGAAAAGTTAATCTCCCCCGTTGCACTGGATCAGAATTGCGGGGATCCAGCCCCGATGTTTGGATGCTCCACAGCAGGGCGGTTTCTTATTTATTCTGGAGTGTAGCAGCAGATGTGGCTGCTGTGAGTGGCTTTTTTCCATGTCAAGTTTACTGCTGACCTGCAGGGAAGTGTGGTGGACATGAGTTTGGCGGTGACTAAGCCAGGGGCTAGGTAAGGCACTTGGTGAGGGTGGCCGCCTCTTGCTATTTAGAGGACCATTGTCCTAATGCTGGGAGCTGCTTTTGGGGGATGGGAGGGTCTGGCCAAACCTAGCTGACCTAAGGCAAAGGGCAGAGGTGGCCAATCCTCATTGGTCCCCTCTGGGGGTGTCCCGTAAGTCAGTGACCAAGTAAAGGTCACTTCTGGGGCCGAGGCTTGGGGAGGACAGCAGGGGACCTGCTCACTACTGGGCAGTGAGAGGCCGGAGTTAGGTGTGGCTGCCCCTTGGGGTCACTGTCCATCTCATTTGGTGGCTCTCGTAGCCCTGTCCCCTTTTGTGGCTACCTGCTGGAGCTGTTCCCACCATCTGGGTTGTCCGTCTCATTCCCTCTGCTGCATTCGTAGTCTTTCAAACTCAGCTCAACTACCATTTTTGAATGAAGTCATTTGATACTATCCCCTTCCTCCCCTCCGTTCCGCATTTCATTACCAAGGGGGTGGGGAGACTGAGGGAAGAGCCTGGGATCAGGACTCGGATCCCTATCACAGCTGTTGGGAGTGTGGCTGAGCCTCTTCAGCTGTAAAACATGACGGTGACACCTCTAGGGGCTCTCTGGGT
Source organism: Phodopus roborovskii (assembly GCF_943737965.1). Classification (NCBI taxonomy): domain Eukaryota; kingdom Metazoa; phylum Chordata; class Mammalia; order Rodentia; family Cricetidae; genus Phodopus; species Phodopus roborovskii. The sequence goes on along the minus strand of NW_026126546.1, from coordinate 10,770,877 downwards.
GACGGAAGACAGAGCCCAGATCAGAGCCATACAGAGGACAGGTGCTAGGCATACAGAGTGCTCACTGTCTATCCCTGTTAGCTCGGAACACACCCACCAGGTAAGTATGGAGACATGCTTACAAGGCACGGGCTTACATGTATCCCGGAGACATGCTTACAAGTATCCCGGTCCCTTTCTGTGCCCTCTTCTCCTACCCTGAACTCCTAGCAACACAGCCTGCAACCTCACCCAGTCAGGGGCTACAACAGTGTTAAAGGAGGGCTTTGGCAAAGACCCCCCCATGGAGGCTGAGGACCTCCCACTCATCCAGCTGTCTCTCTCTATAGTTTCGAGAAAATGTCCAGGACGTGCTGCCCACTCTGCCCAATCCAGATGACTACTTTCTCCTTCGATGGCTCCGAGGTGAGGGAAGACCGGCTGTGGGAGGCTGGGGCAGGGCCATGTTCTGGACAACAGAATGATGTCCTTTGGAAACCCTGGCAAGCTGAGACAAAAAGGTGGCTGGCACCCCCCCCCCCAGCCCCAGCCCTTCTACAGGACACAGACATGGAAGCTCAGAGAGGGGAAGGGACTTTCTGGGTGAGCTGCAGTCAGAAAGAAGACACAAACCTCTGGGTATGGACTGTTAACATCCTTTTCCCCCTACTCTGTTAAATCTGCTCTGCAGACAGATGAAGGACAATCAGGGCCCGCAAAGCTCCCACTATGTGGGAAGTTGGAGGCAGAGCTGGGATTAGAATCAGGGTCCTGGTCCTGTTGGCTTGAATGAAGGGCACTGTGCATGGGGACTGAGAGGGCTGCCCCCTCCCCCTTCACAGGCCAGGGTCTTGAGTTCTAGTCCCAGCTTGGCTGTAACACCTGGGCCAAGGTCACAGATCTTTAGGCTCCTCCTCTGAGAAGTGGATTAGACACGGTGCCCAGGGTTTTTTTTTTTTTTTGCAAGATATGGCATGGCAAGGTCTGCCTGTGGAATGATGAGAACATGCTGCTGCTAGTGTCAGGATCAGATCCAACCCCCCTCTCCTTGTACCTTTTTGTCCTCATCCCTTTCCTGGTTTGTCATCCAAGGCATGTGCCACCGTTCCGGGCTCTTCTGACACGCTTTCATTTTTCTTTATAGAAACTTTATTACCAGACATAAACACGAGAAAATCTGACTGCATTTGACTAGGAGAGCTCCAGTCTGGACTTACAACTCCGTTGTAAATGTTAGCGTACAGGGCCTGCCTTGTGGCTTCTTTGCAGACACACTCACACATCTCCCAGCCAGGGAAGATCTGCAAGAGATAAAAAGATAAAGTTTTTGCTTTCCAGAAATTTTATAAAGCTGGCATATTCTTGAAGGCCTGCTAGCAACACCCCATGACAGGTGTACCCAGGAGGGCCATGTGGGGCTCATGGGCCCTGAAAGTGTTACCTGTCCACCCCTACCCCACCCCGGTATGATCTGGCCCCTCTCCCAGCCCACCTAGAGAGGGTGGAGGGGTGGTGCTGGCAATGAAGCCTGTCTGTGCTGGAGGAAATTTTGGCCTAGCATTTGCTGAAAGGCTACAGCTAGAAGCAGGTGGGAAGGAGAGAGGGAAGAACGCAGCCTTCTTAAAGGGCCAGCTGCAAGATAAGCTAACTAAGCATGGAGCTGTTGCTAGAAGGAAGAGACTGTGGGAGAGCCATTGAACAGCTCTGCAGCTCTATTTTATTTAGGCACAGGCCAGTGTGAGGTCTTGGCAGCTGGTCTCCTAGACACTAAACTTTTGCTCTCAGAGTCCTGGGATGGAACAAACCATTTGTATAAGGCTGGGCAGTTTAATCAGGGCCTGTATCTGGCCCCAACTCCACCCACATAGGATGGTAATTCTCATTTTCCAGATGAGAAAACTTAGGCTCAGACAGGGCAAGGGCCTTACCCAAAGGCACAAGAAAATGGAAAGCACAATCAGAGCAGAGCTCAGGGCTCTGGATTCCCAGCCAGCACCTTCAAGTAAGCCATAGCCTCCTTCACCGTGAACTGCTCCTGAGGCCACACATTGTTTCCTAATTGCTTTTAAGCTGCTGAGGATCGAACCCAGGGTCTGGGGCATGCCAGTCGAACATTTTTATCACCGAGATACACTCCTTGTTTCAAACTCTGTTTCTGAGAGCAGAGAAAGCTTCCCCTCTGTGGTTCATTTGTGCCTCACATTTTCTGGGCAGGCGTTTTTTGGCCTACTCAGACCCTATTACGAATTTGAATTGGGGTTTTTGTTGCCTTAAAAAAAAAAAAGGACTCCCCTTGCCATCCCTTTGAGTCCAAAGGAGTCCTTTGCAGTAGTATGTGGTATGAGCTTGGGTTCAGTTCTCTGCTGGCTCTCCCCAGCAGGCACACAGGTGTCCACTGCCTCTCTCTGGTTGGAAGAGAGATCTGGGTACCCCAGCAGGGAAGGCCAGTTAGTGAGATAGCATAGCGGTGGAAGGAATCCTGGGAGAGAGGAGAGCATAAGTGAGTGAGCCTGCAGCATTCAGGGCTAGGCTATGGGAAAACCAGAGCCCAGGCTGGCTGCTCTGGGCTGGGTTATCATATAGTGCCCCATGCCGGCTTTCAGCAGCTCCTGAGCAGGGCAGCAGGAGCCTAGAAAAACCTGACTTGCTGCATGGTGGTGGCCCACTCCTTTAATCCCAGCACTCGGAGGCAGAGGCAGGAGGCTCTCTGTGAGTTCGAGACCAGCCTGGTCTACAGAGCTAGTCTAGGACAGCTAGGACTGTTACACAGAGAAACCCTGTCTTGAAAAACAAAAAGACAGGCAGACAAGGAAGGAAGGAAGGACAAAATAAGAAAGAGGAAGAAAGAAAGAAAGCCTGACTCAACAGGCATGGTGAGGAAGACCCTGAATGTTGGGCTTTGGCAGATGGGTTAACTGGAGATGTTGGAGATACGAGCACTCAGTTTACTACTCCTGGATCTCTGGTCTTTACAGAGATAAGGGCTCTCCTCTCTAGAGGGGTGTCCTTTTTGTGAGAAACTCTCATCTTCATGGTCTAGCTCCTCTCTTAGAAAATGACATTCAGTTCTAGTTTCTTAAGTGGTGTTGTCAGGCATACACAACATCTTAAACATACAAGATGGCAGAGCTGAGATGCAGACCCACATTAAATTCCTCCAAAAGCTGCCCTGGGCACAGGAAGGGTGGCAGGGAGGAAATTCCTAAGCCCAACTTGCCAGAGTGGCTGCTCAGATCTGCCAGAGAGGCTCTGGCATGCATACTGGCGGTGGCCTGGCCAACCCTTTCTCTTGTTTTTAGGAAGTATTTTAAAATGTGTGTGTGTGGGTGGGTGGGTGGGATGGGGGAGGAAGGGAGAGGATGACTGTGGAGTTATCTACCTTTGCATGGCTTCAGGTTGTCAGGCTTGCACGGTAAGCTCCTCTACCCACTGAACAATCTTTAAAAAAATTTTTTATGTATTTATTTTTAGGTATGAGTGCTCTGACCACATATTTGGCTGCATGCTAGAAGAAGGCATCAGATGCAGTTATAGGTGGTTGTGAGCCACCATGTGGTTGCTGGGAATTGAACTCAGGACCTCTGGAACAGAGCAGCCAGTGCTCTTAACCTCTGAGCCATCTCTCTAGCCTATCCACTAAACCATCTTACTGATTTTTTTGTTTTTTCTTTCTTAAGATAGTGTTTTAGCTGGGCCTTGGTGGCGTAGGCCTTTAGTCCCAGCACTCAGAAGGCAGAGGCAGGTGGATCTCTGTGAGTTCGAGACCAGCCTGGTCTACAGAGCTAGTTCCAGGACAGGCTTCAAACCCACAGAGAAAGCCTGTCTCGGGGGAGGAAAAATAGTTTCAATTTGTAGTTCAAGTTAGCATGACCTTCCTATTCAGACCAGGCTGACTTCAAACTTGAGACCCTGGTGTCTCAGCCTGCACCTAGGCTTGGTCAGACCTTTAGACAAATCGTCCTGACTCAGAAGGACGACTGGACTTCATGAGTGCAGAGTCAGAGCATAAGCTTCCCTGCTCCCAGAGAGCAGCGACGAAGGGCAGTGTGTATGTTCAGTTCCAGGGCTATCTATCAGCTGATCTAGATGTCAATTAAACCCTTGGAGGATGTACAGCCAGGAGAGATAGATAGTTCATAGGTCAGAGGCGGAACCCACCAGAATCAGGAACGCTTTGGATGATGGAATGAAGTAGACTCCAGTGGTGAAATGTGAGAGGGCTACTGTGAGGGGCCTGCCCCTCTCTCTGTGGAGGGATTGGAGGCTTGGCCGGAGCACAGGTGTGGAAGATTTGGGGTTTCAGTTGACTCTAAGCTCCGTGTGACTGTAGCCAAGAGAATTCTTAGGACTTATTGGAGGAGGGGCAAACAACACCTGGTCTCAGCTTGTGAAGTTCCCCTAGGGGCCCCAACCAGGTGGAGAAAATCCAAAAGGGAAGCGACTGGGGGGGGGGGGTAATGGTTGTGGAGCTGAGTGTGAGAAAAGAAGGCTCTAAGGACAGGCAGCACCATGGGAGAGGAAGCCCTGGAGGGTAGCACAGAAATCATGGTTTGGGAGGACAGGTGACCATGGAAGACATAACCCTGTGTTTGGAGTCTCTGGAGTAGAATGCAGCTTACAACAAATTAGTGCACATGGCAGCTCTGGTTATCAGCAAGTGGCCTCAGACGACAGTGAAATCTCGGGTTCAGATCTGAGCAGGACAACTTATTGGGGAGGGTCCACATACTAAGAACCCACGGTGCTTCTTTAAGGAGTATGTGGGTCTTTTAGAGAAATGTCTAGATTGGCTAGAGGCACACTGACTCCTCTACCTCTGGTGGGTGTTTGGCTAGCTCTGCCCAGCAACTAGGGCAGCTATGTTCATCTTTGAACTGTGGGTTCAAACTGTGGATGTTATACTGTGGAGGAGATAGATTTTGCCCTCGTGGGGGGGATGGCCAATTGATAAAAGGATCCAGGGTTCATTTTCTCTGAGATAAGACCCTTTACCTGATTATCTACCAGGATACTCTGACCCCAAGATTGCAATGTCTGCTTTGAACTTGACCCATCTGCCTACCCCACAAACTCAGGGCTGCGGTGTTTTACAAATCAGACAGCTGACTGGGGAAACCCACAAATGAACTTGGCCCCAGCCTGGGAACAGGTCCTTAAACATGCAGTCTGATGCCCAACCCTGATCATGATTTTGTTACAGCCCGAAGCTTTGACCTGCAGAAGTCAGAGGCCATGCTCCGGAAGGTGAGTTTTTGCTGCTTTCTACAGTTTCCTACTTCCTGATCAGCCAAGAATGATATTCTTGCTGAGTTATCTGAAGAAACTAGGGTCTCCTTTTCCACTCCTGTGCACTTCCTTCTAAGGGTCACCTGTAGTGATCACCTATTCATTCCTAGTCAAGAGCCCCGCCACCACCACCACACACCTATTCTTCTACCTCGTGCTTCCTAAATCTTTTTGTATTTGCAGCATGTGGAATTCCGGAAGCAAAAGGACATTGACAACATCATCAGCTGGCAGCCACCAGAGGTGAGGACATTACCCCACCCCATCCCTGTGTAAGGATTAGACTCACAGTCTGTACCCTGATCTACTGAACTGGGAGCCTCAGATGGCAGGTCTGACAATGCCAAAGGAGATGCTATAGTTCCAAAACAGGTATCTCTTGGCACCCAGGAGAGGATGCAAAGGGAGAGACTTGTGAACCAGGGGAAGGGATGGATGTCTTGGACTTGTCCATAAGGGGCTTTTACTATGTCTTTGGCCAGGTGATCCAACAGTATCTGTCAGGCGGAAGGTGTGGCTATGACCTGGATGGCTGCCCTGTCTGGTACGATATCATTGGGCCTCTGGATGCCAAGGGTCTGCTGTTCTCCGCCTCCAAGCAGGACCTGCTCAGGACCAAGATGAGGGACTGTGAGCTGCTTCTGCAGGAGTGCACCCACCAGACCACAAAGGTGGGCGCTCTATCTGCCACGGAGAATGGTCATGGTAGAGACATTCAAGGAGAAGCAGGAATGTCACATAGAGACAGAAGTACCAGCCTTATGGTTTGGGTTTATGTGAATACAGTATCACCACCCTTCTATCCTGTCTTCTCTTCTTCCCTCTCCTCCTCTCCTTTGCCCCTCTCTCTATTCCTTTGACTGGAGATTGGACCCAGGGCCTTGTGCATATTAGGCAAGTGCTCTATTCTACTCTACTACTAAACTATACCCTATCTTCTCACACTTTCATTTTGCTAAGTAAAAACTTGAAATAACCTCTATTATTGCCATGATGAATCCCCCAAACTATAGGAATGGTATATATAGGGGAGATCTGTGACTAAAAAGCAGTCCATTGGTTTAACAAATCTTCAAAAACTTCACTAGTGTGAGGGCTGGAGCTCAGCTTGTACAGTGTCCACCCTGCACACCCAAGGCTTCCACCCCAATACAGAAAAAAAAAAAAAATGCAGTGTAGGGAGTTGAGTAGCATATACCTGTAAGTCTGAGGCAGGAGGGTCCTGAATTTGAAGCTAGCCTGGGCTATATAGTAAGAGCCTAAAAACAAAAGAAAACAAGAAACTATAAATTACTACAGCTGGCGATGTTGCTCAGTGACAGGCAGCTCACCTAGCACAGGCAAGGGCCAGAAAGACAGGGTCACCTCACTACACTGTTACTACTTCTCTTGTTTCTGTGGGGACCAGTGAGGTCTTGTCTTGGATTAAACTACCCTTGAGTGGCTATGGGGAGTAGTCCTGATGTAGGTGAACCCAGAATTCTTGTTCTTCCAAGTTTATTTTCAAGGCATCAGGGCCCCCATTCTCTGCTAAGAAAAAGACTGAGAGGCCAGGTAGATGGCTCAGTGGGTGAGGACTTGCCAGAAAGCCTGAGAACCTACATAGTGGGGATGAGAAGCAACTTCCCCAAGTTATCTTTGAAGCTGCACATCCCCACTGTGGCATGTACACACACACACACACACACACACACACACACACACACACACACAGAGAGAGAGAGAGAGAGAGAGAGAGAGAGAGAGAGAGAGAGACAGAGAGACAGAGAGGGAGAGGCATATGCATTTTTTTAAAGGAAGAATTGAGGACCGAGCTGGAGCCATCCCTCACCTTCCTCCCCCAGCAGCTGCAGATGTGTTAAAGCATGGGGGCATCTCAGCATTGTTACTTACAGATGTTCACAAAGAGGCCACTCAGTACAGAAGCTCTGAGAGGCTGGGGACACAAAGGGGTTTTAACGCTTAGATAGAATGGTAGGTGATTTAGGTCCAGGTGGCATATGGATGCTGCCCAGGGAGCATACAGTAATTGACAGGAAGACAGAGGCCATCAGGAGAACCTGCCAGATAGCGGGGACCTCACATGAGATCTTGATCCACTCTATAGTCATTTGCAATGAGAACAACTTCTCTAGGTCACAATTCCACCCTAGATGACATCTGCATATGGAAAGCCTTGGGCCTAACTGGCCCTCTGCCACGCTGTGCTTGCTCTGTATGTACCCAGTGCAATGAGCACGGGCCCTGAATTCCATGAGTTCTATAGCAGGGCAGTGATACAACTTCCGCTGTGTGTCTGTTCCCTGTAGCTGGGGAAGAAGATAGAGACCATCACCATGATTTATGACTGTGAGGGACTTGGCCTCAAGCACCTCTGGAAACCTGCAGTGGAGGCCTATGGAGAGGTAAGAGGCGGGGAGCGGGGGGGGAGGGACCGCTTAGTTAGCGGACTCGCTAGATGAAGTGCACTGAGCTACTGAACTAGACCAATTTTGCTTCCACAGTTTCTCTCCATGTTTGAAGAAAATTATCCTGAAACACTGAAGCGTCTGTTTGTTGTTAAAGGTAAGTTGGGAATTTCTGGTGAAGTCAAATGAGAACAAGAGGCCGAAACCATTACTTGGGGACAGACTGAGTGAACAGTCAGCCAGAGGAGAGGCCCAGGGACCTGTTGAGAAGCCTGACCTTGACCTTGACATGTACAGAAGTGGTACAGTTCCCAGAGCATTTGAGCAACCTGGCCCAATAGGATTCAGGTTGGTGATGCCATAGGAGTCTGGTTGGCCACAACCCTTGTACAGATTAGGAGCTAGGCTTCAGACACGCCTGGCTGAGTCTCAAGCTTAGCTGGGAGGTGAGGCTGTCAGCGCCTGAGTTACCCTCCCTCGCTGGCTGCTTCACTAGGTTTTGCCTCTCTTTCAGCCCCCAAGCTGTTTCCTGTGGCCTATAACCTCATCAAGCCCTTCCTAAGTGAGGACACTCGTAAGAAGATTATGGTCCTGGGGGGTAAGTGGCCCGAACTTTACACACTCCTGTAAAGTTCAGATTGAGTCTGGCTTTAGGGCCAAAATCTTCTACTTTGGGAGTAGTTGGGACACAGGGGCAAGTGGAGACAGATCTGTGGCTTCCTGTGGTTTCCTAAGGACACCTTTTCTCACACTCTAGAAGTAAACACCATGCAAATTCAAAGATGAATGGAATTGCAGTACTTATCCTTAAGGGGCTTACAGTGTTACACGGGGGGGGGGGGGGGGGGGACAACTGCAGAGAGAAGGCTATGGTGAGAGCCAGAAGGCACTAGAAAGAGCATCGAGAGGGTGCGGGCAGCTTATTTGGGGGCAAGGAGGAGTGAGTGGCTCCACTCCTACAGACACCTTTTCTGTGCCAGACCCAGGACGAGGTGCCAGGCTGCCAGGATTAACACAGAGCCCCTTGGCTAGTTCTCAGGGGAGACATAAGCATGCTTATCAGCGTGATAATGATACATGCAGTAAAGGGGACCCACAGTGGACAGTCACACCTCGTAGCAATACCCATCGCACCAGAGTACAGGGACAGCCACGCCCACCTAAGCTACATACAGCAGCATGAGCAAGTTGAGCCCACGGAACAAAGCAGAAAGAGGAGCTCTGGGCAAAAGCCTCCCTCCTTGGGAATGTACAGACAGCGGTCACAGAAAGTGAGGCAGAGCACAGCAAGAGATGAGGCTGCAGAGGGAGCAGGAGCCAGGTCACACGGAAAACAGAACACTGCGTTGAGAGGCTGGGGTATCACTCTTCAGGCCACTGGGAACCAGAGAAGTGCTCGGCAGGGGAGTGCCATGGTCAGATTTTCAAAGGACTCATACCTACCAGCAAAAGTCCATGAAAGCCAGATACCAGTGTGCAGGCCATGCCGGCACCCAACTAAGAGATGGTGTAGGCTGAGCGGCATCAGGGAAAAGAAGGAAAGGCTGGACTTGCAACATGCCCAGGAAGCAGAATTCAACTGGCTGCAGAGGGGAAGTTAAAATCATGAGTAGAGGCTGACTGTGCAAGACCTACGGATGTGGAGGATCCAGGAGCCCAAAGTGAACCTGAGCGGGATAGCCAAGTTCAAGTGCAGGGAGAGTGACAGGAGCCACTGGGGACGGTGAGAGGTGGTGAATGAGGCTGACAGAGAAGCAAGGATTGAATATGCAGGGGACCAGGGAGAGTGCCAGGACACAGGGAATACATGACCCCAGACTAGCCCGGAGGACACACAGGACCAGGCCCACTGGAGATTGGTGGACTGGGACTGGCTCTGGGGTTGAACTGGCAGTAGTTAATAGTGATTCTGAAGGTGTCTGCAGGGCTGCCTTTGAATAACACATTGCAAGTGGCAATTTTGCTCTGTTTCTTTCCCTTTGGGCTAAGACAAAGTGAGAGTGGCAACTTTGGACTGGGAAGATGGTGACTGTCTACTTTCCCTGCACTTTCGAGAGTGAGGATCTCTAGTTTCAGATCTGTCTTGGCTACGTTCTAAGTTCGACCAACCCAGGTTACATAGTAAGACCCTGTCCTAAAAGCAACAATGTGGGCTGGCTCCTCAGGTAAAGCATATGCTTGTTACACAAGGCTGACGACCTCAGTTTGAGCCTTGATCCCACAGTGGAGAGAGGGAAACAACCCCAAGTGTTCTTTAGCTCCCACACATGCATCATCCCAGTACACATGTGATAACAATACATTTTAAAAGAACAAAAATGCATTTAAGATACTTCAGGGCTGGGTGCTGGTGGCGCATGCCTTTAATCCCAGCCTTCGGGAGGCAGAGGCTCCCTGTGAGTTCGAGGCCAGCCTGGTCTACAGAGCTAGTTCCAGGACAGGCTCCAAAGCAATACAGATAAACCCTGCCTTGAAAAACAAAAATCAAAACGAACAAATAAAAGATACCTCAGGACTGGGGAGGCAGAAGAAAGCTGAAATTACACAGCATATTCCAGGCTGGCCTGGGTTACATAGTGAGACCCTATTTCAAACAAAAGGTCATCAGAACTTCTGCAGTGAAGCCCCAGCTTTGGCAGTGGCGGACACTGCTCTGTGTAGGATGGGAAGGCCTCTTTTGATTCTCTCCCAGCTCTCCAGCTCAGCTTCAAGAAGAAATAACAACATCGGAGCAATAGGTTTTTGGTTTTCTGCTGCTACCACCCACCAAGTGCATGAGACAGTTTGGTTTCCTGGCAGCAGAATTATGTAGGAGGTTCAGTCTGTTCTCCTACCCACACTTAAAATTTTTCAACCAAATGTGCCTTGGGCAGATTGGGAAGAAACAAGATCTCCAATAGAGGAAGGCTCAGTTACTCCAGGTTGGTCACTGGAGCTCAGCAGTGCCAATGAAATCACCCCCAAGGCCACAGGCACTGTGTTCTCAGGAGTCACATGCTTTGGGGTCCTTAAACAACTGAGGGTTGGCAGACACGGGATGGTCAGTGCTCCAGTCATCTGTGCAGAGGACACTAGGCTAGTCCCTGGCCTGGAATTACTGACTAGAGATGTCTATGCAGTCAGCGTGGTTTCCAGTTATTAAAGCATTGCACTAGGCTGGTATTTCTTAGGGAAATGATTCTTGGCAATAGACATTCAAGAGTTAATCACTCCAATCAGGAGAGGATTTGATTAGAAAAAACAAGAAAAAAACAAAACAGCCCAAAACAAGAACAGAAGTGAGGTTGGCTGAGTAAAGCTAAGCAAGCCCAATTTGAGGGTCACTCTAAAGTGGGGAGACAAGCGTAACTGGATACGAACCTGTAGTTTAAGACTTCTCCAGTCCTGCTGCAAGCTCCTTTGCATGAAACAGTTGTCCATCTGTCCATGCCCCCCCCCCTTTGGTTCCCAATGTCCCCATCTGGCTTTTATTTTAATGTTTGTACTCTTTCCTGGGAGAGGTAATATACTAGTTTACAAAGTCCTCTCATCCATCCTAACTCATTTCCCTGCCTTCACAACCCTGACAGCAGGCAGCTCAGGATGAAGGAGGTCCCTAAGGTTGCTGAGCTGGTCAGTCACTATACAGCAGCCCAGGGTTTCTAAGGCCTGGACCAGGCAGAGCTCGGATAATAGCTCTTTCTAACTCTGTGTGTATGCATCATGTGCTCCTGAAGTACTCCACCCTGCACCCCACCCCTGCCCCAACATAGTCTCACTATGGAGCCAAGGCTGGCTTGAAACTCACGGTTCTTTTGCCTACAGCCCCTTGAGTGCACAAGTGTGCACCATGCCCAGCCTATAATGCTCCCTTTTAAGGCAGGGCCAGCTTTTTCTGCCTCTTCAGGGCTAACCACCAGGTATGAAGTCCTGTCTAGAGACACCTTTCTGTCCTTCCCTCTTCTACCAGCAAACTGGAAGGAGGTTTTACTCAAATATATCAGCCCTGAGCAATTGCCTGTGGAGTATGGAGGCACTATGACGGACCCTGATGGAAACCCCAAGTGTAAATCCAAGGTATGGTCCACCAGGTGAAGGTCAACGGGGAGAGACTTTGTTCAGATGGGCACCCAAGTTACCCTGTGCTCTGCTTCTAGATCAACTATGGGGGTGACATCCCCAAGCAATATTACGTGCGAGACCAGGTGAAGCAGCAGTATGAGCACAGTGTGCAGATTTCCCGAGGCTCCTCCCACCAAGTGGAGTACGAGATCCTTTTCCCCGGCTGCGTCCTCAGGTAGGACTGGGTGCTTCCAGGGACCTGAGATTTGTCAGCGCCAGTGGGTGGGCTGGGGTGGGAGAAACCCCATTGCCATGGACACACATAGACAGGTGGATGTCCTCTGCAGGTGGCAGTTTATGTCGGAGGGATCAGATGTGGGTTTTGGGATTTTCCTGAAGACCAAGATGGGGGAACGGCAGCGAGCAGGGGAGATGACAGAGGTGCTGCCCAACCAGAGGTACAATTCCCACCTGGTCCCTGAGGATGGGACCCTCACCTGCAGCGAGCCAGGCATCTGTAAGTATCTGGGTCTTGGCATCTCATGAAGCCCATCACCTTTCTGCTTATGACACACCTCTTCCTCAGTGTACCGGTCACCTCAGTGTCAGAACAGGAAGGGCCGTTCTATGAGGTCACCTCTCCTGACACAGAGGAGGAAAACTAGATTTGGAAAGATGCAGTGACTTAAGGGGGGGGGACAGATAGTTTAACAACAGGGCAGACTCTCCTGATATTCCCAAGTAGAGGTGATTACCATAACAGGTATGGGGGTTCAGAATACCTGCTTTTGGGGTCTGGGCATGGTGGAGCACACCTGTAATCCCAGTACTTAGGAGGCCAAGGCAGGACTGCAGGTTGAGGCCATCCTGAGCACCACTCATTTCCAGGTTGACCAAAGAGCAGGTAAAGGGAAGGAGAAGGCAGCTTACACAACAAAAGCACTTACAGGAGCTCATTGAGTATTGGTTAAAACCCCTTTAACCTAGAATCCTACTTCTGAAATGTGTCCTACAGAGACCTTTACCAACACATAAAGCTAGGGGACCAAGATGTTCCTAGCAACCCAGCACACAGCCATAAGGAGGTCCGAGGTCCGTCCATACAACAAAACACCATGTAGTCATTAAAGAGAACACTCTGACAGGATGTTACTTCATGTCAGGCAGGTAATCATGAAATACAGCATGTGTGGTATATATTCACTGAGGCTGAGGGGTTAAGTGTGTAAACAGAAAGGAATTCTGGGAAATCGACACCAACTTCAGGGTAATAGGGTTTACAGAAGGCTTTCATTTTCATCTGTTTCTGCAAATATATTTTACAGTATTATGTGGTATAGTGGAAAAACCCCCAACAAGCCAGGCAGTTTTTAGTTTTCTTCCTGTCAAAGCCAAGAGATGAGGGGTAGAAAAGCGACAAGCAAGGGGCGTTATGCTCAGATCTGAGGGGGACCTGACCACTGGCTATGTGTGGTCTTGGGCAAATGACTCAGCCTTCCTAAGTGTTTCCTGATTGCTACAACTGGGGTCTTACAGAGATGCCAGAGATAGAGCATGTGACTCAGCACCGGCAGCCATCATTATTACTATTATTAGGGCAACTATGAGAGCAGGGCTGTCTCCAGAGCCTGGAGCGAGACGGGAGAATCCCTGGGATCCACTGAGGCATCAGCACTAGCCCCACAGATATCTGCTTCTTCCTGCCTGTCCAGCAACCTGCAGTGCCCGAGATCCCTTGCTATGGACACACGGGCACCATCTGGCTCCCTAAAGAACAGGGTCATTCCTGTTAGTGAGCAGCCAAGTTACAGGGGCAACCATACCCCGTGCTGCACCAAGAACAAGGCTTAGCCCAGCCCAGGCACTCAATGCTCACAAGGTAGACTTTTCTTCAGATGATGAGGAAGCTGAGGCATAGACCAAGATGTTCTCTCTCCCATCAAGTAGCTAGTGTAGATGCCAAGAGAGGACTAGAGGCTCCTAGTCACAGACTGCTGAGAGAAAATTAAGACATTTATCCTTGTTGTGACAAGAGTCCCAGATCAAGGAAGTATTTCCATAAAGGCCATGGAGGTAGCAGGAGAGCCCCAACACTGTTTATCTGAAGGACAAACAACCTTTTAATACAACCATGATGGGGACTGCAAATCCTCCATTTATTTTCGTCTTCCTGGATCTGTCCCCACAAGCACCCTTACCTGCCTGGGATCTGCTTATTTGCTGGGGAAGCAGAGTCAGGCCGCGGGATAAAATTCCTCTTCCCAGATGGTAAGGCAGTGAGGTAGGGTCAAATGTCATTAGGAGGCAGTGTTGTTGAGAACAGAGGCGGGAGATCTAAGGATTAGGTAACCACTCACCTGTGGGAGAGCAGTGCCCCGAGGACCAGGTAACCCCTGCAAAGTGGAGCACCATCACCCTGCAGAGAATTGAACTGCTGGGTGCATTTGCTTCCCTGGGCTTCTCTGCCCCTTGTTCAGGGGTACTAACTGAGGAGGCCAGCATTTGGGTGGGTTTCACCTTCTCCCAATTACTTTCTGAGAGCCTACTGTGTGGAATGCACAACTAGGGACGGAAAGAATGAAGAAAAGAGTAAAATGGACTTTGAGCAGGAGGGCACAGTCTGAATTACTGTAGGAAGGGGCAGACAGTGCTGGGAGAGGCCCTCTAGGCACCAATGCCTGCTTGCTGAGAGTCTAGCTTTGCCACCACCTCTCCCAGAGTGTTCCCAGCAAGCATCTCTGAAGAACAGACTTGGTTTTCCCTCACCATAAAATGAGGGAAGTAGACTAGACCACATTTCCTTCTGAGGTCCATGGACTCCCCAGAGAAGTGGTTATGAATCTAAGAACCAACATTTCCCTCTTATAAATACTATTGTTCCCATTACTCACAGATAATGTAACCCACCTACACATATCATTTTAAAATCAATAAACTCTATCTGTAATGTAAAAGAGAAATGAAAGGAAGTCAATTTGAAGATAATAATTATCACGAGCACCAAGGATTCAACTCAGGGCTTCCTGCATGCTAGGCGAGTGCTCTGACCCCAAGCCCGACCTAGAATTTATACATTTCACTACAGACATGGGGGGACAAAAGGACACTTACTTCCCTAAAGAACAGTATCTTTCCCTTTGGGTTCTCAAAGGGGCCAGTTACCCAACACATGTTGAAAAGTCCTAGACTGGAGGGCCTCTAAGGGACTCCATGAGCCTGTGAATATATGATTGGTGTCACACTGAGCCACACAGCCCCTAGAAGGCAGTAACTGCACTCCCCTGTGCCTTCTACAACGCCCTCCCTTGTGCTCAAGGGCAGATATTTTACAGAGCAAAGTCTCTCAATCCTTGTCTAAGGAGATCAAAATACGATGAACTCTGGTTGCCAAGAGGAAGGGAGTGTGGGATCTGCTGGACCTCTGGTCAGTCATCTGGTAGAGATGGGAAACAGATGACTGACGCTTCATGCCAGCAGTGCTGACTGCTGGCCGAATGCAGTTTATCCAGGGTGAGAAAAGGGAAAGACACTGGGACCGTGAGAGATGAGCAATGCAGAAGGGTGATGCTGGTACTTCTGTGTTCACACTGGGCAGTCTCAAAGGAGAGTCTGAGTGACATGGAACAAGCTTGCAAAGAAACAGGGTTAGAGTGAAAGCAAGCCTGTTCAACTGCCAAGGCTTAGAGGCTGTCCCTGCCAACTGTGTCCATGCTCCTTCCTAGAGGAAACCACAGCCAGCAGCCTTCCCACCGGCCAGCCTACCAAACACTGCCCATCCCTCATGATCTTCCTGCCTCTGCCTCCTTCAGCAAATCCTACCAGCGTGCACCACCACAACTGGCTAGAGGTGTATTTCTCTAACAAGCCTGGAAAGTACCTGCAGTCACATTGGCTAAGAGCATGCCTGTAATTCAGTCTATATTTGAAGAATGTTTAATAGTGTGAAACTCACCACAGGATGTGAGAAAACCTTCCCTTCAGAACAGTGTCATTCCTGGGTGCTTTAAGTGTAGATAAATAAAAAAGCCTCCCCAATTATTTTTACACATAAATTAACAAAAATGTTACAAATTGTTTTGCACTTTATTTTGGCTTCTGCATGTACTTGGACATTTCCCTCCACTGCCTCCCCCCTTGGTCTATGTAACTCAGCCTGGACTCAAAAAGTATACAGCCAAGGCTGGTCTTGAACTTCCTTGCCTTCCTAAGTGTTGGGATTACAGGTGTGTAACACCATGCCCAGCTAAGATTGTTTTTATTGTCAGAACGGTGTCAGTATATGGATTACAACACAAATTGCTTGGGCAATTCTCCTTTGATGAACAGCCCATCCTTTTATTATTATAGGCAGGCATGCAGTGAGCACCCCTTGCCCCATTAATCTTCCCAGAGGGCAAACTCTTGGTTCATACATTTTGCAGAGAAATGAAATGGGCTGGGCTTCCCGTGTTCCAAATCAGGCAGGACTATGGGCAAGAATGCAAACCAGAAGGAAAGCCCAGCCCCATCACTGCCTCACTGTGTACATAAAACCCTGTTAGCTGATGCCACGTAGTTGTTGCGGGGAAGGATGTGATCACACATAGACACAAACTCATGTGCTTTCACACATAGACACCATCATCACAGCCTCTGTGGCTGCTAACATTTTTCTGCTTGATCTGAAGAAGCCACGACTTCTGGCCTTGAAGGCCTTGTTCTCCCAAGCTGTCACAGACGTGTCTCTGTCACTCATCTCACGAGGCCTGTGCTGTGCCGTACATTTTCTTTTCACTTTATGAATATGTTGTCAACTCAGTGAGACTGAGTTTCCGAAGGCCAAGGACTATTACTCACACAACCTTCATCTCCATCTCCTACCACACCATCTCACTCAGACGGTAAGAACCAGTCCTGCTGGCCATCCCTCAGCTCCCGGTGGGAACTGCCTGAGTGTCTCCTTTTCTGCCCCTTCAGATGTCCTACGGTTTGACAACACCTACAGCTTCATCCATGCCAAGAAGGTCGGTTTCACTGTGGAGGTCCTGCTTCCAGACAAAACAGCAGAGGAGAAGATGAACCAACAGGGGGCAGTCACCCCCAAATAACAGCTCCCCCTGCGCCAGGCCTGCTCTCCTCTGTCTTCCTGTCAGTTCCTTTGAAGTAGTCACACTCTCCTACAACCTAGTAGTCCAAAGAAACTGAGCTGGAGGGAAGACTTCAAACTGGACAGGAGACTCCGGTCCAGAATCCAAAGAGTTCAACTGGCTAGAGTGGGGCCTTGCCATCAGACCACTAAGGGGTCTCTAGAAATAATGTCTACCCCGAGACCTGCCAACTTCACCTGCCCAGCGACAGCTGGGACAGGGAGGGGTTGGGATACACAGGCTGGCAGCAGGGAAGAAATTAGAAAGAAGAAATTGAGATGTCACACTCAGGGAAGCCAGCTGCTGGGGGACACTTGCTCCTAAATGAACATGGAACAAACTTCCATGGTCGTAATGACGGTAGCGAGGGAGCAGGCTGCTAAGCACGTGAGGGGGATCCAGAGCTCTTCCAAACTTTTTGTAAAAGGCTTGAGTATCCCCCCCCCCAAGTCTCAGGGGTGGCCCAACTCAGCACTGGAAGGCAAACGGAGGGCCTCTCTATCCCCTTGAGAACCTCCAGTGGCTGCCTGTTTAATTACTAACAGTTGCCAGTGACCCAGAGTTTTGTGGGACTTTGGGACCTAGCCACTGTTGTCCAGTGAAAAAGGGAACTACCTTCCAAAAGCACAAGGGTAATTACCTTCCGGGACCACTGATCTGAAAGGGCCAAGGAGGCTGTGCGTGGGTCCTAGGCCTCTAGGCAAGCCTCCACTTGACCAACTCTACACTAAAATGAGAAGTAGGAGTTAGTGAGACAGCGCACAGAGGGCATTTCCCAGTCTAAGTCTCCCACAGTGCCTGAGAACCGGTCTCCTGACTGCCCTGAGAGAGGCCTTGGCAGGCCCTCCTCCGTGGAGGCGGGTAACGGCAGCAGTGGACTCCTCTTGCCTGTCAACGCGGGTAGTCAAGGAGGGAGGCTGCCCGGGAAGTTGGCCTTAGCCCTGGCAAGCGTCTGAGCCAGGGGCAAGGGGCGACCACAGGCGGCCTTGCAATAGCAGCTCTTGACCCTACACGACTTGGCGGCAAAGGCCAGGTTATGGAGCTCCGGAACGCGGCCCCAGGTCCTTCCAGGGACCCCCTTCCTCCTCGGAAAGAGACCCCGGCCCAGCCTGAGGACTTGTCTCACCAAGCGGAGGGAGCTCTGGGCAGGTGCAGGCAGGGCTAGCGGCCAGAGGGCCGAGGCTACCCAGGGTCTAGTCACGGATCTCAGGAGCATTTCCTGGCCTTGGTTTACAATGCTGTTAGGTACATTAACCGACGAATAAAGCAACTTTCAAAGCAAAGGGAGTAGAATTCACTGCCCATCGCCGGCTTCCTAGCGGCCTCTTGCAGTTCTCAAAAGCCAAGTAACGGACTCCTCTTAAAATAATGCACAGACACAGGCGTTCGGGTCCTCTCCTCTCGCGTGAACGTTCCCCGAAGTCCTGCTTTGTGATTGGTTCAGCCGGTGAATGTCGTCCGCCATCTTTGTTCATGGCATGAAGATGCTCCCGACAGCCTTCACGGTGAGGGCGGAGACTCCGCCCTATTCGGTGGGTCCAGACGTGCCGGGTGGATCGTCTGCAGCGACTCGAACGGGTGCGGGCGAGCGTGTGCTGCGTCTGCAACGGGTATAAAAGGGAGGGAGGCTGGGGACTAGCGTCACGTGGTTTTAGGGACCGTCTCCTAATTCCACTCCAGCACTACCGGTGTGTCTGGGCCTGCAGACAGATCTACCTTCTGCACCCAGGCCCCACTGACCCTCAAGAGCCTATGAGGACACGGCTGAAAAACGGTGTCCTCCATAGGAAGTCAGCTTTCGGGTCTTTAGTCACTGGTTAAAAAAAAAAAAAAAAAAGCTAAAAGAGCTGTACAGAAACCTTGTTCTTAACCACCTGGAATTGTTGTAAAGATTTTTTTTCCCATGTGCCATGTAACCCCGGCCAGGCCTGAACTCCCTATGTAGACAGTTTGGCTTTGAACTCACGTAATGCCGCCTGTTTTCTGCCTCCTAAATTTTGGGATGAAAAGTATTTACTACCATGCCTGATTTTTGAAAAGATTTAAGACAAATTTTATTGGTACGTACGTGCTTGTGTGGGTCTCTGTGTGAGAGTGTACCACGTGTGTGTGGATGCCTTTGGATGTCAGATCCCCTGAAGCTGGAGTTGCAGGTGGCTGTGAGACACCTGTGTAGGCGTTGGGAGCCATGGGCCCTCTGGAAGAGGTGTAAGCGCTGCTAGCCACCGAGAAATCTCTCCACCGTCTATTTTCTCTTACTGACACGGGCGCTGGGATTTGGAGAGGAGGTGGCTAACATCTACAAGGTGACACAAGTAACATACACCATTGCTGTTCTGATATCCCAGAGTGCTTTTCCCCAACTCCCTTCTTTTTATTCTGCTCATTCTTCTGGAGTTTGGTATGCCAAACCTTGATTCCTCATTAAATTGTTCATTCATTTGATGTCTGGTCCCCAGAAAGATCCAGTTAGCTCAGACCGTATCAAAGATCAACATGAAGGGACAGAGGGTCTGGGCCTCCTCCTCTCTAGAGCATTCGCCATCTACTCAACTCACACTGCCTCGTTTACCGAATCAGAGCCTGGGATCTGAAATCACCTAGCCTAGATTCAAATCTAAGTTTCTTCGCCTAACAATTGTGCGAGTCAGGAGAGTGACCTTCCTCTCTATTTGCCCCCTGTAAAATAGGTTCCTATGCTAGTGCAAGTGCTTAAGAAAGCAAACCTGAGTGGATTGAATGCGTGATGACATTTATAATTGGTCCTTGTGTTTAAGGTAGTGAATGCTGGCTTGCCTCCCATTTGCACATGAACTCAGGCTCAGGGAAATACAGCTTTGCTACAAGTCACACACCTAAGAAGATACCATCCTCTGATTGAAACCCTGACCTGTTTAGCTCCAAAAACTAATTATGCCTGGGAGAGTTTTGCATTAACTGGTCGGAGAAAACACAACTATCTATCTGCAAAATCCAAGCCTAGGAGAGGGGCTTGGGTGTACAAGGCAATTTTCAGACACTCCCTGCAGTGGCAATAGACAGACCTGTCCTTCAGCCTCGGACTTCTGGCGGGTCCTTGCCTAGTGTGGGCAGAGAGCTAGTGGGGACGGAAGTGGTCGCGAGGCTCTAACTTGCAGTGACTCGGACCGAGCTGAGGAAGTCATGTCGGAGCAGCAGCGGCAGGGCGCCGAGCGCGACCTCTACCGGGACACGTGGGTGCGCTACCTGGGTGAGCGCGGGAGTGAGATCCACCGCGACCCCACCACTCTGGAAAAGAGGTTGTGGGATGCGGATCTGGAATCTAAAGGAAAGGGTTTAGTTATTATTGGGCTTGGGCAGGAGACTGTGCTCAGGAGAATGCTAGCGACTTGTCCAAGGTCACACAGCACTGTTCGTGGGGGAGGCACAAGCCGAGTGGGTGGGTTGCCATCTGCCATGACCGTGCACTAGCCATGGAGTTAGAGGATCTAGATTCCTACCGCCTGCCATTACTTGGCTCTTTCTGAGCCTCAGTTTCCTCTTCTGCAAAAAGGGCTGAACACGAGGCACTCTTGAGGGGAGATTTAAGGGCGGACAGAGGTAAGGCTCTGAAAGGCTTTGATACTTATTAAGTATCAGTGGAGTCCACGCTCAGTCATTCGATTCGCTGACCACTCGGTTGCCTCATTGGTGTAGATCCCCAGAACCACAGCTGGGGACTCTGATCAGTGAGCCATGAACTTCATTGTTGGCGTCAGTCCACAGCTCAGAAATCAGAGGTAAAGTCACTTAACTGAGGTCACCTGCCCAACTGTAGTTTAGCAGTCTAGGATTAGAAGCGCCCCCTTGTGGAACAGCCCGCGGGCCAGGTAATTAAAAGTCTTTCCGCTACAGGCTATGCTAATGAAGTGGGGGAGGCTTTCCGCTCCCTCGTGCCTGCAGCTGTGGTGTGGCTGAGCTATGGTGTGTCTAGCTCTTACGTGCTGGCTGATGCCGTAGACAAAGGCAAGAAGGCAGGAGAGGTGAGTGTTAATTTACCCTTCCAACCCCATCCTGGTATGGATCAGTGTGCAAGCTTTCGTGTGGGACAGTACTATCCGCATTAGCATTGTGAAGTCTGTAAGCTAATCCTGTTTGTAGGATAGTTCACCCCCTGACTGACCAACCCTGAATGTAGCCCAGCCCAGAGTCCAACCCCCTGCTGCACCTCTCTCCCTCTCCCTCCTCCCTGGTCCACCCTCATGCTACAGGTTTCTTGCTTCTGCTCCAGCTCAGTTAAATGCCTTTGTACCTGCCAGGTGCCAAGCCCTGAAGCAGGCCGCAGCACCAGAGTGGCCCTGGCTGTGGTAGACACCTTTGTGTGGCAGTCTCTGGCCTCCGTTGCCATCCCAGGCTTCACTATCAACCGCCTGTGTGCTGCCTCCCTCTATGTCCTGGGTACCATGACCCGCTGGCCCCTGACTGCCCGCAAATGGACCACCACCACACTTGGGCTGCTGGCCATCCCCGTCATCGTCCACCCCATTGACAGGTAGGTGCCCTTCTGGCCTGAGGGACCAGGGCAGGTAGCGTTGGGCACAGGGCCACAGCAGCAGAGGCAAGGCTGAAGTAGAGAGAGCATCTGTACCCTAGTCACATGATGTGGCAGAAGTAGAGGGCCTTGAGGTACTGGACAAAGGACAAGTGTTTTCAGAAGGAAAGACTGGTGTCAGATAGCCAGAGATAGTCAGAAGCAGGTGTCCAGAATGGCGAGCTGGAGGGATGTGATAGTGACACAGTCACGCTCGGTTTGGGAGGGATGTGTTCAGGGAGGGCTGAATCCAGGCTTTGGAGTGATGCTTCTCTCCTTCAGCTTCTCTCCTTGTTGGTCTCATGCATTCTCCTGCCATGTCCCTCAGTGACTCACAGCATCCCTCCTGACAACTTAAACCCCATTAAAACTTCTCCATCGTGATAGCAAAAGTCCCAAGGAAGATTTTCATTGGTTTATTCAGACAGGGTACCCATGTCTGAGCCATTGTCCTCACTGATTAGTCAACCCTGGCCCATGTGCTTGCTCTTAGAACTAAGAGGTAGGACTGGGCTGGAGAGATGGCTCAGCAGTTAAGAGTGCTGGCTGCTCTTCCAGAGGTCCTGAGTTCAATTCTCAGCACCCAGGGTTGATCACAACCATCTATAATAGGATCTGATGCCCTCTTCTGGCAGGTATATATGAAAATAGAATACTTACATGCATTAAAAAAAATACAGAAATACATTTTTAAAAATCTTAAAAAGAAGCCGGGCATTGGTGGCACATGCCTTTATTCCCAGCACTTGGGAGGTAGAGGCAGACAGATCTCTGTGAGTTCCAAGTCCAGCCTGGTCTACAGAGCTAGTTCCAGGACAGGCTCCAAAGCAATACAAAGAAACCCTGTCTCAAAACAACAACAACAAAAACCCCAAAACAAACAAACAAAAACCAAAAATATCTTAGAAAGAAAAAGAACTAGAGGTAAGTATTAATCAAAATAGACCAATGTGCAGTATGAGGAGGGGTCTTGGGGGTGCATATCTGAGCCTAAGTCTCACTGTGAGTGTTTTATCCACTGTGCCTCAGTTTACCCAATTGTAGAAAGAAAAGGAAGATGGTTGTTATTCTCAGAGGTTAAGTTTGATTTTCCTAAGTAGCCTAAGTGTTCTCACTTAGAATGATAAAATGGGTTCTAACCTGGTTGCTGTTGGTACCCTGTATCTAGGAGTCTTTCCCTGTAGTCTAATGTTTCCCTCATCCTTGGCTACCTGCTCACCATGCCTTCTCTCCCTGTAGGTCAGTAGACTTCCTCCTGGATTCCAGCCTGCGTAAACTGTACCCATCAGTGGGGAAGCCCAGCTCCTCCTGACCCTGTACTGACCCTGCCCATGGCTGGCCCGCTCACATCAGAGAATGTAGATGCTTGGCTGTTTGGGGTCCATGACACTGGCATCCGTGTGGGTTCAAACTGATGGGCTCTTAGAGACGGCCTTGAGGAGTGTTGTCCTCAGTGAGTCCCAGAGGTGGGGCCGACCCTGTCTGCATTAGTAGCAGTGGTTGTCCTGAGTGGGAGTGGACTGGCTGGTCATGTTTTCTGAAAATTTTTTGAAGTATTTTATTTTATGTGTATAAGTGTTTTGCCTGCATGTATGTATGTTTGTGCACCACCCTTGGAGGTTTAAAGAGGTCATTGGAACCCCTGAAACTGGAATTAGGGATGGTTGTGAGCCACCATGTGGGTGCTGAAGACTGAGCTGAACCTGGTTTCTCTGCAAGAGCAGCCAGAATTCCTAACCACTGACATACCTCTTAGCCTCTGGGCCTATCTTCTGATGGAAAAGTTGTATCTTCCCATGGAGGAGGACACTGAAGCCCAGAGAGGGCAAGGGGTATGCCTAAGGTCAAGTGGCAAGCCAAGGACCAGGCTGTTCAGCTGCTCTAAGTCGCCTTGTGGTAATGTGGCTGAGTGACTTAGGGCAGAGCACAGAGGTGTAACATTTGGGACACTCAGGACAGAGCCTCTGGCCAGCCCATCCCTGCTGCAGGAGCAGCTGGGGCCTGGTTGGGAGGCAGGACAATCAAGTGCTAGCCCAATAAACCCTTAAAAAATGGTATCTTCTTTCCGTCATTGGGGAGAGCAGGGTTGCAACCACGGCAGCGGCCCTTCTGGAGCAGGTAAACTGAGGGAGAAGTGGGCGGCTTTCCTGGCTCTACAGGAAGAGGTGTGGGGAGAATAAGGGAAGGAGGGGACAAGGTGGGGGGGGAGGGAGGGAGGGTCTGAAATGAAGGTTTAGATGGGGAGAAATGGGAGGGAGCTTTGCGTTGAAAGGTGGTGTGGTATTGTCCAGTTGATCTGGGCCAGGGTGTCAGGAGTGTATTCTAGACCTTGTAAGAAGGGATTGGAAACTCTTGGAGAAGATGTGGAGGAAGAGGAAACCTTACTGGCTGCTAGTGAAATACAAAATAAAAAATAGCATGGCTGTGTGACCCTGCCATGCCACTCCTGGGCTTCTGCCCAAAGAACTCTGTGTACTGAGACGCCTGCACATCCATGTTCATTGCTGCTGTATTCACAATAGCGAGGGAATAGAACCAGTCCACCAACAGATGAATGGGTAATAAAAATGTAACACACAATGGACTTTTATTTAGCTATAACAATGAAATGAAACTTTAAGGAAAATGGACAGAAGAGCATGTCTCAGTCTTACTTGTGACTGTTTATGCTGTGTGGCCTCTGCTAGGTCACTTGCCTTCTCTGAACTGTGGAATTTAGATCTGGAAAGGAGAGTCATGTCGTTGTCTACCCTTCTCCTGGGTTAGGAGGAGGCCAGAGCAGTATGTTGTTGGTCAGTCTGCTGCTTTAGGATAGAAAGCCTCTATTGTTCATTTCCATGGTGAAAATGCACCCATTATGCCCTCTTTAAAGCCCCCCTGCCCCCCAGTGAAGGCCTTGAACACAGCTGGGAACAGTGTCACACTTCATAGGTGACTGCCAGAACACTTCCTTTGGAGGGTGCCTCAAACCGCAGATGCCATCCGCCCCTCTGTACTGAATCTTACCTGGCACTTGCATGTCTGCGATCAAGTTTAATTTATAAATTAGGAACAAGGATTAACTATAATAGCTACGCCCTGAAAGTCACCCTCTGGTGGGGGAGGTGCACTAGGCAACGTACTCACCCAGTGATAAACCAAAGTTTGTTTCCACCAGAAGGTCCCTCTGGGGAACCAATGAGCTCATTACTTACAGAGTATGGGTGACCCTAAAGCTGCCATACAGGAAGACCCTCACCCAGCATGGATGATGGCTTCCCCATGGCTGTGTAGATGAAGCCCCCTCCCTTGCCCTGCCCAGCCTAGATACTTCCCTTCCCTGAGGACTTCTGCACTTAGACAGACTTCAAATACTTGGCCGAGAGGAGTAGCTGGACACTGCCTTATGAAAAAACCCAAATGTCAACAAAGCCCAGCTGTGATGACCTTTTGTAAGCAGCCACTGAAGAACTCATGAGGCTAGTGGCAGTTTGGCTCTCAGGAGAGCCTGTACAACAAACTACAGTGACAATAAGAAGCTAGAACAATTGTAACCATATACTATAGTAAGAGTTATTCCAAACCTTTAAACTGATAGTTTCTAGAATTTTCCGCTTATTATGTAGACTGCAACTGACTGCAGGTAACTGCTGCCTGGAAAGGAAAACAGGAGGTTGATGACTGTAGGTGTAAATAATCTTGACAGGCGGAGGAGATGGCTCAGTGGGTAAAAGCACTGGGGATCTTGGAGGCACTGC
This sequence comes from Phodopus roborovskii, assembly GCF_943737965.1. NCBI lineage: Eukaryota > Metazoa > Chordata > Mammalia > Rodentia > Cricetidae > Phodopus > Phodopus roborovskii. The sequence continues at coordinate 10,745,751 of NW_026126546.1, read as the reverse complement.
AGATTGTCCTAAGAGCCTAAGGCCCTGGAAGCTTGGCCTGAAGGGACTGTGGGAGAAAGGAGTATGTAATAATGTATAATAAAGCCAAGGGTAATGGCTTCACACTCCGAAGTAATAAGGGGAAATGAAAGGACAAGTTGAGAAAGGGTTATAAGTAGAGACCTCTAGCCAGGCATGGTGGTGCCTTCCTTTGACTCAGTACTTGGAAGGCAGAGATAGGTTGATCCTTGAGCTCAAAGCCAACCTGGTCTACACAGAGTCCTGCCTAGCCAGAGCCCATAGTGAGATCGTGTCTCAAACAAAACAATGGCACCCAAGTTTGGTAGAGAAGGATGAACCACAGGTATGGCATGGCTGGGCTTGAGGGTTGTCCAACGTTTCAGACGCACTTTGGTCAGCTCTTGGCTGGTCTGCCTAGGCCCACGCGCTCTCACTGACTCCCGTCACTGGGATTGATAGCAGTCACCTCCCCCACTTGCAGCCTGAGGAACTCTGATCTTCAGTGACTTCCAGAAGCCTCTAAATGCAGCTGTTGCTGAGGCAGGTCTGTACTTCTTTGGCCTCTGAGAACATGGCTTTCTAGTACTTCAATGGTCTGGAAAAGACCACAGGGAACCTGCTCCTGCGTCAAGGAGTAGCTGCTGTTTTTGTATTCAGTGTGGTCAGTAATAACGAGATGATGGGAAATCTGTGGATATGCACGCATGTAGGTTGCATGATTGTGTCATACCTTGATTGGTTACTTCTGCATTGCTGTGACCATAACACCAGATGGAAACAACAGAAGAAAGGGAAGGTTTATTTGGCTTGTGTTTCAGAGGGTTTTAGGTTATGGCAGGGGAGGCTGTGGGAATGTGAAAGCCTGCTCACACTACAGCAGATCAAAAAAGCAAGAGGATGTGGGGCAGGAAGCAGGGCTTAGGCATAACTTTCAAAGGCTGGTCCCAGGCAGGCCCTGCCTCCTAAAGGTAGCAGTAGAGGACTGGGGAACAAGCATTCAAACATGAGCCTGTGGGGGACACTTCAGATTCAAACCATCACAATGCCACGTTACATAAGGGACTTGAGTGTCCTCTGATTTTAATAACAGCAATGGCGTTGTTCTGAAGCCAATCCTCTGTGGCTACTAAGAGATGGCTCTACTGGGTTTCAACCTATGTGACCTACAGTCTCAATTTCTTTATCTATGAAGTGTATCTGCTCGTGGCTGCTGCAGAAGACTTTAGGAAAGGATTATTAGGAGATTTAAACAGAACAATAGATGCTCCAGGCAGGCAGCAAAAACGAGCATTTCCTAACGGAATAGTGGGCAGCACTTGGTTACTCTCCTCGAGTGTAAGGAGGCACAAAGCCTTACATGTCTTCCAGACTCTTGGACTTAGAAACTTAGCCAGGCATGGTGGCTCAAGCCTTTAATTCCAGCACACAGGAGGCAGAGGCAGATGGATCTCTGATTTCGAGACCAGCCTGGTCTACAGAGAAAAAAGAAGGAGAAAATAAATTTAAAACTTATAGTTAGCTAGCCTTAGCTTCCAGCGCCCCTCTCCTGCCTTACCAGCAGACATGGGACCCCAGGTCGCTTCCCTACAATGAGGTTGCCTCCCTGGCAGAACTAGGCTGTGAGGAGCCAGGCCAGGGTCTCTCTCAGTGGCACCTGAATTGTAGCTTCAGGCAGAGCCAAGGGGAGGGATAAGGTCTGCCTCAGACCATCATTCCCATCTCAGCTCTTTTGAGATGTGTGCTGCCAGAGATGGGCTGGGGAGCCACCTAAGAGTCCAGAAGACGCCGTGTGCCAAACAAGCGCTTCTCTTATCCCAGGATTTGCTTGGTTTGGTGACCACTCTTTCTCTCCAAGACTTTATTTATTTATTTGTGAGATGGTGTTTCTCTGTGTAGCCTTGGCTGTCCTGGAATGTGCTCTGTAGACCAGGCTGGCCTCTAACTCTCAGATATCCACCTGCCTCTGCCTCCCAAGTGCTGGTATTAAAGGTTTGCACCACCACTCCCCATCTCTCTCTGCAAGACTCTTAAGTTCTTCTCATGGCAGGACCTTTATTTGATTCAGGAGAGTCCATTGGGCTCTTTGAGGCTCACATGGATTATGCCCAAAGGAGTTGGTACAGCAGGAAGAGGGTGAAGTCCACCCCAAAGGAAGCTAGCAGGGCCTATGGTGGATCCCAGGCATCTTCAGGGGAGAGTGATGGCAGGAGGCTATGGTGAGTGGGTATGGCAGTCAGCCCCCAGGCCTTATGGCTTTTGTCCTAGAACATCCCAGCAGTTTGGTTCCCAGGCAAGCCCTGGCTGGTTTTAGGGAACACTCAAAATCTCCACCAGGGGGCAGCATGCCTCAACATGCCCTTGTTGGCAAGTCAAACTGGGTCATCCCTTAGTGAAATGTTCCTAGTGGCTCCAGAGACCCAGCACTTCACGTGGCAAGGCTTTTGTAGGGTTTTGCCATGTAGTCCAGGATGGCCTGGGACTTATTTTGTAGCCCAGACTGGCTTCAGACTTGCTATCTTCCTGTCTCAGCCACAATGTATTCTTTGGGTGACCTTATTTCTTCTTTCTTCCACCCTCCTCGATTCTTTTTATCCTTCTCACTTCTTTTTAAAAATCCTTGTCTGAGCACATAGGTGCAGTGCTAATAGAGGCCAGAAGAGGGCGATGGATCCCCTGGAGCTGAAGTAATAGGTGTTTGTGGTCTGGGAGCCAAGCTCTGGTTTTCTGGGAAATCAGGAAGTGCTCTCAAGCTCTGAGCTATCTATCTCTCCAGCCCCCTTCACACTTCTTTCCCTCGTTCTTTTATTATAGGCTTGCTAGGTAAAATACAGGATGCTGTACAGAGAGGGAAGTTTGAAAAGGCTATATGAAGAAGAGGAAAAGCTATATGAAAACTACTGTTTTACAAACTTGATAAAAATACATTTAAAGTTTCATTAACAGTACCTTACACAGAATGTTCCTCTCTGAAGCCATAGATAATTAAACAAAAAGCCAATACCAGATGTGGGACACCTTTTGTCATGGTGTTGATGTGGGGTCCACAGACACCCCCCCCACACACACACAAACAATAAGGCTATTGCCATCCCTCTTGGTTACCCAGGAATAGGTAAGACATCACCACTTTGATCATTGGACATGGAGAAAGCAAGCTGGTAATGACCTGCAAACATCCTCCCTGATGGCTGGATGTCATAGAGCCAGGAGGTGCTGTGCCATTTGCTGGGGGAGAAAAGTCATGAAGAATCTCATCCAGATGTGAACCCTGTAAGCTACAATAATGACCAGCTTGGAAAGATATGCCCACTGGTACAATAATGGCATGGATCTTATTGGAGTAGTGAACAGCATTGGAATCAAGGTATATTCTGCAGGAGGAAACTCATATCTGATACGATAAGCCTGACCAAGAATTTGTGGCTGGAGAGGTCATAGAACCTACTGCTATTATTTTGCTAACAGAATATAGTATCACAATACTTTTTAAAGCCTTAACTTTTAGCATGTGCAACTCTCACCTGCATCAGAGAAACTCTCCACAGCACATGGTGGTTAATACAGATCAAATGCAGAGAGTAAGTGACTTGGGTACTCAAGCCCTGAATGGGACATTTATGTCCCTCCCTATGCTGCAAGGCACAGAAAGTTTTTAAGAGCCACAGGCTGGGGATGTCTTTTGGGTATGATAAGGCTAACACACTCAAGCTCACAGTAGCTGTGGTTGCCAGCGCACCATCAAACCAGACAGTACTCCAGTATGTAAAGGGAAGAGGCCCCCGAGGCCCGCCACTGAGCTCAAGAGCTACTGGTAGTTGGTGGCCCCGGGAAGAATTTATCTTCTTTGACAGTGTGACCATGGCAGTTGCTTGTGCTACAGTGGCTGGAGCCCCATATCCATGAGCGTTGGGTATATGGGTGGCATTGATTTGACCCAGTGGTTAGAAAAACAAAAGAAGGCATGAAGTTGAGAAGACATGTATGTGATGTGCAGGATTCTGGGAGGAGTTGGAATGGGAGAAGGAGGAGGAATAAGATCTAAACCTATTGTATTTATGTGTGAAATTATCAAGGAACAAGTAAATATTTTTGAAAAGATTGGGATGTTCAGTTAGACTTTAATGTTAGATAGTGAATACATTTAAGTACCATCCAATCCCACCCTTTTGTTCTTTCAAAGTCTGACAACTTTCTCTTCCTTACTTTTCCTGCACTCTTTTGTGATTCCAGTTACTGTCCCCTCCCCTGCCTACTCAGGAAGGAGGAGACAATCTTAGCCTGTTTGGAAAATAACTCAGGAACCTGGAGGTTATAAAGCACAGTGGGTACCTTGGCTCTGATCCAATTCTACCATCCACACCCTGAAGAAAATGGGTCCAGTACTGCTGGAAGCTCAGTTCCTGGTATTATGTCAACATGACATCATCTCAGAGGAGGGAACCTCGATTGAGGCTGTATGGCATTTTCTCAATTTGTGATCAATAGGGGAAGGCCTAGACCACTTGTGGGTGGTTCTATTCCTGGGCTGGCGGTGCTGGGTTCTGTAAGAAAGCAGGCTGAGCAAGCCATGGGAAACAAGCCAGTAAGCAGCACCCATCTATGGCCTCTGCATCAGCTCCTGCCTCCAGGTTCCCGCCCTCATTGCTTTTGATGATGAACTGTTATGTTGCCTTTGGTAATGGTGTTTCATCAGAGCAATAGAAATCCTAAGACAGTTCCCATCTATAAGATGGGCATAAGAGTCTGTGCCCTCAAGTGTGCGCATGACTCTGCTCCCCTCCACAGAATAACATAGCTTGGTGAGAGTCAGGCTTCACACTTGGCTTTTAGCTCATTCCCAAGGTGCAGCGCATGGCATCAGCCAGCCCCTTGGGTTCTGCCCTGTTCTCATTCTCTAGACTAATCATCTCTTGGCAAGAGTTGTGTCAGGAGCCAGGGACTCAAGCCAGTGTCTGTGTACCATGCACGGGGCAGGAAGTTGAGAAAGAAACTGGAAGCCTGGTCCCAGTTCCTCATAGGTGTGGTGAGCATCAGGTGGTCATCCCTACAGACACAGCATGAGCAGAGGGCAGAACACCAGGCACAGGCATACAAGCCCCTTCCAGCCCTCTATGAGGCTCCTCGAACAACCTGCTTAAGCACTGGGGCTCTTAATTCCTCCGGCTGTCCAAGCAGGGAGAGGTGGGATACCCAGTACACTCTTCTGAAGGATGCGGACAGTCAAAGCATTCCTTACCTCCTTGGCAAAGCAGGGTCTTTTGAGGGGGTACCATGGGGCAATAAAGCAATGCTTTCTGACTAAATAAAAAACAAAAAACTCAGCTCCTAGAGCTGTCACTTAAAGCTCTATGACATCAGTGGCTAATTTAGCCCCTCTGAGCCCAGTTGCTTCATTCATAAAGTGGCTTAATAAGGTGTATTGGGGTGGTGTGAAGATGGCATGAGCCAAACTTGTAAAGTACTTGGAACAGTGACAATCCTCTCCAAACAACAGCTGTTGTTATTGTTTTGCCCAGCGGCAGGCAGAGTAGCATGTGACTGCTTTTGCAGTGGGGAAAGTTATTTTGATTGATTGAAATGTGAGTTGTGAGCTCAGAAAGAAGGAGATGTTTTGGGGATAATGGGTGGGAACCATGCCCCTGGCTACCCACCTCCCGCAAGGGGCATGGGGCGTCTGTGTCTGAAACTCCCAAAGGAAACCACTGTCAGGTTGCATGGCCTGGGTCTTGGCCAAGTGTGTCTCTGTCCGGGGTGCTGAAATATACTGACTGCTCTCTTCCTTATGACTCCTGGGAACCACGTGCTCCCTTCCTTCTGGCCCTCTGCTTAACTTACAGGAATACACTAATCGTCTACTATGTAGTGAGTGGAAGGAAAAAGGATTCAGATAATCTTCATCTTAAGTTTTACACAGAAAGGGAGTCGAGCACAAATGTCTTAGGATACATAAGGTCAACTAGTCATTTCCCTATTCTTGGACCTCAGTGGCACCCATCTCTCGTTTTCCTTCTTGCTTCTTTCTCTTTTGCAACCTTTATATCCTCCAACACCTTTCATGCTTTTAAAATTCGATCACAGCAGATATGTCTTCCCCAGTCTCCCTTTCTCTGCTCACTGGTGCCACATTGTCAGTTGGTCTAATGATCATTTTTAGGAATGAAAGGGGCAGTAGAGAGAAAACAGAAAGAGGTTCTGGGTCTCTGGGAAGAGGGGGATCCGCCTAGACAGGGGTGAGCTCCTCATCGTATTTCTGCATGCCCTCGTCTGGGAGAAGCACTTCAACCGTGAAGCTGACCTTCTTGGCATGGACGAAGCTATAGGTGTTGTCAAAGCGCAGGACATCTAGGAGACAAATGGAAGATTAGTTCTCACTGGCTGTGCTTGCCAAACTGGTGCAACTTCCCACTGTGCCTTTTACCTCCCTGTGGGATCTGTCACCCTGAGCAGAGCATGTAAACTGACACTACCTTGTCCTGGCGTCCTGGCGTCCTCCCAAACCTGGCTTTAGTTGCATCATCAAGTTGCATCATCGGACAGTGAGAACAATGGGTGTTAATTACAGCCCACTGTCTTCACATCTGCTTGCTCTCATGATGAGACATAAGTTGAGAGCAACAGAGGCTTCCTAGCTCCCCTGAACAAAGTGGGGGCTAGGCAAAGCGTGAAGTAATTGTCTTAATCCTCAAACCATGGGGGACCCAACAAACACTCCTTCCCAGGTTGAGCAGTATTTTGCACTTGTGCAGCTACACTGAGGCTGATATGGAGCTGAGATACCATGGCATTCAGCTGTGAGGCTGTGCCTAAGTTGGCTTACTTCTCCCAGCCCCCTGGGGCGGGGGTGGGAGGTGGGGGACTCTGGTCTATTGTCCTTTGCTTGTGTCCTGTGGCCTAAGCACTCTCAGTCCACGGGGCTCATGTGTCTCTGACCCTTGGTGCACCCTAGGTGTTCATGAGTATGACTTGAGAATGAATGAAGGCTCTAACCTGGACTGTATGTCCTGGTATGTGTCTGGGGAAAGGGGCCACTGCCCGTGTTCATCCTTTAAGTCATGGGAAAGGTGGCTCCCATCTTCGGAGCCCATGCACAGCTAGGGTGGACTTACAGACACCAGCCTCTGAGCAGGTGAGGCTCCCGTCCTCAGGCACCATGTGGGCATTGTAGCGCTGGCTGGCCAGCACCTCAGTCATCTCCCCGGCCTTCTGCCTCTCCCCCATCTTGGTCTTGAGGAAGACTCCAAAGCCAATGTCTGCACCATCAGAGAAGAACTGCCACCTGTGAGAGATCAAGTTGATCAGTGTGATGGGTCCCTGAGGGTGAGAGCCCAGCGGCGGTGGGGGAGAGGCGTGATGGTCTGTCCCCCTTACCTGAGAACACAGCCTGGAAACAGGATCTCATATTCCACCTGGTGTGAGGAGCCACGGCTAATCTGCACTGAGTGCTCGTACTGAGTCTTCACCTGGTCCCTCACGTACATGGACTTGGGGATCTCCCCGCCATAGTTGATCTATAATAGATTCTAGGGTCACTTTCATCATCACCGGGAAGATTTCTGCTCCCCTTCCCCAAACCCTTTCCTGGCTCTCTAGGCTGAACCAGCACTTCCTTTGGAAGCTTCTTCTTCCAGTTTATTTCCAAATCAAAACTTCATTTCATCTTTCCCTGCATATCTTCTCAGGAGCTCCTAATAAGTTGGGCCCACTCTGCTTAATGCCTGGGATCTATATCCAGGGGTCTATCTGGAGATGTTTGTGGAATGGATAGGCGATGGAAAAGGAAGTCATCTCTACTCCTCCAACCCCTTCCTGTCCTCAGGCTCTGTGTACCTTGGTCAAACATTTGGGGTTCCCATCTGGGTCAGTCAGAGTTCCCCCAAAATGAGCAGGCAGTTCCTCAGGACTGATGAGTTTCAGCAAACCTTCCTTCCAGCTCTCTGGGAGTAGGGAGGTCGAATGATTGTTATCACACGTGGAAGGGACCAAACACCCCCTCCCTTCCAGGATACCCTGAAGTTGTGTCTCCAAGCTCTGTGGGGGTTAGGCTGCCAGGAATAGCTTTCAAGTCTGCTAGATGTGGGCTATAGGAAATGGTTTTTCCTAGCATCCAGTTGCTACGGAAACATGTTGACCCTCGGCTGATGGGCTAGGACATTCTGGAAGGTCCCCCAGTCATGAGTAGCTCATAGTTGTTTCATTGTTTTAAGGAGACTTTAAAGCCCTGTGGGTCAGGACCTTGTTGAGATTATTCAGTAAGTCAGATCTTGTGGCAGGAGCAGATCTGTCTAGAGAGACCTGCCTCTTTCATCACCACCACCATCAGATAAAAGGCCATTACTGTTATTCATATATGAACCTCTAGGGATCCTGGGGATTGCTGTGGTCCTAGTCCTGTGGCTAACCTAAGTTGACCCTTATGACTCTGGCATATTCCTACTCTCCAGTGGGAAATGGGAAATATCACAATGCCTGGAATGCTGGGGCCAAATGTACTGAGCCTTGTGGGGCACCAAGGGCATAGAGTTGGGTTCATATTGAGCCAGCATTTGGCATCTCCTCATAACCACTATCTTGTCATCTATTATAGTGAAACTGGGTAGAGGTAGGAGCTGGGGTACTGGGAAAAAAGAGAAATCCAGGAACATAAGACTCCCACCCTATTTCTAGATCCTCAGTTCACATAGTTAGATAGTCTGAATATCTGCTTGGGAGGCTCACTGGTTTGTGCTTGAGAATCCGTTCTCTTCATTTTATCCTATCTGTCTGTCTGTCTATCTATCTATATATCTATCTATCTATCCATCCATCTACCTACCTACCTATCTGTGTATCATCTACTTATTTTACTGTGCCATGGATGGACCTCAGGGTCTCCCATGTGCTGGGCAAATGCTTGGTGACTGAGTTACAGCCACCACCCACTTCTGCCACTTGTAAAAGCAACTCTTGTCAGGGCAATGACATACAATGGTAGTCTCAGCACTCAGGAGACTGAGGCAGGAGGATGGTGAGTTTGAGGCCACTCTGTCTCAGAAAACAAAACAAAACAAAATAAATAAAAATAAGTTGTTTTTCTTGTAGTAGCATGCAAAATTGAGGAAACAGGAACATACCAACAATACCTTTAAAACCATGATCTATTCTGTTTGTACTTCCTTCTACAAAAATCTGTTTGGTATTTGTTTGTTTATGAGTTTTAAAATTACTTTTACTTATTTTGTGTGTGGGAAGAAGGCGCCTGTGACTGCAGGTACCTGCCGAGTGCTGGAAGGGATGAAGGAGCAGCATCCTCTAAAGCTTGTAAGGCACAGGGACAGGGCCCCTGGAACAACTTACTTCCCAGCACCACAATTTTCCTCCGTGTGTCCTCACTCAGGAATGGCTTCATGAGATTGTAGCCCACAGGGAACAGTTTTGTGGCTGGAAAGACACAGGAAGAATAATGGAGAAACCAAGCCACGGGGCCACATTTCCACAATGGACACAGCCTACTACAGAATCATGATGGACCTGGCCAGCACAGACCCTGACCCATACACCCAAGAAATAGCCAACTAACTGTCCGACCATAAGCTGCCTACCCACCCTGCAAATTAGTCAGACACCAGCCTCATTAGTCAGCCAATAAGCTCACTGGTCTTCCAAACTGACCAGCCTGCTAACAAATAATCTACCAATTCACTAACTCACTGAAGTCAAACTCACCAAGTCAGTCAAACATAAAATCAATTGGCCCACTGACCAACCAGCCAGCCAGCCAATTAACTGCTCTCTTCAGCTACCAACCATTCCTACAAAGAGCAGGCAATCCAAATAACCAGCTGACCATGCAAATTCAGCTGAAGAACAAACCAGCCAGCCAGCCAACCAATATGCCGGGCAATCACCTATAGTGGCATCTTGTTCCAACAGTGGACTTGGGGTGGTGGCCACACCTTAGGGCATGGCTTCAGGTGTGTGGACCTGACCCCTTATGAGGAAGAGGAGGGGCTGGCTCTTGCTCCCTTGGGTTGTGGTCGGAAGATCCTGAAGAGCAGAGGCTGCATCTCCAGGAACAGAAAGGCCACAGCAGTTATTTACCATCATTGTGTGAGTGCTCCCCAAATATTTAGACAAGAAGAGGAAAGGTAGTGGCATATTATTTTGCCAGTAGACTTGGGGTGGTGGCCACACCTGAAGCCACACCCTAAGGTGTGGCCACTACAACCACCCAAACATCCAGTCACCAAAATGCTAACCAGACATTCAATCAACCAAGCTCAAAGCCAATCAGTCAGGCAGGCAGCCCAGTTAACTCTCCAACACATCACTAGTTACTTGGCTAGTCAGACAACCAACCAACTAACCAATCAACTGGACAGCTAGCCACGCAATGAGTGAACCAACTACCAAACAAGCCGTCCTTGTATCTATCTACCCTCCTACCTGAGGAACAGCCACCCAAATGGCTAGTGAGCACTCAGAATAGTGCCAGGCCTGGAACATGGATGCAGGCACAGATTGAGAGCCCTTTACAGAGCAGATAACTTGCTCAGAAAAACACAGTGAGCCGGGTGTTGGGCACACGCCTTCAGTCCCAGAACTCAGGAGGCAGAAGCAGGCGGATCTCTATGAGTTTGAGGTCAGCCTGGTCTACAAGGTGAATTTCAAGATAGCCAGAGCTACGTCAGACCCTGTCTCAACAAACAAACAAACAAACAAACAAAAACAAAAGGACCCCCTTTGAGAGAGAGAGAGAGAGAGAGAGAGAGAGAGAGAGAGAGAGAGAGAGAACCAGAATGAGTAAGAGTATAGACATGGTGGTACCGGCCTGTAATCTCATACACTCCAAAGGCTAAGGCAGGATTGCAAGCCCAAGGCTTTTGTGGGCTATGGAGTGAGTTTAAAGCCCACACGGGCAGCTTAGGGTCAAAGACAGTCCAAGGAAAGAGAGATGATGATGGGTGGGAAAAGGGCATTTCTAGGGGAGCTATTGAAGCCAGCTGCTACCATTTCCTGAGCCCTTCCTCTGAGCCAGAGCCAAGTGGTTGGCATGCAGTCAGCAAACAAACCTCCTCCCAACAGCTCTGGGAGAAGGCTCTGAGCCCCTGAGGTGGACGATAAGGGTGTGGAGGCCCAGGCAGGGGAAATCACTTCACACTTACCTTTCACAATGAGCATGAACTTCAGGGTCTCTGGATAATTCTCTTCAAGGAGGCCAAAGAACTGTGGAACCAAGAAAGCCCCCCTCAGAGCCTAAACTTTCTCCCCTTCCCCTCTTTTGCCATCTCCGGCCTGGAGGTTTTAAGAGAGAAGTTTTCCTTTTTAGTATAACCTCAGACTGTTAGAACCAATGCTCATAGTAACTACATAAGCAGATGGTAAATCGTGTGACTACGCGTGTGTCAGATGTTCAGTGTGTGCCCAGCACTGTGCTCAGGGTTCAGACTCACCGAGCTTCCCAGTCTCACTGTCCTGCTCTGGAGGTGAGGAACTTGAAGCATGCTGGGGGTGCAGGGCAGACACGGGTGGGCGCCCAGGGAGGGTAGGGTGGACGCCCAGGGAGGATAGGGTGGGGGTGGGGGTGGATGACTTGTCCAGGGCTCAGAGCAAGGGACTGACAGGGCTGGGACTGTGGAAACAGGCCCTGTGCTCTCTTGAGGTCTGCTATGTGAGCTTCTAGCAGTCCTATTAAGGTTTCATTCAGGGGGGTGGGCCAGGAAGGAAACCACCTTTTATTAATTTGTGTTCTTAGTGAACCAAGCTTGTCCCCCAAGAGTGAGGGCGTGTGTGTGTGTGTGTGTGTGTGTGTGTGTGTGTGTGTGTGTGTGTGTCCGTCCACCCCGGGCCTCCTCACCTCCTGGTACACTTCCACCAGAGGTTTCCAGAAGTGCTTCAGTCCCAGACCCTCGCAGTCAAATATCATCACGATGGTTTCAATCTTCCTCCCCAGCTGTGAGGGTTAGGAAGGGGCAGCGCCAGAGTGTGGTGACCCCTCAGGATGCTTCCAAACCTCCACTCTGATCTCAGAGTAGCAAGTGGCCAAGGATGAACACATCTCCCCACGCATCTGCCCACCCACCTCCCCACCCCCCACCTCTGACCACGGCAGTAGAGAGAACGCTGGTGTGTTCTTGGGACCATGGTTCTCTGGCAGCCTCTCCTGCCTCCTCACTCACCCCTACCAGTCAGAACCTCACCCGCTCTGTCTGCAGGTCACACTCGTGCAGAATGCGCTCACAGTCCCTCATCTTGGTCTTCAACAGGTCCTGCTTGGTAACTGAGAAAAGCAACCCTTTGGGGTCCAGTGGCCCGATGATATCATACCATACAGGGCAGCCATCCCGGTCATAGCCACACAGACCTCCAGGCATGTACTTCTGGATCACCTGGGCATAGAAAGATACATGACATTCCACATCACATACCTCTCTGGGGCGCCCCCAGATCTGACTAACCCATCAGACCCAAGGCTATATATACCCTGCCACCATCTACCCTGTCCCAATGAGAAAACTGAGGGTCTTGCAAGGGAGGGCCTTGTCCACAGCTGTAAACGCAAAAGCCCGTTACCAGCCCAGCCTGGCTTCAGGCTTCTGGGCTCACTGTACTGCCTGAAGTGTCTTCTGTGTCTTGTCTAGTGGTACTGAGGCAGTTCTGAAGGTCAGCAGATCTGGTTCAATTATAGACACTGCTGTTCCCCTGCTCTGTGTCCTTGAGCAAGGGATGCCGCCTCTCTGAGCTCCATCCCACCTCCTCTTGTGTAAGATGATTTAGATTCCCTCCCTCTGATAAATCCTGGCAAGCACCGCATACTGTCCACAGCTGTGACCCCAGTGTGGGTACCACCCTTACTTACCAGTCCCTTGACAGGCTGTTGTTTTCCCACCTGGAGAGGATGCTTTGAAGTTCTGGGGTGAGGCCACAAAGGGACTGACTGGCCACAGTGACTCAGATACAAGGTTGGGAGTCCAGACAGGACTAAGTTCAAACCCCAGCCTCACCATAGGACTGTGGGACTTTGGGCAAGTTGCTGGACTTACGCTGGACGAAAGTGATGATAACACCTGCCTCGCAGTGTTCAGGTGATTAAATGAACTCATAGCTGGACTTTTTACCTCTCCTGCCTCTGCCTCCCAAGTGCTGGGATTAAAGGTGTCTGCCACCATGCCCGGACAATGCTGGAACTCTTGAAGCAGGGATCATTTGTTACTCTTACGGAAAAGACCCTGTGGGGCTAATGGCTTCCAAGGGCTTCTCTGCTCACTGTTCTTCCCTCATGGACTCCAGTGACCAGAGGCTGCTTGGGTGACATGCCTACTGAGACGGAGGTGTTTGTGGGTGGGGGCTCACCTCTGGGGGCTGCCAGTCAAGGATGTGATCAATGTCCATGGTCTTCCGGAACTCCATGTACTGAAAATGTAAGGGTGGTTAGACCCTGTGGGGCTCCCAGAACCCTGAAAGCGGCGAGGAAGTAGAGGTATAAGGCAATGATTGTCGCCCCCCTCCCCACCCCAGCGAATACTGTCTCCAAATCCTCAGGGTGGATCTTTACCTTGCGGAGCATGGCCTCAGATTTCTGAAGGTCAAAGTTCCGAGCTGAGGGAAGATGGGGGGGGTGAAGATGGGACAGGGCTGTCTTGCCACACCCTAACTAGTGAGAGTAATGTGTGTGGGGGTGTGTGGGTGTGGGTGTGTGGGTGTCTCGGGAGTTTGAAGAGAACTCTGCCTTTTTCTCTCCTCCCTAGACCTGAGCATGTGAAACAAGATGGCATGGCCAGATTCTGAGAGCCATGGATTGTTGTGGAGCTGCGGCTCCAGGTCCTCTTGCTGTCCCCTCATCTCCAACATCCCCATCTCTCCCCTCACCTCGGAGCCAACGAAGAAGGAAATAATCATCGGGGTTTGGCAGGGCGGGCAACACGTCCTGGACATTTTCTCGGAACTAGAAAGAAAAATGCCTGTTGACATGTCTCTCACACCGAGCCTTGGCCTCTCAGCTCCTAGATTCAGCGATCCCCTCCCTCCCTCCCTCCCTCCCTCCCTCCCTCCCTCTGACAGTGGCATTGGGGGGGAGTGGAAGGATGGGGAGTGTGTGAACAAAGGCAGGATGCGAGGATGGATGAATGGGCAGGCGGAGAGAAAAAGTGAAGGATCAACTGATCAAGGATGGATGGACAGGTGGATCTTAAATAGGTAGGCAAGTGGAGAGGAGAGATGGGTGGGCGAATGGAAGGAGGAGTAGACTCGTGGGTGGATGAGTAGAGAGGACTGGGGGTGTTTTTCTGGCTCCCTTTATGTGTTCACTTATCTTTACATCTTACAAAAACGTGGGTCTGAAGGGAAGGAAGGAAGGAGGGAAGGAAGGAGGGAAGGAAGGAAGGAGGGAAGGAAGGAAGGAGGGAGGAAGGAAGGAGGGGGGAGGGGGAAGGAAGGAAGGAAGGAAGGAAGGAAGGAGGGAAAAGGCTCATGATCAAGGGCCCTCTTCCCTTCAGCTGTGGGCACACTGACATTCTACCCTGTCTCTCTGGTCTGGATCCTACAGACTGGCTTTCCTTTCAGTCTCAGGCAAGAAGAATCCATCAGAGGACAGACAGCTCCCACCCAGGGGGCAGGGAGGGAGGAGGGGGGGCAACTGCCAGGTAGAGCTCTCTGGGTCTGGCTCCTGGGTAAGTTCAAGTCTACTTCTGCACATGTCACCCACATGTACCACCTGTTCTGTCCAGTACTGATGTCCCTGAGCTGTGCAGGATGTGGCCCCTTTGGAGGTGATAGCGAGGAGACAAGGTCAAGGGCATTGCTAGTCAACAGGTGGACACGGGGTCCCGGCGATCCTTCCCACCCCCCCTCAGTCGTCCCCACCCAGGTCCTACAGGAGGGCATCTCTTACCTTGGCCAGGGTCTCTGCCTGTTTGGGGCTCAGATCTCCGACTCGGCCACTCATGGTGATGGCCGAGACTGAAGAACAGTGACCACTGCAGGCAGAGGCCCAGCCTCCTCTGTCTGCCCAGATCCAGCTGGAGTCTTTTGCCCCCACTTCTGGGTGTGGCTCAGGCGCCTCCTCCAGGCCAGTTCTTTAGATTGACCGTTACATAACTGGGATTAAGTGAGGTCCCGTGCTTGGCTCTGGGACAGGTCTGGAGGAAACGGCAGGCTCGGAGGGTGTGCCAGAGGGCCTCTGCTTGACAGACAACTGTAATGGAGGGAGATTGGCCTTCTTCCCCTGCAAGACCCTCTCAGTGATCTCTGGTCTCCAATGCCCACTGTCCCACAGAAGGGGGAGTTCCATGGAGGATAAGCCCCACATCTCAGAGGTGCCTTCCCCTAAGCCACAGTCTCCTCATGCTCCTGATGAAGGAGCCCCCCATACCCCCCCATAACCCCCGCCAAAGCCTTCACTCGCTCTTGCAGGACGGGAATTGGGCCCTGCAGTCTACTGAGCAGCCATGCGCTAAGTTCAGAGTTGGGAGAAGCTCACACCCTTCAGCTGCAGCGAACACCCAGTCAAGAGGCAGACAGGCTCTGGGATGGGGTGCAGTTCTGGGTAGTGCTTGCCTAGTGTACCTGCAGCCCTGGGTTCAATTCCCGGTACTGAAAAAGGGAGAAAAGAAGACAAGCTGTCTGGGACTGAAGCTGGCACTCAAAGCTTTGTCCATGGTGAAGGCTGGTCTTTTCCACCGGGCCGAGGCTACCTTTCCTGGTGTCTTTCAAATTCCATTGCAAGGAACTGATTCTGTAGGTTTGAACATAGGGAAAGGCCAGACACCTTCCCCCGATGTCTGGCGCCTCCAGTCATGCACAGCTCCCATTAGCACTGAGGAGCAGGAGGAGCGGGCGCATGGTCTTGGGGACACGGATGTCTTTTGGGGATTTTCATATATGGCCAGCAAGAGGCATCCACCTCGGGGTGAGGAGGCCGTTGGGTCACCCACAGCAGGTGCTTAGAGAAGCCCAGCAGGTTCCTACATCATTTTCTCTCTGTCACATTCTACCTCCAGAGGGGCCTGAGGCCTATCCCTGCTCTGGGTTTCCTTTTAACCCTTCCAGCCCAGTGTTTCCTGTGGCCGCTCATTTCTAATGGGGGGCTGCCAGTCTGCCCCTCACATGGATGAGAAGGCTGACTGCCTAGGTGTGTGCTGCTAGGGGATTGTTTCCGTCCTCTTCTCTGGAGCCCTGAGAAGGGGAAGCCCATCCTGTCAATTATTGTCTCAATGAAAACCTTCAACCCTGCATGTGTCTATCATCTCAGCACTCAGGAGGCAGAGGGATGGGGGGTGGGTTAGTGAGTTCAAGGACAGCATGGGCTACACAGCAAGACCCCATCTCAGAAGAAACCAACCGACAAGCAAGAAAAGCTGTCTCAAGAGAAATTACACAGGCAGAAATTATCCTGGGCTAGACTTGGTTAACAAAGCTAGGCTAGTCCAAGCCTAGAGCACCCTAGATGTACAATTTTGGGGCAATCCTGGGCCTCTTTCCTGAGCTATCTCAGGGTTCTTTAAGGAGGTGGATGGGGCAATCTGGACACTGCCTGCTGGCCCCTTGCCCGACTTGTGCCCTGATGCAGTTGGGTCCACAGGAGAAAGGGCTACCTTTGTCCGTTTCCCTCTGTCTGGGGCACCTGGTATGTCTCTCTGGAACAGTTAGGTAACTCTCCACACCCAACCCCACCCCAGTTCACATTCCACCCACCCACTTCCCCCAGGCTGGCGACCTGTGGAGATTGGGTTCCACAGCCACTCTGCCATTAGCTCCTAATCCCATCTGTTTCTCACCAGTCTCTGTTTCCTCCCTAATCCCTCTAATGGGAGGTGTCCCATGCTCCAGAGGCTGGGAAGGAAGGCGAGGGAGAAAGGTGAGGGTCCTTCCAGAAACTGTGGTCCTTCATAGGAACTCCGAACCCTTCTGACTGGACCACAAATGTGCCAAGCAGTTTACTAGGCACGAGCCGTCAACAGAACTTCCTGTGATGAAGGACGGACGTGGCCTGTGTCTACTCTGCCCTAGTTATCATGTTTAGTCTTCATTACTCCTGCATGAAATAACGATGTAACTGAAGTCCAGATTTTGTTGTTGTGAGACTGTGTTTCCCTGTGTGACCTAGACTGGCCTCAAACTCAAGAACCTTCTGATTTATCTCCCAAGTAATGGGATCACAGGTGTGCACTGTGACATTCAGCTTATAAAATCGTAGTCAGGGAAGATGCCGAATGCTTGCTGATCACCAGTGTGTGCACCATAGCTGGTAGACCTGTGATTTTAGTTGATTTCTCCCCCAACCCCCTTCCTTTCTCTGGTATTGGAGAGTGAGCCCAGGCCTTAGACTAGGTTATGCAGGTATCTTAACCACTGAACTACATTACTCTTAGCCTTCTTTTGACTTTTTATTTTGAGACAGGGTCCCACTAAATTGATCAGGATGGCCTTGTATTCACTCTGTAGTCCAGACAAGCCTTGAACTTGTGATCTTTCTGTACCACTGGGCCTAGCATTTAATTCCCCCATGTGGCTTATAGCTAGAATGGCCACTTTTAGTGAAGTCATATCCCATGCCAAGTTGAATTCTGAGCACAGTATCTGTACTAGACTTAGGAAACTCCCTGGTGGGGGTAGGTACCATTGATCTTAGCATGTTCTACAGATAAGCAAATCAAAGCAGGGCAGGGAGAAGTTAAATAATTCATCCAAGGATTGACAGTTCCACAGCCCAGCTCCAGGAGCTTCACACTGGTAAAGGGTGTAGAAGGCAAAGGGGTTGAGGGTACAGGAGACACAGCCCACAGTATCAACTAAGCAGAGGGCTCCGGGGGCTCACAGAGACTGAAGAGGAGATCATGGCGCCTGCGTGGATCTGTGCTAGGTCCTCTGCATATACACGCTGTGCTTGTTTACCTAGGGAATTTTGTGAGTGAGTGGCATGACTCTGACTCCTGTGCATGTTCTTGGAGCCCCTTTCCTCCTCTGGGCTGCCTCATCAGCCTTGATAAGAAGGTCTGTGCCTGGTCTTATTGCATCTTGTCATGCCATGTTCGGTGGACGTCTCTGGGAGAGCTGCTATTTTCTGAAGGGAAATAGAGGAGAAGTAGATCTGGGGGGGGGGTTGGGGAGGGACTGGGAGGAGGGGAGGAGGGGAGGCTGTGGTCAGGATGTAATGTATGAGAGAAGGATAAATAAAAAGAAAGAAAGGAAAGGGAGCTGCTCATCTCCTAGTGGTCAGAAAGTTGAAAGATGGAAGGGGATTATGGGGACAAGAAATACTCTTCAAAGGCATCTCCTCCATGAACACACCTCCTCTGAGTAGGCCTCGCCCACTAGCCCATAATAAAGTTAATACCTAGATGTTCCAACCATCTATCAATTGCATCAGCTGGGGCCAAGGCCTTCCACACATTAGCCTTTGGAGGGGGACTGCATATCTAAATATTAAAGAGAATGAGCTGTTCTTGGGATTCTGCAGAGAGCATTGGGCTTCCCATTTGCTGATCACTTCCTCTGAGTTGGGAGCTTCATATTCTCATTCGTCTTCATGGAAGCGGCCATAGGTGGCCCTCTTTCCCAGCCAAAGCAATGGTATGCACAGAGGTCAAGGGGCCTCAGCTTGTCTGATTCTGCTACCTATTGGAACTGGAGCAAGCCTCAACCCTGTCCCCTATCTTCCACTCTACCCCAAGCCTTAACACTGGGCCTGGGGATATCTCCAGAGCACAGTAAACAGCTGGAAACTACACCTCACCTCCACACACACTCTGGGCGGCAGAGTTTAACGTTCAGTTTAACGTTCCCTTCCTTTGAAACAAAGGACCCAGAAAAGGAGACCATTGTACACACCTAGAACTATTCTCCCCAGGTCAACACCCCCAGGCTGTGTTGAACAACTTCTTTGCCAAGGATTCAGGGGACCAAGGTGACAACCACAACACACACAAGTCAACACAGGTTGGGGAGTTGACAGAACTGACTCACCTCACCCAAGAACCTTCCTAGGTTTCTAGGCAATGGGAAGGGGCTGCTCCCCACCAATGCTAGTGTCCACACATTCCTGCCCACCTTCCCTAAGTACATCTTGCTGGAACCAGCTAAAAGAGCCTTCAGGGAGTGCAGAGGCCATGTGAGCAAACATTGCTAGGATGAACCAGGCAGGAGAGTGCAGGGTGTGTGGGTGGGGGTGGGGAGAGTAGGGGGTGTAGGGTGCACATGCAGCCAGTAGTGTTCTGCCACACCCTCTGGCAGTTCATGCCAGGCTTTATTACCTTGAACAGATTTGTTTATAATTTTTCTTTCCAATGCTAGGGATCAAACCCAGGGACTAGTGCATGCTAGTGTGAGCTTTTGTCAAGGAAAATGGAAGAAAATGTTAATGTAATATGATACACACACACAACAGAAATGTTTTATTCTTCATACACAGCTCAGTGGTTTTTAGCACACTCACTGGGTTGTGTGCGAATGTCTAACCTAACTTTAACAAAGGTGCGGAGGTTGCTTTGGCTAAGAAGCATGAAGGATAAACCTGTAGCATCTCTTCCTTCTTTTTGTGTCTGTCTTCTTTCCTGCCTTAAATGTTGGGTCAGATTCTGGCTCATCTCTCTCCACAGTTATGCTTGCTTAAGGTATCTATCTAGGGGCAGGAGAGAAGGCTCTGTCAGGGGACCTAACTATGGTTCCCAGCATCCATTCTGGGCAGCTCACAAGAGCCCATAACTCCAGCTCCAGGGGAATCTGACCTTTCTGGTCTCCAAGGACACCTGAACTCATATGCACATATACTCACACAGACACACAAATGTGTACACATAAAGTATAAATCTTGGAGAGTCTGTCTAAAAACTGATAACACAAAGTTAATTTGTTCTGCCCCCTCACCCAAGTGTTAGTAGCTGAGTTAGAAACTGAAGCTGCCCCATCAAAGAACAATCCTATCCAGGGAAACAAACTGTCTCTTTTAGCAATGAGTGTTTAAAGCCAGAAGACCCTTGCAGGACTTAAACCGAAGCAATGACCAAACAGACCAGATTTCACATAGCCCAGGTTCTCCAGAACTACCCATGTAGCCAAAAGTGACCCCGAATGCTTTCTGATCCTCCTTCCCAGACCTTCCAAGTGCCAGGATTACAGGTTTGTGCCATGCCCAGATAACATATATTTTTCTTTCCCCCATCTCCAAGTTTGTTATTGCCTCGTACAGCTTCAAGCTCTTGTTAGCTCCCAGAAGATGGGCTGGTAGTCATCTGTCTTCCAGTGTGTTCACACTGGACTATAAAATCCTTTCATCTCACCAGTACTAGGGTATGTATGTGAGTACACATGTGTGTGCAAGTGCACAATAGGTATCTAGGTATCTCCACTTTTTTTTTTTTGATAGGATCTTTGTGTAACAACCCTGGCTGTCCTGGATCTCACTCTGTAGACCAGGCTGATCGATCTCAAACTCACAGGGATCCTCCTGCATCTGTCTCCTGAGTGCTGGAACTAAAAGCATGTGCTGCCCGGCATTGGTGGCTCACACCTTTAGTTCCAGCACTCAGGAGACAGAGGCAGGCAGATCTCTGTGAGTTTGAGTACAGCCTGGTCTACAGAGCAAGTTCCAGGACAAGCTCCAAAGCAATACAGAGAAACCCTGTCTCAAAAAACCAAACCAAACCAAAACAAAAAAGCATGTGCCACTATCACCTGGTTTCTGCACCTTATTCTTTGGGACAGAGTCTCTCTCACTGGAACTGGAGTTTACTGTTCTATCAGTGTGGCTGGACAATCAGCTCCCAGGATCCTACTTTGCCCCCTCCGTGCTGGGATGACAGATGAAGGTCGCCATGCCAGGCTTTTTATATGGGTGTTGGTAATCCAAACCCATGCTTGCACAGGTAGAACTTCATCTATTTTTGAGGCAAATGTTCAAATCTGGTCTGTTGGGACCTCCTGGTCTAGGAGTCTAGTAATGACATAAAATTTCCATCATCTCTTTCCCCATCCCAAACCCCTGAGCCCATCAGCAACCATCCCCCACCCCCTCTGCCCTATCCCAGTTCCTGAAAGCCAAATATTCTAGCTCTGTAGAGTTCCCAATTCCAGATATTTCACATGAATGGAATCCAGAATGTATTGACCTTCACTGCCTGACTTTTTCCATTCAACCTGATGTTTTTGAGGCTCCCCCAAGTTACATCATGTATCAATGCAGTCAGTGTCTCTACCAACATTCAGTCAACGGTCTGCTGCATAGACCATGACAGTCCCAGAGGGGTGTAACGGAACTGAAAAATTGCAAAGCCCTAGAAGTTTTTAAAAAATATTTATTTTTATTTTATGTATATCAGTGTTTTGCCTGTCTGTGTCAGGGTGTCTGATCTTGGAGTTACAGACAGCTGTGAGCTGCCATGTGGGTACTGGGAATTGAATGTAGGTCCTCTGGGAGAACAGTCAGTGCTAACTGCTGAGATATCTCTCTAGGCCCCCAAATCCTAGCATTTTAATACTTTCCTACACTTTGATATAGTCAGAGACATACACACTTACCTGCATATTACTCCCACTTGCGTTTGTGACCTGGCTGTGCCATTTACATTTGTATAAATTCCCTGTCAAACCCACACAGCAAACCAAGGTCTATGATTGTGTTCCTCAGCAATGTGAATCTGCTTCTTGCTTCTTCTCGTTTTTTGAGAATGTCTCACTATGTAGCTCTGGCTGTCCTGGAATTCACGTTGGCCTTGAACTCACATAGAATCACCTACATCTGCCTCCAAGTGCTGGGATTAAAAGGCATGTGCAACTCTGCCCTGTTTGCTCTGTTACTTTTTGTGGTCGAACACTGTTTCATGTGGGACAGCCACTATGGCTCTGTGTGTTGGTTGGTGGACAGGGACTTGGGCACCTTCCATTTTCAGTTTGTGTTCATGCTGTTAGAAAAAAATGTTTTTGTACAAATTTAATGGGGGCATATGCTTTCTAGTCAGCTGAGTTAAATCCACACAAATGGACTCATCGGGTTGAATACAGACTGTCTTGCAAGACAAGCACAGTGCTTTATATTTCCAAATGGATGAAGTTCTTTTCTAGTTTCTTTGCATCCTCAACAATATTATTTTTTTGTTTTTAGGTAAATTCTTATTCTGGCCATCCAAGTGGCTCTTAAGTGATTGTGGCCCTGAATTGTGTTTCTCTAACCACGTTGGACACTTTTTTGTGTTCTGTGTGGAGGAATGGTGACTGTTTCTCAAAGGCAGGCTGGAGAGTTAGCTGTGCGGCAGAGCGTATGCCTCTCATGCTCCACGTCCTGAGTTCTAGCCTCAGCACTGAGGAAAAGCAAAACAAATCTTTAAAAATGTCCTCTCTCTGTACCCTTCTTCTGGGTGTGGACTGGAGACTAGCTATGCTTTTCTTAATTCTTTGGGCGTCCTTGCTCTCTCAGAAGCTCCCCAACCCCTGTCAGGTGGCTGCTGTTCCCCCGTGTGGCTGACCTCCACTCTGGCTTAACTCAAATAGCTTGGTTTTTTCCTTTTTCTTTTCTCTGTCTTCCTCCTCCAGTCAGCTGCAAGATGATGGCTTACCTGTCCTGTAGTAGTTGTTGTTTGTTTTCAGTTCTATTTTTCTTTTCTTTTTCTCTTTCTTTCTTTCTTTCTTTCTTCCTTCCTTCCTTCCTTTCTTCTTTCCTTCCTTCCTTTTCTCTCCCTTTGGTTTTTTGACACAGGGTTTCTCTGTGGCTTTGGAGACTGTCCTGGAACTAGCTCTTGTAGACCAGGCTGGTCTTGAACTCACAGAGATCCACCCGCCTCTGCCTCCCAAGTGCTGGGATTAAAGGCGTGTCCCCCCTTTCCTTCCTTCCTTCCTTCCTTTCTTTCTTTCTTTCTTTTTTTTTTTTTTAAGAATTTTATTTTTCTTGTTTTAATTTTAAAATAAAGTAAAAAACTTTTGGCCAGAAGAGGGCATCAAATCTCTTGGAGCTGGAGTTCGTTGTGAGCGACTCTGCATGGACACTGAGCACTGGATCTTTGTGTGTGTGTGTGTGTGTGTGTGTGTGTGTGTGTGTGCTTTAGGGTGATGAACCAATCCTTCTTTTAAACTCAGACACAATTGTCCTCAAGTTCCCTTTTCTGTGGAAAAAAAACTTTGCTAATTTTAATTAATAATCAGATTAATTAGTTCATTAATTTTTGAGGCAAAGGCTCATGTAGACCAGACTGGCCTCAAACTTGCCATGTGTCTAAGGGTGACCTTGAACTTATGATCCTCCTTGCCACCTCCTGAATGATGATGTCACGTTTGACTTTACACATAGGCTTTGTGTTTATTTCTTTTAACTGCTATAAAAATGTATCTCACATAATTCTTACCAATTCAATTTTTTGTTTTGTTTTTTGTTTTGAGACAGGGTTTCTCTGTGTAGGCCAGGCTGTCCTGGAACTCACAGAGATCTGCCTGCTTCTGTGTTAGTAGTCGTTTTTTCCGCAGCTGGTCTGGTCCCACTGCCGTGCCAGCCCCAAATAACACACAGAGACACTGTTGGCCAGTTACTAGTTTCTTATCAGCTAGCTCTGTCTTAATTATTAACCCATTTCTATTAATCTAAGTACTTCCCCGTGGTCTTATCTTACCGGAGAGAGGGGCTGGCGTTCTTCTCTCTCTGACCTCCATCTTTTGAACTCCTCCCTACTCCTTCCGGAATCCTGGAATCCTCCTTGTTTCCTAGTCCCGTCTATCTTGCTTTCCTATGGGTCAACAGTGCTTTATTCATTAACCAATAAGAGAAACATATTTACAGAATGACATCTCCCATCATCTCCTCTTTTCTGTCTAAAATAAAAAGAAGGGTTTTAACCTTAACAAAGCAAATATATAAGACAACACTTATCAAATAAGAATCACAGTTAACAATATTTAGTCCATCAACATTTAGTAAAATTTAAAGAAATATTCCATCATCTATCCTATCTTTGTGAATCTACAGTCCTATATGTAACTTATCTTTAATTCTAACTAAGGAAAACTATAACCATAACTATGTCTTCAATTTCATCAAAGATCACAGAAGGATAATATATAAACTCTAGAAGACAACTCACTGCCTGGTCAGTCACCTGAAGTTCTTCTGTAATGTTCCATCTTCAGCCCATAGCCCATAGTGTGTCTGGCAGACTCCTCAGTAAAGCAGGAAACTTTAAACTGTCTTCTTGTATTGGCAGTTTGTCAGTCACTTTTCTCTGTGTCCTGCAGACTGTCTGGCAGACTCTTCCATGAAGCAGGAACCCTGTATCAATGTCCATCATGTATCAGCAGTCACTTTCCTGGGGTCCTGCATGTCCAGTTTATACAGCATAAAGTCAAACAGTCCAGACAAGAGCAGTATCTTGCCCAAATGGCTAGTCTTGCCATTTTGGAGGAAATTCCATAACGTGTTTCTTCAATGTCCATCTTCCTTTCTGACGCAGGTGATGTTGCCAGGAGCATTTGTGCCTCACTGTCAAGAAAAGCCTTAAACCATTTTAAATGCCATATTCTGTAGGTCTTTGAAAGGTTTGAAGAATGCCTATCTCAAATACATCTTGAAAACCTAACTAATTTAACTCTAAGTTTTGACTACCAGAGGTAGCTATCTATAATCTGTACTAATTTATACATTACATTTCTAAATGAGCTATATAAACACAATATCTAAACAAGAGGAGAAATATATATATCACAAAATTGACCTTAAATTTTTATCAATAAATGAAAATTTATTCCAAAACAAAGTATTCATATCTATACCATAATTCCCATTTTACCTTTAAAAAGATTGGTTGTGGTCACTAACCATTTATAACCAAGCCCACTTAAATGAAAACGAACATTTATAAACAATATTTGGGAATTTGGGCATCTTTTCAAACTGCTTCCTGCTGGTAGGGGGCGCTGTCAAGGAGATCCTAAGAAGACACAGAAATCCTGGCTTGCAGACTGCCTTGTCCCAGCTATTTTGAATGTTGGATCACCTGGGGCACTGTTTCAGGTGGTCTTGCTTGATCAAACCATGTTAGTCTGGAAGGAATCCACAGCTTTTTATTTTCTGTGAAAACAAAAATAGTAACCTTTTTTCCCAGTAACTTGTCCTTAGACTTAAAATTTTAAGTCAAAGCATTTTTAAAATATATAAATTGAATTAATCCCAGCAGCATTTCTTTTAACAGTTGTTATTTCCTCAGCAGAAACAATTTAAAGATAACAGAACACCATATAGTATCCAAAGTTTCTCTGTGCTTTCCATCTTTACATGGCTTTTTTATTACTCTCTTTCTTCTACTTTTTTTTTTTTTTTCATATTTTGGGACAGGGTTTCTCTGTGTAACTTTTATCTGTCCTGGAATTAACTCTGTATGCCAGGTTTACTTTGAAATCACAGAGATCTGCTTGCCTCTGTCTCCCGAGTGCTGGAATTAAAGGCGTGTGCCACCACACTCAGCTACTCTGTCTTTTTATAAACATTTTATTCTTTTTCTCTCTCAAGTCTATGTATATTTAAAAACCTTTAGCAGTTTTTCTTAATGTGAATATGTCTTTACTGTAAATATTTATCTTTTTCTGGCCATGAGTCTTTTATCTGGTAAACAACGACATTGCTAAAACGAAAGCTTTCCTATTGGTCAACAGTGCTTTATTCATTAACCAATAAGAGAAACATATTTACAGAATGACATTTCCCATCACTTCTGCCTCCCGAGTGCTGAGCTTAAAGACATGTGACACCATGTCCGCTCCAATGCAGTGATTTTTAGTGTACAGTTCAGTGCCAAGAATGGCAAACATGGCTCTGAGAGGTCTTGCCCACCTCCAGCCTCTTTTCCTTGCTAAACAGATTATACTTCCTCCTCCTAAGGCTGACCACCAAGGTCCAGTATCAAAGTATTAAGGTCCAGCAATCAAAAGCCCCCTTCTGGCTACCCTAACTACGTGCCCAATCAAAACAAACTCATGCTGACAGGGCATTTCTCCCTTGCCCTTTATAAACTGCCTTTGGGCCACATCTGTCTCGTCTCTATCCAGAGGCAGGCTTTTGTCCCTCTGGAGCAAATACTAACTTCCCTCCCCCTCTCTTGTCCCCTTTCTCCCCTCTTCCTTGTCTCCTATCCCCCATCTTCATCCCTCTAGGGCAAACAAATCTCCTCTGTGCTGAAAACTGGTCTTGGTGTGCCCTGTGTCCTGTTCTGACTCTCTCCTTTCAATTACCTACATTCCAATTGTGGTGTGGCTACTATCACCAACTGAAACTCTAAGCCCACTAAACAATTACTGATATGTGTCAGGACCACATGTGTGTTGTTTTCAGTTGCTATCCACCTTGTTCTATAGAGGCAGAGTCTCTCACCAGCCTGTAGCTCATCGATTAGGCTAGGGTGGCTGGAGGGCCAGCCCCAAGGATCTGCTTGTCTTCTCTGTGTTGGGATTACAGACCTGTGCAGCTTTTGAACATGTGTTCTATTGATTGAATACGGTCCTCATGCTTCCAAGGTGAACGGTGTGTTAATGGACCAGCCACATGGCACCTCAAATAGAGCTAAGCTCAAGACAGGCCTTGATACACTAATGAACTAACTTGCATTTCCCTCTGCTGGAGTCCAAAAGAGGCAACGAGGCACCTGATTTTAGAATGGAACTTCAGAACTGTAGATCAAGGGAAAACTTTTCTCTTTATAAGTCAATTGTTTCAGATATTTTGTCATGGCAACAGAAAGCTTGGATATGGAGTCAGACGTCCCTACTTGCAATCCGAGAACTACCACTGAACCAGTCACTGTCTCAGAGGCCCTAGTGGGAGATGGTCACTAGGCAGGGCAGGACTCAGTAAATGATGACTATTCCTATGGCCAGATGTAGGGCAGCAGCTGGGCTGGCTGCTGGGATGAATAGGGGAGAGTTGAGGCCAGTGATGCTGGCTTGTGCTGAAGACTGGTCCTGCTGCTCTACAGCATGGAAAGAAAAGACCTGAACTCTGCTGGGTGAAGGTGGAGGTGGTTCCTGAGGCCTGGGGGCTCCGCAGAACCAGACTGGGAGAGGGCATCCTGGGTGAAGGCATAGCTCAAGCAGGATAATCAGGGCTTGGTAGATTCAGGTTGTCGGGTGAAGCTGGGGCAGGGAGGAGGGTTACAACAGGTCACAGAGGGCCTTGTAAGACTCATGTGCACACACAGGGGTACTTGAGGAGCCAGGAAAGGACTTACACAGAGAAATGTGGTCCAGCTGTCATTCAGGGCCATTTATGGCTTTTGGAGTCTGGGTGGGAAGGTAGCAATGATCTTAAGTCCTGTAAGCTGGAAGTGTAGAAGACAGGGATGGGCCTATGGGAGGAAGACAAGGTCCAATTAGAACAAGTTACCAAGGCAGGATGTGAAACGTGGGATCAGACCACCTCTTTCTGCCACCTTGAGCAACCTCAAACAGTTGGGGCTGGTGGGCTTGGCCTCCTGAACCTGTGAGGTAAAATGACCCTTCATGAGGCAAATGGACTGTTTGCATCCCCAGTGAACCAAGGTGTGTCTGGCCCAACACTGCTCCCTGGTGGAGGAAGATAGAGGTCACAAGGCCAAGGGAGCAGGTCTCAGTACCTGGTTGGCCTGGCTTCTTTCTGTGAAGCCCCCAAGCCTTCCACTTTCACAGGCTAGATGGACTGAAGCCTGTGGGGTTTTGTTGTTGTTTGGGTGGTTCAGGGGATTGAACCCAGGGCCTTGCATGTGCTTTACCATCAAACTGTATCCCTTCCCAGTTCATATCCTCTCTCTCTCTCTCTCTCTCTCACACACACACACACACACACACACACACAACAGGGTTTGTCTGTGTAACAATCCTGGGACTCACTCTGTAGTCGATGTTGGCCTCAAGCTCAGAGATCCATCTGTCTCTGAGATCCTCCCAAGTGCTGGGATTGCAGGTGTGTGGCACACACCCTGCTATTCTCTCTCTCTCCCTCTCCTCCTCTCTCTCTCCCTCTCCTCCTCTCTCTCTTATGTTTTATCTCAGGACAAGTCCCTTTCTGCCCCAGGCCAGATCTCTTCTCTTATAACCATCCATAAGACTTCCTGCCACAGACTGTCCTGGGCACATAGTAAGCTGGGAGTGAGCTGGACTTATTCTGGCCCCTGGAACTCCATGCCTCCCTCTGGCCCACACTGAAGCCCCACCCCACACAGTCCTCCTTCATAGAGGACATTCCCACGTCAACCCTCTCCTCTCAGAAGGTAATGAGGGCATGGTGGAAGGCTGACCTGGATATCTGCCCAGTTTGCCATGAGATTCAGGCTTTGTTCAAGGCGTACCCCGTCTTTGAGAGCCTCGGGTCCTGGCCCGTAAATGGGACTTCATCTCTGCTCCAGGATGCTACACAAGGAGCTGTGTGAACTGTGGGGGGCTGGGCCGTAGGACACAGCTGGGAACCTGCCCTGAACACTAGACTGTTGTGACCCTTTCAACCTGGTGAGCTTGGCTGGGTGGGAATCTGGGAGTGGGTAGGTAGGGGAGTCTTTCTAACTGCCATAAAAACACCCCAATAAGTGCCCGCGTGCCTTCTTCCAAAGGTTGTGAGGATTTTCTCTAGGAGCTGGTGGGGTAGAGTAGGCCTTGCCTCCATCCCCTAGATAGAGGAGGCCTCAGGATTCCTAGCACCTTATTTGAAGAGCTTGGATGTACTGCCCATCCCTGACAAACTGCACACTTACATCCATTTTGTAACTTACGTCAAAGCACGATTTATTGACATCTGTTAAACTCTCCTGACTCTCCTCTGGCCCCAAACACCTTATGGCCACCCATATCCCATTCTTCACCCTGGAGGCAGGTGCCATCTAATTGTCCCACCCTAGGTCCTTCCACGGTCGCTCATGATCAAAGCTCATTCTTTTCTGGGTGTCCCCCACGAATTTGGTTCCTGCTCCCACAAGGCACCCGAAGACAGCATGCAGGTTTGGTTTCTGCTCATCAAGGTCATTTCTGCCTCCCTCAGTGTGGACAAACTTCCAGTTGGTGGAGTTCACTCAGCTGAGCATCCTTACTGTCCCCAGGGCCTGGCACTGGACAGACGCTCAGACGCTCAACAAACGTTAAAGAATGATGGTAAATAAGTAAATGAAGGCACCTCCCCCCCCTTTTTTTAAAGAAATCATCAGGGTTTTTTTTGGGGGGGGGGCTGGGGATGCAGCTCACAAGCAGAGTGTTTCTCTAGCATGTGCAAGGACATGACTTCTGGCTCCAGAAACACACACACACACACACACCAAACTGACACTCTATAAGGGGTATCCAACCTGGCACTATAGGCTACACAAAGTCCAGGGTCTCTATGAACCTGGCCAAAAACAGAACCCCTAAAATTGTATGAAATGACATGTGGGTGTTTTCTGTGGGGTTTTTTGGGTTGTTTTGTAACTCGATTGGCATGGTTCTCAATTATGAACTTTGTAAATGACAGGGTCATGTTGCAATTTCAGAGAGCTGGATCTGCCTGCAAGAGTGAGGGTTTGCTGGGGACACATGACTTCCTGAGCTCTCAATGTCCTGTCCACTTGCCAGGCAGGTTCTACATTACTTCCTCAGGTGACCTCTGTGGTCATTGCTTAACCATGAGGCCCGTTGTGCCAGCTCTGGGATCCAGAGCCACTGGCGCCGGCTGCCCACCCCTGTTCCCAGCAATGGTGGACGCCTGTCCTCCAATGGGAGCATCAGCTGTCTTTGTGATCGAGGCAGGTCTATCTCCATTACTAGCAAGGAAACACTAGTGAGGCTGTACTGAAGGGGAAAACTGACCGTGGGTGGTAAGAAGGGCAAGGGTCAGGGTTCAAGTCCAGCATCCCTTTTTTTTTAAGGCCACATTGAGTCTCTCTGAGTACTCGCCATGACATGAAGTGAAATGAATGAACTCAAGATAGTCCTAACCACAGTTAGTGACAACCACTTCAGTCTGCCAAACGATGTGGGGAAATGACCCCAAGAGAGCTGGAGTGCCCCGGGGAGACAGGAGCAGCCCTGGACTTGGAAAAGCCTTGTGACTCTTGCCCGAGAGTTCCAGGCTCTCTTTGGATCCAGGAAAACCATAGAATTTTTCCCCCTTCTTGTCAATCTGTTCAACTGATCTTAGCAGGAATTTCTTATGGCACTGCCTCTTGGCATTTATCCCCCTCTGCAGACTCTAAACCTTGACTGTAAATGATACAGGTACAGTGGCTAGGGGCTACCCTGAAGAGTCCTCTCATCTTTAAGGCTTATTGTTCTTCTCTACTAAAATGTCTTTGATAATGAAGATATCTAGCAAGCAGAGAAAACCAAACGATGGCATTTGAAAGCAGGAGAGGGGCCAGGGCCTGGCTTCTTGCTTGAAAGGTGCCTAGATGGTGGGGCCTGGCTTCTTGTTTAGACTGTGTCTAGATGGATGCATCTGCTAAGGTTTCTAGGATGATTGCACTTTGAAACAAGGACCCCCTTTCTAGGAACTATTCATCATTCACTTCTAGGGACATTTGGCTCAGCAGCACGGAAGGACAAACAAGGCCACATCAGTCATCTTGAAACAGTATCTGAGCCACCCTGCATGGGACACAGGTCTTCTGTCCCAACCAGAGGCCCAGGAGGAAGCAGTTCTGTACAGCCCTGACTCCTAGGCTCCGGGCAATGGCTCCTCCGAGCCTGTGCAAAGTGGCACACTGAGTCAAGCTTGGCAGCATCTGCTCCTAGGTTCAGTCACCCAATGGAGCAATGGTGGGCTGGCTGACTACCTGTGGAGGCCAGGAGGGCCAGCCTTTGAGATATTATATGCAGAAGCTGTCACTGGACAGCTCCTGGGTCACATGGGAAAGGGATGTTGGCAGCTGTCTTTCAACTCTCTCCTTAGGGACATGCAGATGTGTGGAAGGCTGGAAGGTTATCCAAGAAGCATGTTGGAAGCCAGGATGAACCCCCAGAACCATTCACCCTGCACTCCACTACCAGAATCTCCCTGCAGCTTAGCTTTGGTTTCCAACTCCACCCAGGCCAGAACTAAAAGCAGCCGGGCATAGTGATGCACATCCCAGCACTCTGCACATCTGCAATCCCAGGATTCAGGACACTGAAGAAAGCAGACTAATGCACGGCCAGCCCAGCCTACATGGTGAATTTGAAGGTGGCTTGGCAGGGGCAACTGCTTTAAGAAATCAGAAACAGTTGAAGTTGAGTATCAGCAGGATCCTAGCAGGGTGTGGGAGGGGGCGTAGGGGAGGGAGCATGGGGGAGAGGGGGCATGGATGTGAATGTGCACATGCGTGCATGTACGCATCTCTTCACTGGACTCAGCACCCTGCTCAACCCTGTAAAGCTGAGTGTGGCTTTTCCTCTGATGGTTCCCCTCATACCGTCTCTCCACTTCTGCTATTCCTTCTAAGGCAGCAGAATCTAGAGAGGCCTTTGCTGGAGCTGGGGCCTCACCCCTCCTTCACAGGCTACCCAGCTGCCTCCAGCTGGCCCTTCCGTCCTTGCTGACCTCCAGTTGGAGAGAAACCAGCCCTGCAGCTGTGCTTTCTGTGGGGGACAGGGCATATGTCTCGTGTACTGGATCCCAGCTGGGATACCAGGCATGGCTGAATCCTGGGTATGTGTCGTCAAGAGGACAAGAACAAGGGCAGGGTCCTTTCCCAGTGGATGTGTGGTGTCACGCTCAGCCTTGCTCTCTAGGGAATGGAAGTGCTGGTCTGTGTCTAAGTGGTCCCGTGGGAGGCTCAGATAGAAATGGGGCTTGGAGAGCTCCGAAGACTTTCAGCACCACCCTGCCTTAAGGTGGGAGGAGCAGGGGTGTGCAAAGGAGTTGGATGGAGCAGGGTCAGAGGCGGCCAGAGTCTTCACTGTCCTGAGGGGGTTTCTTTGCCCTGAGGCCCTGCAACTTCTCCTCACAGGCCTTGTCTGGGAGCAGCACCTCTGCAGTGTAGCCAACTTTCTTGGTATGCAGGAGGCTGTAGGTGTTGTCGAAACGCAGGACATCTGCACGGACAGAGAAGAGACAGACGGCATAAGCCCAGCTCGTGTGCACTCCTGGTGATGTTGGGGATTGCGCTGACTAGGCCCATGGGTAAGACCTGAATGTCAGGCACTGCCCTGACCCACGCCCACTGCTCATGACCCCTTCCTGGGAATGTGGTGACCACAGTAGGGGGTACGGCTCCTCCTACCACCCCAGCATTACATCAGCACCACAGTTCCCTGAAACCCTCCTCAGAGCAGCCCGAGAAGAAAGGATGCCATTCCCATCACTGTGGTTTGGGTAAGCGTTCCTAGAAGAGCTGCGTGTTGAAGGTTTTGTTCCCAGGTGGCATTGTCAGAAGGTGGTGGGCACCTTAGGAAGGGGAGGGACATGGTCTTCCTGCTAGCCTTGAGCTCCTAACCCTTTTGGCTCAGCTTCCCCAAGCGCTGGGATTTCAGGTGTGAGCCAGCACACCTGGCCTCTTCCTTTCCTCCCTTTGGTTTCCTGGATTGTGATGTAGGTGTGTTTGCTCTGAGTGTTCTTGCCATGTTGTGCACCCTTGCCAGAGCCTCAAAGCAATAAGCTCACTGGATCTTGGGCTAGAATCTCTAGAACTGTGTGGCATGGTAAATACCCCACCCCTTTATTTTCTAAGTTAATTGCCTTGGGTATTTTGTTACAGTGTAAGAAGCTAGCTAAGGGTACAGTCCTTGCACCCTCCCTGAGAGTTGGACATAGAGGAAATCCAGAGAGGCCAGACTGGCCTGAGGTGTCTGGCTGTCTTTCTGTCACAAAGACAATTGCAGGGAAACCTGAAGCTCTTACAGACTCCGGCCTTGGGGCAGGTGAGGCTCCCGTCCTCAGGCACCATGTGGGCATTGTAGCGCTGGCTGGCCAGCACCTCTGCCATCTCCCCAGCCTTCTGACGCTCCCCCATCCTGGTCTTGAGGAAGACTCCAAAGCCAATGTCTCCACCATCTGATGCAAACTGCCACCTGCAGTGAGGAGAACGCACTGATGACCTCCTGCGTGGTCTGGGAAGTCCTTCCAGGTAAGCCCAGCCATGGTCCCTACCTGAGCACACAGCCTGGGAACAGGATCTCATGCTCCACCTGGTGGGAGGAGCCTCGGCCCACAACCACAGTGTGCTCATATTGTAGCCTCTCTTGCCTGCACAGGTAATAGTGCTTGGGCACATCGCCGCCATAGTTGATCTATGAGTCAGGGGTGGGTAAGCTGACAGTCAGCCACAGTGGGCTCCTCCCTCCCCATCCTCCGGGCACTCTGTACCTTGGTCAGGCACTTAGGGTTACCATCAGGATCAGTCATGGTCCCCCCAAATTCCACAGGCACTTGGTCAGGGCTCATGAACCGGAGTAGCTCCTGTTTCCAGTTATCTGTGTAAAGAACAGGAGACCAACAGAGAGGTCACAGGGAGGACCGCCTGCTCCCCTTCGAGTCTACTCCTCAGAGCACTCAGGCTCTGAGACCGTGATCCAGAACTGGAAGTCCAGCTCTGTACGCTGATGAGGCAGATCACAGCCAATGGCTGTGGAGAGAGGATCTGGGGGGGGGGGGGGCTCTGGCAGCATCCTCAGCTTTCCAGACAGGCCCAGAGCTGGCCCCAGCTGGAGGCCAAGGGTCAAGCCACTCACCTCCCAGAATCACTATCTTCTTTTGTGTCACCTCCCCCATGAATGACTTGACCAGGTTGAAGGCCACTGGG
The DNA here is from genome assembly GCF_943737965.1 of Phodopus roborovskii. Taxonomy (NCBI): domain Eukaryota; kingdom Metazoa; phylum Chordata; class Mammalia; order Rodentia; family Cricetidae; genus Phodopus; species Phodopus roborovskii. The sequence goes on along the minus strand of NW_026126546.1, from coordinate 10,712,098 downwards.
AAAAGCTTGGGAGCTGGAACACACAGAACACCACTGGGAGGCTGGGCCAGAGACAACTGCAGTACATACAGGCACAGGCAAGGTCCTATGCCGGGCAGGAGTTGTGTGGTTCCTGATTCTGCCATGCCCTGCAGTGTGAGCACTAGTTAAGGACTTACACCTCTGAGGCTTAGTGGTGTTAGCTGTAAAGGGGCTGCATGGTGTCTGGGTCTCAACCGTCAGCCGAGTCCCTTAATCTACTGTAGTGTGTTGGGTACAAGCTGGGCCCATGGCCAGCAATAGTGATCGCTTGAGGACACTCCTTCCTTTTCCCACTCAAGGTTTTGCTAGGTGACCTCAGAGTCCGTTGAGGTGAGGGTGGGTGGGGGACCTGCTTTAAACATCCTGTCCCACCCCAAGGATACCTGCTTACTCACTGAGCTTCCTGTAGGCCAGGTTTTGTGTGCTATCTTCTCATTTAACATCCTAACTCTCTGGGAGCAGGGTTGTCATGGTGTCCCCACTTCACAATACAGAAAATCTGAGTCTCAGTGAGATGAACTGACTTGCTCAAAATGAGAGGACTAGCTAGATGTGAGCCCAGGTCATCTGAATCCAGGGAATATAGGATGGCCATCGAAGAGTGGGAGCATTCTTGCTAACAATGTGGCTCACGGTCTAGTCTACACTGAAGTGAGTAAGAAAACAACAGCAAACATTTAGACACCTAATATGGCTGCAGCAAAGCAGGGCAGGATTTTGCATATTATAAAAATATCAGTCTATGAAGGAATGGAGTTAAAAACACAAACAAGAACATCATTCTTCACAAAAGATGATTTTGAGAAGTTCTAACCCGAAGGTTTATTTCCTGTCATCTCCAACCCAGACTCCCATCCCCAGTAGGGGTCATCTCAGGCACAGACTCACCTCGAATCACAATTAAATGTTTCACTGTCTCAGGATAATTTGCTTCCAAGATGGCAAAAAACTGCAAAGTCGAGTGACATCAGTCATGGCTGTACCCAGCACCCTGGATGCCCAGACTCCTGGTGCTGCTAAAGCAAGAGACCCAACCCATCCTTCCCCATAACATGTGCACCCTCCTCTGGGATGCCCTTGTTCCTCATCCTCCTTCTAGGGTGGTCTCAAGGCCAGGCTGGCTCACAGGTTCCCTGGATGGGGGGCTGGTGTTCCAGCCCTGGATGGGGGGCTGGTGGGGGCTGTGGGTTCCCATTGGCCTGGAACTGTCATTGCTGTTGTCTCCTGCCTTACCTGCTGGTAGACCTCCACAGCTGGCTTCCACAGGTGCCTCAGGCTCAGCCCTTCCACATCAAACACCATCACCATCCTCTCGATCTTCCTGCCTAACTGCAGGAACAGAGCAGCCACACTGGTTAGATCGCTGATCCACACAGGCGCTCCTGGCCAATTCTCTCTGTCTTCTTGCTACCTACAACCCCTGCCTGATAGGGAGGCCTGGCAAGTTCATGGCATGTCCTAAACAGATGGTATTCATCTACGGTGTGAGGAGATGTTGAGTCTGATCCCTGGCAGGGGCTGTAGACTCCTTGGGTATCATCATAGTTTCCTCAACACTATTGCCAGGGCAAGATTAAAGCATGACTCAGGGGCTGGAAGATGGCTCAACAGGCAGAGGCACTTGCTGCCAAGACCTGTGACCTGAGTTCAATTCCTAGGACCCACATGGTGGGAAGAGAGATGCTGTCCTTGATCTCTGCATGTGCACTACGGCACATGCTGGGCTCATATATCTGATTCACAAAACCGACAAGGCTGCCTTCTACATTGGGTTCACTCTGAAAGATGCAGAGGTCAGAGGGCAGCTCAGGGGCAGGAGATGAGACCTGTCCAGGTGAATATGAAGGCATTTTTGGAGCAGAAGCCTCACTCTCAAGAGTTCCATATAACAATGTGTGTGTGTGTGTGTGTGTGTGTGTGTGTGTGTGCGCGCGCGCGCGTGTGTGTATGTGTGTGTGCGCGTGTGTGCGTGTGCGTGTGTGTGTGTGCTGGCCTGAGGGAAAGTTACTATTGCCTTCTCTTCTGGCTGAGTTCATAAAGTGCTTGCTGAGTAAGCATAAAGACCACGTTCAGATTCCCAGCAGACCACAGGAAAAGCCAAGCCCTGATGTTGACCATGAGCATAGTGAGAACCCTTAGCGCTGTTCCTAGGGTTTCTTGGAAAAGCCAGCTAGCTTTACTTGTAGAAAAGACAGTCACTACTGTAGATTCTCTGGCTATGAAAACAGATAGCCAAGCGTGACTCGGTGCATCCCCCATGGGACTCAAGGTGATACATGTATGAAATCCTAGGGCCACTGAGATGGCTCAGAGGGTAAAGGCCTAACAATCTGAGTCCTTTTCCGAGGCTAACATGGTGGGAGGAGACTTGACTCCCCCGAGCTGTTTTCTAATGTACAGACAGGCACCATGGTATGCACCTGCACACACACATCTGCCACATATGATAGATAGATAGATAGATAGATAGATAGATAGATAGATAGATAGATAGACAGACAGACATAATGAATATATATGGAAAGCCAATTCGGGTAGTGCATTCCTTTAATCCCAGTACGTGGGAGACAGATGGGTCTCTACGAGTTTGAGGCCAGCCTCAAAGTGGGAGAAAATCATACTGAGAGCTGGCAAGAGGTAAGAGAGACAAAGTGCTGTCCTTCCCTGGCCTAGTGCTCCCACTTGGACATACCGAGGTCTCCGTGCACACTGCCTGAACCCCACCGCTCACCTTCTGACTCTGCAGCTCACACTCACGCTGAAGCAGCTCGCAGACTTTGATGCGCTTGCGGATCATGTCCTGCTTGGAAGCAGACATCAGGAGCCCCCTGGGGTCCATTGTCCCGATGATGTCAAACCACACAGGGCAGCCTTCATAGTCATAGCCACACAGACCACCTGAGTCATAGAGTTGGATCACCTGGACAAATGGACAAAGCCCTGGCTCAAAGCAGCCCACACTGTGCCATCAAGTGGCTAGATGGTGGAGAGCGCATCGGCAGCAGACCTAAGGGACACTGCAAGGGCTCACCTCTGGTGGCTGCCAATTGAGGATGTGGTCCAGGTCCTGCTGGTTCCGGAACTCCACATGCTACAGAGACATGCACAAGCTGCAGAAGCTGTCTGTCTCCAGCAGCAGCCTCTGCAGATATTGGGGGCATGAAGCCAGGTCTCCTTGCCCACAGCTGCAAGACTATCTGAGCCCCTTTGGGCTCCACAGAACTGGGGATGGAGGTAGGAGGAGGGTGCAAGGAGGAGGGACTCGGGCCTTGTTCACGGAAGGATCCAGGAGGATGGAAAAAGAAACAGGAGAGGAGACACTCTTTGCTGGCCAGAAACCTGGGTTAACGTGAGGCGAGTCAGGACACAGGGAGGCAGGTTCCTACCTTCCGGAGCATGTCCTCAGACTTCTTAAGGTCAAAGTCCCGAGCTGCAAAAACATGGGAAGAGGCCAGATCTAGAATGAGCTGGTCTTGGGGGTTCAGAAAGATGGCTCATCAGGTAAAGGTGAGGCACTTGCCACTGTTAGGTCCTAAACCCGGAACAAATGGCTGGCTAACCGCGGTGGTTCGAAGGAAAATGGCCCCCAAAGGGATTGGCACTTATTAGGGGGTGTGGCCTTGTTGGAGTGGGTGTGGCCTTGTCAGAGGAAGTGTGTGACTGTGAGGGTTGGCTTTGAGGTCTCACATAACTCAAGCCATGTCCACTGAGACATACCACTTCCTCTTGCCTGTGCAAGATGTAGAAATCTGTTACTTCTCCAGTGCCACGTCTGCCTGCACACCACCATGTCCCACCATGATGATAATGGACTGAACCTCTGAAACTGTAAGCCACCCAATTAAATGTTTTCCCTTTTAAGAGTTGCTGTGGTCATGGTGTCTCTTTACAGCACTAGAAGCCTTAACTAAGACACTAACTGAGGTTTAACTTATCAAAGTGGAGTCGGCTGCCAGGTTCTCCCAGCATCCCTCAGTCCCTACCTACTGCAGGGCATGGCTGGCACACCCCACTCCTACCCTAAACTTCTCCACCTCAGGGGCTGTGCCCCCCCATCTTCACGTTCCTATACAATCCAGACATTTTGGTTACCTGACCCTCTTCAGCTACCCTGGCCTCCTGGCCTCTTGGTCTGGCTCTTGCCTCTCCTCACCCTCTCTCCTCACGTGGCTCAGGGTCATGTCCACTCTGGACTCTCCCAGATGTGCCCACCCCTGGCTGTGCTCTCCCTTTTATCTACTTTCTCCTCCACCATACCTAGGAGCAACCATGTCTTTCTTTTTCTTTTTTTCTTCCTTCCTTCCTTCCTCCCTTTCTTTCTTTCTTTCTTTCTTTCTTTTTCTTTTTCTCTTTTTTTAAATTCAGCCACCAGGCCTGATGACCTAAGTTTGGTCTCTGGAACCCACGTAATAGAGAGAAATCAACCAGCAAACTTCTGTGGCCTCCGTATACATTGATTGTTTGAGTCCTCTCATCTCCCAATGAGCAAACAGATACAAAAATAATTCTAAAGTTAGGATGAGCTGGTCCCTAGAGACATATGAGGACAAGACTAGGGTGTCCCCACTTTTCCTTATACCCTCAAGATGCTCTCGGGGTTGGGATCTATGTGTGTGCCTATTCGTGCAGGTGTGTGTTCACGAGTGTGGAGGCCAGGGGTTGATGTTGGGTGTCTTCCTCTGTCACGTTCTCACTGAACCTAGAGCTCATCAATTGGCTAGAATAATGGCTGACCAGGAAGCCACATCTCCCCAGTTCTGAGGTTACACACAGACCATGCTGGGTCTTGCTCTTTGTATGGGTGCAGGGAGGAGGAATGTGGTCCTTACATTTGCTCAGCAAGTACCTTAATAAACTCAGCTGGAACTACAGGCTTGCCTCCAGGCCACGGGCATAGTCTATTTTAGAAATGCCTTGGTAGCTTCTTTTTACTTCAATAGCTTGCTATCAAATTTCCCACTGTTGGAGCTGAAGTAAAATGCAACACCACAGATGTTCAAGTAGAAGGCCTCCTTCCTGCCAGACAGGGAAGTCACCTCAATAGAGGACCATGAAGGCCACTAGCTTAGCCTCCATCATGTCCAGTAACAAGTTGTTCGTGGCATACACGGGCAGCCCACGCCACTCCTCAGCAGCTTTGACTGAGCCCAAACCTGTCTCCTAAACTGCAGTCCCATGGTCACAGGACAAACAGTGTGGGCACCACACTCTGAGAACAAACCCCTGCAGTTACAATCTGCCCTGTCCTCCTATGCGTTCATTAGAGTCACCGGCATCCGTGTTGGCCCATTGAATGGTCTGTGGTGATGGACCAGCCATCTCTGAACTGTTCAGTGTCACTAGCTGTATGTGGCTACTGAGCAACCGAAATATGGCTAATGAGATGAGAACCTGCAGACTTAATATAATTTGGATAGTTAAATATGTGTACAGACTACCAAACTGAATATGGCAGTTCCAAATATTAGCATTTAAAGGTCTGTCTACTTGGTATGTCTGAATCTTTTCTGTCCCAAGTTTAAATTCTCAGAGTCTTATAGGCTTAGGTGCTGTTTCGAATAGAACCTGAGTTTTCACCATATTTTACGACTGGATATTGCTTCAGATAAGAATACTATTAGCTTTTTGTTGACCCTGTTAGCTTTTTTTCCCCTGAAAACATAAAACTGTTTTAATGATAAAATTTTAAAACGGTTTCTAAAAATCATTAAAAAAAAAAAAAACACAGAAAGAACAAAATGAAAAGGGGAAGAGGAACCTTTGGGATGGGGCTTCCTCCATGCGGGCCTGGTGACGTCATGTTTGACTCAGCACCTTGAAGACAGGGATCAGTACCATGTCTATGACAGCGTGGAAGAAAGCAAGGCTGAGAGACAGTCTTCTCACGGATTCTCGGCTAGCACAGTGTGGAGCTGAGGCTCAGTTACAAGTCTGTCTTTGCCAACAACTGCGTAAACCATGTACCTGTGTTCACTTTCTGGGATGAGTCTTGACTTTCTCCTACCTCAAGTGCAAACTCTATCCCATGCAAAGTAGTGAGTTAAAAGCGTTTCTCACTCCAGCCTCCCCGCAACTTCCTCCCCACACTCAGACTTGGTGCCATTTCTGGCATTACTTTTCCAGACTGCTGTGACTTCTAGAAGAAGCTCCTTCCCCGCCATAACTTTAACTCACTACTCAGTGTCCCAGGGGACTGAAGGCAGACCCGGTGTCCTAAAGGTAATGTTCACTGGTTACCTGGGCCAAGCTGGGAAGGCCCGAGGCCCTCCCAGGTGTTTACTCTGTTGAAGCCAAAGGCACTGGGGTAAAAGTATTAAATTAGGTCAGATATAGAACAGAGAGAAAAGATCCCCTAGGGCAAGCTGTCTAATTAAGCTAGCTAATCAGCAAGCTCTAGACTCAGCAAGAGGCCCTGCTCAGTAAATACAGTGGAGAGTGATTAAGGGAGGCACCAGGCAGCAGCCTCTGGCCTCCTCATGCCTCCCCCCACCCTCACCCCTCTCCTTTCCTGGTCATGGCCTGATTCAGTCTGGACTCTTCTAGATGCTCTCTGCCTGTGCTCTCCCTCACAACTACAACAAGCCTCCTCCTCAACCCATACCTAGGAACAGTCATTCCTCATTTTTTTCATTCAAGTGACTTGTGTCCCCTCTGTAGGCAGAGATACTAATGCTCTGACGAGTCCGTGCTGTGCATTTAATGGCACTGAAGCTTAGATTCTAGCTTAGAGCAGGCCCATTGGAAGCCTGTGTCTCGGAAGGTGGTCCTCTGAAGTGCCCCACCTCAACTTGCCATCTCATTCCTTTCTGTCCCTTTCCCTGCTCCCTGCCTCCCTGATCCCTGTGACCTCACCTCGGAGCCAGCGCAGAAGGAAGTAGTCATCAGTTTTGGGCAGGGTGGGCAGCAGGTCCTGGAGGTTCTCCCGGAACTAGGAGGAAAAGGATGGACATGGTAGTCAGAGTGTTTCTGGGCCCCGACAGCTGAAACCAGGTAGGCACGGCCACTTGTGCTCAGTTGGCCAATCACGAGACAAGTAACAGTAAAAAGCCGAGAAAAGAGTGTTACTCAATGTGGCCACACTGGAAAGAGAAACAAAGAGGCCCAGAGGTGCCCTACATACAGGTGGTTCTGGAATGAGGCTTAAGTTTAAACAAAGGACAAGAAGCTTGTAGAACAAAGCAGTCCAGGCAGGGGTGGTGATATCCACCACCGGCCTGTCACATTTGGACTCCAGTCTGTCTGAGGAGCTGTCAGAACTGTGTAGACCTCTTCTTGGCAGACAAGTTCCTCTTCTGGCTAATGCCAGAGCCTTCCCTTAATAAACACCAGAACTCTGGCACTTTCTCCCTACATTCAGGGCGACTCTGATAAAGGCTAGCCTGACGGTTCTAGAGACGTTACCCCAGAAATTGCATCCCCATGGTCTGGAATAGGAAAGAGTTCCTCTTTCTTATCTTCAGTTTTCCTATTTGTGAAATGAAGGCAATGTCAAATTTGTCCAATCAAAGGCTTGAATGTGTTTAAAGTAAACGTGTAAACCAGGTTTGGGGGTGTGTATCTGTAACCCCAGCACGCAGGAAGCTGGGGCAGGAGGATCAGGAGTTTGAGACAAGCCTGGGCTACATATGGAGCACATATCTTAAAAAAAAAGGAACCCTACAGGGCTGAAGAGATGACTCAGCAGTTAAAGATTGGGTGTTCTTTCAGAGGGTCCAGGTTTGATTCCTGGCACATGGTGTCAGGCATACATGTGACGCACATATATACATGCAGCTCTGCTTACATAATTAGAAAGGAATATGTGAAGACAAATGACCAAACATGAAGGTAGAAAGTCCCACACTTTAACAAGCAGACCATGAGGCCTTGGGGCTGATAACCCACAATGCTGTGTACAAACATTCACAGCCTAACTCCTAATGGCTAGTCTGGAAATAAGTGGTGCTCTATAATTTCCTAAGTCAGCCTCAGGGGCAGCTACCAACCCTGCACAAACGTCTTATTTGATCATTAACTAAACTTCAGACAGCTGCTGTGACAGGTCAACCCACGGCATCTCCTCAACACCCCCTTCTCTGGGAGTACATTGCTGTCACTGTACCGTGGCACATTTAACAGATTCCCCCTTCAGCCTTTTTCCTTTTGGTACATTCACAGCCTTCGTGTACCTCGCCTGTCACTGTCATTCAGTCTGGTGCTAACAAGGACTAAAGCATGAATCCCAGCAGGCAATGGAATGACTCAGGCCAGAAGACAGCTGCAGGCTTAGGGACCAGAGGAAGTCTTGTTGGGGTTGGAGGGTGTGAAGGGGGACCGTGCCCCTTAAGAAACAATCTTCATCCCCTCTAAGTGACTGTTCATTCAGCCCAGAGAAAAACCATGTAGTGTCGTATGAAGACTGTGTCTGGAGGTGTGACACAGTGTTGTATGAAGACTGCGTGTCTGGAGGTGTGACCACTTCCACAGTGGTCTGCCTTAAGCTCAGGAAGACTCTAGAAGGAAATGATCCTGCACACAGTCCTGCAGAGCTCTGGATCATCCACAGGCTTTCCCCTTCTTCCTCCTTTCTTTCCTTATAATTTTTTAAATGGCAAGCGTTTGTTATTTTTAAATAATGGCGAACACAGGGATGGCCCACAGGGCCCTCTGTCACAATCCACTCCCAGAGGCCAGACGTCTACTTCCAAAAGAACCCTGTGCCTGGCGCTTCCTGAGGCCACCAGTCCTGGGAGGCTGGTGAGAGGCTCCCGCTCTTCCACTAAGAACCCTCTTTCACCTGGAGGGTCTTGGCTGACGTCCCCGCTCCCCTCCTTCACCCAGGACCTGTAGGGTCCTTCCCCATGGGAGAAACGTCAAAACAAGCCATTCATCTCTTGTTTTTTGAGCCAGTGTCACTAGGTTCCGCTGGCCTTGAACTTGGCAATCTTCCAGCCTTTGCCTCTCAAGACTGGGATTCCAGACTCAATGCCTGTCACAAATTAGACTGAGGGTGAGTCTGGGCTGGACTCCTAAGGCCTTCCCTTCCCGGTAGCCCCTCCCTTCTCCAGGCTCAGCCAGCAGGGTGCTCTCAAAATAAGAGCCCCTAACCTTCTATTTTTCTGTGATAATTAAAAGCAAACAAATACGTCTGATAAGAAGACTGGGAACCCAGGCAACAGAAACCAAAGCAAACCAAACACTGTCGCAACCTGGGTAGAAAGAACTCTCTGATCTGCCTGGCAGTAGCTACAGGCTGGGAACAGAGGCCAGGGCTGGGTGGCGGGGTGCACTGTGCTGTGCTGGAAGGCTGAATTTACACACACACACACACACACACACACACACACACACACACACCATGAAGTAACCCCCGGGGAGGGAGAAGAGGGGGTGCAGCGGCAGGGACCTTGGAAGAGTGCTCTGAAGGCACTGTTCTGTTCAGTCCCCACAGCCCTGTTGTGAGTTTGGCTCCCACACCTTTCCACCCGCCCGCCTCACCCCTCACCCTGGCCAGTGTCTCCTGATGCTGCGGGCTCAGGTCTCCAACTTGTCCGCTCATGGTGCTCTCCTCCTGGCCTCAGCTGCCACCACCCTGGCCCGGTTATGCCTAGCAGGTCTGATGCTGGTCCCGCCCCAAGGGAGAGTCGATGTTTCTGCCCCGCCCTGGCCAGTGCTCCCTGGCTTTTGTTTTTGTTTTGTTTTGTGTGCCCAGGTCATCAGGCCTACCCTACGGGGCAGAGGGGTGGCTTGACCTCAAGAGGTAGTGTCTTGAGAGTATGAGGTATCAAGTGGCCTCCACCTCCATGCCTTCACAGGCTCAAGGCTCTGACGCTGGGGTGGCGGTGGGATATAGGTGTTGGCGGATGTCAGGGGTGTGTTCACCTAAGGACACATGCATAGGGGCAGGCTCTTCAGAGTTGACGATGTCACTACCCCTGAGTCCTTTTGCCTAAGGAGACCACAGCCCCCTTTCCCTGACCTTGAACACAGGCTGGGCTCCTCGAGCATTCGCTTGCTAGAAGAGCCCTTATGTGCCAAATGGCTCCAGCCCTCTAGCCGTTCAGAAGGGTTAGGTAAGGTGTGCCTCCCGTGTTAGCAGAATGTCTGGTATGTCACACTCACTGTGTGGACACAGTTTCAAAACTGTTATGAAGGCTCTCAGTAGAGCCAGGAGCTACAGGATGGCCCAGGTGGTGAATCCTGGGACGTAGGACAGCTAGAGAGACATAAGACAGCCAAGGAGTGGGTGGGGGTGGTGTGTAATGAGCCAGCTGATCTCTCTGAGTAGAGCAAGAACACACAGGCCGCCTTGGCATACATTTTCTGGACAGCAGGTGGCAAGGGGGCAGGGAGAAGGCGGTGAAACAGGGCCACCGGGACCTTTCCCCTCTGTCCTCTCACCGGCCAAATCAAGTCCCAGACATAAGATGACCAAGCATGAGCTCATGTGAGACGGTTGTCCACTGAAGATGTGATTGGTCACCAGCGAGTGTGGGCTGTGCTAAGTAGAAACAGCAAACTAGACTTCAATGACTTCGTTCCAGAAACAGTTAATATTTTATTATTTTGGCTACTGATTATGTGTTGATATGATAACTTCAGATGCACTGAAAAATACAAAATACATTAAAAAAAAAAAAGACAGTTTCTTCTGCTGCCCATACGTTCTATATAATCAAGGAGGATCTTGAATTCTTGGTCTTCCTGTTTTCACCTCTCCAGTGCAGGGAGGATGGGCAGGTGCCATCCTTCCTGGTGTGCTGGCTAATTTTGTATCGATTTGATCTATGCTAGAGTCATCATAAACGAGGGAGCATCAATTGAGAAAATGCCCCCATCAGATTGGGCTGTAGGCAAGCCTGTAGAGCGTTTCTTAATTAGTGATTAATGGGGAAGGGCCAGCCAATTGTGTGCGGTACCATCCCTGGGCTGGTGGTCTGGGTTCTGTAAGAAAGCAGGCTGAAGCTGGGCATTAATGGCACAAAGTGCATTGATTTCATTTTTTTCATAGTTTTATTTGTTTATTTATTTTCGAAACACAGTGTCACTACATTGGAACTCACTGTGTAGACCAGGGTTCCCTTAAGCTCACAGAGATCCTCCTGCTTCTACCTCATGAGTGCTGACCTGTTTTGAATTTGTAACTCATAGATTTTTATTCTTTAGGACAGATTAAGATTTCCTCTGGAAAATCAGAAAGCCATTGCCACCGCTTCTGGGACCCTGGTGGAGCACTGCTGTTTCTCAGTCTGTGACTTCCAGGGGTGAGCAGTCAGCCACCGACCATGAGGAACTGTGTGATGACATGTCCCCAGCTGAGCTCTCAGGGGGGATCCTCTCACAACCTACACACCCTCCATGCTCTGCCTATTCTTTGTAGGTTTTGGAAATGCAGGCACTTGGGCCTCCAGAGATGGCTCGGTGGTTAAGAGCACTTGTTGGTCTCACAGAGAACCCAGATTTGGTTCCCAGCATCCACACCAGGCAGCTCACAACTGCCTGTAACTCCAATCCCAGGGAAGCTGATGCCCTCTTCTGCCCTTCTAGGGCACCTGAATTCACATGGTGCACATACATGCACTCAGTCACACTCGCATATACAGTAAAAAAATAAATATGTATTTCTAAGATGCAGCTACTAAGCAGTGTGTGGTGGCACACCACCGTAATTTCAATATAATTGGGAGGTTAAGTAGGAGGACTGAGAATTCCTGGGCTACATAGTAAAAGTATCCTTTTCAAAATAAATAATTGTACCTATCAAAACTGTAAATTATATTTGTGGCTCACATTTTGGGTTTGCATAATATTTTGTTTGATCAGAATTTGCCCCAGGAGGATTTTAAATGGAAAGAAAGATCCTTAAAAGATCATCAAGCTGGCTTGGAGAAATGTTAAGAGCACCTGTTGCTCTTGTAGAGGGCCTGGGTTCAATTCCCAGTGACCACCTAGTTATTCACAACCACCTGTAACTCCAGTCCCACAGGATCTGATACCATCTTCTGTCTTCTGCAGGCACCAGGTACACATATGATGCACATACACACAGAGAAAATACTTACACACACACACACACAAATAAATAAATACACCTCAAAGCCTTGTGCATGCTAGGCAGTGGCTTTGCCACTGAGCTATACCCTCAGTCCAAGAATCTGTTACATAAGAAAACATTGCACAGGGTTGGAGAGATGGCTCAGCAGTTAAGAGCACTGGCTGCTCTTCCAGAGGTCCCGGGTTCAATTTCCAGCACCCACATGGCAGCTCACAGCTGTCTTCAGTTCCAGGGTATCCAACTCCCTCACAAGGACAAATGTGTGTGTGTGTGACACATTAAATAAAAACAAATAAAATATTAAAAAAGAGAAAACACTGCACAGAGGCTTACACCTGTAATACTAGAATCTGAGAGGTGGGGACAGGAATTCAAGGTCATCCTTGGCTACACAGCCAATTGGAAGCCAGCCTGGGATACATGAGACTGTGCTTAAAAGAAAGTGATTTAAGATACGGTCGGTATCTGCTGGTGGTTGGTATCTTCATAAAGAACAAATGCAAGTTTATGATAAGAATTAGGCACAAATGGAAAGTGAATCCCAAGCACCAATTCTCAGAGAAGCAAATGAGCAGACACTTTGGTCAGGTGGCTCCCTGCCTCCTCCCAGCTTTTGATATTCACAGATGTTCAAGCAATGAGTTGTCTTACACCCCTGAGAAATCAGAAAGCGAAGAAAGCAACACACACTGCATAAAAACTGATGATAGTGCTGGGTAGGAGTGGGGGAAGTGGAGACCTTCATATGTATACATATATGACACACGACATATCTGCAATTTAATTTTAACTTTATGCATAACAGATGTTTTTCCTGAGTATATGTCTTTGCAACCCCTGAATGCAGTGCCTAGAAGAGGGTATTAGATCCCCTGGAAATGGAGCTATAGACAGTTGTGAGCCACCATGTGGACGCTGAGAATCAAACCCTGCTTCTCTGGACGAGCAGCCAGTGCTCTTAACCACTGAGCCATCTCTCCAGACCTGAGACTTTCATATATTACTGGCAGGAGCAGCAGCTATTTGTCTAGAAACTACTTGACAACACCCAAACATTTTTCCATTTTGCTCAGTGATAACCCTGATGGAAAATAGTTCAGGCTTACAGCTATTTTGAATGTATATAGTGCTGGCCAGATGGCTCAGCAGGTAAAGATGACTGAGTTCCATCCTTGGGACCCACATAGTAGAAGAAGAGTGTTAACTCCAGAGAGTTCTCTGACCTCCACACTCACATCGTGGGACACACACACACACACACACACACACACACACACACACACACACCGTGGGAAAAATCAAAACCCAGAATATATGTATTACATATGTTCATACATTGTTAACAAGAGTCTGAAACAAATTTAAGTAAAGTATGGTCTTTGATGTAGTTGGTGAAGAACTTATAATATATGGGAAAAAATAACCATGAATCAGCTTGAAAAAGATGGGACCAGATGGCGTGTGCCTCACAATTCTGGGAGGTGAGACACATCCACTCAGTGAAGAGGGGTTGTACACAGAGAAAAGCATGCTTAGCTTCCCATCCCCAAGGGAAGGAAAGCGGCAACAACAGTAACAAGGACTCCGTGAAGAAAAGCCTGGGGTCAGCCAGCTCCGTTCACGGGTTCTGCTCCAAGGGCTTGTCAATATTAGTTCAGTGCTGACTAACAGGAAAATAATACGAGACACACAACCATCTGAAGTTCTCAGGCCACTGGAGGCGGGGATTCATTTAAAGCACTTTGAATTCCCAGTGTCTACATCCAATGAGGCGGCTCTACAGATTGGAGCTCCAGTCAGGGTGATCAAGTGTTTGCCATGATTACTGGGGGAAGAAATGATCTGTTAGGCCAAAAACAATAAGAAAAGAAAAAAAGAAAGAAAGAAAGAAAGGAAGGAAGGAAGGAAGGGAGGAAGGAAGGAAGGAAGAAAGAAAGAAAGAAAGAAAGAAAGAAAGAAAGAAAGAAAGAAAGAAAGAAAGAAAAGAAAAAGGCAGGGTGGTGGTGGCATAAATCTTTAATCCAAGCACTCGGGAGGCAAAGGCAGACTCTGTGAGTTTGAGGCCAGCCTGGTCTGCAGAGTGAATTCCAGGACAGCCAGGGCTACACAGAGAACCACTGTCTCAAAAAGCCAAAGGGGTATGGGGTAAGGCCATTTTTACTGACAGTCTCTGGGGGCTGGGAAACCTCTGATGGGTAAAGCTGGAGCTGTTACCAGTTGAGAATTCTTCCCAGCCCCAACCTCCGGTCTCACACTGGTGAGGGTACTTGATTTAAAATGCTCATTAGGGGCTGGAGAAAGCGCTCAGTGTTGGTGCTTGCTACATGCAACCTTGAGGACAGGTTCGGTTCTCCAGCACTCACATAAAAAGCTGGGTGTGGCCAGTGCACGTGTGTAATCCCAGCCCTGAGGAGTAGGAAGATGATGTTGGGGGAGGGGGGTGGCTGCTCACTGGCCAGATGGTGTAGCCAATCAGTGAGGGCCAGATTCAGTGAGAGAACTTGTCTAAAACATAGTAAAAGTGGATATCGGTTGATGAACACACCAGATAACCAACTTTGACCTCCATATGCACACAGGTGTGTGCACACACTCACACAGCTGGATGTGGTTTCACCTGGAAGGCTGAAAAACAATGGAGAGTATGAAGCCATCCTTGCCTTGGCTATGTAGCAAGTCCTTGACTCAAAAACCTAAAAACAACCCCCACAAACAATAACAAAGCAACAGCAGAAATTTGCATTAATAAAAACTGAGAAGCTGGAAACATATTCTGGGCTTTAATTTTTTCCCACTGATTGATTGTGTGTGTGTGTGTGTGTGTGTGTGTGTGTCCCTGTCTCATGATGTGAGTATGGAGGTCAGAATACTCTCTGGAGTATACACTCTTCTTCTAATATGTGAGTCCCAGGGACAGAACTCAGTCATCAGCTTGAAGGAAAACATCTTTATCCGCTGAGCCATCTGGCCAGCACTATATATATTCATTTCTATAACCATTCATTTCTATGACAGAAATGCATGCCTGGAATCCCAGATTCTCAGGAGTCAGAGGCAGGAGGACTGAAAATTCCAGATGCCAGGAGATGCTGTCTCAAAAACTAGGGAAAAAAAATCTTTCACATCAGTGAAACCATAGATGGTACAAAAAAGATTAAATTCATTCTATAGCCAGAGGCTGTGGTATGTGTTTGTTATCTCAGTACACAGAAGGCTGAGGCAGGGGGGTAGAAAATTCAAGTTCAGCATGGGCTGCACAGGGAGACTTGTCCAAAATAAAACGTAAAAAGAGGCTGGGTAGGGGAGGTTGGAGAGCTGGCTTAGAAGTTAAGAACACCGGCTGCTCTTCCAGAGGACCCAGGTTCAGTTCCCAGCACCCACATGGCAACTCACACCTGCTTGTAACTCCAGTTCCACCGTGTATGACACCTTTACACGGACACATGCAGGCAAAGCACCAATGTACATAAGATAATAAATAAATATCTTTCAAAAGAGCTTGGATATAGCTTAGTGGTAACATGATAGTACCTGAGGCCTTGTTCAAGCCCAGAAATATCCCCGGGGTATAAACCCTCAATATTGACACTTCAGCATATGACCAATGTGATTAAGAAGTGGGCAAACAATCTCATCTGTGAGGGGTTCTACAGCTTTAAAATCCGGTATATATTTAACCCTGAACATTTCAAGTCTCTTAGACTCATTCTGAATGTTCTAGCCCACAAGTGGTATTATGGTTAAATTACACCTTCACCAAGCCAGTCCCCAGTAGTTCCAAAGTGACCTTGGGCAGAGTCATCACAGATGTAATTAGTTACAGTAGAGCAGGAGCCCACTAGTAGAAGTGAGTGTAGAGTGCAGAGTGGACCCCAATCCATTACAACCTTATAAAAAGGAGCAATTTGTCCAGGGATGGAGCTCTGTGGAAATGTTTGCCTATATTTGGACACAGGAGGAGTTGCCACCCCATGAAGATGAAGGCTGAAGTTGGGATAATGCCTCACAAATGGAGATTACAGTAAACTGTCAGCAGCCAGGGAAAGGCAGAGGTTGGTCGGGTCCTCCTCATAGTCCTTCAAGGAACTAACTGTCCACTCCTGGATTCTAGTCTCTAAAGCCTCAAGAGAATAAATGTATGCTGGGAGTTTTGTACGCCACATCCCACTTAGTGCAAGGATGAGTGGTTGCCATATCGGATCCTTCCCACTTAGCAATCACGAAATGCGTCTGTGTCTCCCATTTCTCAGGCCACCCAGCAGCAGCAAACACAGAGCTGGAACCCAGGCCAGGGGACAAGCCACTCTTGCTGCCAATCTGCTGCCAATCTGTGACTTTCTGCCTGTCTGCCTTCCATGTCCCAGGCTGCCCTCAAGTCCTCCCCTGAACTTGCAGGCCATGGCGCCTCAAACATTAGCTGCTGTTGGCAGGGGACATGTTACCATCTGTGACAGTGGTTTGGAGAGTAGATGGCTCCCTGTCCTGCTTGGTTTTTTTGTCAACTTGATGCAAACCTAGATACATCTAGAAAGAAAGACCCTCAATTGAGAAAACTCACCCAACTCTCTCTCTCTCTCAGGGTTTTTCGAGACAGGGATTCTTTGTGTAACAGCGTGGCTGTCCTGGAACTCACTTTGTAGACCAGGCTGGCCTTGAACTCACAGAGATCCACCAGCTTCTGAGTGCTGGGCTCAAAGGCGTGCACCACCACCGCCTGGCTTCATTTCTTTTTTTTTAATCTCAGCTTCACTTGGATCCAAAGTGTTAAAATGAGGGGGGGCATTTTCTTTTTTTAATTATTTATTTTCATTTTATTTATATTGATGTTTTGCCTGCATGTATGTCTGGGTGAGGGTATCAGATCTTGGAGTTATAGATGTTAGCTGCCATGTGCGTGTTGGGTTCTCTGGAAGAGCAGTCAGTGCTCTGAACTGCTGAGCCATCTCTATCTCCCCATGGGGAGGAGCATTTTCTTGATTGATGATTGACATGGGAAGGCCCAGATCACTGTGGGCAGTGCCACCCTGCTCTGGTGGTCCTGGGTGTTATAAGGAAGCAGGCTGAGCAAGCCATAGGGAACAAGCCAGTAGGCAGCACCCTCCGTGGCCTTTATTACAGTTAAGTCTCTATGTCCTTTCCTGCCCTGGCTTCCCTGAGGGGTGGACTGGACTGGAGAGCTGTAAGTAGAAGGAAACGCTTTCCTTCCAAGTTGCTTTGGCCATGTTGTCTGTGACAGTTACAGAAACAGACTGTGCCACCTCCATCATGTCCTCATCTCTCCCTGCCTTGTGCCCAGAGTTCGGCCTTCCCCAGGAGCTAAGAAACTAGGGGCTGGTGTTGTCAATGATGTAACCCACATCCCACACTCATGGCAGGCTCACAGGTGTTCCTGAAGTTCCGCCTCTTTCATGAGTCACAGGTGTTCCTCTGGCAGCTTCAGCTAAAGCAGGTGACCTGCCAAGAGAAGAAAATGCTCTGGGATACATGGCCCCCCCCCCCCCGGCATCATGAGTGACAAGGGGCTTCGCAGGACCTCCTTTGCTCCACCCCTACACCACAGTTATATTGGCCTCAACCCTCAGACTCTTAGCTGGACAGGTGACGAATAGGCCTTAGTTTTGGTGACGCTAGGAAAGGGGTTTGGACAGAGTCTAGTCAATGGCCTCATATCTGGCCTGCCTGGGAGGTAGAAATTTGGCTCCCAAGCTGCTAAGGCTCAACACCTACCTAATCAAGAGTGACCCCCAAGGAAGGCGGAGCCTGACACACCCCTTATACCCTACGCTGCAGGAAGGGGATGACTGTAGAGGTATGCCTGGAAGACAGAGAAGGGTGAGCAAAGGGAGCCGCCCAACTGCTCTTGAGACCCAGGATCAGAGAAGAAGTGGGGTTGTGGGTCTGGGGCCTCAGGACCGCCATTGGGCTATTGTTCTTTTTTCTTCAACAAGCTAAGAGGTCTCCTACCCTTCCGGAACACTGCGCGTCGCACACCTGTAATCCCAGCACTTGGTGACTGGAGGCGGGTGGGTCATGCGTTGAAAGTCGTTCTTTGACACGCAGTGAGTGTTGTGGAAAGTCTGATGGCACTGGCTTGAAACAGGATTTTTCTCCCACGCGATAACAAGCCAAGGAAATTATAAGGAAAGGTCCTACTTGTTCTTTGTATAATCAAACTCCACTACCTTCAGGAAGTAACCTAAAGGGTACCTAAAGAAATGAAATTTGGCAAATGGATTTGTTTCAAATTGCCAAGTTTGGAAAGTTAATGTATGTGCCCCTTACCATAGATACATATTCAGAATTTCTTTTTGTATATGCTTTCAGATTTGAGCCTGAAGTAGGTAGCTAGGAACTAAGTTTGTGTACCCTGGGAACCCTTAACAGGCTGTGTTGCCCATAGCCTTTTCCCAAATTTGCCAAATAAAAATGTGATGGGAGATGTCATTCTGTATGTTTCTCATACTGGTTAATAATAAAGCACTGTTGGCCAATAGGAAAGGAAGATAGGATGGACTAGGAGACAAGGAGGAAATAGGAAGTAGTAGGGAGGAGTCAAGATGGAGAGTCTGGAGAGAGCTGGACGCCAGCCGCCTCCCCGGTAAGAGAAGGCCATGTGAAGATACATAGAAATGGGTTAATAATTAAAGGCAGAGCTAGCCGATAAGAAACAAGTAACCGCGCCAACAGCATTGTATCAAATACAGAGTCTCTGTGTATTATTTGGGGCTGGTGGTGCGGCAGTGGGACAAGACCAGCGGCAGCGGGCAGAAAAACCATACACGTTACAAATGGCGCCCACGTGGCTAGTAAGAACTTCCACTTAAAATGCTTTCTGGGTGGCACTGCAGACCAAGGCGGTGAGCACAGCTCTCAGTGCTGGCAGTAAAAGTACCCGCCACCATCTTTGGTAAACCGCGGCAAAAACAAAGACTTTCATTTTAACAATGTTGTTGTTTAACAGATAAAGACTCATGGCAAAAAAAAAAAGATAAAGATTTACAGTAGAGACATATTCACGTTAACAAAAGGTGCTAAAAGTTTACAGTGTGTTTTAAAAAAATACATAGGCTTGGGAAACAAAAAAATGGTTTTAAATAGACAAAGAGGAACTGGGTGTGGTGGCACACACCTTTAATCCCAGCAATTGGGAGACAGAGGCAAGCAGATCTCTTGTGATTTCAAAGTAAACCTGGTATGCAGAGTGAATTCCAGGACAGATAAGAGTTACACAGAGAAACCCTGTCTCAAAAAATAAAAAAAGAAAAGAAATGGAGTAATAATAAAGCCATGTAAAGATGAAAAGCTTAGAGAGAATCTGGTTATTGTATGCTATTGTGTTGTCTCTGCATTGTTTGACTGCTGAGGAAATAACAACAACTGATAAAGGAAATGCTGCTGCATTAATTCAATTTATATATTTTAAAAATGCTTTGACTCCAACATTTAAGTTCAAGGACAAGTTACTGGGGAAAAGGATTTCTATTTTTGTATCCACAGAAATTGAAAAGCTGTGGATTCCTTCCAGACTAATGTGGTTTGATCAAGCCAGGCCCCCTGAAACAAAGTCGCTGGTGATCCAACATTCAAAACAGCTTGGACAAAGCAGCCTCGAAGACTACAGCCAAGATTTCTGCAACTTCTCAGGATCCCCCATGACAGCGCCCCCTGTCAGCAGGAAGTAGTTTGGAAAGAACGACGCCTAAATTCCCAAATATTGTTTATAAATGTTTGTTTTCATTTAAATGGACTTGGTTATAAATGGGTAATGATCACAGCCAATTATTTTTAAAGGTAAAAAGGGAATTATGGTATTGATATGATTACTTTGTTTTGGAATCGATTTTCATTTATTGATACAATTTAATGTCAATTTTGTGAGATGTGTATTTCTCCTCTTGTTTAGGTATTGTGTTTATATAGAAATATAATGTAGTACAGATTATAGATAATTACCTATGATAGTCAAAGCTTAGAGTTAAGTTAGTTAGGTTTTTCAAGATACACAGAGATGTATTTGAGATGGATAGGAATTCTTCAAACCTTTCAAAGACCTACAGAATATGGCATTTAAAGTGGTTTAGGGTTTTTGTGACAGAGAGACATAATTGCTCTTGGCAATACCACCTGCACCAGAAAGGAAGATGGACATCGAAGAAATACATTATGACGTTTGCTTCCAATATGGCAAGACTAGCCATTTGGACAAGATACTGCTCTTGTCTGGACTGTTTGACTTTGTGATGTATAAACTGGACATGCAGGACCCACAGGAAAGTGACTCCTGATTCAAGATGGACATTGCTACAGAGTTCCTGCTTCATGGAAGAGTCTGCGAGACAGTATGCAGGACACAGAGAAAAGTGACTGATAAACTGCCAATCCAAGAAGACAGTTTAAAGTTTCCTGCGTTGCTGAAGAGTCTGCTAGACACACTATGGCCTATGGGCTGAAGATGGAAGATTACAAAAGAACCTTGGGTGACCAGGCAGTGATTTGTCTCTGTCATTTCTAGAGCTTATATACTATCCTTCTGTGGTCTTTGAGGGAGTTGAAGACAGATAGTTATAGTTATAGTTTTCCTTAGTATTAAAGATAAGTTACTTTAGACACACAAAGATAGGATAGATGATGGAATATTTTCTTCAAATCTTGCTAAATGTTAATGGACTAAATAGTGTTAACTGTGATTATTTGATAACTGTTATGTGATATATTTTGCTATGTTAAGGTTAAAACCCTTCATGTTATTTTAGACAGAAAAGAGGAGATGATGGGAGATGTCATTCTGTATGTTTCTCATACTGGTTAATAATAAAGCACTGTTGGCCAATAGGAAAGGAAGATAGGATGGACTAGGAGACAAGGAGGAAATAGGAAGTAGTAGGGAGGAGCCAAGATGGAGAGACTGAAGAAAGCAGTATGCCGCCGGCTCCCCGGTAAGAGAAATACATAGATCAGCAGAAATGGGTTAATACTTAAGACAGAGCTAGCCGATAAGAAAGTAGTAACTGGCCAACAGTATAATATCTATACAGAGTCTCTGTGTGTTATTTGGGGCTGGCACAGCGGCGGGACAAGACCAGGCGGCAGGCAGAAAAAACAGTACGTGATACAAAAATGAGCTGGAAATTATGAATGTAATTCTTACCTGATAATTGTCCTTATTGTATATAATTTTACTGTGTCAGAGTTAAGCCTAACAGGATATTTTATCTCACTGGGACACTCTGATACTGTTAATAAAGTTAACCTTGAATTAGGGGATGGAACCAGCG
The DNA here is from genome assembly GCF_943737965.1 of Phodopus roborovskii. NCBI lineage: Eukaryota > Metazoa > Chordata > Mammalia > Rodentia > Cricetidae > Phodopus > Phodopus roborovskii. Next base: position 10,690,768 of record NW_026126546.1, on the reverse strand, counting down.
ACTAGTTGACCAGAATTAGCCATACAGAAGCCAGCAATTTGGATAGAGACGATAAAAAGGGAAGAGCAGGACTAGAGTTGGGCACTTCTTTTGGTTTGAGGATGAGTGAAGAGATGCATCTCCTATTGTTTCTCTGGTCAAAAGCAGCTGGTTGCTTTTTAGCTTCTCTAATTTATCAGGGTTTTGACCCCACATCTGACTTCCGAGTCTTTGTTGGTAAATAGAACGATAGAGACAGTTTAAGCCTACATATTGCCGGGGCTATGGGACCAGAAGGCCCTCCAGGCTGTGGCCTGAGTGGATGGCGGAGTGCTGGCTGAGGGTCGGTGAGGCTGCAGGCAATAATTAGAATATCAGGACTTTCGTAAGCCGACAGAAAAACATCCAGTGAGTTTAAAGCAGCTTAAAACAGCTTGAGCTCCATGAGGTCCTATCTCAAAGACCAAAGCACGGGCTAGTGAGGTGCCTTTGGTAAAGGTGCTTACTCACCACGCCTGAAGAACTGAGCTTAAACACCAGAGCCCACATAGTGAAAGGAGAAAACCAGTTCTCACAAGCTGTCCTCTGACCCCCATACATACACCCTGGCACGCTTGCAGTCACATGCATACGAGTATTAGCTAAAACAGAGCAAAACAACAATCATTTCCAAACACTGTGGTCAGCTTGTGATTTGGGGGTCAGTCTCTTCTATTTTGGAGTCTTTAGGTACAGTCTCCTTAGCTCTAATTGAGACCACCCCACAGCATTGCCTCTTAAGATCCCCCCAAGAAAAACCTTTCCTGAGATGACTGGTCCAAAAAGTGATGAGACTGTCTATTCTGTGAAATACTATGCAGCCATTTAAGGATGGGGCAGGTTAAAAACCTGATTGAGCAGACAGCTCTCCAAGCCATACACAATGCGCAAAGAACAGAATGGTTGCAGAACCGCATGCAATGTGCTGAATGATGCAATACTGACACGTCTTTATTATTAGACTTTTAACATAAATATATGTTACATAATGTGAAGTATGTTTACATATGCATAGTATATTTGTACATGTCACATGAGCTTGCTTATGTTTCACTGTGCCTACATGAAAACACATTGAAAAGACTCAACAAGGTAGTCAGGTTTGTGGTACACACCTGTAATCCCAGGACTCAGGGAGCAGAGACAGGATGTCTGAGAGTTCAAGGCCATCCTGGGTTGGTTACATACTAAGACTCTGTGTCATTTCTCCCTTGTCTTCCCCCTAAAAGTCTGCAAGGTAAGTCTGGAAAAATACCTGTACACCCAATGGTGTTATTCATAAGTAATATGCAGAAGCCACCACACGTCTGTTCCCAGGTGAATGGTTTTACAAGTTGTGATATATACATACAATAGAATATTATTCAGCCTGAAGAAATGGTTGTTATTTTTAGTTCTTTATTTATACTTTTGAGACAGGGTTTCACTATGTAGTCTTGACTATTCTGACATATATAGATGAGGATGAACTCCCTGGAATCCTCCTGCCTCTGATTTCCAAGTGCTGAGATTAATGTTTGGCACTCCCAATAATGAATGATATTCTGTCACATGCCTCACTCCGCATGGCTTGGAGATTGATGTAACTGGAGCTGCAAGGAAATGACAGACACTGACGAAACAACACACACAGGGGGGGAGAGAGAGAGAGAGAGAGAGAGAGGGAGGGAGGGAGGGAGCTGGGATCGTGTGGACTGGCTTCTCTGGTGGAGAAGTCACAGCAACCCAGAAGGCACTCGGCACATTTATTATATACAGGGAGGTGGGGTTATTACACACAGCTGGACAAGGAGGCGGGTCTAGGCAATCTCAGTAGGAGCAGGCCCTCAAGGAGAGCAGTCTCTTTGCGGTGAACTTCTGGGGGAAGAAAGCTGTGGTGGACATTTTCTGCACCCACTGCCAACATTTGCACCTTGCAGTGGTTTGGAGGCGAATATCCCCTGTAGGGGCATATATTTGAATCCGTGGACCCTAGTTGGTCAAACTTTTTGGGAAGGATTAGGAGGTGTGAACTTGTTGGAGGGGGTGTGTCACTGGGTTGAACTTTGAGATTTCAAAAAGCCTATGGCATTCCCATCTCTCTCTCTGTGTCTCTCTCCTTATCTTGCTCCCTTCCTCTTCTCCTCTTCCTCTCCCTGATCCCCCTCCTCCCCGCTTGTAGATCACGTGAAGCTCTTAACTACTGCTCCAGTACCATGGCTGCCTGCTGGCTGCCATGGTCCCTGCCACAAGGGTATAGACTCTCTAGCCCTCTGGAAATGTAAGCCCCCAATCAAACACTTTCTTTTATACGTTGCTTTGGTCAAAGCAATGGAAAATTAACTAAAACAGGAATTAATATCAAGGAATGGGCTATTGCTGTGGCATATCTGACCATGCTTTTTCCCCCCTTTTTCTTTTCCTTCTTTCTTTCTTTCTTTTTTTTTTTTTTACTTTTTCTTTTTCTTTCTTTCTTTTTTTTATTTCTGTTTTTCTTTTTCTTTCTTTCTTTTTTTTCTTTTGGAAGAATGTAGAAGTCTTTTGACTAGAGACATGATTGAATCCTGTAAGTGGGGATGACTGGATCATCCAAGTAGGAGCTTGAGAGATAGTAGTACTGAGAACAATGTAAACTATTGAAGTCCAGCTCAAGAGGTTTTAGAGGGGAACAATACCAGCAACTTGGCTAGAGTGCAGTTTGTGACATTTTGGCAAAGAATGTGGCTGCTTTTAACTATTGTCCTAAGAATCTGCCTGAGGCTAAACTGAAAAATACTGGATTAGTGTTGGCAAAGGAGATTTCAAAGCTCTGCCATGTGATTACTAGTGATCACTCTTATGCAGGTCTACAATGAAAAAGGGCAAAAAGAAATTCAAATGGAACAGTTTGAGGAGAAAAGGGGCACCGAAAAGTTTAACGCTGGGGTCAAGGTTTACTCTGGAAGAGGTGAGGAGATCAAGGAGAGGCTGGATGTGAATGGGATAAAGGAAGAGGCACCTCTAAAATGAGACCCCACCCAGCTGAGCATCCAACCAAGACCCCACCCAGCTGAGCATCCAACCAAGGCCCCACCCAGCTGAGCATCCAACCAAGACCCCACCCAGCTGAGCATCCAGCTGCTATAAAGGATATGTCTATAGAATTTTCTGCTCCTAAACTGTAACAACAATCATAGCTTAGGCAAATGTGATCCAAGGATGGGCACAGGCTCCATCCCAAGTGGGTAGCCAAATCTGGCAGCATCGGCCACTTGGTTCTGACTTTAGAGTCATGAAGGACACAGAGGAAGGGGGTTGTGAAATCGTCCTCTGCAGTTAACAGAAACCACTGAGGCCAGTTGTGTGGCAGAGGGGTCTCTGCATGGAGGACTCAGGCGAAACTGTGAAAGTGAAGCCTGGATTGCTTTGGAGAGCCCAGAGATACAAGAGCCATGAGGCATCTGCTGTGGAGAGCTGCAGACAGGGGCTGGGACCAGCCCAAGAGAGAGGCAGCAAAGCTGGAAGGGCGGAGCCATCTAAGCCCATTACATCAGCCATGGAGCTACCACACTGGAATTGGCTCTGCTGGGTTTTGATTTAGTTTTGGTATATTTCCTCACTATACCCACCATCTTCTCTTTTGGAACAGTAATATACATTCTGTTGCCTTGGTCGTGGCATTTTGTCACAGCTATTGAAAAGTAAACAAACTCAATTTGAAAGGGGGGTTTTTATCATTTCCCTGGCCCTGACCTGAGGAAGGTTTTGCCATTTTCCTGTGGGTCTGGGACTTTGATCCTTGACATGGCCAGATCATGCGAACAACGCGAATTCACTCAGGACCTTCACTTGCTCTCTTCCAGTCACACGCATTAGTGTGGCTGAAGCATGGGGACATGCACTGGGGACATGAGCACACACAGATAGATCACATGATTTAATGGTTACAGCCACAGAAACTTCTTAGACTCATCAACGCAGGAAAGTAGAGGCTGTCCCTAACTGTACTGGCTGGTTTTGTGTGTCACCTTGACACAAGCTCCAGTCATCAGAGGAAGGAGCCTTGGTTGAGAAAATGTCTCCATTAGATCCAGCTGTAAGGCATTTCCTCAATTAGTGACCGTAAGGGAGGGTCCAGTCCATGGTGGTGGAGATATCGCTAGGCTGGTGGTCCTGGGTTCCTAAGAAAGCAGGCTGAGCAAGCCTTGGGAAGCAAGCTAGTAAGCAGCTCCCTTCCATGGCCTCTGCATCAGCTCCTGCCTCTAGGTTCCCGTCCTGCTTGAGTTCCTGCCCTGACTTCCTTCAGTGATGATCAGCAATGCTGAAGTGTAAGTCAAATAAACCCTTTCCTCCCCAACTTGCCTTTTGGTCGTGGTGTTCATCACAGCAGCAGAAACCCTAATAAAGACACAGGGAGAAGAGGATGGGGTTAGATTTCAATGGGCACAGAGATTCTGTTCTACAAGAGGAAAAGGATTCTCTGGATAGGGGATTAGCTTGGTCAGTAAAGTGCCTACAGTGCAAGCATGAAAACCTGGGTTTGAATGCTCAACACACAATCTCTAAGTCCAGTTCTGGGACCATGGAGATAGGAGGGTCCCTGGGGGCTCACTATTCAGCCATATGGTCAAAACAGAAACTGCTTTGAAAATAAGGTGCTGCATCCGAGGAAGACACTCAGTGTCACTACACAGGTGTGCACACACACACACATGCACGCACACACATGTGCACACACACACATGCACACACACATGCGCACGCGCACACACACACACATGCGCACGCGCACACACTAATTCATTATCTGGGTGAACCTGTTGCTTTCATCTTTCAGGAGCAAGCATCCCACCACAGCAGAGCAGGTGCTGGGCAAAACCTTTCACCACAACCAAAAGAACAATCCCTGTTGTTAGTTTGAACGTGAAGCATCACCATAGACTCATGTCTTTGGACACTTGATACCCAGCTGCTGGCCCTCTTTGGAGGTCTAATTAGCTGGAATGTGATGCTGGGGTCATCTTACATGTGCTGTCTGCCTCCAACTCTTGTCTGGCTCTGTGTCCTGATCAGCTGGGACCTCACAAGGCACTCAGTAAGCTCCTGCTGCCATGATGGAATCCCAGATGCCATGCGTTCCCTGCCGTGATGGACCTGGGCCCCAAACACAGAACCCAAATAAACCTCTTTTCCCTCAAGTTGTTGCCATCGGGCATTTGGTCACAGCTACAAGGAAAAGCAACCAATATATTTACCTAGAACTCCCCTAGGTCTAACTCCTTTTTTTTTTGTTGTTGTTGTTTGTTTTTAGAGACAGGGTTTCTTTACAGCTTTTGAGGCTGTCCTGGAACTCAGACTGTAGACCAGGCTAGCCTTGAATTCTCAGACATTTGCCTGCATCTGCTCCAGAGCACTGGGATTAAAGGTGTGTTCTACCACCACCTAGCAGGTCCTACCTCTTAAGAGTTCCATGGGCTCCCCCACCCTGTAGCACTAAGAGTTTAGGAAGTCATTCCAGACCCAATTCCATTATCTGTTATCTGTTTGCAAGAAAACAGCTGGTTTCTGCTTTGGTTGTAGGTTTGACAGGATTTGTAAGCACCTAGATTAGTAAAGAGGTGTGTGTGTGAGTATGTGTGTGTGAATTTCCAGAGAGGCTACCAAGGTGGGGAGACCTGCCCTGAATTTTTGGCTTTATCCCATAGACTGGGGGCAAGAATAGAGTAAGTGGGGAGTAAGAGGGAGCCAGCCACCACGGGCATTTTTGCTCTGCCTCTGGACCACCATGATGTGAGGAGCTTTGCTCCAAATCTATACACACACATGACCATGGACAGAAGTTTCCCATCCATAAGTCAAACAAACCCTCTATTTCTCTTCACATTTATTTGTTTGTTGGGAATGGCCACAGCACCTGTATGGAGGTAAAGGACACTTGATTCTCTCCTCCCATCACATGGGTCCTGGGGATCAAACTTAGTGGTCAGGCCTGATGACAGGTGTCTTTACCTGTCACACCATTTCTTTGGTCCCTAAATCTCTTCTCAATAAATCATCTAGCCTCTGGTATTTTGTAGAAGCAACTGGAAAAAGATCCACATGACCTGGACCTCCTAGGTGGTTGGCTGAACAAAGACTGTGAGCTGGGAAATCCTATTAGCTGACGTATCATAGCTCATAAGAACTCTGCATGGCTCAGAAGCAAGCTGCCTCCACATGTCTTATGAAGACTGTTCATCACATAGTAAATACTCTGGTATCTACTTGCCATCGGAGATTTGAATTCCTTTGCATGCTAACAGGACTTCATAGAGTTCCATTACATCGTTGACACAGCCTCAGGTCCACGGACAAAGACAATCTCTTGCTTTCACATTGGAATCTGGGATGTCAGCATGTATCTCCAAAACCATCCTCTTCCCTCTCCTGGTGCCTTAACTCTTTACCTGGGAAGACGTTAAGTAATTGGCCCCTCTACAGTTGGACTGATCTGGCTCTGCTTGCTCCAAGTTTCATCATCTTGGTCAAGTGGCTTATGCTTCCTAAGCCATAGTTTCCTCCAGCAGAGAAACGGGACATTCGACAGCACTAATCTGATTTGGTTATTATGGAGAGAGGAGGAGGTGGGAGAGAGGAAGGAGGAAGAGGGAAGGAGAATGACTATACATACTGCCTGGAACACAATTACTGCCCCAAATCCAGCCACATGCACCAGGAACACCTTTGCAGTAACCACCTTTAAGATGGCCGTCAGCACCTTCACACTGAGACTATCTGGGTTGTATGGTCAGTGGAATAAGGTATGGATGCACCTCATGAGATGTTATGATTCATTTCTTAAATGTGTCCCTTGAGCCCCTTATGCTGTAGACTTGCTCCTTGCCTGTAGTGCTATTGGCCGGTGGAGGAACTTTCAGGAGGCGGGGCTTGGCAGGGAAATTAGGTCATAGGCGATGTGTCATAGACATCAGTATCCCTCTATTCTTTCAGGGCAAAAATGAAGCTAACAGCAACACCCATCCCACTGGGGTCCTGTCCACCACTGAGAAGCTCTGTTCTGCCATCTCTTCCTCCACTGTGTTCCCCTTAGCACGGTCTCTACAAAGCAGAAGGGCCAAGCCACCATGGACTAGCGTGCCAGGGTAAATCTTTGCTTCTTTGAGCCCTAGCTTCAGGTACTGGTGCTGCAAACCTGTATGGGGTGGTGTGTGTGAGTCACACAGCTGTATGTCAGGGCTGTGAGCCCCATATGAGGGATGTGGAGGGGCTGGGGTGTGGAGGGGATGAGGCAGGGGTGGTCACGCAGCTGTATGTCAGGGCTGTGAACCCCAAATAGGGAGTGGGGTCACATAGCTGTATGTCAGGGTTGTGAGTTATTTGCTAACAGTAAAAGGTTTCTGAATTCACGATGGCAAAATTAATTGAAAATCAAATTCACAAGCTGGCTGTGGTTCATGCCTATAATCCTAGCAGGGGTCAAAACATGGAGGCCAACCTTGTCTGCATAACAAGTAGGAGGTTAAGCTGGATGATTAGAGAGCCTGTTGTCTCCAAACAACAGTAGCAACAGCAGTCCCCTCAGTCGATGTGCAGTTAATCCAGTGTTTCTGGCAGGGTTCATCTGTGCTGCATCTCAAAACTTCACCGTGGCCTTGGTTCTGACCTTACAATACAGGCACTTTGCAGTTTGCATACCATCACACTGCAAGGCCAACAAACACTGCTCAAACAGTGTGCTCTGATTGGAGAGTCATGTGACGGGCAGGGTTTTTACTGTGCATATAACATTTTTCTGTTGTTTGTTTCAGGCAAGGTCTCACTGTTAAATGTGGCTGGACTGGAACTCCATTTGTAGACCAGGCTGGCCTCAAACGCACAAAGATCCCTGCTGCCTCTGCCTGGGACTAAAGGTGTGAACTAACACGGTTGGCTATGTTTTCTGTTCCTATACAAATATAACAGTTCAGTTACAGTAAACAAAAACTTAATGTTTTCCTATTGTAATCTCTCACCATGGAATTAACAATTTAGTCTATCTTTGGATTACACTATAGTTAGAATGCTTGACTTTCTAAATGTTCTGAGTTGCTGACTTGGCTTCCATTTTTAAAGAATCATTAAATGGGTTTGGGAATAGGAAAGAATTTGCAGCAAGACAAGAAGAAAGTCAGTCAACTCTTAGCAATGCTGAAATGCTCTCAGTCCTGCCATACCAGCCTTCAGACGAGAATTCTTTGTGTAAAAGTAAGCAGGCAGGCTTCCTGTTTGTAAACTCTTTGGTATGCAATTTTTGTCTTGTCTTTAATAAATGGTAAGATTATGTGTGTCAAAGAGTTTTTATTTGAGACAGGGTCTCTCACACTGTAGCCCTGACTGGTCTGGAACTTGCTTTGTCTACCAGACTGGCCCTCAAACTCACAGAGATTTTCCTGCCTCCTGAGTGCTAGAATTAAATGCATGTGCCACAACACCTGGCTCAATCTTTACATCTTTGGGATTTATAACCAGGTAACATTTGCATACCTATTTTATATGTCTATATACACTGGGTTTTGTACAAGTATTCAGCACAGTTTGGAAGAATGGCTCAATAATGAGGCACCTGCTCATTACACAAGGTGAGAACCTGAGGACGAAGCCATAGAATCATGGTATCGGCATCTGTGAGATGGGAGCATCCCCAGGAGCACAGGGGCCTGTTTGTGTAGCATACTAAAGTGTGCCAGGGACACTGCCTCACACAAAGGCAAATGTGGAGACGCAGGTTGTTCCCTGAACTCCACAACATTGTGGCATGTGTGTCCCTGAGCTTTCACATACTAAGTACTAAGCTAGGTGCAGCTACCTGGTAGGTTGAGACAGATGGGTCATTTGAGACCAGAAGTTCAAAACCAATCTGGGAAACAATAGCAAGACCTTACTTCAAATACAACATGACATACCCAGAAACAGCAGCTATGCTTTGGAGTATAGTTAGCCTCCTGTATACTTGGGTTCCAGGGTGCAATTGACTGGGCCATAATTCTTTAAAGATTACGTCTGTTGGTATGAGGCATGACTCAGAGGTTAAGAGCAGTTGTTCTTGCAGAGAACCTGGGTTCAATTTCTAGCTCACACATGGCGACTCACTGTAACTTCAGGCCCAGGGGATCTGATGCCATCTACTGACCTCCTCAGGCACCAGCATCCACATGGTGTACATCCAGGCAAAACACCATATACACAAAATTGTAACAATTGAGCTAGGTATTGTGGTGAATGCTTTAATCTCAGTGTTCGAGAGGCAGAGGCAGGCAGATTGCTGTTGAGTTCAAGGCCAGCCAGGGCTGTAAACAGAGAAACTCTGTCTTGAAAAACAAAACAAAACCACAACCAAAAAGATTACATCTGTTGGGCATGCACAGACTTTCTTCTTGGACTGTTCTGTAAACAGTAGTATAACAATTACAGGGCATTTTAATTGTATTATGAGTAACCACAGATAATCTGGTGTGCAAAAAGTGTGCTGGCCTTATTAGAATATGAGACACTTGAGCACCCACAGGATGTGATATTTTCTGGTGAGTGTCCTAAAACCAACCCATTGGAAACACCAAAAGATGGATATTTTAATTTGTTTATTATTGTTGTTGTTATTGTTGTTTTTGTTGTTGTTGTTGTTAAAGTTCCTTCCCGGGGGAAGAGTAATCAATGTTTATCCCTTTTTCTATGGTTCCAACAATCTTCCACAGTTCACTTTGGGGAGCCAATGGCTATGTAAGATTTCCTTCCAGAGCAGAGGTGAGGGATTCTAAAAGAGGTGTGAGTGCTTCCCACCAAAGGCTGAAAACTGGAAAGCTTTATGAAGTTGGGGTAAGAGCTTTCTGACAGCTGCATGGATAGAGCCCATTCTCTAGTTGTCCAGTGTGTGTGTGTGTGTGTGTGTGTGTGTGTGTGTGTGTGTGTGTGTGTGCGTGTTACAGGAACAGCTGCCGGTTGGTAGAAAGCAGTTGGATACTGGGTGGGGTCCAACAAGCCCAGCTGGGATAGCCCTTTAACAGTGCACACAGCTGAATGCCTGTAGTGAGGTAGTTCTGTGGCACTGACCACGCCCATTGGGGGGTGGAGCCATGGGCGGAGTGACCTGTGGTAGGAGGTCGGAGCAAGCATGTTGTTAAGATTAAATTAATGGTTTCTGCCTTAAATCAAGAAGCCAATTGGTGTAAGGCAGAAGAAAACAAAATCTGGGGACTCATATCTTATATGCAATTTTCTCTCTGAAATCCTAATTTTTCACATACTTTTAATGCTTATTGTTGTCTTTCCCTAATGCATACCTTAAAACTTGAAAATTTTACTTTAATTTTGATGTGTAACTTTTCCACAAGGAATAATAACGATTCCTAACAGCAGTCTTTGAACTCTCCGGAAAGAAGATGGGGCCCCACATCATCGTTTCCACTTGACTCAACCTGATGCATCTGAACTACAAACATCACCCTAAAACCGGTTTAAGACTGTTTTGCTCGAGACAACTCATGACTAGCTAGCTGTAATGGTGCACCTTTTTATTACACCCTGGCCAGAGTTTCAAATAGAACTACAGTCAAGAATTTTCTGCCACACAGTGACTAGCTACATATGTCACAGCCAGTTCTGTTGAGAAATTTGGTTGCTAAAAATTTTCTTCCTACAGGATCCATTGGAGCAATCATCGTCCCATTTCAGCAGGAAGTAATCTTAAAATAACGATGCCCCCTTTCCCTACCCTTGGAATTTTGGGATAATAGTCATCGTCTTTGGGTTGGTTTTAGTTATCTGGGATTGGGTGATGCTTACACTCGGGTTATTCTTTTAGACAGGAATAGGGAATGTTTGGGAAAGGTATGGTTTAGATGGGATATAGGTAGATTAGCCTATTTTCTTGAGAATTTGAGTAAGAATGAGATAGTATTTTACAGCTTACATTGTTGTGTATTCTTATGTGGTAAGCTATGTAAAATTAAGTTTATATTTTGTTATATTGTGTTAAATCTTTCCACTTACAATGTTTTATGCACATTATTTTTACCATATTCTATGTATGTATACTTTTCTTGTATTCAAGACATTTTGTATAATGATACAATTTGGGATATTTATCTTGCTGCCCTTTATAGTTCTACCTCTTGTCTTGACACTTATACTCTACCTCTATTTTAGGGATTTACATGTATGTATATGTAAATAGTTATATTGTTTAAGTATTTGTTCCTGCTTTACTCAGGGAAGTTTTTATCAGTCTTTTTAGCTAAGTTCCCGAGTATTACAGATTATCTTCACTCACATTTCCTGTACCTATGAGATTAGTCAGATATAGATGCTTAATCTTCAATCACTTCATAGACATGCAGAACATGGCATTTAAATGTTTTAATATTAGTACTCCATTGACATGAGACACTGTTGCTCCTGACAGCACCGTGCACTTTCCCGAAAATATGTTGGGCACTGTTGTTGCTCCTGCTGGAGTTCAATCTTGCCTCAGCTAATGGCCTGTTGGGCAAAGAATTGCCCCCACCTTGACCACTGATTTGGACATGCAGTCCTATGTGCTTGCAGAAGACAAATATAGAAGACTGTTTGACCTTGCCAAGTCAGGGTAAGACAACCATTCTACCTCCCTGCTGTTGTTGTGGTCTGTCAAGTTCTCTTGGCCTTAGCCAAATCTGGGTGTACCAACATGGCTGTGAGACCTAGGGTGACTGTTCAGGTGGCTTGCTGTTTCTGTCCTTGCTGCACCTTTTGGAAGGTGTCCATCCGCATTTCCTGTCTACTCTAGTATTGTTAATTTCCTTCTCAGGTCTGGATGAGGTTGAAGATTAAACTATCACAACTATTATTCTCTCTTCCTAGTTAGATATATTAGGAACTAGACTTACGTTTTCCAGCTTAGGACAACTCTATTGTAAACTCCATTATGCCCTCACCCTAGGACTAGATATGTAGGTCATTTTGTTCTTGATTTTCCTTTTCTTAGAGCACACTTGTTAGTCACCGTTTTGTATATAGTTTTGTATTTAGCCTAAATCTTTTCTTTAGACTAAAAGGGGAATTGTAGTGAGATAGTTCTGTGGCACTGACCACGCCCATTGGGGGGTGGAGCCATGGGCGGAAGTGACCTGTGGAAGGAGGTCGGAGGGGGCCAGGAAAGGCGCTCTCTTTCTGGCGTGACTGGGACAGGACAGGATCGGGTTGAATTTCCTGGTGTTCATCTGTCTAGGTTGTAAGTTATTTCTCCCTGAATAAACATCTACTCGGCCTATGTGTTTATCCTGATCCTTATTTTACCGCGTTAAATGCCACACCAGTGTGTTGTGTGTTTGGGCATGTGCATGCCACGGCGTGTATAAAGAAGCCGGAGAACAGCTCTGTGGAGTCCCTCCCCCACCTTTACATGGATCTGGGGATCTAACTCAATTCATCAAGCACCTTTACCCACTGAGCAGTCTTGCTGAGTGTTACTGGTTACAGATCAGCAGCTAGCTAATACACGTGTCTCATTTGCTTCTGACCCTTATCCCAGCCCAGCCCTAGCTGTAACTAAGACCTATGGAAGTAGAAAAGGGTCACCAGGATTGGGAAGGGTAGGCACAGCTGAGGACACGGCAGAGACAAGCTGGGGTCAGAGGGGCTCCATAAGTGCCAGCGAGGGCAGCAGGTGATTGGGCAGTCCCCTCAGGTCTGCAGACTCCTCCTCTCCCGGGAGAAGGGGCTGTCTGAGTGAAGATAAGCCACTGTAGCCGGGAGTCCCAGGGCTGAGCAGCTATGCTGACTCCTTTCCCCCCTCTGGGAAGTGACAAGTAATGAGCACATGGCATAAGACCGAGAAGGATAAAGAGGGCTAAGGTACCCACCTGAGCCTATCTCTTCCCTCTGGACTGAGATGGCAGGTAACGGGACTTGGTCCAAGCCAGGTCAGGTGACACGGTAAGCTGAAGCAGAGTCTGTTGTCGACGCATCAGCTTGGACAGTCTGGGGAACCCCAGAGGCTGTTTTACTCTGCTGTGCATACAACTCTGGTTTTTAAGCTCTGCAGAAAACCCCGACACTCTTCCGGGACCACTCCGTTATCTAGCCTGGTCACACCCGCCAACTCCATCATCTTAGCAGCCTAAGCTGGCACCAACGTCCCCTGCGATTCCTTGCTACACCTGGAAAAAGAGCGAACTCTTTAGCCGTTACCTCCACTTCTCTTCCTCCCTGCTTCTTTCACTTGCTTTTCCTCCGTCTTTTATCAGTTATTAAAAACCACGGGCCGTGGCTGAAGAGGTAGCTTGCAATTAAGTTACTCCCCCAGAGATCCTGGGTTCAATGCCTAATGCCCCATGGCTGCTCGCCACAGACTCTCACTCTCATTCCATGGGCTCTGGCGCCCTCTTCTGACCTCTGCAGGCACTGGTGCGTACATACCCAGGCAAAACACCTTGCATGAAAACGAACCAACCTCAAACAGAACAAAGTTGAGGAGGGCTGGAGAAGTACCTTGGTGCTTCAGTGTGTGCACTGCTCTTGCAGGGGACCATAGTTTGTTTCCTAGCAACCACACAGAACAGCTTCGGGGCTGAGAAGGTTGTGGTATCTCATAGGTATGTAGTCACACACAAGCACACATACATATAATTTAAAATCATAAATCAAAAGACAAATAAATAAAACTTTAAAAATAACCCGATTGGATATGGTAGCACATACCTGCAATCCCGGCACTTGGGAGTCTGAGACGGTAGCACGCAGTGTGTTTAAGGCCAGCCTGGGCTACATAACACCCCATCTCAAACAAAAAAAGACAAAAACAACACCAAAACAAGAAGAACAGCCCTACCATGTGCAGACACGGGTCTAGGCATGGGACTCAACTGTGCCCATCAGACTGGGTTCCTGTCCTGCAGAGGCCACAGATGGAACTTGCCAGACAGATGCCTCAACATTTGCATCCTGTGAGAGCAGAGCTTGGGGGAGGGGGGACTGGCACACATGTGAACCTGCGGGTGAAAGTGGCCTTAGTCTGGGTGTTGGGGACTTGAAGAGAGCAGGGAGGATTTCTGAAAACACAGCAATCCTGAAGCTGAGCACAGTGTCACCTTGCCCTGTCCTCTATAGTTCACGTGGGAATTCAGTTCCCAGTGTAGGAATTCTGAGAGGTGGGGCTGGCGAGGTGGCTCAGTGGTTAAGAGCACTGGCTGCTCTTCCAGATGTTGGTTCAGTTCCCAGCACCCACATGGCAGCTCACAACTGTCTGTAACTCCAGTTCCAGGGGATCTGGCATCTTCACACCAATGCACATAAAATAAAGTTAAATAAATCTTTAAAAGAGTTTCTGAGAGGTATGGGGTGTGTGTGAGTGACGAGGTTGTGGGAGCCTGCCCCACGCTTGGATCAGTACGGTTTCCATGAGATGGGGTTAGCTCTTGCAAGAGTATGTGAGGCTTAGCCTGCCTTGGGGCCTGTCTGCTTTCCACCAAATTATGATCGTATGAGGTTCTCACAGGTGTAAACACAGACACATAAGTTTCCCAACCCCAGCGTCATAGCAACAGAAAACAGCCTAAAGCAGCCTGCAGAGGGAAGGAGGAACATGTTCAATGCCACAGAGGGGCTGTGGTGGCTTCTCCCCACGCATGGCCTGGAGCTGCATGTGGATGTGTGCTGGGGAGAGGGAAGGGGGTGTGGGTCCCACGCAGGCAATTGGCCCATGCAGAGAGCCTTCCTGTTCTGGGTGTCACAAGCCCTGGACGATGGAAGTCTGAAACCAGTTTGTGAGCTGTGCATTTTGCTTCCCTTTGCTCCTCCATGTCCCTTGTCACTCTGCATCTCTCTGACCCTGATGTGGTCACATGGCATTTCTTCTTTTCCAGTTCTCTGGTTTTGAGGGGAAGCCTCATGTATCCCAGGCTGGCCTCAAACTCCCAGTCCTCCCTCCTCCACATCCCACTTGCTAGGATAGCGGGAGGGTAGGCACCACCATGAATGGTTCATGAGGTACTAGGAATTGGGCCCAGGGTTTCCTGCATGCCAGGTAGGCACTGTACCAACTAAGCTACATTCCTTCCTGGTTTACTTATTTACATCTTATTATTTTAAAGGTTTATTTCTTTTAATTTTAGGTGTATGACTATTTTGCCAGCCTGTATGTATGCCAAGTGCTCATGGAGTCCAGAAGAAGGTGCTGGATTCCCTTGAGCTGGAGGTGGTCATGAGCCACTAAGTGTGTTCTGGAAACTAAATCCAGGTCCTTTGGAAGAGCAGTAAGCGCTCTTAACCAGTGAGCTATCTCTACAGTCCATTTACTTTAAAACATCGTTTTAGTAAGGTCTTGCTATGTAGCCTAGATTTGACCCTATGCTTCAGTCTCCAAAGTTCTTGGATGACATTTGTGCATCACTATGCCCAACTCATTTGCTGATTTGTGACAGCTCAGGTTGTGACACTGTGTAGCTCAGCTTGGCCTGGAGTTCATGATCTTCCTGCCTCAGATTCTCTCTCTCCCTCTCTCCCTCCCTCTCTCCCTCCTTCTCTCTCTCCTCTAGATTTGTTTACTTATCTTATGTATTTGGGTATTTTGTATACACACACATCTGCATACCAAAGAGGGTGTCAGAACCCACGGAACTACAGGTAATAAATGATTGTGAGTTGCTATGTGGTTGTTCTGGAGGAGCAGCCGGTACTGCTAACCAATGATCCCACTCTCTAGCCCCTGCCTTGGGCTCTTGAGTGCTGGCATTACAGGGCCTACACTGCCATGCCTGTCTTCCTTTTAATTTTTTTTTTATACAAACAACAGAGATATTACTGTAGAATTACCTCATCCTAATTTGATGGCATCTATAAAGACATTATTTCCAAGTAAGGTCCTTGTCAGAAGGGACCTCAACATATACTTGGCTGGGATACAACTGCACTAATAAAGAAAGGTGGTTTTATGGGTGTTTCTGTATGCATGGAGTTTTGGGTGTTTTTTTTTTTTTTTTTTGAGACAGGGTTTCTCTGTGAACTCACCTGTAGAGCAGCCTGGCCTCAGACTCATAGAGATCCACCTGCCTCTGCCTCCCCAATGCTGGGATTAATGGCATGCGCCACCACTGCTCCGCAGGTCAGCAGATGCCTGGTTACTGCCAGTGTGCTCTGGCCTGAACAAACACAGCGCCTCCTGCCCTCTGTTGTCCAGGAGTGGCAGAAGCACACAGGAGCCCACACAGCCATTGTCCCTGACCTCCCCAGCCGTGTTGAGACATCAGTTCTCAGGCCATGGACATCATTGCTTTAGCATCAGATGGATCTGGGTTTCCAACCTGTTTCCTCTCTGCCTTGTGACCCTAAGATGGTTTCTCAGCCTCTCTGAGTCTCCATCACTGCCTTAGGGAAGCAGCGAGGATCACGCATGTTCCCATACTGCTCACCACCCAGCAACCACTCATTCAAAGACTAATTATATTGATAAATGTGTGAATGACTGCAAAGTTCTTAGGACCAGCAAACAGCAAGTGCCAAGAGAGTTGAGTTCTATTTCTGGAACCTACTATCTGCCAAAGGTGTTCTCCTTGGATCTTGGAATGACCCAGATATGTTATAATAATAGTTAATAATATAAGAACATACATTAATAATTAATTGGCATTCCTAGGCTCTTTCAAAGAAATGTAATTATGAGGTTTCTTGATCCAAGGATACCATCATGTCTCTAGCATACAGATTTAGGTGAAATATATTTTCCTAGGAATAATCTTCTCCAATTAAAACAAAGTGTGTGTGTGTGTGTGTGTGTGTGTGTGTGAGAGAGAGAGAGAGAGAGAGAGAGAGAGAGAGAGAGAGAGAGAGAGAGATCAGGAGAGGGTGTGGGATGCCCTGAAGCTAGAGCTAAGGTCACCTTTCTGGACCTTGGTTTATAAAGCCAGGAAGTTGTTAGACATTTAGGTTTGGTATAATCAACACTGAAATTGAACTTAGCACAAGGAAGTCCACAGTTGTCACTTGGCTATGACTAAAGGCTACTCAGCTCCTCGCTGGAGCAGCCAGCAAAAGCCCTGTTACTTGGGGACACTGGATGAAGGGAGTTACAGCTAACCGTTTACCATGGTGACATCTCACCATGCTCAAATGACCTGGCAGCCATCTTATTGTCTGGACATAATCCTCAAGAGGATTCAGATAAATGCGGGCTATTGGGTGGATGCCAGGTGTTTTTGAGATCGAAGAGCAGCTGGGATGGCAGTGAATGAAAGGGGCATATTGGAGATTGAGGATGCTATTCTGAAGCAGGAAGAGGCCACTGAGTATATATAGAATGAATGGGTACTGAAAATGAAAAAGTACTGGGGGGTCCTTGGCACCCCTCTCCCTCTTAGAATGGCAGTTCCACATCTGTAAGGGGATAGTAAGGAGTTACTGTGTTGACGTGACTCAGGGCCTGCTGCCCCATGCCCTTTGGAATGATCCCAGCCTCCCTGTCACATGCATAGATGCACTCCTCATGCACACATTCATTCTTAATCTCTGCTCTAATCTGGCCACCACTTCTGCCAACCAGGGGAGAATTTGCTTGCTGTATAACCTTGGCAGCAATATCCCCTTCTTGGTTTATCACAGGGGAATAACTTCAATCCCCAGGTCACTACATTTTTGTGTTGGGGTGATGCCCACAAAGCACTCATCCACTAGTACCAGGGACATGGCCAGTGCTCAGTCACACATGCAGTTCCTCCATGTTGGGCAGCACACGACTTCAGCAAATAACAAATACACTAGCTGCTGCCCTCTGTTGCACTCCATTCTACAGACACCCTCCCAATGGTCCCATCCCAGAGCCCCTCCAGTCACCACAGCGAGGCTGATTAACAAAAACACATAAAATTCCTTTACTTCGGAGTCTTCCTTTGTAGGAGGAAGATGGAAATAAAGGAGATTTAATAAAAATGGCATAATTAGTCAAATACTTCTCGGTTAGGCTCTCTTGTGCAGAGACCAGCCCCTGCCAGCTAATAACCCCAGGGGACCCCAGGGTGGCACCAGGCATGGCTAGGGAAGGCTAGGTGCCAGAGGCTCCCTGGCCGGCCTTTCTGCAGCAGGAAGCCAGATGGGAAGATGGGTAGGGTGCATCACCACCTTAGGAAGTCCCTAAGGAACTTCCAGAGCTTAGTGACCCAAAGATTGGCGCCAAGGTCAGACAGGTACTGGATCTCAGGCGTGAGCATGCGCCGGCAGAGCTGCTCGTGATGCGGCCCTATGCTCTTCTTGAGGTTGTAACCCAGGATGGACTTGACGCCTAGGGGCTGCCAGGGTTGCATGGCCGAGTCCTGGATGGCCTCGGCGTCCACCGCCTGGCCGCCATCGATGCAGATGCGGCGCATGCGCTCGTTGGCTTGGCGCAGCTCGGTCACCTCGCGCACCATGCGCTCGCGCCCGAAGGCCTCCACCTTTCGCCAGAAGCTGGCGTTGAAGTGGCGGTAGAGGCGCGCGTCCAGCAGGTTCCAGGCAGTGGCCCGGCGGTACAGCTCGCCCGAGAGCCGCGGCACCGGCGAGTCGCGCCGCGCGTTGAGCTTGAAGTACAGCATGTCCTCCAGGTCCCAGCACAGCAGCTCCCGGAGCAGCACCAGGGACTCGTCGAAGTACTCCTGCAGCAGCACCAGGTGGAAGCGGCTCTCCACCTCCAGGATGTGCTCCTGAACGCGCGGGCTGCCCGGGTCCAGGCCACTGTCGTAGCCCAGGTCGAAGAAGAGTAGGTTGCGGAGGTAGTGAGCATTGTAGCCGCTCGGGTCGTAGTAGCGATCAGGGTCCTGAAGGAACTCTGCCAGCTTGTCGCGGCTCGACAGCTTCCAGGTGAGCGGCACCACGGACCCAAAATAATGGAAGGAGGACTCGAAGAGACGCGCGGGGTCGCGGATGACCGTGATGAAGGCGGCGCCGGGCCGCACCAGCCCACGCACCTCTTCGTAGTGGAAGCGCATGTGGTTGCAGATGATGTTGAAGCATGCCCCGGGCCGGTAGTCCTGCACCAGGCTGCGTGCGAAGTAGGACGGGTAGTGGAAGTCGTTGCGGCCATTGGGGAAAGCGAACTTGAGCCCATGCTTCTGGCCGAAGCGGAAGAGGATGTTGAGCAGCGTGCTGCTGGCGGTCTTGTGCGTCTTCATGAACACGATGTCTCGCCGAGGTTGGCACCCTCCGGCAGAGCCGTTACCCGGGGTGGCCGCCCCTGGCTCACTGGGAGCAGGGGAGCAGGGTGCTGCAGTCTCCGAGGTCCTGGGGGAGAGAGAGGGATGGAAGGAGGTCAGGTGGAATAGCCTGGCAGCTATGACCGGCTAATGCAGCCCTGCAGGTTTGAACTCATTGCTTTGTGGGTGCTAGGCAAGCATTCTACCAACTGAGCTGAAATTTCCCCTGCCTCTGTGTGTGTGTGTGTGTGTGTGTGTGTGTTGGGGGAGGGGGTTGTTTTTTTTTTAAATCAGTTATTGGCAATATCTTTCAGATAATCTTAATACCACAAACTATGGCAGAACAGTCTTATGAAGAGATGGGATAATCTGGTCTTTTATGAAGAGAGAGAGACACAGTCACATAAGCCCAAGTTTGAAAAGTTTGAATCCAGGCCCTGTACCAGATGAGTGTTCCGGGAAATCATACTCCATCTCTAGCCTGGCCCCACTGTGGCCCTGGCCAGAGCTTCGGATTATAATCCAAGCATTGTAGGGATCAGCTCATTTGGTACAGGACTTGTCACCCAAGCACCAGGACCTGGTTTGATCCTTAGCATCTTGTCAATGGAGAATGGTGATGCATTCCTGTAAACCCAGCTCTTGGGAGGTACAGCCAGGAAGATTAGAGGTCCAAGGTCATCCCTGGATTCATAGGGAATTTGAGGCCAGCCTGGGCTACATGACAGAGTGTCTCAAAAGCAAAACAATAAGAAAAGTGCACATATTGTACTAAACTCAAAAAAAAAAAAAAAACCCAAACAAACAAAATCCAAGCAGTGGACACAGTGTTAGGTGACATTCCTGCTCTGTGGGGCAGGCTCTGCCCTTATCTCCTCCACTTCACTGAGGTACACACTGAGGCTTGGGTTGTATTAGAAGTCAGGCATCTTCTGGCCTGTCCTTGGGGTTCTGACAGGATACGCCCTCAGCACCCTACCCACCTCCTCTCTCTCTCTCTCTCTCTCTCTCTCTCTCTCTCTCTCTCTCTCTCTCTCCTGCTGCTCCAGTCTCCAGAGACAGGTCTCCCCTCCAACTAGCCTTTTCACATTCCGTTACCCCTAATAAAACAACACAAAACAAAAATTCCTCTACGTGAGCTCTGTCGCGTGGCATCTTTCCCTTGCATGCCTCTTTTTAAAATTGCAACAGGTTGCACCAAGAGTTCTGCCAGAATGTCTGCCCAACACAGCATGGTGCAGGTGGCACAAAGTGGCTGTCTAGAAGGAAGCTTCGCTGGTAGATCATGTCCCCTTTCCTGCCCCCACTGTTTGGCGTCACTCACGTGAAGGCCATGTTGGAGTGGAGGGGGGGTGCCACATAGGAGTAGAGCAGCAACAGGAAGCTGGTAAAGAGAACTCCCAGCAGCAGCCCCTTGGCCTTGGACTCCCAGGGCTTCTTCGGCAGCAGAGGCATCTCAGGCAACTGTTAGGGACGGGAAGAACAGAACAGAAGTGTTAAGAGGTTAGTCTCAGAGAGTCCCTACAGCTGCCAGGGCTCACAACAGGGGGCTGCTTCTGCCAGCTCTTTGGACTCCCAGGCACGACCCTGACAGGCCTGGAGCAGTTAGAGAGGCAGAAGACAGCAGGCTCAACTCAAGGAGAGGAGGCAAATGGTCAGAGAGAAGGTTCTGCCTAGCATGGTTGTAACTTTAGCTGACTAGTAAGGACACTAGGCCTGTTGGACTTTACAATGAATGCATTCTGAGGGACTGAAAGAGAAGAACCCTCTTAGTCCTCTTAGAGCCTCAGACCCTGATCATACAGAAGGCAGAGCCAACCTTCCCTGTCCACCGCACCACTCTCCCTGCTGCAATTAAAAAAATATTTATAGTTATGTTCCAAATACTGTATGACTGTACTTATATTAAAAACTGCCAACTCAGCTGGGTGATGGTGCACACCTTTAATCCCAGCCTTTGGGAGGCAGAGGCAGGTGGATCTCTATGAGTTTGAGGCCAGCCTGGTCTACAGAGTGAGCAGCCAGGGCTACACAGAGAAACAAAACAGACAAAACCACTAACATTTTTTGTTGTTGTTTTGTTTTTCGAGACAGGGTTTCCTCTGTGTAGTTTTGGAGCCTATCCTGGCACTCTCTCTGTAGACCAGGCTGGCTTTGAACTCGAAGAGTGCTGGGATTATGTCTTGCTGAGTTTTTATTGTGGGATTTCTTTGTTTGTTGAGGGGGAGGGTTGATCTGGATGCAGGGCCTTATCCACAGGAGACAGATGTGAGTGGTAATGGGTAAGGTCCAAGCTTCAGAGCTGGAATCCAGGAGAGAGCTGAGGCTGGGGATGGAGGGAGGTGTAAAGCCAAGGTCTGAAACTTTCCACTTCTCTCCCAGCTGATGCTCCCAAGCCCCCGAGGCTGCAGGAGGTCATACACGCTGCCCCATGACCACATGCGTGGCATGCTACCAAGTGCATCTGGAAGCAGCACCTCCAGGCAGCCTCACAGGAAAGTTACCTGAGGTGCCCAGGACTGCTTGCCGAGAGGAGCCCTCCAGGCCCACCCCTAGAAAAGGTGGCAGCATTTGCTGAGCCTGTGGCTCCTTAACTAGGAAGTTTGCCTCACAGAAAAAGACAGAGTGGAGCAATTATCAGAGGAAAACACCACACAGGAGGGGCTTCTTCCTTCCCCGTGACCCTGAGAGAAGTGTGGCTCATTCTGTAAGCTGGGTAAGGCTGGGGAGAATGTTTCCAGAGGGCAGTGTGGCCAAATGAGGTCTGCTGACCTGTCCCTACAGACCAGTGTATAAAGCATACAAAGTCATGTGTGCCAATGACAAAGTGATTAGAAACAGAAAGAGAAAACTTCAGTGAGCATCAGCAAGGGATGAAAGGGACATCATATACATCATATATACCAGGCCCGTTCCCAGGAGTCATCTATAGATGAAGAGAAAAAAAGAGAAGTGAGCTAACCTGAAAGCAACACGATCTAGTTGCTTGCTAACAATCTCGAGGCTCTGGGTCAATTCCCCAGCATTGGGGGAGGGGGGCGTGGCATCTGTTAGACTGGGCCAGCCTTAGCTACATGTTCAGTTGGAGACCAACCTGAACTACATGAGGTCCTGTCTCAACACATCAACAGAAGGCTGGAAAGATGGCTCAGCCATTAACGGTTAGACTCACAACTGAAAATATGAGCGTACTTGCTGGGCTGGGGCTCAGTTCCCAGCACCCATGTTGGGGAGCTCACAATTGCCTGTAACTCCAGCTTCCAGGGGATCTGATGCCCCTTCTGGACACTGTGGGCACATATGCATCATGCATGTGCGTGTGCACACACACACTTTACAATAAATAAATCTTAGCCAGACAAGGTGAAGGTGGTGCACACCTTTAATCCCAGCACATGGGAGGCAGAGTCAGGCGGATCTCTGAAAACTCAACACCAGCATGATCTACATAACTAGTTCCAGGACAACCAGAGCAACATAGTGAGACCTTGCCTCAAAAGCAAACATTCTAAAACAAAACAAAACAACAACAAAAAAAAAAAGCAAAATTAAAAAAATAAAAACCCTAGAAAATCCTAGAGTGATATGCACTACTCCTCCCAGTCCATATATGTACCTAAGCAAAGATAGATGATAGCCTGAGCAAAAGCAAAATGCTGCTAAAGGGCAGTGGAGAGTGAGTGTGCTTTATCAGGGATGTTGCTGCTTTTGTACTTTTTATTTTGGGATATTTGCATATGTACAAAGAGCTATCTTAGCGGGGCTGGGGAGATAGGACAACTGCTAAAATGCTTGCTAATCAAGCATAAAGATGAGTTCAGTTTTCCTAACATCCACACTAAAAAACAAAAGCCAGGTCAACAGTATACTTGCCCTAGTGCTCTGCCTAGGGAGGCAGAGACAGGCTGACCCTGGAGCTCAGTAGCCGCTTAGCCAGTCAGGGAGTTCCATGTTTAGTGAGAGACGCCTAAAAAAGTGTGGTGGACGGAACTGGGCAAGGTGGTGCACATCTTTAATCCCAGCACTTGGGAGGCAGAGGCAGGTGGATCTCTGTGAGTTCAAGGCCAGCCTGGTCTACAGAGTGAATTTCAGGACAACCAGGGCTGTTACACAGAGAAACCCTGTCTTGAAAAACAAATGGGGCCTGGAGAGATGGCTCAGAGGTTAAGAGCACTGGCTAAGAGCACTGGCTCCTCTTCCAGAGGACCTGAGTTCAATTCCCAGCAATCACATGGTGGCTCACAACCACCTATGATGGGATCTGATGCCCTCTTCTGGTGTACAAGCAGATTTTGGGTTAAGGATACTCAGCCTGTGTTTCATATTTCTGTAGTCTAATCTAATCCTCTGAGCCCATCTTGTGGGGGGGGGGGAAAGCTAGAAAACACATTTCTCTAATTTACTCATTCTCACAACGGTTGCATTTTTAAAGGTTGACACATACTACATAATAGGAACAGGGACAATATACTGCCTCTACATCAGGTTTGGGGGTTTGCTCTTTTCCCCCCTCTAAGCGGCGCTGGGATTAACCTAGGGTTTGCAGCATTCCAGGCAAGAACTCTACCGTAGAGCCATGCACCCGCTCATTCTTTAAAGTTTACAAAGTGCAAACCAGATGGGGCTGACACTCGACTGTAATCCCAGGGGAATCTGAGGGTCAAGAGTTCAGGCCAGCCTGGGCTACGTTATAAGACAGTGCCCCCCAAATACCAACCAGTCAGGATGCGGACCAGGAGGGGAAGGTGTGGACCTCAACCTCTCCTTTGTTTGTTTATTTATTTAGAGACAGGGACTCACTTGTAGTTCTGGCTGTTCTGAAACTCATTATGTGGACCGGGCTGGCCTCCAAGTCATTGAGATCCGCCTGCCTCTGTCAACCGAGTGCTGGACCTCGGCACGGGCATCGGATCCCTTGGCTAGGCTTTGAGCCTAGGATCCCCTCGGAATCTGTTTGTGGTCGGTAAATGGGAGGAAAGCTCAGGCTGGGCCCTGGGGAGCCTCCAGAATGGTGAGGTACATTGGCATCGCTCACAGTGTCGGCAGCAACCCGTAGCGGTGCCGGGACTGGGGACCTGCCCATGAACTTCAAATCTGCAGGGTGAGTTCCTGTCAGCCATGAGCCTTCTGCTCCAGGGGGCCCAGCAGAAAGCCAGCTCACAGACCCAAGTTCCTGCCCAGAGCAGGCAGTGAGCCAAGGATAGGGGCTTAGTTTCCCTGGCATTAGAGGGACCAAAATTCTGTCTGGCTCTCGGTAAAGCCTGAGAGCCCACCATGCCCCGGGAACCCCACTCACCAGGGTACTTTCCTGGAACTCTGAGAAGCTGCAATGGTGGCGGTCTGCGGTGGAGGACTGGCAGTAGGGGGCAGACCAGCATCCTAAACTGCCAATCCTGGGCTTTCTGGCCCACCCAGGACAGGTGTGTTCCCCCACCCGTGAAACATCACTGATTAACTCATCCACTCTCCCATTTGGGTTTTCCCAAACCTCACCAGGTCTTTGCGTGTACTCTGATGGAGCCGCTAGAGCCTCTGCTAGCCACTGACTCCACTCGGTGAGCATCACCGTGTTATACCACCACCCCACTTTGTAGATGGGGAGAAGGAGGCTCCAAGAGGTGACCTGGGCTTGGTCAGGGTCACTCAGCAGGTAAAAGCAGGGCAGAATGTTGAGCCTGTGTCTGTGGTGGATCTCCCGCATGCAGCTTCCTGCTGGGATATCTGAATCCTGAGGGATATTACAGGAGCACAAAGAAGGTCAGAGCCTGGGCTCCGTCTTAGGACCATAGGATTGTCTGATGTTGGTGGGCAGAGCTGATGGGCAATATGAAGGGATGCGAGTTGAAGGGACCCTGGTGGCTCCTGAGGTATTCAAGGCTTCCCACCCGCTTGAACTGAGGGAAGCAAGGGGCCGGCTTGGACCCAGGAACCTGGCTTGAGGGAGAAAAACCCCAAAGCTGCCAGGTGATTAACCAGAGCATTAATTATTAATAGCAACACTGATTAACACTTGTCATCACTGTTGACCAGAATCCAGTCCTGCCTCACAGGAGAGGTACCACCCCACCCTGCACCCGCCATGACCAGCTGCAGGTGATTCATCCCAGAGATGCTTGAGCCTAGCACTTGGTGAATGTTTGATAAACGGCAGCATGGCCTGGGCATCTGGGGGGAGTAGCATGGATAAAACCCTTGCTCAGGCAGCTACAGCTGACAATCACACAGAGAGATAGCCTATGGGTGAGACAGATATTCTGTGAGGGTCATACATGACATGTATGTCAAAGGCCCCATGAAGGTTCGTTTAGCTGTGATAGTTTGCTCAGCGCCCACAAGCCCTGGGTTCTGTCTCCAGCACCAAGAATGGCGATAATGATAATGACTATAATATATGTACTATTCTTTGACTGGGTGAGGTGGTTCGTGCCTATGATCCAAGCACTTGGGAGGCTGGGGATTTTGAGTTGGAGAGGCCAGAGAGAGTGGGCTACAGATCATGACCTTGTCTCAAAGAGCCAAATAAGTAAACTTTCCCATGCCCTACCATGAGTGAACCTCACACGGAATCATGTGTGAAAATCATGCACGAACAAGAACATGCATGTAAGAGCCATGCAAGAAAGCCAGAAACAGCCAACACCCAAGCTGGGGATCTGGTTTCAGAGCCCAGCTGTGGAGCCAGGCATAGTGGTACATACCTATAATCCCAACAACTCAGAAGGCAGAGGCAGGAGGGTAGTGAGTTCAAGGACAGACTGGGCTATACAGAAATTAAATATGAGGCAAGCAAGATAGCTCAGCAGGGAAAGGGGCTTGCTACCAAGACTGACAACCCAAGTTTGATCCCCAGGTCCCAGAAGTTATCCTTTGGCCTATGGTAGAGTATTATTTTGAGGTGTGAGACTTTTGTTTATGCTGCATTTGTTTAACTCTGTGAAGCTGTGTTCTTTGCCTGTCTAAAACACCTGATGGTCTAATAAAGAGTTGGATGGCCAATAGTGAGGCAGGAGCAGGAGCAAGGATGGGCGGGGCCGGCAGGCAGAGAGAATAAATAGAAGGAGAAAGGAGGCAGAGAAGAAGGAGAGGAGAACATCAGGGGTCGGCCACCCAGACAGCCAGGGAGTAAAAAGAAAAGTAAGATTTACAGAAGAGAAAGATAAAAGCCCAGAGGCAAAAGATAGATCATTTAAAGTTAAAAGCTAGCAAGAAACAAGCAGAGCTAAGGCCAGACATTGATAACTAAGAATAAGCCTCTGTGTGTGATTTATTTGGGAACTTGGTGGTGGGCCCCAAAAAAGCCAAAAGAGTGAAAAACCTCGAGTAATACTGATCTCCATATTCCCACCTTTCCCATAATAACTAACTAAATATAATTTCTAAGTGTTAAGGCGCACACACGCACATGCACATGTACACACATTCTAGCCTGCTGTGTGCCCTAAACAAGGCCGTTTCCTTCTCTGGGCCTTCATTTCTCCTCCAAAATACAACCAATGTTCTGTCATCATGAGGTCTGAATGTTTCAGATGGAACATGCAGGCACAGGGCTGGCCCAGGACAGATGTTTGCTGAGAAGCAGGGAGGTCAAATCTCAGAGAAGGCAAAAATACCCTCAAGGTCACACAGCACAGGGGAAGTAGGGGGTAGAACTAGAACTGGGTGCCCTACCTCCTCTGCCTCTGGTGGTGACAGACCCAGGTACTAGGACAGATGGTTCCCTTGTCATTTCCCTCATACCTGTTCTCACGGGTCACCCCAGCCACATTTGCCGGATAGCTGGTAGCAAGCCAGACCCAACATCCCCCAGTTCAACTAGGACTGCAGGACAGGAGAAGCAGGACTCACTCCCTACAACCTGCACGCTGTGAAACTTGCCCAAGATGCTGCCTGAGAGCGCTAGAACTGCACAGACCCCATGCCCTCCGTGCTGGGGCAGAAGGGACACACTTACCTTGGGCTGTGACTAGATGCCCCTTTCCTCTCCCAACACCCACACTGCCTTTGCAGTCAGACACAAGAATGCTCCAATGATACCCAGCAGGCAGCTGGTTGGCTCCTTCCATCCGCCTCCAGTGCATTTGAATATTTATGAGCTCCCTCCCAGGGGATAATGAGTGGAATGCCCAGGTGGTGCCCTGGTCTTCTGGCCGCCGTCCTCTGGGGTGATCCCCACCCCTCTTTAGACCCTAAAGCCAGGTAGCTCATTTACCCAAGGGCTCAGCAAATTTCTATGTGCCCTTGGCCCAAGGGCACAGCTACTACACGCTTGAAGGCTGGCGCGGGGCGGAGGGGGGGTGGGCACTGGAAGGTGAACTGATCCACCTATGAGGGCAGCTCATTCAAGCTTCTTGGCTGCTCTGTGGGCCCATCACAAAAAGAAAGTAAGGCAGAGTAGGGAACAGCAAAATCACAAGCCAAATGCGCACCTGCCAGGAGCTCATACCTGAAGATGATCAGACACACCAGGCACTGAAGTTTATCCGCCATTACAGGAGCCCCAGGGTGACAGCTCAGAGGAAGGAAACATGGCATCTTGGAGCACGAAGTCCATCATCAGGGGTGAGCATCATGCTGGGCAGCCTGCCTAAGCAACCACTAGGGTCACACACATAGCCTGGGCCCATTTGCAGGCTTGGGACAGGCTGGAGATACTGTGCGAGCTTTGGACGGAGACACTACCACTAGGTCCCATGCTGCTAGCTTAGCACACAGTAATCTTAGGCTCAGCTCAGCCTCCTCTTAGCTTTGTACCTCCTCAGAAGGACTCCTTGAGTCCGTTCCTTCCTTGATGTCCACACTTCAGAAGGCTCTAAAGACAGGAGATGGCGGTTAACAGTGTAAAGCTGGGATGGTCAAGGTCATCCTCTGTCACCATTCTGTCTACAGAGGCTACCCATCTTAGTAAAGTTCCTCCCTGGGCCTTTGGCTGTTTTGGTTTTGGGCTGTTTTGAGGCAGGGTTTCTCTGTGTAGCCCTAGCTGTCCTGGAATTAGCTGTTGTTGACCAGGCTGACCTTCAACTCAGAGATCCACCTGCCTCTGCCTCCCCAGTGCTGGGATTAAAGGCGTGCGCCACCACTGCCCAGCGCTCCCTGGGTTTTTAAAGAGAAGCTGTGTTTGCTGTTTCTGATATAGTTTGTTCTGTTCCTTTCCAGTGCTCTCCCGCTTTCAAAGCCCAGTCTTGAGGCTCTTTCTCCTAATAACTAGTCCCTAGCAGGTACTTCTGTGTGAGCTGTTTTCACAGACCACCCCTGACATGCCACACCCAGCTGGCCTGGGAGGTGGCTTTATTTTCTTTCTAGCTTTTCTGCCTTCTGGGCTGACCTAACTGAAGACAGCTTTATGGTGTGACTCAAAGCATGAAAGTGATTTATGGAGGTGGACTCTTCCTGCAGTCACCCTTCTCCTACAGGGTGGAGTTCAGGCATGCTAGTAAAGTGGAAGAGGATGCTGGGTTTGGTGGGGAGAGAAATGAAGGAAAAATAGAACTGGACCTTCAGCCCTGTGGAAGGGTTGGAGATGTCTTCCCAGGGATAGATTTCCTCACACTGTGACTGGTTCTCTCTGCTACTATCCATTCTCTCTCTCTCTCTCTCTCTCTCTCTCTCTCTCTCTCTCTCTCTCTCTCTGTGTGTGTGTGTGTGTGTGTGTGTTTAAATGACATTTCATTTCATTTTTGTTTTATTTATTGTTTTTGAGACAGGGCTTTCTATGTAGTTCTAGCTGGCCTTGAACTCTCTCTCTCTCTCTCTCTCTCTCTCTCTATATATATATATATATATATATATATATATATATCAGGATCGACTCAAAATCATAGAGATCCACTTGCCTCTGCCTTCCAAATTCTGGGATTAAAGGTGTGAACTACAATTAAAAAAATGATACAAAGCTAACGGGGCATGGTGACACACACCTTTAATCACAGCACTTAGGAGTCAGAGGCAGGCGGATCTCTGAATTTGAGGTCAGCCTGGTATATAGAGTGAGTTCCAGGACAAATAGGGCTACACAGAGAAACACTGGCTCAAATATATGTATGTATACACACACACACACACACACACACACACAAGAGAGAGAGAGAGAGAGAGAGAGAGAGAGAGAGAGAGAGAGAGAGAAAGCAGTAGGTACTATCAGCACTTGGCTAAGGTGGAGAGGGTTATACAGTTGAGGCCAGCCTGGGCTATATACTGGACCTTGTCCAAAACTTAAAATAAGGGGTGATGTGTGGTGGCTATTGAAGACGCCTAAGTTAACATAACAGTCTGCAGACTAACTACAAGACTAGGGCTCACCCTTACAATAGCCAGGAAAAAACACAGACTGTACCCTCCCGGGGACCAATAAGAATTGAGACAAGTACTAGATGCTCCAGAACATTAAGAATAGCTTACCTAACTTGCATATAGGTTGCCAATTTCCTTGCAGCAATGCTAGTACCAATACTTGTTTGACCAGACTTCTGTTACCACATTCCAGCCAGATCTGGAGTTCAACCCCCATCTGAAACTGGAATTCCCCTACCTCCCCCCATTCTTTACTCCTTAAAAACCCCGCCATAGCTGAGCTCAGAGCTCTCCCTGATTCAACCACTGTGTCAGAATGGACAGAGACCCAAGGTTGAACTTGCAATAAAGGCTGTTTGCTTTTGCATATGAACTCTTGGACTCCTGGTGGTCTGGGGGGGGGGGCGCATCTCATGACATGGGCATAACATTTGGGGGCTCGTCTTGGATTCCCTAGACTCACCAGGACCCTTGACCCATGGAGCTTTCAACTAGCCTATGAGTATCTCTCTCTTTTGCTTGTTTCACTTTGTCTCTATCTTGCATTGTACTTTGTACTCTGACTAGGCCCGTTTCTGACTTGCCTGCAAAAGGTCTAGGCAGACAAACTTGAAAGACCACAGGATGGGGAACTTCCAGGACCCTTCTGTATGGGATTGGATCCCTCTGGTTTCTCTGAATGGATGAGGCGACAAACCATCATCTTGGTTTTGGGGTTTCTTTTGTTTCGTTTTGGTTTGGTTTTGGTTTTCTTACAGTGACCAGGGGCAGTCAGTTTTTCCTCCAGTGGCTAGAAGGAATATGCATTGTTTTGTTGCTTTTGAACTGTTTGTTTTGTGGCTGACACTCGAGACTGACATTATGAGACAGACGCCAAATACTTCCACTTTCTTGACCATTTTCAGGAGTTCTAGTGATTGTCCTTGGAACAGCAGTTTGTCCATGTCTGTCTGTAGTTTTGTTTAGTTGCTTAATTGCTACTCTATGTTTCATATTCAAAAAGAAAAAAAAGGTTTTTTTTTTGTTTGTTTGTTTTGTTTTGTTTTTACAAAAACTGACAAGCTGGGTCTTCCATGGGAGCTGCACCGGCATCTCTTTAAAACCAAATACGCCATGTGGCTACAGAATGCAGCAGTTGGGCTTGTAGGCAGCTTTTCCGATGCTCTCGAGAACTGGAGCCAACAGGTAATTAGGCATCCTGCTTTAAAATTACAGCTGGAAAAAATGTCTGTCTAATGTATAAATGCATGAATGTGGCTGCTACACATGTGTTTATGTCTGGGGTCAAAAACTGTCAGACAGAAGCAACAAGAGTAGAGAAACCAAAAAAATTATTGGTTTATAAATTTATTAGACATGGTTAAAGTCTGTAATATTTGTAACAAAAATGATAACTCAAAACTCCAACACAGGTTTAATAATCCAAAGGCTACATAGGTAACTTTAAAACAAAGACCTAATCCATCAATGTCTATAGTATTCAAATGTGTTAACCTTACTTTTTAACCCCTTAAGTTCTGCTACTGACTGTTTTTGTCAACTGAAATATGTCAATGCCAAACATGGTTTTTATGTTTAAAGGCTCACCCTGAGAAAGACTCATACACTGGAAATCCAAACACCCAAGGTAGACACTGCCCACTGGAGTTAGGGCCACAACTGCTCAACACCAAAAACTGGGATATTTACATTGACTTTAAATAGTCTGACAAACAACTTGGAGTAGTTTTTCACCCTCAAGATTCTAGGGGTCAAGCTGGATGTTGGTGGCGCATGCCTTTAATCCCAGCACTTGGGAGGCAGAGGCAGAGGGATCTCTGTGAGTTCAAGGACAGCCTGGTCTACAGAGCTAGTTCTAGGACAGGCTCTAAAGCAATACACAGAAACCCTGTCTCGAAAAACAAACAAACAAAAGACTCTAGGGGTCAAAAGACCTCTTTACAGGAATACCAAGGGTTACCTGCATGTCAAATGTTTACATATTATGTAAATAGACTTCCAGTCTGTTTGTAGACTATGTTTATGAGTTAAAAGTCTCATCTTAATACCAGAAAAACCTTCAATTCAGAAAGTATTACTTTTATTATAAACTGATAAAGATGATTGAGCCTTAAATTGTTCAGAAGTATACTTATAAGTCATGCTAAGGACTAATGTAATCAAGTACAGAAAAAAAAATGTATCTAGCCTCTTGTATGTTTTCAAGGTATAGCCTAAAACGAATAACTAAAAACAAACAGAAGCAGAGATTTGCTGAATATGGCATTTAAAAGC
Source organism: Phodopus roborovskii (assembly GCF_943737965.1). NCBI lineage: Eukaryota > Metazoa > Chordata > Mammalia > Rodentia > Cricetidae > Phodopus > Phodopus roborovskii. The sequence goes on along the minus strand of NW_026126546.1, from coordinate 10,659,062 downwards.
TTGTGTGACAGCTAGAGACTCTCAGATCCTGTCAGTGACTCCCAAGCTCTCCAAGAAGTCACAGCAACAGACAACTCCACTGGGACCAGGTAATGTAACCAGCTGCCCACTGGGCAGAGTGCCCCAATGCCTTACCTTCTGCCAAGGCTCAGCCCAAAGTGTGGACAAGCAGGACACTCGAGAGGGGATGCCCTGCTTTGCCTAGACAAAGTGAGGCCAATCTCCCATAGTCCTCCTCCACAGGAAATCCTCTCATCATCTGGGCCTGGCAACCAAGACCACTGCCCTGATATGTCTGCCCTCATTGCCATGGAGAACACAGGAGCTTGGGCTATTTGTCTAGGTATATCCTTCTCAGATCTCTGACATTGAAGGCTAATCGAAAAGTAGCTTTGTCAGTTAGACAACTAGGTCTCTTGTTTTAAAAAAAAAAAAAAAAAAAAAAAAAAAAGATACACTGGGCCAGGCATTGGTGGTGTACACCTTTAATCCCTGCACTTGGGAGGCAGAGGTAAGCGGATCTCTGTGAGTTCGAGACCAGCCTGATCTACAAGAGCTAGTTTCAGGACAGGCTCCAAAGCCACAGAGAAACCCTGTCTCAAAAAACAAAAAACAACAACAACAAAAAGACACACTGTATGACTTACAAACTTAAATTAAAAGTTTATCATTACACTGAGATTTCAGAGGTTCAAAGTTTTAATATTAATATAAAAATGTTTGGATAAACTGATAGAGCACTGAGCAGTCATAAGCTCAAGATTTTAAATTTTCTTTGGTTGTATATTCTGAGTATAGATTTAAAGATGTTTTTTTATCAGGCTAACCCAAAGCCATAGTTTTTTTTTTTTTTTTTCTATATCTCCAAAATGTAAATCTGTTCCAGCTGTTTTACAAACACTTGTTAACTTTCTTTACAAATAATGGATTTTAGTAAAATAAAAATACTAATATAATTAGAAATGTATGTAAGCTTCAAGGAGTCAAAAAGGTCATAAGGTTTAAATCCACCTGTCACAAGTCAAATGGAGTCCAGATTAAGTAAAAATAAAAAATCCAAATATAAGGTTTTCTTTTAAGCTCCTAAATTTTAACTTTTGTCCTTAGTCTATATTTGCCTCGGCAGATTTAGCAGACATCATGAAGGGCTGCAAACTGCTGAGTTCTGGACTTGCTGGCAGCTGATGTGAACCAGTCCAGCCGACATGATTGCTCTCTGTCCCTGCACCTGGAACAGCTAATCAGATGCTCCTGATAAATGCCCCATTGCCTAGCTTTGACTGGCCTTTCAGCCTTCCTGGGCCCTGACAACTGACACCCCAACTTCAGCTGGAAGCAGTTACAGAAAAGAGTACATTGTCCCTGTCCCCTTAACAGGTTGAAAATGCTAAGTCAAAGACAAATTCCCTGTGGGAGAAACCTGTTGCTCACATGTCAATAATTCTGAGCTAGCCCAACAAAAGTAAAACCTTTTACCATGAAGAATGAAACTCATTCTGCTGCCCCATCTGGATGATGGGCCTACAACACTGGGTTGACTCCATGTATTCATGGTACAGTCCTAAGTGCAGGAAAGGAGTACCGTGTCATGGTCCATCTCTTCCCCTAGAACCCTTAGACACACAGAACTCATGGTTGTTGAAGTGGGGGAATGAAGAGGCCTCTCTTAACATCAGTGCAGCCATGACAGGCTGCAAACTAACAATACTGGGGCTAGGCCTCACCCTTGCGATAACCAGAAAAACCATAGACTGTACCCTGTGGGGACCAATAAGAATTGAGACAAGTACTAGATGCTTCAGGACAATGTTCTCCGCTTCAACCCTCCTGCCCTGAGCTCCTGCCTCGGCTTTCCCAACAATGGACTGTAACCCGTAAGCTAAAACAAACCCTTTCCTCCACACGTTGCTTTTGGCCATGGTGCTTATCACAGCAACAGAAGCCTAACTAGAACAGAAATTGGGGCTGGAAAACAGGGGTGTGCCTATGGCAGGCCTGGCCATGTCATTTTTGCGGGAGGAATGTGGAAGTGTTTGTAATTTTGAGCTGGAAAAGACATAGAGTGCCCCGAGACTGACTGGCTGTTTTGGGGGAGCTGGAAGACAAGGTAAGCTTCGTGTAGACAGTGGGGGCCTGGCTTGTGAAAGTTAGTTCATGGTTGTTCGTGTGATATTTTAGATTAAGAATCGGTGGGAGTGAAGCCTTTGCTTTACTGGGACAACTGATGCTTGTTAACCAGGGCTGAAAAATCAGGTGTGATTAAGAAAGGACCAGCAGCATTCAGGCAAATCTCCTCAGGGTCAGCACACAGAAGCTGTGGTTCATGGAAGCCAGTACTATATCTCAAGCTGAAAGCCAATTATCCGTGGAGTATTTTTTATCACATAAGAGGGCTCAGCCCACTGTGCACAGTACCATCCTTAGGCACAAAACAAACTGGAATAGACCTTTCATGTCCATTTCACAGACAAGGAAACTGAGGCCAAGAGGTAAATAGAGCTGCCTTAGGACATACTATAAAGAATGAATGTATTCATAAGGGCAAAACTGTACATTTGTCCTTAGGCTAAAGGGTCTAAAATGATACCAGATGTAAAGTATACTTCCCCAGGGAATGGGGGGGATGAGGTCACTTACCATCAATAACACACTTTGATTTGGTAAATATAATGTGACTACATATGCATCCATATTTTACCATAGTCTGTATTACTTTGGAAAAAAGTAAACATTTATAAAGAATGGGCCAGTAAGATGGCACCTGAGTTTGATCCCCAGAACCCACATGGTGGAGGGATAGCCAATTCCTGGAAGTTGCCCTCTGATCCACATATCACACACCACACACACACCCAACAAATTTAAAAATGTAGGTACGTTTATTATCTTAGGAGGAATCAGGCCACACCCTGTTTCAGAGGCAGGCATACTGCTTGTTCCAAACTTTAGTGTCCTGAATCGAAGGCTGGGTACACAGCAGACTGTTTCTTATTGAGAGAGGTTAGACCTCCTGGACCTGCAAGGATCCAGAAACTTCTTCACATTGAGGCTCTCTGGAGTGGAGCAGAGCAGAGATGGGGACTATCACCCAGCAGGGCATTTTGTCTGAACCCAAATTTTCTGGCTCACAGGATCTCTCCAAGCTGGCAGCCCTGACATCTTGTCACCTTACTCTCCCTTGGCTGGAGTTATAATGCCAATATTTCTAGGCCTGGCAGCTGAGATGGGGTGGTCTTTCATGATTCAGATGCAGCTAGTTCCTGTTTATTTGTTTCTTCCTTCCTTCCTTCCTTCCTTCCTTCCTTCCTTTCTTTCTCTTTCTTTCTTTTTGAGGCAGAGTTTCTCTATGCAGCCCTGGTTGTCCTGAAACTCACTCTGTAGACAGGCTGGCCTTGAACTCACAGAGATCCACCTGCTTCTGTCTCCTGAGTGCTGAGATGCACCCATCATCAGTTGCAGTTCTTAATGTTACAATGCCATTTGCTCCTTGTCTGGTCTCACTGTGTAGATCAGTTCACTATGTTCCTGACTGACTTCAAACTGGCTATCCTCATGCCTCAGCTTCCCAATGCTAGAAATATAGTGGTGTGCCACCATATCCAGCATCCTATTGTTTCAAAGGGCAAACACACAATCACAACACACACACACAATGGTATTATATGCTAGCCCCATGTATTGAGTGGAGAAATGGGCCCAGTAACCATGGCAAAGCCATAACTTGAAACATATTCACAGCTCTTTCTGAGATACTCCCCTGCCCATGCAAAGTCGACTCCCCTCCTGGTAGCAGGTCCAAGCCCCAAAGCTGCTCTAGTGGGAAGTAGCAAGTCACAGATCCCAGCCAAAAGTCAAGCCACTATCTTAGTTCTCTAAATACATAGATTTCCCAGGACTGAGCATAGAGGAGTCAATAAATAATCAGTACTTTATAATATTCCTGCCATACTATTTATAGTCTGAAGATACATTTGTTTGCATAAACACATGGCATGGTAGAAAAGTTTTACAGAGGCCTTGCTGATGCCACATACAATGCCCGGATAAGCACACCCACTGGTCCATTCCTGCTCAGGATACCCTCAGTTCAGCCCACCTCCAGAGCTCCCCAGTAGGGTGGTCTCTAGCAAGAGGCTTCCTATTTCCTAACAGAAATGCAGCCATGTTCTCTCTTGCTGGGAAGATCAAAGAATGTGAGGCATGCAGAGTCCTTGCCTCAGTGCCTGGCACACAGCAGTGGACCTGGTTATGAGGATGGGCCCCTTAGATCCTTCTAGATCAATGTATATGCCACCCTTCCCTTCCAATGACTGTTTCCCAGGTTTGATACCCAACTTGCCTCAACACTCACATTCCATGCTCAACAAAATTAAGGCAGACAGGAGGGCTTTCCCAGTGTTCCAGAAAGCCAGGGTTTTAATCTGGGCCTAATTTCTCCGCCCTGGAGATAAGGTATGGCAAATCGGGCGACTCTTGGAAAATTCTGTGAGGTCCCACCTGATGATTCCAGAGGTCTCCGGTCTGGTGACCCTTGGGGACACAGCTGCTCCATCCTCCTTCGTCCTCTCCAGAGTCATTCATATTTCTCATGGAGGCAAAGCAAAGCAGGTAGTTTGTCAGGCTGGGTGGTGGCACACACCTTTAATTCTAGCTCTTGGGAGATAGGCAGGCAGATCTTTGATTTTGAGACCAGCCTCTCTACAGAATGAATTTCAAAACTGCCAGAGCTATACAGAGAAAACCTATCCCGTCACAAGCCACAGTCTGGGTCCAGAGTCCCACCATTTGCGGGCCATTGCCCTTCTGCTCTGTGCTCTGAAACCCAGTGACAGGCACTGTGGGAGACAGACCTATCCATTGCTGGATGACAAGTAACACAGAACCCAGGAAGGGAAAGAGATGCCCAGGAAGCAGGCACTCCAAGTCCACATGGAGCTTTCTTTAGGCAGAGTTATTCCCAAGCAAGGAGACTATGAAGCAGTCAGAGGCAACATCTGCTAACACTGTGGTTTCTGCTTCTGAGGTAACAGCTCGCTCACCTGTGTCAGGCAAGAGGGTCCATGGAACCCAGGAAGACCAAAGAAGCAAGACCACAGTTGTTGGGCAGAGGAGTCCTGAGTAGGGCTGGGTCCTGAAAGGAGGGTCACAAAAAATTCCTGTGGCCTGGAGTGAACCCACCCACTTCTGAACTGTGTGGCCTTCGGGCAGTCACTCATTTTCCCCATGCAACCGACTTGTTTGATCCTGGAATTCCACATCCCTCTAGATGAGTAGCAAGGGCGCCTTGTAAGGCACAGTGCACGGAAGGTTAGGGGGTGGCTGTGCTGCCCGAAAGACCCTCTGGACCTAAGCTCACCCCCTCCAAAGAGGAAAAGGTTGAGTTCTTCTGATTGGATCACCCTCCACACCTCTTTCCTCTAGATTTCCATGGCACTCTTACATCACCACAGTAACGTCAGGTGTCAGGTGTCAGACCTGCTGCCCTTCCTAGTGTGGGTTGCTGCAGCCAAATGTGTGCCTGTCACCATAGACAGCTCGGGAAGGAGGAGGGGCTTCACAGTGCCCTGTGCTGGCCTTTCGCTAAGGGAGTAGACCAACCTGCAGAACTCTTTATGGAGCACCGGCCCAGGACTCCGGAATTGTGCAATTGCATATAGGAGCTACCCTGTCCTATCTGTCCTTAGTGGCTTCATCTCTTCAGGGGAACGTATCCGAGGAGCCTTCCCCCAAGCGTAAGAGTCTGTCACTGCCATGGCCCCCAGTCTCTGCTTTGATAGCCCCTCCTGGGAAAGGCAGGTAAAGAGAGATCCCTGCTCCTCCTTCTCTACTAGGGCTCAGGCCACCGTGTCCAAGAGGATTAATCATTGATGGACTCAGTTTCAGCAGAGTGCAGCAACCAGCCTTCTCAAGCCCCACCCATCCCACTTTCAGGACTCCGGGGTCGGTCGGGGCGCGCGCGGGATGGAGTGTGGGGGGAGACCCAGAGCAGGGCGAGCAACCAGCCTGATCCTGTAGGACACAGGGCCGGAGAAGCAGCTCTGCAGCAATCCTATACCCCTGGCTGGGCGAGCATGAGATCCCAGTTTGGCTGAGGCAGCATAGGCGGGTTGCTCAGGTAGTAGACTGAGGCAGGGCACAGCCAGCGTGAGTGCTGGACCTCCCGACATACCTTGGCCCGGTTCTCCTTGGGCTGGGGAGGCAGGGGTCGCCCCGGCCCCCGCCGGGGCGCTCACTGGGCGGCGGGGCGTACTCGTCGGGGCCCTGCGCTCTGCCAGGCCTGGTCCATGCCCCCGCCCCGCCGCCGCAGCGGCTGCCGCACCCACTCTCGCCACTCTCGGCCAGGTGAGGCCAGCAGCCTGGCCCGGCCCCTGGCGCCACGGCCAATGGGCGCCACGGCCCCCTCCCCCCTCCTGTCCCCTGCGCGCCTGCCCGAGAGGCACAGAAGCTGTATTCAACTCCCTGGGGCGCAATATCGCGCCCCCGCCGCCCGCTCAACAAGGCCCATTTGTCTCCAAGGGGCCAAGGGGACCATTGTCCTGCCACCAGCCCCAGAAGGGAATAGAGGGTGCCTGGGTCTTGGTGGTAGTGTTGGGGAGGGGAGACTGGGCTCAGGGAAAAGGCGGCAGGACTAGGTGCCAGCCTTTTATTGAGAGCACTGGAGCTCCTCGGGATCCAGTGGAATAGGTCTTGCTAGCTCCCTCTGTGGAAGTCAGGAACACATTTTTGGTACCCAAGGAAAACATGTGAAGAGCCAGGATTCCTGGGCCGACCCGAGAAAAGGTTTGGCTCCAAAGGGTCCTGTCACTTAACCGGTTCATCTAACTTCCCTTCGGATGATGCCCATCCCTAGGAGGGCTGGGCAAGAAGGAAGTGGGTGCCTGTCTAGGTTCAGACTGTCCTTCATCCCAAAGTAGAACCAAGGATGAGAGCTAGTCTGGGGTTCGCGCCAGTTGTGGGCAGTACAAAACCGGCTGGTCATTGAGTGGAACATGGGCCACGTCAGAGCCCACTGCCCCCGACATTTCTAGGCAACTCTGGAATGGGGAAAATTCCACATCAGCCTAGCTGCCAGGCATTCTTCCATATCTGATGGGCTTGCCTTTGTCCATGTGGGCCTTAGATACACATATACCCATGCAGGCCTGAGTCATCTCCTGGGCCACATGCTGTGACTCCAAAAGTCCCAACCCTTTGGTTCCTGCCTCCCTCAACTGCCATGCCAGGGCTGGCGTCAGTCAGAGCCCTCTCGTCTCACATATATAGTGAGACCATACGTTTGGAGGACCCTGGGTTCTTGGGTCCACAAGCCTGCTAAAATTCGTGCCTTCCTCTTCAGGGCGGGTGCAGCCACTGTGACAAAACAGGCAGTCCTGGCCATCAGGTCCTTAGCTTCAAGGACAGAGCCCGGTCTACCCTTTTAAGGGATCCCAGCCTCTGGGGAGTGGCTTTGGGAGTCCTCTGGCATCCTGGAAAGGACTGTTCCAGGTAAAGGCTAGCAGCAGCAGCAGCAGTTGGAGTAAGGGGGGAAGTGGGACCCTGTAAGGCAGGGCCACAAGGTTATAAATTGGGATACCAGCAGTGGCCACACCTGGATAGAAAGCTAGGCTATCCCTACCCTTAGGCCTCTTCCCTCACCTCTCACCAGCTTTGTGGGCTGCTTTCATGTGTCAGCTTGACACAAACTGGAGTCATCCGAGAGGAAGGAGCCTCAGTTGAGAAAACACCTCCATAAGACCCAACTATAAGACATTTTCCCAACTAGTGATCAATGTGGGAGGGTCCAGCCCATAGAGGGTGGTGCCATCCCCAGACTGGGTTCTCTAAGAAGGTGGGTTGAGCAAGCCAGTAAACAGCACTTCTCCATGGCCTCTGCATCAGCTCCTGCCTCCAGGTTCCTGTCCTGACCTCCTTCAATAATGAACAGCAATATGGAGATGTAAGTCAAATGAACCCTTTTCTCCCAACTTTTTTTTTTTTTTTTTTCCTTTTTTAGGTTTTTCAAGACAGAGTTTCTCTGTGGCTTTGGAGGCTGTCCTAGAACTAGATCTTGTAGTCTCAAACTCACAGAGATCTGCCTGCCTCTGCCTCCCGAGTGCAGGGATTAAAGGCATGCGCCACCACTGCTTGGCTCCCAACTTGCTTTTTGGTCATGGTGTTTCATCGCAGCAATAGAAACCCTAAAACAAGTTGGTGCCAAGACAGAGTATTGCTATGAAAGACCTGATCACGTTTTTAGGGAGGACTGTGGTATGACTTTGGAACTTTGGACTAGAAACCCCATTGAGTGTTGAGAGCTCAATGGGAAGTTTTTGAGGAGCTTCAAAGATAAAAATGTTAAGAACAAGCCAGGTGGTGGTACATACCTTTAATCCCAGCACTTGGGAGGCAGAGGCAGGTGGGTCTCAGTGAGTTCAAGGCCAACCTGGTCAACAGAGTGAGTTCCAGGACAATCCAGGACTGTTTCATAGAGAAACCCTGTCTCAAAACAACAATAAAAATGTTGAGAGCAGTGTGGATGGCCTGCCTTGTGAAGTTTTAGAGGGAAATTTAAAGATTCTGGTGGTTTGGGAAAAAAAGGTCCCCAAAGGGAGCCATTAGGAGGTGTGGCCTTTTTGGAGGAAGTGGGTCACTGTGGAGGTGGGCTTTGAGGTATCAAATATGCTCAAGTCACACACAGTGAGGCAGACCACTTCCTGCTGCCTGCAGGGTCAAGATGTGGCTCCTTCTCCAGCACCATGTCTGTCTGCATGCCACTAGGGTGATAATGGACTAAACCTCTGAACTGTAAGCCACCCAGTTAAATGTTTTCCTTTATAAGAGTTGCTGTGGTTATGGTGTTTCTTCACAGTAATAGAAATCCCAAGACAGAAGTTGGTTCTAGGGACTGGGGTGAAGCTACAATAGGCTTTAATAGGTTTTCTCTGTCTGGATGATGGGTTTCTCCTCTGACAAAGTAAGCCAGATCAAGATGAATCGAAAAGTAAAAGAATATATTTATTTGGGCAAAGCAATTCCCAGGTGAGCCTTCCACCTCTAGAGATCAAGGAAGAAGTCACACGCCAAAACTAAAGCAGGGAGCTTATATAGCCTGTAGGCAGGGGCGGTGATGATGTGTTCGCCACAAGACGGATTTGTGCCCAAGTATGGTCAAAAGCTGAGCACTTTAGGTGGGGACTTAGGCTGCTGGCAACTTCAGGAGAGGAGTCACCAAGAATATGAAACTGAGCTTTTTTAGCCCATTTCTTTCTTGGAAAGTCTCTGAGAGAGTGGGGTTTGAGAGGGTGGGGTTTGGAGAGAGAAAAATGAGGCTTTCTGGAGTGAACTTGAGGTTCCAGCCGAACAGGCCTTGCCGTGCTTTGAAGAAATATGGACCTTGGGACTGTGGGTTAGAAAGCAGCTGAGCTCTTCATTTCATTCAGTACTTTAAATGTATTTATTTTTACCCTATGTGTATTGGTCTTTTGACTGCATGAATGTCTGGGTGATGGTGTCAGGTTTCCTAGGACTAACTGGAGCTATTGATGGTTGTGAGCTACCACGTGGGTACTGAGAATTAAACCTGGGTCCTCTTAATGAGCAGTCAGTGTTCTTAAACACTGAACCATCTCTCCAGCCCCTGTAGTTGAGCCCTTTAAGTGTTGCTTAAAGGGCCATCCTTGTAAGAGCATGTGTTGAGTGTGATTTGAACTGTGGGTGCCTGATCAATAGGTTTCAAGGGGAAAGAATATTAGTATGCGGCATAGAGGCCACTCTTGTGTAATTTTTGATAAAGTGGCTGCTTTTTGCCCTTATCTGAAAAGTCTGCCTGAGGCTAAAGTGGAGAGATTTGGATTAATTCCGTTGGCAGAGAAAAATCTCAAAACAACCTGGTGAATACTCTTGTTGTGTGGTTACTAGTGCCTACGCTTATAAAGAGAAAAGTAACAAGCTGAGCAAGGTGAAATACAAAATGTACAGACTGAGGAGAAAAGGGGCATCAGGAAGTAGAACGGAGCTAAATTCTGTGTTCAAGGAGTAAATAGATAAGAAATGGAATAAAGGCAGTGGTGACCTCAGGGCAAGATCCCATCCAGCTAAGTTTCCAACTGGTGAGAAGGAATTGCTGGAAAGCTTAAAGCAGGTGTGGTGATGCACTTGGAAGGCAGAGGCTGGCAGATCTGAGTCTGAGGACAGCCTGGTCTACAGATCCAGCTTCAGGACAGACAAGCTTAGGCAGGAAAGGAAACCATCAAAAGCAAAGCTGGTAAAGATGTAATTGAACAAGGGGGCCATGTTCCAGCCCCAAGCAGCATTACTTGGCAGCTTCAGCCACATGGTTAGAAGAAAGGGACAGCCTGGTCTCAGAGAGACCTTGCCTTGAAAAAAATCAGAATACACACACACACACACACACACACACACACACACACACACACACACACACACACCACACCCCAAAAAAAAAAAAAAAAAAAAAAAAAAAAAAAGAGAGGAAAACATCATGGGCGAAATCTTCCAGAAGTGTTCCAGAGGTGGCCACACTTGTATCTCACGTTGGCAGCTGGACTTGGTCATCTGTAAGTCCCCCAGGTGGCACTGGTTTTGAAGGCATGAAGGAAAGGGTCATGGAGAGCAGCTGAGGCTTGGTACTATGAGAGGCCATTGGGGAAGGTGAAGCCTCACTAGCAGTTGAAGGCCCAGGACTGAAGGGGTCAGGCAAAGAAACTGAGGCTTGACACCAGGAAGAGAGCCTGTGGGAGGCTTTTGGTGAAAAGCAGTTTGGGGATGACTACCACTAGCGGCAGCGGAGTGGAGCCAGCCAGAGCCTAGAGCAGTATGCTGCAGAGGACGGGGCTGGAGGAGTGAGCCAAGCCCTCTGGAGGAGCCAAGATCATGAGTGGATCCCAGACACTGGATGGCTGCAATTTGGTTTTGCTTTGATTGTGCCCTGAATTTTTTTTTTTTTTCCCCTCTTGAAGTAAGAAAGTATTTTATTGGAACCCACAATTGAGAGACTTTGTTTTAAGAGATTGGCTATTTTAAAGGGACTGAAATTTCAACGTGTTTTAATTTGTAAAGACTGTGGGACTTTTATTTATGGTTTTTGTTTTTCATCTTGGGGTTGTGGCTTAATAATGGTGTTTGTATGTCAAGTTGACAAGGGGTCTGTTATACTGGCTGATGTTGTGTGTCAACTTAAGTCACCAGACAGGTAGGAACCTCAGTTGAGAAATTGCCACTATAAGATCAAGTTTTAAGGCATTTTCTCAATTAGTGATAAATGGAAGAGGGCCCAGCCCATGGTGGGTGGTGCCATCCTTGGGGGCTGGTGGATTTGGGTTTTCTAAGGTGGGCTGGGCAAGCTGTAAGAACAAACCAGTAAGCAGCACCCCTCCAAGGCCTCTGCATCAGCTCCTGCCTCCAGGTTCCTGTCCTGACTTTCTTCAATATGGAAGTGTAAGCCAAATAAACCCTTTTCTCCCAAGCTTGCTTTTGATCTTGGTGTTTTACCGTAACAACAGAAACCCTAGAACATCTTTCACCTTCTGATGAACTCCAGCAGGAAGTGAAAGAAGCCACCAGATGTTTATAGACCATACCTGGACAAGTGAACCTTCAGCACACTGCTTGTAGGAAGGTTCCAGAATGTCAGATCCTAACTTGAGGAAGCAGGTTTAGAGAATCACTTGATGTGAAGCCCAGAACCCATGTCTTTCCTAGCATCCCTGGACCCACAGTTCTCCATGTGCCTGGGTCCATCTGGGTTTGTCCAGGTGACAGACCACTTTCCAACGCCAGAGAGGCTTCTGAACACAGACTGCAAAAGTCCAGGCATTTATTAATAAGAGCTCCCCACCCTTAGTTCAAGACAGCATCCTGAGAAATATGGACACAGCTGTGTAGGAAGCTATAGAAAGCCAAGCAAAATGAAGATGTTGGTCAGACTCCTGGAGTAAGAACTGGGCGGGGTAGAGGCCTCTTTGTCCAGACATGAACTTCATGGGAGGCTAGAGCTGGCCACACACCACCAAAAGATTGAGGGAGCTGGGCTGGTTCACTAGCTTGCTTCTGCGGTGTCCAATTCCCAGTGAGAGAGCTGGTGCTCATACAGGCCTTGTCCTCTTGGCTTTTTTCTCAGACCTCACAGCGTCATCATGGGCTTTCCTTTTCTCTGCCAGCTTGTTGGCCTGTGAGAAGAAAGGAGGAACTCAGGATAGGATAGGGAGTGAGCAGGGAGGGATCTCTACCCTTACTGTGGCTACCCGTTACTAGCAGAGCTTCTAGAAAAGCTAACAAGCAAATAACCAAAGACCCCCAACTTGTACCTCAGGGCGGAAGAACAGAACCCCACTATTGCACATATACAGATCTCCAGCTTAGAGAATCTAGGCTGACTCTTCCACCAGCTCCTCTGAGGAAAAGATGAATACCATTCAAACCTTTACTCGGAGCAGGCAGAGAGGGCACAAGAAAGAGACTTCCTGGAGTAATGGTCCTTAGAACCATTCAGAGGTGGGCAGGGTTTGCTCTGTTTCCTGAGCATGACCACCAGCAGGAACAGGTCACACTGTACAATGTCATGGAAAGACCATGCTACCACTATTTAAGATGATCTGGTTCCCCTCCCCTACCCCCCCAGCCAAGGCTACCAGCCACTTCAAGTGAAACCCCCCAGCCCACACACACTGAACAAGCATGTAGAGCTGAAGAACTTCCCAAGTCTGTTGGGCTATCCCATCCCTAGGACAACTCTGGGCAGATATGGGGGGGGGGGGGGACAACTAGTTATGCTGCTTAGTGGTCGGAACTCTCTAGCACAAGTGAGGCCTTGATTTCTATTCCCAGTAGTGTAAACCCAAACCAAACCAACAAAACTCCAAATGGGCCGGGGTCTGTCCAGAAGACAGCCACAGGCCTGAGCTCTTCTGTGTAGATGTGTGGAGGCCTTGTCAGAGAGCAGGAACTTACCTCTCGGATTTTGCGCCGCTTGCCAAACATGATCTTTTGGTAAAGGTACTTCTCCCGCTTTTTCATCATCATGATGGCCAGGCGCTTGGCCTCACTTTCTTCCTCCTGGGCCAGGCGTTGCTTGTCTTCCAGTTTCACAGTGCCGGCCACCACCTGGGGCTTCTGCGGAAACAACACAGCTGCATGTGCACTTGGCCTGTGGGGAGCTGGGCTCCTTCCCAGACAGGGCTTTGTCCGGTGCTTCCCTACCTTCCCTTCCAGCCTCCGCTGCTCCAAGGCCGACAGGTGAGCTTCCTCCTCCTTCTCGGAATCAGCTTCCACATCTTCCTCCTCTTCGTTTTCCCCAGCAACTTCGCCATCACCTTCGTGGTCATCATCTTCATCATCCTCACCCTCATCTTCATCCTCCTCTTCCTCTTCCAAGTCTCCTACAGATAGCGGGTGACTTCTGTACTCCAAGGGCAGAAGGATGCTCCCCCAATGGCCCCCAACAGCTCTTACAGCCCCAGCTGAGCTGTCTTCAAAGGAAACACCCTTGCTATCCATGCAAACGCTGACAACACTGGGTAATTCTGCTCAGCTAGCTACTCCAAATGTCAACACCTGACTACCAGTGCAAACACTTGAAGGGCCGAGGGCTTTCTGCTCCAGCTGTCCTCTTCTGGAGCCTGCCAACTCTACAGCCAAGGGAAATGGCCAGCTTGGGCACTGGAGCCAGGGCCACCAGACCACCAGAAGACCTTGTCCATACTGCTATCTACCCTTGCCAGCTCACCTGGATTTTCTCCCCGCTGCAGGGCCAGTAGCTTCAGCTTCTCAGGGGGAATGTAATCTCCTTCCTTCTCAGATACGAAGGGTGAAAGGTGTGGGGGCAGCTGCACCCCAGGGAAGTACTCTGCCACAGGGAGGAGGAGCCGGGCATTCACACAGTCAAACACCCACTGGGGCTGTACATAGTACCTGGAGCAGAGTGGCCAGCAAAGACAGGTCACAAGGGAATAACCAGAGGTACCACCGAATCACCAGGGCCTAGGGCCACCCCCCACCAGAAGAGGGCACACACGGGCTTTGCGAGTCTACCTGCCAATGATGGGGGTTTGCTGTCCAGGCCGGTCAACAATCTGGTGGGTGATGCAGGAGTCTGTGATATCATAGGTGGCTCCAATACACAAAGACTTGTCCCAGGACACATCCCCACCAAAACTCCTACAGGCGCAGGGAAAATATGTAAGCCTTTTAGCATGAACTACCTGCCCCGGAAGCTTCTCTGGACCTCCTACTCACAAACACACCCTTCAAGGAAGTGCCTTACCCACCCCAGAGCCCAGAGGATGACACATGCAGTCCTGGTTCAGTGAGGACTCAGCTAGGGATGGAACAGCAGCTCGCCTCTCAGCTAAGTGCTCTGGAGCTAAGAGCCTGAACGCTTGCACACACTGCTTTGTGAGAGCGGAGGCACCCTCATGATGTCACCAGGACTCTGGGCTAAGACGGAGACTGGACTACTGTACAGCCAGAACCATGGTTGGCTAAAGGCCCCGTACCTGATGATGAAGGCCAATGGTTCACGGGGCACCTCTCGGTTCAGGAAGAATTTCAGGCCTTCGAAGAGTTTCTTTTGTTTTTCCTGAGCCTCCAGCTCTTTCCTGCGACCTTCCTCCTGTGCTGTCACCTCCTGCGGAGGAGGGCCACCATGCTTCACCAGGAGAAAGGGACTGGCAGCTTCCTTCTAGATCCCCCCAGACTCTAGGTGATGGCCCGCCCCCACCCTATCCCATCCCGTGCATCCCTGGGAGGCAGCACAGCGCTCACTCACCCCATCAGTAGGAAACTCATCGGCCTCAGCCTCCTCTATAGTAGGCACCACCACCCGGGCCAGACTGGCACTGAGCGCTGCTAGTTTCTGTAGGCGGGAAGCAGAGCTGCAAGGTGGCCTGCTTGCAGGCAGGGAACCTCATCTGGATATGGGATAGGGTGGGGAGCAAAAACAGCTCCAGGCCACATCTGGGTCTGGGCTCTAAGGGTAAGTCATAAAGCCATCCACTTAGCCAGATCAGCTACTATTCACGGGACAGAATGATGTAGGGCCAATACCCCCAAGGTCCCTCTTACCTCCATAGAGCTCTCAGACTCCAAAGCATATGTGTCCTCACTGATCTTTGTCTCTGCCTGGGCAGAACCGTCAAGCTAGGAAGAAGGAAGAGGACAACTCCAGCCCCTTGCCTCAATGTGGGGATAGAAGGGCTAGATCCAAGCTAGTGAGGCAGTGCTAGGGCTCTACCTTGGGTGGGTAGTGAAGGTTGAGTGACTGGTACAGGCGGAAGTTCACAAAGCCCAGGAGAGTGGTATAGAACTCAGTGAAGGTGGCCATGACCCTGTAGTCCACATCTGTTGGATGCTGGGGGTATAAGGGGACACAGCAGTGTTATGCACACTAACTCACAGGCATCTCAAGTACAACAGAGGCTCTGGATAGAGGGGCCAACGTTGGGCTCTGGGTCCATGGAGATCAGTGCCAGGTTCCCACGTGGTAAAGGGGAGTCAGGAGAGAGTCAAAGGGAACTAGTCCAGAGTGCTCCATTGCAGCCAACCCAGCCTCTCCCTGGCCCTGGCTCTCCTACTCCTCCCTCAATTATCAGTGAGACCTAGACAGAACACACACCTTATCCACCACCCATCCCAGCATGTGCCTAAGATCTGCTTCAGGGCCACTGTGAGCACTAAGGCAGCCTTCCCGGAGCCCCCGCACAAGGCCTATGTGTATAGCTCAGGGTCCGTGGCCCAGAAGAGGGGATGACATCTACTGACGGAGGTGCCGTGGAAAGTCAGGTGTGGCTAGACATGAACAGGACTCAGTCTATCCACACCCTGGGGAGTGTGAAATGAGGCTCTGAGTTTAGCATTTCCGTCTCAGACCCAGCAGAGGTAGATCACCTTTCCAAGCTGCCATCCAGGAGGGAGAGAAGTGCATGGCTTACCTCTACCATTACCATAAGGAGCTAATCTATACACTGGACCAAAGTGTCTCAACTCTGGAATGGGCCCATCCTCTACAGTCAGAGCGATCTACCCAAGAGCCCCACCAAGCCCTGATAACCACTGGGAAACAGTTCTAAGAAATGGCAAAACTGATAATGATCACAACAGCCTCCCACAGCTGGGAGCACCCACAACTCTGAGCTAGCTAGTTCTCCAACCTATGCTACCAGGATTTTCCTGGTTGGCACTTGAGCATAGACTTCATTTTCCATGGCACTGAACAAGGTAGGTGCTCTGCCTTGACCACTGCTATTACCCCAAGTCCCACTTGGGGTTGTGTGCTCAGCACTGGCTCCCCAGGGGAGGGGCACACGACCGTCCTTGTTACAGCTACCCCAAGCTGAGAGGAAGCAGTTGGCAGCAAGCTGAGAGGAAGGAGGCATGGGCAGCCCATGCCCCTCCCCCAGGGCCAGCTGTGTGAAGGCTGGCCCTCACAGGGCCCTATTCAGCACCCCAAGGACACACAAAGAGTAGTCTGAGAAGCATGGGGGTTCGACATCAGAGGGAAGGAAAGAGAGAAAGGGCCAAAGAAGTTAGGCAGGAAGGAGGAGCAGAGAAGGAAAGGCCATGCTGGCTCCCCCAGCCCGACTCAAGGACTAGAAAAGGGACTGCTGAGCTCCAAGGCCACCTCTTGTCCACAGACATGGCAAGTTCCAGCCTCAGGCACCCCCTGTAGCCTGGTGAGCACAGAACCTTAGCTCTGTGACAGCTGTTCTTTATGGAAAGAACCAATTCCTACTTAACAAACAAGCAGGGAGGGAGATCAAGTACAGCCCACAGACAGACAATGCAGAGTGCAAGCCTGGCTAGGAATGACCTTCTGGGGGACTAACAGCTAACAAGGCTTCCATGGAAAGCAAAACCAGACTCCTCTTAGCACAGCCCTAGCAAGAACCCTAAGCACTTAAAGAGAAGCCAAGTAAGTCAGGCCATCTGCTAAGTGTCTCTCTTGTGCTCCCTTCCCCGAGTCACCCCGTGTTCCAGGCTGTGGGGAAGCTGGGCAAGAGGAACACAGGAGCGAAGCAGTTTTGTCAAAACGATGGAGGGGTCTGAGAGGAGGGCGGGGCCCTGCCACTTGATGCAGGTGGAAGTGTACAAAACACTGGGTATATACAGCCCCCAGAGCTGTCCTCAGCCCACAAAGGCTGACAAGACGGGAACGTGTTAACTGAGGCAGAAAGGCGAAGGAACATGTCCAAGATTACCTGGCACAGTGGTTTTCAACCTGTGGCCGCCTAAGGCCATCTGCACACTAGCTATTTATATTATATATTAGGAAGATTGAGAACCATCACTCTAGCGGAAGTACGGGAGTGGAGCAAGCTTAGCTAGGATTAACCTAAGGGTCTGAGTGTACATACAACCAGACGTTGAGACTTCTGTGACTGATCTAGCACTATTGATTGGGCTATAAAGCACACGCCCTACCCTGTCCCCCATCCCCACCCCTGCACAGCAGCCAACAATCAGGAGCCCAGCAAGGGCTAGACTGCAAAGACAGCACCCCCTCCCCCACACAAACCCTTCTGGGAACCAACGCAAGGCCCCCGAAAAGGCACACTTACATCGTGGGAGAAAGCATAGGGTGCAATCCATACGATGGGCTGCCCCAGCACCTCAGCCTGATAGTAAATGCCTTTGATGGACAGGAAGACCTGGAGGGGCGGGTGACACAACAGCATGAAAACCAGGAGGGGCTGGGGAGGTTCAGCGACCCCCAGGAGAGCCTCAGCTCACCTTGCGCAGGGCTCGGGCAGCAATGACGTAGTGCATGAACTCCACAGTGAGCCGGCGACATAGCTGAATGGTCTGCACATGGCACTTGCCTGTCCGTGGGAAGGTGGAGAAGAGGAAGCACATTGACAGGGCATCATCGAGATCCCTCAGAGCATCGATAAATGTGGGGTACCTGTAAGGTGGAGGGCAGCACTTGTGAGCCCATTCTGTTGCACTTCAAGGGTCTCTAACCGCTTTGCCTCACCCTGGTAGCTACCCCAGAGGCCCTGACACCCAAGCCAGGCCCTGCCACAGCTACTTCCTGACCTGGTGGTATACAACAACTTCCCCAGAGCTGAACTGGAAACAATCCTATAGCCACTGAAGGACAAGAATGTCCCCAAGACTCAAGCACAGAAGCCTCGACCACTTGTCACCTTTTTGTGAACGAGACACCAAGCTGGTGGCTCTGACTCTCTTGGAAAGTGGAGTCTTCAAAGGCCCACGATGGAAATGGGAAAAATGGTTCCACTGGCCTAGTGGGCCAGGAGTGGGGTTGCAACCCCAGCAGCACCTGGCCCTGGGCTTGGCTACAGGTCTGAGTAAGTCTTGTCCTCACCTGAGTGGTCTCATCTTCCTATTTCTCACCATCCAGATCTGTGTAACTGACAGAACTAATGGAAAATGACGGCACTGGGACCATGTCCAGTTAGAGTAAGGACATATTTCCAGGAACCCCACGGTGAATGAAGAAGCAGACAAAGTGTCACTTGGGCAAGAGTCACCACTGCTTTGATAGTCTCCAAACAGAGGGACAGAAGTGTGGGAAGGAGAGGAGACACTGAGCCACAAGTCTTAATACCTGGACTCCAGTCCCATTCTGAGCTGTGACCCTAACTGGGTCACTAGGCCTCACTTAGCTCCAGCTTTATCTAGAAAATGACACTGCTGAATAAAGTTCCAGGTCATCTACAGAGCAAGACCTTGAGAATCAAACTAAAATCAACCAAACCAAGTCACCCATCCACATACCTCTTGTGACTCTAAACACACCCTAAGCACTGATGAATCTACACGGCTTCCAGATCCCCTTCTCAAGCCAGGCTGCTCTGGAGTTGCTAGACACCTGACATTCTAGGAAGCTTCATTTGAAGGCAAGGGTTTGCCAGGAGTGTTGATGGCACTTAGGAAGCAGAGGCAGGCGGATCTCAGTGAGTTCAAAGCCTGTCTAGTTAGTCTACAGAGCAAGTTCCAGGACAGTCAGGGCTACAGAGAAACCCTGTCTCAACAAAAAAAGAAAAGAAAAGAAGAAGAGGACCTGGCAGTGACGGTGCATGCCTTTAGCCTCAGCACTTGGGAGGCAGAGGCAGGTAAGTTTCTTGAGGCTAACCTGGTCTGCAGAATGAGTTCTAGGACAGCCAGGCCTATAAAGAAAAACCCTGTCTTGAAAAACAAAAACAAGCAAAAAACCCAAAAAAGCATGATGATGATCTGCCATGTTATAAAGGCTCTGAAGGACTCAGGACTACAAATGGTCAAGGTCCCAGATAGCACTGTTTATTACAATTGAGTTGAGGCCTGCCAGGCCTTCAGAACCAGGCTAAGATGAAGGGAAGGCCTAGCAGGTGATGGGACGCTGTCTAGGTTCCTGAGGTAGAGGCAGGAGCCTCCCTCAGCCTCCCTGGTGCCTCCGTTTCCTAATTTTCTTTGTAAGACAAGCACACACCTCTTGTAGACTACTTACTTGGTTTACCCTATTTGCTTCATCAATGAACCCAGGCACTTGGTTGTTCCTTTTGTTTTGTTTTTTTCCCCCATCTTTGTACCACAGACAGAACAGGAGCTACCAAAATGCTTATTAGTGACGTGCCTTGCTCAGAGTTATCCTTGTCCTCCAGCCAGCCAGCTCATGATACCAACTGTTGTTCCCCAGGCCAAGGCCCTTCCATATCCCAGGAAGGACGCTATGCCCCATCATCATTTTGGAAGTCAGTGTGCCTAAGCCATCATTCTCTAGAATGGAGACGCTAGCCTAGGGGTTCTACACTTGATCACTTCCAGGCCAAAGCGCTCTGCATTGTGGGAACTATTATGAACACTGAAGAATATTAGCAGCAACACTGGCTTCTATCCAGTAGATACCAAACACATTCCATCCAAATTATGGGAACTACAAGAGTCTTCGGGCATGTGCCAAATTCCTCTAAAGAGGCAAGAATCACTGATTAGCCAGTGACAGGGAGGGACTTTTTTTTTACAAGGTTGAGTGAGGAATAGTCAAGACTAGAAGCATCTTACCATGCCTTCCAAGTCTGTAGTGTGGGAGTGGCTTTGGCTCTCCTACCGTGGGGCCTTTGAACTTGCTGCTGTCTGTCCTCATAATGTGCATTCCTGGCTGGCTCAAACAGGTCATTTTCCAGAGGTCTCTGTGGGTAATCAACCCCATTTCTCTGCACACTGCCTTACAACCTTTACTGTACCCAGTGCAACTTATAATCATGCCTGACTCACCAGCGTGGTTTTGGACCTAACTCTTTTAAAAGGGATGCACTCTGTCAGTCTTGGTCTTGTCCCCATTTCATCCCAGCACTAGAATAACACTCGGCAGCAACGGCTGCACTGAGGGCACGACTCACCGCTCCTTGACAATGTGGTCAAGTTTGTAGCTGGGTTTATTGTCCTTGAGGCGCTCCACAGAATTCCACTCGCTTTTGCCATAGGCTTTGCGGAGCTTCCGAACAAACACCTGGAAGGAGGGAACAACGATACCGTGGCAAGAGCTTCTGAGCATCTCCTCCACAGAGAACGAATACATAGGACAGGGGCTTTCTCAATGTCACAGCTATCTGCCTGTGCCATCGGGCCCCTCAGCCCAAGATTGCCAAATTCCATGGCGCTTCAGACCCATGACAATGAGCAAAGGTAGCCCAGGCCCCTCTGATAATGCATGAACATGCTGATACCCTATGTCTACTTAGGAAGAGAAGACACATCAGCCCTGTTTTACATCGAGACAGATCACGGCCAGAAGAGCTAGCTCTTACCACCAACTCCTCCTATTGGCAGCACCCAAAACTAGTTGTTAACCCCTATGGAAAACAAGCTACCCAGAAAAAGACAACTGAGATAAAACTATAAGGCCACATTTTCCAAACCAACAGATGTTCCAACCCAGCCCCAGGGCTCCTCGGGAGCCCAAACAGTATGTGGGATATGAACAGCAGGTCTTGAACTATTTCCCACTGCTTGCCCACTTCTAGCATTGATGTAGCTGCAAAACCGGTACAGCTGCTGCCCAGTCTCCGCTGGCCACCAGGTGGCGCCCACTCCTTAAAACCCTGTTTCCAGTCAGGAAGGCCAGAGGCAGAGGTTCAATTTCACTTAGTCTACTGACCACTCTGCACATGGTGGAAACAGGTTTCTGCTGTCCCGGTGGCATTTGAGCATTAATGTTTCTCTATTATGGAACTGAAGCCTAGGTGCCCTGGAAGCACAGAAGGCACCATTTGGGGGTGGGGGGGGACTGCTGCAGTGGGCAGAATTGGTTAACAATTATATGCAGGTCCTGTGCAAATGACTTTTAGGCAAGCAATCTCACTGAGCCCTGGAGACATCCTTTTAGGGTAGAATGACCTCCCACTCTCTACAGGACTAGCCCCTCTGAATGGATCAGCAACCTGTCAGTCAATGAGTCACAAAGCTACAAACACAAGAACCTAGGTCTCACTCACCTTATACTCTCGGAACTTGTTGACAATGGGCTCATGGAGGAGGAATTTAATGTCTTTGATAAGGTAAAATGTTCGGGCTGCTGTGGAACCCTTGTTCACCTTCTTCTTATGCTTGGGCTCATGAGGATAAATGCCTTTCAGGATACACAGACGCCTGGAAGATAAGCCACTTATTAAATCCGCAAAGAGGCAAAGCACTGGCCACAGTGGGCGCAGAAAGCAAGCATGGTCAGGAATCATGGGAATCTGAGCTTGGACACCAGCAGTGAGTGAGTATGATGGTGACAAGTTCCTAACACACAGAGCAAGCAGACTGTCACAGGTACGTCAGTGGACGGCAGACAGGGTACTGACAAAGGCTGGCAGACACCTCAACCAGGAAACTCAGACATACAGAAGGCAGGGCTGAGCGCTCTAAGAGGGACAGCCAAGAACAGTGATGCACACTTGTTCTCCTGGCACCCTGGGGCTGAGGCAGGAAGAGCATAAGTTTGAGGCTAGCCTGGACTATGGGCGTTTGTTGGTCTCAAACAAACAAGTAGAAAAAAACAGGCTTGGGGACACAGCTCAGAGGCAGAGTGCTTGAGTAGCATGTGTGAGGTCTTTGGTTCAATGTCCAGCTCTGCAGAAAACAAAAACCCAAGCAAACAATCAAAACAATTCTCTTCCAAAAAGCAACAAAAGCCTATAACCACCACACCCCACACACAACTTGACACACATAGAAAGGGGTGGTCACAGAGGTCAGCATTAGCCTGATGGAAGGACCCACAGATTGCATGACTTGACTCCACAAAGAGAGTCACCAGCTGTAGGGCTCAGGAAGCCTTCTGTCGGGAGGGAGGTGGTACAGCGCAAACAGGCAGGCAGCCACCAGTCCGCAGACCACACCTGGCAAAGCACAGCTCACTATCAGAGAGGTGAGGAAGAGGAGGAACATTACAGGACAGCTAGGATACTCAAATAAGCCTGGGAGGTGGCTGCGTCTCCTCCACTGTGCATTTATTTCATTACCCAGACTCCCAGACAACCTATTCTGTTCCTCTCCAACCTCACCTGAAATCAGGCAGGCTCAGCTGCAGCTTCTTCCGGGCTTTGTTTCGGGTGATGTAATTGGTGGCAGAGCCTCGTTCATACTTAGGGAGGAAAAAAACAATTCTGTTAGTGATGACTGCAGGGAGTGACATCCAACTCTGGGAAAAGTGAGTTCCAGAGATAGCTAACTGGGTAAGTGGCAGAGATATATTTCTGGGATGGGGACTGCTGAAGGTGTGAGATGAACGGCCCAAAGGAGCTCTGCACTGTCTTGCAGACATTCATCCACATGATGCTGGGGTCTTGAAGCACTTAGCACAGCTCTACATCCTGCTTAATATAGTTAGTGATCCCACAATTTATTTCAGTCTCCACAAGCCTGTGGCATAAGTGTCATCGGAATACCCATTTTTACTATAAGAATCAAGCTCAGTGCAACAGCCCATTCAAGCCACACAGCTTAAAAGCTTGGGTTGAGTCTCCAAACCCATGCCCAAGTCCAGAACCTACATGCTTAACCAATCCTGTGTTCATGATCTTATTTGTCCCTTTTTAAACTCCTCATCACTACTAGCCTTTTCTTATGGACCCACAAGCAACCATTCATACTTTCCTTCCCACAGCTGCATAAAATGCTACTACTGCAGACTTAGAGTCTGTTCCTCGGGGGTGGGGTGGTGGGGTACCATTTAAGATATCCTCCCTCGGGGTGATATTACTCTAACTAATAAAATGATTGTCCTAAGCTGCACTGT
This sequence comes from Phodopus roborovskii, assembly GCF_943737965.1. NCBI lineage: Eukaryota > Metazoa > Chordata > Mammalia > Rodentia > Cricetidae > Phodopus > Phodopus roborovskii. The sequence goes on along the minus strand of NW_026126546.1, from coordinate 10,635,838 downwards.
TGCCCTGAAGCCTGTCACCCCTCTCATTCACCAGACAGCAACTATGTGCAAAGTATTAAGCTAGATGCTAATGAGGGTTAGGAACACAACAGGCCTTGTTTCTACTTGCCTCCAAAAAGCAAGCTGTCTTGTCCAATCATCTGCAAGCCTGTGGTGTTAAGATGATGCTCTCATACACATCATTGCTAGAAGAGAAGCAGCATCCTATTCCCACCAGCCTGAAACACTAACCACCTGTGTCCACTCCAAATAAGATCTTCCTCTGTAGTGAGACTGGAGGGACTTCTAAACCCAGGTCCAGAACCCAGGTCAGAACCCCCTGAACTACCTATGTTATAAACAACCCCACAGCCAGGAAACAGGTTATTCATCTTTTTCTACAGACATCCAAGGACTACTGGGAATTGGACTATGCTAAGTCTTGGGGGAGCCAAGGATGAGCTTCATACTTGTCATGACAAGTGTGTTCCACTGAGGCCAGTGAGATGGCTCGGCAGATAAAAGCACTGGCCACCAATCCTGACGACCACGCAGTGGAAGGAGAGAGCGGACTCCTGCAAGCTGTCCTCTGACTTCCACATGTGCACTGTGCTTCTTGGAGGCACATACACACTTACACACAAATAAGGAAATGTAAAAGAAAGAAAAGTAGTTCCCACTGAGTCAGCCATGATGGTAAACACCTACAATTGCAGTACTCAGGGAGTAAAAATGGGAGGGACATGAGTTTCAGGCCACCTGTGGTACAGTGAGACCCTGTCTCACCACTAATGCTGAAAAACAAATGTTTTCCATTTCCCTCAGTCACATGTATCTCTTGTTACCCTGCACTGCCATTTTAAACACTGAACCTGGGGCTGGAGATGATGGCTCAGCCGTTAAAGGCTAGGCTCACAACCAAAACTATAAACACTGAACCTGGTTCACATGGTGATCTGTTTGGATTAGGGTGTGTGTGTGTTGGACAGTACAACACTTTGCTGAACACCTTACAATGCATAAGACATGCTCTTCCCACAACAAATAATTTGGCCTCAAATGTCAAAATGGTTCTGGAACCCAATATGAAGAGTAGAACAGCTTGCTGGGAAATCTCTACCTGCAACTCAAGGGCAGGTTTCCCTTTTATTTTGAGGCAAGGTCTCACTATGTAGGCCTGGCTGGCCTAGGACTTGCAATGTACAACAGGCTAGCCTCAAACTCATGGAGATCTATCTGCCTCCTTCACATCCAGAGTCAGGTTTCTCTTTTTGTAGTTTATAGCTCCAAATGACTAGCACTTACTGGATGTTTAAGAATGTTCTGTTAAAAACAAATTGGGACCCTTCTTCAGGGTCTAGCCTGGGAAATGGATGGAGCTTAAAAAATAAACATACTAAGTGTGGTAAACCACACCAGAAAGAGAATATCAGGTGACAAGTGATCAGGTAAAGGTAAATGGGACAAATAGGGAAGAGGTTCTAATTAGGGAACAGGGAGATAGGTACAGGAGTGAGGAAGGTAAAATAATAGTAAGGATGTCTATTAATTATCTGTTTACAAACAAAACAATAATACAGATTAAGCCTATATATAAATATACATATATCACTTAAATGAAATTCTGACAATGCTCCCTCCAAGAGTCAAAAACCACCTAACAAAAACCCCAACCCCAAGCATGAGAGGCCTTTTTTGGAGTTGTTGGTCAGCACTGTTAAGAGATTCCTGAAACATGTTGTCCTTGGTTACTCACCTGAGATGGAAATAAGTCCCCACTGGTGAAAACCCACCCACTTCAGATGCCGGAATCAGGGGCCACTGAGCTGAAACCCTACTCCCCGAGGACTACTCTCATGGTTCCAGGAGTCATCCAAGCTTCCAAAGAAAGGAAGCAACCAATAATCCTACTCCACTATGATATCTATGAACCATAACAAAAACCAGCATGGCACAATAACCTGAAAGATGCAATAGTGGTATGAATACCATGGCAGTAACCAACAGTTTTCTAATTGGACTTAAGATCCTCTAAAAATAGGGAGATCATGTCTGGTATTGGAAACCTAGCCAACTACTCAAGGCTAGTAAAGTCAGCGAACCTGGAGGAGAACCAACAACTGCAACTTTACTAAACCAGCATAACCCCTAACGACAATCTAAATATTTATTCTTACACCACAGAATCATCATTGCAACAGAGACCATTACAGAGATCCACAACCAATCAAACTGCAGAGTTGTAGAGTGCAATTCCAATGAGTACATCTACAAAACAACTCACATACCTAAGGCTCAGGGATCACTGTGGAAGAAGGAATGGAAAAATTGTAAGAGCTAGAGGATTAGGCCATTGGTTGAGATTGTATCACCTATGAATGTCAGATGCTATGCCTGTAAGTTTCACCAAAATTCCCAAATATGAGCTGAACAAGGACAACAACAGACTTGCTAATGTGAACAGAGGAAACCGTAACCCTACAAAGAGCTACAGGCAACTAAGGAATGCCGTGAGTGGGAAACACAGTCTTCCACAATGAAGAGCACATCAACTGGCTACCCAATACCAATGGCCAGGCCTGAAAATATAACATGTACGTGGTGTGTGTGTGTGTGTGTATCAACAATTAATTAAAAGAGGGGGCGTGAATTTAAAAGAGAGCAAGCGGGAGTCTATGGGAAGGTTCAGAGAGAAAGAAAGGGAAGGGGAAGATAATGTAACCATATTATAGCCTCGAAAAATTATTAAAAATAACAACACATTGGTATCAGAAACTTGCAAGCCAAAGGGAAGATTTGAGCCCATGTCCTTTCTCATCTCCACCCTGAAGCCCCTTCATGGCAATGCACTGTCCACACAGAAGCAGAATAGCTCAGATTAAGTAACTTCCTTTAGTTGTTTCCTCCACTCACAATAATCCCAAGCCTTGCACAACACACGCAGGCCCCTAGCATCACCCAGATGGCAACTCGTTTATTCACTGTATCATAGCCATGTTGATGTCGTTCCAAAACCCTGCACAATACCAGCCTTTCCTATCTACTGGCCTTGGCATTTAGTTTCCACTGCAGTTTCATTTGCTAATTATGTCTGAAGAAGAAAAGGAACATAGCAAGCTTTGACATCATGATTAAAAGCTTACTTAGGAAACAGGGGTTACACAGAAATAAGAAACCCTGCCTCAGCGAGGTGGTGGTGGCACACACCTTTAATCCCAGCACTCAGGAGGCAGAGGCAGGCAGATGGATCTCTGTGAGTTCCAGCCTGGTCTATAGAGTGAGTTCCAGGACAGCTAGGGATACACAGAGAAACCCTGTCTCGAAAAACCAAAGCAAACAAAAAACAAAAAGACAACAACAAAAACCTCTCACTCTGATCTGAGACAACAGGGCTACAACTGAACTACTGACTTCTGCTTTTGTAAACCTGCTCACCCTTTCCCCCCTTTTTCTGAAAAAGGTATACAACTGCTTTTCACCAATACCCGCTCAGACAGCAAGTTCTGTTTGCTAAAGGCAAAGCCGACTTAACCAGAAACTTGCAAATTTCAGCTTCTGTAAACTTGCTTAGCTCGGAGAGAAAAGTTTTCTTTGGAGTAAGGGGTTAAAGACCAACCTAAGATAGTCATAAGATCGTGGCAATGCCTAACCCTATATAAACCATGAAACACTTCTGCAGGAGCCTGGCCCTCTTTAAGCCTCGGCCGTAGGCTTCAGCTGCACGCTGATTATAAAGTCTCGTCCGGGAACGCCGAGGACCGCCCCACCCGAGCACGTTCATGTCCCACACCCATTTAAAGTGTTTGGATAGTCCAGCTTTCCCCTGAAAGGCTATGTCAGAAGAGAACACCAATCGGACTAAGTGTCTGATGTTACTCTCCAGCTTACTGCTCCTCGTTAGCTTCCTTTAGAGTGCACCTAACAATTTTTGTCCCACGGGAAATGTGGCTCCGGGAAAGCGGGGCCCACGTGATTGTTTACTTCTCAGTCCCCAGTACCTAGGACCGGGTCTGGCTCAACCGAAAAAGTCCCAAGTCTTAATGACGAACTCTCCGTCCCGTGGGCCACTCTTTTGGACCTGTCGTTTGGCGGCTCTGCCCGTCTTCACAGGGAGCACACCAGCTTCCCCGGCTTCCGGCCCCCGCGCGCAACAGCTCCACGCCGGCGGCCATCTCCTGAGCGACAAGTCCGAGACCCTACCTCCCCAGTAGCCCACTCACCTTCTTCTTCTCCAGACCTCCCATAGCTCCACGTTGAGAAACACGCGAGTGCCGCGCGCACAGGCAGCGCCACTTCCTCCTGCACGTGCCCTGCCTAGGACCCCACGCTGCCAGCTGTGGGCTGCCCGAAAATGTGCCTGTGAGAGTGCGGAGAAAATTGGGCTTCTGATGACATTTCTACTTACGAGCAAACTTTCTAAAGCTCAATCATTGGGGCCGTTCTTTTCTTATTTTTCAACCCTATATTGACAAGCTTTAAACTAGCGTGTAAATTTAGGCAGTATTATAACCACCCAAGACGCTTGCTTGGCAAACGTGAGCCCCGTTGCATTTCGGGATAGAACCGGCAGCCGGCTGGGAGGCCCGGGGCGCCTTCAGGATTGCAGAAGGAATCACTTTCTTTTGGCCCGAGCACAGCTGAATTGTCGTGGCAACGGTTGCTAGGAGTTGTAAAACCTGGCCAGGCAGGTTTTGCTTTGTTGACCTTAGGTTCAGCTGCTCCTAGGTCGTTTGCTCATGTTATTATAAAATAGAGCAAAGACCTACCTTTAATTCACAGGGTAGAGAAATCTGAGGAACCACTTAAATTTGGGGGAATGTGTCAAAGCAGAAGCAGGTAGATCTCTATGAGTTCGAGACCAACCGGATCTATGTTGTGAGTTACAGGACTGCTAGGGCTACATAATGTGACCTTATCTCAACAAAACAAACAAAAAGGAAGAAAAATAACGGAAAGGCGGAGCATGATGGTGGAAGCCTGTAATCACAGCACACACGAGTCCAAAGCTGGACAAGCACAAACTCCAGGCCAGCCTGGGCTAGAGATACGGTCTCAAAACAACAAAATCAAGTAAAGAAAACAAAACAGGGCTAGGGAGATGACCAATGGACATAATTCCTGACATCCAGATTCGCAACAAACACAAAAAATTGCAGGGAGTCAGGCCGGGTGGTAGTGGCACATGTCTTTAATCCCAGCACTCTGGAGGCTGAGGCAGGCAGATCTCTGTGCCCGGGCTACAGAGTGAGTGCCAGAGGCTCCAAAGCTACACAGAGAAACCCTGTCTCTACGTCCTCACACAAAAGTTTCAGTGACAGCCAAGTAGTAGCGATGGCACACACCATGAATAGCAGCACTCTGGAGGCAGAAGCTGGTGAGGACACCTAGTCTACAGAGCAAATTCCAGAACAGTCAGCACTCTGTAGAGCGAGTTCTAGGACAACTAGGGCTCGAAACAAAACAAAAGACAATACAGCAACAAAATGTTGCAGCGGCTGTGGGGGCCTGAAATGCCTGATCTCGCAGGACAGAGTGGGGAATCACTAATTGGACATGGGATAAGCAGATCCTTAAACTCACAGGCTAGTCAGTCTAGCATAAAATCTAGTAGTTCTAGGTTCAGTGTGCAATTCTTTTTTCAGAAAAGGAAAACATCAGCCAGACGGTGGTAACATTACACCTTTAATCTCAGCACTTAGGAGGTAGACACAGGTGGATGGATCTCTGTGAGTTCGAGGCCAGCCTGGTCTGCAGAGTGAGTTCCAGGACAGTCAGAGCTACACAGAGAAGCTCTGTCTCAAAAAAACAAAACAAAACAAAACAAAAAAACCCCAACAAAACAAAAACATCGGGACATTAAGACACACTTGAACTTATAGGTACACACAAACAAATGAACAATGTGTTACATCTTTGAGGGGGAAAAGTATCCTAGCAGTAGGGAGCCAAGGAATACCACAAAGTCATACCACACAACAAGCCTCACAGAAAAGGTGTGCTGGGAAAAACACAAGAGGGTGATTTCTTCTGCTTGGGAGAAGCGGCAAAGTGCTGAGTAGGAGGAGGGTTTTATATGGGTTTCTTGAAGGAGAGGTGGATCTTTCTAGGATGGCCTGGGATTGATGGGGTTCTGCGGCCTGATCTTGGGGTTTCTTTTCTCTGTGGGTGGAACTTGGCCACCTGACTCTCGAAGAACTGTTAGAGTAGTCTAGGGGGCAATGCCTTTCCACTCACACCATAAGGGACTTCCAACACACACACACACACACACACACACACACACACACACACACACACACTAAAGTTGAGCTGAGTTAGAAAATGAACGGAATATTTTTAAATGTATATTTAACACATCTGAGCTTAAATAAAAGCCAAATAAAGAAGTTCCAAGTTGGGATCGAGGACATGGGTCTGTAAGATAAAGCACTTGAGGGCGATTATGAGGACTCATTTGGATCACTGGAGCCCATGTAAAGCTGACTCTATAATTCCAGGACTCTATGATAGAAGGGAGCCAGACACTGGAGAGCTCATGGTACAGCTAGAGTATGCATCAGTGAACAAGAAACTTTGCCTCAAGCAGTGGAAGACAAGGATGAGTACCTGATGTTGTCTGACCTCCCCAGTCATGCCATGGCACATATGCACCTACACTCACACACAGGAACGTGTACACACATGTACATACTACACAGACACAGTGTACACATACATATAAAAAGACACTTTCCATGTTGTTCTCCTTAAGAAACAATCACAAGACTCATATATTCACACCTGCTTTAGGTCGTTGTTTTGTGTTTGCAATGGCAGAAATACAGACATCTTGTGTCTTTTCACAGTGGCAAAACTTATCCAATAGTAAACTCACAAGTATTTTAGCTTCTTTGGCTACAATTAATCAAATTGATCCCAATTTTGTTTGCGAGCTGGCCATTGGCAATCACCAAGAAAAGCTTCAAGACAGATGTATAAACTGACCCCTCTACATGGGAACAGCTCTAAGACAATGATACAGAGTTCTCAAGACAGTTTGGTTATGCAGTCCAAACATTTATAAAGTTGACAGATTCCTCTACCTCAGATACAAAGAAAATCATCTTTAACTGACTTGTGTACACTGCACACTCCATGCTTGCGTTAATGCAGGTATGTATACTACCTTTAAAAGCTTGTGTATTTTCAGAACAAATGGGCCAGACACCAATGAAGACAAGTAGCCCAGCCTCTCAGAATGCCTCTGTTGCCTCTCTGCATCCAGTAAAACTTCAAGGTGTCTAGCTAAGGTGGTCCAGCGTCACAAGCTACCCCAGCCAGCACTTCAGGTAAGCCCTGCGCTTTTCCCATCCCACAGAGACTGCACAACAAATGATACAGCTAGCTCTCCCAGGACTTGACCATTATCCCTAGGTTCTCAAGACCCCCTAAAAATGCCATCGCCCCCAGATGTAGCGAGCTTTCTCAGACCACCAGGCCCCACATGGTGACACGGAGACTTCTTATTAGCTATGAATTCTTGACCTTATCTTATCCTCGTCCCACTTAGCTCTTATAACTCGTTTCCACCTGTTTCTCTTCATCCATGGTTTGCCTCAGGCCTTTTACCTTTCATTCCTTCTGTGTGTCCCACTCCATGGCTGGCTGGCACAGTAAAACAGGAGCACATTTTTGCATCATTAAATAAATGCAGCATAAACAAATGTATCACACCTTCATGAAGGTAAAGTGATATTCTGCAAGATAAACAAATGTACCATGGGTGTGGCGGCACACGCCTTTAAGTCCAGCACTCGGGAGACTGAGGCAAGCAAATCTCTGAGATTTAAAGGAAACCTGGTATACAGAGTTAATTCCAGGACACATAAAAGTTACGCAGAGAAACCTGTCTCAAAATATGAAAAAAAAAAATAGAAGTAGAAGAAATAGAGTAATAAAAAAAAAAGCCATGTAAAGATGGATAGCACAGAGAGAATCTGTACGGTATTATATTGTCTTTGTGTCGTTTGACTGCTGAGGAAATAGCAACAACTGTTAAAAGAAATGCTGCTGGATTAATCCAATTTATATATTTTAAAAATGCTTTGACTTCAAAATTTAAGTCCAAGGACAGGTTACTGGGGAAAAGGATTTCTATTTTTGTTTCCACAGAAAATAAAAAGGTATGGATTCCTTCCAGACTAACATGGTTTGATCAAGCCAGACCCCCTGAAACAGTCCCAGGTGATCCTACATTCAAAACAGCTGGGAAAAGGCAGCCTTGCAGACTCCAGCCAGGATTTCTATGTCTTCTTAGGATCCCCATGACAGCGCCTCCTACCAGCAGGAAGCAGTTTGGAAAGAATGATGCCCAAATTCCCAAATATTGTTTATAAATGTTTGTTTTCATTTAAGTGGGATTGATTCTAAATGATTAATGACCACAACCAATCTCTTTAAAGGTAAAAATGGGATTATGGTATAGATATAAATATTTTGTTTTAAAATGGATTTTCATTTATTAATACAATTTAAGGTCAATTTTGTGATACGTGTATGTGTATTTCTCCTCTTGTTTATTGTGTTTATATAATGTATCATTTAGCACAGATTATATATAGTTACCTATGATAGTTAGGTTAGTTAGGTTTTCTAGATATATGGAGATGTATTTGAGATAATAGACATTCTTTAAACCTTTCAAAGACCTACAGAATATGGCATTTAAAATGGTTTAGTGTTTTTCTTGACAGTGAGACATAACTGTTCCTGACAACACCACCTGCATCAGAAAGGAAGATGGGCATCGAAGAAATACGTTATGGAGTTTGCAAGACTAGCCATTTGGGCAAGACACTGCTCTTGTTTGGACTGTTTGACTTTGTGCTGTATAAACTGGACATGCAGGACCCACAGGAAAGTGACTGCTGATACAAGATGGACATTGCTACAGGGTTCCTGCTTCATGAAAGAATCTGCCAGACAGTCTGCAGGACAAAGAGAAAAATGACTGACAAGCTGCCAATGCAGGTGGACAGTTTAAAGTTTTCTGCTTTGCTGAGGAGTCTGCCAGACACACTATGGCCTATAGGCTGAAGATGAAACATTAGAGAAGAATTTCAGATGACTGACCAGGCAGGGAGTTATCTCTGTCTTTTCTAGAGTTTATATATTATCCTTCTGTGGTCTTTGAAAGAGTTGAAGACAGATAGTTAAGGTTATAGTTTTTCTTAGTTAGGATTAAAGATAAACTATATAGGACTTTAGACTCACAAAGATAGGATAGATGATAGAATATTTTCTTTAAATTTTACTAAATGTTAATGAACTAAATATTGTTGTCATTCTTGTTTGATAACTGTTGTGTGATATATTTTGCTATGCTAAGGTTAAAACCCTTCTTTTTATTTAGACAGAAAAGAGATGATGGGAGATGTCATTCTGTAAATATGTTTCTCATATTGGTTAATGAATTAAGCACTGTTGGCCAATAGGAAAGCAAGATAGGTGGTACTAGGAGACTAGGAGGAGAGAGGAAGTAGTAGGGAGGAGATTCAAGATGGAAGACCTACAGGGTGGTACGCTGGGCCCTCTCTCCGGTAAGATGAGACCGGCAGGGAAAAACCACTCTTAACAGTAACACGTCTTTACATAGTTAAAGTAATATTTCACAGCACCCAGACAGCAGGAAGCAATTTTAAGAACATGACTCCCACATTACCAAGAGGTGGGGGTGGGTGGTTTTTGGTTGTTCACTGGGTTACAGTTGCTTTGTTTAACATTTAGGGGGCTTAGTTGCAAGTTGTTATTGGTCATGGTTAGGGAGGAAACTAGATTAGGGGCTTTCTTTCTCCCTTTCCTTTTCTTTCCCCTAGTCTTTGTCTCCTATCTGGGGGTGGGGTGTAGGAATGCCAGGATAAAGGGTAAATTATCGACTCTACTTTCAAACTAAAAACAACTAGTAATTTTTTATATGGATACAAATTTAAGGTTACTTTTGTTACAACATACTATCTGTGTGTTTTTACTCTTGTCAAGGTATTGTTCTTATGCAGCACATTATAAAATGTAATGTAAAGTTCTAGCCCTTGAAGTCATGATCTTCCTGCCTTAGCTTCCCAAGAACTGGGATTATACCACACCCAGCCAAATACTACTAATTGTAATTTATTTCCAACTTACCACATTCTGGAAGATGCCATTAATTTCTGTATGAACATCCCACAATGAAACACATTCTCTGGATGCTAACTTAAAACAAAAGAGAGAATATGTCTAGAAAGATTTTTGTCATGGGTAGGTTTTATTGTCAATTTCACACAACCAAGAGTCATCTGGGAAGAGGGAATCTCACCTGAAGAACTGCCTTCATCAGATTTGCCCGTGGCCATGTCTGCAAGAGATTGTCTTGACTGATGGTTGATGTGGGAGGGCTCATCCACTGTGGGTGGCACCATCCCTGGGCAGAAGGGCCTGAGCTGTAAAGGGAAGCTAGCTGAGCTTGAGGCAGAGACAACCAGTAAGCAGCATTCCTCCGTGGTCTCTGCTTCCGCTCCTACCTTGGGTTCCACCTGACTTCTCTCATTATTGAAGGGTGACCCGGATGTGTAAGACAAAATAAACTCTCTCCCCAGGTTGCTTTAGGTCACATTGTTTCATTACAGCAACAGAAGAGCACACTGGAACCTTTTCCCTTGAGTTCTTAATGTGTAAACCAGAAAATACTGCTTTTGCTGATGTGATCAATCCCACTATGGGAAGGCCAGGTGACATGAGGACATTGGTCACTCCCCTTGGGGTCTGCACTTCCTAGTATGGCTCACCCGGGACTTTGAGCACCCCAAGTAAGGCTCTGCAGTGGGAAAGCAGTCCACGCCAGCATGAATCTGTACGAATTTACTTGGTGTGTTCATGAACTGAAGCATGGTTACAATGACTTTGCAGTGTGGTGGGAAGCCAGCAGCCAGGCAGGCATGTGCAAGGCTCACACCTGTGGGGGCTGAAGATATTTTCTTTCCCTGAGACATGGAGGAAAATGCATTGGAAACTATATGTGCCATAAAGATCAAAGTACCCATGTTATTATTGGACTTTTTGTCTCATGCAACACAGGCTGCTTTTTAACTCACTAAGTAGCGGAGGATGACCTTGCATTCCTGACTCTCTTTCATCCATCTCTGGAGAGCTGAGGTTATAGGTATGCACCACTACATCCTAATTAACTGATGATTAATTAACTAATTAATTACTGTGTGTATGATGTGTGTTTGTGGAGGGAGGTTGCCACGCGTGAGTGTGAAAGCTAGAGGGCAACTTGATGGGGTTGGTTCTCTCTTTTTACTTCTTTGGGTTCGGGTGATTGAACTAAGGCCCTCAGGTTTGTAAGGCAAGCACCTTACTCACTGAGCCATTTTGCTGGCCCCTGTTACTGGATCTTAATTGTTAGGAATTCAGCCTCTAAGTTTGTGTTTTCCAGTAAGCTCAACATCTTTCTCTTCCTTCCTTCCTTCCTTCCTTCCTTCCTTCCTTCCTTCCATCCATCCATCCATCTATCTGTGTATCTTTTTGTCTATGGCCCTTTGAGCTGAATCATTGTTGAAAGAACTGCTGAGCCAATGCCAGGCCTTTTTTGTCTTGCTCTGTAGCTTTAGCTCGCTTGGGACTCACTACATAACCCGGCCAGGCCTCACACTTGGGTAGTCCTATCTCATTCTCCAGGGTGCTGGCATCACAGGCATGTGCCAGCATGTCTGACATAATTAATTTTAAATAAAGATCCAGTTCCTTAGTCACAAGAGCCACATTTCAAGGACAGAATGAAAACTTACAGGAAAGCATTCGAGGGTCTTCTGCTACAACATTCTACCTACGGCCAGGAGTCCTCATTGTTAATTTTTTATTTGAGCCTTTATTGTCAGCTGATGCGGAACTGGTTGGGATGTGGAACACTGATCTGTCCACAAGGTGGTGACTCTGCTGCTAAAGATTTGGAGAGTGCAGGGATAGGGGCCCAATGAGATGTACGTAAAAGAGCTTGCAGTGTAAGCCAGTGAGCCTGAGCTGAATTCTAAGATCTATGGGGGAGAGAACCAGTGCCCTTTACACACATGCAAGCCTGCCCTGTGCACACGACTGTGCACCTGAACACACACCAACAATAACCTTTTAAAGGCCTTTGGGAATGGCTGTTGTAGAATGTTATTTTAACCGGGCAAAGATGTGTTACATTTATCTATGCTGCGAAATAATACTGTATTTAATTGTAAATAATTGTGTTTAATGATGTAATGAAATAATACTTTAACTGTGTAAAGGTGTGTTACTTTTGTTTATGCTGCTTGTGTTTAATGATGTAATGAAATAATACTTTAACTGTAAAGGTGTGTTACTTTTGTTTATGCTGCTTGTGTTTAATGATGTAATGAAATAATACTTTAACTGTGTAAAGGTGTGTTACTTTTGTTTATGCTGCTTGTGTTTAATGATGTAATGAAATAATACTTTAACTGTGTAAAGGTGTGTTACTTTTGTTTATGCTGCTTGTGTTTAATGATGTAATGAAATAATACTTTAACTGTGTAAAGGTGTGTTACTTTTGTTTATGCTGCTTGTGTTTAATGATGTAAGGATGGGTTGTATTTGTTTCATCTTGCCTGTTTGGACGGATAAAGAGCTGAACAGGCAATAGCTAGGCAGAGAAAGGATAGGTGGGGCTGGCAGTCACAGAAAAAGTAGGAGGAGAAGTATAGAAGAAGGAGGAACAGGAGAAAGAGAGGGAGATGCCTGGGACAAGAAGCCAGGCAGCTGCCAGTCCGCCAGCCACAAATGAGAAGCAGTGAAAAGGAGATACCGAGGGAAAGAACAGTAAAAAGCCCGGAGGCAAAAGGTAGATAAAGAGAAACAGGTTAATTTAAAAGAGCTAGCCAGAAATGGGCTCAAGTTAGGCCAAGCAGAGCATTTATAACTAATAAGATGTCTCAGAGCTGGGCGGGGTGGCGCACGCCTTTAGTCCCAGTACTTGGGAGGCAGAGGCAGGCGGATCTCTGTGAGTTCGAGGACAGAATGGTCTATAAAGCTACACAGAAACCCTGTCTTGAAAAAAAAAAGTCTCTGTGTCTTAATTTGGGAGTTGGTTGGTGGCCCAAAAAAGAAAATCCTGGTACTAGTGGCTTGCTGTGGTACGTCTCCAAATGATGCAGAGATGCGGACAGTGATGCTGCAAAGACAAGAGAGCACGTGGATGCCTGCAAAAGGGGTAACGAGAGACCAGCAGATGCTAACAGGCGGTGCATGTCTAGTTGTGGAGTAAGAGCCTCTGACTTCACTCTTGGAGTGGTCGCTCAGGCACCCACTACAGACTGGTTCTAGGCTGAAGATCTGTTCACCTGGGGAACAAGGCTTGCTCAGTCTGCAAGTCCAGCTTTGCTAAGCTCAGGACCAGGGACCCTGAAATGGGAAGTTCAAGGATGTTACACTGAACAGTCCCTGGAGCCTTCTGGGCTCACAGAGGTGCCTCTCTATCTGGCTAATTTACACTGGGCTGGAAGAACTTATAGAGATATCCACACACACACACACACACACACACACACACACACACACACACACCTGAGCATTGGTGAATGCCTCAGAAACTGCCACTACCTCATCCTTTCCTGAGTGGCAGGCCCACAGCTGGGTTTGACATAAGAGAGATGGCCAGGGACATTTGCAATGTTCTCTCCTCTGTCCTTAGAGGACTGGGTCAGGTCAATGTTCTGCACCTGTCACACTGATGACAAAGGGAAAAGGTAGCAATCTTACAGCAGAAGCTGAGCACGGCTGCCTCTATAAAAGGTCACAATCCTGTATTTAGTTTCCAGACCAGAAACACTTTTCAGTCACGGAACTTATTGTGTAGAGTCAGCCTGTCCCTAGGAAGAAAGACTTCCTAACACTATGCTGTATATTGATTGTGGCCACTTAGTCAGGCAACTGCACCAAGGAAAGACTTCCAGACCCAATCATTATTATGGTGTTCTGGTTAGAGTAGCGAATTACAGGGCCCATGTCATGGGAAAAGTCCAGCCTCAAGTCTAGCTCATGGTGGGCCCGCTGCCTCTATAGACTCTCAGCAGCCGTGTGTGTGTGTGTGTGTGTGTGTGTGTTTGAGACCCCATTATGTAGCCAAGAATGACCTTGACTCCTGGTCTCCCTCCTCATCCTTCTGCAGTGCTAGGCTTCACAGCACATTGCACCAATGCCATTGATATCCTTGACAGGAGTGAGCTCCATGGCTTATTTTGTTCCTGCCTAAAACTGTTGAAGTTAGACTGATGTGAAGACAGAGAGAAATGACCATTCACCCCAGAGAGAAAGACATCCACAAACCACGGGAAAAAAATCCCCTGAGTCTATCTTGGCCAGTGAATTTGTTAGGGTTTCCTACAGAAGCACAGGCCATTCAGAGGCAGATAAGCCACTGACATTTCCTCTTGGGGAGTCTTATGGTCAGCTACACCATCAAGAAACCCACCTTAGCTAGGCATGGTATTGCATGCCTTTAATCCCAGCAGTCTGGAGGCAGAGACAGGTGGATCTCTGCAAATTCAAGGCCAGCCTGGTCTACATAACAAGTTCCAGGTCAGCCAGAACTATGTAGTGAGACCCTGTCTCCAAAAACAAACAAACAAAAAACACCATAGTCAATTATTTACCTCTTGTGTGAGCTTATGGAAGGGCTTCTAGAGAATCTCTGAAAGTCTGGCCTGGGAGGCTCGTGACGCTGTCCTTCCCCTCCATGAGGCTGTCAATAGTCTTGTGAGGGTCATCACAGACTCTGCTTCAAGATGGCGATGGCTATGTGTGACTGGGAGGAGATGGTTACTCTACAGTTGCTGATGTAGCAATGCTGAGAGTGGGGCCTTAGGGATTAGCATCCTTCTTCCACAGGAGCTCTCACAGGAATGGCTTAGTTCTTGAGAGTTTGTTGTTATAGAGTAACCATGCCCTCTGCCCTGTGCTTGTTTGCCTTTTCATCATGAAGCTGAGAAGACACCAGCACCATATTCAAATCTCCACAACTATGAGTTACTATTACCTCTTTTCTTTATAACTCACCCTGTCTCAAGTAAACTATAGAATTAAAAAATAGGCTAAGAAGCTGTTGCCATGTGTTTGTAACCTCAGTACCTGGAAAGTGGAGGAAGGAAGACTGGGAATTCAAAGCCAGTCTGGACTACAGAGTGAGACCCTATCACCACAAAACAAACAAGCAGAAAACAAAACAACCTCAAACAAACAAACCAAACCCCAAGCAAACAAGCAAGCAAAAACCCTCCAAAATATTAAACCATAATACTGTTTCTTCTTCTTCCTCCTTCTTTTTTTCAAGACAGTGTTTCTCTGTAGCTTTGGAATCTGTCCTGGAAGTCGATCTGTAGATCAAGCTGGCCTTGAGCTCAAGAGATCCACCTGCCTCTGCCTCCCCAGTGCTGGGATTAAAGGCATGCACCACCACTACTGCCAGTTCAAAGAACTCTTGAGAATACAACAATAAGGGCCAGGGAAGTAGCTCAGCAGATAAGGGTGCTTGCCCAAGCCTGAGTTCCACACCTAGAACCCGCATTGTAGAAGGAGAGAACTGATTCCTGCAAGTTGTCCCCTGACCTCCACACCTGCTCTGCAGCATGTCACACCCCCACTATATAAATTAAAAATATAAAATTAGAAACTTAAACAAAACAAAATACACCTTTAATTCCAGCATTGGGAGGCAGAGACAGGTGGATCTCTGTGAGTTTGAGGGCTTTCCAGTCTATAAAGGACAGCCAGGGCTGTTACACAGAGGAACCTTGTCTTGAAAAAAAATAGCAAATAGAAAGGAAGAAGACGAAATAGGAAGAAGGAGAAGAAAATGAAGAAGGAAGAAGGAGGGGGAAGAAGGAAAAAGAAGAATAGAGTCCAGTGATACCATCAAAAATGTAAAAGCAAGATCTGGGACAAAGAAGGCCATTCTATATGACCAGCCGAAGCTCATCTTTGTAGATGGGCATGGATCTATCTTGGTTGCCAACTTGACTGGGTCTGGGATGAACAAATAGACATGGCTCTAAGTGGCTCTGCAAACATATTTCCTGAAAGGACTAACTGAGGGGGGAGACCCTCTTCCAAAGCGGGCAGCACAGGCCCGGGTATCAGGAAGCCGAAGAGAAGAGCTGTTGCTTTTGTCCTGCTTGTCTTCATTTCTTGCTTGTGAGTACACCTAGTCTGTTGCTGCTGCAGATACTGCCGTACATAACCACTGATGCTACCATCTTTCACTGGCACCAGAAACCAGCTTCTTCCACCTTCCAGTGTGGACTGAAGATCAGTGGCTCTCTAGGAATCCTCTAGGCCTCCACTGCCAGACTGGGACTGCCATGCATGCAGCCTTGTGGACTCAGCCTTTCCAGCTGCCATTGGACCACATAGCCTGTATCATGTAAAACGGTCTAGTAAGTCTCCTCTCAGTGTGATCCATTCTACTGGCTCTGTTCCTCTAAAGAGCCATGACTAATTGAGCATGAGCTTCCTGATCACAATATCCAGAGAGAAACATACTCTGTACGTGGCCCTTTGTCTGAGGAGTGGATGTTAATTAGTGTATATGTTTGTTTGCTGTGAGAAGTAAGACTAGAAATGGGGTTTACTAAGAAAGGACATCCAAAATTAGGCTGGTGAACAAGTGGAGAGGCGTGTACTCAGAAGCGGGCTTGTTTTTGTTTTGTTTTTTTAAGACAGGGTCTCTTGTAGCCCAGGCTGGCCTTGGACTCATTATGTAGCTAAGGATGACCCTGAATTCCGGATCCTCCTGCTTCCTGAGGGTTAAGGTTACAGTTGTGTACCACCATGCCTAGTTTATGAGGGGCTTCGTGCGTGCTAGGCGGTACCATAGTTGGCTTTGACTATCAACTTGACACAAACCCAGAGTCATCTAGGAAGAGTGACCCTCAACTGACCAATTGTCCCTGTCAGACTGGCCTGTGCCCATGTCTTTGGGATTATGGGCATATGCCGCCACACCTGACCAGGCAGCTGCTAATTCTTCAGTCTGTTTTTCCAGTGCCAAGTGATAGCATTGCTCTGACCAACAGCCATTTGTCTCTGTTTAAGTCTGGAAATGACCGGTTTTAGGAATGTGCTTGCTGTGAAAGCAGAAGTGGCCCCAGGGGAATATGGCTAGATTTCTGGGCAATGGTCAGCAAGCAGTCAGGGCTGGCTGTTGAGAAGAGGAGGAGATCTCAGTCGGATGGATAAATACAGCGGGAGGAAACACCAAGGCGTGACTATAGTATTCAAACTGACTGGCTGCTCTGTGTTGTAAGAAACAAATCATCTTGGTCCATTTTCCGTAGGAAGGGAGCCTAGAGCTCATCTGAGAGTCACAGAGAAGCACAAGGCACCAGGCTCCCATCTTCCCTGGCCAACAGCTGGCACCTGCTTGTCTAGGTGCTCTTGGTTCATCCTAGGGTTGAAAAGTTGTCCAGTGGCTCTCAATCTTCCTAATACGGTGGCCCTCTAATGCAGTTCCTCGTGTTGTGATGACCCCAACCATGAAATTATTTCCATTGCTACTTCATAACTATGATTTTGCTACTGTTATGAACTGTAATGTAAATATCTGTGTTTTTCAATTGTCTTAGGTGACCCCTGTGAAAGGGCAATTCGATGCCCCCAAAGGAGTTGCAACTCCCAGTTTGAGAACCACTGTTATAGGCATCCTGTAGGGGGCTGAGCCTGAGCATCAGAGAAGGATGCTCTCTCTCATCTGAGCATATACATTAGATAAGGCTTCGTGTTTGGAGCCAACAGAAGGGGAATCTGGGGAGGGAGCAATCATGGATACTGGGAAAGTTGTAGCTCCCTGAAGAACACAGCTAATATTGAACTGAGAGGCAGGTAAGTGCAATTAGGAATATAAAATGAACCATTTCACACTAAATTATGGCACTAGCCATTTTGCCTCTTCTCCAGGCAGATGCCTGGGTTAGCATGATTGTAAAAGAAACTGATTGTAAAAGAACTCTGTTTTGGCTCCTCTGGCTCTCCAGTACTTTTATTATGAAGTAAAGATTACTGTCTCTCACAATGGCAACTTAGTCACAAGAATAAGTTCTTTTCTGAAAATACCATTGGTTGGTCTTCAAAGGGTACCCATCCACTCTTGGAATGGTGTTTGCTTTTTCTACCTGCAGAGTCTCAGCAATCTCCACAATCGAGCAGTTGTGGAATGCCGACATGCAGGAGTGGAATTGCAAATATCACAGCATTCATCAGGGGCCCTTCTAAATCTCAGAAGGCATCACGGTCATCAGATCACAGGCCTACCATGTACTACACCACCCAGAGGCAGCCAGCATTGCAAAATGCCAGCCATGCCTCTGAAGACAAGGCTCAGTGCCATCACACTACGGATGACCAACTGGGGTATGCGAAGCTTCTGTGTCCTGCAACCTTGGTCTCTGCTGGACTGGAGATCTTGGTTCCCAAAGGGGATATGTTCCACACCCTCCTCCCCCCCAGAAGACACAGAAAAGTTCCAATTGAGCTATTGATTAATCATGGCTACCATCTCTGTGCTTTGAACGCTGCCTGGCAGCATAACTGACTCTAACCAACAATAGCTTGGGCTGCTTTAATACAACAGGGGCAGAGGATGTGGAACTAGACAGTCCACACCTCCTGCCACTTCATTGTCCATTTAGACTGTGAATAGACACACAGACTGCCTTTGCTTTGTAAAGTCAGAAAACCAAGGGTCTAGGACCCTCAGGAATGAGGATTCGACTACACCATTGAATCAAACCATCAAGACCTACAGCGCCTTTTAAATAATCTCAAGAGAACGTCTAATACCTAATCCAGCAGAGACCCCGAGCATGTGATTGTTAGTTCAGTGGCCCTGGCCCCAGCACCATTCAGGAGCAACCCCTTTGGTGACAAGTCCAGCCTGGTCTTCGGTTATCATCTTGTCCCGGAACTCTGTCCTGTTTGTTTTTCCATGCTTGTGAACTGCACAACGTGAGCCTAACTGTACAGCTTTTGGGTTTGTTTCATTAAAGAGAAGCACTTACAAAAAAGGAGTAGTGATACTGGCTTCAGCACTAGGGGGAGCTGGCCTGGTCCCTCACCTGGACAGCACAGTAGGGCTGGCCCTGGTGGCAGGCATACTGGTGAGCCAGTCCTGAGGGCATGAGAGCGGGAGGTAGCCCTGCCCTCTCCCTCATCTGTCATGAAGTGGCGTGGGTGAGGGAAAGATGCCCTTCTCCCTCACCCCTTGCCACCTGAAGCAGGTGGGTGAGCTGGCCTGGGGGCGTGCATGAGTTTGGGAGAGCTGACCCTGCCGCTTACTGGCTGTAGCACTTGGGAGAGTGGGTCCTGCACTCACCTGTGCAACACAGTGGAGCTGATGCTGGTGGTGTGGTGAGGGGGAGCCTGCCCTGAGGGCATTAGAGTGAGAGGACTAGCTCTGCCCCTCGCTGCCTTCCACACTGGATGAGCTAGCCAGGGCAGTGCTGAACAGCTTGTCCTGGTGGTGTGGCCGTGTGAGAGCTGGCAGGCTGACCTGGCAGCTCCCACCCAGGGCCAGCTCCAGGGCTATGGGTTGACCCATCCCGACATCCACCCCATCTGTGAACTTCTGGAACTTAGTGAAGGGTCCAGTTCTGCAGATCCAAAGCTCCAGGATCCTCACGACACAAGGCAACAACGGGGCAACATCCAAGAGGAGCCCCTGTGAGGACCCTGTATTGATGGTGAGGCAGAAACCAGAGGCCTCAAACCAGGCCAGTGACTCAAGCGGTGAACACTGGCAAGTAAAGATATGTGGATTCTGTGACTCACTGTGAGAACGCTACAGCTTCCACGGTGAAATTTTTAAAAATTTTACTTTGGGAGTGTGGTTGCAAGGGCCATGTGGATATGAAGGGGCAGGGAGGTGAGCGGGGTGGGGTGCATGATGTGGAAACCACAAAGAATCAATGGGAAGTTAAAAAATGTAGTGATGAGAAAAGTCTTAGGCAGGCCTGAAATCACAAGTACTTGAGGCCGAGACAGGAAGATGTTGAGTTCAAAGCCAACCTGGGAAACCTATCAAGACACAAATAAGACTCAAAATAAAAATAATATACAACAAAGGCCTGGTGGGTAGGTACCTTCATTATGGGATGCCCAAGTTCACTCTTTTTCCTTCTGGGATGTTTCCCTCAAGGGAAGTTTTTTTCCTTCAGTATTAATTTAATTTCTGTTTTAGCTTTGGTTCCTGTGGCAGTGATTAAATACCCTGACAAAAAGCAACTTAACGGAGAAAGGGTTTATCTTTCTCATGGTCCCAGGTCATATAGTCCAGGGGGAGTCCAGGCAGGAGGAACTCGAAGCAGCCGGTCACAGAAAGCAAAGAATTCGTGCTTGTTAGCACTCAGCTCATGTCCTCCACTCCTGCACAGGTCTGGATCCCTTCCTAGGGAATGTGCTGTCCACAATGGGCTGGTCTTCACACTCAACAATACACAGACATGCCCACAGGTCAACCTGATCTAGACAATCCTTCTTTGAGAGGCTCTTCCTGGATTGTGCCAAGTGGCAATTAGACCAACCATCACAGTTTTCTTCAGTTTTGCTGTGTCAGAATTGATTTCTGATAATTAAGGCTTATTGTTCCCTTCTTCTTCCTCTTCCTTGTTGCTGGTGGTTTTTCTTCCCCCGCCTGGTCCCACAGCTGCCTTGCCCCAAATAAACACAAAGACTTATATTAATTATTAAACTGTTGGCCGATGGCTAGGGCTTCCTATCGGCTCACTGTCTTAATTATTAACCCATTCCTGTTAATCTATGTATTTCCACATGGTCTTGGCTTACCGGAGAATGTCCAAACCTGTTACTCCTTTGTGGTCTACATGTTGTCTCTTTGCACATCTCCCCAGCTTCTCCCTTGTCTCCTGGCCCTGCCTATTTTCCTGCCTGAACAATCAGTGTTTTATTCATCAACTAATAAGCGGAACATATATACAGATGGACGTCCCCCTCACCTCCTCCTTTTTGTGCAGGGATTGAAGCCAGGACCTTGTCTATGCTACATAAGCACACAACCACTGAGCTATATCCCCCCCCCCAGCCCTTGGTGATTAAAACAATTTAAAATTATATCTGTTTATTTAAATATCAAAATTACACTTATTTATTCATTTATTCATCCATTTATTTAATAAGTGAAAACCTGCAGGAGCTCGTTCTGTCTTTTTACCATATAGGTCCTGGAGGTCAAATTCAGGTCATCGGGCTTGGTGGAAAGCCTTTACCCACTGAGACATTCTGAAGCTGCCTTGCTCTGCATCTCAAGCTAATTTTGAACTCCCAATTTCCCAGGTTGGCCTTGAACTTATGGTCTTCCCATCACTGCCTCCCCAATTCTAGGATTACTGGCATTTTGACTAAAGAAAGACAGGAGGCGTGACAAGTCCTGTAAGGTAGTCCCTGGGCTGAGCCTGCTCACAACCAGTGTAATTACCCACATATTTTCAGTCCATAACAACTCTGACAAGGAGGGACTCACAACTATGGATTCATCATCCTAGTGCTTTGGCCACCACGTTAATACAAACATTTCCAAAGTCAGAGCTTCATTGCTTTAGTAGGTTAAAGCACTTGGAAAGCATTTGGTTTGCCTACTGGCTCCTGAGCTTGATCCAGAGCCCCATCTGTATTGCATTGGAGCCTGTCCTGGAACTAGCTCTGTATATCAGACTGGTCTCGAACTCACAGAGATTCGCCTGCCTCTGCCTCCTGAGTGCTGGAATTAAGGCGTGTGCCACCACCACCCGGCTGACCTCAGATTCCATACCCAGGATGGGTGAAGGGAGAGTTGTGTGTGAACACTACATACATAGCCCACAAGAAGGGGATGTCAACAGAATCTCTCAATAGGGCTGGAGAGATGGCTCAGAAGTTAAGAGCACTGGCTGCTCTTCCAGAGGTCTTGAGTTCAGTTCCCAGCCACCCCATGGTGGCTCACAACTGTCTATAGAGATCTGGTGCCCTCTTCTGACTGCAGGCACACATGCATGCAGAACACCTGGATACATAATAAATACATCATTAAAAAAAAAAAAAAAAAAAAAAAAAGACTTTCATAACAACAACAACAAACCCTCAATAGCCAGAACTGGAACAACTAGACCGACAAATTGAAACAGTGATATTAAGTAAAACCTAAAAGAAAAAAATTCATGAGTTCATATTGATGTAAATGAACAATCAACTGTGAGGAGACATGATTAAAAAAGAGAGGCCAGACACCTCATCCTGAAGAACTCTCTGAACACTTCTCCTGTTCCTTCTTTTCTGTTTCTTACTGCTGTCTTCCTAGTATCAGCCATTTCCCTAAGGAGCAATGGTCCAACTGTTAGTACTCAGGCATCTGTACTGGCCTGTCCTTGGGGTTCTGACAGGATACGCCCTCAGCTGCAGCCACTAAGGGCACCGCCTGTGCACATTCACTATGTTCCCTTTGAAGAGGGCCCTGCCCACCTCCCGTCCTTCCCTCTCTTCCTTTCTCTCCCTCTCAGTCTGCTCCCCTCTGTCTCTGCTTCTCTCTCCCCCTCTCTCTCCCGCTTTCTTGTCTCTCCCCATCTTCCCTTTCTCCTCTCTCCTGCTGCTCCTGTCTCCAGAGGCTGGTCTCCTCTTCCCTTTCCTCTTTTTACGATCCCTTTCCCTAATAAAAAACTCCCTCTGCTTGAACACTGCCATACTCTGATTTTCTTAAATTACAACCCCCCACCCCCTACCTTCCTACTGTCCACAGGGTTTTTTGTTGGATAGCTGAGGCTGGCCTAAAATTGAAGCAAGTAAGGTTGATTGCCTGTCTGCTTTGGCAGTGCCTTCAGAGTTCCTGGTGGGGGACACAAAGCAGTGTCAAGGCCAGGGACAGAATGTTCTCCTGGGATTTGTCAGCAGGATCCCAGGGCCTGTCCTCCAAGAGTTCGGGCCAGGAGATCCATTTGAAGAGAGGAGGTTCGGGTCTGTGATGAAACCCATCACACATGATAATTCAGAGCTGGAGCTGCTATATCCTTTCCTGCTGTTTCTCAGCGCTGATGAGAATGCTCTAAGTCCTCTTTCTCAGTTCTGCTGGACCGTTAGGATCTGGAAACACTAACTGTTCATTGTTCACACTCTTTCCCGAGCTGTGGGGGTTGCTGGGAAGAGCTGATACCGAATGAGCTTGAATGGTGCGCTAGACTGTGCTAAGGATTTTAGAACATCCCCTTGATCCCCAGCAGAATCTAGAAATGGTGTGATTACAAAAGCAGAGAGCAGTAGGGTGGTTGCCAAAGGGAGAACAGCAGGATAGGGTGTGGGAAATGGGAGATGAGGCCCAGGGGTTCAAACTTGTAGCTGTGAGAAAGTTCTGAGGACCTGGTGTACATCATGGTGATAGAGTTAATGTTCCATTGTATACTTGGAATTTGTTTAGTAAACAGAAATGTGTTCTGAACCCATACATTCCCCACAAATACACACTTATATGCACACACATGCACACACTGGTGACTAAGGAGGTGATGGATATTGTGTAAACTTTTCCCTAGGGAGATGAGAACAAATGACTACTTACCCAAGATGGGGCTCCGGTGACAAATTTTGGCAAACCCAGGAGCAAATTGGATTTATTCACAGAGCATGCGTGACCTCCCAATAGCTGCCTCGACGGAGTCTCACACCCTCAATGGCACCTCTGAGACCAGAGGCCACCTGCAACTAAGGCAGTACTGCCCATAGCTGGGAGGGAGGTGTAGGAAGAGGCCACCATCTTCAGTGAGGGTCTCCTGGACCACCCCACCCTTCCTTCTATGAGAGAATGTCAGCAGGCCCCATCTCATGATATAAATGGTGGTGGCCCAAAACATGTTAAATGTTTTTACAGCCAGAAGCTTTTCACAGTGTTGAATCTCAAACCATCCTGATGGATACCTTAAATATGCACAGCTTTTATTTTTTATGGTTTTTTGGAGACAGGGTTTCCCTGTGTAGCTTTGGAGCCTGTCCTGAAACTAGCTCTGTAGACCAGGCTGGCCTCTAACTCACAGAGATCCACCTGCCTCTGCCTCTGCCTCTGCCTCTGCCTCTGCCTCTGCCTCTGCCTCTGCCTCTGCCTCTGCCTCTGCCTCTGCCTCTGCCTCTGCCTCTGCCTCTGCCTCTGCCTCTGCCTCTGCCTCTGCCTCTGCCTCTGCCTCTGCCTCTGCCTCTGCCTCTGCCTCTGCCTCTGCCTCTGCCTCTGCCTCTGCCTCTGCCTCTGCCTCTGCCTCTGCCTCTGCCTCTGCCTCTGCCTCTGCCTCTGCCTCTGCCTCT
Source organism: Phodopus roborovskii (assembly GCF_943737965.1). Lineage (NCBI taxonomy): Eukaryota > Metazoa > Chordata > Mammalia > Rodentia > Cricetidae > Phodopus > Phodopus roborovskii. Next base: position 10,611,514 of record NW_026126546.1, on the reverse strand, counting down.
GCCTCTGCCTCTGCCTCTGCCTCTGCCTCTGCCTCTGCCTCTGCCTCTGCCTCTGCCTCTGCCTCTGCCTCTGCCTCTGCCTCTGCCTCTGCCTCTGCCTCTGCCTCTGCCTCTGCCTCTGCCTCTGCCTCTGCCTCTGCCTCTGCCTCTGCCTCTGCCTCTGCCTCTGCCTCTGCCTCTGCCTCTGCCTCTGCCTCTGCCTCTGCCTCTACCTCTGCCTCTGCCTCTGCCTCTGCCTCTGCCTCTGCCTCTGCCTCTGCCTCTGCCTCTGCCTCTGCCTCTGCCTCTGCCTCTGCCTCTGCCTCTGCCTCTGCCTCTGCCTCTGCCTCTGCCTCTGCCTCTGCCTCTGCCTCTGCCTCTGCCTCTGCCTCTGCCTCTGCCTCTGCCTCTGCCTCTGCCTCTGCCTCTGCCTCTGCCTCTGCCTCTGCCTCTGCCTCTGCCTCTGCCTCTGCCTCTGCCTCTGCCTCTGCCTCTGCCTCTGCCTCTGCCTCTGCCTCTGCCTCTGCCTCTGCCTCTGCCTCTGCCTCTGCCTCTGCCTCTGCCTCTGCCTCTGCCTCTGCCTCTGCCTCTGCCTCTGCCTCTGCCTCTGCCTCTGCCTCTGCCTCTGCCTCTGCCTCTGCCTCTGCCTCTGCCTCTGCCTCTGCCTCTGCCTCTGCCTCTGCCTCTGCCTCTGCCTCTGCCTCTGCCTCTGCCTCTGCCTCTGCCTCTGCCTCTGCCTCTGCCTCTGCCTCTGCCTCTGCCTCTGCCTCTGCCTCTGCCTCTGCCTCTGCCTCTGCCTCTGCCTCTGCCTCTGCCTCTGCCTCTGCCTCTGCCTCTGCCTCTGCCTCTGCCTCTGCCTCTGCCTCTGCCTCTGCCTCTGCCTCTGCCTCTGCCTCTGCCTCTGCCTCTGCCTCTGCCTCTGCCTCTGCCTCTGCCTCTGCCTCTGCCTCTGCCTCTGCCTCTGCCTCTGCCTCTGCCTCTGCCTCTGCCTCTGCCTCTGCCTCTGCCTCTGCCTCTGCCTCTGCCTCTGCCTCTGCCTCTGCCTCTGCCTCTGCCTCTGCCTCTGCCTCTGCCTCTGCCTCTGCCTCTGCCTCTGCCTCTGCCTCTGCCTCTGCCTCTGCCTCTGCCTCTGCCTCTGCCTCTGCCTCTGCCTCTGCCTCTGCCTCTGCCTCTGCCTCTGCCTCTGCCTCTGCCTCTGCCTCTGCCTCTGCCTCTGCCTCTGCCTCTGCCTCTGCCTCTGCCTCTGCCTCTGCCTCTGCCTCTGCCTCTGCCTCTGCCTCTGCCTCTGCCTCTGCCTCTGCCTCTGCCTCTGCCTCTGCCTCTGCCTCTGCCTCTGCCTCTGCCTCTGCCTCTGCCTCTGCCTCTGCCTCTGCCTCTGCCTCTGCCTCTGCCTCTGCCTCTGCCTCTGCCTCTGCCTCTGCCTCTGCCTCTGCCTCTGCCTCTGCCTCTGCCTCTGCCTCTGCCTCTGCCTCTGCCTCTGCCTCTGCCTCTGCCTCTGCCTCTGCCTCTGCCTCTGCCTCTGCCTCTGCCTCTGC